>NC_090933.1:1300535076-1301748469 GCF_040938575.1 Ambystoma mexicanum | reverse complement strand
CTTACCCCCTCTCCCTCTCCCCCTCCCCCTCTTGCTGCACTTGCTGCTCACTCACGAGCGTGGGCACTTACCCCCTCTCCCTCTCCTCCTCCCCTCTTGCTGCACTTGCTGCTCACTCACGAGCGTGGGCACTTACCCCCCCTCTCCCTCTCCCCTCTCCTCCTCCCCTCTTGCTGCACTTGCTGCTCACTCACGAGCGTGGACACTTACCCCCTCCTCTCCCTCTCCTCCTCCCCTCTTGCTGTACTTGCTGCTCACTCACGAGCGTGGGCACTTACCCCCCTCTCCCTCTCCCCTCTTGCTGCACTTGCTGCTCACTCACGAGCGTGGGCACTTAACCCTCTCCCTCTCCCCCTCCTCCTCTTGCTGCACTTGCTGCTCACTCACGAGCGTGGGCACTTAACCCCCTCTCCCCCTCCCCTCTTGCTGCACTTGCTGCTCACTCACGAGCGTGGGCACTTACCCCCGTCTCCCTCTCCCCCTCCCCTCTTGCTGCTCACTCACGAGCATGGACACTTACCCCCCCTCCCTCTCCCCCTCCCCTCTTGCTGCACTTGCTGCTCACTCACGAGCGTGGGCACTTACCCCCCTGTCTCCCTCTCCCCCTCCCCTCTTGCTGCACTTGCTGCTCACTCACGAGCATGGACACTTACCCCCCGTCTCCCTCTCCCCTCCCCTCTTGCTGCACTTGCTGCTCACTCACGAGCGTGGGCACTTACCCCCCCTCTCCCCTCTCCCCCTCCCCTCTTGCTGCACTTGCTGCTCACTCACGAGCGTGGGCACTTACCCCCCTCTCCCTCTCCTCCTCCCCTCTTGCTGCACTTGCTGCTCACTCACGAGCGTGGGCACTTACCCGCCCTCTCCCTCTCCCTCTCCTCCTCCCCTCTTGCTGCACTTGCTGCTCACTCACGAGCGTAGGCACTTACCCCCCCTCTCCCTCTCCCCCTCCTCCTCTTGCTGCACTTGCTGCTCACTCACGAGCGTGGGCACTTAACCCCCTCCCCCCTCCCCTCTTGCTGCACTTGCTGCTCACTCACGAGCGTGGGCACTTACCCCCGTCTCCCTCTCCCCCTCCCCTCTTGCTGCACTTGCTGCTCACTCACGAGCATGGACACTTACCCCCCTCCCTCCCCCCCTCCCCTCTTGCTGCACTTGCTGCTCACTCACGAGCGTGGGCACTTACCCCCTGTCTCCCTCTCCCCCTCCCCTCTTGCTGCACTTGCTGCTCACTCACGAGCATGGACACTTACCCCGTCTCCCTCTCCCCCTCCCCTCTTGCTGCACTTGCTGCTCACTCACGAGCGTGGGCACTTACCCCCCCTCTCCCTCTCCCCCTCCCCTCTTGCTGCACTTGCTGCTCACTCACGAGCGTGGGCACTTACCCCCCTCTCCCTCTCCTCCTCCCCTCTTGCTGCACTTGCTGCTCACTCACGAGCGTGGGCACTTACTCCCCCTCTCCCTCTCCCTCTCCTCCTCCCCTCTTGCTGCACTTGCTGCTCACTCACGAGCGTGGGCACTTACCCCCCTCTCCCTCTCCCCCTCCCCTCTTGCTGCACTTGCTGCTCACTCACGAGCGTGGGCACTTACCCCCGTCTCCCTCTCCCCTCCCCTCTTGCTGCACTTGCTGCTCACTCACGAGCGTGGGCACTTACCCCCCCTCTCCTCTCCCCCTCCCCTCTTGCTGCACTTGCTGCTCACTCACGAGCGTGGGCACTTACCCCCCTCTCCCTCTCCCCTCTTGCTGCATTTGCTGCTCAATCACGAGCGTGGGCACTTACCCCCCCTCTCCCTCTCCCTCTCCTCCTCCCCTCTTGCTGCACTTGCTGCTCACTCACGAGCGTGGACACTTACCCTCCCCCTATCCCTCTCCTCCTCCCCTCTTGCTGCACTTGCTGCTCACTCACGAGCGAGGGCACTTACCCCCCTCTCCCCCTCCCCTCTTGCTGGACTTGCTGCTCACTCACGAGCGTGGGCACTTACCCCCCCTCTCCCTCCCCTCCCCTCTTGCTGCACTTGCTGCTCACTCACGAGCGTGGACACTTACCCCCCTCTCCCTCTCCTCCTCCCCTCTTGCTGCACTTGCTGCTCACTCACGAGCGTGGGCACTTACCCCCTCTCCCTCTCCCCCTCCCCCTCTTGCTGCACTTGCTGCTCACTCACGAGCGTGGGCACTTACCGCCCCTCCTCTCCCTCTCCCCCTCCCCTCTTGCTGCACTTGCTGCTCACTCACGAGCATGGGCACTTACCCCCCTCTCCCTCTCCCCCTCCCTTCTTGCTGCACTTGCTGCTCACTCACGAGCGTGGACACTTACCCCCGCCTCCCCCTCTCCTCCTCCCCTCTTGCTGCACTTGCTGCTCACTCACGAGCGTGTGCACTTACCCCCCCTCTCCCTCTCCCCCTCCCCTCTTGCTGCACTTGCTGCTCACTCACGAGCGTGGGCATTTACCCCCCTCTCCCTCTCCTCCTCCCCTCTTGCTGCACTTGCTACTCACTCACGAGCGTGGACACTTACCCCCCCCCTCTCCTCTCCTCCTCCCCTCTTGCTGCACTTGCTGCTCACTCACGAGCGTGGGCACTTACCCCTCTCCCTCTCCCCTCCCCTCTTGCTGCACTTGCTGCTCACTCACGAGCGTGGGCACTTACCCCCACTCTCCCTCCCCCCTCCCCTCTTGCTGCACTTGCTGCTCACTCACGAGCGTGGACACTTACCCCCCCCTCTCCCTCTCCTCCTCCCCTCTTGATGGCACTTGCTGCTCACTCACGAGCGTGGGCACTTACCCCCCCCTCCCTCTTCCCCTCCCCTCTTGCTGCACTGCTGCTCACTCAAGAGCGTGGGCACTTACCCCCCTTCTTCCTCTCCCCCTCCCCCTCTTGCTGCACTTGCTGCTCACTCAAGAGCGTGGGCACTTACCCCCCTCTCCCTCTCCCTCCCCTATTGCTGCAACTTGCTGCTCACTCACGAGCGTGGGCACTTACCCCCCCTCTCCCTCTCCCCCTCCCCCTCTTGCTGCACTTGCTGCTCACTCACGACCGTGGGCACTTACCCCCCGTCTCCCTATCCCCCTCCCCTCTTGCTGCACTTGCTGCTCACTCACGAGCGTGGACACTTACCCCCGTCTCCCTCTCCCCCTCCCCTCTTGCTGCACTTGCTGCTCACTCACGAGCGTGGGCACTTAACCCCTCTCCCTCTCCCCCTCCCCTCTTGCTGCACTTGCTGCTCACTCACGAGCGTGGGCACTTACCCCCCTCTCCCTCTCCTCCTCCCCTCTTGCTGCACTTGCTGCTCACTCACGAGCGTGGGCACTTACCCCCCTCTCCCTCTCCCTCTCCTCCCCTCTTGCTGCACTTGCTGCTCACTCACGAGCGTGGGCACTTACCCCCTCTCCCTCTCCCCCTCCCCTCTTGCTGCACTTGCTGCTCACTCACGAGCGTGGGCACTTACCCCCCCTCCCTCCCCCTCTCTTTTGCTGCACTTGCTGCTCACTCACGAGCGTGGACACTTACCCCCCCTCTCCCTCTCCTCCTCCCCTCTTGCTGCACTTGCTGCTCACTCACGAGCGTGGGCACTTACCCCCTCTCCCTCTCCCCCTCCCCCTCTTGCTGCACTTGCTGCTCACTCACGAGCGTGGGCACTTACCCCCTCTCCCTCTCTCCCTCCCCACTTGCTGCACTTGCTGCTCACTCACGAGCGTGGGCACTTACCCCCCGTCTCCCTCTCCCCCTCCCCTCTTGCTGCACTTGCTGCCCACTCACGAGCGTGGGCACTTACCCCCCCTCTCCTCTCCTCCTCCCCTCTTGCTGCACTTGCTGCTCACTCACGAGCGTGGGCACTTACCCCCCTCTCCCCCTCCCCCTCCCCTCTTGCTGCCACTTGCTGCTCACTCACGAGTGTGGGCACTTACCCCCGTATCCCTCTCCCCCTCCCCTCTTGCTGCACTTGCTGCTCACTCACGAGCATGGGACACTTACCCCCCTCTCCCTCTCCTCCTCCCCTCTTGCTGCACTTGCTGCTCACTCACGAGCGTGGGCACTTACCCCTCCTCTCCCTCTCCCCCTCCCCCTCTTGCTGCACTTGCTGCTCACTCACGAGCGTGGGCACTTATCCCCCCTCTCCCTCTCCTCCTCCCCTCTTGCTGCACTTGCTGCTCACTCAAGAGCGTGGGCACTTACCTCCCCTCTCCCTCTCCCCCTCCCCTCTTGCTGCACTTGCTGCTCACTCACGAGCGTGGGCACTTAACCCCCCTCCCTCTCCTCCTCCCCTCTTGCTGCACTTGCTGCTCACTCAAGAGCGTGGGCACTTACCCCCCTCTCCCTCTCCCCCTCCCCCCTCTTGCTGCACTTGCTGCTCACTCACGAGCGTGGGCACTTACCCCTCCTCTCCCTCTCCCCCTCCCACTCTTGCCTGCACTTGCTGCTCACTCACCAGCGTGGGCACTTACCCCCCTCTCCTCTCCCTCTCCCCCTCCCCTCTTGCTGCACTTGCTGCTCACTCACGAGCGTGGGCACTTACCCCCCGTCTCCCTCTCCCCCTCCCCTCTTGCTGCACTTGCTGCTCACTCACGAGCGTGGGCACTTTCCCCCCTCTCCCTCTCCCCTCCCCTCTTGCTGCACTTGCTGCTCACTCACGAGCATGGACACTTACCCCCCCTCCCCTCTCCCCCTCCCCTCTTGCTGCACTTGCTGCTCACTCACGAGCGTGGGCACTTACCCCCCTCTCCCCCTCCCCTCTTGCTGCACTTGCTGCTCACTTACGAGCGTGGGCACATACCCCCTCCCGCTCCCCTCTTGCTGCACTTGCTGCTCACTCACGAGCGTGGGCACTTACCCCCCTCTCCCTCTCCCCCTCCCCTTTTGCTGCACTTGCTGCTCACTCACAAGCGTGGGCACTTACCCCCCCTCTCCCTCTCCCCCTCCCCTCTTGCTGCACTTGCTGCTCACTCACGAGCGTGGGCACTTACCCCCTCCTCCCTCTCCCCCTCCCCTCTTGCTGCACTTGCTGCTCACTCACGAGCATGGGCACTTACTCCCCCTCTCCCTCTCCCCCTCCCCTCTTTCTGCACTTGCTGCTCACTCACGAGCGTGGGCACTTACCGACCCTCTCCTCTCCCCCTCCCCTCTTGCTGCACTTGCTGCTCACTCACGAGCATGGGCACTTACCCCCCTCCCTCTCCCTCTCCTCCTCCCCTCTTGCTGCACTTGCTGCTCACTCACGAGCGTGGGCACTTAGCCCCCCTCTCCCTCTCCCCTCCCCTCTTGCTGCACTTGCTGCTCACTCACGAGTGTGGGCACTTACCCCCGTATCCCTCTCCCCCTCCCCTCTTGCTGCACTTGCTGCTCACTCACGAGCATGGACACTTACCCCCCTCTCTCCCTCTCCTCCTCCCCTCTTGCTGCACTGGCTGCTCACTCACGAGCATGGACACTTACCCCCCCCCACTCCCTCTCCTCCTCCCTCTTGCTGCACTTGCTGCTCACTCACGAGCGTGGGCACTTACCCCCCCTCTCCCTCTCCCCCTCCCCCCTTGCTGCACTTGCTGCTCACTCACGAGCGTGGGCACTTACCCCCCTCTCCTCTCCTCCTCCCCTCTTGCTGCACTTGCTGCTCACCTCAGAGCGTGGGCACTTACCTCCCCTCTCCCTCTCCCCTCCCTCTTGCTGCACTTGCTGCTCACTCACGAGCGTGGGCACTTAACCCCCCCTCCCTCTCCTCCTCCCCTCTTGCTGCACTTGCTGCTCACTCAAGAGCGTGGGCACTTACCCCCCCTCTCCCTCTCCCCCTCCCCCTCTTGCTGCACTTGCTGCTCACTCACGAGCGTGGGCACTTACCCCCCCTCTCCCTCTCCTCTCCCCTCTTGCTACACTTGCTGTTCACTCACGAGCGTGGGCACTTACCCCCCTCTCCCTCTCCCTCTCCCCCTCTTGCTACACTTGCTGCTCACTCCAGAGCGTGGGCACTTACCCCCCCTCTCCCTCTCCCCCTCCCACTCTTGCTGCACTTGCTGCTCACTCACGAGCGTGGGCACTTACCCCCCTCTCCCTCTCCCTCTCCCCCTCCCCTCTTGCTGCACTTGCTGCTCACCCCCGAGCGTGGGCACTTACCCCCGTCTCCCTCTCCCCCTCCCCTCTTGCTGCACTTGCTGCTCACTCACCAGCGTGGGCACTTACCCCCCTCTCCTCTCCCCTCCCCTCTTGCTGCACTTGCTGCTCACTCACGAGCGTGGGCACTTACCCCCTCTCCCTCTCCTCCTCCCCTCTTGCTGCACTTGCTGCTCACTCACGAGCGTGGGCACTTACCCCCCCTCTCCCTCTCCCTCTCCTCCTCCCCTCTTGCTGCACTTGCTGCTCACTCACGAGCGTGGACACTTACCCCCTCCTCTCCCTCTCCTCCTCCCCTCTTGCTGTACTTGCTGCCTACTCACGAGCGTGGGCACTTACCCCCCTCTCCCTCTCCCCCTCCCCTCTTGCTGCACTTGCTGCTCACTCACGAGCGTGGGCACTTAACCCTCTCCCTCTCCCCCTCCTCCTCTTGCTGCACTTGCTGCTCACTCACGAGCGTGGGCACTTAACCCCTCTCCCCTCCCCTCTTGCTGCACTTGCTGCTCACTCACGAGCGTGGGCACTTACCCCCCGTCTCCCTCTCCCCCTCCCCTCTTGCTGCACTTGCTGCTCACTCACGAGCATGGACACTTACCCCCCCCTCCCTCTCCCCCTCCCCTCTTGCTGCACTTGCTGCTCACTCACGAGCGTGGGCACTTACCCCCCTGTCTCCCTCTCCCCCTCCCCTCTTGCTGCACTTGCTGCTCACTCACGAGCATGGACACTTACCCCCCGTCTCCCTCTCCCCCTCCCCTCTTGCTGCACTTGCTGCTCACTCACGAGCGTGGGCACTTACCCCCCTCTCCCTCTCCCCCTCCCCTCTTGCTGCACTTGCTGCTCACTCACGAGCGTGGGCACTTACCCCCCTCTCCCTCTCTCCTCCTCTCTTGCTGCACTTGCTGCTCACTCACGAGCGTGGGCACTTACCCCCTCTCCCTCTCCCCTCCTCCTCCCCTCTTGCTGCACTTGCTGCTCACTCACGAGCGTAGGCACTTACCCCCCCTCTACCTCTCCCCCTCCTCCTCTTGCTGCACTTGCTGCTCACTCACGAGCGTGGGCACTTAACCCCCTCCCCCCTCCCCTCTTGCTGCACTTGCTGCTCACTCACGAGCATGGGCACTTACCCCCCGTCTCCCTCTCCCCCTCCCCTCTTGCTGCACTTGCTGCTCACTCACGAGCATGGACACTTACCCCCCTCCCTCCCCCCTCCCCTCTTGCTGCACTTGCTGCTCACTCACGAGCGTGGGCACTTACCCCCTGTCTCCCTCTCCCCCTCCCTCTTGCTGTACTTGCTGCTCACTCACGAGCATGGACACTTACCCCCCGTCTCCCTCTCCCCCTCCCCTCTTGCTGCACTTGCTGCTCACTCAAGAGCATGGGCACTTACCCCCCCTCTCCCTCTCCCCCTCCCCTCTTGCTGCACTTGCTGCTCACTCACGAGCGTGGGCACTTACCCCCCTCTCCCTCTCCTCCTCCCCTCTTGCTGCACTTGCTGCTCACTCACGAGCGTGGGCACTTACCCCCCCTCTCCCTCTCCCTCTCCTCCTCCCCTCTTGCTGCACTTGCTGCTCACTCACGAGCGTGGGCACTTACCCCCCTCTCCCTCTCCCCCTCCCCTCTTGCTGCACTTGCTGCTCACTCACGAGCATGGGCACTTACCCCCCTGTCTCCCTCTCCCCCTCCCCTCTTGCTGCACTTACTGCTCACTCACGAGCGTGGGCACTTACCCCCGTCTCCCTCTCCCCTCCCCTCTTGCTGCACTTGCTGCTCACTCACGAGCGTGGGCACTTACCCCCCTCTCCCTCTCCCCCTCCCCTCTTGCTGCACTTGCTGCTCACTCACGAGCGTGGGCACTTACCCCCCTCTCCCTCTCCCCTCTTGCTGCATTTGCTGCTCAATCACGAGCGTGGGCACTTACCCCCCCTCTCCCTCTCCCTCTCCTCTCCCCTCTTGCTGCACTTGCTGCTCACTCACGAGCGTGGACACTTACCCTCCCCCTATCCCTCTCCTCCTCCCCTCTTGCTGGACTTGCTGCTCACTCACGAGCGTGGGCACTTACCCCCCCTCTCCCTCCCCCTCCCCTCTTGCTGCACTTGCTGCTCACTCACGAGCGTGGACACTTACCCCCCCTCTCCCTCTCCTCCTCCCCTCTTGCTGCACTTGCTGCTCACTCACGAGCGTGGGCACTTACCCCTCTCCCCTCTCCCCTCCCCCTCTTGCTGCACTTGCTGCTCACTCACGAGCGTGGGCACTTACCGCCCCTCCCTCTCCCTCTCCCCCTCCCCTCTTGCTGCACTTGCTGCTCACTCACGAGCATGGGCACTTACCCCCCCCTCTCCCTCTCCCCCTCCCTTCTTGCTGCACTTGCTGCTCACTCACGAGCGTGGACACTTACCCCGCCTCCCCCTCTCCTCCTCCCCTCTTGCTGCACTTGCTGCTCACTCACGAGCGTGGGCACTTACCCCCCTCTCCCTCCCCCCTCCCCTCTTGCTGCACTTGCTGCTCACTCACGAGCGTGGGCATTTACCCCCCTCTCCCTCTCCTCCTCCCCTCTTGCTGCACTTGCTACTCACTCACGAGCGTGGACACTTACCCCCCCCTCTCCCTCTCTCCTCCCCTCTTGCTGCACTTGCTGCTCACTCACGAGCGTGGGAACTTACCCCCTCTCCCCTCTCCCCCTCCCTCTTGCTGCACTTGCTGCTCACTCACGAGCGTGGGCACTTACCCCCACTCTCCCTTCCCCTCCCCTCTTGCTGCACTTGCTGCTCACTCACGAGCGTGGACACTTACCCCCCCCCCCTCTCCCTCTCCTCCTCCCCTCTTGATGCACTTGCTGCTCACTCACGAGCGTGGGCACTTACCCCCCTCCCTCTCCCCCTCCCCTCTTGCTGCACTTGCTGCTCACTCAAGAGCGTGGGCACTTACCCCCCTTCTCCCTCTCCCCCTCCCCCTCTTGCTGCACTTGCTGCTCACTCAAGAGCGTGGGCACTTACCCCCCTCTCCCTCTCCCCTCCCCCTATTGCTGCACTTGCTGCTCACTCACGAGCGTGGGCACTTACCCCCCCTCTCCCTCTCCCCCTCCCCCTCTTGCTGCACTTGCTGCTCACTCACGACCGTGGGCACTTACCCCCCTCTCCCTCTCCCCCTCCCCTCTTGCTGCACTTGCTGCTCACTCACGAGCGTGGACACTTACCCCCGTCTCCCTCCTCCCCCTCCCCTCTTGCTGCACTTGCTGCTCACTCACGAGCGTGGGCACTTACCCCCTCTCCCTCTCCCCCTCCCCTCTTGCTGCACTTGCTGCTCACTCACGAGCGTGGGCACTTACCCCCCCTCTCCCTCTCCTCCTCCCCTCTTGCTGCACTTGCTGCTCACTCACGAGCGTGGGCACTTACCCCCCTCTCCCTCTCCCTCTCCTCCCTCTTGCTGCACTTGCTGCTCACTCACGAGCGTGGGCACTTACCCCCCTCTCCTCTCCCCCTCCCCTCTTGCTGCACTTGCTGCTCACTCACGAGCGTGGGCACTTACCCCCCCTCTCCCTCCCCCTCCCCTTTTGCTGCACTTGCTGCTCACTCACGAGCGTGGACACTTACCCCCCTCTCCCTCTCCTCCTCCCCTCTTGCTGCACTTGCTGCTCACTCACGAGCGTGGGCACTTACCCCTCTCCCTCTCCCCCTCCCCCTCTTGCTGCACTTGCTGCTCACTCACGAGCGTGGGCACTTACCCCCCTCTCCCTCTCTCCCTCCCCACTTGCTGCACTTGCTGCTCACTCACGAGTGTGGGCACTTACCCCCGTCTCCCTCTCCCCCTCCCCTCTTGCTGCACTTGCTGCTCACTCACGAGCGTGGGCACTTACCCCCGTCTCCCTCTCCCCCTCCCCTCTTGCTGCACTTGCTGCTCACTCACGAGCGTGACACTTACCCCCCTCTCCCTCTCCTCCTCCCCTCTTGCTGCACTTGCTGCTCACTCACGAGCGTGGGCACTTACCCCCCTCTCCCTCTCCCCCTCCCCTCTTGCTGCACTTGCTGCTCACTCACGAGCGTGGGCACTTACCCCCCCTCTCCCTCTCCCTCTCCTCCTCCCCTCTTGCTGCACTTGCTGCTCACTCACGAGCGTGGGCACTTACCCCCCCTCTCCCTCCCCTCTCCTCCTCCCCTCTTGCTGCACTTGCTGCTCACTCACGAGCGTGGGCACTTACCCCCCCCTCTCCCTCTCCCCCTCCCCTCTTGCTGCACTTGCTGCTCACTCCCGAGCGTGGGCACTTACCCCCCTCTCCCTCCCCCTCCCCTCCTTGCTGCACTTGCTGCTCACTCACGAGCGTGGACACTTACCCCCCCTCTCCCTCTCCTCCTCCCCTCTTGCTGCACTTGCTGCTCACTCACGAGCGTGGGCACTTACCCCCCCTCTCCCTCTCCCCCTCCCCTCTTGCTGCACTTGCTGCTCACTCACGAGCGTGGGCACTTACCCCCCCTCTCCCCTCTCCCCCTCCCCTCTTGCTGCACTTGCTGCTCACTCACGAGCGTGGGCACTTACCCCCACCCCCGCTCCCTCTCCCCCTCCCCTCTTGCTGCACTTGCTGCTCACTCAAGAGCGTGGGCACTTACCCCCCCTCCCTCTCCCCCTCCCCCTCTTGCTGCACTTGCTGCTCACTCAAGAGCGTGGGCACTTACCCCCCTCTCCCTCTCCCCTCCCCCTCTTGCTGCACTTGTTGCTCACTCACAGAGGTGGGCACTTACCCCCCCTCTCCTCTCCCCCTCCCCCTCTTGCTGCACTTGCTGCTCACTCACGAGCGTGGGCACTTACCCCCCTCTACCTCCACCCTCCCCTCTTGCTGCACTTGCTGCTCACTCACGAGCGTGGGCACTTACCCCCCTCTCCCTCTCCCCCTCCCCTCTTGCTGCACTTGCTGCTCACTCACGAGCGTGGGCACTTACCCCCCTCTCCTTCCCCCTCCCTCTTGCTGCACTTGCTGCTCACTCACGAGCGTGGACACTTACCCCCCCTCTCCCTCTCCTCCTCCCCTCTTGCTGCACTTGCTGCTCACTCACGAGCGTGGGCACTTACCCCCCCCCCTCTCCCTCTCCCCCTCCCCTCTTGCTGCACTTGCTGCTCACTCACGGAGCGTGGGCACTTACCCCCCTTTCCCTCTCCTCCTCCCCTCTTGCTGCACTTGCTGCTCACTCAAGAGCGTGGGCACTTACCCCCCTCTCCCTCTCACCCTCCCCTCTTGCTGCACTTGCTGTCACTCACGAGCGTGTGCACTTACCCCCCTCTCCCTCTCCCCTCCCCCTCTTGCTGCACTTGCTGCTCACTCACGAGTGTGGGCACTTACCCCCCCTCTCCCTCTCCCTCCCTCCCTCTTGCTGCACTTGCTGCTCACTCACGAGCGTGGGCACTTACCCCCCTCTCCCTCCCCTCCCCTCTTGCTGCACTTGCTGCTCACTCACGAGCGTGGGCACTTACCCCCCCTCTCCCTCTCCCACTCCCCTCTTGCTGCACTTGCTGCTCACTCACGAGCGTGGGCACTTACCCCCCCTCTCCCTCTCCCCCTCCCCTCTTGCTGCACGGGCTGCTCACTCACGAGCATGGGCACTTACCCCCTCTCCCTCTCCCCCTCCCCCTCCCCCTCTTGCTGCACTTACCCCCCTCTCCCTCTCCCCTCCCCTTTTGCTGCACTTGCTGCTCACTCACGAGCGTGGGCACTTACCCCCCTCTCCCTCTCCCCCTCCCCCTCCCCCTCTGGCTGCACTTGCTGCTCATTCACGAGCGTGGGCACTTACCCCCCTCTCCCTCCAAGTCCCTCTTGCTGCACTTGTTGCTCACTCACGAGCATGGACACTTACCCCCCCTCTCCCTCTCCTCCTCCCCTCTTGCTGCACTTTGCTGCTCACTCACAAGCGTGGGCGCTTACCCCCGTCTCCCTCTCCTCCCCCCTCTTGCTGCACTTGCTGCTCACTCACGAGCGTGGGCACTTACCCCCCTCTCCCTCTCCCCCTCTTGCTGCACTTTGCTGCTCACTCACGAGTGTGGGCACTTACCCCCCTCTCCCTCTCCCCCTCCCCTCTTGCTGCACTTGCTGCTCACTCACGAGCATGGGCACTTACCCCCCTCTCCTCCTCCCCTCTTGCTGCAGTTGCTGCTCACTCACGAGCGTGGGCACTTACCCCCTCTCCCCCTCCCCCTCTTGCTGCACTTGCTGCTCAGTCACGAGCGTGGGCACTTACCCCTCTCCCTCACCCCCTCCCCCTCTTGCTGCACTTGCTGCTCACTCACGAGCGTGGACACTTACCGCCCCTCTCCCTCTCCACCTCCCCTCTTGCTGCACTTGTGCTCACTCACGAGCGTGGGCACTTACCCACCCCTCTCCTCTCCTCCTCCCCTCTTGCTGCACTTGCTGTTCACTCACGAGCGTGGGCACTTACCCCCCTCTCCTCTCCCTCTCCTCCCTCTTGCTGCACTTGATGCTCACTCACGAGCGTGGGCACTTACCCCCCTCTCCCTCTCCCCTCCCCTCTTGCTGCACTGCTGCTCACTCACGAGCGTGGACTTACCCCCCTCTCCCTCCCCTCTTGCTGCACTTGCTGCTCACTCACGAGCGTGGACACTTACCCCCCCTCTCCCTCTCCTCCTCCCCTCTTGCTGCACTTGCTGCTCACTCACGAGCGTGGGCACTTACCCCCGTCTCCCTCTCCCCTCCCCCTCTTGCTGCATTTGGCTGCTCACTCACGAGCGTGGGCACTTACCCCCGTCTCCCTCTCCCCCTCCCCTCTTGCTGCACTTGCTGCTCACTCACCAGCGTGGGCACTTACCCCCCTCTCCCTCTCCTCCTCCCTCTTGCTGCACTTGCTGCTCACTCACGAGCGTGGGCACTTACCCCCCTCTCCCCCCTCCCCCTCTTGCTGCACTTGCTGCTCAGTCACGAGCGTGGGCACTTACCCCCTCTCCCTCACCCCCTCCCCCTCTTGCTGCACTTGCTGCTCACTCACGAGCGTGGACACTTACCGCCCCTCTCCCTCTCCACCTCCCCTCTTGCTGCACTTGTTGCTCACTCACGAGCGTGGGCACTTACCCCCCCCTCTCCCTCTCCTCCTCCCCTCTTGCTGCACTTGCTGTTCACTCACGAGCGTGGGCACTTACCCCCCTCTCCCTCTCCCTCTCCTCCCCTCTTGCTGCACTTGATGCTCACTCACGAGCGTGGGCACTTACCCCCCTCTCCCTCTCCCCCTCCCCTCTTGCTGCACTTGCTGCTCACTCACGAGCGTGGGCACTTACCCCCCTCTCCCTCCCCCTCCCCTCTTGCTGCACTTGCTGCTCACTCACGAGCGTGGACACTTACCCCCCCCCTCTCCCTCTCCTCCTCCCCTCTTGCTGCACTTGCTGCTCACTCACGAGCGTGGGCACTTACCCCCGTCTCCCTCTCCCCCTCCCCCTCTTGCTGCATTTGCTGCTCACTCACGAGCGTGGGCACTTACCGCCCCTCTCCCTCTCCACCTCCCCTCTTGCTGCACTTGTTGCTCACTCACGAGCGTGGGCACTTACCCCCCTCTCCCTCTCCTCCTCCCCTCTTGCTGCACTTGCTGCTCACTCACGAGCGTGGGCACTTACCCCCCTCTCCCTCTCCTCCCCTCTTGCTGCACTTGCTGCTCACTCACGAGCGTGGGCACTTACCCCCCTCTCCCTCTCCCCCTCCCCTCTTGCTGCACTTGCTGCTCACTCACGAGCGTGGGCACTTACCCCCCCTCTCCCTCCCCCTCCCCTCTTGCTGCACTTGCTGCTCACTCACGAGCGTGGACACTTACCCCCCCTCTCCCTCTCCTCCTCCCCTCTTGCTGCACTTGCTGCTCACTCACGAGCGTGGGCACTTACCCCCTCTCCCTCTCCCCCTCCCCCTCTTGCTGCACTTGCTGCTCACTCACGAGCGTGGGCACTTACCCCCCTCTCCCTCTCTCCCTCCCCTCTTGCTGCACTTGCTGCTCACTCACGAGTGTGGGCACTTACCCCCCGTCTCCCTCTCCCCCTCCCCTCTTGCTGCACTTGCTGCTCACTCACGAGCGTGGGCACTTACCCCCCGTCTCCCTCTCCCCCTCCCCTCTTGCTGCACTTGCTGCTCACTCACGAGCGTGGGCACTTACCCCCCCTCTCCCTTCTCCTCCTCCCCTCTTGCTGCACTTGCTGCTCACTCCCGAGCGTGGACACTTACCCCCCCCCCCTCTCCCTCTCCTCCTCCCCTCTTGCTGCACTTGCTGCTCACTCCCGAGCGTGGGCACTTACCCCCTCTCCCTCTCCCCCTCCCCTCTTGCTGCACTTGCTGCTCACTCCCGAGCGTGGGCACTTACCCCCCCCTCTCCCTCCCCCTCCCCTCTTGCTGCACTTGCTGCTCACTCACGAGCGTGTACACTTACCCCCCCCTCCCTCTCCTCCTCCCCTCTTGCTGCACTTGCTGCTCACTCACGAGCGTGGGCACTTACCCCCCCCTCTCCCTCTCCTCCTCCCCTCTTGCTGCACTTGCTGCTCACTCACGAGCGTGGGCACTTACCCCCCCTCTCCCTCTCCCCCTCCCCTCTTGCTGCACTTGCTGCTCACTCACGAGCGTGGGCACTTACCCCCCCTCTCCCTCTCCCCCTCCCCTCTTGCTGCACTTGCTGCTCACTCACGAGCGTGGGCACTTACCCCCGCCCCCGCTCCCTCTCCCCCTCCCCTCTTGCTGCACTTGCTGCTCACTCAAGAGCGTGGGCACTTACCCCCCTCTCCCTCTCCCCCTCTCCCTCTTGCTGCACTTGCTGCTCACTCAAGAGCGTGGGCACTTACCCCCCTCTCCCTCTCCCCTCCCCCTCTTGCTGCACTTGTTGCTCACTCACGAGCGTGGGCACTTACCCCCCCCTCTCCCTCTCCCCCTCCCCCTCTTGCTGCACTTGCTGCTCACTCACGAGCGTGGGCACTTACCCCCCTCTCCCTCTCCCCCTCCCCCTCTTGCTGCAGTTGCTGCTCACTCACGAGCGTGGGCACTTACCCCCCTCTCCCTCTCCCCTCTTGCTGCACTTGCTGCTCACTCACGAGCGTGGGCACTTACCCCCCTCTCCCTCTCCCCCTCCCCTCTTGCTGCACTTGCTGCTCACTCACGAGCGTGGGCACTTACCCCCCCTCTCCCTCTCCTCCTCCCCTCTTGCTGCACTTGCTGCTCACTCAAGAGCGTGGGCACTTACCCCCCCCTCCCTCTCCCCTCCCCTCTTGCTGCACTTGCTGCTCACTCACGAGCGTGGGCACTTACCCCCCTCTCCCTCTCCCCCTCCCCTCTTGCTGCACTTGCTGCTCACTCACGAGCGTGGACACTTACCCCCCCCTCTCCCTCTCCTCCTCCCCTCTTGCTGCACTTGCTGCTCACTCACGAGCGTGGGCACTTACCCCCCTCTCCCTCTCCCCCTCCCCTCTTGCTGCACTTGCTGCTCACTCACGAGCGTGGGCACTTACCCCCCCTTTCCCTCTCCTCCTCCCCTCTTGCTGCACTTGCTGCTCACTCAAGAGCGTGGGCACTTACCCCCCTCTCCCTCTCCCCCTCCCCCTCTTGCAGCACTTGCTGCTCACTCACGAGCGTGTGCACTTACCCCCCCTCTCCCTCTCCCCCTCTCCCTCTTGCTGCACTTGCTGCTCACTCACGAGCGTGGGCACTTACCCCCTCTCTCCCTCTCCTCCTCCCCTCTTGCTGCACTTGCTGCTCACTCACGAGCGTGGGCACTTACCCCCCCTCTCCCTCTCCCACTCCCCTCTTGCTGCACTTGCTGCTCACTCACGAGCGTGGGCACTTACCCCCCACCTCTCCCTCTCCCCCTCCCCTGTTGCTGCACTTGCTGCTCACTCACGAGCATGGGCACTTACCCCCCTCTCCCTCTCCCCCTCCTCCTCCCCCTCTTGCTGCACTTACCCCCCCCTCCCTCTCCCCGTCCCCTCTTGCTGCACTTGCTGCTCGCTCACGAGCGTGGGCACTTACCCCCCTCTCCCTCTCCCCCTCCCCCTCCCCCTCTTGCTGCACTTGCTGCTCACTCACGAGCGTGGGCACTTACCCCCCTCTCCCTCTCCACCTCCCCTCTTGCTGCACTTGTTGCTCACTCACGAGCATGGACACTTACCCCCCCTCCCTCTCCTCCTCCCCTCTTGCTGCACTTGCTGCTCACTCACGAGCGTGGGCACTTACCCCCGTCTCCCTCTCCTCCTCCCCTCTTGCTGCACTTGCTGCTCACTCACGAGCGTGGGCACTTACCCCCCTCTCCCTCTCCCCCTCCCCTCTTGCTGCACTTGCTGCTCACTCACGAGCGTGGGCACTTACCCCCCCTCTCCCTCTCCTCCCCTCTTGCTGCACTTGCTGCTCACTCACGAGCGTGGGCACTTACCCCCCTCTCCCTCTCCCCCTCCCCTCTTGCTGCACTTGCTGCTCACTCACGAGCGTGGACACTTACCCCCCCCTCTCCCTCTCCTCCTCCCCTCTTGCTGCACTTGCTGCTCACTCACGAGCGTGGGCACTTACCCCCCTCTCCCTCTCCCCCTCCCCTCTTGCTGCACTTGCTGCTCACTCACGAGCGTGGGCACTTACCCCCCCTTTCCCTCTCCTCCTCCCCTCTTGCTGCACTTGCTGCTCACTCAAGAGCGTGGGCACTTACCCCCCCTCTCCCTCTCCCCTTCCCCCTCTTGCTGCACTTGCTGCTCACTCACGAGCGTGTGCACTTACCCCCCCTCTCCCTCTCCCCCTCTCCCTCTTGCTGCACTTGCTGCTCACTCACGAGCGTGGGCACTTACCCCCTCTCCCCCTCTCCTCCTCCCCTCTTGCTGCACTTGCTGCTCACTCACGAGCGTGGGCACTTACCCCCCCTCTCCCTCTCCCACTCCCCTCTTGCTGCACTTGCTGCTCACTCACGAGCGTGGGCACTTACCCCCCACCTCTCCCTCTCCCCCTCCCCTGTTGCTGCACTTGCTGCTCACTCACGAGCATGGGCACTTACCCCCCTCTCCCTCTCCCCCTCCCCCTCCCCCTCTTGCTGCACTTACCCCCCCTCCCTCTCCCCGTCCCCTCTTGCTGCACTTGCTGCTCGCTCACGAGGGTGGGCACTTACCCCCCTCTCCCTCTCCCCCTCCCCCTCTTGCTGCACTTGCTGCTCACTCACGAGCGTGGGCACTTACCCCCCTCTCCCTCTCCACCTCCCCTCTTGCTGCACTTGTTGCTCACTCACGAGCATGGACACTTACCCCCCTCTCCCTCTCCTCCTCCCCTCTTGCTGCACTTGCTGCTCACTCACGAGCGTGGGCACTTACCCCCGTCTCCCTCTCCTCCTCCCCTCTTGCTGCACTTGCTGCTCACTCAAGAGCGTGGGCACTTACCCCCCTCTCCCTCTCCCCCTCCCCCTCTTGCTGCACTTGCTGCTCACTCACGAGCGTGGGCACTTACCCCCCCTCTCCCTCTCCCCCTCCCCTCTTGCTGCACTTGCTGCTCACTCACGAGCGTGGGCACTTACCCCCCTCTCCCACTCCTCCTCCCCTCTTGCTGCAGTTGCTGCTCACTCACGAGCGTGGGCACTTACCCCCCTCTTCCCCCCTCCCCCTCTTGCTGCACTTGCTGCTCAGTCACGAGCGTGGGCACTTACCCCCCTCTCCCTCACCCCCTCCCCCTCTTGCTGCACTTGCTGCTCACTCACGAGCGTGGGCACTTACCGCCCCTCTCCCTCTCCACCTCCCCTCTTGCTGCACTTGTTGCTCACTCACGAGCGTGGGCACTTACCCCCCCCTCTCCCTCTCCTCCTCCCCTCTTGCTGCACTTGCTGCTCACTCACGAGCGTGGGCACTTACCCCCCTCTCCCTCTCCTCCTCCCCTCTTGCTGCACTTGCTGCTCACTCAAGAGCGTGGGCACTTACCCCCCTCTCCCTCTCCCCCTCTTGCTGCACTTGCTGCTCACTCACGAGCGTGGGCACTTACCCCCCCTCTCCCCCTCCCCTCTTGCTGCACTTGCTGCTCACTCACGAGCATGGACACTTACCCCCCCCCTCTCCCTCTCCTCCTCCCCTCTTGCTGCACTTGCTGCTCACTCACGAGCGTGAGCACTTACCCCCGTCTCCCCCTCCTCCTCCCCTCTTGCTGCACTTGCTGCTCACTCACGAGCGTGGGCACTTACCCCCTCTCCCTCTCCCCCTCCCCCTCTTGCTGCACTTGCTGCTCACTCACGAGCGTGGGCACTTACCCCCCCTCTCCCCCTCCCCTCCCCTCTGCTGCACTTGCTGCTCACTTACGAGCGTGGGCACTTACCCCCCTCTCTCTCTCCCCTCTTGCTGCACTTGCTGCTCACTCACGAGCATGGACACTTACCCCCCCGCTCTCCTCCTCCCCTCTTGCTGCACTTGCTGCTCAGTCACGAGCGTGGGCACTTACCCCCCTCTCCCTCTCCCCCTCCCCTCTTGCTGCACTTGCTGCTCACTCACGAGCATGGACACTTACCCCCCCCTCCCTCTCCCCCTCCCCTCTTGCTGCACTTGCTGCTCACTCACGAGCGTGGGCACTTACCCCCCTGTCTCCCTCTCCCCCTCGACTCTTGCTGCACTTGCTGCTCACTCACAAGCATGGACACTTACCCCACTCCTCTCCCTCTCCTCCTCCCCTCTTGCTGCACTTGCTGCTCACTCACGAGCATGGGCTACTTAGCCCCCCACTTACCCCCCTCTCCCTCTCCCCCTCCCCTCTTGCTGCCCTTGCTGCTCACTCACGAGCATGGGCTACTTACCCCCCCCACTTATCCCCCCTCTCCCTCTCCCCCTCCCCTCTTGCTGCACTTGCTGCTCACTCACGAGCATGGGCTACTTAGCCCCCCACTTACCCCCCTCTCCCTCTCCCCGTCCCCTCTTGCTGCCCTTGCTGCTCACTCACGAGCATGGGCTACTTACCCCCCCACTTATCCCCCCTCTCCCTCTCCCCCTCCCCTCTTGCTGCACTTGCTGCTCACTCACGAGCGTGGGCACTTACCCCCCTCTCCCTCTCCCCCTCCCCTCTTGCTGCACTTGCTGCTCACTCACGAGCATGGGCACTTACCCCCCTCTCCCTCTCCCCCCTCTTGCTGCACTTGCTGCTCACTCACAAGCGTGGGCACTTACCCCCTCTCCCTCTCCCCCCCTGTTGCTGCACTTGCTGCTCACTCACGAGCGTGGGCACTTACCCCCATCCCCCCCCTCCCCTCTTGCTGCACTTGCTGCTAACTCACGGGCATGGGCACTTACCCCTACTCTCCCTCTCCCCCTCCCCTCTTGCTGCACTTGCTGCTCACTCACGAGCATGGGCACTTACCCCCCTCTCCCTCTCCCCCCCTCTTGCTGCACTTGCTGCTCACTCACGAGCGTGGGCACTTACCCCCCTCCCCCCTCCCCTCTTGCTGCACTTGCTGCTAACTCACGAGCATGGGCACTTACCCCCCCCTCTCCCTCTCCCCCTCCCCTCTTGCTGCACTTGCTGCTCACTCACGAGCATGGGCACTTACCCCCCTCTCCCTCTCCCCCCCTCTTGCTGCACCTGCTGCTCACTCACGAGCGTGGGCACTTACCCCCCCTCCCCTCTTGCTGCACTTGCTACTAACTCACGAGCGTGGGCACTTACCCCCCTCCCCCTCTCCCCCCCCTCTTGCTGCAGTTGCTGCTCACTCACGAGCGTGGGCACTTACCCCCCTCTCCCTCTCCCCTCTTGCTGCACTTGCTGCTCACTCACGAGCGTGGGCACTTACCCCCCTCTCCCTCTCCCCCTCCCCTCTTGCTGCACTTGCTGCTCACTCACGAGCGTGGGCACTTACCCCCCCCTCTCCCTCTCCTCCTCCCCTCTTGCTGCACTTGCTGCTCACTCAAGAGCGTGGGCACTTACCCCCCCTCTCCCTCTCCCCTCCCCTCTTGCTGCACTTGCTGCTCACTCACGAGCGTGGGCACTTACCCCCCTCTCCCTCTCCCCCTCCCCTCTTGCTGCACTTGCTGCTCACTCACGAGCGTGGGCACTTACCCCCCTCTCCCCCCTCTTGCTGCACTTGCTGCTCACTCACGAGCGTGGGCACTTACCCCCCTCTCCCTCTCCCCCTCCCCTCTTGCTGCCCTTGCTGCTCACTCACGAGCATGGGCTACTTACCCCCCCACTTACCCCCCTCTCCCTCTCCCCCTCCCCTCTTGCTGCACTTGCTGCTCACTCACGAGCGTGGGCACTTACCCCCCCTCTCCCTCTCCCCCTCCCCTCTTGCTGCACTTGCTGCTCACTCACGAGCATGGGCACTTACCCCCCTCTCCCTCTCCCCCCTCTTGCTGCACTTGCTGCTCACTCACGAGCGTGGGCACTTACCCCCTCCCCCCCTCCCCTCTTGCTGCACTTGCTGCTAACTCACGAGCATGGGCACTTACCCCCCTCCCCCTAACCCCCCCCTCTTGCTGCACTTGCTGCTCACTCACGAGCGTGGGCACTTACCCCCCTCTCCCTCTCCCCTCTTGCTGCACTTGCTGCTCACTCACGAGCGTGGGCACTTACCCCCTCTCCCTCTCCCCCTCCCCTCTTGCTGCACTTGCTGCTCACTCACGAGCGTGGGCACTTACCCCCCTCTCCCTCTCCCCCCCTCTTGCTGCACTTGCTGCTCACTCACGAGCATGGGCACTTATCCCCCCTCTCCCCCCTCTTGCTGCACTTGCTGCTCACTCACGAGCGTGGGCACTTACCCCCCCTCTCCCCCTCCCCTCTTGCTGCACTTGCTGCTCACTCACGAGCGTGGGCACTTACCCCCCTCTCCCTCTCCCTCTCCCCTCTTGCTGCCCTTGCTGCTCACTCACGAGCATGGGCTACTTACCCCCCCCCCACTTACCCCCCTCTCCCTCTCCCCCTCCCCTCTTGCTGCACTTGCTGCTCACTCACGAGCGTGGGCACTTACCCCCCCTCTCCCCCTCCCCTCTTGCTGCACTTGCTGCTCACTCACGAGCATGGGCACTTACCCCCCTCGCCCTCTCCCCCTCCCCTCTTGCTGCACTTGCTGCTCACTCACGAGCATGGGCACTTACCCCCCTCTCCCTCTCCCCCCCTCTTGCTGCACTTGCTGCTCACTCACGAGCGTGGGCACTTACCCCCCCTCTCCCCCTCCCCTCTTGCTGCACTTGCTGCTCACTCACGAGCGTGGGCACTTACCCCCCTCGCCCTCTCCCCCTCCCCTCTTGCTGCACTTGCTGCTCACTCACGAGCATGGGCACTTACCCCCCTCTCCCTCCCCCTCCCCTCTTGCTGCACTTGCTGCTCACTCACGAGCGTGGACACTTAGCCCCCCCCTCTCCCTCTCCTCCTCCCCTCTTGCTGCACTTGCTGCTCACTCACGAGCGTGGGCACTTACCCCCCTCTCCCTCTCCCCCTCCCCTCTTGCTGCACTTGCTGCTCACTCACGAGCGTGGGCACTTACCCCCCCTTTCCCTCTCCTCCTCCCCTCTTGCTGCACTTGCTGCTCACTCAAGAGCGTGGGCACTTACCCCCCCCTCTCCCTCTCCCCCTCCCCCTCTTGCTGCACTCGCTGCTCACTCACGAGCGTGTGCACTTACCCCCCCTCTCCCTCTCCCCCTCTCCCTCTTGCTGCACTTGCTGCTCACTCACGAGCGTGGGCACTTACCCCCCCTCTCCCTCTCCCACTCCCCTCTTGCTGCACTTGCTGCTCACTCACGAGCGTGGGCACTTACCCCCCACCTCTCCCTCTCCCCCTCCCCTGTTGCTG
The DNA here is from genome assembly GCF_040938575.1 of Ambystoma mexicanum. NCBI lineage: Eukaryota > Metazoa > Chordata > Amphibia > Caudata > Ambystomatidae > Ambystoma > Ambystoma mexicanum. The sequence continues at coordinate 1,301,726,635 of NC_090933.1, read as the reverse complement.
CACTTGCTGCTCACTCACGAGCATGGGCACTTACCCCCCTCTCCCTCTCCCCCTCCCCCTCCCCCTCTTGCTGCACTTACCCCCCCTCTCCCTCTCCCCCTCCCCTCTTGCTGCACTTGCTGCTCGCTCACGAGCGTGGGCACTTACCCCCCTCTCCCTCTCCCCCTCCCCCTCCCCCTCTTGCTGCACTTGCTGCTCACTCACGAGCGTGGGCACTTACCCCCCTCTCCCTCTCCACCTCCCCTCTTGCTGCACTTGTTGCTCACTCACGAGCATGGACACTTACCCCCCCCTCTCCCTCTCCTCCTCCCCTCTTGCTGCACTTGCTGCTCACTCACGAGCGTGGGCACTTACCCCCGTCTCCCTCTCCTCCTCCCCTCTTGCTGCACTTGCTGCTCACTCAAGAGCGTGGGCACTTACCCCCCTCTCCCTCTCCCCCTCCCCCTCTTGCTGCACTTGCTGCTCACTCACGAGCGTGGGCACTTACCCCCCTCTCCCTCTCCCCCTCCCCTCTTGCTGCACTTGCTGCTCACTCACGAGCGTGGGCACTTACCCCCCCTCTCCCACTCCTCCTCCCCTCTTGCTGCAGTTGCTGCTCACTCACGAGCGTGGGCACTTACCCCCCTCTTCCCCCCTCCCCCTCTTGCTGCACTTGCTGCTCAGTCACGAGCGTGGGCACTTACCCCCCTCTCCCTCACCCCCTCCCCCTCTTGCTGCACTTGCTGCTCACTCACGAGCGTGGGCACTTACCGCCCCTCTCCCTCTCCACCTCCCCTCTTGCTGCACTTGTTGCTCACTCACGAGCGTGGGCACTCACCCCCCCCTCTCCCTCTCCTCCTCCCCTCTTGCTGCACTTGCTGCTCACTCACGAGCGTGGGCACTTACCCCCCCTCTCCCTCCTCCCCTCTTGCTGCACTTGCTGCTCACTCAAGAGCGTGGGCACTTACCCCCCTCTCCCTCTCCCCCTCTTGCTGCACTTGCTGCTCACTCACGAGCGTGGGCACTTACCCCCCCTCTCCCCCTCCCCTCTTGCTGCACTTGCTGCTCACTCACGAGCATGGACACTTACCCCCCCCTCTCCCTCTCCTCCTCCCCTCTTGCTGCACTTGCTGCTCACTCACGAGCGTGGGCACTTACCCCCATCTCCCCCTCCTCCTCCCCTCTTGCTGCACTTGCTGCTCACTCACGAGCGTGGGCACTTACCCCCCTCTCCCTCTCCCCCTCCCCCTCTTGCTGCACTTGCTGCTCACTCACGAGCGTGGGCTACTTAGCCCCCCACTTACCCCCCTCTCCCTCTCCCCCTCCCCTCTTGCTGCCCTTGCTGCTCACTCACGAGCATGGGCTACTTACCCCCCCACTTATCCCCCCTCTCCCTCTCCCCCTCCCCTCTTGCTGCCCTTGCTGCTCACTCACGAGCATGGGCTACTTACCCCCCCACTTACCCCCCTCTCCCACTCCTCCTCCCCTCTTGCTGCAGTTGCTGCTCACTCACGAGCGTGGGCACTTACCCCCCTCTTCCCCCCTCCCCCTCTTGCTGCACTTGCTGCTCAGTCACGAGCGTGGGCACTTACCCCCCTCTCCCTCACCCCCTCCCCCTCTTGCTGCACTTGCTGCTCACTCACGAGCGTGGGCACTTACCGCCCCTCTCCCTCTCCACCTCCCCTCTTGCTGCACTTGTTGCTCACTCACGAGCGTGGGCACTTACCCCCCCCTCTCCCTCTCCTCCTCCCCTCTTGCTGCACTTGCTGCTCACTCACGAGCGTGGGCACTTACCCCCCTCTCCCTCTCCTCCTCCCCTCTTGCTGCACTTGCTGCTCACTCAAGAGCGTGGGCACTTACCCCCCTCTCCCTCTCCCCCTCTTGCTGCACTTGCTGCTCACTCACGAGCGTGGGCACTTACCCCCCCTCTCCCCCTCCCCTCTTGCTGCACTTGCTGCTCACTCACGAGCATGGACACTTACCCCCCCCCTCTCCCTCTCCTCCTCCCCTCTTGCTGCACTTGCTGCTCACTCACGAGCGTGAGCACTTACCCCCGTCTCCCCCTCCTCCTCCCCTCTTGCTGCACTTGCTGCTCACTCACGAGCGTGGGCACTTACCCCCTCTCCCTCTCCCCCTCCCCCTCTTGCTGCACTTGCTGCTCACTCACGAGCGTGGGCACTTACCCCCCCTCTCCCCCTCCCCTCCCCTCTGCTGCACTTGCTGCTCACTTACGAGCGTGGGCACTTACCCCCCTCTCTCTCTCCCCTCTTGCTGCACTTGCTGCTCACTCACGAGCATGGACACTTACCCCCCCGCTCTCCTCCTCCCCTCTTGCTGCACTTGCTGCTCAGTCACGAGCGTGGGCACTTACCCCCCTCTCCCTCTCCCCCTCCCCTCTTGCTGCACTTGCTGCTCACTCACGAGCATGGACACTTACCCCCCCCTCCCTCTCCCCCTCCCCTCTTGCTGCACTTGCTGCTCACTCACGAGCGTGGGCACTTACCCCCCTGTCTCCCTCTCCCCCTCGACTCTTGCTGCACTTGCTGCTCACTCACAAGCATGGACACTTACCCCACCCCTCTCCCTCTCCTCCTCCCCTCTTGCTGCACTTGCTGCTCACTCACGAGCATGGGCTACTTAGCCCCCCACTTACCCCCCTCTCCCTCTCCCCCTCCCCTCTTGCTGCCCTTGCTGCTCACTCACGAGCATGGGCTACTTACCCCCCCCACTTATCCCCCCTCTCCCTCTCCCCCTCCCCTCTTGCTGCACTTGCTGCTCACTCACGAGCATGGGCTACTTAGCCCCCCACTTACCCCCCTCTCCCTCTCCCCGTCCCCTCTTGCTGCCCTTGCTGCTCACTCACGAGCATGGGCTACTTACCCCCCCACTTATCCCCCCTCTCCCTCTCCCCCTCCCCTCTTGCTGCACTTGCTGCTCACTCACGAGCGTGGGCACTTACCCCCCTCTCCCTCTCCCCCTCCCCTCTTGCTGCACTTGCTGCTCACTCACGAGCATGGGCACTTACCCCCCTCTCCCTCTCCCCCCTCTTGCTGCACTTGCTGCTCACTCACAAGCGTGGGCACTTACCCCCTCTCCCTCTCCCCCCCTGTTGCTGCACTTGCTGCTCACTCACGAGCGTGGGCACTTACCCCCATCCCCCCCCTCCCCTCTTGCTGCACTTGCTGCTAACTCACGGGCATGGGCACTTACCCCTACTCTCCCTCTCCCCCTCCCCTCTTGCTGCACTTGCTGCTCACTCACGAGCATGGGCACTTACCCCCCTCTCCCTCTCCCCCCCTCTTGCTGCACTTGCTGCTCACTCACGAGCGTGGGCACTTACCCCCCTCCCCCCTCCCCTCTTGCTGCACTTGCTGCTAACTCACGAGCATGGGCACTTACCCCCCCCTCTCCCTCTCCCCCTCCCCTCTTGCTGCACTTGCTGCTCACTCACGAGCATGGGCACTTACCCCCCTCTCCCTCTCCCCCCCTCTTGCTGCACCTGCTGCTCACTCACGAGCGTGGGCACTTACCCCCCCTCCCCTCTTGCTGCACTTGCTACTAACTCACGAGCGTGGGCACTTACCCCCCTCCCCCTCTCCCCCCCCTCTTGCTGCAGTTGCTGCTCACTCACGAGCGTGGGCACTTACCCCCCTCTCCCTCTCCCCTCTTGCTGCACTTGCTGCTCACTCACGAGCGTGGGCACTTACCCCCCTCTCCCTCTCCCCCTCCCCTCTTGCTGCACTTGCTGCTCACTCACGAGCGTGGGCACTTACCCCCCCCTCTCCCTCTCCTCCTCCCCTCTTGCTGCACTTGCTGCTCACTCAAGAGCGTGGGCACTTACCCCCCCTCTCCCTCTCCCCTCCCCTCTTGCTGCACTTGCTGCTCACTCACGAGCGTGGGCACTTACCCCCCTCTCCCTCTCCCCCTCCCCTCTTGCTGCACTTGCTGCTCACTCACGAGCGTGGGCACTTACCCCCCTCTCCCCCCTCTTGCTGCACTTGCTGCTCACTCACGAGCGTGGGCACTTACCCCCCTCTCCCTCTCCCCCTCCCCTCTTGCTGCCCTTGCTGCTCACTCACGAGCATGGGCTACTTACCCCCCCACTTACCCCCCTCTCCCTCTCCCCCTCCCCTCTTGCTGCACTTGCTGCTCACTCACGAGCGTGGGCACTTACCCCCCCTCTCCCTCTCCCCCTCCCCTCTTGCTGCACTTGCTGCTCACTCACGAGCATGGGCACTTACCCCCCTCTCCCTCTCCCCCCTCTTGCTGCACTTGCTGCTCACTCACGAGCGTGGGCACTTACCCCCTCCCCCCCTCCCCTCTTGCTGCACTTGCTGCTAACTCACGAGCATGGGCACTTACCCCCCTCCCCCTAACCCCCCCCTCTTGCTGCACTTGCTGCTCACTCACGAGCGTGGGCACTTACCCCCCTCTCCCTCTCCCCTCTTGCTGCACTTGCTGCTCACTCACGAGCGTGGGCACTTACCCCCTCTCCCTCTCCCCCTCCCCTCTTGCTGCACTTGCTGCTCACTCACGAGCGTGGGCACTTACCCCCCTCTCCCTCTCCCCCCCTCTTGCTGCACTTGCTGCTCACTCACGAGCATGGGCACTTATCCCCCCTCTCCCCCCTCTTGCTGCACTTGCTGCTCACTCACGAGCGTGGGCACTTACCCCCCCTCTCCCCCTCCCCTCTTGCTGCACTTGCTGCTCACTCACGAGCGTGGGCACTTACCCCCCTCTCCCTCTCCCTCTCCCCTCTTGCTGCCCTTGCTGCTCACTCACGAGCATGGGCTACTTACCCCCCCCCCACTTACCCCCCTCTCCCTCTCCCCCTCCCCTCTTGCTGCACTTGCTGCTCACTCACGAGCGTGGGCACTTACCCCCCCTCTCCCCCTCCCCTCTTGCTGCACTTGCTGCTCACTCACGAGCATGGGCACTTACCCCCCTCGCCCTCTCCCCCTCCCCTCTTGCTGCACTTGCTGCTCACTCACGAGCATGGGCACTTACCCCCCTCTCCCTCTCCCCCCCTCTTGCTGCACTTGCTGCTCACTCACGAGCGTGGGCACTTACCCCCCCTCTCCCCCTCCCCTCTTGCTGCACTTGCTGCTCACTCACGAGCGTGGGCACTTACCCCCCTCGCCCTCTCCCCCTCCCCTCTTGCTGCACTTGCTGCTCACTCACGAGCATGGGCACTTACCCCCCTCTCCCTCCCCCTCCCCTCTTGCTGCACTTGCTGCTCACTCACGAGCGTGGACACTTAGCCCCCCCCTCTCCCTCTCCTCCTCCCCTCTTGCTGCACTTGCTGCTCACTCACGAGCGTGGGCACTTACCCCCCTCTCCCTCTCCCCCTCCCCTCTTGCTGCACTTGCTGCTCACTCACGAGCGTGGGCACTTACCCCCCCTTTCCCTCTCCTCCTCCCCTCTTGCTGCACTTGCTGCTCACTCAAGAGCGTGGGCACTTACCCCCCCCTCTCCCTCTCCCCCTCCCCCTCTTGCTGCACTCGCTGCTCACTCACGAGCGTGTGCACTTACCCCCCCTCTCCCTCTCCCCCTCTCCCTCTTGCTGCACTTGCTGCTCACTCACGAGCGTGGGCACTTACCCCCCCTCTCCCTCTCCCACTCCCCTCTTGCTGCACTTGCTGCTCACTCACGAGCGTGGGCACTTACCCCCCACCTCTCCCTCTCCCCCTCCCCTGTTGCTGCACTTGCTGCTCACTCACGAGCATGGGCACTTACCCCCCTCTCCCTCTCCCCCTCCCCCTCCCCCTCTTGCTGCACTTACCCCCCCTCTCCCTCTCCCCCTCCCCTCTTGCTGCACTTGCTGCTCGCTCACGAGCGTGGGCACTTACCCCCCTCTCCCTCTCCCCCTCCCCCTCCCCCTCTTGCTGCACTTGCTGCTCACTCACGAGCGTGGGCACTTACCCCCCTCTCCCTCTCCACCTCCCCTCTTGCTGCACTTGTTGCTCACTCACGAGCATGGACACTTACCCCCCCCTCTCCCTCTCCTCCTCCCCTCTTGCTGCACTTGCTGCTCACTCACGAGCGTGGGCACTTACCCCCGTCTCCCTCTCCTCCTCCCCTCTTGCTGCACTTGCTGCTCACTCAAGAGCGTGGGCACTTACCCCCCTCTCCCTCTCCCCCTCCCCCTCTTGCTGCACTTGCTGCTCACTCACGAGCGTGGGCACTTACCCCCCTCTCCCTCTCCCCCTCCCCTCTTGCTGCACTTGCTGCTCACTCACGAGCGTGGGCACTTACCCCCCCTCTCCCACTCCTCCTCCCCTCTTGCTGCAGTTGCTGCTCACTCACGAGCGTGGGCACTTACCCCCCTCTTCCCCCCTCCCCCTCTTGCTGCACTTGCTGCTCAGTCACGAGCGTGGGCACTTACCCCCCTCTCCCTCACCCCCTCCCCCTCTTGCTGCACTTGCTGCTCACTCACGAGCGTGGGCACTTACCGCCCCTCTCCCTCTCCACCTCCCCTCTTGCTGCACTTGTTGCTCACTCACGAGCGTGGGCACTCACCCCCCCCTCTCCCTCTCCTCCTCCCCTCTTGCTGCACTTGCTGCTCACTCACGAGCGTGGGCACTTACCCCCCCTCTCCCTCCTCCCCTCTTGCTGCACTTGCTGCTCACTCAAGAGCGTGGGCACTTACCCCCCTCTCCCTCTCCCCCTCTTGCTGCACTTGCTGCTCACTCACGAGCGTGGGCACTTACCCCCCCTCTCCCCCTCCCCTCTTGCTGCACTTGCTGCTCACTCACGAGCATGGACACTTACCCCCCCCTCTCCCTCTCCTCCTCCCCTCTTGCTGCACTTGCTGCTCACTCACGAGCGTGGGCACTTACCCCCATCTCCCCCTCCTCCTCCCCTCTTGCTGCACTTGCTGCTCACTCACGAGCGTGGGCACTTACCCCCCTCTCCCTCTCCTCCTCCCCCTCTTGCTGCACTTGCTGCTCACTCACGAGCGTGGGCTACTTAGCCCCCCACTTACCCCCCTCTCCCTCTCCCCCTCCCCTCTTGCTGCCCTTGCTGCTCACTCACGAGCATGGGCTACTTACCCCCCCACTTATCCCCCCTCTCCCTCTCCCCCTCCCCTCTTGCTGCACTTGCTGCTCACTCACGAGCGTGGGCACTTACCCCCCTCTCCCTCTCCCCCTCCCCTCTTGCTGCACTTGCTGCTCACTCACGAGCATGGGCACTTACCCCCCTCTCCCTCTCCCCCCTCTTGCTGCACTTGCTGCTCACTCACAAGCGTGGGCACTTACCCCCTCTCCCTCTCCCCCCCTGTTGCTGCACTTGCTGCTCACTCACGAGCGTGGGCACTTACCCCCCTCCCCCCCTCCCCTCTTGCTGCACTTGCTGCTAACTCACGGGCATGGGCACTTACCCCCCCCTCCCCTCTTGCTGCACTTGCTGCTAACTCACGAGCATGGGCACTTAATATCCTCCTCCCCTCTTGCTGCACTTGCTGCTCACTCACGAGCGTGGGCACTTACCCCTCCCCCCTCCCCTCTTGCTGCACTTGCTGCTAACTCACGAGCATGGGCACTTAATATCCTCCTCCCCTCTTGCTGCACTTGCTGCTAACTCACGAGCATGGGCACTTAATATCCTCCTCCCCTCTTGCTGCACTTGCTGCTCACTCACGAGCGTGGGCACTTACCCCCCCTCTCCCTCTCCTCCTCCCCTCTTGCTGCACTTGCTGCTCACTCACGAGCGTGGGCACTTACCCCCCCTCCCCCTCTTGCTGCACTTGCACGCTCTGAATGCTCACAAGGCCTGGTAGGTTTGTCTTTATCCTCCAGTGCATTCATTGATTTCCATCCCATGTTCCCTCCCTGTTGCCTTGTCGGCGCTTTGAAATGCAATTTACTTGTTGTATAAGTGCCCAATAAATAAATTGCTCTCGGAATTAATTCAGCATTTGTTTTAATCCCGTCCACGCTGTCCACAGAAGGGCGCCAGTGGCCTCGTCCCTTCTGCATGCTAAAACAAGCAACCCGGGACATGTCTGTGGTCTAATGTGTGTTGACGTTTTGTGATTTATTTCTGTACTGAAGGGGCTTCACCGAAGCACTGTCTCTGGCGGTTCGCCGTTCTTACCCTGCCAGGTCTCTCTTTTTCATGCCTCTCCAGCCACCTTGTGCTTGATTTCCCTTTGGAATGTCTCCTTCCCATTGCAGCTTGAGCACCCTCTGTTCTTCCCTTTCCAGACAGCGCTTGGCAGCTTTATGTCTTACCACACTCCTGCTTTCCCTGCCTTGCTGACTTTTCATATTTTGGATTTTGATGAAGCATTTAACGCGAGCGCTCAAAGCACACATTTAAAACAAAGAGATGCACCCGTGGGTTCATAGCTGCCGATCATCATTAGACGGCCATCCAGCAGGGAGATGAAATGCTAAATATCCACTGAAAAGCTATACATCCTTCTTTGCCTGCAAGGGACTGATGAGGAGGAACAGGTGTTTAAAGGAAGCAAGGTGATAATCAGTGGGTATTTAGTGTTTCTGCTCCCTGCTGGCTGGCAGTCTCGTGATAATCAGTGGCTGTTAACCGCTGGGTGTATTTCTTTGTCTCTGTTATAATGTAGGCCCCCCAAGGCCCCCAAGGGCGTCTCAGACTGTTTTGGGCTCCAAGGAGAGGCTCCCAACCATTATGTTGAAATGGACCCCCGCACATCTTCAGCCGGGCCTGATCGTATGTGAGACTGCCCATTACGGGACAGCGCACATGTGATGCACAGACATCGCTCAGAAACAAGATAGTAAGGGAGACTCTTGTTTGCGGCGTGTCAATCATTTGTGGTGAAGCTATGCTCAGGGCGTGGCTGTCAAGGTGGAAGGGTCATGACCCATCACGAAACCTACCCAGAAGGCGGCTAGATGAGCACTACACACATAGAAAGGACTGACCGCGCCCCCAGTTTACAATATACACTTCCATATGTTTCCAATCCTGTTTAGCAGAAGGCCAAAAGCATGTATGAAAGAAAGGCTAGCTAGCCAGGCTCAAGAGCCAAGCGGAAGCACGCAATGCCGTTCACGGGCTAGCCAGGCTCAAGAGCCAAGCGGAAGCACGCAATGCCGTTCACGGGCATTCTCCTGTAAAAGACACAGCAGAAACATGGTTGGACTGACTTACGCAAACCTATGTCAGAAGGAAACCAGAGTCCTAAGGAGAAATGGATAGAACAACAGGCTCTTCCCATGGCGCTTCCAGACTTTCTTAAGCTCTACAGATGAAAGGTTGAAGGCCTTTGCTGATTTAAGGAAATCATTTTTGCTCCCGATGTCAGAGTTTTCATTGTCCTTAAATTTCAGGATCAGCAGTGAAACGGCATGGAACAAACTCTACATGTGCTCTAAATCCCAGGAAAACCTAAAACGCCTCCTACCTCTCTTAGTCATGACTGGAAAGCAGAACTGAATTAATACCATCCTCCCGTTGGTTATCCCAGCGGCGTTGAGCCCAAAATGTCGGTCCGAACCTTCATCCGGCAACAAATTCTAAGCACAGCCTATTGGAGCCGACAGGAAAGAAACCAACTTCACCTGTGACCAAATGGCCGTTACCTTGATGTGGCAGCTCCAGGTCGACCTTCAGTTACATGTTCTTATCCTGGCCATCTCTCAAGGAATGATGGCCAAGCACTGAGGACTGAGCACAAAGATCAAACTGACCATAAAGGCAATACTCGGTGATTACCTCTCATCGCTCGCCCATGTTCTCCAATCATCAAAGGTCCTAACAAAGACATGGATGGCAGCCAAAATGATCCTGGAAGGCTATACAAAAGCTAAAAGTTGAAGTCTGAACTTGTTGGCTTACCACTCTGGAAAGTCTATCTTAAATACTGAAGGGAGATGCGTGCACCTTGAACAAGGTTTGAGGTAACCGGCACTTTATGAAAACTAGCTCTTCATCAAAGCTTTTGGTGGGCTGAAGGACCACACAGTACCCTCCTACAGTAATTTGGCCACCTCCAGACAATGCTCCGAATATCAATCTCCTGCCAACTCTAATTTGGATCTGTCGTACAACAAGATCTGAACTTAATGGGCTCCAACCTATTCCCATATTGCAGACTATGGCTTATGTTATCTTGTCCTTTTCTAGGTGGTTACTATCCAGAAGGTCACCCCTTTCTGGGAGCCCTGCGGCACCTGTCCCACTCGTCCTTCCACCTGAACTCCCTCCACCTTTGCAACTACTGATTTTAGATTAGGTTTAAATTGTTCTTTAGAAAAACAAAAAGTGTAAACCACCTGTGAGAAACCCATTTATAGTTATCTTTATTTACCAATTGCAATGGGAGAGCATTCCTACACTTATCTGTATCCATCAATTACAGTGTGAGAACATCCCTACACGTATCAGTATTCATCAGTTACAATGGGAGAGCATGCCTACACTTATCTGTATCTATCAATTACAGTGTGAGAAAATCCCTACACGTATCAGTATTCATCCGTTACAGTGGGAGAGCATGCCTACACTTATCTGTATCTATCAATTACAGTGTGAGAAAATCGCTACACGTATCAGTATTCATCCGTTACAGTGGGAGAGCATGCCTACACTTATCTGTATCTATCAATTACAGTGTGTGAACATCCCTACACGTATCAGTATCCATCCGTTACAGTGGGAGAGCATGCCTACACTTATCTGTATCTATCAATTACAGTGTGAGAAAATCCCTACACGTATCAGTATTCATCCGTTACAGTGGGAGAGCATGCCTACACTTATCTGTATCTATCAATTACAGTGTGAGAAAATCCCTACACGTATCAGTATTCATCCGTTACAGTGGGAGAGCATGCCTACACTTATCTGTGTCCATCAATTACAGTGTGAGAAAATCCCTACACGTATCAGTATTCATCCGTTACAATGGGAGAGCATGCCTACACTTATCTGTATCTATCAATTACAGTGTGTGAACATCCCTACACGTATCAGTATTCATCCGTTACAATGGGAGAGCATGCCTACACTTATCTGTATCTATCAATTACAGTGTGAGAAAATCCCTACACGTATCAGTATTCATCCGTTACAATGGGAGAGCATGCCTACACTTATCTGTATCTATCAATTACAGTGTGTGAACATCCCTACACGTATCAGTATTCATCCGTTACAATGGGAGAGCATGCCTACACTTATCTGTATCTATCAATTACAGTGTGAGAAAATCCCTACACGTATCAGTATTCATCCGTTACAATGGGAGAGCATGCCTACACTTATCTGTATCTATCAATTACAGTGTGAGAAAATCCCTACACGTATCAGTATTCATCCGTTACAATGGGAGAGCATGCCTACACTTATCTGTATCTATCAATTACAGTGTGAGAAAATCCCTACACGTATCAGTATTCATACGTTACAATGGGAGAGCATGCCTACACTTATCTGTATCTATCAATTACAGTGTGAGAAAATCCCTACACGTATCAGTATTCATCCGTTACAGTGGGAGAGCATGCCTACACTTATCTGTATCTATCAATTACAGTGTGTGAACACCCCTACACGTATCAGTATTCATCCGTTACAGTGGGAGAGCATGCCTACACTTATCTGTTTCTATCAATTACAGTGTGAGATAATCCCTACACGTATCAGTATTCATCCGTTACAGTGGGAGAGCATGCCTACACTTATCTGTATCTATCAATTACAGTGTGAGAAAATCCCTTCACGTATCAGTATTCATCCGTTACAATGGGAGAGCATGCCTACACTTATCTGTATCTATCAATTACAGTGTGAGAAAATCCCTACACGTATCAGTATTCATCCGTTACAGTGGGAGAGCATGCCTACACTTATCTGTATCTATCAATTACAGTGTGAGAAAATCCCTACACGTATCAGTATTCATCCATTACAATGGGAGAGCATGCCTACACTTATCTGTATCTATCAATTACAGTGTGAGAAAATCCCTACACGTATCAGTATTCATACGTTACAATGGGAAAGCATGCCTACACTTATCTGTATCTATCAATTACAGTGTGAGAAAATCCCTACACGTATCAGTATTCATCCGTTACAATGGGAGAGCATGCCTACACTGATCTGTATCCATCAATTAAAGTTTGAGAACATCCCTACACGTATCAGTATTCATCCATTACAATGGGAGAGCATGCCTACACTTATCTGTATCCATCAATTACAGTGTGAGAAAATCCCTACACGTATCAGTATTCATCCGTTACAATGGGAGAGCATGCCTACACTTATCTGTATCTATCAATTACAGTGTGAGAAAATCCCTACACGTATCAGTATTCATCCGTTACAGTGGGAGAGCATGCCTACACTTATCTGTATCTATCAATTACAGTGTGAGAAAATCCCTACACGTATCAGTATTCATCCGTTACAGTGGGAGAGCATGCCTACACTTATCTGTATCTATCAATTACAGTGTGAGAAAATCCCTACACGTATCAGTATTCATCCGTTACAGTGGGAGAGCATGCCTACACTTAACTGTATCTACCAATTACAGTGTGAGAAAATCCCTACACGTATCAGTATTCATCCGTTACAGTGGGAGAGCATGCCTACACTTATCTGTATCTATCAATTACAGTGTGAGAAAATCCCTACACGTATCAGTATTCATCCGTTACAGTGGGAAAGCATGCCTACACTTATCTGTATCTATCAATTACAGTGTGAGAAAATCCCTACACGTATCCGTATTCATCCGTTACAGTGGGAGAGCATGCCTACACTTATCTGTATCTATCAATTACAGTGTGAGAAAATCCCTACACGTATCAGTATTCATCCGTTGCAGTGGGAGAGCATGCCTACACTTATCTGTATCTATCAATTACAGTGTGAGAAAATCCCTACACGTATCAGTATTCATCCGTTACAGTGGGAGAGCATGCCTACACTTATCTGTATCTATCAATTACAGTGTGAGAAAATCCCTACACGTATCAGTATTCATCCGTTACAATGGGAGAGCATGCCTACACTTATCTGTATCTATCAATTACAGTGTGAGAAAATCCCTACACGTATCAGTATTCATCCGTTACAATGGGAGAGCATGCCTACACTTATCTGTATCCATCAATTAAAGTTTGAGAACATCCCTACACGTATCAGTATTCATCCGTTACAATGGGAGAGCATGCCTACACTTATCTGTATCCATCAATTACAGTGTGAGAAAATCCCTACACGTATCAGTATTCATCCGTTAAATTGGAGAGCATGCCTACACTTATCTGTATCCATCAATTACAGTGTGAGAAAATCCCTACACGTATCATTATTCATCCGTTAAATTGGAGAGCATGCCTACACTTATCTGTATCCATCAATTACAGTGTGAGAAAATCCCTACACGTATCAGTATTCATCCGTTACAATGGGAGAGCATGCCTACACTTATCTGTATCTATCAATTACAGTGTGAGAAAATCCCTACACGTATCAGTATTCATCCGTTACAATGGGAGAGCATGCCTACACTTATCTGTATCTATCAATTACAGTGTGATTAAATCCCTACACGTATCAGTATTCATCCGTTACAATGGGAGAGCATGCCTACACTTATCTGTATCTATCAATTACAGTGTGAGGAAATCCCTACACGTATCAGTATTCATCCGTTACAATGGGAGAGCATGCCTACACTTATCTGTATCTATCAATTACAGTGTGAGAAAATCCCTACACGTATCAGTATTCATCCGTTACAATGGGAGAGCATGCCTACACTTATCTGTATCTATCAATTACAGTGTGAGAAAATCCCTACACATATCAGTATTCATCCGTTACAATGGGAGAGCATGCCTACACTTATCTGTATCTATCAATTACAGTGTGTGAACATCCCTACACGTATCAGTATTCATCCGTTACAATGGGAGAGCATGCCTACACTTATCTGTATCTATCAATTACAGTGTGTGAACATCCCTACACGTATCAGTATTCATCTGTTACAGTGGGAGAGCATGCCTACACTTATCTGTATCTATCAATTACAGTGTGAGAAAATCCCTACACGTATCAGTATTCATCCATTACAATGGGAGAGCATGCCTACACTTATCTGTATCTATCAATTACAGTGTGAGAAAATCCCTACACGTATCAGTATTCATACATTACAATGGGAGAGCATGCCTACACTTATCTGTATCTATCAATTACAGTGTGAGAAAATCCCTACACGTATCAGTATTCATCCGTTACAATGGAAGAGCATGCCTACACTGATCTGTATCCATCAATTAAAGTTTGAGAACATCCCTACATGTTTCAGTATTCATCCGTTACAATGGGAGAGCATGCCTACACTTATCTGTATCTATCAATTACAGTGTGAGAAAATCCCTACACGTATCAGTATTCATCCGTTACAGTGGGAGAGCATGCCTACACTTATCTGTATCTATCAATTACAGTGTGAGAAAATCCCTACACGTATCATTATTCATCCGTTACAGTGGGAGAGCATGCCTACACTTATCTGTATCTATCAATTACAGTGTGAGAAAATCCCTACACGTATCAGTATTCATCCGTTACAATGGGAGAGCATGCCTACACTTATCTGTATCCATCAATTAAAGTTTGAGAACATCCCTACACGTATCAGTATTCATCCGTTACAATGGGAGAGCATGCCTACACTTATCTGTATCCATCAATTACAGTGTGAGAAAATCCCTACACGTATCAGTATTCATCCGTTAAATTGGAGAGCATGCCTACACTTATCTGTATCTATCAATTACAGTGTGATTAAATCCCTACACGTATCAGTATTCATCCGTTACAATGGGAGAGCATGCCTACACTTATCTGTATCTATCAATTACAGTGTGAGAAAATCCCTACACGTATCAGTATTCATCCGTTACAATGGGAGAGCATGCCTACACTTATCTGTATCTATCAATTACAGTGTGAGAAAATCCCTACACGTATCAGTATTCATCCGTTACAATGGGAGAGCATGCCTACACTTATCTGTATCTATCAATTACAGTGTGTGAACATCCCTACACGTATCAGTATTCATCCGTTACAATGGGAGAGCATGCCTACACTTATCTGTATCTATCAATTACAGTGTGTGAACATCCCTACACGTATCAGTATTCATCTGTTACAGTGGGAGAGCATGCCTACACTTATCTGTATCTATCAATTACAGTGTGAGAAAATCCCTACACGTATCAGTATTCATCCATTACAATGGGAGAGCATGCCTACACTTATCTGTATCTATCAATTACAGTGTGAGAAAATCCCTACACGTATCAGTATTCATACATTACAATGGGAGAGCATGCCTACACTTATCTGTATCTATCAATTACAGTGTGAGAAAATCCCTACACGTATCAGTATTCATCCGTTACAATGGGAGAGCATGCCTACACTGATCTGTATCCATCAATTAAAGTTTGAGAACATCCCTACATGTTTCAGTATTCATCCGTTACAATGGGAGAGCATGCCTACACTTATCTGTATCTATCAATTACAGTGTGAGAAAATCCCTACACGTATCAGTATTCATCCGTTACAGTGGGAGAGCATGCCTACACTTATCTGTATCTATCAATTACAGTGTGAGAAAATCCCTACACGTATCATTATTCATCCGTTACAGTGGGAGAGCATGCCTACACTTATCTGTATCTATCAATTACAGTGTGAGAAAATCCCTACACGTATCAGTATTCATCCGTTACAGTGGGAGAGCATGCCTACACTTATCTGTATCTATCAATTACAGTGTGAGAAAATCCCTACACGTATCAGTATTCATCCGTTACAGTGGGAGAGCATGCCTACACTTATCTGTATCTATCAATTACAGTGTGAGAAAATCCCTACACGTATCAGTATTCATCCGTTACAATGGGAGAGCATGCCTACACTTATCTGTATCTATCAATTACAGTGTGAGAAAATCCCTACACGTATCAGTATTCATCCGTTACAATGGGAGAGCATGCCTACACTTATCTGTATCCATCAATTAAAGTTTGAGAACATCCCTACACGTATCAGTATTCATCCGTTACAATGGGAGAGCATGCCTACACTTATCTGTATCCATCAATTACAGTGTGAGAAAATCCCTACACGTATCAGTATTCATCCGTTAAATTGGAGAGCATGCCTACACTTATCTGTATCTATCAATTACAGTGTGATTAAATCCCTACACGTATCAGTATTCATCCGTTACAATGGGAGAGCATGCCTACACTTATCTGTATCTATCAATTACAGTGTGAGAAAATCCCTACACGTATCAGTATTCATCCGTTACAATGGGAGAGCATGCCTACACTTATCTGTATCTATCAATTACAGTGTGAGAAAATCCCTACACGTATCAGTATTCATCCGTTACAATGGGAGAGCATGCCTACACTTATCTGTATCTATCAATTACAGTGTGTGAACATCCCTACACGTATCAGTATTCATCCGTTACAGTGGGAGAGCATGCCTACACTTATCTGTATCTATCAATTACAGTGTGTGAACATCCCTACACGTATCAGTATTCATCTGTTACAGTGGGAGAGCATGCCTACACTTATCTGTATCTATCAATTACAGTGTGAGAAAATCCCTACACGTATCAGTATTCATCCATTACAATGGGAGAGCATGCCTACACTTATCTGTATCTATCAATTACAGTGTGAGAAAATCCCTACACGTATCAGTATTCATCCGTTACAATGGGAGAGCATGCCTACACTGATCTGTATCCATCAATTAAAGTTTGAGAACATCCCTACACGTTTCAGTATTCATCCGTTACAATGGGAGAGCATGCCTACACTTATCTGTATCTATCAATTACAGTGTGAGAAAATCCCTACACGTATCAGTATTCATCCGTTACAGTGGGAGAGCATGCCTACACTTATCTGTATCTATCAATTACAGTGTGAGAAAATCCCTACACGTATCATTATTCATCCGTTACAGTGGGAGAGCATGCCTACACTTATCTGTATCTATCAATTACAGTGTGAGAAAATCCCTACACGTATCAGTATTCATCCGTTACAATGGGAGAGCATGCCTACACTTATCTGTATCTATCAATTACAGTGTGAGAAAATCCCTACACGTATCAGTATTCATCCGTTACAATGGGAGAGCATGCCTACACTTATCTGTATCTATCAATTACAGTGTGTGAACATCCCTACGCTTATCCTTATTCGTCAGTCACAATGGGAGAGAATGTCTACAAGTATCTTTATGCATCCATTGCAGTGTGAGAACATCCCTACACTGATCTTTATTGATCAATTACAATGGTGAGCATGCCTACACTCATATGTAAACATCAATTAAAGTTTGAGAACATCCCTACAAGTATCTTTATTCATCAATTACAATGGGAGTGCATGCCTACACTTATATATATCCATCAATTAAAGTGTGATAACATCCCTACACCTATCTATATTCATTACATATACCAATTACAATGGTGAGCATGCCTACACTTATATGTAAACATCAATTAAAGTGTGAGACCATGCCTACACGAATCTTTTTTTTCATCAATTACAGTGTGAGAACATCCCTACACGTATCCTTATTCATCAATTACATTGGGAGAGCATGCCTACACTTATCCGTATCCACCAATCACTGTGTGGAAGGATGGCTATACTTCTCTTTTTTATTGGTTATTTGGTAAGAGGACATATATACCTTTCACCCATAATCAATTCTTTTGTCCTTTTTTAGTGATTCAATCAAATTAAGAAGATCTCAATATTTTAATCAAATACAGAGTGAGAGGAAAGCTCTTCTCATTGCAATTCGTCAATTGAAGCGGGAGTGGGTGTCTGTCTTCATCCAGGGTCAAACATGGTCGCGCGGTGATTGGTACATCCACGATCGTCTCCTCTCCTTCCAGCTAGAGAAAAAAAACACAAAGGCACTTTTACACACTTTAAATGATGCTAATAAAAAACAATTTTTGAAAGAAAACCAACATTCTGTAACCTTTCAAACTCCTGTTATGTTATGTGTTGTGTGAGGAAGGTTTAGCACTGCACACAGGGCCACCGTAGCTGTCTTAAGGCGCCAGGGCTTGCCCTTATAGCAGCGCTCTGTGCCCTTGACTGGGGTGAACCAGACTGTGGTGTGTTGCGGAAAGGAAATAGCCAAACGGGTTAAGAAGACAAGAGAAGCAGAAGAGGGAGGGGAAGAAGGGGGATCTCAACCCCACCAAGAGCCATACCTGCTTGGCAACTGGATGATGGATGAGACTGACCGCTCATTGTTGAATGATATGAGAAAGTGTGGCTGCCACATTATAGGTGATCGTGCTAACATATAGTGTGACCAAGTACCCTGTGCTCCCTATCCAGGGATGTGTGAGGTTAGAGGGGGTAGAGATGGGTGAATCAGACTCTGGTCTGTGGTGGAAAGGGAGGGGTCACAAGGGGTGCGGCGATAAGCAAAGCAGGTGTCTGTCCTTCTGCGAGCAGTGTCAGCCAGGCATCCTTTTCCTGGTGTCTGTCCTTCTGCGAGCAGTGTCAGCTAGGCATCCTTTTCCTGGTGTCTGTCCTTCTGCGAGCAGTGTCAGCAGGCATCCTTTTCCTGGTGTCTGTCCTTCTGTGAGCAGTGTCAGCCAGGCATCTTTTTCCTGGTGTCTGTCCTTCTGCGAGCTGTGTCAGCCAGGCATCCTTTTCCTGGTGTCTTTTTCCTGTTGTCTGTCCTTCTCCGAGCAGTGTCAGCCAGGCATCCTTTTCCTGGTGCCTGTCCTTCTGCGAGCAGTGTCAGCCAGGCATCCTTTTCCTGGTGTCTGTCCTTCTGCGAGCAGAATCAGCCAGGCATCCTTTTCCTGGCGTCTGTCCTCCTGCGAGCAGTGTCAGCCAGGCATCCATTTCCTGGTGTCTGTCCTTCTGCGAGCAGTGTCAGCCAGGCATCCTTTTCCTGGTGTCCTTTTCCTGGTGTCTGTCCTTCTGCGAGCAGTGTCAGCCAGGCATCCTTTTCCTGGTGTCTGTCCTTCTGCGAGCGGTGTCAGCCAGGCATCCTTTTCCTGGTGTCCTTTTCCTGGTGTCTGTCCTTCTGTGAGCAGTGTCAGCCAGGCATCCCTTTCCTGGTGTCTGACCTTCTGCGAGCAGTGTCAGCCAGGCATCCTTTTCCTGGTGCCTGTCCTTCTGCGAGCAGTGTCAGCCAGGCATTCTTTTCCTGGTGTCTGTCCTTCTGCGAGCAGTGTCAGCCAGGCATCCTTTTCCTGGTGTCTGTCCTTCTGCAAGCAGTGTCAGCCAGGCATCCTTTTCCTGGTGTCCTTTTCCTGGTGTCTGTCCTTCTGCGAGCACTGTCAGCCAGGCATCCTTTTCCTGGTGCCTGTCCTTCTGCGAGCAGTGTCAGCCAGGCATCCTTTTCCTGGTGTCTGTCCTTCTGCGAGCAGTACCAGCCAGGCATCCTTTTCCTGGTGTCTGTCCTTCTGCGAGCAGTGTCAGCCAGGCATCCTTTTCCTGGTGTCTGTCCTTCTGCGAGCAGTGTCAGCCAGGCATCCTTTTCCTGGTGTCCTTTTCCTGGTGTCTGTCCTTCTGCGAGCAGTGTCAGCCAGGCATCCTTTTCCTGGTGTCCTTTTCCTGGTGTCTGTCCTTCTGCGAGCAGTGTCAGCCAGGCATCCCTTTCCTGGTGTCTGTCCTTCTGCGAGCAGTGTCAGCCAGGCATCCTTTTCCTGGTGTTTGTCCTTCTGCGAGCAGTGTCAGCCAGGCATCCTTTTCCTGGTGTCTGTCCTTCTGCGAGCAGTGTCAGCCAGGCATCCTTTTCCTGGTGCCTGTCCTTCTGCGAGCAGTGTCAGCCAGGCATCCTTTTCCTGGTGCCTGTCCTTCTGCGAGCAGTGTCAGCCAGGCATCTTTTTCCTGGTGTCTGTCCTTCTGCGAGCAGTGTCAGCCAGGCATCCTTTTCCTGGTGTCTGTCCTTCTGCGAGCAGTGTCAGCCAGGCATGGTGTCCTTTTCCTGGTGTCTGTCCTTCTGCGAGCAGTGTCAGCCAGGCATCCTTTTCCTGGTGTTTGTCCTTCTGCGAGCGGTGTCAGCCAGGCATCCTTTTCCTGGTGTCCTTTTCCTGGTGTCTGTCCTTCTGCGAGCAGTGTCAGCCAGGCATCCTATTCCTAGTGTCTGTCCTTCTGCGAGCAGTGTCAGCCAGGCATCCTTTTCCTGGTGTCTGTCCTTCTGCGAGGGGTGTCAGCCAGGCATCCTTTTCCTGGTGTCTGTCCTTCTGCAAGCAGTGTCAGCCAGGCATCCTTTTCCTGGCGTCCTTTTCCTGGTGTCTGTCCTTTTGCAAGCAGTGTCAGCCAGGCATCCTTTTCCTGGTGCCTGTCCTTCTACAAGCAGTGTCAGCCAGGCATCCTTTTCCTGGTGTCTGTCCTTCTGCGAGCAGTGTCAGCCAGGCATCATTTTCCTGGTGTCCTTTTCCTGGTGTCTGTCCTTCTGCGAGCAGTGTCAGCCAGGCATCCTTTTCCTGGTGTCTGTCCTTCTGCGAGCAGTGTCAGCCAGGCATCCTTTTCCTGGTGTCCTTTTCCTGGTGTCTGTCCTTCTGCGAGCAGTGTCAGCCAGGCATCCTTTTCCTGGTGTCTGTCCTTCTGCGAGCAGTGTCAGCCAGGCATCCTTTTCCTGGTGCCTGTCCTTCTGCGAGCAGTGTCAGCCAGGCATCCTTTTCCTGGTGCCTGTCCTTCTGCGAGCAGTGTCAGCCAGGCATCTTTTTCCTGGTGTCTGTTCTTCTGCGAGCAGTGTCAGCCAGGCATCCTTTTCCTGGTGTCTGTCCTTCTGCGAGCAGTATCAGCCAGGCATCCTTTTCCTGGTGCCTGTCCTTCTGCGAGCAGTGTCAGCCAGGCATCCTTTTCCTGGTGTCTGTCCTTCTGCAAGCAGTGTCAGCCAGGCATCCTTTTCCTGGTGTCCTTTTCCTGGTGTCTGTCCTTCTGCGAGCAGTGTCAGCCAGGCATCCTTTTCCTGGTGCCTGTCCTTCTGCGAGCAGTGTCAGCCAGGAATCCTTTTCCTGGTGTCTGTCCTTATGCGAGCAGTACCAGCCAGGCTTCCTTTTCCTGGTGTCTGTCCTTCTGCGAGCAGTGTCAGCCAGGCATCCTTTTCTTGGTGTCTGTCCTTCTGCGAGCAGTGTCAGCCAGGCATCCTTTTCCTGGTGTCCTTTTCCTGGTGTCTGTCCTTCTGCGAGCAGTATCAGCCAGGCATCCTTTTCCTGGTGTCCTTTTCCTGGTGTCTGTCCTTCTGCAAGCAGTGTCAGCCAGGCATCCCTTTCCTGGTGTCTGTCCTTCTGCGAGCAGTGTCAGCCAGGCATCCTTTTCCTGGTGTCTGTCCTTCTGCAAGCAGTGTCAGCCAGGCATCCTTTTCCTGGTGCCTGTCCTTCTGCGAGCAGTGTCAGCCAGGCATCCTTTTCCTGGTGTCTGTCCTTCTGCGAGCAGTGTCAGCCAGGCATCCTTTTCCTGGTGTCTGTCCTTCTGCGAGCAGTGTCAGCCAGGCATCCTTTTCCTGGTGTCCTTTTCCTGGTGTCTGTCCTTCTGCGAGCAGTGTCAGCCAGGCATCCTTTTCCTGGTGTCTGTCCTTCTGCGAGCGGTGTCAGCCAGGCATCCTTTTCCTGGTGTCCTTTTCCTGGTGTCTGTCCTTCTGCGAGCAGTGTCAGCCAGGCATCCTTTTCCTGGTGTCTGTCCTTCTGCGAGCAGTGTCAGCCAGGCATCCTTTTCCTGGTGTCTGTCCTTCTGCGAGCGGTGTCAGCCAGGCATCCTTTTCCTGGTGCCTGTCCTTCTGCGAGCAGTGTCAGCCAGGCATCCTTTTCCTGGTGTCTATCCTTCTGCAAGCAGTGTCAGCCAGACATCCTTTTCCTGGTGTCCTGTTCCTGGTGTCTGTCCTTCTGCAAGCAGTGTCAGCCAGGCATCCTTTTCCTGGTGCCTGTCCTTCTGCAAGCAGTGTCAGCCAGGCATCCTTTTCCTGGTGTCTGTCCTTCTGCAAGCAGTATCAGCCAGGCATCCTTTTCCTGGTGTCTGTCCTTCTGCGAGCAGTGTCAGCCAGGCATCCTTTTCCTGGTGTCCTTTTCTTGGTGTCTGTCCTTCTGCGAGCAGTGTCAGCCAGGCATCCTTTTCCTGGTGTCTGTCCTTCTGCGAGCAGTGTCAGCCAGCATCCTTTTCCTGGTGTCCTTTTCCTGGTGTCTGTCCTTCTGCGAGCAGTGTCAGCCAGGCATCCTTTTCCTGGTGTCCTTTTCCTGGTGTCTTTCCTTCTGCGAGCAGTGTCAGCCAGGCATACTTTTCCTGGTGTCTGTCCTTCTGCGAGCAGTGTCAGCCAGGCATCCTTTTCCTGGTGCCTGTCCTTCTGCGAGCAGTATCAGCCAGGCATCCTTTTCCTGGTGCCTGTCCTTCTGCGAGCAGTGTCAGCCAGGCATCTTTTTCCTGGTGTCTGTCCTTCTGCGAGCAGTGTCAGCCAGGCATCCTTTTCCTGGTGTCTGTCCTTCTGCGAGCAGTGTCAGCCAGGCATCCTTTTCCTGGTGTCCTTTTCCTGGTGTCTGTCCTTCTGCGAGCAGTGTCAGCCAGGCATCCTTTTCCTGGTGTCTGTCCTTCTGCGAACAGTGTCAGCCAGGCATCTTTTTCCTGGTGCCTGTCCTTCTGCGAGCAGTGTCAGCCAGGCATCCTTTTCCTGGTGCCTGTCCTTCTGCGAGCAGTGTCAGCCAGGCATCCTTTTCCTGGTGTCTGTCCTTCTGCGAGCAGGTCAGCCAGGCATCTTTTTCCTGGTGTCTGTCCTTCTGCGAGCAGTGTCAGCCAGGCATCCTTTTCCTGGTGTCTGTCCTTCTGCGAGCAGTATCAGCCAGGCATCCTTTTCCTGGTGTCTGTCCTTCTGCAAGCAGTGTCAGCCAGGCATCCTTTTCCTGGTGTCTGTCCTTCTGCGAGCAGTGTCAGCCAGGCATCCTTTTCCTGGTGTCTGTCCTTCTGCGAGCAGTGTCAGCCAGGCATCCTTTTCCTGGTGTCCTTTTCCTGGTGTCTGTCCTTCTGCGAGCAGTGTCAGCCAGGCATCCTTTTCCTGGTGTCTGTCCTTCTGCGAGCAGTGTCAGCCAGGCATCCTTTTCCTGGTGTCCTTTTCCTGGTGTCTGTCCTTCTGCGAGCAGTGTCAGCCAGGCATCCTTTTCCTGGTGTCCTTTTCCTGGTGTCTTTCCTTCTGCGAGCAGTGTCAGCCAGGCATACTTTTCCTGGTGTCTGTCCTTCTGCGAGCAGTGTCAGCCAGGCATCCTTTTCCTGGTGCCTGTCCTTCTGCGAGCAGTGTCAGTCAGGCATCCTTTTCCTGGTGTCTGTCCTTCTGTGAGCAGTGTCAGCCAGGCATCTTTTTCCTGGTGTCTGTCCTTCTGCGAGCAGTGTCAGCCAGGCATCCTTTTCCTGGTGTCTGTCCTTCTGCGAGCAGTGTCAGCCAGGCATCCTTTTCCTGGTGTCTTTTTCCTGGTGTCTGTCCTTCTGCGAGCAGTGTCAGCCAGGCATCCTTTTCCTGGTGTCCTTTTCCTGGTGTCTGTCCTTCTGTGAGCAGTGTCAGCCAGGCATCCTTTTCCTGGTGTCCTTTTCCTGGTGTCTGTCCTTCTGCGAGCAGTGTCAGCCAGGCATCCTTTTCCTGGTGTCTGTCCTTCTGTGAGCAGTGTCAGCCAGGCATCCTTTTCCTGGTGTCCTTTTCCTGGTGTCTGTCCTTCTGCGAGCAGTGTCAGCCAGGCATCCTTTTCCTGGTGTCCTTTTCCTGGTGTCTGACCTTCTGCGAGCAGTGTCAGCCAGGCATCCTTTTCCTGGTGTCTGTCCTTCTGCGAGCAGTGTCAGCCAGGCATCTTTTTCCTGGTGTCTGTCCTTCTGCGAGCAGTGTCAGCCAGGTATCCTTTTCCTGGTGTCTGTCCTTCTGCGAGCAGTGTCAGCCAGGCATCCTTTTCCTGGTGTCCTTTTCCTGGTGTCTGTCCTTCTGCGAGCAGTGTCAGCCAGGCATCCTTTTCCTGGTGTCTGTCCTTCTGCGAGCAGTGTCAGCCAGGCATCTTTTTCCTGGTGCCTGTCCTTCTGCGAGCAGTGTCAGCCAGGCATCCTTTTCCTGGTGCCTGTCCTTCTGCGAGCAGTGTCAGCCAGGCATCCTTTTCCTGGTGTCTGTCCTTCTGCGAGCAGTGTCAGCCAGGCATCTTTTTCCTGGTGTCTGTCCTTCTGCGAGCAGTGTCAGCCAGGCATCCTTTTCCTGGTGTCTGTCCTTCTGCGAGCAGTGTCAGCCAGGCATCCTTTTCCTGGTGTCTGTCCTTCTGCGAGCAGTGTCAGCCAGGCATCCTTTTCCTGGTGTCTGTCCTTCTGCGAGCAGTGTCAGCCAGGCATCCTTTTCCTGGTGTCCTTTTCCTGGTGTCTGTCCTTCTGCGAGCAGTGTCAGCCAGGCATCCTTTTCCTGGTGTCCTTTTCCTGGTGTCTTTCCTTCTGCGAGCAGTGTCAGCCAGGCATACTTTTCCTGGTGTCTGTCCTTCTGCGAGCAGTGTCAGCCAGGCATCCTTTTCCTGGTGCCTGTCCTTCTGCGAGCAGTGTCAGTCAGGCATCCTTTTCCTGGTGTCTGTCCTTCTGTGAGCAGTGTCAGCCAGGCATCTTTTTCCTGGTGTCTGTCCTTCTGCGAGCAGTGTCAGCCAGGCATCCTTTTCCTGGTGTCTGTCCTTCTGCGAGCAGTGTCAGCCAGGCATCCTTTTCCTGATGTCTTTTTCCTGGTGTCTGTCCTTCTGCGAGCAGTGTCAGCCAGGCATCCTTTTCCTGGTGTCCTTTTCCTGGTGTCTGTCCTTCTGTGAGCAGTGTCAGCCAGGCATCCTTTTCCTGGTGTCCTTTTCCTGGTGTCTGTCCTTCTGCGAGCAGTGTCAGCCAGGCATCCTTTTCCTGGTGTCTGTCCTTCTGTGAGCAGTGTCAGCCAGGCATCCTTTTCCTGGTGTCCTTTTCCTGGTGTCTGTCCTTCTGCGAGCAGTGTCAGCCAGGCATCCTTTTCCTGGTGTCCTTTTCCTGGTGTCTGTCCTTCTGCGAGCAGTGTCAGCCAGGCATACTTTTCCTGGTGTCTGTCCTTCTGCGAGCAGTGTCAGCCAGGCATCCTTTTCCTGGTACCTGTCCTTCTGCGAGCAGTGTCAGCCAGGCATCCTTTTCCTGGTGTCTGTCCTTCTGCGAGCAGTGTCAGCCAGGCATCTTTTACCTGGTGTCTGTCCTTCTGCGAGCAGTGTCAGCCAGGCATCCTTTTCCTGGTGTCTGTCCTTCTGCGAGCAATGTCAGCCAGGCATCCTTTTCCTGGTGTCTTTTTCCTGGTGTCTGTCCTTCTGCGAGCAGTGTCAGCCAGGCATCCTTTTCCTGGTGTCCTTTTCCTGGTGTCTGTCCTTCTGCGAGCAGTGTCAGCCAGGCATCCTTTTCCTGGTGTCCTTTTCCTGGTGTCTGTCCTTCTGCGAACAGTGTCAGCCAGGCATCCTTTTCCTGGTGTCTGTCCTTCTGCGAGCAGTGTCAGCCAGGCATCCTTTTCCTGGTGTCCTTTTCCTGGTGTCTGTCCTTCTGCGAGCAGTGTCAGCCAGGCATCCTTTTCCTGGTGTCCTTTTCCTGGTGTCTGTCCTTCTGCGAGCAGTGTCAGCAGGCATCCTTTTCCTGGTGTCTGTCCTTCTGCGAGCAGTGTCAGCCAGGCATCCATTTCCTGGTGTCCTTTTCCTGGTGTCTGTCCTTCTGCGAGCAGTGTCAGCCAGGCATCCTTTTCCTTCTCCTGCTCTAACCTTGCAAGGAAGTCTATGACTCAAGCCATTAAGCCTCCCACAGGGCCAGGATGACATTGTGAATCTACAGCAGGCATAAGGGGCCAGGAGAGCAAACGCTCTTTACATTCACGAACAGCCAAGTTCTATAAACAGGAAAGCTGGGAAGAACTACAGGCACTTTTAATTGAGGGTGAGCTGCAAATGGTAGCTCCTCTGGGAGGAAAGCCCGGGCTGGGCTTCCTGGAAGCTCCTGAGGCCTGCGAGGAACTTAATTATAGTGCTAATAATCGCGGGGGCGCAGCTGGGCTCTTCTGGAGTTGTTCTCAATAATCCAACCTTGTCTATCCTTCTAAATTTAGGCTGAAGTTCCCTTGCCTTGTGAAAAGAAGGCAGCATCTAAATCTCAGGCCCCGCGGGGATCAGTTTATTTATATATTTTATTTGTAATGCGCATCGACGAGGCCCGACGGCATAAGAGCGCAAGGACACACAGCTTAGATTTGCAGGCCCCTGTGAGTGTCTGTTTGCCCCCTTTCCCCCTGAGTGTCTGTGTGCCCTCATGCCCCCCGTGATTGTCTGTTTGCCCCCTTGCCCCCCCCGAGTGTCTGTGTGCCCCCATGCCCCCCGTGAGTGTCTGTTTGCCCCTTGCCCCCCTGAGTGTCTGTGTGCCCCCATGCCCCCCATGAGTGTCTGTGTGCCCTTGCCCCCCGTGAGTGTCTGTGTGCCTCCATGCTCCCCCGTGAGTGTCTGTGTGCCCCCATGCCCCACGTGAGTGTCTATGTGCCTCCATGCCCCCCGTGAGGGTCTGTCTGCCCCCATGCCCCCCGTGAGTGTCTGTCTTCCCCCTTTCCTCCCCTGAGTGTCTGTGTGCCCCCATGCCCCTTGTGAGTGTCTGTGTGCCCCCATTCCCCCTGTGAGTGTCTGTTTGCCCCCTGCCCCGCCTGAGTGTCTGTGTGCCCCCATGCCCCCCGTGAGTGTCTGTGTGCCCCCATGAGTGTCTGTGTGCCCCCATGCCCCCTGTGAGTGTCTGTGAGCCCCCATGCCCCCATGAGTGTCTGTGTGTCCCCATGCCCCTGTGAGTGTCTGTGTGCCCCCATTCCCCCCGTGAGTGTCTGTGTGCCTCCATGCCCCCGTCAGTGTCTGTGTGCCCCCATGCCCCCAGTGAGTGCCTGTGTGCCCCATGCCCCCCCGTGAGTGTCTGTGTGGCCCCATGCCCCCCATTAGAGTCTATGTGCCCCCATTCCCCCTGTGAGTGTCCGTGTGCCCCCATGCCCCCCGTGAGTGTCTTTGTGCCCCCATGCCCCCCATTTGCAGGCTTCCTTTGGGTGCTAGGTCACTTTCCACGGGCCGAGCGCCCCTTACATGTATTAGCTATTGATTTGTTTTTGTAGTGGGGGCCTAGCTGTCACATTCGGCTTGCTTCAAAGCACTTGCTGTCCATGTGCTCCAATGTGAGATGATATTAAAAAAACATTGATATGATATGATATGGTATTTGTAACGCGCCTATACACAAGTGTTTCAAGGCGCGACGAGGCAGGGAGGGAGGGAAACAAGGGGAAGACAGACAAACGATCCTACTAGGCCAGGTGTCATTCAGATCGCGCAAGTGCAGAGGTAAGGGGAAAAGGAGGAAGTGCAGGGGGAGGAGGTGGGGGGAAAGTGCAGTACAAGGTAAGTAGCGTAATAAAAAATAAATAATAAATGATAAATAAAAAGGGCCAGCTGGTGGCAAGTGCGAGGTAAGTGCAGAGCAAGTGCTGGGAAGTGCTGGGAAGGGGGCTGTAGGGATACAGTGACAGTCCCACAGTGCAGGGGGAGCCAGGGAGGCAGTGCAAGTGGAGAGTGGCTGGGCCCTGGACCGAGGTCGCTGAGAGTGGCCCAGATGCAGGTTTAGTGCAGAATTCAGTGGGGAGTTAAGAAGGTTTAGCAGGGGAGAGGGAGAGAGAAGGCAGAAGCGAAGAGGAAGGTTTTGAGGTGCTTCCGGAACCGGAGATGGTTCTCCTCAAGTTTCAGGGAGGCAGGAAGGCTGTTCCAGAGGGAGGCCCCTGCTGCGGAGAGAGATCTACCCCCAGCTCGTTGCTTAGAGAAGCGGCTGACCATGAGGGAGTTGGAGACGGATGAGCGAAGGGCTCGTGAAGGAAGATATTTAGGAAGAGAGAGTTGAAGGTATTTAGGCCCCAGGCCCCAGAAGGCCTTGTGGACAATGCAGAGGGTTTTGAACTTAATCCTCGCAGCCACTGGGAGCCAGTGAAGAGATTTCAGTCCTGGAGAGATACGGTCCCTGGGCTTGAGGCCAAGGACAAGTCTCGCAGTTCTGTTCTGGATAAGTTGCAGAGGGCGGAGAGTGGAGGCAGGCAGATTAAGATAGAGGCTGTTGCAGTAGTCCAGCCTTGAGAGAACCAGGGCTCGGGAGACAGTGAGCTTCTGGGGGAAGGAGAGGAAGGGAAGAATACCTCTGAGGAGGTGCAGCTGGTAGTGTGACTTCTTAGAGACGTCAGATATATGAGGAGAGAAGGAGAGTGTGGAGTCGAAGATGACCCCGAGGTTTTTAGCCTTGCAGGTAGGGGCCGGAAGGGGGCCAAGGGAAGCCGGCCAGAGAGCTGCAGGGAAGGAGGGAGTGGGTGCGCCGATGAGTAGAATCTCAGTCTTACTGGCGTTAAGGCAGAGGTCATTGGCGGCACACCATTCCTGGATAGCAGACAGACAGTCAGAGATGAGGGAAGGAGAGGAGGAGGCCGAGGGTAGCCTGAAAATGAGCTGGGTATCGTCCGCATAGCACTGGAAGTGGGGGCAGAGAGCGGCGATGCGGTGGGCAAGGAGTGCCAGATACTGGTTGAAAAGCCAGGGAGAGAGGTTGGATCCCTGGGGGACACCACAGGTGGAGAAAAAGATGTCAGAGAGGAAGGAGCCCATTTGGACCTGGGAGGGTCGACCGGAAAGGAAAGAGGTCAGCCATGCCAGAGCCTGACCAGTGATACCCAGGTTATCACGGAGACGGTTGAGCAGGATGGCATGGTTGACAGTGTCAAAGGCAGAGGAGAGATCGAGCAGAATGAGAACACAGGGAGTGTTGGAATCAAGGTTCAGGAGCAGGTCCTCACAGATGTTCAGGAGAGCAGTTTCCGTGCTTCTGGCCGCTCTGAAGCCGGATTGATGGTCATGAAGATTACTAACAGATTCAGCATGGAGGTTAAGCTGGGAGATGGCCAGTTTCTCCAGGAGCTTGCCCAGGAAGGGAGTAATGGAGATTGGGCGATAGTTGGCCGGGCAGGAGGGGTCGGAAGAGGGTTTCTTGAGGAGGGGGTGCACAAGGGAGTGCTTGAGGGGGATGGGAAGACTCCAGAGGCGAATGAGTGGTTGCAAAAGTCAGCCAGGGCAGGAGCCAGGGAGTCGATGTGGTCCTTGATAGTTTTGGAGGAACAGGGGTGAACCTGTTTAGACGAGGCTTTCATAGATCGGACTTGTCTGGAAACCTCATCAGCAGAAAAAGGTGGAAAAGCAGAGAAGGAGGGCGGAGGGGCGGCTGCAAGAGAGCAAGAGGAAGAGCCGGGAAGAGAGGGAGGGAGGAGAGAGGAGGAGAGCGAGGACAGGATGTCCTGAGTTTTTGAGATGAAGTGCGAGGCCAGTGCAGTGCAGAGGGCCTGGGAGGGGACAGGAGAGGTAGAGACTGCAGCAGGGTTGGCCAGCTCCTTGCAGATTTTAAAGAGTTCGGCCGAGTTGTTAGATGCCTCAGAGATGCGGGCTTGGATAAGGGCTCTCTTCTTGGTGAGAACGGAGAGCCGGTATTGCCTTTGGAGCAGGCGGCAGGCCAGTTTGTCAGAGGATGAACATGAAGCACGCCATTTCCTCTCTGCCACCCTGCACTTGCGTTTTAGGGTGACGAGATCCGAGTCATACCAGGAGTTACATTTGGCTTTGGGCTTCAGGCGGATTCTCATGACGGGGGCAAGGATATCGAGAGTATCAGATATAGAGGAATAGAGCATGGAGAGGGCTGTGTCAGGGTGGGGGTCAGCCGAGGGGGCATACTATAAACAACAGACAAAACCCAACATTACCATCTAGTACTGGAAAGCCAGCATAATACCCCCAACAAACAAAATGAAGGAGGGAATGCATATATTAATAGATACACAGAAATAAATAATGAGCCAAACTCCATTCAACCAAATGACGCAATTTGGTTACAAGGTCGCAATTGGGAAGGGAGAATGAAAACGGAAAACACAGGGGTGGAGCCAATGCGGTGAGGAAGCAAGTGGAAGTCTAAAAAAGAGCGCGCCGTGGATTCTCGAATCTAGGTCCATGCTCAATAATGTAGAGCAGGGAGACCCCCGCCTCAAGGAAAAATAGAATGTCTACGGCAAAGCAACACACAGACCATCATTACAGAAAATAACCTAGCAGCTTAACATGGAATGGCATGGCATGTCTAACATGGTGGAGCAAAGCAGTCACATAACCATGTTACCCAGGAAAATAGCCACATAAAGGTAGCATGTGCCAAATGCATGTATGTATGTATGTATGTATGTATGTATGTATGTATAACGTGCAACAACACTCACCTCAAACGAGGCTTCAAATTGCAGAATAGTAAGAGACATACAGACACAGCTGGATGCCAAACCAACCTAAACAATTACCTGGCTGCCTTGGCCCCTAATAGCCAATGGCTGCAACCGGGAGGCGGGAGGCGGGAGCCGGTCACACCATTCGAAGGCCCACTTCTGGGCCCAGCCTCCATCCAACTCTTCTCTCACTGCCTCTTCACCCTGATGGAGACTTCTTCCCTCTGCCCTCCGGCCCTCCATCGCGCCCAGAACGACATCATGATGCGCATTTGCTGGGGGTAAGGAATGCTACAATTTGAGGACAAAATCGCGCTATTATGAGCGACCCTGTTTCTTTTTGGAATTTGCACTACAAATCGGGCACCGTTTGTTTGGCTGGTGTAACCAGCATGGTATGTTTATTTCACCTGCATTGGGACTAAAATGACTATTATTCGCAATTCTGCTGTGCCTACATGCCTGTTTAGGCCATTCCAAGATGGCCGTGTCCTCTTTGTTGTTGCCACACTGTTCTGGTGTGGGCCAGCCCCTGCCTCCCCTCCCATTGGCTGCCTTGGCCCCTAATAGCCAATGCTGCAACCGGGAGGCGGGAGCTGGCCACACCATTCGAAGGCCCACTTCTAAGGCCCTGTCTACCCCTGTCCACCAAGGTATGCCGGACCGCCGCCCCCGTGTTTCTGTGTGCCCCTTTGCCCCCCTGAGTGTCTGTTAGCCCCCTTTCCCCCTGAGTGTCTGTGTGCCCTCATGCCCCCCCTGAGTGTCTGTTTGCCCCCTTGCCCCCCCTGAGTGTCTGTGTGCCCCCATGCCCCCCGTGAGTGTCTGTTTGCCCCTTGCCCCCCTGAGTGTCTGTGTGCCCCCATGCCCCCCATGAGTGTCTGTGTGCCCTTGCCCCCCCATGAGTGTCTGTGTGCCTCCATGCTCCCCCGTGAGTGTCTGTGTGCCCCCATGCCCCACGTGAGTGTCTGTGTGCCTCCATGCCCCCCGTGAGTGTCTGTCTGCCCCCATGCCCCCCGTGAGTGTCTGTCTTCCCCCTTTCCTCCCCTGAGTGTCTGTGTGCCCCCATGCCCCTTGTGAGTGTCTGTGTGCCCCCATTTCCCCTGTGAGTGTCTGTTTGCCCCCTGCCCCGCCTGAGTGTCTGTGTGCCCCCATGCCCCCCGTGAGTGTCTGTGTGCCCCCATGAGTGTCTGTGTGCCCCCATGCCCCCTGTGAGTGTCTGTGAGCCCCCATGCCCCCCATGAGTGTCTGTGTGTCCCCATGCCCCCGTGAGTGTCTGTGTGCCCCCATTCCCCCCGTGAGTGTCTGTGTGCCTCCATGCCCCCGTCAGTGTCTGTGTGCCCCCATGCCCCCAGTGAGTGCCTGTGTGCCCCATGCCCCCCCGTGAGTGTCTGTGTGGCCCCATGCCCCCCATTAGAGTCTATGTGCCCCCATTCCCCCTGTGAGTGTCCGTGTGCCCCCATGCCCCCGTGTGTGTTTGTGTGCCCCCATGCCCCCCGTGAGTGTCTGTGTGCCCCCATGCCCCCCATGAGAGTCTGTGTGCCCCCATTCCCCCCGTGAGTGTCTGTGTGCCCCCATGCCCCCCGTGAATGTCTGTGTGCCTCCATGCCCCCCGTGAGTGTCTGTGTGCCTCCATGCCCCCTGTGATTGTCTGTGTGCCTCCATGCCCCCGTGAGTGTTTGTGTGCCCCCATGCCCCCCGTGAGTGTCTGTGTGCCCCCATGCCCCCCATGAGAGTCTGTGTGCCCCCATGCCCCCCATGAGAGTCTGTGTGCCCCCATTCCCCCCGTGAGTGTCTGTGTGCCCCCATGCCCCCCGTGAATGTCTGTGTGCCTCCATGCCCCCCGTGAGTGTCTGTGTGCCTCCATGCCCCCTGTGAGTGTCTGTGTGCCTCCATGCCCCCATGAGTGTCTGTGTGCCCCCATGCCCCCCGTGTCTGTGTGCCCCCCATGAGTGTCTGTGTGCCTCCATGCTCCCGTGAGTGTCTGTGTGCCCCCATGCCCCCCCTGTTTTCCCCCCTTACCCTCCTGAGTGTCTGATTGCCCCCTTGCCCCCCCCGTTGAGTGTCTGTGTGCCCCCCTGCCACCGTGCCTCCCCTTTAGGTCCTTGTACCCCCTTGCCCGGATTGTACTGCCTTCTGCCCTCTCTCCCCCCTTAAATCCCTCTTCTTTGCCACCTTCCTACTCCTCGCCTCACTATATTTCTCCCTCCTCTCTTACTTCCCTCCACCTAGCACTTACTCTTATCATTTATTCTCGTGACTCTTGATAGCAGCTTGTCTGTCTCTCCTCCTCCCCTCCTTGTCTTCTCCTTCCTCCCCCCACCCCTGCTCTATTAATTTGTCGCTGACAAATTTGCACAGAAGCGTGTCTTGTTCATCTCCTTCTCCCACTCTTATCCCCCCGCCCCCCTCCCACCCCTCCTCTTGTATACCTCTTGCACTACATCAATTGTCATCAGGCATAGTAATGTTACTGCTTGTTCTGTTCTCCTTCTTTACCCCTCCCTCTTTGCCTTATTTGTTCCATGCACTTGCACTATCCGAAATGTCGACAGGCCTAGTACGATAGTTATTTTTCACATTCTGTATTGTTTCAAGGACTTTAACTGAATGTAACTGTATTTTCCTATGTTCCCCTCCCTCCTTGAAGCGCTTTGAAACACATTGTGTATAGGGGCTATATAAATAAACAATCAATCAATCAATCAATCTGGGAAAAAGGAATGTTTTCAAAGTTATACTGGAGTCCAAATGATCTGCCAACAAACGATAGGGTGGAGGCAGGGAATTACACACCATAGCAGCCTGGACGGAGAAGGCCGTCCACCCCACTTCTGAAGTCTAAATTTGGGAACTGT
Source organism: Ambystoma mexicanum (assembly GCF_040938575.1). Lineage (NCBI taxonomy): Eukaryota > Metazoa > Chordata > Amphibia > Caudata > Ambystomatidae > Ambystoma > Ambystoma mexicanum. The sequence continues at coordinate 1,301,693,447 of NC_090933.1, read as the reverse complement.
CAGAAGTCCAGCAGAGGCTGATCATAGAAAGCGGTTTGGAACATAATGGGCCTCATTACGAGTCACCCGGTATGGAAATAACGGTGGCGGTAAACCCGCTGCCACTGTTGTTTCCATACCGGGTGATCTCGAGTCCTGCAGGCGGAGGTGTCATTCCCGCCAGGTCTGAGTCCTAACGGACTCAATGAGAATGGGGATTTACCGAATTCCGCCTCCGGAATTCCTGGGTCACCGGGGTTGTAATGCCCCGGTAATTCCGGAAATCACAGAGGCGGAATGGTAATACGAGTCTGGCGGTAACCGAGCCGGAAAAACCAGCAGGTCACCGCCGGACTCGTAATGGGGCCCAATGTCTTCATTACAAGTTTCCCTTTAAATCGCTGGAAATTCCTTCGTGCTGGTATTACCATCCCCGGCAGGGCGACCGCCGGAAATACTGATGCATCAGAAGTCCTCAGGTGCGCGCACACTTCCCTGGCAGAAACGGTAATACTGGCCCTACGGAATTGCCGGCATCGGCCTCAATCCACCGGTATTACCGGCAGAAATATGCCGATAATACCGATACCCACACACAAACTGCCCGAATGGCCAGTGCGAGAATTACCAGTGCTGGAACACGAAGCTCGTCGACGACCATCTTTAAAACTCAATCCACTTTGAATCTCCCACTTCCAACTGCCATCCACTGCAACAGGAGGTGGCAAACATGCCTGGAAGCCAGAAGAGCGGTGTCCCTGTCATCCGGATGAGAAAGGCAACCTTCTCAGAGACTCAGCTGACTGCGCTGGCAGACAATGTGGTGCAGTACTCTGAGGCACTTATTGGGGCAGCCCACAGGAAGACCAACCAGCAGAGGAAGACTTCCATATGGCTGGAAGTGGTGGGGTCTGTCCCCCCGCAAAAAGAGGGACGGCAGGAAGCACTGGGATGACCGGCGCCTTAGGGTCCAGAACCTCATCTCCCAGCACAGCAGAGAGACGGCTGCCAGAGGAGAGAGAGAGGGCCACCCGTTCACCTCATGCCCTGGCAGGAGACATACAGCTCCATCCTGCACATGGAGGGCATTGAGGGGGTTGGGACGGCAGAGGCAGGAGCTGGGATCCAAAGAGAATGTGTTAAGTACAACAAACCCCATCTAAATGCAAATAACGTGTCCAAATACATGCATCCCCAACCACTGAACCACCTAATCTACAAGTGAACTGACCCAACACATGTCAATGACAGCAAATGGGCATCACACACACACACACGCCAGGAGATGCAGGTAGATGTAGCCATGCACAAGCACTGTAGCAAGAATGGACATCCCCTCACATGGGCACATGTGAAGGGCACATGAGAGGCATGGAAGTCCATAACATGGATCGCTGTCCAACCACACCCACGCAAAAAGTCGCACTGGCATGCCAACAGGCGATCTGCTATTCTGCTCCCCCACCTTCTACATGTTGGAGCACACATTAGGTGCCAAGACCACAAAGAGGCCACATGGTGCATGACTGTAATGCATATATGGCTCCCAGACGACTAACAACATGCCCATCTCTACCCAACAGGCACTCAGTCCACAGACAGCGACAGCGCTGGACCGTTCGCATCAGCCAGACCTGCAAAGTCTACACCCCCTGCCAGCAGGCCCGGGCAGCAGGGCAGGGCCAACGACCCAACAATGCCTGTATCAGCCAGGCCACCATCAGCTGCGCCTGCCGGCCCACCATCAGCTGCACCAGCCTGCCCACCATCAGCTGTGCCGGCCAGCCCACCATTAGCTGTGCATCCCGGCCCACCATCAGCTGCACCAGCCGGCCCACCATCAGCTGCGCATGTCAGCCCACCATCAGTTGCGCCAGGTGGTCCACCATCAGCTGCGCCAGCCAACCCACCATCCGTTGCACCAGCCGGCCCACCATCAGCTGCAAATGGCATGTCAGTGGTGCCCGTGTCTGCTGCTCTCACCACAGCAGTGCTCAGTGGGGAGGCACACCAGTCCCAAGAGCCACCTCTGGCAGGCCCGACCAGGCCACAGTCCGGGCACCACACCCCGTGCTGCTGTCACCCCTGTGCCCTCAACAACACCACTGGCACCCACTGAAACGCACATGTTAGGGATGACATGCACACTTTTTCGTAGGTCAAACCTCAAGACCACGCTGCACTCAGGTTTCTCCAGGGGGGCCAGGTGTGTGCTGGTCTTAATTCATAAACGCCCTCCCCTCAAAATGATATCAGTGCAGCAGGAACCCAGGTGTAGATTGGTTATGTTAGTTAGTGAAGTCTGGGGTGCTACTGTTGGTATCCTGGTAGTGTATGCCCCCACCCCACTCCCACGGCTCTCTGCGGATCTCCTTACTGACATTCAGGACATACTTGTGAAACACCAGGTAGACCTGTGGGTCTTAGATGATGAATTCAACGAGGTCATGGATGTGACCCTAGACCAGACACACTTGCACGGTAGAAACCCTGATATACCCACAAGGCTGGCTGCCTTTGCGTCAGCACTGGGCCTCTGAGATGTATAGAGGGACCTGCACCAGCACGACTGCAGATATTAATACCACTCTGGGGCTCACGCCTCTCTTTCGCGGTGGGACTATTTATTCCTCCAGTGTCAAGATGCACACATGGTGATGACTGCGCAGTATCTCGCTTGGGAATTTTGGATCACTCTTCACTAATAATAGAAGTTCAAATAATAGTAAGAGGCCCACCCTGAGCTGGCACCTGAATGGTTATTACCTGGAGTTCCCCGACTTGGTAGACAATATCCAGTCCAAGTCTGCTGAATATTTTGAGATCAATGAAGGCTCTGTGGACAGCCCAGTGACACTGTGGGAGGGGTATAATACGGTCCACCAGGGGGAAATGATCTCTTGGATCTCGGCACGAAGGAAAGCCCAACTCCAACGGGTGGGGGAGGCAGAAGACAAAGCCGCCAAGTGGGGGACAGAATATTTGACCTTGGGATCTCCAGAGGCTCATCAGTCACTCCTTGCGGCGAAAGAAATACTCTGCAATGTCTCGTAGCCGCATTTGAGTCAGGGGACAAGGCAGGGAAAATGTTGGCGTGGCTAGAGAGGAGGGACGAAGGGCAAAGGCACGTTAGGGAATTGCGATTTGAGCGTGGGGAGGTGGAAAGGATGGGTGAGGGTATAGCTGAACTCTTTGCTGATTATTATGCAGAACTCTACCGGAACCCACAGTGGTTGCGGGATGCTGCCATAGCTGATAATCTGACCCTCCCCTGACTGTTGGAGGACCAGTGTCTGCAACTGGAAGCTGACATAACAGAGGATGAGATAACACAAGATAACACAAGCCATTACACAACTCCAATCTAGTAAAACACTGTGGCCTAATAGCTTCCCGGTCGAGACATGGAAGACAATTGGGGGTACGGTACTCAATCCCCTGTATAAAATGTTTTATCAATGTAAGAAGCCAGGTGCTCTCGCCCCGGACCTGCGTAAAGCCAGTATAGTGGTCCTTCCCAAGCAATCCAAACCCCCAGAGCCTTGTGGGTCTTATAGGTCAATCTCACTGATTAATGGGGAAGCTGAGATACTGGCAAAGGTACTTGTGAACCGCTTGCTGCCACATATTTCATCCCTAATACACCCCGATCAGTGCGGATTTATGCCAGATAAAGCCACCCGCATGAGCATCCGGCAGTTGCACTTAGCACTTGAACGAGCCCACGTTATATGGGATCCATTGGGGCTTTTAGCTGTAAATTTGGATAAAGTATTAGATTCGGTACTGTGGGACAGCATATGGGAAGTAATAGGCAGAATGGGGTTTGGGAACAGCTTTTTGTCTTGGGTTCGCCTACTGAACGATTTACCGATCGCTGAGGTTAGGATGAACAGTTGGACCTCCAGATCCTTCCCGTTGGAACGGGGTATGCGATAGGGGTGCCCATTGTCACCCCTGATATTTACGATCGTTATTGAACCTCTGGCAGAGCAAATCTGCCAGGACTCATCATGGGTTGGCTTTCGCTGGCTGAACTGGGAAGAGGACAAGGTTTCGCTATACACGAATGACTTGCTGGTGTACTTGGGAGATCCAACCCTTTTCCGCCCAATCGTGACTCAGCGATCACAAGAGTATGAAACATTTATTGGGCTGTGAGTAAATTGGAGCAAATCTGTTCTCTTCCCAGTCCAGGGCACCGACTTGTGGATTCCCTCACAATGCCCATATCGAGTGGAGAGGGAGAGTTTTCGGTAATTCGGCGTTCACATTACGGTGGACCAGACTCAATTCCTTACCTGCAACCGTTACCCTATCCCTATAAAGAAACGTTTCCTTAGAGATGTCCAGCACTGGTGGAAGTCTCTGCCGCTGTCTCTCCTGGCAGGGTTGCCCTTTTCAAGATGCTGACTCTGCCTCAGTATTTGTACATTTTACAGAATGCCCCCTTGCAGATTCCTAAAACAGAATTTGGAAAAATAAATGTGACTCTTCGGGAACTTTTATGGATGGTTCACAGCCCCGTATTGCCATATCTACATTACAGCGATCAATCTGGGAGAATGGAATTGGGCCGCCAAACATCCAATGATGCACGGGGCGAGTCAGCTGGCGGTAGTCAATGATTTGCTGCACAGGGATCCTGCCCTGCCGCATATTCGAGCAGAGAGGATGGGATTTGAGGGTGTGAAGCCGCTCCGTTACTTATACCGATGGCAATGGGGGGGCCTCAGTCAATGATTCAACACACTGCAAAAGTGTGGAGAGGGGCCCATAAGTATATTGGTTGGCGCAAAAGGCTGGCCCTGGCACAACCGCTTTGGGAAAACACCCAGCTGCCGGAGGTGACTAAGCTGCCAGTTCAGACGGGGTGGGAAGAAGCGGGCATTCAGACCATTGGTAATGCGGTGGGTGCGGAGGGGATTACCTCATTCGCAGAACTGCAACAAGTGTTTGGCTTACCGGAGGCAGAACGATACCATTACTTGCAATTGTCACACGCACAACACACACAGCTCAACGGCCCCGCGGACGTGCCACGATGCTCTCCAATTGAAAGGAATGTTCTCTTGGAACGCATTAAATCCAAGGTTACTCCTACCCTATACTAGGCCATACCAGCCTTTGCATCCCCCAAACGGTCTAACCTTAGGGCAAAATGGGAAGCAGATGTGGGCTCTATCGAAACGGAGGACTGGGTGGAAGCCCTGATATTTCCTAGGAAGGTGGCAAGTTCCTCTAGATTCCGACTGGTGCAGTTAAAAATCCTTCACAGGTCTGCTACCCCAGAACCATGCTGTTCCCCTGGGGTCGTATTGATGGCCCCCGCTGTTTGAGATGTGGATCAGAGGAGAGCACTTTCATTCACATGCTATGGAAATGTCCACAGGTTTGCCACTTTTGGACGGCGTGTTGCAATACGTTATCCTAGACACTTGGCATGGAGATACCTCGGGACCCTAAGATGTTACTTTTGGGGACTAGTGGTGAAAACCCATATAATCGATAAGAGAAACTGTTTTTATCCACAGCGATTGGAATAGTAAAAAGAGACATTGCAAAGAAATGGGGGGCCTTAGAAGGTCCGCAATGCAGACAATGGGTAGCAGACATAGACATTTATGTGGCCATGGAGCGACGCATATATACTGCACGGGGATGCCAGGAGAAGGCAGTTGCGATCTGGGGACGATGGGCGTTGGGAGATTAGGTGCTTGGGCAGGGCTGGAGGTGGGTTTAAGGTTCCGCCTCTATGACATAACAGGTGGTTTTAGATCATCTCTACAACCGTCATGACGACTGGATTTATTGTGACCACTCTTCTTTTTATCTTTGTTTATGTTTGGTTGTAAAATCAATAAAATTGGCTTATGAAAAAAACAATATACCGGCACTGGAGACACCAGTCTATGGTTCCAGAGACAACCCCAGCACTGATGAGGAGGAGGACAGTGACGACACTTCATACCCCTCCACCTGTTAGAGCCCTGGCGCACCACACAGCCATCCACCACTGCCAGTACCCAGCATGCAATCACTTGACATACTCCTGCGTGCCACTGAGGGCTGGCAGTCCGAACTCACGGTCATCGCACTCCTGCAACTCGAGGAGATACGCATGATGCTGGAGAGCATGCAGGCATCGATCCGAGGGACTGCCAGGTCCCTTGGACATGCCATTGCCGCCCTGGTTTCTGTTGCCCAAAGGGTGTGTGAGGGCAATGAGGTGGCCTCCGCCAAAGGGGAGGCCATGAATCATAACATTCACTTGGCCAAGCAGCACATGCAGGGCCAGGGATTGGCCCCACCATCCTCTGTTACCACCAGCCTGGAACCCCATGTGCCGCTCCCAGCGACTGCAGTCATCTCATAGGCAGGCACAGAGTTCTATGGAGAAGAGGTGCCACATGTGACTATAGCACACTTGCAGGGTGCATCACTGGGTGTTTGTGGAGGGTGAGGGTGGGGGTAGGGGAGATAGTGAGGAAGTGTGTATTTGGGGATCGGGGTGTTTTGGGAGGGTGGGGAAGTTGGGGGTGTTTGGGGAGGGTGCGAGGAGAGTCATGTCAGGCACAGGGTGTTTTGGGAGGGCGGGGGACTTGGGGGTGTTTGTGGAGGACGGAGGGAGGGGGGATGTTTGGGAGGGGGGTGTTTGGGAAGGACAGAGGAAGGGGGATGTTTGGATTTACCACTGTTTACATTTGAATACAAAAGATTACACTTGAAGCAATGACTGGACATTCCGTTTTTCAGATAAGTGTCTACTGTGATGTTTCATGATATTCACAAAGGTATAAGGTGTGTGCAGAGTGGAGGGTAGTCCTTGCCAGGCCATGCGCCCATCCCTGGCCACCATGCACTCTGTGCGCACAGGCATAGGACCAGCTGGCGCTGCATCATCATCCTCTGGGGAAGGCATGTCCAGATCTGGGGGATGTAATGCAACATTGCACAGGACAGGACTATCTGTCCAACACTGTCTGGCCTGTACATCAGTGCACCGCCAGACCGGTGTAGGCATCAGAGTCGGGCCTTCAAGAGGCTGAAGCTCTGCTCAATGGCCATCCTGGACCTCATGTGGGCCCTGTCATATGCCATATCCTGCGGTGTCTGGGAATTCCTCAGAGGAGTCATCAGCTGTGGAAGCCGTTGGTATCCAGAGTCACCTACAAGGGCTTAAGACACAGGTGTGCATATGCAGGACACTCCATCTACACCACTGCTGGGTTCTGAGATGTACTAACGCCATCAGAAACACAAAAAAGATATTTAGCCTTGACATAAGAATTAGTGACATCCTGGCAAATGTGCCATGTATGACCCGTGTGCCAAGATTTCACTTTTTCAAAAAGCTACCTTGCTTGTCAGATCTCCTTCCTAAGTACACAGTTGCTGAATACATGTGCTAGGATGTTCATGTATGGTTTAAAAATGCCCAATTACTGTCTACTAGTGTGTCCAGATGTAGGTTTCAGAATCAGTCTTGAAAATGCAACCGAGCAATAACATCTCACATTGGAATTTTCAAGTTTACAAAAAACTTTGCATATAGAGGTTACATATATATGCAGGGCACTCGATCTACACCACCGGTGGATTCTGAGATGAGCTAACACCATTAGAATCACAGAAACTATATTTAGCCTGGGAAATGGGAGTTAGTGACTCCTTGGCAAATGTGCCATGTATAACCCATTTGCCAGGAAGTCACTTTTTTGAAAAAACTACTTTGGTTGTCAAGCAATAAACAATGGCAAGCGGGTGCATTACTGGGTCAGGTAATGCCCTGAGGTCGAGTTACAGACCCGACAAAGCCAACTCTTGTGGAGCAAGCATCACACATGATGGTCTCTGAAAAATTACACCCATCAATATTTTTTACAAAGAAAGCTGAATTCAAATAAATGGGGATGTCCTACAAGTTTTTTTTAAAAAACACTTTTTTGGGCTTCAGTGGAAGGTCAGGCTCACGTACTGCGTGTCATGGGAGGTTGGATTAAGTAACTGTTTATGCTACTTTTATCCATGCTCCCAGTACGGTGATCATAAAGTACTGTGCCTTTGCCCTCACACATCTGACGTGCTGCATTAGGTCCTTAGCACCCACCCCACTCTTGATATATTAGGAATGTACTGAATGTATAGTTTCTGTCTCTACTCCTGAATGTAAAAACCTGACCCATGACTCGCTCAGGCTGGCCAGTCTGTGCCATGAATGCTGAGGGGCAGTGCAGAGATGCCAATCAGCAGCCACGGTGGCATGGTGAGAAGCAGAAAGGCTCTGCCTGGCATAGCAGTCACCACTCATGTATTATTGCAGCATGCAGCTGTCATTTGTAATGTATTTTCCCATCTGTCTTTCTGCTTAGCAGCGTGTTCTCCCTCCGCCCTGCACCTCCTACCTCTATTTCTCTCTGCATAATCAGCAGGACTTCTTATCTGCTCTCCTGAATGTCCAGATACATTTGTCTGCTATTGTCTGTCTCCGCGTGTTCTTCCCGCCTGATAGACACAGACCTATGGTCTGGAAGGGGAGCTTCGTGGGAGCTGCTCTCACCTCTGCTCTCACCTCATCCTGTATGTATTATTGGTGAGCAGATCAGGGCGGTAGGCCAGCGCAGTGCATTCTCGCTTGCAAACGGACCCCTCTGTGTGTCTGTGCATGTGTCCAGTGTGTGTGTCCTGACCATAGGCATGTCCAGGGAGTGGCATGAGTGGCCCGTGCTACCCCTAGAATCTGATTGGCCACCCCAGGTGCCACCCCATTATCCTAAACTATGATCATTATATGTGTATGCACTCGTACTTCATGCCACCCCTGCATATGTCAGTTCCCCACTTGGGCCACCACAGTCAGAAGAGTCTGGACCCTGGGGACTCCTACCTATTTCTGGCCTCACAGGGCAGGATGTGCTGGCAGGAGTCTGGGGGCGGAGGCCTGGAGCTAAATACCAGCCTTTGTCAATGGCACGGCAAGTCATAATGTCCTCTAGCCAGAATCCACTTCACTCTACGTTGTATTTTTAATATTGGTGAAGTATTGACAATATGCCGGCCCATTATATTCTAGGAGAAAATCGCAAAACTGCAGAAATTGTTCTCATTGTATAACTTGTTCTTATTCAAATATAAACTACAGATTAGCTTCAATTGTTCGCCATTACCCTGCTTCTCATAATGCAATGTTTCAAATGATTAGCCTTTGCGACGCCCTTAGTAGTTTTTTAATTACACTTCTCAAATGTTTTGAGTTAACATTTGTAAAATGGAAATTGCAAGGCCACACTAAATAAATGTCACTTCATAAAAGGTTAGAACAGTTAAAGAAGTCCTGTGTGTAAATGTCCTTTTATAAAAGGACAAGCTGTTTGTGGCATAACATATAGCGTTCTAGCATATCTTAAAGGTCAATATCGGTCGGTAATTCATAGGGTCACTTCTGTCTCCCTTCTGAAATATCGGAATTACCACTCACTTCCAGGAAGAGGGCGTAGGTCCCTATAACTTATTAATACCCGGCGAGAGCGAAGCAGAATGCAACACACATTCTGATTGGCTCTCGCTGGGTCCTTACCCGGCCGGGAATCCCTCCGTCGGGATTCCACGGCCTTTGTCCCCGGCGGGGCGCGTGGCAGCCCACCAGCCAATGAGGAAGCTCGAAGCGGGGCCATCCCCGCTCCGAACCTCCCCACGGCTGAGAGGCTGCCTTCGCCCCCCGCCGGGGACTCGGGTATGTTTTTTTTATTTTTTTTATTCCCTTCCCTCCCACCGCCCCCCCATTCGCTCGGGGCCTTACCTATGGGCCCCGGGGCATTACCTGAGTCGGTAATGCCCCCGACACTCGGGTTATATTGCTTAATTAATGGTCATTGGTATAAGAACAGTTTCTAAGTTCCATTGATCACACAGGACTCTATGATGTCTTTGTAGACAAGTAATGGTCAACCTTGCTCCACTGCAGAGTCTGCATGTTGGCATAAGATCGCATAGTAGCATAATTACAGCACCTATTTTCATCAGTTTTACAAAAAAGGTAGCAGGCTCCCCTCTCTAGAATGAACATGGCATGATAACCTGTTCAGTGGTTTTACCCTCTTTGAGAGTGCGCAGCCATCGCCTTTTGCTCACTGTACTTTTCACAAAGGAGGAATATCCATTTGCATATCAGTCTTGGTCCCGCCCACAAGGGCAGGCCCGCACCGAAATGCTAGGCAGTCGTCATACAGCGTTTCACTCTTTAGAGACTCTTGAGACAAATGTTGAGCCAGTAATGAAGGTTCAATGTGTTAATATCCCTGCAAACATATTGCCATATTTTTGCGGCGATATTAAGCCATGGAACCTGCGGGGGACACCCCCGCAACCACTATATTTTTTTTAAGGGAGCGGGGGCCACCCCTGCATCCCCTGGTCCCATTTACCACATAAATTATTCCCACCAATAATATCGCCTATGGCCTTACCCCAGGACCAATGATATGGCGATATTATTGGCGGTGATAATATTACCTGATACCGTAATGAACTGTTCATTGACAGTGGAACCACCATGGTCGTGTGAAGAGAAGTGGGGGTGGAAAGAAGTAACTTCCGAGCGATTTTCTTGAAGTGGGTGTGCTTTGCCTTTTGGACAGCAGAGTGCAACCTAACACTGATAAATTACATCCGTATTTTGAAATGATAGCTGTTGTTGTAGTAGGTGCACTTTGTCATTTGGACAGCAGAGGGCAACCTGACACTGATACATTGCATCAGCTGAGCACAGTTACAGAAGTCCTGTTTGTAAATGTCTTTATATAAAAGGATAGCACATTTAAAGAAGTCCTGTGTGTATGTGTGTAAACAGCCGTATGTATCATAGGTAGCACAGCATTAACATAGCATGTTCCTAGCATGTTAGCCATTCTTCTGCAAAACATGTGGCAGCAATGAATTAAAAGAAAAACGTGTTTTGCACAGCCAGTGCTGCATGGAAAATGCTCTTGGTTCACTCAGTATGGGCTGCAGACCCTCTGCATGAGAGCAGCACTGGCACCTGCTTACCTCTAGAACTGCTTGTCAGGTCCTTCTCTTTCCGGGCTTGCACAAGCTCTTTTGACAGCAATTAATGGACTTGATGCTGCTGCTGCGCCCCCAACAGGCCGTTGCACACCCAGCATCGTAGAAAAGCATACCTTAAAAGCACAAAGACAAAGAGACCAGCTCAGTATACCCAAATCTAGAATTCTGGATATCTAACCCCACGGTGTATCTGTTTTCCCAGAAATGTCTCCGTTGGCAACTTCAAAAAGATTTCAGCACCACCAACGTAGCCCAGGAGGGAAAGTGGCACCCCAACCTCTACACTGCGGGGTCACAAACCTCTAAGTGGCGGGGATGGTATGTAACATGTGCGTGGGAAGTGTACATGTAGCATACATGCACTTCATTCTGAAATAAATCAGGGCATGGTTGCAGGTTATATCCCAGGCTCCGGGAGATGGCGGGGACACTGGGGGGCATACTGCCTTGGTTCCCACAGGCCATGCCCGGTGTGTACTGTGCCGGCATAGCTGCCGGGAATAAGCACTGTGCGCACACCGCAGGGAGTGGCCACATTGATCATAGAGAATTCTCTCTGCATAGCGATACCGCAGCTCAAGTACGTCTGGGAAATGACGGGACACTGTCAGAGCCAAAGAAAGTAGGCAGGGGAGTCAAGCAGGGGTGCGTGCTGGCTCCCCTGTTACAGATTTGCCTGAACAATTGGCGCGACATGCGAAATGCCCCCTGAAAATAGGTCTTGTCCCAGTAAGAACAATGTGATACGCAGATGACTCGCTCATGTCTGACCAGGCCTTTTCGGGCATGAAAGCTGCTGTGGCCAATGCCCTGCCTGTGAATCTGGGCAAAACTAAATGAACGACGTTTCCCTCAAAGAAAGTGAACCGACTTGCTATGGTAACAAGGCTGGGGAAATTGAATACGCAGATACTTGTAAGTACCTACGCCCTGAAATTCCTGCTCGTGCAAATTATGCCAGAATCATAGATGTAAAAACTAGGAAAGCAAGGCACGTGCTTCTACTTATTCGTAGGTTTGCAGACCAGCATGCAGGGTACTCGTTGGCCGGAATAGTAACGCTGTATAAACAGTGGTTCTGTCCAACCATAGTATATGGCCTGGAGGCACTGGCAATTCGTGACTTGCACTGGATAATCATGGGAATGGCCAGGATTGCAGAATAATGGCCAGTGTGGGCCCCATGTTCTTGCCTGAGGGTGAGAAAGTTGGGGGAGAGTCGTTATCCTGAAGGACTATGGCGCCTCCCATGGTCTGTAAGGGGGGGGGGGGGGTTAGCACATGGAGTTGTGCAGCTACGAAGGAAAGCAAGTGATCTTCAGCTGCTGTTCACGTCAGAATGTGTGGAGCAAATGCTATGCCAGTGATTATAGACTGCATTCTGAACTTTTTGATTTGCTGAGTGAAGGTCTATAATGGAATCCATGGACCAGGCCAGTGGACCGCTCCATCTGTTAGACTGCGTTAAACGCCAAAGCACAGCAAGGGCATTTAACAAGGTTTATGGGCCCATAACGCCTGGCATGACCCCAGGGCAGGCTCTATAAAGCTATTATAAACCATCTCTGAAGGCAATACATGGCGGGTGCACACGTTTAGGGTACTCCACCTGGGTGGTGGCGGTGACTTGCCTGTGGGTACTGCAAATGACGAGTAGTTGGTATCATAGCACTATTAGGAGTTAGTATTCGTTACTCTTGCCAAGACATTTCAAGAAACTTCCTTGAGGATGGCGTACAGGCAGTCTGGGGGAGGTCTTGGGCTTCAGTTGGCATACCAGGAAGCTGGGCAGACATGACCGCAGCTGGTTCATTGCGTTGTGCCTTGGCTGGTAGGAGAGGGAGAATTCAAGGCCAAGCGTTGGTTGCTATGGCGAGAGAGGGCACCCCTCCCAACTTAACCTCTTTTTCCTCCAACGGCCCAACTCGGGTGCATTTTGTTAGTGGCACTTATCTTTAAACATCAAGCAGGGGCGGGATAAAGGAGATCCATCTCAGCAGCTGGAAAGGAACCTGGAGCCTGAAGAAAGATGTAGAATGAAGGCAGAATGAGAAAGGGAGGAAGACTGTAAGGATGTCCGGGAACTGGATGAAGAGAAGGCCGAAAGGAGATCAAGGAAGAGGAAAAGCAGAACAGGAGATAGAAAGGAGAGAAATGGAGTAGGTTGAAACCAGAAAAATGCAGAAAGAAGAGATGGCGTAAAGCAGTGGAAGAACCCCTGCTGAGAGAGCCAGACACAAGCGACAGCAGAGGCCAGCACAGAGAGATCTAGAGAAGCGTGAGGAAAGTGGGAGAACCTCTGCTAGAGAGCCAGACACAAGCGACAGCAGAGGCCAGCACAGAGCGATCTAGAGAAGCGTGAAGAGAGTGGGGGAACCTCTGCTAGAGAGCCAGACACAAGCGACAGCAGAGGCCAGCACAGAGAGATCTAGAGAAGCGTGAGGAAAGTGGGAGAACCTCTGCTAGAGAGCCAGACACAAGCGACAGCAGAGGCCAGCACAGAGCGATCTAGAGAAGCGTGAAGAGAGTAGAAGAACCTCTGCTAGAGACCCAGACAAAGGGACAGCAGAGGCCAGCACAGAGCGATCTAGAGAAGCGTGAGGAAAGTGGGAGAACCTCTGCTAGAGAGCCAGACACAAGCGACAGCAGAGGCCAGCACAGAGAGAGCTAGAGAAGCGTGAAGAGGGTGGGAGAACCTCTGCTAGAGAGCCAGACACAAGCGACAGCAGAGGCCAGCACAGAGCGATCTAGAGAAGAGTGAGGAAAGTGGGAGAATCTCTGCTGGAGAGCCAGACACAAGTGACAGCAGAGGCCAGCACAGAGAGATCTAGAGAAGCGTGAGGAAAGTGGGAGAACCTCTGCTGGTGAGCCAGACACAAGCAACAGCAGAGGCCAGCACAGAGAGAGCTAGAGAAGCGTGAATAGAGTGGGAGAACCTCTGCTAGAGAGCCAGACACAAGCGACAGCAGAGGCCAGCACAGAGAGATCTAGAGAAGCGTGAAGAGAGTGGGAGAACCTCTGCTAGAGAGCCAGACACAAGTGACAGCAGAGGCCAGCACAGAGAGATCTAGAGAAGCGTGGAGAGAGTGGGAGAACCTCTAGAGAAGCGTGAGGAAAGTGGGAGAACCTCTGCTGGTGAGCCAGACACAAGCAACAGCAGAGGCCAGCACAGAGAGAGCTAGAGAAGCGTGAATAGAATGGGAGAACCTCTGCTAGAGAGCCAGACACAAGCGACAGCAGAGGCCAGCACAGAGAGATCTAGAGAAGCGTGAAGAGAGTGGGAGAACCTCTGCTAGAGAGCCAGACACAAGTGACAGCAGAGGCCAGCACAGAGAGATCTAGAGAAGCGTGGAGAGAGTGGGAGAACCTCTGCTAGAGAGCCAGACGCAAGCAACAGCAGAGGCCAGCACAGAGAGAGCTAGAGAAGCGTGAAGAGGGTGGGAGAACCTCTGCTAGAGAGCCAGACACAAGCGACAGCAGAGGCCAGCACAGAGCGATCTAGAGAAGAGTGAGGAAAGTGGGAGAATCTCTGCTAGAGAGCCAGACACAAGTGACAGCAGAGGCCAGCACAGAGAGATCTAGAGAAGCGTGAGGAAAGTGGGAGAACCTCTGCTGGTGAGCCAGACACAAGCAACAGCAGAGGCCAGCACAGAGAGAGCTAGAGAAGCGTGAATAGAGTGGGAGAACCTCTGCTAGAGAGCCAGACACAAGCGACAGCAGAGGCCAGCACAGAGAGATCTAGAGAAGCGTGAAGAGAGTGGGAGAACCTCTGCTAGAGAGCCAGACACAAGTGACAGCAGAGGCCAGCACAGAGAGATCTAGAGAAGCGTGGAGAGAGTGGGAGAACCTCTGCTAGAGAGCCAGACGCAAGCAACAGCAGAGGCCAGCACAGAGAGAGCTAGAGAAGCGTGAAGAGGGTGGGAGAACCTCTGCTAGAGAGCCAGACACAAGCGACAGCAGAGGCCAGCACAGAGAGATCTAGAGAAGCATGAGGAAAGTGGGAGAACCTCTGCTGGTGAGCCAGACACAAGCAACAGCAGAGGCCAGCACAGAGAGATCAGGAGAAGCGCGAAGGAAGTGGGAGAACCTCTGCTAGAGAGCCAGACACAAGCGACAGCAGAGGCCAGCACAGAGAGATCTAGAGAAGCGTGAAGAGAGTGGGAGAACCTCTGCTAGAGAGCCAGACACAAGCGACAGCAGAGGTCAACACAGAGAGATCTAGAGAAGCGTGAAGAGAGTGGGAGAACCTCTGCTAGAGAGCCAGACACAAGCGACAGCAGAGGCCAGCACAGAGAGATCTAGAGAAGCCTGAAGAGAGTGGGAGAACCTCTGCTAGAGAGCCAGACACAAGCGACAGCAGAGGCCAGCACAGAGAGATCTAGAGAAGCCTGAAGAGAGTGGGAGAACCTCTGCTAGAGAGCCAGATGCAAGCGACAGCAGAGGCCAGCACAGAGAGATCAGGAGATGCGTGAAGAGAGTGGGAGAGCCTCTGTTAGAGAGCCAGACATAAGTGACAGCAGAGGCCAGCACAGAGATATCTGGAGAAGCGTGAAGAGAGTGGGAGAACCCCTGCTGAGAGAGTCAGACACAAGCGACAGCAGAGGCCAGCACAGAGAGAGCTAGAGAAGCGTGAAGAGAGTGGGAGAACCTCTGCTAGAGAGCCAGACACAAGCGACAGCAGAGACCAGCACAGAGAGAGCTAGAGAAGCGTGAAGAGAGTGGGAGAACCTCTGCTAGAGAGCCAGACACAAGCGACAGCAGAGACCAGCACAGAGAGAGCTAGAGAAGCGTGAAGAGAGTGGGAGAACCTCTGCTAGAGAGCCAGACACAAGCGACAGCAGAGGCCAGCACAGAGAGATCTAGAGAAGCGTGAAGAGAGTGGGAGAACCTCTGATTGAGAGCCAGACGCAAGCAACAGCAGAGGCCAGCACAGAGAGAGCTAGAGAAGCGTGAAGAGGGTGGGAGAACCTCTGCTAGAGAGCCAGACACAAGCGACAGCAAAGGCCAGCACAGAGCGATCTAGAGAAGCGTGAGGAAAGTGGGAGAATCTCTACTAGAGAGCCAGACACTAGCGACAGCAGAGGCCAGCACAGAGTGATCTAGAGAAGCGTGAAGAGAGTGGGAGCACCTCTGCTAGAGAGCCAGACACAAGCAACAGCAGAGGCGAGCACAGAGAGAGCTAGAGAAGCGTGAAGAGAGTGGGAGAACCTCTGCTAGAGAGCCAGACACTTGTGACAGCAGAGGCCAGCACAGAGAGATCTAGAGAAGCGTGAAGAGAATGGGAGAACCTCTGCTAGAGAACCCGACGCAAGCAACAGCAGATGCCAGCACAGAGAGAGCTAGAGAAGTGTGAAGAGAGTTGGATATCCTCTGCTAGAGAGCCAGACAAAAGCGACAGCAGAGGCCAGCACAGAGCAATCTAGAGAAGCGTGAGGAAAGTGGGAGAACCTCTGCTAGAGAGCCAGACACAAGCGACAGCAGAGGCCAGCACAGAGACATCTAGAGAAGCGTGAAGAGAGTGGGAGTACCTCTGCTAGAGAACCAGACACAAGCGACAGCAGAGGCCAGCAGAGAGCGAGCTAGAGAAGCGTCAAGAGAGTGGGAGAACCTCTGCTAGAGAGCCAGACACAAGCAACAGCAGAGGCCAGCACAGAGAGATCTAGAGAAGCCTGAAGAGAGTGGGAGAACCTCTGCTAGAGAGCCAGACGCAAGCGACAGCAGAGGCCAGCACAGAGAGGTCTAGAGAAGCCTGAAGAGAGTGGGAGAACCTCTGCTAGAGAGCCAGACGCAAGCAACAGCAGAGGCCAGCACAGAGAGAGCTAGAGAAGCGTCAAGAGAGTGGGAGAACCTCTGCTAGAGAGCCAGACACAAGCGACAGCAGAGGCCAGCACAGAGAGATCTAGAGAAGCCTGAAGAGAGTGGGAGAACCTCTGCTAGAGAGCCAGACACAAGCGACAGCAGAGGCCAGCACAGAGAGATCTAGAGAAGCCTGAAGAGAGTGGGAGAACCTCTGCTAGAGAGCCAGACGCAAGCAACAGCAGAGGCCAGCACAGAGAGATCTAGAGAAGCATGAAGCGAGTGGGAGATCCTCTGCTAGAGAGCAAGACTCTAGCGACAGCAGAGGCCAGCACAGAGAGATCAGGAGATGCGTGAAGAGAGTGGGAGAGCCTCTGTTAGAGACCCAGACATAAGTGACAGCAGAGGCCAGCACAGAGATATCTGGAGAAGCATGAGGAGAGTGGGAGAACCCCTGCTGAGAGAGTCAGACACAAGCGACAGCAGAGACCAGCACAGAGAGAGCTAGAGAAGCGTGAAGAGAGTGGGAGAACCTCTGCTAGAGAGCCAGACACAAGCGACAGCATAGGCCAGCACAGAGAGATCTAGAGAAGCGTGAAGAGAGTGGGAGAACCTCTGCTAAAGAGCCAGACACAAGTGACAGCAGAGGCCAGCACAGAGAGAGCTAGAGAAGCGTGAAGAGAGTGGGAGAACCTCTGCTAGAGACCCAGACACAAGCGACAGCAGAGGTCAACACAGAGAGATCTAGAGAAGCATGAAGAGAGTGGGAGAACCTCTGCTAGAGAGCCAGACACAAGCGACAGCAGAGGCCAGCACAGAGAGAGCTAGAGAAGCGTGAAGAGAGTGGGAGAACCTCTTCTAGAGAGCCAGACACAAGCGACAGCAGAAGCCAGCACATAGAGATCTAGAGAAGCGTGAAGAGAGTGGGAGAACCTCTGCTAGAGAGCCAGACACAAGCAACAGCAGAGGCCAGCACAGAGAGATCTAGAGAAGCGTGAAGAGTGTGGGAGAACCTCTGCTAGAGAGCCAGACACAAGCGACAGCAGAGGCCAGCACAGAGAGATCTAGAGAAGCGTGAGGAAAGTGGGAGAACTTCTGCTAGAGAGCCAACACAAGCAACAGCAGAGGCCAGCACAGAGCGATCTAGAGAAGCGTGAAGAGAGTAGAAGAACCTCTGCTAGAGAGCCAGACACAAACGACAGCAGAGGCCAGCACAGAGCGATCTAGAGAAGCGTGAGGAAAGTGGGAGAACCTCTGCTAGAGAGCCAGACACAAGCGACAGCAGAGGCCAGCACAGAGAGATCTAGAGAAGCGTGAAGAGGGTGGGAGAACCTCTGCTAGAGAGCCAGACACAAGCGACAGCAGAGGCCAGCACAGAGCGATCTAGAGAAGAGTGAGGAAAGTGGGAGAATCTCTGCTAGAGAGCCAGACACAAGTGACAGCAGAGGCCAGCACAGAGAGATCTAGAGAAGCGTGAGGAAAGTGGGAGAACCTCTGCTGGTGAGCCAGACACAAGCAACAGCAGAGGCCAGCACAGAGAGAGCTAGAGAAGCGTGAATAGAGTGGGAGAACCTCTGCTAGAGAGCCAGACACAAGCGACAGCAGAGGCCAGCACAGAGAGATCTAGAGAAGCGTGAAGAGAGTGGGAGAACCTCTGCTAGAGAGCCAGACACAAGTGACAGCAGAGGCCAGCACAGAGAGATCTAGAGAAGCGTGGAGAGAGTGGGAGAACCTCTGCTAGAGAGCCAGACGCAAGCAACAGCAGAGGCCAGCACAGAGAGAGCTAGAGAAGCGTGAAGAGGGTGGGAGAACCTCTGCTAGAGAGCCAGACACAAGCGACAGCAGAGGCCAGCATAGAGCGATCTAGAGAAGAGTGTGGAAAGTGGGAGAATCTCTGCTAGAGAGCCAGACACAAGTGACAGCAGAGGCCAGCACAGAGAGATCTAGAGAAGCGTGAGGAAAGTGGGAGAACCTCTGCTGGTGAGCCAGACACAAGCAACAGCAGAGGCCAGCACAGAGAGATCAGGAGAAGCGCGAAGGAAGTGGGAGAACCTCTGCTAGAGAGCCAGACACAAGCGACAGCAGAGGCCAGCACAGAGAGATCTAGAGAAGCGTGAAGAGAGTGGGAGAACCTCTGCTAGAGAGCCAGACACAAGCGACAGCAGAGGTCAACACAGAGAGATCTAGAGAAGCGTGAAGAGAGTGGGAGAACCTCTGCTAGAGAGCCAGACACAAGCGACAGCAGAGGCCAGCACAGAGAGATCTAGAGAAGCCTGAAGAGAGTGGGAGAACCTCTGCTAGAGAGCCAGACACAAGCGACAGCAGAGGCCAGCACAGAGAGATCTAGAGAAGCCTGAAGAGAGTGGGAGAACCTCTGCTAGAGAGCCAGATGCAAGCGACAGCAGAGGCCAGCACAGAGAGATCAGGAGATGCGTGAAGAGAGTGGGAGAGCCTCTGTTAGAGAGCCAGACATAAGTGACAGCAGAGGCCAGCACAGAGATATCTGGAGAAGCGTGAAGAGAGTGGGAGAACCCCTGCTGAGAGAGTCAGACACAAGCGACAGCAGAGGCCAGCACAGAGAGAGCTAGAGAAGCGTGAAGAGAGTGGGAGAACCTCTGCTAGAGAGCCAGACACAAGCGACAGCAGAGACCAGCACAGAGAGAGCTAGAGAAGCGTGAAGAGAGTGGGAGAACCTCTGCTAGAGAGCCAGACACAAGCGACAGCAGAGGCCAGCACAGAGAGATCTAGAGAAGCGTGAAGAGAGTGGGAGAACCTCTGCTAGAGAGCCAGACGCAAGCAACAGCAGAGGCCAGCACAGAGAGAGCTAGAGAAGCGTGAAGAGGGTGGGAGAACCTCTGCTAGAGAGCCAGACACAAGCGACAGCAAAGGCCAGCACAGAGCGATCTAGAGAAGCGTGAGGAAAGTGGGAGAATCTCTACTAGAGAGCCAGACACAAGCGACAGCAGAGGCCAGCACAGAGCGATCTAGAGAAGCGTGAAGAGAGTGGGAGCACCTCTGCTAGAGCCAGACACAAGCGACAGCAGAGGTCAACACAGAGAGATCTAGAGAAGCGTGAAGAGAGTGGGAGAACCTCTGCTAGAGAGCCAGACACAAGCGACAGCAGAGGCCAGCACAGAGAGATCTAGAGAAGCCTGAAGAGAGTGGGAGAACCTCTGCTAGAGAGCCAGACACAAGCGACAGCAGAGGCCAGCACAGAGAGATCTAGAGAAGCCTGAAGAGAGTGGGAGAACCTCTGCTAGAGAGCCAGATGCAAGCGACAGCAGAGGCCAGCACAGAGAGATCAGGAGATGCGTGAAGAGAGTGGGAGAGCCTCTGTTAGAGAGCCAGACATAAGTGACAGCAGAGGCCAGCACAGAGATATCTGGAGAAGCGTGAAGAGAGTGGGAGAACCCCTGCTGAGAGAGTCAGACACAAGCGACAGCAGAGGCCAGCACAGAGAGAGCTAGAGAAGCGTGAAGAGAGTGGGAGAACCTCTGCTAGAGAGCCAGACACAAGCGACAGCAGAGACCAGCACAGAGAGAGCTAGAGAAGCGTGAAGAGAGTGGGAGAACCTCTGCTAGAGAGCCAGACACAAGCGACAGCAGAGGCCAGCACAGAGAGATCTAGAGAAGCGTGAAGAGAGTGGGAGAACCTCTGCTAGAGAGCCAGACGCAAGCAACAGCAGAGGCCAGCACAGAGAGAGCTAGAGAAGCGTGAAGAGGGTGGGAGAACCTCTGCTAGAGAGCCAGACACAAGCGACAGCAAAGGCCAGCACAGAGCGATCTAGAGAAGCGTGAGGAAAGTGGGAGAATCTCTACTAGAGAGCCAGACACTAGCGACAGCAGAGGCCAGCACAGAGCGATCTAGAGAAGCGTGAAGAGAGTGGGAGCACCTCTGCTAGAGAGCCAGACACAAGCAACAGCAGAGGCGAGCACAGAGAGAGCTAGAGAAGCGTGAAGAGAGTGGGAGAACCTCTGCTAGAGAGCCAGACACTTGTGACAGCAGAGGCCAGCACAGAGAGATCTAGAGAAGCGTGAAGAGAGTGGGAGAACCTCTGCTAGAGAACCCGACGCAAGCAATAGCAGATGCCAGCACAGAGAGAGCTAGAGAAGTGTGAGGAAAGTGGGAGAACCTCTGCTAGAGAGCCAGACACAAGCAACAGCAGAGGCCAGCACAGAGAGATCTAGAGAAGCCTGAAGAGAGTGGGAGAACCTCTGCTAGAGAGCCAGACACAAGAGACAGCAGAGGCCAGCACAGAGAGGTCTAGAGAAGCCTGAAGAGAGTGGGAGAACCTCTGCTAGAGAACCCGACGCAAGCAACAGCAGATGCCAGCACAGAGAGAGCTAGAGAAGTGTGAAGAGAGTTGGATATCCTCTGCTAGAGAGCCAGACAAAAGCGACAGCAGAGGCCAGCACAGAGCAATCTAGAGAAGCGTGAGGAAAGTGGGAGAACCTCTGCTAGAGAGCCAGACACAAGCGACAGCAGAGGCCAGCACAGAGAGATCTAGAGAAGCCTGAAGAGAGTGGGAGTACCTCTGCTAGAGAACCAGACACAAGCGACAGCAGAGGCCAGCAGAGAGCGAGCTAGAGAAGCGTCAAGAGAGTGGGAGAACCTCTGCTAGAGAGCCAGACACAAGCAACAGCAGAGGCCAGCACAGAGAGATCTAGAGAAGCCTGAAGAGAGTGGGAGAACCTCTGCTAGAGAGCCAGACACAAGCGACAGCAGAGGCCAGCACAGAGAGGTCTAGAGAAGCCTGAAGAGAGTGGGAGAACCTCTGCTAGAGAGCCAGACGCAAGCAACAGCAGAGGCCAGCACAGAGAGAGCTAGAGAAGCGTCAAGAGAGTGGGAGAACCTCTGCTAGAGAGCCAGACACAAGCGACAGCAGAGGCCAGCACAGAGAGATCTAGAGAAGCCTGAAGAGAGTGGGAGAACCTCTGCTAGAGAGCCAGACACAAGCGACAGCAGAGGCCAGCACAGAGAGATCTAGAGAAGCCTGAAGAGAGTGGGAGAACCTCTGCTAGAGAGCCAGACGCAAGCAACAGCAGAGGCCAGCACAGAGAGATCTAGAGAAGCATGAAGCGAGTGGGAGATCCTCTGCTAGAGAGCAAGACTCTAGCGACAGCAGAGGCCAGCACAGAGAGATCAGGAGATGCGTGAAGAGAGTGGGAGAGCCTCTGTTAGAGACCCAGACATAAGTGACAGCAGAGGCCAGCACAGAGATATCTGGAGAAGCGTGAAGAGAGTGGGAGAACCCCTGCTGAGAGAGTCAGACACAAGCGACAGCAGAGACCAGCACAGAGAGAGCTAGAGAAGCGTGAAGAGAGTGGGAGAACCTCTGCTAGAGAGCCAGACACAAGCGACAGCATAGGCCAGCACAGAGAGATCTAGAGAAGCGTGAAGAGAGTGGGAGAACCTCTGCTAAAGAGCCAGACACAAGCGACAGCAGAGGCCAGCACAGAGAGAGCTAGAGAAGCGTGAAGAGAGTGGGAGAACCTCTGCTAGAGACCCAGACACAAGCGACAGCAGAGGTCAACACAGAGAGATCTAGAGAAGCGTGAAGAGAGTGGGAGAACCTCTGCTAGAGAGCCAGACACAAGCGACAGCAGAGGCCAGCACAGAGAGAGCTAGAGAAGCGTGAAGAGAGTGGGAGAACCTCTTCTAGAGAGCCAGACACAAGCGACAGCAGAGGCCAGCACAGAGAGATCTAGAGAAGCGTGAAGAGAGTGGGAGAACCTCTGCTAGAGAGCCAGACACAAGCAACAGCAGAGGCCAGCACAGAGAGATCTAGAGAAGCGTGAAGAGTGTGGGAGAACCTCTGCTAGAGAGCCAGACACAAGCGACAGCAGAGGCCAGCACAGAGAGATCTAGAGAAGCGTGAGGAAAGTGGGAGAACTTCTGCTAGAGAGCCAACACAAGCAACAGCAGAGGCCAGCACAGAGCGATCTAGAGAAGCGTGAAGAGAGTAGAAGAACCTCTGCTAGAGAGCCAGACACAAACGACAGCAGAGGCCAGCACAGAGCGATGAAGAGAAGCGTGAGGAAAGTGGGAGAACCTCTGCTAGAGAGCCAGACACAAGCGACAGCAGAGGCCAGCACAGAGAGATCTAGAGAAGCGTGAAGAGAGTGGGAGAACCTCTGCTAGAGAGCCAGACACAAGCGACAGCAGACGCCAGCACAGAGAGAGCTAGAGAAGCGTGAAGAGATGGGAGAACCTCTGCTAGAGAGCCAGACATAAGCGACAGCAGAGGCCAGCACGGAGAGAGCTAGAGAATCGTGAAGAGAGTGGGAGAACCTCTGCTAGAGAGCCAGACACAAGCGACAGCAGAGGCCAGCACAGAGAGATCTAGAGAAGCCTGAAGAGAGTGGGAGAACCTCTGCTAGAGAGCCAGACACAAGCGACAGCAGAGGCCAGCACAGAGCGATCTAGAGAAGGGTGAAGAGAGTGGGAGAACCTCTGCTAGAGAGCCAGACACAAGCGACATCAGAGGCCAGCACAGAGAGAGCTAGAGAAGCGTGAAGAGATGGGAGAACCTCTGCTAGAGAGCCAGACATAAGCGACAGCAGAGGCCAGCACAGAGAGATCTAGAGAAGCGTGAAGAGAGTGGGAGAACCTCTGCTAGAGAGCCAGACACAAGCGACAGCAGAGGCCAGCACAGAGAGAGCTAGAGAAGCGTGAAGAGATGGGAGAACCTCTGCTAGAGAGCCAGACATAAGCGACAGCAGAGGCCAGCACAGAGAGAGCTAGAGAATCGTGAAGAGAGTGGGAGAACCTCTGCTATAGAGCCAGACACAAGCGACAGCAGAGGCCAGCACAGAGAGATCTAGAGAAGCCTGAAGAGAGTGGGAGAACCTCTGCTATAGAGCCAGACACAAGCGACAGCAGAGGCCAGCACAGAGCGATCTAGAGAAGGGTGAAGAGAGTGGGAGAACCTCTGCTAGAGAGCCAGACACAAGCGACATCAGAGGCCAGCACAGAGAGATCTAGAGAAGCGTGAAGAGAGTGGGAGAACCTCTGCTAGAGAGCAAGACACAAGCAACAGCAGAGGCCAGCACAGAGAGAGCTAGAGAAGCGTGAAGAGGGTGGGAGAACCTCTGCTAGAGAGCCAGACACAAGCGACAGCAGAGGCCAGCACAGAGCGATCTAGAGAAGCGTGAGGAAAGTGGGAGAATCTCTACTAGAGAGCCAGACAATAGCGACAGCAGAGGCCAGCACAGAGCGATCTAGAGAAGCGTGAAGAGAGTGGGAGCACCTCTGCTAGAGAGCCAGACACACGCGACAGCAGAGGCGAGCACAGAGAGAGCTAGAGAAGCGTGAAGAGAGTGGGAGAACCTCTGCTAGAGAGCCAGACACTTGTGACAGCAGAGGCCAGCACAGACAGATCTAGAGAAGCGTGAAGAGAGTGGGAGACCCTCTGCTAGAGAGCCCGACGCAAGCAACAGCAGATGCCAGCACAGAGAGAGCTAGAGAAGCGTGAAGAGAGTTGGATATCCTCTGCTAGAGAGCCCGACGCAAGCAACAGCAGATGCCAGCACAGAGATATCTGGAGAAGCGTGAAGAGAGTAGGAGAACCCCTGCTGAGAGAGTCAGACACAAGCGACAGCAGAGGCCAGCACAGAGAGAGCTAGAGAAGCGTGAAGAGAGTGGGAGAACCTCTGCTAAAGAGCCAGACACAAGCGACAGCATAGGCCAGCACAGAGAGATCTAGAGAAGCGTGAATAGAGTGGGAGAACCTCTGCTAAAGAGCCAGACACAAGTGACAGCAGAGGCCAGCACAGAGAGAGCTAGAGAAGCGTGAAGAGAGTGGGAGAACCTCTTCTAGAGAGCCAGACACAAGCGACAGCAGAGGCCAGCACATGGAGATCTAGAGAAGCGTGAAGAGAGTGGGAGAACCTCTGCTAGAGAGCCAGACACAAGCGACAGCAGAGGCCAGCACAGAGAGAGCTAGAGAAGCGTGAATAGAGTGGGAGAACCTCTGCTAGAGAGCCAGACACAAGCGACAGCAGAGGCCAGCACAGAGAGATCTAGAGAAGCGTGAAGAGAGTGGGAGAACCTCTGCTAAAGAGCCAGACACAAGCGACAGCAGAGGCCAGCACAGAGAGAGCTAGAGAAGCGTGAAGAGAGTGGGAGAACCTCTGCTAGAGAGCCAGACACAAGCGACAGCAGAGGCCAGCACAGAGAGAGCTAGAGATGCGTGAAGAGAGTGGTAGAACCTCTGCTAGATAGCCAGACACAAGCGACAGCAGATGCCAACACAGAGTGATCTAGAGAAGAGTGAAGAGAGTGGGAGAACCTCTGCTAGAGAGCCAGACACAAGCGACAGCACAGGCCAGCACAGAGAGAGCTAGAGAAGCGTGAAGAGAGTGGGAGATCTAGAGAAGCATGAGGAAATTGGGAGAACCTCTGCTAGAGAGCCAGACACAAGTGACAGCAGATGCCAGCAAAGAGAGAGCTAGAGAAGCGTGAAGAGAGTTGGATATCCTCTGCTAGAGAGCCAGACAAAAGCGACAGCAGAGGCCAGCACAGAGCAATCTAGAGAAGCGTGAGGAAAGTGGGAGAACCTCTGCTAGAGAGCCAGACACAAGCGGCAGCAGAGGCCAGCACAGAGAGATCTAGAGAAGCGTGAAGAGAGTGGGAGAACCTATGCTAGAGAGCCAGACACTAGCGACAGCAGAGGCCAGCACAAAGAGATCTAGAGAAGTGTGAAGAGAGTGGGAGTACCTCTGCTAGAGAACCAGACACAAGCGACAGCAGAGGCCAGCAGAGAGCGAGCTAGAGAAGCGTCAAGAGAGTGGGAGAACCTCTGCTAGAGAGCCAGACACAAGCGACAGCAGAGGCCAGCACAGAGAGATCTAGAGAAGCCTGAAGAGAGTGGGAGAACCTCTGCTAGAGAGCCAGACACAAGCGACAGCAGAGGCCAGCACAGAGAGATCTAGAGAAGCCTGAAGAGAGTGGGAGAACCTCTGCTAGAGAGCCAGACGCAAGCAACAGCAGAGGCCAGCACAGAGAGAGCTAGAGAAGCGTCAAGAGAGTGGGAGAACCTCTGCTAGAGCCAGACACAAGCGACAGCAGAGGCCAGCACAGAGAGATCTAGAGAAGTGTGAAGAGAGTGGGAGTACCTCTGCTAGAGAACCAGACACAAGCGACAGCAGAGGCCAGCAGAGAGCGAGCTAGAGAAGCGTCAAGAGAGTGGGAGAACCTCTGCTAGAGAGCCAGACACAAGCGACAGCAGAGGCCAGCACAGAGAGATCTAGAGAAGCCTGAAGAGAGTGGGAGAACCTCTGCTAGAGAGCCAGGCACAAGCGACAGCAGAGGCCAGCACAGAGAGATCTAGAGAAGCCTGAAGAGAGTGGGAGAACCTCTGCTAGAGAGCCAGACGCAAGCAACAGCAGAGGCCAGCACAGAGAGAGCTAGAGAAGCGTCAAGAGAGTGGGAGAACCTCTGCTAGAGCCAGACACAAGCGACAGCAGAGGCCAGCACAGAGAGATCTAGAGAAGCCTGAAGAGAGTGGGAGAACCTCTGCTAGAGAGCCAGACACAAGCACAGCAGAGGCCAGCACAGAGAGATCTAGAGAAGCCTGAAGAGAGTGGGAGAACCTCTTCTAGAGAGCCAGATGCAAGCAACAGCAGAGACCAGCACAGAGTGATCTAGAGAAGCATGAAGCAAGTGGGAGATCCTCTGCTAGAGAGCAAGACTCAAGCGACAGCAGAGGCCAGCACAGAGAGATCAGGAGATGCGTGAAGAGAGTGGGAGAGCCTCTGTTAGAGAGCCAGACATAAGTGACAGCAGAGGCCAGCACAGAGATACTGGAGAAGCGTGAAGAGAGTGGGAGAACCCCTGCTGAGAGAGTCAGACACAAGCGACAGCAGAGACCAGCACAGAGAGAGCTAGAGAAGCGTGAAGAGAGTGGGAGAACCTCTGCTAGAGAGCCAGACACAAGCGACAGCAGAGGTCAACACAGAGAGATCTAGAGAAGCGTGAAGAGAGTGGGAGAACCTCTGCTAGAGAGCCAGACACAAGCGACAGCAGAGGCCAGCACAGAGAGAGCCAGAGAAGCGTGAAGAGAGTGGGAGAACCTCTTCTAGAGAGCCAGACACAAGCGACAGCAGAAGCCAGTACATAGAGATCTAGAGAAGCGTGAAGAGAGTGGGAGAACCTCTGCTAGAGAGCCAGACACAAGCAACAGCAGAGGCCAGCACAGAGAGATCTAGAGAAGCGTGAAGAGAGTGGGAGAACCTCAGCTAGAGAGCCAGACACAAGCGACAGCAGAGGCCAGCACAGAGAGATCTAGAGAAGCGTGAGGAAAGTGGGAGAACTTCTGCTAGAGAGCCTACACAAGCAACAGCAGAGGCCAGCACAGAGCGATCTAGAGAAGCGTGAAGAGAGTAGAAGAACCTCTGCTAGAGAGCCAGACACAAACGACAGCAGAGGCCAGCACAGAGCGATCTAGAGAAGCGTGAGGAAAGTGGGAGAACCTCTGCTAGAGAGCCAGACACAAGTGACAGCAGAGGCCAGCGCAGAGAGATCTAGAGAAGCGTGAGGAAAGTGGGAGAACCTCTGCTGGAGAGCCAGACACAAGCAACAGCAGAGGCCAGCACAGAGAGATCAGGAGAAGCGTGAAGGAAGTGTGAGAACCTCTGCTAGAGAGCCAGACACAAGCGACAGCAGAGGCCAGCACAGAGAGATCTAGAGAAGCGTGAAGAGAGTGGGAGAACCTCTGCTAGAGAGCCAGACACAAGCGACAGTAGAGGCCAGCACAGAGAGAGCTAGAGAAGCGTGAAGAGATGGGAGAACCTCTGCTAGAGAGCCAGACACAAGCGACAGCAGAGGCCAGCACAGAGAGAGCTAGAGAAGTGTGAAGAGAGTGGGAGAACCTCTGCTAGAGAGACAGACACAAGCAACAGCAGAGGCCAGCACAGAGAGATCTAGAGAAGCGTGAAGAGAGTGGGAGAACCTCTGCTAGAGAGCCAGACACAAGCGACAGCAGAGGCCAGCACAGAGAGATCTATAGAAGCGTGAAGAGAGTGGGAGAACCTCTGCTAGAGAGCCAGACACAAGCGACAGCAGAGGCCAGCACAGAGAGAGCTAGAGAAGCCTGAAGAGAGTGGGAGAACCTCTGCTAGAGAGCCAGATACAAGCGACAGCAGAGGCCAGCACAGAGCGATCTAGAGAAGTGTGAAGAGAGTGGGAGAACCTCTGCTAGAGAGCCAGACACAAGCGACATCAGAGGCCAGCACAGAGAGATCTAGAGAAGCGTGAAGAGAGTGGGAGAACCTCTGCTAGAGAGCCAGACACAAGCAACAGCAGAGGCCAGCACAGAGAGAGCTAGAGAAGCATGAAGAGAGTGGGAGAACCTCTGCTAGAGAGCCAGACACAAGCGACAGCAGAGGCCAGCACAGAGAGAGCTAGAGAAGCGTGAAGAGAGTGGGAGAACCTCTGCTAGAGAGCCAGACACAAGCGACAGCAGAGGCCAGCACAGAGAGATCTAGAGAAGCGTGAAGAGAGTGGGAGAACCTCTGCTAGAGAGCCAGACGCAAGCAACAGCAGAGGCCAGCATAGAGCGAGCTAGAGAAGCGTGAAGAGGGTGGGGGAACTTCTGCTAGAGAGCCAGACACAAGCGACAGCAGAGGCCAGCACAGAGCGATCTAGAGAAGCGTGAGGAAAGTGGGAGAATCTCTACTAGAGAGCCAGACACTAGCGACAGCAGAGACCAGCACAGAGCGATCTAGAGAAGCGTGAAGAGATGGGAGCACCTCTGCTAGAGAGCCAGACACAAGCGACAGCAGAGGCGAGCACAGAGAGAGCTAGAGAAGCGTGAAGAGAGTGGGAGAACCTCTGCTAGAGAGTCAGACACTTGTGACAGTAGAGGCCAGCACAGAGAGATCTAGAGAAGCGTGAAGAGAGTGGGAGAACCTCTGCTAGAGAGCCCAACGCAAGAAACAGCAGATGCCAGCACAGAGAGAGCTAGAGAATCGTGAAGAGAGTTGGATATCCTCTGCTAGAGAGCCAGACAAAAGCGACAGCAGAGGCCAGCACAGAGCAATCTAGAGAAGCGTGAGGAAAGTGGGAGAACCTCTGCTAGAGAGCCAGACACTAGCGAAAGCAGAGGCCAGCACAGAGAGAACTAGAGAAGCGTGAAAAGAGTGGGAGAACCTCTGCTAGAGAGCCAGACACAAGCGACAGCAGAGGCCAGCACAGAGAGATCTAGAGAAGCGTGAAGAGAGTGGGAGAACCTATGCTAGAGAGCCAGACACTAGCGACAGCAGAGGCCAGCACAAAGAGATCTAGAGAAGCGTGAAGAGAGTGGGAGTACCTCTGCTAGAGAACCAGACACAAGCGACAGCAGAGGCCAGCACAGAGAGAGCTAGAGAAGCCTGAAGAGAGTGGGAGAACCTCTGCTAGAGAGCCAGACACAAGCGACAGCAGAGGCCAGCACAGAGAGATCTAGAGAAGCCTGAAGAGAGTGGGAGAACCTCTGCTAGAGAGCCAGACGCAAGCAACAGCAGAGGCCAGCACAGAGAGAGCTAGAGAAGCGTCAAGAGAGTGGAAGAACCTTTGCTAGACAGCCAGACACAAGCGACAGCAGAGGCCAGCACAGAGAGATCTAGAGAAGCCTGAAGAGAGTGGGAGAACCTCTGCTAGAGAGCCAGACACAAGCGACAGCAGAGGCCAGCACAGAGAGATCTAGAGAAGCCTGAAGAGAGTGGGAGAACCTCTGCTAGAGAGCCAGACGCAAGCAACAGCAGAGGCCAGCACAGAGAGATCTAGAGAAGCATGAAGTGAGTGGGAGATCCTCTGCTAGAGAGCAAGACTCTAGAGACAGCAGAGGCCAGCACAGAGAGATCAGGAGATGCGTGAAGAGAGTGGGAGAGCCTCTGTCAGAGAGCCAGACATAAGTGACAGCAGAGGCCAGCACAGAGATATCTGGAGAAGCGTGAAGAGAGTAGGAGAACCCCTGCTGAGAGAGTCAGACACAAGCGACAGCAGAGGCCAGCACAGAGAGAGCTAGAGAAGCGTGAAGAGAGTGGGAGAACCTCTGTTAAAGAGCCAGACACAAGCGACAGCATAGGCCAGCACAGAGAGATCTAGAGAAGCATGAAGAGAGTGGGAGAACCTCTGCTAAAGAGCCAGATACAAGTGACAGCAGAGGCCAGCACAGAGAGAGCTAGAGAAGCGTGAAGAGAGTGGGAGAACCTCTGCTAGAGAGCCAGACACAAGCAACAGCAGAGGTCAACACAGAGAGATCTAGAGAAGCGTGAAGAGAGTGGGAGAACCTCTGCTAGAGAGCCAGACACAAGCGACAGCAGAGGCCAGCACAGAGAGAGCTAGAGAAGCGTGAAGAGAGTGGGAGAACCTCTTCTAGAGAGCCAGACACAAGCGACAGCAGAGGCCAGCACATAGAGATTTAGAGAATCGTGAAGAGAGTGGGAGAACCTCTGCTAGAGAGCCAGACACAAGCGACAGCAGAGGCCAGCACAGAGAGAGCTAGAGAAGCGTGAATAGAGTGGGAGAACCTCTGCTAGAGAGCCAGACACAAGCGACAGCAGAGGCCAGCACAGAGAGATCTAGAGATGCGTGAAGAGAGTGGTAGAACCTCTGCTAGATAGCCAGACACAAGCGACAGCAGATGCCAACACAGAGTGATCTAGAGAAGCGTGAAGAGAGTGGGAGAACTTCTGCTAGAGAGCCAGACACAAGCGACAGCACAGGCCAGCACAGAGAGAGCTAGAGAAGCGTGAAGAGAGTGGGAGATATAGAGAAGCATGAGGAAATTGGGAGAACCTCTGCTAGAGAGCCAGACACAAGTGACAGCAGATGCCAGCAAAGAGAGATCTAGAGAAGCGTGAAGAGAGTGGGAGAACCTCTGCTAGGGAGCCAGATACAAGCGACAGCAGATGCCAGCACAGAGAGATCTAGAGAAGCATGAAGAGAATGGGAGATCTAGAGAAGCATGAGGAAAGTGGGAGAACCTCTGCTAGAGAGCCAGACACAAGCGACAGCAGATGCCAGCACACAGAGATCTAGAGAAGCATGAAGAGAGTGAGAGATCTAGGGAAGCATGAGGAAAGTGGGAGAACCTCTGCTAGAGACCCAGACACAAGCAACATCGGAGGCCAGTACAGAGAGATCTAGAGAAGCATGAAGAGAGTGGGAGATCTAGAGAAGCATGAGGAAAGTGGGACAACCTCTGCTAGAGAGCCAGACACAAGCAACTGCAGAGGTCAGCATAGAGAGATCTAGAGAAGCGTGAAGATAGTGGGAGATCTAGAGAAGCATGAGGAAAGTGGGAGAACCTCTGCTAGAGCGCCAGACACAAGCGACAGCAGAGGCCAGCAGAGAGAGATCTAGAGAAGCGTGAAGAGAGTGGGAGATCTAGGGAAGCATGGGGAAAGTGGGAGAACCTTTGCTAGAGAGCCAGACACAAGCGACAGCAGAGGCCAGCACAGAGCGATCTAGAGAAGCGTGAGGAAAGTGGGAGGGAGCAAGTGGAGTTTGAACCCAAGAGAGTGAGGAAGTGGCAGGGTGGGATAGAATGGCAGAAAAGAGAAGGAACTGTTCTCCAGCATGGGGCTTACATGGATTTATATGCTCATGAATATCCCCCATTGTTAGGCTGGGAACTCTCAGTAATATTAAAGTAGTTTTGCTTTAAAGCTAAAACTGCTTGTTACGTCTAAAACCTATTACTGTTACCTTGGGTCATACTGCCCCAGTCTTTGACATTCCTCCTCCTAAGCTCCACCCCTGGTGGCCATCTTTAGATTTGGTCACTCACGTAATGTGCCAGTATGACCAAGAAAACCATAGAGGGGGAAGGAGGGAGGGTTCGCATGTGAATCCATGCAAGACCCGTGCTGCAGAACAAGAGTTACAGGTAAGTAACTTGTCCCTTCTCCAGCATGGGGTCTTGTATGGATTCACATGCTCATGAAAACGATTATACAGCAGTACATATACACAACCACGGTTGGTGGCAAGGCTCACAGAAGCAATACACTTGCCCCTGGAACAGACTCACCTTATGCAAAAAGGTTGCAAAGCACTTCTTGGACGACCCAGGACTCTTCCCGGAATCCCTGTTGTCACAGTAGAATCTCGTGAAGGTGTGGGTAGACCTCCACATAGCAGCCCTGCAGATGACGAGCAGGGACACACCAGAGAGAAACCCTGTCGTCCCCGTGTTAGCTCTGGTGGAGTTGGCTCCCTGCTGGCATGGAAGCAGTCTGTTGGCCAGATGATAGCAATGCATGATACAGCTGGAGTTACTCGCAGATGGAAGCCTTAGACAGGGCCTTCCCACGTCTAACAGGTCCAGAATTTCTGAAAAGCTAAGAAGGATTTCCAAAGTCCTTTGTGCGTGCAACATAGAACTTCAAAGCATGTGCAATGCCCAGTGAATGCAAAGACCTTTCTGCAGGAGAAGAACGGTTTGCAAAGAAAACTGGTAGAACCAAAGGCTCATTTAGATGGAAGTCTGACAGGACCTCTGGCATGAAGGGAGGACAAGTCTGCAGAACCACCTTGGCTGAATGGAATGACAAATACAGAGGCGTATAGGAGAGAGCCTGTATTTCACCAATCCACCTGGCCGAGGTGATAGCCACCAAGAAGGTGGTATTCCATGACAGAAACTAAGCAGGCCCGATGCATTGGCTCAAATGGAGGCCCCATCAGTTTCTACCGTACCACATTTAGCTCCTACGCAGGGGCAGGAGCCTTCACTGGAGGGAATATTCTGAAGAGGCCCTTGAGGAACTCCTTAACGAGCCTTTGCGACCACAGGCAGAGCTTGCCTAGAGCCTGCGTGTACCGGGACATGGCAGCCAAGTGTACCTTGGGGAAGGCGAGACTCAGCTAGCGAGGGCAAGTACGGAAGAAGCTGTGACGCTGTTACGCACAGCAGAGAAATCTTCTGTGACTGGCACAACACTGAAAAGAGCTTCCACTAGTGTTTGTGGCAGGCTAGTGTAGAGAGTGCCCTGGCTAGAATGTTCTTGCATTCCAAAGGCAGTGAGTACTTTCCAAATTCTAGGGCTGCAGGAGTGAGGCAGCGAGGCTCAGAGACGCTCGGTCATGGTGCACGATTGACCCTCCTTCCCTGCAGGGCAGGTCTGGAAGGGGAGGTAGTTTGATGGCTGGGACCACCGACATATGGAGAAGGTCTGAGTACCATATCTGTCTGGGCCACACAGGTGCAATGAGGATCATCTTGCAGTGGCAACATCTGAGTGCGTTGATCACTCGTAGCAACAGAGGAATCGGTGGAAATGCGTACAGGATGAGGCCCTTCCAAGGGAGTGAGAAGGGGTCCCCCAGACTCCTTGGGTGAGGATACCTGCTGGAAAAACGTCTTACACTTGGAGTTGGTATCTGTCACAAAGAGGTCAATTTGAGGTAGACCCCGCTCGTTGCAGAGACAAGACACTCATGCTTGCTGGAGCTCCCATTTGTGGCCGAACCGCAGCTCCCTGCTGAGAGCATCCACAATGGTGTTCTGAATACCTGCCAGGTGAAAAGAGATGAGAAACATCCATTGAGCAATGGCCCAGCACCAAAAAGTGTGCGCCTACAAAGAGAGAGAGTGGGGGAGTGCATCCCACTGTTTACTGATGTAAAACATTGTGGTGATGTTGTTTGTGAACACCTGAACCACCTTCCCCTGGAGCTGGCCTGGAAAGACGTAAGAGCCCAGAAGACCGCCCACATTTCCAGGACGTTGATGTGCAAGTCCTTCTCTTCTGGGAGCCAGAGGCCTCTGGCGTGAGAATGTCCTGTGTGGGCTCCCCAACCCTCCAGAGAGGCCTCAGTCATGACTATCACCTGATGCGCAGGGGTCTGAAAGGGAGCACCCTGTGAGAGATGTGGGATAACTGACCACCATTGCAGGGCCTGCCCGAATGCCTGATTGAGGAGGGATCTAGTCGTTCCATGCACTGGTGACTTGCTGCCATCTGGCCTCCAGAAATTCTTGAAGGGTTCTCATCTGCAGTCTGAAAAAGGGGACTAGATGGATGCGGGAGGACATCATTCTCAGCAGGGACTTGAAGGATCAGACTGTTGCAACAGAAGCTGTCGATAGCTGTTGTGCCTTTCCCAGGATGGGCTTCACTTTCTCTTCTGAAACAGTAAGTAGACATGTGAGTGTGTTGAGGCAGGAACCCAGGAATAGCGCGTTCTGAGATGGCTCTATGCAGGATATCTGATAACTTATTGAGCAGCCCAGAGAAGTTAGGGTCTGGATGCTCTCTGTAGTGTGCCGGTTTGCCAGCCCGTGAGAGCTGGATCAGATTAGCCAACTGTCTAGGTAATGATAGCCATGGATTTACTTGCGATGTAGGTGTACTGCCAGCAAGCACTTGGTGAACACCATCGGGACGATTTCAGGCCGAATGGCAGTGCTTTCAACTGTAGCAAACCAAAAGGGGGTGATGGCTGGAAGGTTTAGAATGAATCTTAACCTCTGCCATTGCTCTGGGCAGCCCTCCAGACCATTGTTCTTCATTTGCCAAGCCATTACAAAAGGGGAAAGACCACATACAAATCAGGCTGATTTGCATATGGTCTTTCCCCTTTTGTAATGGCTTGGCAGGTGAAGAACAAGGGTCTGGAGTGTTGCCCCAGCAATGCCAGTGGTTGAGATTAATTGTAAACCTTCCAGCCATCACCTCTTTTGTTTTGCTGTAGTCACTCTGAGTTGGACGGGTATACCCAGACATGGGCCCCAGGCCTGCTGGGCATAGAGACCCAAGCTACTCACTGATGAGACCCAACAAGGCTGAATCATGTTTGGGGATGTTTGTGGTCTCGTGCAGAAGGGATGTGACTTAGCAGTTCGGGCTGGCCTGCCCCTTTTGGGGTGGGACCAAGCCTGATTTGCATATGGTCTTTCCGTTTTTGTAATGGCTTGGTAGGAGATGTTTGATGGTCTGGAGGGTTGGCCAGAGCAATTGCCAGAGGTTGAGATTAATTCTAAACCTTCTTCCCACTGGGGGGCAGATGTGAGGGCGTGCATCCTAGGCCGGGTCAGGCCTGCTTTGGCAACTGTGCTTTGGATGCTGGAGCTCATGGTGCATGTTGCCACTTCTATAGGCCTAGGAACGTCCTCTATATGCCTCCTGGGTGGTTAAACAGGAGGGCTGGCGATAAGGTGAGGTGAACACTTTGGGGGACCTTACGACATTCCCTTTAAAGGAGCGAAAGGATGGCCTCCTCTGTTGGAAAGTGCCCAATGAACGTGCCGTCTCAGTGTCAGTTTTCATGGCCTGCAGTGTGTCGTCAACTGCCTTCCCAAAAAGGCTGTCACCATCTAATGGTATGTCCACCACCTTTGTCTGCACATCCGTGCAGATTTTGGTGGCCTTGCGTCAAACGTAGTGTCGGAGGGCTACTCCATTGCCCATCTGCCCGAAATCCTGAGTCTGCGATGTCCAAGGCGCTGGTAATAGCATGGTTGGAGGCTACCTCTCCGTCGTGGAACAACGCTAGGGCCTCAAGGATGGGTCCCAACTTATACCACAGCTCTCTGTCATACCCCGAGAGAATGGCTAAGGCGCTGACGGATTTGATAGTAGACGCCGCCATCATGATGATGCACTTGTGATGATGCGCTTCCCAGTCGCATCCAGCTTCTTACCCTACTGATCAGGATGAACTACAGAGGAGGAGGATGAGTTAGAGGACTTTTTTCTAGCTGCAGCAGAGGCCACCGAGTCCAGTGATGGTTGAGGTCTGAGGCACTTTGGGGCTGTGTCCGGGACCCAGTATTTCTTCTTGAAACTATCCCTTTTTGCTGGGGTCATGCCTGAGGTCTTCATGACCAACACGGCATCCTCACAAATGTCAAGGGAACTGAAACAATAGTCCTCTTGGAGGACTCCCACCTCTCGAAAAAGGAACCTTCCTTTTTCTTCTCATCAGGCATGAGGTTGAACAGCTTTGCTGCCCATGAGATAATTTAATGAAACAAAATGATCTCATCTGGCAGAGAATCCCTGGCCAATTGTTGAGGGGTAGCGGGGGCTCTATGAGACAGGCTTGGGAAGGCATTAGAGGGCTCCTTGATGGCCAGGTATGGGAGCAGATGGGAGAAGCTGCTGGATTTCCGACACCAGCGTATGGAGAGTGGTCAAGCTGTCCATAGACATATCCCTTGGTGCTGCAGGAGCCCTTGGTGTTTCATGAGGCAATGAGCAAAGAGGCAGAGATGGCTGGTGAGATAGTTGAGCCCCTTGCCGAGGCACTGCCAAAATGGGATCAGGCTCCACCAACCCACCCTCCTGGTTGGAGTAAAAACCATCCTCGGAAGGACTGGAGGAGGGAATTACTGAAATTGGGGATGACACCCTGGGAGGCTACAAAGGAGATAGGGTGAAAAGTGGTGCAGCCTTGGTGGGTCTAGGGAGAAATGCGAGAGCTGGGGGCATCTCTCTCTCCAAATCCGAGGTGATAACCAGGGCCCGCAGAGCAGGAACTGATGCCATCACTGACAGGTGACAAGGCCACTCTGGGAGTGGTAATCATCGTCATTTCAATGGTGACTGTAGTGGATAAACCCCTCAATGGGATTGAAGTTGTCGCTGGAAAAACAGCCTTTGTAGATAAAGTCGTTGACAGGGTAATCGTCGATGGGGCAATTGTTGCAACCCTTGAAGAGGCTTTTTCTCATGGCATCCGCCATGGTGTGAAGAAGGCCCAAGCCTGGGTCTAGGCACCCACGGTCCACAGATCAGACAATGGAAGGATCTCGTCTGGCAATGGGTCCCTGCAGTCACAACTAAAGAATTGACACCATTTCTCGCAAAAATAGGCAAAAAGGTTATCAAATTTCGAGGAGCGAAACACAAGGACTAACAAAAAGAGAAGATGCAGTAAAAACCTGAGGATGGCCACCAGGGGTGGCGCTTAGGAGGACGAATGTCATTGGCCTGGGCCGTACGGCCCAAAGTGACAGCAATAGGCAATAGAAGCGATGAGCAGTTTTAGCTCTAAAGCAAAACTGCTTTAATATTACTGAGTATTCTCAGCCTGATGACGGGGAATATTCATGAGCAAATGAATCCATGTAAGAGCCTATGCTGGAGAAGGACCTATGAAGTGAACAGGTGAGGATGAGGCAGGAAGGGGAAAAAGAAGAAGCCAGAGGTCATGAGGGTGAAAAATGGATAAAAGAACAGGGAATACGGGAAAAGAAGTTTCAGCAGCAAAAGAAAAGGAGGTGGATAGTAGAGGAAAGGGAGGAGAAAAGATTACGACGATGAGATGATGTTAAAAGGAAGGGAGCAGAGAAGAACAATAGGGTGAAGTGATAAGGAGGCCACAGAGAAGTGGGGAAGCAGGAGCGAAGGAGAGAGCAGAAGAGAACCTGGCAGGTCGCAAGGATGATAAAAGCAAAGAACCATAAACCACAAGGTCAAAGAGGAATTTAGCAAAAGTAGACACAAATGTGGGGGAGCCCCAAGAAGAAAGCCTAACAGTTTCCCTGGTAACAGAAATCCTATGTTGGAGGACGTGACACAAAGGAGTGAGGGGTGGAGGAAATGACTTTAGGAAGGAAAGAACCCGGATGTAAGAGAACATGAGGATGAATTCCCTGTAAAAGAGAAGCGGGTAAAAGCCAGGAAAGAAGCAACAGAGTATCCAACAGCGACAGCAGGGGAAAGTCTGGTCAGACCAAGTTGGAACGCCCTTTAGTATTTTCCTGCGGACTGGTCAGGTGGACTCGCCCACAGGCAATCCAAGCACAGTATTCCATAAGTGGGACAATATTAATCAGGGCTCCTTGGCTCTGTTCCTAAATGCTCTGATCTAACACATGTGTTGGATCAATTTCATGCAAAGAACGATTCTGCCGTTAATTCCTTGGCTCCATCTACTAACAGGAAGTTGGGGGAAAAGAATAGGGGACACAATGCTTGGATTTCTGATGCTGTTCTATGAGAAAGGAGGAAGCTAAGGCAGTCTGAGAGAGGATGGAGGAAGAACTATGAACCCCAGGCTCAGCAGTCATATAGACGGCACCTACGTTCTTATAAGAAAATGCTGATTCAAGCTAAGCGTGGCTATTACTCCACTCACATATTCTGAAGCCCTTGTATCGCTCAATACATTTTTAAAGTATGGTCTGAACTACGCACTCTGACTGCAGTAAATAGGAACCATGTACCCTTTCAGATTTTATGTGACAATTTGGCCAAATTTGTTAGGGATAAAATCTTTAAAATTGTTGCTTCCAGTACCCAGGGATGTGCCCCCACGGGTACCGAATGCTCCCCTCAAGCTATGACAGGGGATTCGCTGTTTGTTACCTTTGGTTTAATCACTGAGCTTTATCTGTTGGAGCTGGTGAGTACCCACCATCCTTCGGAGTCCCTGTTTGACCCTTGTCCGGCTGGGATACTAAGGAAGGTGAGATCACTGATAGTTCCTGATCTCTATTGTCTGATTAATAGCTCTTTAAACACATTAGTCCCAGAGCACTCAAAGACAGCAGCAGTGACTCTGCTTCTTAAAACCCTGCATTGGATCCATCCCAATTATCCAACTATCGCACGATTTCATTACTTCAATACCCTAGTACATTGATGGAGGCGATAGCTGCGTCTCAACTTCAATCATTCATGGAAAACCATAGCTTACTAGATCTGGCTCAGGTGGTCTTTAGACCGGGCTGCAGTAATGAATTGACAGTAGTGGCAGCGATTGATGACCTTCGTGGTTTGGCTGATAGGGGGAGTGAGGGGCACTGATATTGTTGAACCTCTCAGTCATCTACAATACAGTCAACCATTCAATCCCGCCACCATGGATTTCTGCAGCTGGCATTAGAAATAAAGCTTTGGCTTGGCTGTCCTCTTTTCTTGTCAATCAGGTGCAGGCGGTAGTTTTCTTCCCTTTCAGGGGTCCGCCTTAAGCCCCTTTTATTTAATCTTTATATGAAACCTTTAGCAGACCTAATCAGATAGGATTTATATCTATGCGGACGATACCCTGCTTGATCTTCCAAGTTGGAGATATGAAGATCTGTCTCGAACAGATTGGTGGGTGGATGACTGTCACTCGATTACATTTCAACGCTCAAAAAACAGATCTGCTGTTATGCCCTTCTTTGCCACCAGCTCAGCTATCTGACTAGCTCGAAGGTGCTCAGACTCTAGACCTGCTTTTGCCGGCTATGGCAGGAGGAGCTGGGAGTGTGATCAATTCCAATCTTAGAGGTTAGGAATCTTGATGTATGGCTTGATTCTTCCATTTCTCTAGCGAGCCAAGTAGCCTCTGTGGCTAGCTCCTGTTGTTTTCATCTCTGCTCTCTTAAGAGATGTTTTGACTGTTTATCATTTCCTCATAAGATTCAACTTCTTAATGCATTCGCCTCCCGTAGACTTGACGTGTGTAATGCAATCTACTTGTGCTTACCCAAATGGACTCTTCATAGATTGCAGATTATCCAGAACGCCTCTGCAAGGCTTCTTTTTCTTCTGAGTCACAGCAATCATATGTTATATACACTGTGATTACTCCATT
Source organism: Ambystoma mexicanum (assembly GCF_040938575.1). Taxonomy (NCBI): domain Eukaryota; kingdom Metazoa; phylum Chordata; class Amphibia; order Caudata; family Ambystomatidae; genus Ambystoma; species Ambystoma mexicanum. The sequence continues at coordinate 1,301,654,090 of NC_090933.1, read as the reverse complement.
GGCTCCTGGTTATTCAACGGGTCAAGTTTATAACTTTCACGGCCCAACGCTGGGGCAGACATGGCGTTTAATGGCCCTCCAGCACAAGCTTTGGTAGGCCCCAAAGTATCGAGGGCCTCAGCCGGGCTGCGGGCCGTTATTTTTATTCCGACGGGAGATGTGCTCAGCGTGAGCACAACTCCCGTCGGAAAGATAACAAAAGACAAAACCAAAAAAATTGCCAAAGCCATGAAAATAGAAAAGGGATTAGAAAAGAGACTAAGATGCCGGTGGCCATTGAAAACTTTTTAAAAAATGACCGCTGTCATCCGAAAACCTATGTTAATGGTGGCGGACATTTCTTTGTCTTTTTTTGTTTTTCCGACAGGCGATGAGCTCACCAGAGGAGTAGCAGGGTTGTCTACCAAGTAGGGCCTAAAGCTAATGTAGTTGGGCCCACCGCAGTGCCATTACTACCTGTAAATGCCCACACAGTGCTGCTGAGCCGTGCTTAGCTTGCGGTAGCTTGCTGACTGTTCAATCCGCTGAGGCTCATTACTCCAAATTCTCTGTTTGAAAAAGTTATTGCCGGTGATGACTGTGGGTGGTATACACAGGGGAGGAATTGGGCAGGAACAAGATGGAGCTGTGCTCTGGCAAAAATAGTCTTGCTGGAGCCCCGTTCCATGTAAAACTGTATATATGTCTCTTGCATTTAGTTTAGTTTAGTTTATTATTTGTAATGCGCACCAGTCCCAGGGGCATCAATGCGCAGGATACAAGGATATGTTCAGCTTGAATACATGGGTACATGAAATGCATGGGCAACAATAGGTACATGAAATACATTGGCATATATACAATGTGATTACATGGGAACATGAAATGCATGGGCAACAATAGGTACATGAAATACATTGGCATATATACAATGTGATTACATGGGAACATGACATGCATAGGCAGCAATGGGTACATGAAATACATTGGCATATATACAATGTGATTACATGGGAACATGACATGCATAGGCAGCAATGGGTACATGAAATACATTGGCATATATACAATGTGATTACATGGGAACATGACATGCATAGGCAGCAATGGGTACATGAAATACATTGGCATATATACAATGTGATTACATGGGAACATGACATGCATAGGCAGCAATGGGTACATGAGATATATCGGCATATATACAATGTGATTACATGGGAACATGAAATGCATGGGCAACAATAGGTACATGAAATACATTGGCATATATACAATGTGATTACATGGGAACATGAAATGCATGGGCAACAATAGGTACATGAAATACATTGGCATATATACAATGTGATTACATGGGAACATGAAATGCATAGGCAGCAATGGGTACATGAAATACATTGGCATATATACAATGTGATTACATGGGAACATGACATGCATAGGCAGCAATAGGTACATGAAATACATTGGCATATATACAATGTGATTACATGGGAACATGACATGCATAGGCAGCAATAGGTACATGAAATACATTGGCATATATACAATGTGATTACATGGGAACATGACATGCATAGGCAGCAATGGGTACATGAAATACATTGGCATATATACAATGTGATTACATGGGAACATGAAATGCATAGGCAGCAATGGGTACATGAAATACATTGGCATATATACAATGTGATTACATGGGAACATGAAATGCATAGGCAGCAATGGGTACATGAAATACATTGGCATATATACAATGTGATTACATGGGAACATGAAATGCATGGGCAGCAATGGGTACATGAAATACATTGGCATATATACAATGTGATTACATGGGAACATGAAATGCATGGGCAACAATAGGTACATGAAATACATTGGCATATATACAATGTGATTACATGGGAACATGAAATGCATGGGCAACAATAGGTACATGAAATACATTGGCATATATACAATGTGATTACATGGGAACATGAAATGCATGGGCAGCAATGGGTACATGAAATACATTGGCATATATACAATGTGATTACATGGGAACATGAAATGCATAGGCAGCAATGGGTACATGAAATACATTGGCATATATACAATGTGATTACATGGGAACATGAAATGCATAGGCAGCAATAGGTACATGAAATACATTGGCATATATACAATGTGATTACATGGGAACATGAAATGCATAGGCAGCAATGGGTACATGAAATACATTGGCATATATACAATGTGATTACATGGGAACATGAAATGCATAGGCAGCAATGGGTACATGAAATACATTGGCATATATACAATGTGATTACATGGGAACATGAAATGCATGGGCAGCAATGGGTACATGAAATACATTGGCATATATACAATGTGATTACATGGGAACATGACATGCATAGGCAGCAATGGGTACATGAAATACATTGGCATATATACAATGTGATTACATGGGAACATGAAATGCATGGGCAACAATAGGTACATGAAATACATTGGCATATATACAATGTGATTACATGGGAACATGAAATGCATAGGCAGCAATGGGTACATGAAATACATTGGCATATATACAATGTGATTACATGGGAACATGAAATGCATAGGCAGCAATAGGTACATGAAATACATTGGCATATATACAATGTGATTACATGGGAACATGACATGCATAGGCAGCAATGGGTACATGAAATACATTGGCATATATACAATGTGATTACATGGGAACATGACATGCATAGGCAGCAATGGGTACATGAAATACATTGGCATATATACAATGTGATTACATGGGAACATGAAATGCATAGGCAGCAATAGGTACATGAAATACATTGGCATATATACAATGTGATTACATGGGAACATGAAATGCATAGGCAGCAATAGGTACATGAAATACATTGGCATATATACAATGTGATTACATGGGAACATGACATGCATAGGCAGCAATGGGTACATGAAATACATTGGCATATATACAATGTGATTACATGGGAACATGACATGCATAGGCAGCAATGGGTACATGAAATACATTGGCATATATACAATGTGATTACATGGGAACATGACATGCATAGGCAGCAATGGGTACATGAAATACATTGGCATATATACAATGTGATTACATGGGAACATGACATGCATAGGCAGCAATGGGTACATGAAATACATTGGCATATATACAATGTGATTACATGGGAACATGACATGCATAGGCAGCAATGGGTACATGAAATACATTGGCATATATACAATGTGATTACATGGGAACATGAAATGCATAGGCAGCAATGGGTACATGAAATACATTGGCATATATACAATGTGATTACATGGGAACATGACATGCATAGGCAGCAATGGGTACATGAAATACATTGGCATATATACAATGTGATTACATGGGAACATGAAATGCATAGGCAGCAATGGGTACATGAAATACATTGGCATATATACAATGTGATTACATGGGAACATGACATGCATAGGCAGCAATGGGTACATGAAATACATTGGCATATATACAATGTGATTACATGGGAAAATGAAATGCATAGGCAGCAATGGGTACATGAAATACATTGGCATATATACAATGTGATTACATGGGAACATGAAATGCATAGGCAGCAATGGGTACATGAAATACATTGGCATATATACAATGTGATTACATGGGAACATGAAATGCATGGGCAACAATAGGTACATGAAATACATTGGCATATATACAATGTGATTACATGGGAACATGAAATGCATAGGCAACAATAGGTACATGAAATACATTGGCATATATACAATGTGATTACATGGGAACATGAAATGCATAGGCAGCAATGGGTACATGAAATACATTGGCATATATACAATGTGATTACATGGGAACATGAAATGCATAGGCAGCAATGGGTACATGAAATACATTGGCATATATACAATGTGATTACATGGGAACATGACATGCATAGGCAGCAATGGGTACATGAGATATATCTGCAAATATACAATGTAAATTACATGAGCAACTAGAGTTAAAGTGATCAAAGTACATCAGAGAGGGTGTCCCAGGGGACTAGCACATGATAAGCAAATCAATATGCAGAAGGGTATACGTGATGGGGAGTATAGGGCATCAAGAGAATGATTATCAAACGATTATTTATTGTTTTCTTTTAGCCAGTTAGTTAGATTTTGTCTGAATTTAGAGAAGGACTGAGGTTCTCTAATACCAGGAGGTAGGGAGGTCCACAATTGCGCAGCTTTAACTGGGAAGCTGTGTCCTCCGATAGTGGAGAGTTTGAATCGTGGTACTTGGAGGCAGTTGGAGTTAGCTGTTCTGGTCGGTCTGAAAGAGGTTTTTCTGCAGATTCTGTCAGTAAGGTATGGCGGTGCTCTATGCACTTGTATGTGAGGGAGGCAATTTTAAATTGGATTTTATCAAAGGTGGATAGCCATTTGTATTTTCTTCTAGTGGAGGAAATATGTTCATTTCTGTTGATCTTAAGTGCTGCTGTCTCAGGGCATTGTTCTGGAGAACCTGTATTTTATGGATAATCTGTTTGTTCGCACCAATGTATAGCGCGTTACAGTAATCCAATTTGGAAAGTATGAGAGCTCTAGCGAGAGTAAGTTTATGCCCCCCCATAGAACAGGAGGGCGTCTAAGAATTAGATACATGGGAGAGGGGACAATTTCTTCTTGTTGACACTCTAGCGAGAGTAAGGCAACTGTCAGTGGAGAGGAATTGTTTACTAGCTCTGATTAGTTTGCACGTATATGCGGTAGCAGAGGCTACGGAGTTGACTTGTTTGGTGAAGTTCAGGGTGGCGTCTAGATAGAAGCCTAAAGTCTTCACTTCCTTTGCTACTTTAATGTTATTTCCATCAATAGTGAAATTGGCATAATCTGGACTAAGTTTGGATAGGTGGGTCGAGGTGCCTAAGATAATAAGCTCAGTTTTGTCATCGTTCAGGCATAGTCCATGGGTGGCCATCCACGCCTGAACGATGCTATAAATTCTATTCACCAAAGCCAAATCCACGGCGTAATCTCCGGTAAGAGGTAGGAGGATTTGGGTATCGTCTGCATAGTTCGTGTAGGCGATACCCAAATGGTCCGTTTAGTCGAAGAGGGGCTTAGTGAATACATTGTAGAGTGTTGGTGGCACACAAGATCCCTGTGGTACACTGCAGGTTATAGGGATAGGGTCTGCTGAAGCCGATGGTGAGAAGACTCTCATCGTCCTGTTGCTCAAGAATGACTCGATCAAGGTTATAGCCTCCTTAGAGTAATGAGCTGTGGAGTCTAGGTGGCTGCATAAGACTTTGTGGTCAAATGCAATCGAGAAGTCTAGAAGGAGGAGTAAGGCTGATTGGCCTTTATCTCTAAACACATCTATTTGGGCCTTAAGATCAATTAAAGCCATCTCCGTACCATGTTGGGGGCGGAATCCGGATTGTCGAGAGCCTAGTAGAAAGTTAGATTCCAGGAAGTTCTGTATTTGAATGTAGGCCACTTTATCTAAAAATTTTACAAGAAACGGCACAGTCGTGATGGGCCTGAAGTTTGTGGGAATGGTGGGGTCTAGGGTTTGCTTTTTGAGTAGTGGCAGTACCCAAGATTCTTTCAAATTGTTCGGGACAGTACCAGTTGTGAATGAGGAGTTGATAAGTTTAGTTATGAAAGGCGCAAGTTCTCTCGCAGCATCCTTAATAAGTTGTGCTGGGCATTGGACGCCCTTTAGAGAAGCTAACGCGTGTTTCTTGTTTGCGGTGTGGTGGTGGGGCTATTGTACGAGTGGTTCGAGGTGTTAGAGAGGCTTTCTTATGGGCAATTTTGGTTTGTAGGTTGGCGACTTTGTCGGTTAAGGCGTGTAGGATACTAGAGCACCACTTTTTATCTTTGATGCAGTTCTCTTGTGGTACAATGGGTGTTTCCAGTTCTTTTAGAATACTGAACAATTCTTTGATGCTAGATTTGGATTGAGATATTCTATTATCATAGGTCTCCTGTTTGGCTAAGAGGATGTCTTTCTTATATTGGGTTGAGACATTGGTGATGTTTAGTTTGTTTTCTGCTGATGGAGAGAGTCTCCAGGCAGTTTCAAGCTTTCTTTTGAGTAGTCTAAGGTTTTTTAAGTGAGGGGTGAACCAAGAGTTAAGGTGTTTTTTAGGTTTGCTCTTCCTTAATTTGAGAGGTGCGATATTGTCAAGGGCTGAGTTCATGATTTCGTTATACTGTTCAACTAGGGAGTTCGGGTCCCTGTTGTCCGCTATGGAATTAAGCTTGGGTATTATGTGGGGCAGCAGTTTGTCAGCTGTCATATGTTTTTTGTTCCTCGTGAGTGTAGGTGGGGCAGGCGAGGAAGTCTGGACCGTGGCAAGATTGGTTGCCAATGTGAATACTAGGAGATGGTGGTCTGTCCAGATCTGGGGAGCAATGGACATGATGTTGACATTGCAGTTATGTTCTGCTATCCAGTCGAGGGTTCGACCTTTGATGTGCGTGGGTAAGTTAACATTTTGGTGAAATTACGTCCCTGCCTTCTATTGGGCTGTCCATAAAGGCTTCTCTAGGCTGGATATGTTTTGGGTTTCCAACACCTTTATCCCTGCAGTTAAGGGGATAGATATTATACCAAAGGCTTTGTCAGATCACTCCCCTCTCAGGCTGGCACTAGATTGGGCACAGGCCACTCCGCAGCACAGGCCCCCCTGGAGGCATAATGATGCCATATTGACTGTTATAGCCCTGAGGGTCCACATAGAAGAAGCGATAAGGAATTATTTCCAGGATAACAACAGTGAGGAAAGGGACTCTCAGATAATATGAGATGCTGGGAAGGCAGTGCTTAAGGGGGTCATTATTGAACAAGCAGTAGCTTGTGGGACAGTCCATAGGCAGCAACAAGCTGTGCTGGAAGGAATAGTCCAAGACAAAGAGAGTGAACATATAGAGAAGGGTGGTCGGCGGTCCCTTTGAGAACTCAGGATATCCCGGCAGGCGTTAGAGGCACACCTGACGGGAAAAGCTGCCAAATCGATATTTCGGACAAAACTATTCTTTTATTCTAGAGGCAACAAAGCTAATAAATTGTTGGTAGCCAAATTAAAGAAAATGGCCACTCACAATTACATAGGGGCATTGAGGAATTCAAAGAGGAAACAGGTTATTACAGAGGAGGAGAACTTCTTTCGCAGGGTTTCAGCTCCACACCAGGGGGACCACGCTCGCATACGTGATTTTATTCAATGGGCAAAGCTTCCCCAGGTTCCTAAAGAGGTTAGAGAGCCACTAGAAGTGGGTGGTTTAACTCAACTGCTTTAGCCGTCCGGATTTCAGGCGGTTTTTCCCTCCTGTCCCTAGATGCCCACAAGGCCTTCGACAGCATGTCCTGGGATTATTTACATGCTCTTGTAACGGCATATGGATTTGGCCCATCCTTTACTAGACTGATTAAGGTGAATTTCCAAAATCCAATGACTAGTATTAAGGTTAACGCCCTTAAATCGCCATTAATTCCCCTGGGCAGAGTGTAAGGAAGACATGCTATCATCAGTAAGACAGACACAATGGACCACAGTTCAAGGTTGTTTATTGAACTGTCACATGGGTGAGATAAACGCCTATCTAAACCTAAATCTACAGAAGGGAGCAAGCTACGACCATCAAAAAATAATAATGCTGCTCTAATGGAGTCTTGACAAATAAAAAGGGCCTATACTATAAAACCTATTGACGATCCTTACTACTAATTTACAAATAATGTGGGGTGATGTTCATGAAAAAGAAAGAAGTGTTCACAAAGTGATAAGTCAGGATGTTCGGGCCGTTGGCCTCTCTTCTCCATGTTTTCAGCACGGGACAAGGCGGTTCAATTGAGCAAAGCACACACTCTGACTTCTTTGGCACGAGGAACAGGTCAATTCACACAGTTCAAGACCTTTCTGGGTCCAAGTCTCTTCACTTCTCGCAAGTCTCTTGACTCAGAGGGACTGCTACACAAAACAATACAAAAATGTTATTTTTCTTTTCCACATATTCAATTTTGGGGTATCCACCCTGGATCCCCCTCGGCCGGGCTCAGATCCCTTTTCACAACAAAAGTTCCAAAACAAAAGTTCAATGTTGAATCCCCATCTTCCCACCTCAGATCCCTTCTAAACTAAGTTCAGATAATTCCTTCTTGAGTGACTCACAGTTCGCCCCGGATCCCCCTCACCCGGGCTCATATCCCTTCTATACATTTGATTAGTCTCCCTCAGCCGGGCTCAGACCACTTCGATCTCCTTATTCCTTTTACTCATACTCAGCAACAGCTGGATATCTAACAGAGACTTTCGAATGAACACTGACGTAGCACTGGACCGATCTGTGTGTGGTATCTTTTCTGGGCCTCCTAAAGTTCAACTGCAAAGTTCAAATGATCTCTGTGTCACTCTTTTCAAATGCTTCACACACTGTTCTCTTTGTATAATGTTGCCACTTGCAACTATGGTTCAAAACATAAGCTGGTTTGGTATCAGTCTCTCCAAATCACTGGCTGCACTGTCCATTTTGATCCCGCTTTGCTGTGGGAGCCAAGGACAGTACTACAGCAGCAATCACTCCTCCCCGTCTTGGTTATCGATGTGGAAGAGCCCCGGGTACCTCCGACACAGGTTTGCTCAGCCTTAGTACCTGGTCTTCGGTTTCTTACTTTCCAAGGCTCATGAAAGTAACGGTCTTTAGAGAGCACAGGTACTTCTCTCCTTGTGACTCTCTTTGGTCTCGCCGTCTTTCTCCTTGTACTAAACTGCCATCCTGGAACTGCTATTTGCTCTGACGGTTTGCCTTCCTCAGAGTGTGCTTTCGTGCTCCGCCTTTTATCAGAGTGGGGAAGGGTGATGGAAGTGAGGTGTGTGTAATAATCCTCATTTACCTAACCTTGCCTGTCCATGGTGTTGGGACATGTCAGGTAAACAGCTCTGGTGTTATGCCGTTGTCGCTCATGGTGAACTGTCGGTGAGAAAGAGTTTGAGTCGGAAAAGAGGGGTTTGAATTCCTAGGCATCCTACCTGGTAGGATGGGGGAAAGGTGTTATTAGACAGGGGATACTGCATCTCAACCTCCGGTGTCCCACTTCCACTCCCCGAGGACCCTCATCCAGGTGATCCTCCCCCACTGGTCCACCCTCAGGAACTGGATCCAAAAGATTGGATGACAGATCCCCAGGGACTTGCGGCTGAAACACATTCTGGTTTCTCACAAGAGTAACGAGGCAAGGCCGCCCCCTTTCCCCTTTAGCCTTTGCTTTAGCAATGGAGTCTCTGGCACAGATGATAAGCAATCATCCTCATATCGCTGGGCCAAACTATGGTGGGAACACCCATAAAGTGGCATGATATGCGGATGACATTATTTTCTTTGTCCAAAATACCTCTGGTTTCACTTCCAGCACTCCTGGAGCTCCTTGAGGAATTTGCTCTAATATCTGGCTTTTGCATTAATCATGGGAAGTCGGTGGGGCTTACGATCAGGGAACCTTCTGAGGTCCAACGTACTCTGCAATCCGCATTCCAATTTAAATGGGCAACGTCTGCAGAGTGTCAAGGAAAATGTAAGTTCCCAGAGATAGAACGATTAACATACGTTCAGATCTGACATTGGGTGTCAAACAACTGTGTTAAGCAAGTGGGATTCCGCCCGCCTAAAGGAATAGAACTCAGGCTGCTGGAGGGCCAAGAGATGCGTAAGGTATCCACCTGCTATAGATGATAGGTTGGAAGGGGGAACTGGGGATCGAAATCACAGAGGGATCATGGCAAACCATTTGGTGTCGAGCTCACAAGAGCTCCCGTTGCACTGTTATTAGAGAAGGAGCCATTAAACTATGTTATCGATAGTACATGAGCCCGCAAAGGTTGCATGCGATCCACCCTGACTATTCGGACCGTTGTTGGCATGGGTGTGGACAGTCGGGAGAACTTGCACACATGTGGTGGCACTGCCCAATCATAGAAACATACTGGCAGCTGATTCACTCTAGGATAAAGGACATCACAGGCTGCCTACTTCCTATGTGCCCATTGACCTTGCTGTTGGAGGATTCCCTGAAGATAATACTTACCCAATGACGGGGGCTCGAGCAGACCTGATATCGCATTTACTGATGGCAGCAAGAATAAACCGTGCATGCTTTTGGATGTCTGCAGAGGGCACTGGTGGGCAAAGATATGGGAAATGATAGCCATGGAACAGCTTACCACGCACATACCAGATCGCTTGGCGAGATTCTCCCGTACCTGCGCCCCTTTTCTGGATTTCGTCCAAGAGAGAGAACATATGTTTTCTCGCCCACAAATCCTGAAGCACCTCTTCTAAAGCGGACAGGGCAACTATGAGCCAATAAAGCGCCTAGTGAGGGTCGGGAGCACCTTGGGTGAGAGAGGGGGAAAGAAGGGATGGAACTGGGGGTGGTGGGAGGAGTCAGTAGCGTTTCTCCAGTTATTAGGAGCTGACAAAGCTGTTTCTGTCTATTCGTGGGACTCTACGTTCATCGAAGTTATTTTTCTTTAGTTTGGGGGATTAACTATAAAATGTGGAAATTACATTTCAATGCTTACTTTATACTTTGGCGTTGCTATGGCATTGGTATGTGATATGTTTATTGTGATTTCAATAAAAAGACAATTTGGAGAAGAATAAAAAACAACGAAGGGGCACAATGACAGGGTAGGAGGCTAAAGGTCATCGGGTCGATATCATGGGTGGCATTTGCCTTGTTTTCTCAGGTATGAGATGTGCTTCTCAGCAGGAGGTGGGTGGTGAATGGGAAGCACAGGCTGCACAAAAACTCTCCATATGCTGCCACACAACGCGTGTTGACTGCCATGGACGAGTGTGCGCTTCCTTTTTGCATAGACTTGCATAAAGCTCAGCAGTTAAGGGGTTAAGGTGGGCCCGGCAATGTGAGCACAAGGCCAGTCTTGTCTAAAGGTGTTACAGCTCGTTCACAAAGGTGGTCTTTCCGGCGCCGGTGGCGCTTTATGCCTTCTCTTCATGCTATTTTTCCCAAGGTGGCGTTGTGCGCACGAACGGACGGTCTAGATCCCTTTCAGCCTCCTGAGGAATCTCCTCCCTCTAACCTGGTCACGGTACTTGAACCCCCGGAAAGGAAACCTCAGTGCGTTGCTACTGTTTACTGTGGTCACGCTTCGTAAGGTCACTGCTTAGGAAACCCCTGGATTTCTACATCCAAACTTATTCCAAGCTCTTACGAATCCTTCCTTTTTTGAACCCTGTTTCTCTCTCCTTCTTTTTTCCGCCCTCTTAGACCAACTACCGCCATTCATCTTCACGCTCTTGAGTTAAGGATCAGTTTCGCCGTGGAATCGGCCACCAGACCCACTTACATTCCGTGGGTCATATTGTCTCCATTAGTTAAACCTTCTTCTATCACAAGAGATGCCATCTCTACACTTACCTCTTATTTGTTACTTCCGTATACAGATCATTAGGGAATCCCGGACTACGTCTCCCAGCATTCCTCACTGGGATCTCTCTCTCTCATTCCCCATCACACTCGGACTGGGTAGGTTGAACCTTAACCCCTTCTCTCTTTCCTACAACCTGCTCTCTTTACACAAACGTTTACCTTGTTTTTGTTTCATCCCCAAGCTACATCCGGTCACGGACCCATAAACGCTCCCGCTTCCGGAAAGCGTTGACACAACCCGTAATCCTTCTGAGGGAAACTCCCTGGGGAAACCTGATCGCCGATAGTCCATACATCGAGGCATCAGTTGAGGCCTTTCCACCACCTGTTGATCCCGCGCTCTCAAGCAGCACAGGGTTTTTTCCCTTCACAAGGGTTTCCCTGAGGCACTCGCTGCTCGCTGTGTTGGAGGCGGATAGAGGGTGTAACAGGTGAATTCTCGCTAGCTTCGATCCTTCACCGAAGACAAAGTAGGATTTTTCCATTTGTTGTATTGTTGTGGAAGGAACCTGAGTGTATCTCTACTTCTCATGACTATAACGTGCTAGAAACTTAACAAAAGGTTCAAGACTTGGTCAGGTATAGTGGCCGGGGTAACCCCAGAGAGTTATCTTCAGAGAAGCTGTGTCCCTAACAGAGGTGTGGGGGAAGAGCCTCTATAGATGTTGGTAGGCAGTGTGTGAGTCAGCACTAGACATCCAGCTGCTTCTGGTGCTGGCTGGGAGCTGCATCCTAGGAGCACCCCGGAAGAGGAGTGATGTGCGTCTTTTTCAGCACACAGAGGTTGGGTTTGGCTGACGTTCAAGAGGATGGAGGGATTCAACCATGAAGAGCTGTGTGATGAAACAGGCAGCACAGACAGGAGGGAAGCGGAATATGCAATAACATAATGGCATGCGTAACACGTGGCACTGGGTAACATGTGGCATGCGTAACACGTGGCACTGGGTAACATGTGGCATGGGTAACATATGGCACTGGGTAACATGTGTCATGGGTAACATGTGGCATGGGTAACATGTTGCACTGGGTAAAATGTGGCATGGGTAACATAGTGGCATGGGTAACATATGGCGCTGGGTAACATGTGTCATGGGTAACATGTAGCATGGGTAACATGTATCAGTGGGTAACATGTGGCACTGGGTAACATGTGGCATGGGTAACATGTTGCACTGGGTAACATGTGGCACTGGGTAACATAATGGCCGGGTAGAATGTGGCACTGGGTAACATAATGGCCTGGGTAACATGTGGCACTGAGTAACATGTGGCCTGGGTAACATGTGGCACTGGGTAACATGTAGCATTGGTAACATGTGGCTCTGGGTAACATGTGGCAAGGGTAACATGTGGCACTGAGTAACATGTGGCACTGGGTAACATAATGGCCTGGGTAACATGTGGCACTGAGTAACGTGTGGCCTGGGTAACATGTGGCACTGGGTAACATGTAGCATTGGTAACATGTGGCTCTGGGTAACATGTGGCAAGGGTAACATGTGGCACTGAGTAACATGTGGCACTGGGTAACATAATGGCATGGGTAACATGTGGCACTGGGTAACATGTTGCACTGGGGAACATGTGGCACTGGGTAACATGTGACACTGGGTAACATGTGGCATGGGTAACGTGGCATTGATAACATGTGTCACTGGGTAACATGTGGCATGGCTAACATGTGGCGCTGAGTAACATGTGGCACTGGGTAACATAATGGCATGGGTAACATGTAGCATTGGTAACATGTGGCTCTGGGTAACATGTGGCAAGGGTAACATGTGGCACTGAGTAACATGTGGCACTGGGTAACATAATGGCATGGGTAACATGTGGCACTGGGTAACATAATGGCATGGGTAACATGTGGCACTGGGTAACATGTGGCATGGGTAACATGTTGCACTGGGGAACATGTGGCACTGGGTAACATGTGACACTGGGTAACATGTGGCATGGGTAACGTGGCATTGATAACATGTGTCACTGGGTAACATGTGGCATGGCTAACATGTGGCATGGGTAACATGTTGCACTGGGTAACATGTGGCACTGGGTAACATAATGGCCGGGTAGCATGTGGCACTGGGAAACATGTGGCACTTGGTAACCTAATGGCCTCGGTAACATGTGGCATGGGTAACATGTGGACTGGGTAACATGTGGCACTGGTAATAGGAGATATGATTGGACTTGTCACCACAAAGAAGTGAGAGGGGCTGTGGAAAGGAGGTGGCACAGACCCGTGACAGGGAAGGATATACCACCACACCAGAAGTTGGGAACACGAAACTGGGGACAGCAACCTTCAACCGAAGGAGACCAAGCGCAAAGGCAATGGGCAAGTCATGCATTACTTATTTATAGAACCCTTGATTGTTTTCAGCCATGTGGTGCTGATGGGGCATGGGTTCACCCTTTGCCTTGCAGCTCCACTGTGGAGAATCCTGCAGCATCTTCTCTGGGATGGGGACCTAGCGCCTCGGAGCAGGGAGTCTTGATAGCGTGCAACTTGGCTAGCAACACCGGGCAGTGGCTACTGATTCTCGGAGGTCCAGGGTGCACAGAGACCAGGCAGAGAGTTGCCATCACATGAATTCTTGGAAGGAGGTAGAGTTCCATCAGAGCTTCCACATGGATTCTCTTGAGTTGGATATCATCTGGTCCTCAGAGGTCCAGTGTTCACAGAGACCAGGCAGAGCGTTGCCATCACAGGAATTCTTGGAAGGATGTAGAGTTCCATTAGAGCTTCCTCATGGATCCTCTTGAGTTGGAGATCATCTGATCCTCAGAGGTCCAGTGTTCACAGAGACCAGACAGAGCGTTGCCATCAGGTGAATTCTTGGAAGGATGCAGAGTTCCATCAGAGCTTCCTCATGGATCCTCTTCAGTTGGAGATCATCTGATCCTCAGAGGTCCACTGTTCACAGAGACCAGACAGAGCATTGCCATAAGGTTAATTCTTGGAAGGATGTAGAGTTCCATCAGAGCTTCCTCATGGATCCTCTTGAGTTGGATATCATCTGGTCCTCAGAGGTCCAGGGTGCACAGAGACCAGGCAGAGCGTTGCCATCACATGAATTCTTTGAAGGAGGTAGAGTTCCATCCGAGCTTCCTCATGGATCCTCTTGAGTTGGAGATCATCTGGTCCTCAGAGGTCCAGTGTTCACAGAGACCAGGCAGAGCGTTGCCATCACATGAATTATTGGAAGGATGTAGAGTTCCATCAGAGCTTCCTCATGGATCCTCTTGAGTTGGAGATCATCTGATCCTCAGAGGTCCAGGGTGCACAGAGACCAGGCAGAGCGTTGCCATCACGTGAATTCTTGGAAGGATGTAGAGTTCCATCCAAGCTTCCTCATGGATCCTCTTGAGTTGGAGATCATCTGATCCTCAGAGGTCCAGTGTTCACAGAGACCAGGCAGAGCGTTGCCATCACATGAATTCTTGGAAGGATGTAGAGTTCCATCCAAGCTTCCTCATGGATCCTCTTGAGTTGGAGATCATCTGATCCTCAGAGGTCCAGTGTTCACAGAGACCAGGCAGAGCGTTGCCATCACAGGAATTCTTGGAAGGATGTAGAGTTCCATCAGAGCGTCCTCATGGATCCTCTTGAGTTGGATATCATCTGGTCCTCAGAGGTCCAGTGTTCACAGAGACGAGGCAGAGCGTTGCCATCACATGAATTCTTGGAAGGATGTAGAGTTCCATCAGAGCGTCCTCATGGATCCTCTTCAGTTGGAGATCATCTGATCCTCAGAGGTCCAGTGTTCACAGAGACCAGACAGAGCGTTGCCATCAGGTTAATTCTTGGAAGTATGTAGAGTTCCATCAGAGCTTCCTCATGGATCCTCTTGAGTTGGATATCATCTGGTCCTCAGAGGTCCAGGGTGCACAGAGACCAGGCAGAGCATTGCCATCACATGAATTCTTTGAAGGAGGTAGAGTTCCATCCGAGCTTCCTCATGGATCCTCTTGAGTTGGATATCATCTGGTCCTCAGAGGTCCAGTGTTCACAGAGACCAGGCAGAGCGTTGCCATCACATGAATTCTTGGAAGGATGTAGAGTTCCACCAGAGCTTCCTCATGGATCCTTTTGAGTTGGAGATCATCTCCTGTCATACACCAATCTACAGTTCTCTCTCTATCCCTAAAGGCCTCTTGAGAATGCAGGTGAGCAGGGCTCTTGGGAAGGGTCAGCCCAAGGGACTGGGGGGGTGGGGGGTGCGAAGGGTGGAGGAGGTTTGAGCTGTAGCTGTCCTAAGATCCTTGCTATAGTTTCAAAAATGCTTATGGCTTTCAGGGGCTGCATCCTGGGTGCACCGGGGATCAACGCAGGCCCAGAACAAGGTCCTCCTAGGCTCCTAGCC
This sequence comes from Ambystoma mexicanum, assembly GCF_040938575.1. NCBI lineage: Eukaryota > Metazoa > Chordata > Amphibia > Caudata > Ambystomatidae > Ambystoma > Ambystoma mexicanum. The sequence goes on along the minus strand of NC_090933.1, from coordinate 1,301,638,232 downwards.
CTTTTTAGAGATGGAGGAGAAAACGATAATTGATGAATCCAGGATACTGAGGATTCTGGAGAGCAATGGTACGTGGAAAGTGTGTCTTCAGAGGTTAAGACACTTTTCTGGGCCGAGGAGGGCACACTGTTGCTTGTGGTTGACCTTGATCCCTCCATTGAGTTGGTTCTAGTGTTTATTCAATGCACATCTCTTCCATAGATCCTGACTTGGAGGCACTAAAAGCTGGGCTTGTGGTAGTTAGGGGACCACACTGATACACTTGTTTTGGGTGTGTTGTAGGGTGTCCGTGTTTCGGCGGGATACCTCAGAGATTTCACCTCCTGTAGTAAGGACGCACTAGGAGCTGTCAACTCGGTTGGTGATCCTATTATGGAGGACTGAGGTCTAGGAGATGAGAGAATGCCAGATGGAATTGGCAGTGAGGAGGTAGGGGGTTACAGAGAAAATTATATTGTCAGTGTGGCAGTGGAAGAGCCATTTTGCCCCAGAATTAGAAGAATTTATAAAGGACATGTCAGTACTCTCTTCTCATGTAAAGAGGATCTTTGGCAGAAGAGGCTTGAACAGAAAATCTCTTAGCAAACTAGAATGCTGTTGCGGGCTAGCAGGGACTGGATGGGGGCTCAGTCGTCCAGTTAGGCTGCAGCACTGGAGGGCCTGTACCCGCCTCCCCTTTTCGCTTTTTCCTTTTCCTCTTTCCTTGGTTTGTCTTGTACTTGCCTTCTCATTTTAACAAGAAAAAAAGCACAGCTAGTTTGAGCTTGTTCTCAAACACAAAGTGTATTTAATTTGTAAGATGCATTGTATGTGTAATTATGCATTGTTTTCTCTAAAACTTATTGAGATGGTGATTACTACAATAATAATAACTTGTACTGTGGCCTGAGAGTTGAGGAGCACTTGACGTTTGGAAAAGAAGTGCTGAGAGATGGCACAGAGTCAGTTTATGAAGTTACTAGTTTTTCAAAATCAAAAACGAGGACATGCCACTGACAAAAAAGTAGGACTGCAGTTTGACAGTGGCTGCCAACACACAAGTAGGACTACACGGGGCGGACATAGGATATCATACATTAGCAGAGATTGCATAACGTCATGTGAATTTAAAATAATAGTTGCCCAGCACCAATTCATGTCATGAAAGCATTGTTGCAAATCATTTTCTTTTTTTTAATTTTTTATTTTTTATTTTACTTGTTTATATCTAGATAAATAGATTTTACAAGGGTCTTGCTTTTGTTTTTCGAAGCTTCTTCAAGTTATGCCAGTAAGACTTCAGAGGCCAATCCTTGGTCGTTAGTCAGTTTATTGCATTCTGCCAGAGCTGCTTGCAGTATCTTGGCTGTTGCTATCGGCCAAGATGTCCTGCCTCCTCCAATTAAACGCAGCCACCACTGCTCTTCTTCCGGATCCGTGAACGGTCTCAATGTTTCTCGTAGGTATGCTAGTCGTGTTCTTGCCATTGCCTGGCAGCTGGTGAGCAGATGTCTAACGTTTTCAATTTGGTCTGGTCTTTTGCATAGTCTGCAATTGTTGCTTTCCGATTGGCCTCTGATTTGGAGAATCTCATTTGTGGCTAGTAGGTTCAGCCGCGCTCTTAGAAAAAGTTGGCGAAGACGTCTTCTCGGGAATCTTCTCAGGAATTGAGCTGTTTCGTTCCTTTTTAATGTGTACGGTGGGAGCTGTCTCAAAAGTTTGTTTTCCATCGCCTTTTCCAGAGTTGCGATCTAGTCTAAGTCGGCCAATTTCTTTTTGATTTTCATTGGGTTATCGATTAGGTCTGCTTCTATGCAAGCTATTCGGTCCAGTTGGAGCTTTATTTTTGCTGCCCATTTCTCAAGCATTTTTCACTTTCCTAGGCCGGTTTCTTCTTTGATTAGTTGGTATAGCGGGAGACATTGCGGGACGATGGTTTTCCGGTAAAGCGCCATGCTGTTTGCTTCCACTGTAGCTTTGAGCGAAGTAAGTCCCAGTTCTCTCCTTATCCCGGCCATTGCCGTTGATTTAGGTAGGTTCACAACTGTTTTCGAAAAGTAGCCCTCTATCCCTTGCCAGAAAGCATCTGGAATTTCAGGCATTGCCTCGGTGCCATATGTGAGTGTGGGAACTACTTTCGCCTTGTAAAATTTAATGGTTGGAATCAACGAGAATCTTCCGTATTTTTTCTCCCAAATTTTTGCTTGCGTTGATAGTGATCTCACTTTCGCGCAGAGATGGGCTTGCATGCTGGTTTCTTGGTGTGAATTGTCCATAAGAACTCCCAAGAATTTGAATTTTGATATTGTCTCAATCGGGACCTTTTCCATCACCCATCTGAAGGTGTTTTGTTTCTTTGTTGTTTTCCCCAGGATTAGGATCTTAGTTTTTTCCTTGTTCACCTCCAAGTTTGAGCGCTTGATGTAGTCTGACAGGTTGTCTAGTTGTCTCTACAATCCTATCTGCGTTAAGTCCATTAGTACAATGTCATCAGCATATATCAGACGTGGCATTGGCACGTTCCCTATTTTTGGGGGGAAGGCTCTCACCGTGGCACATGTGTCTTTAAAGTCTCCCATGAAGGCCACGAACAGGGCTGGTGCCAAAGGGCAGCCCTGTTTGACCCCCCTCCGCGTTGGAATTCTGCTGGATAGAAAACCTTTTGTGTTTAACTTCACTCTCATGGAAGTGCTCGTATGTAGCACTTTGTTCGGTGCAGTTCCAGGAGTTCAGTTTCGTCCATAGGAGTTCTCTATCAACATGATCAAAGGCCTGGGTTAAGTCGATGAAGGCCACAAAGACTTTGGCTGAGGCGTCTAGGGCTTTGTTCTTGATTATGCTAAGGAGCATGATGTTGATTGTTGTTGATGAGTTTTTTTTTAAGCCTGCTTGGAACGGATCATTGCAGGGTGCCTCCGTCGCCCAGGTCTGAAATCTCTTTAAAAGAAGCATACTGAAAACTTTGCCAATTGTATCGAGAAGGGCGATGGGCCGGTAATTACGAGGATCGGACTTGTCTCCTTTTTTGTATATGGGTACCACGTTGGAGGATGTCCAAGACCTCGGTATAGCTCGTGATTTTTCGCACTGCTTGAATAGCAAGCTGATGAAAGGGATCCATTGTTTTTTAAAAGTTTTTAGGTCGATATTAGTGACTCCATCTGGGCCGGGTGCTCGTGAATCTTTCAGTTTGCTGATTATTCCTCTGATGTCTTCTTGATCGGACACATCCACCCATGAACTGTCGTGTTGGCTTAGTTCTGGTCCATTAGGAACCATTGGTTTTCTGAAAAGAGCTTCGAAGCGTTTTGTCCATTTTTCTTCACTCACGCAGTTGGATGGTTCGTTGGTTTTATGTTCCATTCTTACTTTTAGAAGTGACCAGAATTCTCTAGTGTTTTTCCCTGCTCCACTTTTTAATATCTCTTCTGGGTCTTTTTGATAGAGATTTATTTGATGATGTTTGATCCAGGCCTTGTATTTTTTTTCCTCTAGTGCGGCTTGGGCTACTAGTTCGGGTGACTTAGACATCTTTGCTTTATGTTTTAATTGTCTCAGGCTTACACGCAGTGGTCGAAGTGGGCGGGAACGGTCAGGAGCGGTGCTCCTATACTTCTATTAAATAAGTTTTACCGTTCCTATACCTTTATTTTTTAAAGGAAACCGTTCCGGAACGGTTTCGTTTTAAAATAAAAGTGTTGGAACAAGTTGAAACTTGCACTTTGAGTGCACTGCACTGGACGTGCCCTTAAACAGCAAGTGCATGGGTTTTGAGGTGTGTATTGTACATGGGAGGGGGTGTGGCAATGGGATTTGTGGGGAGTGGTGCAGGCGAGTAGGGAACATAGTTCCACTACTTCTTTTTGTACACTTCGACCACTGCTTACACGTTTTGCCACGATTAATTTGTCGTATTGATGGCGCCCTGGTGCTGCCTTCCCGGTCCTAGTGTGTGGGGGTACTTTGTAGGGGCTCAGCAATGGTCGATAGTCAATGACTGTTTGATCGTATTCGGGTGCCTTGGATTTGATTTTGTAGTTTCTCAGCAGATCTTCCACTCTTGCCGCAGTCAATTTTAGACAATTCCCCTGTGCGTTGGACTCTATTTCAGAGTTCATTTTTGGGATGCATTCCACTGTCGAACTCCATGATGCTCTTAGGAGATTGGTTCAGTGCGTATAACTTTGAATTCAGTTATTACTTCTATCATCGCATCAGACACATAAATATAGTCTATTGTGCCTTTTAGGACACCTCTCTCCCATGTTGGGAGTCTGCCAAGGAGTGGAAACGCTTCGTCTAAGTTGTGGAAACCTCTTGATGTCATCAGGTTATTCCACAGCTCTCCTCTTGATTCTGCTGCAGTTTTTGTTCTGTAGGCATTGTTATGGGTTGAGTTTTTCTGTTTCAGGTTTAGGTCTCCACAGATGATGACGTGAGAGGTGTTCTTTTCAGCAAATATGCTGTCGATTTCTGTTTCCAGTATGGTTAAAAACTTCTTATCAGAAATTGCTTGTGGATTCCAGTAAGTGTTCATGATTGCGATTTCTGTTGTTGTTTTTTTTCTCAAGTCTTTCTCATATAATGTCCATGACATTCTAATGGTTTGGTGGTGGCTTGAAAACGTGAGTGTTTCTATGATGTTTAATCCGCTGTCCACTCTGATTGCCACCAGGAGTCCTGATGACGGCACCCCAGTCTGTTTTTGTTTGCTGGTGCGAAAGCAATCTCGTAGCCCTCGAGCGCTGGTTTTTCTGTTTGCCAAAGCTCCTGTAGTGCTATTATATCAAAAAGGCCCAAGTCCGGGCCCCCCCTTGTTGTAATGTGCTTGTACCCACACGTATTCCATGAGGCAATTTGTATCGATTTTTCTTTTACAGGTCGAGTCATTGGAGATGTCGTTTCTAGTGCCCCTTCTCCCAAGGCTGTTGGTTGCTATTTGTTCAAGGTTGCGATGAGTAATTTTGGCAGCCAGGCCCAGAGTGGTTTCAAGGTTGGTAAAGGTGTGATTTGGCTTTCAACCCTAATGGAGGGATTGTTGGAGGAGAGTGCTTGTTCTAAGGGCTTGGTGTCCGTTGAGTTGCTAGCTTCATGTCTTGTTGTTCTAGGAAGTGTGTTGGTTTCTTTTCTGTGTTCCTCGGTTTTTCTCTTTTCGGCTGCTTTTGACAAAGCTGACTTTTGTGTCCGCTTGTCTTTTGGTGTCTCTGCGGCTTCTTTGTCATGATGCAGCCTGTTGTCCTTGTAAAGTAATTCCGTTCTTGACACAAAATGCATTTTTTTTCCGTGGTGGCTTGAGATGATTTGGGTATGTTCGGGGCTCTCTGAGGTGTAATGTCTGTTAGCCTGAGGTCTTTCTCTGCAAGTAGCTCTTGGGCCGCTTTAAATTGGAATCTGTAATTCGTGGCTCTTATGTGTAAGTAACATTTGGCTTTGTTCCCCCAGTGGTACGGTTCCACTAAAGTTAGGTCCTCTGTTGACAGATGGTGAAGTGACCGGAGTTGTCTGAAAATGTTCAAAACTGTTCTTCTATTCAGAATTATTTCCTCTTTGTTATTGCTTGTTTGTTCTAGCTTCAGGGTTATGGATAAATGTCCAGTGTCGGACTGTGTCTTTCTTGATTGAAAATGGTCAGCGTACTGTCTTGAGTCACTTCTCTCTTCTGTGGTTGTCTGCAAATGGCAGCTTTTATCTCGCCCTGAGTAGTGATCCTGCTGATCAGTGTTCCTTGGTCGAACAGTGGATCGCTGTGTTTGTCTGTCGAAGTACCTGTCCGCTCTTCGGTTCGGGGAGGTACTATCGTAATCTTGGCATGATTTTCCTAGCCCCTCCCGTTTGAATTTCGGGCTTTTGTACTGTTGTTTGTTAGTGGAGCCTTTGCGTGTCGTCTCATAGGGCTGGGTACGTGTCTGAAGGTCAGCCTCCCTTGATGTCTGTTGGCCCATTGTTTTAGTTTTCTTTTCGACATCCTCTTCTGGCTCTTCGTAGACAAAGATGTCCATCATTTCTCTATCCATCAAAAATTCTTCTGCAGTGGTTGGGGACTTGTTTGGTTGATTCAGTAATTGATTGATGGAACCCGGGTGTGCTTTATTTTTGCTCACGTCCTTCGATGGTGCTTGAATTGGGCTTCTGCTCTGAGACTGATTTTCTTCTTCTTTTCTTATTTTTTTTGGCGATGATCTTTTGCTTGTCGTTTCCTGTGGCATTTTAAAGAGTATTTGATTTGTTTTTTGACCGTTTGTCTTTGTGGTTGAAGATTCCTCTTTTTTGTTATCTTTTTTTCTGGTGTTGCTTTTTTCTTTTTTTGCAGACCTGAGGTTGATGGTCTGTCCCCTTCTGTCATGTTTGGATTGAAACTGAAAACCTTGTTCTGTGTCAAAGGGAAGGTATGACCATTTCCCGCGTTGGTATTAAAGATACTGAAAGCCCCTTGTGTTTGGGTTTCAGCATCTGAAGTTAGTTTGGTCAAATCAATAGAACTTGTTGAGAACAAAGTCTGTGTTGCCACATTTTGTGATGGGGAGTTTTTACCCTGGCATTTCTTTGCTGCTTGTTCCATGTCTTCTTGCGGGCGGGTTTTCTGAGTTTCCTTATTCTTCGCGTTGGTAAGTTCCTCAAAGCGTTTTTCCGTTGCATTTACATATCCTTCCAGGTATATCAGTTTTGTGAGTGTCATTGCAGAAACATTTGTTTGGTCTTTCATCGAGTCGTTTAGAGCTTCGTACAGTTTACAAAAAAGGGGCAAGGGCGATGGTGATGGCGGACATAATGGTGGTCAAGACCGATTTATTCATTGACGTCTCTTTTTGGCCCAGACTAGATCTGTCATTTCTGGTTAAAAAGCCTGATGGAGAGTTTATGAACTGATCGTATGATTTCCGATGTGGAGGCGGTGAGGACAGCCTGTGGTTTCTTCTTTGCCCCATTTTGTTGTTGATGACATGATAGCTGTCCACTGCCAAGTTTGGACTCTCCACACCGTTTGTTCTTTCCTCTCTGGTTTTGTTTTTCGATCGGGGTGGCGTCTGCAATCCCGCATCTTTAAAGGTTCGCCCTTCAGGTGAGGATAGGTCTTGGACGTCTCCTTTGCAGTCCAGCCTGACTGTACTCGCTGGTATCGGCAAAGTTCTCGCAGGAACATTTTGTGGCGCCTTTGGTCGCGGCTACAAAGGCGTTTGGCGTCTCTGGTCCTGGACTTCGACGTTTACCGAGGAGTTAGTTTCTTTGTCACTATTCTCCTTACTTCATTTGTTGCAATTTTGCATGATTTTGGCAGCAGAGATGTTTCTTTTATTGCTTCTAAGATTTCCGCGTCAGATAATTCCAAGATGTCGTATTTTCGTTTACCTTGACTTTTGAAAAAGTCCATCAGCGAGCTGATTTGCCCCTTTTTTAGAGGCGCCTTTCTTGCATATGTTCTTTGCTTGTTCTCCTTGTTAGTCGTTCCCTTTTTGTTTTTTTCTTGTGTTCTTTTCATTTGTCCTCCTTTTGTTTTTTGCTCTTGAAGGGGGGAGGTCGTAGTTGTTTCTTCGTCTATCTCGATCCAGATATCTTTTTAGGGCGATTTGTTCTTGTTTTTAATTCTTTGTTGACCATTCACTGACTTTCTTTTTGTATTATGGTTTATTTTTATTTTTTTGTTTTTTTGATTTTTCGGGGAAGCTGCTGCAATACATTCGTTGTACTTGGAGCTTCCATGTCGTTTGATTTTATATAGTTTTGCGCTTTTTCCTTTTCTGGCTGTGTGGTTCGAAAGTCCTTAGCCAGGAGAGGGCACTGGTCTGCTACGTCCAGAGCCATATGCATTAGGCTAGTAGTACTGCTTGAGCACACACGGGGCTCATCCTCCATTCCTGGTGCCAATGTCGGTCGTGGTGTCCCTGTCCGCTCGGGACTCTTTAGCTGTTCCTGGGCACTAACTCCCCTCAGGAGAGGCGTTACGAGGCCCCCACTGCTCCCAACGGAGATGGGTCCGGAGCTGCCTCCTCTAAGGTAAGCGAGTACTTTTCATTTCGTCCGTACAATGACTTTGCTGCTGCCTCTTTCGTTTGCTGGGCTTTGGTCCCCATTGCCTCAATCTCGTCGCAACCCGGCCTCGTCATCCCTCTGGCCGGCGACGGGTGGGGAGCAGGCACAGAGTTGGGCGGGGTACCGATGTTCATGGCACTTTCCTCTTCACTGAGTCTGTGGTTAACTGCCGAAAACACAGACGGTTGCCGCCTGGGCGGGCTCATGTCGTTTGTTCTTGTAGTGTCCCTCCTTTCCCGAGTGGAAGTTTGTAGGGTTGACGACTGAAGGTGCGGGCATGGGCAGTCTTGGATAGTCGCCCCAAACCTTTGAGTCGGTTAGGAGATTCGCAAGGGTCTTTTCTCCCTGTTTCCCTCAGCGGGATGTTTTGCTCCGAGTACAATGTCGTGTGGGTTTTACTTTAGTTTTTTCCTGTTTACTTACTGTCGGTGGTCGGCCCCACTCTAGCCCCGAGAACACTGCAGAACACTTCTCGTCCACTTTCCGCTCCGCATTCCGTGGTCTCCTGTGGCTTATGAAGCCGATGCAGGAAAGGTGAGGTTGTGGACACGCCTCCAACAGTCACTGGCACTGAAAAAACACTGCGGCAGACACCGCAGAACACTTCTCGTCCATTTTAAATGTGCCGGTGAATGACTCTTATTACCTTTTCTTCGGGGAAATGTGCAGGAAGAGAGCCACTCGCAGCAGGAATTCAGCGTGGCAGTTCTTATTGGGGTTCCATGTGGGCGAGGTGTGTTTTAGGCATGGCCCCTCCCCACACCCTTCTTTACCTAACAAATTACTTGCTCCCGTTAGCTAGGGCCGACTCAACAGTTGCTGAGAGCAGCACAACCAGAGAAAAACACAAATATGTTGAAGGAGGGGGGGAAAGGGGCACTGTGTTTTCTTTATTTGTCTTCCTTACCTACAAAGCACATTATCAAAACCTTATATAACCATATAAAATATTTCCTTTTAAAAAACAACCCTATGAGGAAGGGGAAAAATAGAACCATTGAGGGTTCTTGGCTTCTTTGCATGAAATCCAAGAGAATGTTTGTATATAGGAATGACCGGAGATCTTCATATTTGACAAATGTGTCTGTCATAAAAAAAAAGGGTTGTATGCTTAGTACGTTACTCACACTGCACTTGGGGCTCATTTGAATTTTCACAACACTCATCCTAATATTAAAGTTGTAAAGTTGTAACCAGGAAACACATCTACTCATCAGGACAGCGTAAATGTTTGGGTGTGAGGATAAAATAGCTGTGATATCTGCCGGTCTGAGTGCAATCTCTTTTGCAGAGACACTTTTAGAAGAGGAAACTTAATGCACAGGCATCCATAGAGAATTATATATTTAGAATTGTCTATATTGTTCAAATGTGTTTTTCATTTACAGTCATTTTAATTCACATTATTTACTAATATGTTATACATATGTAAGGATATTGTCTCTTTTTTGGAACAATGATATGATATTGATATTTTATTTATATCGCGCTCATACACAGGTGTTTCAGAGCACGACCAGGCAAAGTGAGGGGAACAGTGGAGAGAACAAACAGCGATCTTACTAGGCCCAGTGACATTGAGAACGTGCAAGTGCATGGGGAAGGGAAAAGGGGGAAAGTGCATGGGGGGGGAGAAGTTGGAAAGTGCATAGCATAAGAGAGGACAAGATAAATAATAAGTAAATAAATAAATAAATACAGTGATCAGAAACAGTGGTAGTGCAGTCTGTGCAGGCCAAGTGCACGGTTAGTCAGATAGGGAGTATCTGATCAATGCAGACAAAGAATGGGGGCCTGTATGGGTAGAGAAACAGGTCCCAGTGCAAGGGGTGGCCACGGGGAGGTGCAGAAGGGCAACACGGCGAGCAGGTACCTGGGCCCTAAGGGCAGACGGTGGCCAGGTGCAGCATTGCTGAGAGAGAAAGCAGATCAGTAGGGGAGAAGAGGGGGAAAGGCAGAGGCGACGAGGAAGCTCTTGAGGAGCTTCCGGAACCGTAGGTGGTTCTCCTCAAGTTTCAAGGTGGCAGGTAGTCAGTTCCAGAGGGAGGCCCCCGCAGAAGACAAAGATCTACCACCAGCTCGTTTCTTAGAAAAACGACTGACCCTGAGGGTGTTGGAGGTAGAGGAGCGAAGGGCTCTAGAGGGGAGGTATTTACGGAGGGATAGCTGAAGGTAATTTGGACCCAGGCTTTTTGCTTAATAAGTATACAGGATAGTTGTGTCGTTACTTTGGGATTTGGTTCAACTTTTTGATTTCAAAAATTCTTTTTGCATTTGATTATTTTTAGTTGATGTGGCAATATGTTTCGCAGAGGTATTTCTTCTCTATAAAAATGATGATGTGTAAGATCTAAAAATGAATTGTGAAATGTAAATAAAATTAATGGGGATTAAATTTGGCCAAGCCATTACCTCCAAACTGTGTTTTGAAATAAAAGTTGTTTTCTAAACATATGATATGATAGGTTATTTATAATACCCAGAGGCTTCTATGCGCGGACCCGGGGATCGAACCTGCATTGCTCGGTGTTGTCTTGTTTCCAAGGCCAGCACGTTGCCCCTGAGCTAGCCTCCCGAGACAAACATTGGTCACATAGGAGCACCTACTTCTAAATGTATGCTGTAGCCCCCTGGTTCTGACTGTGTAATTTGGGGAATCCCATTGACCTGAGGTTGCCTGCCTCGTGGAGCCAAGGCAGCCAAAAGCCTACTTCTGTCTAAGAGTCGCCTCACTCAGTAGAGAAGACAGTGCTGGGGAAGAGTAGAGCCTGTGCCCTGCATATGTTGTGTAGGGGTATGTTCTATGTTTTATTAAGGCATTTATGGCGCGAAAAAACCTTAAGGAAACCTGTATGGGGGTGCCCATGTGAGCCAAGAGGAACCGGTCGGCACAACGATTAAATGAGTCCACAAAACAGAAGTTGTTTCACTTCTTTCTTAATGTCACTAGGGTATCCACTTTACGTATCTCGATGGGAAGCTTGCTCCAAAGTGTGGGTCCAACTACAGAGAAACTCCTGCCCCCCTTGTACCAGCACCGTGAGTACGGAACCACCAGCCAATTGCTGTGTGCCAACCAGCGACATCTTACAGGCTGGTACCATTTCAGAAGGGAGAGTAAGTAGCTGGGGCAAGGCCATGCTTACATGTGAAGTTCCAGCCAAGGATTTGAAAATAAATCCCTTTCTTGACCGGGAGCCAGTGAAGTTCTCGACGATAGGGTGCAATGGACGACGCTTTGGAAAGCCGAAAGATGAGATGCACTGTCGCGTTGTCAATCTTTTGGAGTCTTTGTAATCAATAGTAAGGTGATCCCACATATAAGGAATTACCGTAATCAAGATAGGAGTTGATAAGAGTGATAGTAAAATTCAGACAGTCCTCGTTTCAAATAAAAGGAAGAGCTTGTTTCAGTAGCCGAAAGCAGAAAAATGCTGCTCTGCAGACTTCGTTGATCTAGGATGTAAACAACAAAACTTCTTCCGAGGTCATTTGCAAAGCAATGGGGGGTTGAGGCGGCTGAGATGCTATAAGGATCCACAGGGACTAAGGCAAGGCTATTGTCAAAGGTGTTAGGTAGACTCATGTCTGGAGCATCATGTCTGTGGAGACAGATGAACTACTATTTCCTAGGAGTGGAGATCCTTTATATAAGATAGGGGTCTGCAATCTGTGGCTCTCCTGATGTTATTGACTAGGCCTTCCATGATCCCACACCATTGCCTGTGCTGGCCGGGGCTATTGGGAGATGTAGTCCAACACCTCAGGAGAGCCAAAGGGTGCAGACCCCTGATATAAGACAACAGGGAGGGGTCCTTAGCTTCTTTGTTTGCCTGCTCGTTGGTGTTGATGAGACTCGTACTTATAAGAACCGCGTCAAGCAAATGGGACAGGATGACAAAACGTTGCTACTTTTAGACAACTCAGATAGCAGATGTATTACAAAATGAATAGGCAGACCTGTTGTGGAGCATTCCTTGGTGGGATGACACTACCCCACCATTAAAATGCGTGCGTTGGCTTTGTATGTTGGAATGCGTTGAGTTTACATCCAGGTTCATTGGGTACCAAGCATTCTCTTATGAAGGTCATCAATTTGTGATTGACCAAATTCTGTTTATATGCATCCTTCCGCCAATAGTAAAATGTGTTGCGTTTAGCCATATGCATTGGAAGCCAAACATTCTGTTAGTCAGATCAGCCATTTTTAATAGACAAATTCTGTCAATATGCATCCATCATCCTTAGCGTCACTTCTCTAGGTGTGCACACTAGAGTTAAGGGTATTCTGGTTACCAATATGTTAGTAGCACCCTTGTGAAAAATGTGTCCTCCTCACTGTCAGAGAGATGACCAATTACCTTGCAGCTAAAAACATTGTAAAACGTTGTGTAATACCCTTGTTACACAGGGACCAGACTCCAGCCATGTGTCCCTTATACATACCTTGCTTCATGGTATTAAGACAAGGTTGTGTACTTGTCCTCGCTGGCGACAACTGTATTTCAGAATTGCCCACCTCTCAACCTCCAAGAACGGCAAACGTGGTAGACATCTTGGAGAAGTGAAGGTGACTTGCACTAGGGCGTTCAGCACATCAATAGGATCCCTGGCTTCCAGCCAGAAAGGTCAGCGTGTCTCCCTGCAGAGAGAATCTGTCTGCTGCCCGCTGGTACCCAGGAACCTGAAGAAGCCACTCCAGGTCAGGGTTTGTGTTACCTGCAGCTTATTTAGACAATATGGGAGTGATAGAGAACAAGAGTGAGAGCAAGACCAGAGACATTCTGCCCCTGAGATACCATCTGCATTCAGGAATTCCACCAAAGGCCAACACATCACATACCACTGGAAACCCAAGAAGAATCTGCTTCCTGGATACCACGGGGTGGCTTAAAAACGGGACAATATAGAGAAAGTTCAAATAAGAAGCAGCTGTTGTACTACACTTTGGTAAATTTAGGAATTCATAACAGTTCTGAATTCTGGAGAGGTCAGTCAATATACTAATCATTTTGGTCATATAAACCTATAATGTTTACTTGATAGCAAATATTAAATTTTTATACATAAACAACTTTTAAACCATATTATCTTAGGTAAACACATTTTCCTGATGTAACATAATTAAAGATCAGATTAAGGCAATTCAGTATTTAGATGATTGGGAATGTATCAAGAGAACCGAGGGTTGAGCTACTAATGACATGATTACTACGAGGATAAAGATGATTGAGGATTAAGATGGTTGGGAATTTATCAAGAGAACCGAATATTGAGATACTAATGACATGATTACGATGAGAATAAAGATCATTGAAGATTAAGATGGCTGGTAATTTATCAAAAGAACCGAGAATTGAGATATCAAGAGAACCAGGGGTTGAGATACTAATGACATGATAACGATGAGGTTAAAGATGATTTAGGATTAAGATGTTTGGGAATTTATCAAGAGAACCGAGGATTGAGATACTAATTTCATGATTACGATGATGATAAAGATGATTGAGGATTAAGATGTTTGGGAATTTATCAAGAGAACCGAGGATTGAGATACTAATGACATGATTACAATGAGGATAAAGATGATTGAGGATTAAGATGGTTGGGAATTTATCAAGAGAATCGAGGATTGAGATACTAATGACATGATTATGATGAGGATAAAGATGATTGAGGATTAAGATGGTTGGGAATTTATCAAGACTTGCATATAGACAATTGACTATTGAGGAAAACTGTGGACTGATCCTAAAAATTGATGTAAATATTGAGAACATTGATGATAGAACAGGACAATTGACGCACTTGGCGATTGTTTACGTTTATAAATAATGAAATGAGGACCATACATTAATCAATAGAACTAATCATGGCCCAAACAAAGGACTAATTAAGAGAATGGATAAATATCTGAATACCATTAAATCTACAAAACAAAAATTGTGTATGAAATAAGTGAACACAATTGCATAGAAACATCTACACAAACAAATTTGCTTGCACAAGTCTTGGAAATAAGAGCAATTAATTTCCAATGGTATGCGAATCAGGAGTAAAGTCTTAACTAAATAGATATCTTTTGTAGGAGTGCATTGGAGATATTTACCTGTTCTAAACGTATTTATAATGTTATCTTGGATGCTTCTGCCTGGAAATGTTTACTTCTTTGCAGGAAGTATGTTAAAAGACTCTTACCACAGTCCATCAAGCCGCAGTCCAAGTCAGAATCAGATTCTGGGAAATGGACATTGGATGTGAGAGTTGGAGGCAGTGGAGCAAAGAGGAATATGCTGGCACCTTGCCAAAAATAAGGTTTAGGTATATTGTTAATTTTCTACTACATTAAACAAGATTTTACATTGATGTCAACTTTTGAAACACATTTCTGCAAGTTCATTACTGAGCCACTATTAAATAAGTTATCATTGTGAGTCCTTATTGTACTCTATCTGAGGTTGTTCTTGAGCGTGAACCATACGGCCACACCAACCCACAGGAGGCCCAGACAAGAAGTGTTGGGACAGTCGCTTTTTACTGGTTCCGAAGAGTGGAGCCACCAGCACCAGCTCTGTCAGCCTTCGCATCCTCCTGCCCATATGTGCACCCTTCTCCCCCCCCTACACCGGCCTCCCGTTCCACATCCTGCTGGCCCCCGTCCTCATGATTCTCAATCGCCTCACCCCACCAGGCATCAGCCTTTTTCTGTTTCGCCACCTCCCCGTGTACCTCCAGCGGCACTCAATCTCCCTCAGCAGTTCAGACACTATGCTGGGCTGCCAGTGTGTTCTCAGAGTACCACCGAATATTGAAAGGGATATTCAGCTCGTACCGCGAGAACGACCCGGCAGGGATTCACCGGGCAATCTCTTCTGGGCCGTCGTTTATTAATAGAAATAATTACTGATCCTCACCGTGGTGTCCAAAGCCACTAATGAGAAATTCTCTGAAAATACGACAAAATAAGTGTACCCACCAGCTGGATTAATCTCTAATCACACTGCTGGGAAACACCTGAGGGGCAGAAGGCTCCTTAGAATCTATGCCCTTAACCAATCAGCCCTGCTTCCCTTGTATTTCCATAAGTTCCAGAATGGGCCTTTGCCAGTCTTTGCCAGCTTTCTTTCCTTTTCAGAGACACATCTGAAGTCGGTGCATCAGGCTCAGTCCCCCTTGCTAGAGGGTTTAACCCCCCTTGAAGATCTTCTATGCGCCCCACCTCCCCTACGCTGCTGCATACCCTGAGGACCATTGAATTACAGGCAGGTTAGGTTAGCACAGCCACTCCTGTTCTCAGTGTAGTCGGATCAGCCATTCCTTACCGTCTAGATGCGTGATGTTCATCTGGCAGAATTTTGCCGCAGGAGGGCAATCCGCGGTGACGACACACTCTAGCAAGTCCGTCTTCTTCTTGCATTCATAGCAAAACAGGGAGTACGCTGCAATAGGTAAAACAAGACATTAGAGCGATATCCAGATGTGCGCGGCGCTGTGCACTCTCACTTGTCTTGCAGTGGTGGTTCCCACGTGAGGCAGTAGTGCTATAAGGCACTATCAACCCAAAAGGATATACCCAGATGTGCCTCCCACCCGCGCACTTTCAGAGGCCATGCTTTATCTGCTCTACATTGCATATGCAGCTGTGCACTCCAACCCTCTCAGAGACCCTTCTGGTGATGCTCTGTTAGACTGTATTCATATTTTCTCTAAATATATATATATAAACTTTTTTAGCAAAGTTTCATGAGGATTCGTCGAGGGGGGGCAAAGTTATAAGCAGCCCAAAATGTGCACTTCCTATAACCAACAGATTGGCCGCCATTTGCAGAGCGACAGCTTCCACTCAGTGCAAACAAAGCAGGTCACACTATTCACAAAGATCCAACTGCAGAAGATCTGGTGATGATGAGAAGCAAATCAGGTACACACAGTACGAGAAAAGGCGCCATGCTGTGCAAGAACACACGGTGTAGCTTACCTGCTCACATATCCACAGCTCAGATACGTCCTGAGTTCCCGCACCGTGAGCTTTACGTGTGCATGCAACCATGATGTAGACTTAATTATGTCTATGCCATGATACATGTTTTGGAAGCTACAAGACAAGATATGATGCACAGTACACACCTTAGTGAAGATGTTTAAGGATGAATCGATTAAGTAGCTGGTGTGATGAGATAATTGAACTTCAAGGTGCAGGGGAGAAAGCACAGTCCTGGCACATGAACTGCATCAATACGAACAAAAAGGAAGTTCCTTCTGGCTCATGTTTTGCAAGCTGGCCACAACTCCGTCAGAGCGTGACTCTCCACCGGCAAAGCATCAGGAGAAGCATGATGGACAGCCTACTGGGCAGAGGACATAAGAGTGTGCCTCCTATGCCTAGCTTAAACATAGTCGGCCCAGGATTGTCCCTCCTATGCCTAGCCTAAACACAGGGGGCATAGGATTGTGCCTCCTATGCCTACCTTAAACATAGTGGGCCCAGGATTGTCCCTCCTATGCCTAGCCTAAACACAGAGGGCATATGATTGTGCCTCCTATGCCTAGCTTAAACATAGTGGGCCCAGGATTGTCCCTCCTATGCCTAGCCTAAACATAGAGGGCATAGGATTGTGCCTCCTATGCCTAGCTTAAACATAGTGGGCCCAGGATTGTCCCTCCTATGCCTAGCCTAAACATAGAGGGCATAGGATTGTGCCTCCTATGCCTAGCTTAAACATAGTGGGCCCAGGATTGTCCCTCCTATGCCTAGCCTAAACATAGAGGGCAATGGAGTATGCCTCCTATGCCTAGCTTAAACATAGTGGGCCCCGGAGTGTCCCTCCTATGCCTAGCCTAAACATAGAGGGCATTGGAGTATGCCTCCTATGCCTAGCTTAAACATAGTGGGCCCAGGATTGTGCCTCCTATGCCTAGCTTAAACATAGTGGGCCCAGGATTGTCCCTCCTATGCCTAGCCTAAACATAGAGGGCATTGGAGTATGCCTCCTATGCCTATCTTAAACATAGTGGGCCCAGGATTGTCCCTCCTATGCCTAGCCTAAACATAGAGGGCATAGGATTGTGCCTCCTATGCCTAGCTTAAACATAGTGGGCCCAGGATTGTCCCTCCTATGCCTAGCCTAAACATAGAGGGCATTGGAGTATGCCTCCTATGCCTATCTTAAACATAGTGGGCCCAGGATTGTCCCTCCTATGACTAGCCTAAACATAGAGGGCATAGGAGGGTGCCTCCTATGCCTACCTGCTCTGCCTAGCTTAAACATAGAGGGCATAGGAGCGTGTCTCCTATGCCTAGCTTAAACATAGTGGGCCCAGGATTGTCCCTCCTATGCCTAGCCTAAACATAGAGGGCATTGGAGTATGCCTCCTATGCCTATCTTAAACATAGTGGGCCCAGGATTGTCCCTCCTATGACTAGCCTAAACATAGAGGGCATGGGATTGTGCTTCCTATGCCTAGCTTAAACATAGAGGACATAAGCGTGTGCCTCCTATGCCTAGCTTAAACATAGTGGGCCCAGGAGTGTCCCTCCTATGCCTAGCCTAAACATAGAGGGCATAGGAGGGTGCCTCCTATGCCTACCTGCTCTGCCTAGCTTAAACATAGAGGGCATAGGAGCGTGCCTCCTATGCCTAGCTTAAACATAGTGGGCCCAGGAGTGTCCCTCCTATGCATAGCCTAAACATAGAGGGCATTGGAGTATGCCTCCTATGCCTAGCTTAAACATAGAGGCCATAAGAGAGTGCCTCCTATGCCTAGCTTAAACATAGTGGGCCCAGGATTGTCCCTCCTATGCCTAGCCTAAACATAGAGGGCATGGGATTGTGCCTCCTATGCCTAGCTTAAACATAGAGGCCATAAGAGAGTGCCTCCTATGCCTAGCTTAAACATAGTGGGCCCGGGATTGTCCCTCATATGCCTAGCCTAAACATAGAGGGCATAGGATTGTGCCTCCTATGCCTAGCTTAAACATAGTGGGCCCAGGATTGTCCCTCCTATGCCTAGCCTAAACATAGAGGGCATGGGATTGTGCCTCCTATGCCTAGCTTAAACAAAGAGGACATAAGAGTGTGCCTCCTATACCTATCTTAAACATAGTGGGCCCAGGAGTGTCCCTCCTATGCCTAGCCTAAACATAGAGGGCATAGGAGGGTGCCTCCTATGCCTACCTGCTCTGCCTAGCTTAAACATAGAGGGCATAGGAGCGTGCCTCCTATGCCTAGCTTAAACATAGTGGGCCCAGGAGTGTCCCTCCTATGCCTAGCCTAAACATAGAGGGCATTGGAGTATGCCTCCTATGCCTAGCTTAAACATAGTGGGCCCAGGATTGTCCCTCCTATGCCTAGCCTGAACATAGAGGGCATAGGATTGTGCCTCCTATGCCTAGCTTAAACATAGTGGGCCCAGGATTGTCCCTCCTATGCCTAGCCTAAACATAGAGGGCATGGGATTGTGCCTCCTATGCCTAGCTTAAACATAGAGGACATAAGAGTGTGCCTCCTATGCCTAGCTTAAACATAGTGGGCCCAGGAGTGTCCCTCCTATGCCTAGCCTAAACATAGAGGGCATAAGAGTGTACCTCTTATGCCTACCTGCTCTGCCTAGCTTAAACATAGAGGGCATAGGAGCGTGCCTCCTATGCCTAGCTTAAACATAGTGGGCATAGGATTGTGCCTCCTATGCCTAGCTTAAACACAGAGGGCATGGGATTGTGCCTCCTATGCCTAGCTTAAACACAGAGGGCATGGGATTGTGCCTCCTATGCCTAGCTTAAACACAGAGAGCATGCGATTGTGCCTCCTATGCCTATCTTAAACATAGAGGGCAGAGGAGAGCGCACCTATGACTAGCATAAACATAAAGGGCATACGAGAGTGCCTCCTAGACCTAGCAGCTTAAACATAGAGGGCAGAGGAGGGTGCCTCCTAGGCCTAGCTTAAACATAGAAGGCATAGGAGAGTGTCGCCTATGCATAGCTTAAACATAGAGGCCATAAGAGAGTGTCTCCTATGCCTAGCTTAAACATAGTGGGCCCAGGATTGTCCCTCCTATGCCTAGCCTAAACATAGAGGGCATGGGATTGTGCCTCCTATGCCTATCTTAAACACAGAGGGCATGGGATTGTGCCTCCTATGCCTACCTTAAACATAGAGGGCAGAGGAGAGCGCACCTATGCCTAGCTTAAACATAGTGGGCCCAAGAGTGTCCCTCCTATGCCTAGCCTAAACATAGAGGGCAGAGGAGAGTGCACCTATGACTAGCTTAAACATAAAGGGCATACAAGAGTGCCTTCTAGACCTAGCAGCTTAAACATAGAGGGCAGAGGAGGGTGCCTCCTATGCCTAGCTTAAACACAGAGGGCATGGGATTGTGCCTCCTATGCCTATCTTAAACACAGAGGGCATGGGATTGTGCCTCCTATGCCTAGCTTAAACATAGAGGATATAGGATTGTGCCTCCTATGCCTAGCTTAAACACAGAGGGCATGGGATTGTGCCTCCTATGCCTAGTTTAAACACAGAGGGCATGGGATTGTGCCTCCTATGCTTAGCTTAAACACAGAGGGCATAGGATTGTACCTCCTATGCCTAGCTTAAACACAGAGGGCATGGGATTGTGCCTTCTATGCCTAGCTTAAACACAGAGGGCATGGGATTGTGCCTCCTAGACCTAGCAGCTTAAACATAGAGGGCAGAGGAGGGTGCCTCCTAGGCCTAGATTAAACATAGAAGGCATAGGAGAGTGTCGCCTATGCATAGCTTAAACATAGAGGCCATAAGAGTGTGCCTACTATACCCACCCTAAACATACAGGGCATAGGATTGTGCCTCCTATGCCTAGCTTAAACATAGAGGGCATAGGAGAGTGTCTCCTATGCCTAGCTTAAACATAGTGGGCATAGGAGCGTGCCTCCCATGCCTAGCCTAAACATAGAGGGCATAAGTGCGTGCCTCCTATGCCTAGCTCTCCTGGGACATACACCCACATCTGTCTCTGAACTTCTGGTCTTCGCCAGAAATGCACCTACCGTGACAAACACTGTCTCATTCCTTCAGGCCTTCCAGGTGCTAGCATCACAGTGTCTCTTGCTCTATCGCCTCTACGTAGAGCACAGTGTGTCCGTTAAACTGAAATGTGTGTGGTTAACCTCTGGAGTGTGTGAATAAACTACAAATCGGGAGCTCAGACAGGAAAAGGTAAGACAATCTAGGAGGAATGTTTAGTTGCCTTGTTTTTCAGAGGTTTCATTCCATCTTTGCCTGTTGAAATGATTATAAGCTCATAAAAGCTTGCAAATAAATGTCATTCTTGGCCCACACGTGTATCAGCTTGCGTTTGTATTCTCTCTACCCGAATAGCCCTTTGTAACACAGTACAAGCAAAGTGAACTATATTTAAAGTAAAAAGGTTTCATGAATACAAAGGTAAGATTACTAGCTATTAAAAGTGAAATCTACAAACATGGGACATACCATGTTAAGGTTAAAGTGAATGTAAATAAATATTAAGAGGCGTAAACAGTCTCTCGAGCGACACATGAAACCTGAACTCACACCACACCACTACTTCACAACACTCACTTTAAATATTATGCAGAGGTGAAACAAGGATAAGAGCATTGGTTTGTACTGGAACAACTACATATTCTAAAAGTATTGGCTTGGCCACTATTGGTTAGATGGCTGTTCATTCATATATTTGTTTGTTAGTACATCACTTTACACTTTACAAATCAAGTTACAAAGAAATAACCAGGACTTTTTCAATGAAAAAGTACAAACGTTTAAATTACTGGTTTTATCAATTCTTGTTAGAAGTGTTTTAGTGGTTTGTTCATTGGTTTGTATAGATAACCACACTTTAGCAAATTAGATATTAAGGTACAGTCATTTGTCTGGTAATGAAGAAGTACAAATGCCTAAACTACTGGCTTTGCCAATGCATGTTGGACGAGGTTTCAGTGGATTTTAAGTTTGTTTGTGGAGCTTATCCCATTTAAAAAAATATGGGGTATGCAGTTGCAATCATGTGTTTGGCAATGAACAAGTACAAATGGATCATGCAGTATTATGCAAACACCTGGCGTCAGCCGGACATTTCTCGAGTGATGCTATAGCCTGGGTACTATCCTTCCTAGCCAACCGTACGATGCGAGTATTCTCGCTCTCAGCCTCCGCAGACCCAATCCAAATTACTTGTGGTGTTCCACAAGGATCATGCGTCTTGCTGACAATGTATAACATCTTTACCAAGCCACTCTTCGACAAACTTCATAGGCTGGGTGTCACATACACTAACTATGCAGACAACACCCAGATCCTCATACCCCTCTCTGGCAATTTCGCCGAAGACACGGCTCTGGTAAACAAGATATACCTCCTCAGCAACAGATGAAGAATGAAAAGGAACAAGCAACAGATGAAGAATCAAAAGGTGCAAGCGGAAGATGAAGAATCAAAAGGAGCAAGCGACAGATGAAGAATCAAAAGGAGCGAGCAACAGATGAAGAATCAAAAGGAGCAAGCGACAGATGAAGAATCAAAAGGAGCGAGCAACAGATGAAGAATCAAAAGGAGCGAGCAACAGATGAAGAATTGGAATGACAAGCACAGGGCAGTCCACAGAACTGAGATTGAATAAGGTGATATTGTAAACACAAGGACCAAAGCAAGGGGTCCAAGTACACTAAACCTGTCCAGGTAGTGCAAAGAGACACAAATCATGTATACACGTAAGACGGGAAATGATGGAACCTTGAAAGGGTGGCAATGTTTGAGAAAAGGCTCAAGGAAGTACCCAAGCCATCCATACCTGTACGAGCACCTCAGATAAATAATGTGGCCAAGGAGAAAAAAGCAACCAGAGAAGAAACTGATCGATGAGACGAGGAAAGAAGAGGAGACCACGCGAGGCGAACACAATCTGCAATGTGAATGGAAAGTATCGACGTCCATGAGAGGCAAAGGAGAAGAAGAGGAACCATCTGACCAGGTGCACCAAGCGGAGAAGGGCAGCCACAGCGCGAGAGACGGAGGCCGTCGAGGCACGAGGACTTCATAATGGAGTAGGACTAAGCTGATCTACAAAAGGAGGTATGTGGGGACGAGTGTCTCGCGAGATGCGGTCTCCGACGTATCCTTGCAAGACTCTGCCCGGAGCTCGGGTGTAAGAGGGCGCACCGAGCCAGTAGAAGCACGGGCTGTACTGCAAGCGGCAGCACCACGGCGTACCTCCCGGCAAAGAGGCCCTACAGGTGCTGGACCTGCAGACAGCTGAGAACACTCAGAGACTAAGATGAACACTGAGGACAGTGAACACACTTCTATGCATATAGTTACTGCTTGTGCAAATGGTGATTAAACAAGTTACCATCACACTGGTGTGATGGTTTCACATCTAGTTGCTTAAAGTGTATTATGATACATCACCCATATGTCTAAACACTCACTGGACAACATTGCCAAAGTCAATAGTTTTGATATTTTTCTTTGTACATTGACAAAGTTTTGTCTGTAGCAATATGATATATGACCATACAGCTGAAAACTGATCTAAACGCATTAGTAAAGCCATAGTTTATGCATTCGTGCTTATTACCAGACACATGATTGTAACTTCGTATTTAATTTCTTAATGTGTAATAAGCTGCACGAACAAACAAACCACTGGAAACTCACCCAACAAGCATTGCCAAATCCAATAGTTAAGGCATTTGTTTGTTTGTTTGTTTGGTAATGCGCACCAAAACTCAGGTAGCTGGGCGCAGCAGTTACAGGAATACTTGAAGCTTAGTTACAACAGGTAAATAGGTACAAAGAATACAATTTGGGAGTAAAAAGGGTAAAATATACAAGACAAATACAGTGGTCGAGTCACCAAAGTGATACATTTAGTTAATAGAGTCGTCCCGAGGTCAGGTGCACAGATAGGAACAGCAAGGTGAGCAACTATTAGTTGTAATTTGCTCGAAGCCAGTTTAGTAGATTACATCTTAATCTAGAGTATGGCTGTTCCGCTCTAAACGCTAGGGGGAGTGCAGACATTATTAGTGCATTATTAGTGCAATGGCGAGCGTGATGCAGCTAGCTTTGAATAGAAAAGGTCTGCAGGCCCTAATAAGTTTACAGGTATAAGCTGTTGATGAAGCCATGGTGCTAACTTGTTTAGTGATAAGGTAGAGTCAAGGTAAAATCCTAATGTTTTGACCTCAGTTACTACTTTGATTACGTTGCCGTCAATATTGAAGGCAGCGTAGCTGGGGCTACGTATTATTAGGTTAGAGTCAGAGCCCAGTATCAGGATCTCAGTTTTAACGTCATTCATGCAGAGGCTTGTTGCTTGTTCCTTTTCATTCTTCATCTGTTGCTTGCTCCTTTTCATTCTTCATCTGTTGCTTGCTCCTTTTGATTCTTCATCTGTTGCTTGCTCCTTTTGATTCTTCATCTGTTGCTTGCTCCTTTTGATTCTTCATCTGTCGCGTGCTCCTTTTGATTCTTCATCTTCCGCTTGCACCTTTTGATTCTTCATCTGTTGCTTGCTCCTTTTGATTCTTCATCTGTTGCTCGCTCCTTTTGATTCTTCATCTGTCGCTTGCTCCTTTTGATTCTTCATCTGTTGCTTGCTCCTTTTGATTCTTCATCTGTTGCTTGCTCCTTTTGATTCTTCATCTGTTGCTTGCTCCTTTTGATTCTTCATCTGTTGCTCGCTCCTTTTCATTCTTCATCTGTCGCGTGCTCCTTTTGATTCTTCATCTTCCGCTTGCACCTTTTGATTCTTCATCTGTTGCTTGCTCCTTTTGATTCTTCATCTTCCGCTTGCACCTTTTGATTCTTCATCTGTTGCTTGCTCCTTTTGATTCTTCATCTTCCGCTTGCACCTTTTGATTCTTCATCTGTTGCTTGCTCCTTTTGATTCTCCGCACCACTTCTTCCATGTCTATGGAGTCATCGTCCCTCACTTTGCATAGCCATTCTGGAACCACTGTGGATTCAGCCCTTCTCCCCCTTAGCATGTGGAACGGGCTAGCATTCACAGTGCCATTATGCGTGAGACGCTCGGCCGCCACCGCTGCCTTTACTGTCTTGTGGGGGTGCATGCCAGAGGCCGTAGCCAGCTGCAGGGCACCTTTATTAATCTATTGGTTCTCTCCACAAGCCCATTGGCTTGGGGATGACAGAGGGATGCCTTCATTTGCTTGATCTGGTTATCTCGCATGAATTTCTCCATTTCTCTCGATACCAACTGGACACCATTGTCCTTTACTATTTCTTTTGGCAGCCGTTCTCTCTCTGAACAACTGCTCGGAGCACATCTATGACTGTTAGAGGAATGATTCATCAACCACATGCCCTATATGTCTATAATGTTAGGTCCAAAAAGTTGACACAACTCTTAATCAGTTTCCAAAACATGAAGTCTTAATATACTGGTGTGCCGCCAACACGTGTTTAGACCCTTCGACAGAGGTCGACCTCAGGGCTTAGCTCTACCATACATTCAAAAGTAAACAGTTATTAGTAACAGGAAATTATAAATCAGGCAAAAATATAACAAAAAAGTATACATTACCACATAATATATATGATCCGATTGAGAAGTTACATCCATCACATACCAGTGTGTGTCAACTTTTTGGACTAAATATTATACACAGAATAGACAATTCAAGGGTGTAGTGCATATGGTTGATGCATCCAGGGTTAGGGTCATATTGCAGATCACCCCCGCAGATACAATTGAGTGGTATTGATATATAGTCATAATCTTGTTTGCTATGATAGAGGTACAAAGCTCAATGAGGGATTAACCCATTCTTCTTTTTCAAATCTATGACGGTTGCCATGGTGATGTCTGGCACAAATTCCGCCTCCACCCATTTTGATAGGTAGTCAATCATTACCACTCCATACCTGGGCTCAGGCAGCATCGCATCCGATGGTCCAATGAAGTCCAAGCCCAAATGTGCCACACTTCTTCTGGGATCTCCATGGGGATCAACAGAGTATGACTCACTTTTAATCTCTTGTCGCTGTTGATGCACTCACGGCACCTTTCCACCATTGTACCTATGTCTTCATCCATACATGGACACCAGTAAAAATCCCTCACTCTGCGTCTTGTCATGTTGCTCCCGAGTGTCCCGAGCACAGAATTATTTTTCTCATTCCCATGGGTAAAATGACTTGATCACCTCTGACCACAACCCATCGGCCTCATAAATTTCATCAGCTACCTGCCAGTACAGCCTCAACCCTTCCGGTGCAGCTCTTTTGCTAGGCTGTCAGTTCATGACCAATCCGGCCACTTAAGTTATAGTCTCATCATTGGCCGCTTCTTCTCTCCAATGGCTCTCACTCATCTCCATGAACTCTTTACTTCTTAAGTCACAAACCAAGGCCACCACGGATTCAACTTCCAGCAATGTGGTTGTGGCACCGCCTCTTTCGGGCAACCGCGACATGCAGTCAGCCTGGGCATTCTTCCACCCTGCTCTACGCAATTTCTCATAGGTATATTCTTGCAGTTTTGCCAATATGCGTGCCAATCTTGGAGTAGACGTTTTCGTTCCTCCTGAGCTCAGCATGTGTATCAATGGTTTGTGGTCAGTGACCAGATGTCATTTTGTGGCCCATACACTGAAACACTCCACGGCCCAGGTGCACACCAACATTTCTAACTCGACCACAAAGTTGTACTTCCCAGCCTCTGACAACGCTTTGGACACAAAAGTCAGAATATGCCCTGTATCACCTCTTTTCTGGGTCAGCGTTCCCCCCATTGCGTAGGCGCTCACGTCCGTGGTGATGTTTGTCTTCCACATCGGGTTGAAGGGTCGTAGGCAGGGGGCTCCTACCATCCTCGTCTTTACCTCCTCAAAGGCTCTCTATTGCTCCAATCGCCGTTCGTACTCATCCGCTTTCTTTAATAATTCCCTTAGGGGTGCTGTCGTTTCGGAGAAACAGGAGCATATTTTGCATAGTATTCTGCAAGTCCTAGGAAGGATCGTAGTTGTTCCTTGTTGGTGGGCGGCGGTGCTTTGACAATCGCTTGTAACAGGTTTTTCTTTGGACTGATGCCTTCTCTCGAAATCGTGTATCCCACGTACTCTACTTCACTCGCTTTTATCATGCATTTATCATATTGCAGCTTCACTCCAGCCTCTTGCAGATTTGTGAGTACTTTCCTTAGCACAACATCATGGGTCTCTACATCCTCTGCATATATGAGAATGTTGTCCTGGAAATACGACGCATCTCAATGTTGCGTAGCAGCGAGTCCCTCATTCTTTGAAAAGCTGAAGCAGCAGAGAACAGACCAAATGGCATTCTGGTGAGCTGATAGGTGCCAAACGGTGTGATGAACGTTGTGAGTGGTCTAGACTCTTTGTGCAAACTTATTTGATGGTGCGCATCTCTCGTGTTCAATTTCAAAAAGTACTTGGCCTCCATCATCAGAATCAGTCCCTTCATACTCGGCAGCAGGTAACTGTCCGTTATCACTTCCGTGTTCAGGCAGCGCAGGTCGATGCAAATTCTGATGTCATTCGAGAACTGTTTCTTGATCAGCACCACTGCACTTAACCATTGCGATGACTCGCCTGTTTCAATCGTACAATCTTGGAGCATTTTCGTGAATCGGGCCTGTAGCGCACCTCTTGCTGTCACTGTCACAGCTCTCGTCCTGTTTTTGACTGGGACAGCACTTTGCCTCAATCTGATCTTGTGTACATAGTTCTTGATTGTACCCAATCTTGGAAATTCCTCTCTTGACACTGATGCACCCCCTGTTCTTATGGAGAGCACTTGGTCCACCGTGCTGGGATACAACTTGATGTCCAGCTTTGCCTTGTCATCCCACCCCAACATTGCCGGTCCCTCCTCTGAAAAGTACACTCTTATTTCCGTGTCTGCCTTTGAACTCGATTGTCACCTGGATACAGCCCAGTAACCGCACTAATGCTCCACCGAACACTGTGGGTCGCTGTTTCGTTCCTCTCACCTCACCTTTGTCTTGCCCCACCATATCTTTGTAGGTCAGCCATCACTCTGGTCTTGTTAATATCTGCTTTAATTATGCATTGCGGCTTCTCTCTCCTAGCTGGAGAGCTATTTACCATGACGACAGTGGGTCTGTCGTCTTCAGAGGTTCGGTCTCCTCCCATATCCCCATTAGCATCTATGGATGATATTTTCTTTTCACCCCACTTGTAAGCAACCGCAACGTGGCCACATCTTTTGCAGCTCGAGCATTCTTTGCTCCTGGCTGGACACTCCCTGTTGTTTGCCAGATTTCGCCATGCTGGTGTTCCTATGGCACTTTAGGGGTACCTTCCTCCACTCTCCTTCACCTCTGGCCTCATTCCTGGACTTCTCTCTGCTCCGTTTGTACTGAACCGCCTGCACTTCTGTAGCTTGTAGGCTTCCGGCCGAGCCTTTACGTTAGAGCGAGGCTTCTTCGGCCGCTCTAGCAATCTGAACTGTGTTGTGCAACTGCAGTTCCTTTTCGATTATGAATTTGTCTTGCACTTTCCTGCTGTCTGTATGCACTGTCAGTCAGCATGTTGCAAACCATGCTTTCTGTGTTGCCCCCTGATTCGCATGGCGCAGCCATCTCCCTCAGTCGGGTGATGTGATCATCTAGTGGCTCTGCACCTTCCTGCTTCCGGGTGTGAAACCTTATTCTATGCAACACGGTGTTGCCCTTGCTTGAGAATCTTGTGACTATCCTCCTGATGGCCTATTTAGACACATCGTCAGTAGCGCCCTCATCAGGTTCAGGCTTTAATCCTGCGGAGATCCTCTGGCCTTGCACCCCCATGGCGGGGATTAGCGTAGCCCTCTTCCTGCATGGGGCATAAGCTTCGCCTCCCGCTGCATGTGGTTGAGGCCACAGGATCACGGGCCTGCCTTGCTCCTGCAGGAATGCTGCGGTTGGCGCCGCTCAGTGTGTTCACTCTCCTCAATGTTCACCTTAGTCTCTGAGTGTTCTCAGCTGTCTGCAGGGCCTCTTTGCCAGGAGGTGCGCCGGGGTGCTGCGGCTTGCTGCACAGCCCACGCTTCTATTGGGTTGGCACGCTCTCTCGCGCCCAAACTTTGTGCTGAGTCATGCGAGATTACGGGCAAGACTGCTTCTCGCGAGACCCTTGTCCCCACATACGTAGAGCAGCTTGGTCCTACTCCATTATGAAGTCCTTGTACATGGACGGCCTCCGTCTCTCGTGCTGTGGCCGTCCTTCTCGCGAGACCCTTGTCCCCACACTATGGCCATTTATTTTGTAATGAACACCTACAAAAGTCAACATTTTGGCTTGCCCAATGTGTTTTTAATCATAATACACTTTTGGAAATGAGATATGAAAATGTGTCTAAGTTACAAAGTGTAGGCCACTCCTTTGTGAATTAAAAACTCTGTAGAATGGCCCAGAGAGCGCTGTGGACACGGCTCTTCGCGTTCTCCATCACCGACGGACTCCCTGTGTAGTAAGTGCGTTTCCCAATCCCAGTGCAAGATGAGCCAGTAGTCGAGGAGAGGAAGCTGGAGAGAGTGTGGGCACACAATAGACGCCGCCACAGACGGTAATGCCCAAAAAGGAATAGCAAGGCCGAAAAGACCAAATGTTTCTAATCTAAGTTCTCCATTTTTTTCACCTTTTTCCCCAAACAAATAGATGGGGGGTGGGCTAAGAGAATTAAAAAAGGTAGGAGGCAGGTGGGAGGATTGTGGGGGGTCTCCCTCTGCATTTAAAATGGAAAAAAGTACAACAAATCAAAATGTTTTTTTCCTGCCTCGTTGTTTGTTTTGGTATTATAACATAGATCAGAGGTCTTCAAACTGTGGGGTGTGCCCCCCCCCCTTCCCCCAGGAGGGCGTAGCCACATCCCGGAGGGGTGGGGGGGCAAGAGAAATGTAAAAAAAAAATCTTTTTAATTGGTGAAAATGGGCAGGGGCGGTGACACATGGTCAGACTGGACCATAAAACGGTCTCAGGCACCAATGAAAAAGCGTCCCGCAGTTGCTAATGGATATTCATTCCTTTAGTCACAGACTGTCTGAATAGTACCCAAGGGGGTGTTCTTTGTTAAAATGTAAGTAGATTGTGATATTTAAAGAATATTTATTCAGCAACAATGGTCAAAACTATTAGCTGCATAGTTAAGTAACTCATCAAACTGGCCCACATTGGCCAAACAAGTGGCCCATTTAGACCGGCCTACACTAGCATTTTTGGTACGGGCATCGCCCTATTGCCCTGTATGCCAGTCCGAGCCTGGCGGCTCATCCATAATGGGCGAGGGGCTCATCCATAATGGACGAGGGCAGCTTTTTCCAGCTGAGGGAGTTCTCCTGGGCTGGCTGAACTGTCTAAGGCATGGGTGCACAACATACGGCCCGCGGGCCAGTTGCGGCCCGCCATGCCGTCTTGTCCGGCCCGCGAGGCACAAAGACTTTCCTAATGGAGGGCGGCCCGCAAGCAGCATCGGCCGCCCTCCATTAGGAAAGTCTTTGTTGTCTTACGGGCCGGACAAAACACTGGCCCTCATTGGTTCAGTGCACACGAACCACGCAGCTCCTACGAGCCACGTAGTGCGTGTGTGCTGCACCAATGGAGTGCCAGCACTACGGCTAGCGTGGCCAGTAAGGCTTGATGCCGGAAGGCATTTCAGCCTTGCTTGCCACGCAAGCCGTAGTAACAGAGACCTCGCCAGCGTTCCAGCACGTCTGGGTAAGTACATGGTGGCGGGGCTGTATGTTTGTGTGTGTGTGTGTCTGTCTCGGGTCCGTCTTGACTGTGTTTTTTGTTTTTGTATGTATGTTGAGATGCGGAGGTGGGGGGGGGGTGTCTGGTGTGTATGGGTGTGTTTGTATTTGTATGTCTGCAGTGTATGTTGAGATGCGGGCGTGGGGGGTGTGTCGGGTCTGCTTGAATGTATTTGTGTGCAAGTGCAGTGTGTGTTGAGATGCGGAGGGGGTGTGTGTGTCGAGTCTGCCTGAATGTATTTGTGTGCAAGTTCAGTGTATGTTGAGATGCGGGGGTGGGGTGTGTGTCGGGTCTGCTTGAATGTGTTTGTGTGCAAGTGCAGTGTGTGCTGAGATGCGGAGGGGGTGTAGGGGTCAGGTCTGCCGAATGTGTTTGTGTGCAAGTTCAGTGTATGTTGAGATGCGGGGGTGGGGTGTGTGTCGGGTCTGCCTGAATGTGTTTGTGTGCAAGTTCAGTGTATGTTGAGATGCGGGGGTGGGGTGTGTGTCGGGTCTGCTTGAATGTGTTTGTGTGAAAGTGCAGTGTGTGTTGAGATGTGGAGGGGGTGTGTGTGTCGCGTCTGCTTGAATGTGTTGGTGTGCAAGTGCAGTGTGTGTTGAGATGCGGGGCTGGGGTGTGTGTCGGGTTTGCCTGAATGTGTTTGTGTGCAAGTGAAGTGTATGTTGAGATGTGGGGGTGGGGGGTCCGGGTCTGTATGCGTGCATGCTTGTGAGTTTGTTTGGTGAGTTGGGGGTGGGGGGGTTCGAGTCTGTATGGGTGCATGGTGTAGGCTTGTGGGTTTGTGTGCTGAGTTGGGGGTGGGGGTTCGGGTCTGTATGGGTGCATGGTGTATGCTTGTGGGTTTGTGTGCTGAGTTGGGGGGGTCGGGTCTGTATGGGTGCATGGTGTATGCTTGTGGGTTTGTGTGCTGAGTTGGGGGTGAGGGGTTCGGGTCTGTATGGGTGCATGGTGTATGCTTGTGGGTTTGTGTGCTGAGTTGGGGGTTGGGGGTTCGGGTCTGTATGGGTGCATGGTGTATGCTTGTTAGTTTGTATGCTGAGTTGGGGGGGTTCGGGTCTGTATGGGTGCATGGTGTATACTTGTGGGTTTGTGTGCTGAGTTGGGGGTGGGGGTTCGGGTCTGTATGGGTGCATGATGTATGCTTGTGGGTTTGTGTGCTGAGTTGGGGGTTTGGGTCTGTATGGGTGCATGGTGTATGCTTGTGGGTTTGTGTGCTGAGTTGGGGGTGGGGGGTTCGGGTCTGTATGGGTGCATGGTGTATGCTTGTGGGTTTGTGTGCTGAGTTGGGAGGTTGGGGGTTCGGGTCTGTATAGGTGCATGGTGTATGCTTGTTAGTTTGTATGCAGGGGTGGGGGGTTGGGGTCTGTATGAGTATGTATGCATGGTGCATGCTTGGTGGAATGGGGCATAGTGTTTGCTTGAGGGGTGGGTGTCGGGGCATAGTGTTTGCATGAGGGGTGGGTGTCTTGGGCATAGTGTTTGCATGAGGGGTGGGTGTCATGGGGCATAGTGTTTGGTCGGGGAGTGGGTGTCTTTTTTTTATTTTTTTTTTATTGTTGTATGATTAGTTTACATAAAACCTTATACAACATAAAGTGCATTACAAACAAATGGAAAAATACATTTCATTTTATGAACAGATATACAAATATACAAATACAAATATCTATATATAAAAAAATTTCAACACATTTATCAGCCTTTAAAATCGTTCCCAGACATAAAATCAAATTCCATACGTATTATATACAGTTTACATTTCCTATACCGTAGATCATTTCATATACCATAGGTCCACTCTAGTCTCTACTCATTGAATTCCTTATTTTTTGCTTCCAGTTCCTCCTGAATATTAAGTAGGAGTGAATTCAATGCGAGGATTAGGGAGATATTTGCACCCCACATGCAGCGACTCCAGAACAGATTCTTCGACATTTCCCAATCCCCATCAAATCTATCTGTAACGTAGAAAGATCTTTTATTCCCAAAATGGGTGCATGTCAGGAGGAGGTGCCTAAGTGTTTCTGTCATGTCAGTCGCTCCACAAAATCGACCTGAGAGACTTTTAGAATTTTCCTTCGACCCTTTTTCTTTATGGGTCCAATGGTAAATTCTTTCTAGGGTGGGCATCTGGTTTAGTCTGAAGCGCATAAATGTGGTTCTCGCCCTCTGGCAAGGAAATCTTTGAATATATAGAGGAATCGATTCCCTTGCATGCAAAAATGTAGCATACTCCTTGTAGGTAACATGGGACTCAATATCATTTACTGTGTCTACCCAGTCTGACCTAAATAAAGATTTTTTGACTAGTCCCGGTCGTTGAATCAGATCGTCTAAACAAAGTCCCAGCGATTCCAACAGAGAGAACATTCTATCGCTAAAACTCTTGATAGATAGTACCGCCCCCGTTTTGACTACCTTATTCAACAACTCATATAAGGTGCTTATCGGAGGATCATGTATTTTTCTAAAAGAGGAGAGTTGCCTCCACAAGTATCTGGCTTTAAGTGATATGAGACATAACTCGTGCCGAATAATGGAATTGGGGACTGCCCTAGAAAGGCCCATTGCTTCCTTCCACAGTTTCCCCTGGATCACATTTAGGTAGGAACTCAAGTCCTTTGTACAAATGTCCAAACCGTACAAAAGAACCAGTTCACATTTCGCAAGATAGAAGCGTCTAATAGGCAGAAGCGAAAATTTACAGACCTTTGCCCTCAGAAATTTCATCTGATTCTTTAGTTTAGCTGTTTTATCCCCAAGATTCAATTTCCACATTTTTAGGCTTGATTGGTTGGAAAAATTATAACCTAGATAGGTTATGGCCTGAACCTGTTCCACCGAGTTATCTCCCATCTTCCAGATACATGGTTTGACAACTCTCTTCCTAGAAATTACAATCGTTCGGGATTTCGAAGCGTTGGGGGAAAGATTATTCGCCAGTGCATATTGGTAAAAAATATCCATCCTTCTGCGAAGGCCTCTCGGGGTACGATCAAAAAGGATAAAGTCATCTGCAAAGGCCATCCACTCGATAGCCAAGCTACCCAACCTGACCGGAGCAATGGAAGGGCCCTGCCACATGTCCTCCACATCACTAACGTACAGGTTAAAGAGCATGGGTGCAAGGGAGCAGCCCTGCTTGACCCCAACCTCAGTATCAACAGCATCAGATAGGGAACCTTCTTGTGATAAACGTACCCTGACAGAGGTATTCCTATGTAAAAGAGCCAAGATTTGGACAATCTTGCGTGGAATATTCATAGCTAACAATTTTGTCCACAATCTTGCTCTAATAACCCCATCAAAGGCATTAGAGAGGTCCAGGGAAGCCATATATACATCTCCCATTTTAGTTTGATGAACTGTATCTCTTAGATGAGCCAAAATCATCCCATTCAGGTCGGTTCCCAAGCCCTCTCTGAAACCAACCTGGAATTTACTATAGCAGGCCTTCCCTCTAATAACCTTTATTAAGGTCCCTCAAAAGCAAAATACCAAAGACTTTGCTCGCTGCATCTAACAGTGCTATAGGCCTGTAGTTCTGTGGATTTAGGACGTCCCCTTTTTTGTAGATAGGAATTATGATGCTCTGTGACCAGGTTTTAATGATGGAATGATATTTAAATACATCATTGAATATGGGTTTGAGTAACTTAGCCCACATTTCCGGGGCCGACTTTATAACAAAAGGGGGAATACCATCAGGGCCCGGTGCTCTAGAAGATTTAAGCTTATTGATGGCCCATTTAATATCCTCTATATCCCACAAACACTCACCTACAACCGGAGGGCCTAAGTTCACCTCCTGTTCCCTAGAGAGATTAGAGGGTAGAGCGAACTTTTCCTTATAGAAGAGAGTCCACACATCCGCTTGAATGGGGCAGTCTAATTTATCTTTAGCAGGCGTGAGTATGGAGTTGATGGTAGACCAATATTTGACCTCTCTGCCCTTGCATAGATTATACATCATCAGTTGATGTGTTTCATGATAATGATCCATTCTGAGAGACTTGATAAAGTTTTTGTAGTTCTGAATTATTTTTTTCTTTCTCAGCCTAAGTTCCGAGAAAGGAATAGACGCTTTATTCAAGGCTTTGATTTCCCTATATTTAGTACGCTTGGCGTTTTGAATTCTGGGATCAGCCGCCCGCACCCTCGGTTTCGGCACCCCCAGATCTCTGGCCATACTAATTTTATAGACACATGACAAAATAATATTATAGTAGGAACCTCCCAACTCAATGTCATCCCCCCTGATAATTTGAAGCTGCACCTTGGACAAATTTTCCAACACCAAGGTATTAAATTTCTTAATTATTTTCTTATTCCAAGTAACCCTTCTCCCATTGTTTCCCACCTCTAAACCCTGCAACATGGGATTGATATAAATACCCATGTCGGGGATGGAGAGAGAAAAACGTAAGGGAACGTGATCACTGAACTCGACCTCCATAAGTGACAGTTTTCCACAAGCTTGCTTCCAGCCATTAGATACATAAAAGAAATCAATTCTAGAGCTATTACTACCTCTTTTCCAAGTATGTTTAGGAAGATTCCAATCTAAGGCATGGTCTAAAAGACCCAAATCCCAATTATCTAAATAATTATCCCACCTTATACCTCTTTTTGTAGTCGTACTCAGAAGTCTAGGTAATACCCCTCTTTCATTGAGCACCGCACCCTCGGCACAAGCTGAATTAAAATCCCCTCCCAAAATAATGCGATTTCCAAACCCTTTCCCAAACCAACTTCCCAAGATCATATCTAGAGAGTCCTCCACTTCCTCAATGTCTACTTTTAGCGGATTCCAATAGAGGTTCAAGAGGAGTATCGGCTCTAAATTATTCTCCCTAGAAAGCATAGTAGCCAGAAGCCAGAAGCCAGTTACTCCTAAATATCACCTCACCTACGAACCCCAAGTTACGATCGATGGCAATAATCAGGCCTCCGCTGGGTCTGCCCTGCTGACCCCTAGTAGCTACTGAAGAAAAAGTATAGAAACCTTCTATGTGCATATCTGACAGCATCATAGTTTCCTGTAAGAAATAGATACGGGGTCGTACATAATTTTCCCTTTTATTCAGAAACGTGTTGAGATTGATTCCCCCACAAGAATTCCAAGAGATCACCTCAATCTCTATATAGTTAGGAACACCCCTTATCTTGTCTAAATGTTTCCAAGCTTTTGAGTGCCGGTTGTAGCCATGGCCAATCCTGATTATTATTCAGGAGGCTTGAAATCAGTGCCAACCCTGGACCCAAATTTTCTAATTTATTATTATCACGTTGAGCAGTTTGTTTGTTTTGGATATTATTCGCGGTTCCTGATATTCAAGAAAGTTATTGGCCTCTTTATTATCTGCTAATGAGAGTAGATCGTAGCCCAAAGAATTAAGTTTTTTTTTCTTGGGCACGCACCATATCTGCTACCATTACCGAATGAAAACAACTTACCATTCTGTGATTATTGCAGTTAGGAAGAGATATGGCATCTATATCATCTGTTGTTATTGCTCGTAGCACAGGGATCTTTTTAAACAGATTTAAGAGATGAGTTCTGTTCAAGTTAACCTGTGAGTCTGTTATATTATTGTTAATCCAACCCACTATTTTCCCTGTACAGAGCTTAGTAGGGGCCTGAATCGCAGTAGATTGCTTCTTTGTGTGATCTACTCCAGAAGTGATCATAGCATCACCTTTCGGATCTTGGAGTTTTGGGGGTTGTATATTTTTGGGGTTTCTTCCCATAATATTAATGGTAGAACCACTATCCCTCCCAAACAATTCGGTCGACCCCTTAACGGGATGGGTAGTATTACTTATAGCTGGCAGTGTTTCTTGGGAAGCCGTAGGGAATTTGACTTGTTGTGTGCCTACGGATGTTCTGGCGTGTTTGGTGCTAATTATTGTGCCAAAAGCTGTCATCTTTGTTTGTTTGGTTTGAATGAGCTCAAAGCCACGTTTCAGCAAGTTATTCTTTTCCTTATTAGCGTCTATAGTAGTTTCCCCACTAGCCACCGGGCCTTTATTATTCTCGCCCTGAACTGGACTCTCTTCCTTATGAGTATCCTTGGGACCCCCCCTAGGTTCCGTCTCTTCCTGGAGCGGGATGTTTCTAATTCCTTTAAGGTTGGCATTTCTACCTTTAATTTTTGTATTGGGCATGTTTTTGCTTTTTTTAAGTGTCCTACCCTGCTTTTTAGATTTTTTACGCCTACCCACTGGGGATTGGGGCTCCTCATTTATATTATAGTCGGAAATATTCACAGGCACTCTTCCATCATTGTTACTCTTTGCCTCCAATTCCAGCTCTAGATTTGATGATTTTTTCTCTCTATGTTTGGTCTTATGTTTGCTTTTTAGCCCTTTTATTGGTGTGGTGTATTGAGGAGATCTTGTATCTTCACTACTGATGTTCAAGGGTTCTATGTCATTAAGAGATACTCTCGCATGCATCTGTGCACTGAGGTTATCCAACTCCTGATCTTCGGAGCACCCTTCAGTTGCCATCATTATGACATCTACGAGGGTAGAAGGACTATCGGGAGAAACCATTTTCTTTCCGTAATTATTATTGTTGTCCTCGTTATCTCTTTGGCCCTGGGAATCACGTTCCCCTAGCTCTCTCTTAGATGAAGTAGGATGGTCTCCTGTAAGCATAACTTCCAACAGAGTGGTAATTTTTGCATCCATGGTAGTTAATCTTATGTCCTGATCCTTTCTAAATTTGTCACATCGACTCTGTTCTTTAATAATATATTCATTCATGGTCTTGCCCTCTACTATTCCCTCCAAAAATGCCAGACGAGACACCAGCTGATTGAAAGCCGCTTGTTGCCCTATCATAGAGCCCGCCATAGTCTCTTGAGACTCCCCCAGCGTTTTCAAGGGCAAATTTAGACTAATGTGTAGGTTCGATAGGAGTGGTAACAAATAATCACCTCTCTCCTTCCTACTTAAACCAGATGTTTCTTGTTTATCTTCCTCTACTACATGGTTTTCTCGTAGAGATTGCTGAGGATCCGTTGCTTTGTCTTCCATTTGCACTATATAATCCTCCCATTTGTCAGTTTGAGTAGAGGCTATTTTATTGTGTGTAGACGAATTGTCTGTTTCTGTGGTCGATTTAACCAGAGATTGTTGCGTACCCACTAGTTGATTCCCAGTTATGTAGTTGTTTTCATCACATGGGTGTGAGTTAGAAGGCGCACCCTCTGATAGACTCCTTGCCCCCTTTCCATTGTGCACAGATCTACCTGCTGGTATCTCTAAATCCACAATTTCTTTAAGCAAAACACCCGTAGCATCTGCCATAGTAAAAAAAGAGTCATCTAAATCGCTTTCCCCAATAGGTTGATTGGGGTTATACTTAGGGCGACTAGAAGTCCCTTTAGAATGAACCCCCCCCCATCATTTAGCTTAAGGGTTTCTAACCTTGGAGAATCTAGGGAAGACTGCACATTACCCTTATTCTCCTTTCCAAAAATGAATGTAGCTGGCGAAATATGCGAAAATTGCATGAATCCGGATGGGTTTGTCCCTTCCAAGTTAACGATTCTAAACCATCTCCAGCTTGTGTTTTACTATTCAAAATCTTCCTCTGAAGGGGGGTAGAAGCGTGATAGCGGACTACCTTTTTAGTACCAATAAAGCTTTGTTGGAGGCATTCTTCATCTGTAAGTTCCTGTCTAAATTCTGGTTTGTCCCTCTGAACCCCCTTAAATTCGGAATCTGCTAACTCCATATCCCTATTACTAGGAGCTACGACATCGGACACTACGAGGTCGGTAGAAGAGGAGCCCCTCTGACCCCCTTCAGCACTAAAAATAGAATTTTCTTTAGTCTTAGCCACAGCTAAAATAGGGTTAGGCATATTTCCCGTAGAATTTATGTGCGCAGGTGCCTCACTCAGCCTCCCGGAGCCAGGTTGAACCTCTACAATTATAGGTGCTTGGTTCTCAACAGTTTCAAACCCACTTCTAAGTGCGGGCATGTTAGAAGTAAAAGCACAGATACTATGTTACTTACAGAGGGGAGAACAGCTCGCAGCCTCTAGGTATTAATAATAATATCTCCGAAATGGCTATGAGTGAAATCAATGAAAACAATAGCTGGGAACAAAAGATATGCGGTTAAAAGAGTATACAATGCTTGTCAATTACTTTTAAAATCAGTGTCACATATACTCCTTTTTTTTTTTTGTTTTTATACGAATGGATTTATACGTGATATAAAAGCATCACCTTGGGAACGCCCGATGGCTTGAGGAGCAGCCAGAGTCCGTCTCTCCTCCCCAGTGTCCAGCTAAGAGCAACAGATGACCCCTGTTGATTCTTCTTAGTAAGTAAGACCCAGCCGGACTTCCTGCGCCACCCCGAGCCAAACAGCAGCAAAACAAGCAAGGGCGGTTTGGGCTGGTCTATGAAGCTGCACAAAGTCACGTGATTGCCCACGTGATCGCCGGTTGGCTCCGCCTCCTCCCGGAAGCGAGCGTGCCTCGGCAAGAGCCCTCCGTGGCTCGCAGTGCCAAGGATAATGTTTCCCCAGATGAACGTTCTTTCTGGAATAGCAGCTCTCTCCTCCTACAACAGTGGGTGCCTTGGGGCATAGTGTTTGCATGAGGGGTGGGTGTCTTGGGGCATAGTGTTTGGTCGGGAAGTGGGGGCTATGGGTCATAGTGTTTGCATGAGGGGTGGGTGTCATGGGGCATAGTGTTTGGTCGGGGAGTGGGTGCTATGGGGCATAGTGTTTGCTTGAGGGGTGGGTGTCTTGGGGCATAGTGTTTGCATGAGGGGTGGGTGTCTTGGGCAATAGTGTTTGCATGAGGGGTGGGTGTCTTGGGGCATAGTGTTTGCATGAGGGGTGGGTGTCTTGGGGCATAGTGTTTGCATGAGAGGTGGGTGTCTTGGGGCATAGTGTTTGCATGAGGGGTGGGTGTCATGGGGCATAGTGTTTGGTCGGGGAGTGGGTGTCTTGGGGCATAGTGTTTGCATGAGGGGTGGGTGTCTTGGGGCATAGTGTTTGCATGAGGGGTGGGTGTCATGGGGCATAGTGTTTGCATGAGGGGTGGGTGTCTTGGGGCATAGTGTTTGCATGAGGGGTGGGAGTCATGGGGCATAGTGTTTGGTCGGGAAGTGGGGGCTATGGGGCATGGTGTTTGCATGAGGGGTGGGTGTCATGGGGCATAGTGTTTGGTCGGGGAGTGGGTGCTATGGGGCATAGTGTTTGCTTGAGGGGTGGGTGTCTTGGGGCATAGTGTTTGCATGAGGGGTGGGAGTCATGGGGCATAGTGTTTGGTCGGGAAGTGGGGGCTATGGGGCATAGTGTTTGCATGAGGGGTGGGTGTCATGGGGCATAGTGTTTGGTCGGGGAGTGGGTGCTATGGGGCATAGTGTTTGCTTGAGGGGTGGGTGTCTTGGGGCATAGTGTTTGCATGAGGGGTGGCTGTGTTGGGGCATAGTGTTTGCATGAGGGGTGGGTGTCTTGGGGCAT
The DNA here is from genome assembly GCF_040938575.1 of Ambystoma mexicanum. Taxonomy (NCBI): domain Eukaryota; kingdom Metazoa; phylum Chordata; class Amphibia; order Caudata; family Ambystomatidae; genus Ambystoma; species Ambystoma mexicanum. Next base: position 1,301,598,964 of record NC_090933.1, on the reverse strand, counting down.
AGTGTTTGCATTAGGGGTGGGTGTCATGGGGCATAGTGTTTGGTCAGGGAGTGGGGGCTATGGGGCATAGTGTTTGCATGAGGGGTGGGTGTCATGGGGCATAGTGTTTGGTCGTGGAGTGGTGGCTATGGGGCATAGTGTTTGCTTGAGGGGTGGGTGTCTTGGGACATAGTGTTTGCATGAGGGGTGGGTGTCATGGGGCATAGTGTTTGGTTGGGGAGTGGGGGCCATGGGACATAGTGTTTGCATGAGGGGTGGGGCCATGGGGCATAGTGTTTAATAAAAATTAGGGGTTGAAAAAGCCTCCCGCCACGCCTACCGCCCCACCCACATTTACTTTTCGGCCCACTATAGCCATCATGTAGGGTACTTTCGGCCCTCTGTCAAAATCAGTTGTGCACCCTTGGTCTAAGGGAAACACTGTTTCCCTTTGACAGTTCAGTTCCCCAGCCGCACATGCTCACTGAGCCATGCAACGCTGGGGCGTTTTGCTTTGCCAGCCTTGCATAGCTCATTGGAAATGCTGGCTGGGGCACTGCATGTCTGTATATGCGAGGGGGAGCTCCTGCGCCTCCTCGCACATACTGACAGAGCAGCCTGGTGTGCGGCATTTCAGCACCCACGCGCAGGCCCCTGCAGAAGGTACATTTATGTTCATTTATTTTTTATTTAAATATATGAATGGATGCGTGAATGCTTGTGTTATGAGTGAGTGCATGCGATGGGTGCTCGTATGAATGATAGAGTGATTTCTGTGAATGTGTGTGTGTTTGCTTTCGTCCGTTGAGTTGATTTTGGTGAGTGGGGGATAGAAGGGGGAAGGAGGGTTGTACAACAAAGGCATTTTAAAAATGCCTTGGTTGCACAATCCCCCTACCCAGCTGCCAAAATCAGCTCTCCTTCTGAGGGGATGTGGGACCCCTTGACAGGAGGCTCTGACAATCTGATGCTGGAGAGTTACAAACCTCCACATTAGTAATCCCTACAGCACCAGGGTACACCTGTACTGGCACCAAACTGGGCAGCCTCTAGGAGGTCTTCTACAAACAGAGAGAAAGTGGCTGTAGCCATGCGGGGGATATATAGGGAAGCACGTGAGGGCATACATGCCAACCCTCCCGATTTAGGCGGGAGACTCCCGATTCTGCAATTAGAAATATCCATATTTTTCCCGTTCTCCTGCCTAAAATAATTCTAATCCCAATGCAAGCCTGTGGGAAAATGAATTTCTCTCGCTTTCCGTGACAAAAAACTCCCTACCAGGGGCTTCAAAATGTTGGCATGTGTGTGAGGGGAGATAAAGAACCCTGAATAACAAGTGGCAATCGCGGACGAGGTGCAAATGAGGATGTTGGGGATTTGACCAAATCCATGTTTTCAAAAGATTAAAGTGACCGCATTTTTTTTATTGCAGGAGCAGACCCCCACAGCCCCCACTTGTTCCCCCTACCTTTATTATTATCCCTTACCCCACCCCCGCATATATTTTATTTTAAAAGGTTTTTTTCAGTAAATAAATAAAAAAACAATTCGGTCACTTCTACCTCGAAAACATTGGATTCGGTCACTTCTACCTCGAAACATTGGATTCGGTCACTTCTACGGTATCAGTAAATGGCACCTCAGAGGTCCCGAGGCACTGCTTGATTTGAAACCACCATGAATGACCGGGCAAGCGCTGCTAGAGAAAAGACGGAACTATGCTAAGACACAGCACGATGGACATCCTGACCGGGTCCTTAGTATTCTTTTGTTGAGGCAGGGCAACCCCTCATAGTAGTTAGGGACAGTTAGGCCTTGCACGAACCCCTTTTCCCTTTCTTTTTGAATAAATATAAGTCTTTAGTAAGAAAATATACCACCTGTATCTCGCTTCTCTCCTTCTGCACTCTTACAGATCGGCCCTCCATCACCAGGTCCCAGATGGACTCTCCTCGCCCCTCCCTCTGGTTCCATGAACTGAAATATGAAGCCGGCTCTCAGGAAAGTGCACCTTGGGAGCAAAACAAAAGTCAAGTCTGCATTGCCACATTTACCAGCAAGGCCCCAACCACAGCTTCTCATCATGTTTGGCAGAGGGCGATTAGCAAATCAAGGTGGTCTGTTGGCTACATGTGAGCCAGGGCAATGGAACAGGGTGCACGAGAAGGAATTGGCAATGTGGGCAAGTAAAGGACATGCGAGGGAAGGGGGTGAGTTAAGGGGGGTGCACAAGGGAAATGGAAGTTCGTTGTATGAAAGACGCTGACGGGGCATCAAGGATGTGGTGCAAATGAAGGACACCGGAGGGTGATGGGCAAGGCAAATAGGGTAAATGAGACAGAAGTACACATCTGGAAAGGTAGGTGAGCAGATTGAATGACTGTTCCTGAGATCTGTGCCTAACCTACATGCCGCTGTACCCACATTTTGGGGCAGATTCAGCCTCTTTATATTTCCCTACAAAGTGATTCATAATTGCTTTATGAGCATTTGTTTCAGTTAAGACTTCTCATGCGTTTTGTCAGGTTCCTTTGTCATGTGACTTGGTGCTTTGAAACCCAGATTTATTGGACAGTGCAATAGGTTAGTCCTTTGATGAAAGTGTTTTGTTGGTTCTATTATTGAAGATGGAACTGGAGAAGATGAAGTCTCCTTTGCTGTCTGAGTTTAAAACCGTGAAACCAGGACGCTCGGGCTTAAATCCCTGCTTACCACAATTAACACATTAAGTTACCCTGAGTAAATCACCTTGCATCACCGTTCCTCGTTTTGCATAACAATCTTTAGGGTGTCTCACTCATATGGGGTTTTAATCTGTAGTGTTACTCCATACATAAAGATGAAACATGTATATAATGCGTACTGACAGGAAGGCAGTATGCCAAGTGAGGTTCTTGTGTGGTGGGGGAGGAAGGGGCGGTAAACAGGGTGGCAGCTGTGGCTGTTGTGTTGTGCGGTGGGGAGGCAGGAAACCAGGTATGGATCTTATGCCTTGCCAGTGCAGGTTTGACTCTTAGAGTGAAGGCAGATAAGTTGCATAAAAGGAAAGTAATGGCAATGAGTTCAGGGCGGGGGGGAGGTATTAGGTCTAGTTGTTCGGGAAGTCGGGACGCTGCATTGTGGGCTCGGGCCACCGCAACATGGGCCAGAAAATTGTAATGGCCCCCCAGGCCAAATGTTGCCAGTCCCCCCTTGTTTATCAATCGTGTTGTTCATTCTATGCAGCCTCTGAGAGCTCCCAAGCTTCATTACAGCCTCTGAGAGCTCCCAAGCTTCCATACAGCCTGAGAGCTCCCAAACTTCCATACAGCCTGAGAGCTCCCAAGCTTCCATACAGCCTGAGCGCTCCCAAGCTTCCATACAGCCTCTGAGAGCTCCCAAGCTTCCATACAGCCTGAGAGCTCCCAAGCTTCCATACAGCCTGAGAGCTCCCAAGCTTCCATACAGCCTGAGCGCTCCCAAGCTTCCATACAGCCTCTGAGAGCTCCCAAGCTTCCATACAGCCTGAGAGCTCCCAAGCTTCCATACAGCCTCTGAGAGCTCCCAAGCTTCCACACAGCCTCTGAGAGCTCCCAAGCTTCCACACAGCCTCTGAGAGCTCCCAGGCTTCCACACAGCCTCTGAGAGCTCCCAAGCTTCCATACAGCCTGAGAGCTCCCAAGCTTCCATACAGCCTCTGAGAGCTCCCAAGCTTCCACACAGCCTGAGAGCTCCCAAGCTTCCATACAGCCTCTGACAGCTCCCAAGCTTCCATACAGCCTGAGAGCTCCCAAGCTTCCATACAGCCTCTGAGAGCTCCCAAGCTTCCACACGCCGTGCACAAGCAGCTTCGCCAATCCTGTTGTTCATTCTATGCAGCCTCTGAGAGCTCCCAAGCTTCCATATAGCCTGAGAGCTCCCAAGCTTCCATACAGCCTGAGAGCTCCCAAGCTTCCATACAGCCTGAGCGCTCCCAAGCTTCCATACAGCCTCTGAGAGCTCCCAAGTTTCCATACAGCCTGAGAGCTCCCAAGCTTCCATACAGCCTGAGCGCTCCCAAGCTTCCATACAGCCTCTGAGAGCTCCCAAGCTTCCATACAGCCTGAGAGCTCCCAAGCTTCCATACAGCCTGAGCGCTCCCAAGCTTCCATACAGCCTCTGAGAGCTCCCAAGCTTCCATACAGCCTGAGAGCTCCCAAGCTTCCATACAGCCTCTGAGAGCTCCCAAGCTTCCACACAGCCTCTGAGAGCTCCCAAGCTTCCACACAGCCTCTGAGAGCTCCCAAGCTTCCACACAGCCTCTGAGAGCTCTCAAGCTTCCATACAGCCTCTGAGAGCTCCCAAGCTTCCACACGCCATGCACAAGCAGCTTTGCCAATCCTGTTGTTCATTCTATGCAGCCTCTGAGAGCTCCCAAGCTTCCATACAGCCTCTGAGAGCTCCCAAGCTTCCATACAGCCTGAGAGCTCCCAAGCTTCCATACAGCCTGAGCGCTCCCAAGCTTCCATACAGCCTCTGAGAGCTCCCAAGCTTCCATACAGCCTGAGAGCTCCCAAGCTTCCATACAGCCTCTGAGAGCTCCCAAGCTTCCATACAGCCTCTGAGAGCTCCCAAGCTTCCATACAGCCCGAGAGCTCCCAAGCTTCCACACAGCCTCTGAGAGCTCCCAAGCTTCCATACAGCCTCTGAGAGCTCCCAAGCTTCCACACGCCGTGCACGAGCAGCTTCGCCAATCCTGTTGTTCATTCTATGCAGCCTCTGAGAGCTCCCAAGCTTCCATACAGCCTCTGAGAGGTCCCAAGCTTCCATACAGCCTCTGAGAGCTCCCAAGCTTCCACACAGCCTCTGAGAGCTCCCAAGCTTCCATACAGCCTGAGAGCTCCCAAGCTTCCATACAGCCTCTGAGAGGTCCCAAGCTTCCACACAGCCTCTGAGAGCTCCCAAGCTTCCATACAGCCTGAGAGCTCCCAAGCTTCCACACAGCCTCTGAGAGCTCCCAAGCTTCCACACAGCCTCTGAGAGCTCCCAAGCTTCCATACAGCCTGAGAGCTCCCAAGCTTCCACACAGCCTCTGAGAGCTCCCAAGCTTCCATACAGCCTCTGAGAGCTCCCAAGCTTCCATACACTGTGCACAAGCAGCTTCGCCAATCCTGTTGTTCATTCTATGCAGCCTCTGAGAGCTCCGGAGCTGTGGCAGCCTGCACAATTCACACATTACTGTGTACTCAGCCGCCTCCAGGCTACTGGTGTGTCTCGGTGCTGATGGAGGTCAGAGGTGAAAGAGCTGAGCTGCCTCCCAAAGGGACAAAAGCAAAGCAGAAACCCACCATTCCCGCTCTTTTTGCAGGGCGTTGGTAGTGACCATATTGTGTCCTTGTGTAGCTGATGGCAAAGTGTCATAAGCTGAGTGTTCTAAGCGAGCATGCCAGCGCACACATGTAATGCTTAAGTACTTCCTGCCTGGTGTGGTCTTCTGAGCTGGGTGACCATGGGGACACACTTTGGTACAGAGCGCAGTTAGGCAAGCGAGGGCACCACAGACGCAGGCCCAGGGAGTCAACAGAGCCACCCAGAGGCTCACAATATGTGAAGCTCACAGAAATCGTTTCTGGGAGCAGTGCTGCGGACCCACCAACAAATGCATCAAGACGGGGCTGCCTCCCCTCCTCCCCCCTAACCTGTATCGTCTGCCTGGAACTCTCGCTATCCCCTCACTCCATGTCCATCATGGGTCTCCAACCTTTGGCTCTCCAGATGTTGTGGACTACAACTCGCATGACCCCTCAGCAATACATACATTGGCTAGGACCCCGTGCTTGATTATGTGATTCTATCGGATTGTAAATGTACTTCTATACTGTAACATTACCTGTAACCAACTAAGCTGCTAAGTAACCTACACCGTGATACCTCTGGATTTGGGCGTACAACAAAGGCCATAAATAAATAAATAACATAACTAGGACTGATGGGGGTTGTAGTTCAGAACATTTGGAGAGCCAGAGGTTGCAAACTTATGTGAGTGACCCCTTAATAGTGTAACTATTCCCCTTGCTGCCCATACATACAAACAGAGGGCACAGCCACAGGCATTTAAACCATTTTCTCTGCATTTGCTCTATATACAAGTTATATCTTTCTTAAACACAAAAAGGGTATTCCACCCTTTTGCCACATGTTTCCTGCAAAAATGCAGATGGTAGTTTGGGGTAATGTATATAGAAGGGGGGTTGGAAACAGAGGTGCTGGGGTCTCCCTCCGCATCTTGCGGTAAAAACCAGCAAAGCACATTCAGCAAAAGCGTATTTTCGGCAAAACAAAAGTCGTCAAAAGATCATTGTTCCCATAAAATATGTCACCAGCCCTAAAGATATGGGGCGTATCGCCCACTTTTACTCTCTAAAAATAGGCAAATGCTCCCAAAAACAAAATTGAAAGTAAAAACACTCCCAACAAAAGAGAGGAAGCAGACATGTAGAGCCTCGCGGCCCCTGCTTTCTCCCGCACAGCTCCATGGAAAGGTTTGCACCAGTCCTGCACATAGTACCACAGGAAGAAGCTGCTATTATAACTGCCTGATGGGAAGAAGCAAACATAGATCTTTACATGTGTATGAGTCACTAGGTGCAAAGGGATAGTTACTGAAACATTTCTGTTTTCCAGTTAAAATATTTTCACTCGCTTATAAAATACTCCCATTTGGAATTGGCCATACACTTTTACTCCCTAAAAAATAATTTTACTCCCAACTTTAAAAAACAGGGAGTAAAATACTCCCACTTCCAAATCGTATCTGGAGCACTGGATGTCACTGTATCCTATTCCAGACTCTCTCTCGCAAATACACCCATAATGCCCCTTCTCGTGCAACTCTTACCAAAGCCAACAAGCAGGGCAGACGCCAGGAGAGCGCGGAAGCACGCCGTCATGCCTTCAGTGTGATGCAGCCACACACACAGGGGGGAAGTCGCTGTGTGGGGCCAGTGTGTGTGTAATGGCCTTATATAGTATCGCAGTGTGCTCCTACGCCAGGTGCTGCCGACAGGTGTGCTGGCTGAGAAACAGGACCCAAGGCATGAGACTTTGGCAAATGTCCCACGCGGTCAATCTGCTCACACTGTGGGTGCAGTGACAGGTAACGTGGGCGTCTCATTATAGGCACAGTGTTCATCAAGTAGTTTCTGATTCAATCCTACAACCCTTTTATCGCAGATATTTTTGTCAAATGCACAGGTTCTTATGTAACCAAAATGTTGCCTGATTTTATTCAAACCAGGCTGGAACCATCACTGTTGCTATTTGCTCCCTTCCAGTTTCTCATAGGGTATTTCCAAAGAGTACAATAGAAGTGTACCCGACTGTCCATCTTCAAATGATCACCTCGTATGAGAAAATAATTCAAATGGTTATTCTAGGTTTTGTTCATATGCCTTGCTCAGTAAGGCAGCAGTAACGTTCTTATTATAACTAAAATATATACTCCAAGTGATTATTAGAAATGAACACTGTACAATTTTAGAAAGAGCCGGTTTACAATGTAAACAAAAGTCAATCATTTCCTTTTTATGTTTTTATATAGCAGCTTTTTAAAAAAACACAGCATTCCCCCGCCCCTCCCCCCCTTCATATCCCCTGCAAAGGTCTTTTTTCTCTAGTTGTGCAGCTGTCAGCAATGGCTGGTGTGCATCTGGCAACATGACTCTCGACCAATAGAAACAGAGATAGACAGGGTGTGACAGAGAGAGCTAGAAAGAGAGGGAGAGCAGAGAGAGAGAGAGAGAGAGAGAGAGAGAGAGGGAGAGCACAGAGAGAGAGAGAGAGAGAGAGAGAGAGAAGACTAAAGAGAGAGAGAGAGAGAGTGCTAGATCAGCATATGAAATGCCAGGTGCAGCTCGTTGCATTGAACAGGACACACATATATGGAGATACCCTCACTCCTAAGGACTGTGGGTATTTAGACAGTTGACACCAGCTCTGGCTTTCCCTAGGATCACTTACCTGTTCTGGACCCCACCTTCACAACACTAATATTGTTTGCAAGTAATGCATGCGGCAATGTACCGAGGAGCCCTCAAAAACAAATACCATGGGACAGGCGCCCTCTAATGTCAATGGTACTCCTCAATTCCAGAATTCAATGATTCATTCGTATTTGTGGTGCTAGGAGAATACAGGGGTTTCTAGCCAAAGTTCGTAGTTACAATTGTCAACAACCAGTAATCTCGAGTTGTTTTCCTGTATGTTACCCCAGTAATCTCGAGTTGTTTTCCTGTATATTACTTCGAGAACACAAAATGTAAACAATTGCCAAAAACCAGGAATCTGGAGTTGTTTTCCTGTATGTTACACCAGTAATATCGAGTTGTTTTCCTTTACGTTACTTCGAGAACACAAAATGTAAACAATTGCCAAAAACCAGGAATCTGGAGTTGTTTTCCTGTATGTTACACCAGTAATATCGAGTTGTTTTCCTTTACGTTACTTCGAGAACACAAAATGTAAACAATTGCCAAAAACCAGGAATCTGGAGTTGTTTTCCTGTATGTTACACCAGTAATATCGAGTTGTTTTCCTTTACGTTACTTCGAGAACACAAAATTGTAAACAATTGCCAAAAACCATTAATCTGGAGTTGTTTTCCTGTGCGTTACTTCGAGAACACAAAAGGTAAACAATTATCAACAACCAGGAATCTGGAGTTGTTTTCCTGTGCGTAACTTCGAGAACACAAAAGGTAAACAATTATCAACAACCAGGAATCTGGAGTTGTTTTCCTGTGCGTAACTTCGAGAACACAAAAGGTAAACAATTATCAAAAACCAGGAATCTGGAGTTGTTTTCCTGTGCGTAACTTCGAGAACACAAAAGGTAAACAATTATCAAAAACCAGGAATCTGGAGTTGTTTTCCTGTGCGTAACTTCGAGAACACAAAATGTAAACAATTGTCAACAACCAGGAATCTGGAGTTATTTTCCTGTACATTACTTCGAGAACACAAAATGTAAACAATTGTCAACAACCAGGAATCTGGAGTTATTTTCCTTTACTTTATGAGAACAGGGCTCTGCCTTGGTGATTACTTCTACTTTACACCATTGATGAATTTTAAATGTTGACACCATAAATTCATCAAATTTAAGCAAAATGGAGTGATATCTTTACTGGACATTCAATACTTTCACAAAACAATAGAAATTCTTTCATCATGTTCTAACAAAATGGCAACACATCTGCATAAAACATAAAAAACATTTCATTCATAAATTACATTTGAAAAAATCCAACGTTGATCTTGATGAGGAGAGATTCGCAGTCTTCTATGTCTATGGATTATACAGAATTCTGAATAAACACTGGCATCTGCTTTCGACTGATAAACACCTGCAAACCCACCATCGCATATGCCAGAGCAATGACTCTAAAGATGACATTTGGCCCATCATTTATGAAGAACAAGGATTACATTAGCGATTCCGCAGAGTGGTGAAAAAGAAAGGCTTTCATGAATGTGGAACATGTGCCTTAACGTTAGTACCTGACGCTGTACGTCACCAGATATGATGTCACGTGTTGTGCGTGTGACGTCACCACACCACGGCGAAGGTCTGTTCATTCCTAGACATGAGTCATGCCTTGAAAGGATGTGCCATCTTAATTTGCCCTTTTCGCTCGTGTACTTTTTGACTTGCTGATTTCTGTTTTGATCATGGGCAGTACTAGATAGCCTCATTTTTTTTAAGCGAACCTTCGAGAATGCACGAACCCCCTTCGCTGCACTCCGCACAGTCCCTGGATATATATTCAAAGACAAGGACGTCTCCACACAGACCACTCCTCACACCGTGGTGGGCTTTGCTATACAGGAGCTCACGGGCACAGGGCTGCTTCTCACGCGCACCACTATTTATAACCGTGGAGCCATGCAGACCAGAGGCGCACTGAGCGGGGCGAGGGTAAGGGGGGGGATCTTGCTCCCCCAGTGCCTCTTCCAAGAGCCGAACGGGACATTTGGCAGCAGGACACTTAGGCCGTTCCGCTCTGACAGTAAGGTTGCCAAATGGGAAAGGAGTCCCGCTGGCAGGACAAGTGTGTCCAGCAGGAAGACAGTGTTCCTGCTCAGCACCTTCATTGCTAAAGGCATTGTTATGTGTAAGTTCGACAAGGGTGTCATGCAGGAGCACAGTGTTCCTGCTCAGCGCCTTCATTATCCTGGCATTGTTCTGTGCAAGTTCGAGCTTTGGGCAGCTGTCCCAGGGACCTGACACGTTGCTCTTTATCAACAGAGCATTACAATGGGAGCCATTGGGCACTGATGGGAGGGAGGGGGGACTGTTAGCAAGGGCTTTTGTCCAATTAAGAAATATGAATGGAGGGTGATCACACAGTGCTGCACGCTTTATGACATGACCACAGCTTTAAAACCCAGGGGGGATTTGTTAGGCTCACATTAACCTGCATGATGCTATTGTGACTTTGCATGCAGACTGGGGAGAATGCAACTAAAGCCATACTCTTATTGCTCAACATATTTCTATGATGATGTGTATAGTGTGTAGTTATTTAGCTATGAAAGGATAGTTTATTATATAATGTGGTTTTCTTCCAAGGTATTGCTATAAATAAAGTATTATTTAAGCACATGAAATGCAAAGCAAGACCGTAATAAATATCTATATCAAGTAAACCTGGGAAGATGTGTTCAGTTGCTTAAATTGTCCACATCCCAGTTCCACCATTTGACTAACGTGTGTGATCCTGGGCAATTCATGTAATCACACTGTGTGATCCTGGGCAATTCATTTAATCACACTTTGTCTTATCTGCAGCTCTAAGTGATTCACTTCATAGCTTATAGTAATGTATCATGCTATTACAAAAAAAGTCTAATAACTATAAATTTGCTCCATATATAATAATAGTGCAATTTAGGTATTTTGCACCACAAAGTTATTTGCCACTTGGCTTACTTATGGCAACTTATTCTAAAGTCACTTCCATGGTGCCTCCAAGAATCAAAGACTGGTGATGCTCCTTGCAATGTTCTTTTCTGTGACGTCACTACTGTTGGTGCAATCCGTATGCAAATTAGTAGGTTTGCATGTACGTATGTGTTATTTTTTGGCTAGACTTGCATTTGGGGGCAGTCAGTCTAGCCCGTTCTTACTGTGGCGTGACTTTTTTCTGGGCATCCTGTCCGGGACAGCAGTGCTGCTGTAGACTCCTGCTCGGCCTGGTTGCCTGTAGAACAGCGGTCTGGAGCAGGACACGAGCAGCAGTGTGGCAGTATACTCGTGGTTTGCACTCCCTCCCCCCTGTGCACAATAGGGGCATAGCAAGAGCACGCTCTGTGTCCCACTGAAGGCCGGAGACAGCATGGCAGGTGCAATAAGGGGCAGAGCCAGATGCAGAGCAGGAGCACGCTCTCTGTCCCATTGCAGCACTCCATGCCAGTGACCTGCAGGTGCAATAAGGGGCCGAGCCAGATGCAGAGCAGGAGCACGCTACTCCATGTCCCACTCCATGCCGGTGACTAAACTGCAGGCCCAATAAGGGGCAGAACCAGATGCAGAGCAGGAGCACGCTGCTCCATGCCCTACTCCAGACCGCTGACTGCACTGCAAGCCCAATAAGGGGCAGAGACAGATGCAGAGCAGGAGCACACAGCTCCATGCCCCACTCCATGCCAGTGACTGCACTGCAGGTGCAATAAGGGGCCGGGTCAGATGCAGAGCAGGAGCTCGCAGCTCCATGGCCCACTCCAGGCCGCTGACTGCACTGCAGGCACAATAAGGGGCAGAGATGCAGAGCAGGAGCACACAGCTCCATGCCCCACTCCAGGCCACTCAATGCACTGCAGGCCCAATATGGGGCAGAGCCAGATGCAGAGCAGGAGCACACAGCTCCACGTCCCACTCCATGCCGGTGGCTGCACTGCATGTGCAATAAGGGGCCAAGCCAGATGCAGAGCAGGAGCACGCTGCTCCATGTCCCACTCCATGCCGATGACTGCACTGCAGGCCCAATAAGGGGCAGAACCAGATGCAGAGCAGGAGCACACAGCTCCATCCCCCACTCCAGACCGCTGACTGCACTGCAGGCCCAATAAGGGGCAGAGCCAGATGCAGAGCAGGAGCACACAGCTCCATGCCCCACACCATGCCGGTGACTGCACTGCAGGTGCAATAAGGGGCCAAGCCAGATGCAGAGCAGGAGCACGCTGCTCCGTGTCCCACTCCATGCCGGTGACTTCACTACAGGCCCAATAAGGGGCAGAACCAGATGCAGAGCAGGAGCACACAGCTCCATGCCCCACTCCAGACTGCTGACTGCACTGCAGGCGCAATAAGGGGCAGAGCCAGATACAGATCACCAAATTCCCCCCCACCTCCCGGAACGTGAAACTACCAAATGGTAGCTCACGTGATGACTTGCCGCTTTTCTGGATTGCCATGACAACGAGCGGAGCCTCACTAGACACTCCCGAGACTGCACGTTCACCGCTCCATTACAGTGTTCTAAGACTAGGACGCGAGCCGTCGGCCAGCCTGCATCCAGCTCTTTGCCGTACCGCGGACGAGAATCTTTCACAAGTAAGCAGCCGACATAGACAAATCCAAACATTCTGATCACATTCTGATCACACAGGGTCTTGTCACTTACACAATTCCTCCACATGTGTATTCATAGCTTCTTGTAATCATGGATAGGTGACCACATAAGGATGGGAAAAAGCTGGGTGCCCTAGTTCTGTAGCGGTATCATTGGCAACATACCGCGTCTGTGTAAACCTCTGTCACCTCTGAACACAGGGGCCCAAGAACACATGTACAGGTATGTGGCAAATATACCTTCATTTTCAGATTGAGCACAATCATGTCAGTCTAAGCCATATCCCTTTACAAAACCAACAATATGCTATTCTCCCTACTGTGCCAACAAGGGATAATGCGTTTCTCAACTAGAGGGGTACTTAGACTAGCCCATACTGCGAGTATGCATACGTGTAGACAACATTATTTCACTATAACATTATAATAACATTTGGGGGTTTGACCATTGTGTCTTGAATGAAATACTAATATATACATGTATTCCCCCTTTTCTGCATCCCTCCCCTCTAGGACGATGAGGTCCATTTGCCCTGAGGAAGGCTCAACATAGATGCTGTCAACATTGGCAAGCCGAAACCTGTCTTTAGTGCCCACCCTTCTGAACAAATGTTCATGAGCACTGATCTAGAATGTGTAGATTTACTAACATGCACGTTGGCAGTTTATAAACACAATCATGTACTGATTATGTAACACAACAGACAATGAATCAGAAGCACATAAATAGGGATCCTGATACTGTTCAAAGTAGCAAGAGAGTCCACTACATAGGAACACACATTATTTTCTTGATCATATGTGTTTTCCATGCCTCAAAAACTTTCAAAACTTTCAAAATGTTATTGTTTATTTGCTCTTTCTTTTTTTGTATTTATACTTTGTCATATGTAAAAAAATGTTGGTCTCAATTTTGAGAAATTGTCATTTTAGTTTGTATTTTTCACTATTTACTGTAGAATGATCAAATGTGGACAAACTTCAGACACCCTTTTATGTTTCTCTACTTGTGACTCTCCTGAGCACAGAACATGTCTCAATGAATTCTAATGAACAATGACAGAGAATTGCGTGTGTTTGTAGTGTGGGTTCCTCTTTCTTTAGTCCAATACCACTCTATGCCGGTGACTGCACTGCAGGCGCAATAAGGGGCAGAGCCAGATGCAGAGCAGGAGCACGCTGCTCCATGTCCCACTCCATGCCGGTGACTGCACTGCAGGCGCAATAAGGGGCAGAGCCAGATGCAGAGCAGGAGCACGCTGCTCCATGTCCCACTCCAGGCCGGTGACTGCACTGCAGGCGCAATAAGGGGCAGAGCCGTATGCAGAGCAGCAGCACGCTGCTCCATGCCCCACTCCATGCCGGTGACTGGACTGCAGGCGCAACAAGGGGCAGTGCCAAATGCAGAGCAGGAGCATGCTCTGTGTCTCACTGCAGGCGCAATAAGGGGCCGAGTCAGATGCAGAGCAGGAGCATGCTGCTCCATGTCCCACTCCATGCCGGTGACTGCACTGCAGGCGCAATAAGGGGCAGAGCCATATGCAGAGCAGGAGCACACAGCTCCATGCCCCACTCCATGCCGGTGACTGCACTGCAGGCGCAATAAGGGGCAGAGCCATATGCAGAGCAGGAGCACGCTGCTCCATGCCCCACTCCATGCCGGTGACTGCACTGCAGGCGCAATAAGGGGCAGAGCCAGATGCAGAGCAGGAGCACACAGCTCCATGCCCCACTCCAGGCTGCTGGCTGAACTACAGGCACAATAAGGGGCCGAGCCAGATGCAGAGCAGGAGCACACAGCTCCATGCCCCACTCCAGGCTGCTGGCTGAACTACAGGCACAATAAGGGGCCGAGCCAGATGCAGAGCAGGAGCACACAGCTCCATGCCCCACTCCAGGCTGCTGGCTGAACTACAGGCACAATAAGGGCCGAGCCAGATGCAGAGCAGGAGCACACAGCTCCATGCCCCACTCCAGGCTGCTGGCTGAACTACAGGCACAATAAGGGGCCGAGTCAGATGCAGAGCAGGAGCATGCTCTGTGTCTCACTGCAGGCCAGTGTCTGCACTGCAGGCGCAATAAGGGGCAGAGCCAGATGCAGAGCAGGAGCACGCTGCTCCATGTCCCACTCCATGCCGGTGACTGCACTGCAGGCGCAATAAGGGGCAGAGCCGTATGCAGAGCAGGAGCACACAGCTCCATGCCCCACTCCAGGCTGCTGGCTGAACTACAGGCACAATAAGGGGCCGAGTCAGATGCAGAGCAGGAGCACGCTGCTCCATGTCCCACTCCATGCCGGTGACTGCACTGCAGGCGCAATAAGGGGCAGAGCCAGATGCAGAGCAGGAGCACGCTGCTCCATGTCCCACTCCATGCCGGTGACTGCACTGCAGGCGCAACAAGGGGCAGTGCCAAATGCAGAGCAGGAGCATGCTCTGTGTCTCACTGCAGGCCCAATAAGGGGCAGAGCCAGATGCAGAGCAGGAGCACACAGCTCCATGCCCCACTCCAGGCTGCTGGCTGAACTACAGGCACAATAAGGGGCCGAGTCAGATGCAGAGCAGGAGCACGCTGCTCCATGTCCCACTCCATGCCAGTGACTGCACTGCAGGCGCAACAAGGGGCAGTGCCAAATGCAGAGCAGGAGCATGCTCTGTGTCTCACTGCAGGCCAGTGTCTGCACTGCAGGCGCAATAAGGGGCAGAGCCAGATGCAGAGCAGGAGCACACAGCTCCCTGTCCCACTCCAGGCCGCTGACTGTACTGCAGGCCCAATAAGGGGCAGAGCCAGATGCAGAGCAGGAGCACACAGCTCCCTGCCCCACTCTCGGCTGCTGACTGCACTGCAGGCGCAATAAGGGCCGAGCCAGATGCAGAGCAGGAGCACACAGCTCCCTGCCCCACTCCAAGCTGGTGATTGCACTGCAGGCACAATAAGGGGCCGAGCCAGATGCAGAGCAGGAGCACGTTGCTCCATGCCCCACTCCAGGCCGCTGACTGTACTGCAGGCCCAATAAGGGGCAGAGCCAGATGCAGAGCAGGAGCACACAGCTCCCTGCCCCACTCCATGCCGGTGATTGCACTGCAGGCGCAATAAGGGGCAGAGCCAGATGCAGAGCAGGAGCACACAGCTCCCTGTCCCACTCCAGGCCGCTGACTGTACTGCAGGCCCAATAAGGGGCAGAGCCAGATGCAGAGCAGGAGCACACAGCTCCCTGCCCCACTCCATGCCGGTGATTGCCCTGCAGGCGCAATAAGGGGCCGAGCCAGATGCAGAGCGGGAGCACGCTGCTCCATGACCCACTCCAGGCCGCTGACTGTACTGCAGGCCCAATAAGGGGCAGAGCCAGATGCAGAGCAGGAGCACACATCTCCCTGCCCCACTCCATGCCAGTGATTGCACTGCAGGCGCAATAAGGGGCCGAGCCAGATGCAGAGCAGGAGCACGCTGCTCCATGTCCCACTCCATGCCAGTGACTGCACTGCAGGCGCAACAAGGGGCAGTGCCAAATCCAGAGCAGGAGCATGCTCTGTGTCTCACTGCAGGCCAGTGTCTGCACTGCAGGTGCAATAAGGGGCAGAGTCAGATGCAGAGCAGGAGCATGCTCTGTGTCTCACTGCAGGCCAGTGTCTGCACTGCAGGCGCAATAAGGGGCAGAGCCAGATGCAGAGCAGGAGCACACAGCTCCCTGTCCCATTCCAGGTCGCTGACTGTACTGCAGGCCCAATAAGGGGCAGAGCCAGATGCAGAGCAGGAGCACACAGCTCCCTGCCCCACTTCCAGCTGCTGACTGCACTGCAGGCGCAATAAGGGCCGAGCCAGATGCAGAGCAGGAGCACACAGCTCCCTGCCCCACTCCAAGCCGGTGATTGCACTGCAGGCACAATAAGGGGCCGAGCCAGATGCAGAGCAGGAGCACGCTGCTCCATGCCCCACTCCAGGCCGCTGACTGTACTGCAGGCCCAATAAGGGGCAGAGCCAGATGCAGAGCAGGAGCACACAGCTCCCTGCCCCACTCCATGCCGGTGATTGCACTGCAGGCGCAATAAGGGGCAGAGCCAGATGCAGAGCAGGAGCACACAGCTCCCTGGCCCACTCCAGGCCGCTGACTGTACTGCAGGCCCAATAAGGGGCAGAGCTAGATGCAGAGCAGGAGCACACAGCTCCCTGCCCCATTCCATGCCGGTGATTGCACTGCAGGTGCAATAAGGGGCCGAGCCAGATGCAGAGCAGGAGCACGCTGCTCCATGCCCCACTCCAGGCCGCTGA
Organism: Ambystoma mexicanum; assembly: GCF_040938575.1. Lineage (NCBI taxonomy): Eukaryota > Metazoa > Chordata > Amphibia > Caudata > Ambystomatidae > Ambystoma > Ambystoma mexicanum. The sequence continues at coordinate 1,301,582,125 of NC_090933.1, read as the reverse complement.
CTGTACTGCAGGCCCAATAAGGGGCAGAGCCAGATGCAAAGCAGGAGCACACAGCTCCCTGCCCCACTCCATGCCGGTGATCGCACTGCAGGCGCAATAAGGGGCCGAGCCAGATGCAGAGCAGGAGCACGCTGCTCCATGTCCCACTCCATGCCAGTGACTGCACTGCAGACACAGCAAGGGGCAGTGCCAAATGCAGAGCAGGAGCATGATCTGTGTCTCACTGCAGGCCAGTGTCTGCACTGCAGGCGCAATAAGGGGCAGAGCCAGATGCAGAGCAGGAGCACACAGCTCCCTGCCCCACTCCATGCCGGTGATTGCACTGCAGGCACAATAAGGGGCCGAGCCAGATGCAGAGCAGGAGCACGCTGCTCCATATCCCACTCCATGCCAGTGACTGCACTGCATTCGCAACAAGGGGCAGTGCCAAATGCAGAGCAGGAGCATGCTCTGTGTCTCACTGCAGGCCAGTGTCTGCACTGCAGGCGCAATAAGGGGCAGAGCCAGATGCAGAGCAGGAGCACACAGCTCCCTGTCCCACTCCAGGCCGCTGACTGTACTGCAGGCCCAATAATGGGGCAGAGCCAGATGCAGAGCAGGAGCACACAGCTCCCTGTCCCACTCCAGGCCGCTGACTGTACTGCAGGCCCAATAAGGGGCAGAGCCAGATGCAGAGCAGGAGCACACAGCTCCCTGTCCCACTCCAGGCCGCTGACTGTACTGCAGGCGCAATAAGGGGCAGAGCCAGATGCAGAGCAGGAGCATGCTCCATGTCTCACTGCAGGCTAGTGTCTGCACTGCAGGCGCAATAAGGGGCAGAGCCAGATGCAGAGCAGGAGCACACAGCTCCCTATCCCACTCCAGGCCGCTGACTGTACTGCAGGCCCAATAAGGGGCAGAGCCAGATGCAGAGCAGGAGCACACAGCTCCCTGTCCCACTCCAGGCCGCTGACTGTACTGCAGGCCCAATAAGGAGCCGGGCCAGATGCAGAGCAGGAGCACACAGCTCCCTGTCCCACTCCAGGCCGCTGACTGTACTGCAGGCCCAATAAGGGGCAGAGCCAGATGCAGAGCAGGAGCACACAGCTCCCTGTCCCACTCCAGGCCGCTGACTGTACTGCAGGCCCAATAAGGGGCAGAGCCAGATGCAGAGCAGGAGTACCCTCCGCCCCATCACCACTCTTGCAAGTGCGCTGCTTTCACCATCATTTCCAGATTCATGATCCCTTCATGCTACCAAGACTGCACATTACACACATACTAAATGGGGCGCTTGGGGAAGTTTTATTGGGAATCCTACCCTTTTCCAGATACTAAAGGCTAGCTTAACTAACAGAATGACAGAACATAAGAACTTGTGTTCAATGTTGTTCGCAGACCTTGGGGGGACACAGAGCCCAAGGCCTAATTGTGGATAAGCCATTATACAAAGATAACAGAATGCAGCTACAATACATACGAACGGGATAGAAATGCAAGTATATCCAGTTAAATGGCCACCGTAGATATCCTTATTGAGGCACTGTCCTCAGCGGCCGACTTTATCAACCTGTGCTGTCTGTTATTTTCCCTCCTCCTGCCTCACCTGCACTAACTACCACAGGGACCTATGGATGGTCTGCTATGCTCGTGCATTTATATCCCAAATGGATTTGATGTTAAATGTTAAATGTTAAATGTTAAATGTATTTGTACCGCGCACCCTCATCAACGGAATTGGTCCCCAGTCGCTCAGGCGGATCTGTAAATGATAAAGGTGGGATGGGTTAGTAGGTTGAAGAAGGGAGTAGGATAGTGAGAGGAGTGGTGTGCTGTTGGCAGCTTCAACTCAGTATACACCGGGTGGTGAGCTTTGATGTGGGTTTCGAATCGGAGTCAGTCCGCGTGTGCTGTTGTTCCGACTTATGTGTTGTTGCAGTGTTGTGAAGTGCGTGCGGCTTGTTGTGCGAGAGATGGTTGTGTGAGTTTTTTGAGTGAGATAGGTATGCAGAGTTTGAGCTTATATAGGTTAGTGGGTTACCTGACCTTTACCAATGCTAGCACTCGTAGTTCTGAGGAGTGTGGCACTTGTTGGCCCTCACATTCCCATCTATACGTGGCACAGGCCAATGTTTAGGGCTCCATACAGGTGTGGCCATGCCAACATTCACACTTTATCTAGACGCGACGCAGGCTGGTGTTTAGAGATCAGTCCAGGTGTGGGCAAGCAAACATTCACGCATCCATCCGAACACCACGCAGGCTGGTGTTCACGGCTCTGAGTGTGGCACATGCTCGCGTTCATGTTTTTCTAGGCGCGGGCATGTTATCCTTCAATCGATCCTATCCAGATGCTACGCGGGCCAACATCTATCTAGATGCGTCTGCCAGTCTGGGTGTGTTCGTCCGGTATGTACGAGCGGGGGAGTCTAGGTCTGGGTTTCGTCTGGGTCTAGGTTTGTGGTCAGTCTGTGTAGCCTTCCTTTGTGGCTGTTTTCCATGATGTCTTGTGCTCTGTCGAGTGGTTGGTTCTTTAGCTTGAGTGTTTGTTTAATTTGAGAGTGGCCGAGGTTGGAGTTGTTTTCATCATTGTTTTGATGGATGGGCATTCTAGTTCGTCTCCGTAGTGGTTACGCTTTGAAGAGCCATGATTTGAGGAGTTTCCTGAATGCTAGGTGGTTTGTTGTATTCCCTATATTCCTAGGTAGGTCATTCCACGTTTTAGGTTCCTGGTGAGAGAAAGACGATCCTCCGAGTTTTTTTCTGTTGTAGGGTTTTGGTTCCAGGCGTATGTCGGTGCTTGATCTTAGTGTTCTTGTTGGTTGATGTAGGTGTAGTTTGTCTCTTAGGAATTCTGCGCCTTGTTTGTGTATTACTCTGTGCGTGATGCACATGGCTTTGAACTTTATTCGCTGTTTCAGTGGTAGCCAGTGCAGTATTTTTAGCGCGGGTGTGATGTGTTCTCTTCTGGATAGCTTGAGGAGGAGTCTGGCTGCTGCATTTTGTATGCGTTGCAGTTTTTTTAGAAGTCGTTCGGGCATGCCCAGCTATAGGCTATTGGCATAGTCTACTCTGGACATGATCAGAGCGATGATGGTAAGTGTTGTGTTGGCGAATGACAGGAACGGTAGGATCCTTTTTGCTGCTCGCAGGAGGAAGAAACATTTCTTGATTACCGAGTTTACTTGTGGCTCCAGAGTGAGGTTGTTATCCATCAGGACCCCTAGGTTTTTTACAGTTGATGATGGTTCGGGTGTGGTGCCGAGCTCTCTTGGCCAGGGGATGTAGGTGATGTCTCCTCCCTTTTTTGAAACAATCATTATCGCTGTTTTGCCTGGGTAGAGATGGTTGAGGTTCATCCAGTTGAATATGTCACGAAGGCAATTCTCTAGTGTGGTGTTTTCTTCTCGGGTGTCTTGTATGTTGAAGATTATTTGAGTATCGTCGGCGTAGTTGTAGCATGTGAGGCCGTGTTTTTTGATGAGTTTGATTAATAGGTACACGTAGATGTTGAATAGAAGCGGGGAGAAGGATGATCCTTGTGGTACTCCGCACGTGGAGACTCTGGGTTTGGATTTACAAGGTTTCATCCATATTGTTTCTGTTCTGTTTGTTAGGAAGGATTTGATCCATAGTAGGGCAGTGTCTGTTATCCCTAGTCCTTCTAATCTTTTTATGAGGATGGCGTGGTTGACAGTGTCGAAGGCTGCGGACAGATCCAGGAGAATCAGGGCGGTGCTGTTGTCTGAGTCTGCGTTTGTTTTTAGGTCGTCCCATATTGAGAGGAGAGCCGATTCTGTTCCTCTCATGGGTCTGAAGCCAACTTGTGCCTGGTCTAGTAGGCACTGTTCTTCTATGAATTCTTGGGTTATTTGGTAGACGTACGTTTCTAGCAGTTTGGCTATGTAGGGTTTGTTGGAGATGGGTCTGTAGTTAGATGGGTCCTCCACGTTTCCTGTTGTGTCTTTAAGTAGTGGCTTGATGTAAGCTGCCTTGAAGGCCTGCAGTACTTTGCCTTTTGAGATTGAGAGGTTGAGGAGATTCCTGTGGTATTCCATGGGGGTTCCTTGTTTGAGAATTGTTTTGTATATGTTCGGGGGGCAAGGATCCTCAGGAGAGCCTGATTTGTTGCTTTGGTTTACCAGTTTGACGAAAGCCTCAACTGATATTTCTGGGAAGTTTCGTAGCTTGTTTGTGCGTTCCTCGTCTGTGTCGGTGGGGTTTGAGCTGTGAGCGCTTGATTTGTTTTGTATGGTGTGTTGGATGGTGGTTATTTCGTTTTTGAAGTGGTCTCCGAGGTCCTCGCAAAGTTTTGTCGATGGGATTGGCGTGTTGTTGCAGGCCGGTGGGTTTTTTATTTTGTTTATGATTTTGAATAGTTCTTTTTGAGCGTTTGGTGCTCTGGCGATTCGGTTGTCGTAGTGTTTCCTCTTCGCTTTTTGTATTTCCTTTTTATATGCGCAGATCTGTTGTAGGAATTTCAATTTGTTTGCGGTGGTGTTGTTGGTCCTCCATTCAGCTTCTAGTTTTCGGTTTTTCCTTTTCATGGTGTTGAGTAGTGGGGTGAACCATTTTGCTGTAGTTTTCTTGCGTGATGGGGTGAAAGGCTTTTCTTTGGTGATGTCGTCAAGGGTTGTTGCGATCCAGGTATGAAGTAGGGCAACCTTTTTGTCTAGGTCTGCTTTTTCCATGGTTGATGCTTGTGGTTTGCTGAGTTCTAGGAGCACGGTTAGGTTGGAGTTTTTTATGGTTCTCCAATTTCTTTTCATCATGATGGGTTGTTTTTCTTGTTGCTTTTTTGTTGGGGCGGCCGTTGTGATTATGAACGGAATAATGAGGTGGTCGCTCCAGAGTATTTGGATTGGGGGTGCCGTGGTGATGAGATCCTTGTTGGCGAAGATTGCATCAAGTGTGTGCCCTGCTGAGTGGGTTGCTCCTTTGACTAGTTGTTGTAGGTTCATGGTTGCTAGTTGGGCGGTTAAGGATTTTTGTGTGGTTGTGGTTTCTTCGTCGAACCAGATGTTGAAGTCTCCGAGGATGATCAGATGATTGTACTTGATGGCTAGGGTAGTGATTGCTTCCGTGAAAGCGTCTATGAAAGTCGCATCGTAGGTTGGTGGTCTGTATATCAGAATTAATTTCAGGTTGGGTTTGGGGTTTACTGAAAGTCGTAGTATTAAGGATTTGCATGTGTCGATGTTTAGTGGATATTCCAATTTGATGGCCAGTTCTTCCTTGTGGATGATCGCTAGTCCCCCCCTCTTTTGGATTTTCTGTTTGTTTGGATGCATTTGAAGTCTTCAGGCAGGCAGTTGTTGAGGGTGATCTTGTAGTTGTTGTCTAGCCATGTTTCGGTTACAAATAGGATGTCTATGCCTCCTTCTGACAGCATGTCGTATATTTCTGTTGCGTGTTTGAACATTGACCTTGCGTTTGTTAGGTTACAGTGGATTCTATGGGTGAGATTTTGTTTTGAGGTTATTTGTTGTTTGGGTTTGTAATTGTCTGTTCATGAAGTTTCTGCATTGATGTTGGTAAGATGAAGAACGGCGACAGCTGCTTCTTCATTGAAGCGGTCTAGTAAGTTGGTGACGGGGCTGATGAGTCTTGGTGTTTCTGCTGCGATGCTACTCGGATGAAGATCAGCGGTGGTTTCTTCATTCGGCCCGATTGTTGGGTGGGGGGTGGCGTTGCTGGTTGTTGGTACTTCGCCGTATTGTGCAGGGCGTAGTGGGAGTCGGTGTTGTCCCTCTGTTCTTGTAATGTAAGGGGTAATGGGGTCGGTGCCCTCCCACTCTCTTGTTGATTGCCCCCATCTTTTTTCCGCGTGTCTCAGGAAGTTCTTTGCATGTTTCGAGGTTTCCGTGTTGGGATGTCGGTGTACCGTGGTTTTTGCGAGGTAAGGTGTGAGGGATAAGGATTTTTCTCTTGTGGATTTTGTTCCGGTTGTGGCTGTTTTAGGCATGTTTTCTTGCGGGTTCTGTCGGTGTTGTGTGTTCGCGTCTCTCGTTGCTCGATCTTGTTCTCTTTCTCTGCGTCCTTTTCTGGTACGGGCCATTTTCCGGTCTGGGTGCAGGCGTAGTGTGGTAGTTGGTCCTCTATGCTGTGTTGTGCGGTCGCAGTGACCTCGGTTTCCTTCTCTGGGTACGCTGGGGTGTTCTCTGGCTCAGTGTTGCTTTCTGTCGGTGGGTGGGGGGTGCTTCCTAAGGGTACACTATCGGGGGGCGTTAGGGTGTTAGCGGTCTGCTGGTATGGGATTTAATTGAGTTAAGTAGTGATGGGTTTCCGGGATAGGTAGGGTACTGAACTAAGCGCAGTTAGATTATTTGAGAGACCTGTATAGTGGGTGGGAGTCCTATCAGTGCAATCTAAACTTCATACAATGCAATTAGGAGACAGGACCCCTGCTGGTTTCGAGAGACCTGTATAGTGGGAGAGAGGCCTATCAAAGCAGTCTAAAAATCATACAATGCAATTAGGAGACAGGACCCCTGCTCGTTTTGAGAGACCTGTATAGTGGGAGAGAGGCCTATCAATGCAGTCTAAAAAACATGAAATGCAATTAGGAGACAGAACCCCTGCTATAGTGGGAGAGAGGCCTATCAGTGCAATCTAAACTTCATACAGTGCGATTAGGAGACGGAGCCCCTGCTAAATTTGAGATACCTGTATAGTGGTAGAGAGGCCTATCAAAGCAGTCTAAAAATCATACAGTGCAATTAGGAGACAGGACCCCTGCTGGTTTCGAGAGACCTGTATAGTGGGAGAGAGGCCTATCAGTGCAACCTTAACATCATACACAGCAATTTGGGGAGAAAGCCCCTGCTAAATTTGAGAGACCTGTATAGTGGGAGAGAGGCCTATCAGTGCAATCTCAACATTATACACAGCAATTTGGGGAGAGAGCCCCTGCTAAATTTGAGAGACCTGTATAGTGGGAGAGAGGCCTATCAATTCAGTCTAAAAAACATGAAATGCAATTAGGAGACAGAACCCCTGCTATAGTGGGAGAGAGACCTATCAGTGCAATCTAAACTTCATACAATGCGATTAGGAGACGGAGCCCCAGTTAAATTTAAGAGACCTGTATATTGGGGGAGTTGTCTATCAATGCAGTCTAAGCGTCATGAAATGCAATTTTTAAAAAAAAAATATATATCTTTAGGTTTGGTAAGTGGCTCGGACTCTGGGGTAGAGTAGTTGCTCTAATCCTGACCCAGGCCACTCCTATCTTACTGGTCCTTGTGGATGATGGTTGACGGCTGGCCACTGCTCCCCTGCAGACACCGGCTGACACTTCTTGGATCCGCCTCTGTTGGAGCCGCCCTTGGCCTTGGGGCCCTTAGCCGCAGGGGGCTTCCGGGCAGAGGGCTGCCCTGTGGGGACCGGTGATAAGGCTGGGAGGACCAATGAGAGCTGTGCTGGGCGGGTCGGGAGGTGGGAGGGGAGGAGAGCCTGGGTTGGAAAAGGGCAGTGAGCACCTGCAGCGCGGGTCGCTAGCCCCCTCACACGGCTCACACGGAAGGAGAGGAACCAATCACGGGCGGTGGGCAGGTTGGGAGGCGGGAGGGAGCAGGGATACGCTCAGGGAGGGATGCGTGCAGCGTGGGTCAGGGGGGCCTTGCAGGTGGATTCTGTGGCCCAAAATGGAGGTCAGGGGCACAACACTCACCTGCCGAGTTTGGAGAAGGCAGTGAGCGCCTGCAGCGCGGGTCGCTAGACCCCTCACATGGCTCACACGGAAGGAGAGGAACCAATCACGGGCGGTGGGCGGGTTGGGAGGCGGGAGGGAGCAGGGATACGCTCAGGGAGGGATGCATGCAGCGGGGGTCAAGGGGGGCCTTGCAGGTGGATTCTGTTGCCCAAAATGGAGGTCAGGGGCACAACACTCACCTGCCGAGTTTGGAGAAGGCAGTCTTGATGGCTTTTATCACGTTCCATAGGGTGTTTATTACTGTTTGGCGATACGTATCCATTTTTGTACGTACCTAACATCAAGGCTTTTGCATGTCTACACTGCAATACATGTGCGTCATCAATTGTTTTGCATACCTTTTATTGATGTACAAGATACACATAATTTTGTTATGTTGCTTATGGCATAGTCACGTCGATTGGTTTCCGTGCTACATCCCCTGATGTTTACTCTAATTTGGCATAGTCATGTCGGCCAGTTTCCGTGCTGCATTCCCTGATTTTTACTCTAATTTGGCATAGTCACGTCGGCCAGTTTCCATGCTGCATTCCCTGATGTTTACTCTACTGTGGCATAGTCACGTCGGCCAGTTTACGTGCTGCATTCCCTGATTTTTACTCTAATTTGGCATAGTCATGTCGGCCAGTTTCCGTGCTGCATTCCCTGATTTTTACTCTAATTTGGCATAGTCACGTTGGCCAGTTTCCATGCTGCATTCCCTGATATTTACTCTACTGTGGCATATTCACGTTGGTCAGTTTCCGTGCTGCATTCCCTGATTTTTACTCTAATTTGGCATAGTCAGGTCAGCCAGTTTCCATGCTGCATTCCCTGATTTTTACTCTACTGTCGCATAGTCACATTGGTCAGTTTCCATGCTGCATTACCTGATGTTTACTCTACTGTGGCATAGTCATGTTGGCCGGTTTCCGTGCTGCATTCCCTGATGTTTACTCTACTGTGGCATTGTCACGTCGGCCAGTTTCGTGCTGCATTCCCTGATTTTTACTCTAATTTGGCATAGTCACGTCGGCCAGTTTCCGTGCTGTATTCCCTGATTTTTACTCTACTGTCGCATAGTCACGTCGGTCAGTTTCTGTGCTACATTCCCTGATTTTTAATCTAATTTGGCATAGTCACGTCGGTCAATTTCCGTGCCGCATTGCCTGATTTTTACTCTAATATCGCATAATCACATTGGTCGGTTTCCGTGCTGCATTCCCTGATTTTTACTCTACTGTCGCATAGTCACGTCGGTCAGTTTCCGTGCTGCATTCCCTGATTTTTACTCTAATTTGGCATAGTCACGTCGGTCAGTTTCTCTGCTGCATTGCCTGATTTTTACTCTAATATGGCATAATCACATTGGTCGGTTTCCGTGCTGCATTCTCTGATGTTTACTCTACCGTGGCATAGTCACGTCGGCCAGTTTCTGTGCTGCATTCCCTGATTTTTACTCTAATTTGGCATAGTCACGTCGGCCAGTTTCCGTGCTGCATTCCCTGATTTTTACTCTAATTTGGCATAGTCACGTCGGCAAGTTTACGTGCTGGATTCCTTGATTTTTACTCTACTGTCGCATAGTCACGTCGGTCAGTTTCTGTGCCACATTCCCTGATTTTTACTCTACTATGGCATAATCACATTGGTCAGTTTCTGTGCTGCATTCCCTGATTTTTTTCTCTAATATGGCATAGTCACGTCGGTCGTTTCGGTGCTGCTTGCCCCGATTTTTATTTTAATATGGCATAGTCACGTTGGTCGGTTTCCATGCTGCATTCCCTGACTTTTACTCTAATATACATAGTCACGTTGGTCGGTTTCCATGCTGTATTCCCTGATTTTTACTCTAATATGGCATAGTCACGTTGGTCGTTTTCCATGATGCATTCCCTGATTTTTACTCTAATATGGCATAGTCACGTTGGTCGGTTTCGGTGCTGCATTCCCTGATTTATTTCTCTAATATGGCATAGTCACATTGGTCGGTTTCTGTGCCGCATTCTCTGATTATTACTCTAATATGGCATAGTCACGTTGGTCGGTTTCGGTGCTGCTTGCCCCGATTTTTACTTTAATATGGCATAGTCACGTTGATCGGTTTCCGTGCTGCATTCCCTGACTTTTGCTCTAATATACATAGTCACGTTGGTCGGTTTCCATGCTGCATTCCCTGATGTTTACTCTAATATGGCATAGTCACGTTGGTCGGTTTCCATGCTGCAATCCCTGATTTTTACTCTAACATGGTATAGTCTCGTTGGTAGGTTTCGGTGCTGCATTCCCTGATTCTTTTCTCTAATATGGCATAGTCACGTTGGTCGGTTTCTGTGCTGCATTCCCTGTTTATTACTCTAATATGGCATAGTCACGTCAGTCGGTTTCGGTGCTGCTTGCCCCGATTTTTACTTTAATATGGCATAGTCACATTGGTCGGTTTCCGTGCTGCATCCCTGACTTTTACTCTAATATACATAGTCACGTTGGTCGGTTTCCATGCTGCATTCCCTGATGTTTACTCTAATATGGCATAGTCACGTTGGTCGGTTTCCATGCTGCAATCCCTGATTTTTACTCTAATATGGTATAGTCTTGTTGGTCGGTTTCGGTGCTGCATTCCCTGATTCTTTTCTCTAATATGGCATAGTCATGTTGGTCGGTTTCTGTGCTGCATTCCCTGTTTATTACTCTAATATGGCAAAGTCACGTCGGTCGGTTTTGGTGCTGCTTGCCCCGATTTTTACTTTAATATGGCATAGTCACGTTGGTCGGTTTCCGTGCTGCATTCCCTGACTTTTACTCTAATATACATAGTCACGTTGGTCGGTTTCCATGCTGCATTCCCTGATTTTTACTCTAATATGGCATAGTCACGTCGGTCAGTTTCCGTGCCGCATTGCCTGATTTTTACTCTAATATCACATAATCACATTGGTCGGTTTCCGTGCTGCATTCCCTGATGTTTACTCTACTGTGGCATAGTCACGTCGGCCAGTTTCCGTGCTGCATTCCCTGATTTTTACTCTAATTTGGCATAGTCATGTCGGCCAGTTTCCGTGCTGCATTCCCTGATTTGTACTCTAATTTGGCATAGTCACGTTGGCCAGTTTCCATGCAGCATTCGCTGATGTTTACTCTACTGTGGCATATTCACGTTGGTCAGTTTCCGTGCTGCATTCCCTGACTTTTACTCTAATATGTCATAATCACATTGGTTGGTTTCCGTGCTGCATTCCTTGATTTTTACTCTAATGTGGCATAGTCACGTCGGTCGGTTTCCGTGCTGCATTCCCTGATTTTTACTCTAATATGGCATAGTCACATTGGTCTGTCCCACAAGGTTCTTGCCTCTCCCCTACCCTCTGCAACATTTATACCAAACCCCTCTTCGACCACCTAGACAGCCTCAACATACCCTATACCAATTTCGCTGATGATACTCAAGTCCTCCTCACAATCACTGGATACCACGAACAAGACTCTTCCAACATCAACCGATCTTTGGTATCGAACAGGCATGGATGGCCACTCGCCACCTTTGCCTGAATGATGAAAAAACAAAGCTCTTTATTGTGGGCTCCCCACACCGTCTCAAGCATCTCAGCCCTGCCTTCTCCTCCTTCTGCATCGATGGTAATACTATCCCTGTCTCCACCCATGTCAAAATACTAGGTGTTTATTTGGGCGCTGAACTTAAAAATATGTCAAAGCAATCGCTTCCTCTGCAGCCTATTCCACCAAACTCCTAAACCTCTCCAGAAGATTCCTTACCCCCAACAAGAGCCACCATAGGTAGCAAATTGGACTATTGCAATGCCATCCTATCAGGGTCCTCTACAAAAAAATCATCAAACTTTAACTGCTCCAAAATAATGCTCTTAGAGTTGAAAGAAAATAAAATCTTCACTATTTAACAAATAAATATAACTCTTACAGCCCACTGTGCACATATGACCATGATTAACTATTTATATAGAAATGTAACCTGCTGTTCTTATCATACTGTAACTCAGTATGTACTGCCTTATTAGCGCTGTGATACCTCTGGGTCTGGGTGCTACCAACAAATACAATAAACACATAAAAATAAATAAAATTGCTTGACTATTTTAGCTGTACATTCTTATAACTAAAATTTCATGATTCTAAAAAATAACAACTAACCTGCTTCAGTATTTATGAAGTTTAAGTTTCTCAAATAAATTCCAAACACCACAATATTTTATTCTATTCTGTCGACAAATATATTTATTTATCAAATAGACATAGGTCAGAACATTATCGCCCAATGTCTGTAAGAGTTGTGTAAGGACATTATTGCCTACTCACTTGATCTTAGTATGATGAGATCGTGTTATTTAATTCATATTTTGAAAGCATGTTGTAATAATACAAAATATGGTCATCTACGAAAAAATTATAAAATTCTGCTGTGCAATTTTCAATCTAGCTGTTATATCGCATCGGGCTGTGACGTGGGATTGGGAGGGTGGCATGGCAGGGTGAGTACGAGGTATGTGTATGGTTCCAGAGAGAGACAGTTGGCTGAGAAGGGAGAAGGAGACTGACTGTCTGGGGGCTGCAAGAACATATCTTTAATACAATAAAGACGAGTTGGACTAACCTAACTATGATCAGTCAAGGCTAGGGGCGAGACGTAAGGCGGTCCACTACTTAAAGAAAGTCAGATTGTTAGGGACGCCGCGGTCGATTGTTTGAGAGACCACTGATCTGGACGACGTGCAGCAGGAACTGGTCGCTTTCTATAGCGACCGCGAGAAGGGCAACGGTATTAAAGAGAAATACATTCCACATAACGAAAACAACACAGGTGCAGGAACACTTCGTATTAAGGAAACCCATATTACAATGAAACAAGGAAAACTGTGCAGGAACACTCAACATTACTGCCATATTGCAGTGAAACAGAAGGGGAGGAGTGTCAAGTAATAAGGAAAGAGGCAAGCCAGGAAGCCGCGTGCAGAAATTACCATGCAAGTTGCTCCAGGACCGTCTATATTTATGGCCTCGCCCGGCCCTACAAAGATAAAGTGGTGCCAGTGCAAGAAGGGATTGCTACTCTCTCCGAGAGCGGCCTGTGGAAGCGGTTTTGCAATTGACCGCGGGGTGTCTCTGTTAATGCATTTCTTGGGGAATGGGGGTCAGAGGGTATTTGAAACCCTGCCTGAGTAACCAGACAAAGCGCCCTCAGATAATTGAAATGAGTTGGAGGTAGCTCTGTTCAAGTTAGAGGCGCACTTCAACCCCAAGACAAGCACAATGTTAGAACGGTACAATGTAGGTGTGCACCGTCAAGAGGCTGGTGAGAGAGTGTGGAGGAATATGTTACAGCCCTACGCGTCATATAGCGTTAACACGCAACTTTGATAACTCACTGGATGAACACACCAGGGATCAATTGATGATCCATTGCAGCAACAACACAATACGAGCGGAACTATGGCTGAAGGACAACCGGAAACTAGATGAGGCGTTGAGTATTGCAAAAAGGGCAGAGCACTCCGTGGCTCGTGTGGCAAATATCTCGAAAAAAGGTCGCAAAGGTGGAATTGGCCACAGAGGTCCTCAAAAACGGTCTTGATGATGAGACAAAAAGAAGAGTAAAGGAGGGCAGAGGAAAGGAAAGATCATGGCCATGCCTGGTCCCAACGGAGCAAGGGGAGGTGCGAACGAAGACAGACTGTGCTTCAGCAGGTGCGTCGGGCGCTGGTCCCCGATATGTCCGGGGCGGAAAGTACATTGCTGGAAATGCAAAAGATGCTGAACTTTTCTGCGAGTTGTTGCAAAATTTACCAGGGAAGCCAGGGGTTCCCTAAGAGGAATGTGTTGAATGTTGGTAGAGAAGGGTATGAGTCATCAGATGATGACACGGATGAGCACATAGACATGATAACGGTTAATGTACTCAATGATGGAAGCCGGGTGGAGGAATGTGAAAGTCCAGAGGAAGAGATTGTAGTGAATGGGAAGAGAGTGAAAATGATGGCAGATCCCGGTGCGAAGAGATCTCTTATGTTGCGAAAGGTGTATCGGGATGTTGTATCAGGGAAGGTAACGGACTTAATAAAACCGGACATAAAGCCTGGTGGTTACAATATGGACAAGATTGAGTTATTGGGGTACTTCAAGGAGAAATTGGAATTAAAGGGAAGGAAAGCGTAGAGCAAGGTTTGTGTTACTAAGAACAGTGCGATATTACTAGGATCGCGTGAGCAAAATAAATTGTGCACACGTTAAGACCCCAACACAGAGGATCAGGTGTTGAATGTGGGCGTGAATAACGACATGTTGGACGTGGATACATATAAGAGAGTGTTTGTGAATGGAGTGGGGAAGATTAAAGGGACGAGACATCAGATTGTGCAGAAGGAGGGAAGGAGGGAAGTAACCCTGTGGTGTGCAAGTTGCGGCCAGTTCCCTTGGTCCTACGTGATGGTGTGAAGGATGAATTGAGTAGTTTGTGTGAAATGGGCATCCTATTGAGAGCATGATCTGGGGAGTGGATGTCCACATTGGTCGGCCGTTAAGAAACCAAATGGAGATTGGCATCTATGTGTAGACCTAAGGCAAGTGAATAGGTGTGTGGTGTTCGAGAGGCAGCCTTTACCTAATACGTCGCAGATGTTGTCCATGATCGGTAAGGGAAGTGTATTTACAAAGCTTGCTTTATCCTCCGCGTATCATCAGGTGGAGTTGGATCAGGAGTCGCGGCTGTTAACAGCATTTGTGGCCCATGAAGGCATTTTTCAATTCTGCTATTTAGTTTGGTTTCCGCCTCTTCGGTTTTTCAAAAAGTGATGGACAAGTTGTTCGAAGGAATAAAAGGGGTTCCTTGCTTTCAGGGTGGCATCTTGGTTTGTGGAACGTCACCGTAGGAGCATGAATGAATATTAGAAAAGGTGTTGGATATTTCAGAAAGGTGAAGAATGATGGTCTGGAAGGAGAAATGTGTTTGTAGGAAAGACTCAGTAGAATACTTGGGTCATGAAATCACTGCCAAGGGAGTATTCCCAAAAAGGGACCTGGCAGATAGCATTAGGAGTGTTGACGTCCCGCAGGTAAAAGGGGAACTGAGATCATTTTTGGGAATGATCGAGTGTTATCAAAAATAAAAATAAAATGTCATGGACAAGGTTGGAGAAATGAGGAAATTGTTGAGGAAGGTGAGGACTTTGAATGGAATGACAAGTGAGAGAGTGAAATTAAGACGATCAAGGAGGAAATTAATTTGGCACAAGCGTTAGGACAGTTTGACACAAGGAGAAGGTCAATAGTTACCGTGGACGCTAGTGATGCTAGTGCGATTTTGTGTGCTGTTCAAGGAGTAGAATGGGAACGACCCCAGAAATGGAAGCTAGAAGGTGAGGAGATGGTGTATTGGGAGGTGAGAGAGGAGCTAAGCATGGAGAGAGGATTGTTGTGTAGGTGGGGAAGGGTGGTTGTGCCCAAACCATTGCAGGAAACATTGATTGATATTGCTCACGAGGGTCACCTTGGGATTCCAAGGACCAAGGCAGTGTTGAGAGAGGACTATTGGGATGAGAGTGGAGGCATGCACTGATTGTGAGAATGCGGAAAAAGGGGTGAAGGCCGTTGCCCAACCCTTGATGAAGGTAGATGCTCCAACTGGAGTGTGGGGGAGGTTGGCATGGATGTGCTGGACCTGGTGGATGTTGGAGGTGGACAAGGGTAGTATATTGTGGGAGTGGTGAACATGTTGTCAAGATGGATTGAATTTAAGGTTGTGAGGGAAGCAGGTGCATGGGCGTCTTGGAAGAGACTTTTGGAAGGGAGGGCTATCAGAGCAGTGTTCTAACGGATAATGAAATGCAATTCGTGGGAAAAGTCATGAGGGAGTTTTTGAGAACATGCAGCATTCTGCACAAGGGGACGGCCTTATTGTCATGCGTTCCTCGTGGAGACTGTGGACTCTTGGAGACGCCATTAATGGTTCTGTGACGTCTCTACCGTTCGTTTCGAACGATGGCCGCCTCATCCTTATACTGGGTTTCTTTCCGGCTGCCCGACACTTTGCATCTTCGTTCTCTCACGTAGGTTTACGCTAGTGTTGTTCTACCTTTGAGCTCACGTTTCTCAGTTTTGTGTCACCATCCAGTGACTTCTGTCTTTGCCTGGTGTCCCTTCGCCAGTTTCTCCTGTCTGCCTTTCCATCTCTGTATATTCGTCCTCTCTTGTGACTTCTGCCGCTCCGGGTGTTTTTCGCCTGTCAGTCTGTTCTTCTTCCCTCGCCCTCTTACGAGACCGCTCCTTTGTCTTCTCCCTTTCCTGGCTGCTTGTTCTTTCCTCTTTCTTCTTCCGGGTCTCCTCCCGAATTGCTACCTGTCTCCTCCTTACCTTCTCTTTTCGTCCTGGGGCTCCTCGCCTCCAGGGCTCTTTCGCTCCATTGTACTGCGCTCCGCACCCTGGCGGCTTGCCCGTGGTGTTTACAGTCCTGTTCTATGACCCTCTCCTCCTGCATGCGGCCAGCCTGTTATTGTTTGCAAAGAACTTACCAGATTAGGCTCCCACAGACCTGTGCCTGCATTCTTACAACCTACGGAGTATACTGTTCCCAGCCTTACCAAGGACGCTTTACTTTTCTGTATCTCCTTCACATCCTGATTCCGGATTCAGCAGGGTTTTTTCAGCCAGGAGGCTTTTTCCCTACAGAGGAGTTTGCTCCCGGGGAGCCCCGCTGTCAGGAGTTTGACCACCCAGACAACGTGGCCTCCAGAGGAGCTCGCCCCTATTTACACGAGAACAAGACAAAGAAGAAGCCGGGAGAAAAGAAAGGAACACGCAGAAGAAGGAAGACAGACCCACAGGAGAACAAGGTGCGGAGGAAGGGTGGGAGGCATCCTCGGAGTCTGACAGTGTGAAACGCCCCGAGTCCTCAATGGTATCCCTGGAACAATATCAAGAATTGGTTGCAGCCATCCAGGGTTTAACAGCCGAAGTACAGCCACTCTGCTCTGAAAACTTGGCCTTGAGACAACAGGTAACGGTTCGAGAGGAAAGCCGAGGAGACTTAGCCCTGCTGCCCCTGCTCTTCGGCAAGTACGACGGAAACGCAAAGACATTGAAAGAGTTTTTGGATGCTTGCTTTATGTACTTTACATTCTGCCCCGGGCATATGAGACAGACAGAGCACGAGTGGGCTTTTTGGTGTCCAATCTCGTAGGAAATGCTTTGGCATGGGCTACTCCTCTAATCACCCAATCCGACCCCTCCATCAACAACTATGCTTTGTTTGTCCAGTTGTTTAAAACACAATTTGACTGTCCAGAAATACAGTATGCATCATACAAACCTATCCTAGACCTCAGACAAGGGTCCCCGGATGTTCAGACATATGTGTCCTCATTCATGAAGCAGGCAACTAACTGCGGGTGGCCACATTCAGCCCAGCAGACACTCCTTCGTCGCGGTCTTCACAAAGACATCAAGGACGAATTAGCACATATTGAAAGACCTCAATCCTTTCAGGAACTTGTGTCACTCGCCTACCAGATTGAATTCAAGTTGGGAGAAAGACGTCTAGAAAGAAGACGGACTCGACCTACACCATTACCTTTGGCCAATCCTCCTCTCTCAAGAGAGCGTTCTACTCCTCCGCAAGCGGAAGTACCTATGCAAGTTGGCGCAGCGAGAGGTCCCCTGACGGCAGAGTAACGGAAGAGAAGAGAAGGTACCTTGGCCTCTGCATGTACTGCGGGTCCCAGAAACATCTCCTTTGTAGCTGCCTGGAAGTACCACCTCGCCGTCAGGAAAACGCCTCACCCCGAACCTGTACAGGGGAAAGTCTGGGGAAGAAACACAGAATCCCTGCAACTATACTCTGCCTCTCTCCTCAAAGGAAAACAACCGGCTGATGGTCTTTCAAGTTAGACTTTCGTTTGGAACCACCGCCTCGTGGGAAGCAATAGCGATGTTGGACTGCGGAGCAGCAGGGAACTTTCTGGACATAACCTGGGCAGAGGAAAACGGCTTTCCTGTCCACACCAAAACTCAGTCCATTCCAGTGGAGGGAGTAGACGGCACCCCTTTGTCTTCTGGTCCCATTACGTACAAGACGAAACCCCTCCAGGTCCAGTTATTCCAGCACCACGAAGAGGTGGTGTTTGACCTCATCAGGGCGGCTCATTTCCCTGTCATTTTGGGAATCCTGTGGTTGCGTTGCCACAATCCTGCCATTGATTGGACAGCCAGCACCGTCAGGTCTCAGTCTCTGTACTGTGTGCAAGAATGCCTAAGCCATCCGGGCCCGTATCCATTGTCCAACAAAGAGGGATCTTTATCTGCTGCGTCCATACACCTGATACCGTCGTATTGACGGTTCTACTGAACTTAGGCCTTGCATCGACTACCACAGGCCAAATCAACTTACCATCAAGGGTCGTTATCTGATGCCCCGATTAAGGAAGTCCTGGAGGCAGTACAGAGGGCATCTGTCTTCACCAAGCTGGATTTGAGAGGCGCATATCATTTACTCCGGATGAAACAAGAGGACGAGTGGAAGACAGCCTTCCGTACACCTATGGGTCATTTTGAATACAGAGTGATGCCCTTTGGCCTTGTTAATGCGCCAGCTGTTATTAAGCACTTTATGGACACCCTATTTACAGATCTCCTGTTTTCCTCAGTGGTCATCTACCTGGATGACATATTGGTTTACTCGTCCTCCCTCTCAGAACACTGAAAACATGTCAGAGAAGTTCTGGATCGCCTGCTCAAGAACCACCTATACGCCAAACCAGAAAAGTGCATTTTTGACTCACCTTCAATATCCTATGTGGGTTTCATTCTATTTCAAGAAGGCGTTCGCATGGACCCCAGGAGGACTACGGCCGTTCTCCAATGGCCTGCACCCAGGAACGTAAAAGACATACACCGTTTCTTGGGCCTTGCCAATTTCTACCGTCACTTCATCTCAGGGTTCTCCAATCTTGTTCTCCCGATCACCTCACTCTTGAAGCAAGGTGTTCTGTTCAACTGGACACAAGAAGCAGACCATGACTTCCTCGCCCTGAAACAGGCGTTCACCACAGCTCCGGTTTTGGTTCAACCCAACCGTCGTGGCTGATGCCTCAGGAGGCACGATAGAGGCTGCTCTTCTACAGAAGAATAAAGACTGTATGGAACATCCAGTGGCATACCTTCCGGACTCTTTCTCCTAGCGAACAGAACTACTCCGTCATCAAAAGGGAGTTGCTGGCCATAAAACATGCATGTGAGGAGTGGCGACATCTTCCTCAGGGGGCTATGCATCGTTTCACTGTTAGCACTGATCATAGCAACCTGCGAGTCCTCCAACAGATGGAGTGCAGGAGCAAGACATGCTCGGTGGGCCTATTTTTTCTCTCAGTTTGATTTCGAAGTTACCTACTTACCTGATAAGGAAAACATTCTGGCTGATGCCCTATCCCGCAGCTTTGGGAGGGACTCAGGGGCCTGCCTAGAGCAAGAACGGCTGTTAGCAGGCAAAGACTTCAAGACCGTAGCCAACGCCTTTCTTCGAGACATTCGGACTAGGCTTCTCCACAAGCCTAGACCCAACACCACAAGAACACACTTGGAAGAAAGAGGTGGACTGATTTTCAAAGAACATGTCTTGTACCTCCCGGACAAAGCAAAATCAAGATCTGGCCATCTCATTGTGTCATGACTCTCCCTCGGCTGGTCACAAGGGCATAAAGGCAACTAGGGAGCTGTTGTCCTGACACTTCTGGTGACAGGATTGTGATCGAGACGTCAAGACTTACGTATCCACGTCTCCTACTTGTGCCTCCAGCAAGTACCTGACTTCTAGGCTGATAGGTCTACTTCAACAAGAACGTGCTACCGTACAACCTTGGACGCATGTGTCCACAGACTTCATAGTGGACCTTCCCGACTCAGCAGGTAATGCCGCCATCATGGTAACCGTAGACTCTATAAGCAAATTGGCTCACTTCACCCCTTTAAGGGGTATTCCCTCTGCGCTTGAAACCACAAGGTTTTTTTAGAGACATAGTTCAGTTGCACGGGCTCCTAGAGACCATAGTGTCGGACAGCTGCCCACATGTCATGTTCTGGGCTTCCCTCTGTAAACAATTGGGTATTCAACGCACTCTGTCTTCAGGGTTCCATCCACAGAGCAATGGGCAGACGAAGAGGTTGAATAACACCTTGGAGCAATATCTCTGTTGTTTCTGTAGCCAGAAACAGGAAGACTGGTGCGAATTCCTCCCCATGGCCGAATTCGCCTATAATAACACCAGCCTCGCTGGGTAGCTCAGGGACCAGCCGTGCTGGGTAGCTCAGGGACCAGCCTCTCTGGGTAGCTCAGGACTCGGGGGCCAGCGTCGCTGGGTACCTCAGGGCCCAGCCTCGTTGGGTAGCTCAGGGCTCAGGGGCCAGCCTCGCTGGGTAGTTCAGGGCCCAGCCTCTCAGGGTAGCTTAGGGACCAGCCTCGCGGGGTAGCTTAGGGACCAGCCTCGCGGGGTAGCTTAGGGACCAGCCTCGCAGGGTAGCTCACAGCCAAGCCTCACTGGGTAGCTCAGGGCCCAGTCTCTCTGGGTAGCTCAGGGCTCAGGGGCCAGCCTTGTTGGGTAGCTCAGGGGCCAGCCTCGCTGGGTAGCTCAGGGCCCACCCTCGTTGGACTAGCTCAGGGACCAGCCTCGCAGAGTAGCTCAGGGCCCAGCATCGCTGGGTACCTCAGGGACCAGCCACGCTGGTTACCTCAGGGACCAGCCTCGCTGGGTAGCTCAGGGCTCAGGGGCCAGCCTCGCTGGGGAGCTCAGGGCCCAGCCTCACAGGGTAGCTCAGGGACCAGCCTCACTGGGTAGCTCAGGGCCCAGCCTCGCTGGGTACCTCAGGGCCCAGCCTCGCTGGGTAGCTCAGGGCTCAGGGGCCAGCCTCACTGGACTAGTTCAGGGCCCTGCCTCGCTGGGTACCTCAGGGACCAGCCTCACTGGGTAGCTCAGGGCCCAACCTCGCTGGGTAGCTCAGGGCTCAGGGGCCAGCCTCACCGGACTAGTTCAGGGCCCAGCCTCGCTGGGTACCTCAGGGACCAGCCTCACTGGGTAGCTCAGGGCCCAGCCTTGTGGGGTAGCTCAGGGCCCAGCCTCGTGGGGTAGCTCAGGGCCCAGCCTCGCTGGACTAGCTCAGGGCCCAGCCTCGCTGGGTGGCTCAGGGTCCAGCCTGGCTAGGTAGCTCAGGAATCCAGCCTCGCTGGGTAGCTCAGGGACCAGCCTTGATGGGTAGCTCAGGGCCCAGCCTCGGTGGGTAGCTCAGGGCCCACCCTCTCTGGGTAGCTCAGGGCTCAGGGGCCATCCTCGCTGGGTAGCTCAGGGACCAGCCTCGCTGGGTTGCTCAGGGCTCAGGGGCCAGCCTCGCTGGGTAGCCCAGGGCCCATCCTCGCAGGGTAGCTCAGGGACCAGCCTCGCTGGGTAGCTCAGGGCCCAGCCTCGCTGGGTACCTCAGGGCACAGCCTCACTGGGTATCTCAGGGCTCAGGGGCCAGCCTCGTGGGATAGCTAAGGCCCAGCCTTGTGGGGTAGCTCAGTGCCCAGCCTCGCTGGACTAGCTCAGAGCCCAGCCTCGCTGGGTAGCTCAGGGCCCAGCCTCCCTGGGTAGCTCAGGGCCCAGCCTCGCTGGGTAGCTCAGGAATCCAGCTTCGCTGGGTAGCTCAGGGACCAGCCTTGCTGGGTAGCTCAGGGCCAAGCCTCAGTGGGTAGCTCAGGGCCCAGCCTCTCTGGGTAGCTCAGGGCTCAAGGGCCATCCTCGCTGGGTAGCTCAGGGGCCATCCTCGCTGGGTAGCTCAGGGCTCAGGGGCCAGCCTCGTGGGTAGCTCAGGGCCCAGCCTCGCTGGACTAGCTCAGGGCCCAGCCTCGCTGGACTAGCTCAGGGCCCAGCCTCGCTGGATAGCTTAGGAATCCAGCCTCGCTGGGTAGCTCAGGAATCCAGCCTCGCTGGGTAGCTCAGGGACCAGCCTTGCTGGGTAGCCAAGGGCCCAGCCTCGGTGGGTAGCTCAGGGCCCAGCCTCTCTGGGTAGCTCAGGGTTCAGGGCCATCCTCGCAGGGTAGCTCAGGGGCCAGCCTCGCTGGGTAGCTCAGGGTTCAGGGGCCAGCCTCGCTGTGTAGCTCAGGGTTCAGGGGCCAGCCTCGCTGGGTAGCTCAGGGACCAGCCTTGCTGGGTAGCTCAGGGCCCAGCCTCGCTGGGTACCTCAGGCACCAGCCTCGCTGGGTAGCTCAGGGCCCAGCCTTGTGTGGTAGCTCAGGGCCCAGCCTCATAGGGTAGCTCAGGGCCCAGCCTCGCTGGACTAGCTCAGGGCCTAGCCTCGCTGGGTAGCTCAGGCCCAGCCTCGTGGAGTAGCTCAGGGCCCAGCCTCGCTGGACTAGCTCAGAGCCCAGCCTTGCTGGGTAGCTCAGTGCCCAGCCTTGCTGGGTAGCTCAGGGCCCAGACTCGCTGGGTAGCTCAGGAATCCAGCCTCGCTGGGTAGCTCAGGGACCAGCCTTGCTGGGTAGCTCAGGGCCCAGCCTCGGTGGGTAGCTCAGGGCCCAGCCTCGCTGGGTAGCTCAGGGCTCAGGGGCCAGCCTCGCTGGGTAGCTCAGGCCCAGCCTCTCTGGGTAGCTCAGTGCTCAGTGGCCATCCTCACCGGGTAGCTCAGGGGCCAGCCTCGCTGGGTAGCTCAGGGTTCAGTGACCAGCCTCACTGGGTAGCTCAGAGCCCAGCCTTGCTGGGTAGCTCAGGGGCCAGCCTCGTGCGGTAGCTCAGGGCCCAGCCTCGCTGGACTAGCTCAGGGCCCAGCCTTGCTGGGTAGCTTAGGAATCCAGCCTCGCTGGGTAGCTCAGGAATCCAGCCTAGCTGGGTAGCTCAGGGCTCAGGGGCCAGCCTCGTGGGTAGCTCAGGGCCCAGCCTCACTGGACTAGCTCAGGAATCCAGCCTCGCTGGGTAGCTCAGGGACCAGCCTTGCTGGGTAGCTCAGGGCCCAGCCTCTCTGGGTAGCTCAGGGGCCAGCCTCGCTGGGTAGCTCAGGGTTCATGGGCCGGGCCTCGCTGTGTAGCTCAGGGTTCAGGGGCCAGCCTTGCTGGGTAGCTCAGGGCCCAGCCTCGCTGGGTACCTCAGGCACCAGCCTCGCTGGGTAGCTCAGGGCCCAGCCTTGTGGGGTAGCTCAGGGCCCAGCCTCGTGGGGTGGCTCAGGGCCCAGCCTCGCTGGACTAGCTCAGGGCCCAGCCTCGCTGGGTAGCTCAGGGACCAGCCTCACTGGGTAGCTCAGGGCCCAGCCTTGCTGGGTAGCTCAGGGCTCAGGGGCCAGCCTCGTGGGGTATCTCAGGCCCAGCCTCGTGGGGTAGCTCAGGGCCCAGCCTCGCTGGGTAGCTCAGTGCCCAGCCTCGCTGGGTAGCTCAGGGCCCAGCCTCGCTGGGTAGCTCAGGGCCCAGCCTCGCTGGGTAGCTCAGGAATCCAGCCTCGCTGGGTAGCTCAGGGACCAGCCTTGCTGGGTAGCTCAGGGCCAAGCCTCGGTGGGTAGCTCAGGGCCCAGCCTCTCTGGGTAGCTCAGTGCTCAGTGGCCATCCTCGCCGGGTAGCTCAGGGGCCAGCCTCGCTGGGTAGCTCAGGGTTCAGGGACCAGCCTCACTGGGTAGCTCAGAGCCCAGCCTTGCTGGGTAGCTCAGGGGCCAGCCTCGTGGGGTAGCTCAGGGCCCAGCCTTGCTGGACTAGCTCAGGGCCCAGCCTCGCTGGACTAGCTCAGGGCCCAGCCTCGCTGGACTAGCTCAGGGCCCAGCCTCGCTGGACTAGCACAGGGCCCAGCCTCGCTGGGTAGCTCAGGGCCCAGCCTCGCTGGGTAGCTCAGGAATCCAGCCTCGCTGGGTAGCTCAGGGACCAGCCTTGCTGGACTAGCTCAGGGCCCAGCCTTGTTGGGTACCTCAGGGACCAGCCTCACTGGGTAGCTCAGCGGCCAGCCTCATGGGGTAGCTCAGGGCCCAGCCTCACTGGACTAGCTCAGGGCTCAGGGGCCATCCTTGCTGGGTAGCTCAGGGCCCAGCCTCGCTGGGTAGCTCAGGGACCAGCCTTGCTGGACTAGCTCAGGGCCCAGCCTCGCTGGGTACCTCAGGGACGAGCCTCACTGGGTATCTCAGGGGCTGACTCGTGGGGTAGCTCAGGGCCCAGCCTCTCTGGGTAGCTCAGGGCTCAGTGGCCAGCCGCGCTGGGTAGCTCAGTGTTCAGGGGCCAGCCTCGCTGTGTAGCTCAGGGTTCAGGGGCCAGCCTTGCTGGGTAGCTCATGGACCAGCCTTGCTGGGTAGCTCAGGGCCCAGCCTCGCTGGGTAGCTCAGGGCCCAGCCTCGCGGGGTAGCTCAGGGACCAGCCTCACGGGGTAGCTCAGAGGCCAGTCCCGCCGGGTAGCTGAGGGTCCAGCCTAACTGGGTAACTCAGGGGCCAGCCTTGCTGGGTAGCTCAGGGCTCAGGGGCCAGCCTTGCTGGGTAGCTCAGGGGCCAGCCTCACTGGGTAGCTCAGGGCGCAGCCTCTCTGGGTAGCTCAGGGCGCAGGGGCCAGCCTCGCTGGGTAGCTCAGGGGCCAGCCTTGCTGGGTAGCTCAGGGCTCAGGGGCCAGCCTCGCTGGGTAGCTCAGTGCCTAGCCTCGCTGGGTAGCTCAGGGCTCAGGGGCCAGCCTTGCTGGGTAGCTCAGGGCCCAGCCTCGCGGGGTAGCTCAGGGCCCAGCGTCGCTGGGTAGCTCAGGGCTCAGGGGCCAGCTCGCTGGGTAGCTCAGGGGCCAGCCTCACTGGGTAGCTCAGGGTTCAGGGGCCAGCCTCGCTGTGTAGCTCAGGGTTCAGGGGCCAGCCTTGCTGGGTAGCTCAGGGACCAGCCTTGCTGGGTAGCTCAGGGCCCAGCCTCGCTGGGTACCTCAGGCACCAGCCTCGCTGGGTAGCTCAGGGCCCAGCCTTGTGGGATAGCTCAGAGCCCAGCCTCGTGGGGTAGCTCAGGGCCCAGCCTCGCTGGACTAGCTCAGGGCCCAGCCTCGCTGGGTACCTCAGGGACCAGCCTCACTGGGTAGCTCAGGGCCCAGCCTTGCTGGGTAGCTCAGGGCTCAGGGGCCAGCCTCGTGGGGTATCTCAGGCCCAGCCTCGTGGGGTAGCTCAGGGCCCAGCCTCGCTGGGTAGCTCAGGGCCCAGCCTTGCTGGGTAGCTCAGGAATCCAGCCTCGCTGGGTAGCTCAGGGACCAGCCTTGCTGGGTAGCTCAGGGCCCAGCCTCGGTGGGTAGCTCAGGGCCCAGCCTCTCTGGGTAGCTCAGTGCTCAGTGGCCATCCTCGCCGGGTAGCTCAGGGGCCAGCCTCGCTGGGTAGCTCAGGGTTCAGGGACCAGCCTCACTGGGTAGCTCAGAGCCCAGCCTTGCTGGGTAGCTCAGGGGCCAGCCTCGTGAGGTAGCTCAGGGCCCAGCCTCGCTGGACTAGCTCAGGGCCCAGCCTCGCTGGACTAGCTCAGGGCCCAGCCTCGCTGGACTAGCTCAGGGCCCAGCCTCGCTGGACTAGCTCAGGGCCCAGCCTCGCTGGGTACCTCAGGGACCAGCCTCACTGGGTAGCTCAGGGGCCAGCCTTGTGGGGTAGCTCAGGGCCCAGCCTCACTGGACTAGCTCAGGGCTCAGGGGCCATCCTCGCTGGGTAGCTCAGGGCCCAGCCTTGCGGGGTAGCTCAGGGCCCAGGGTCATTGGGTAGCTCAGGGCCCAGCGTCGCCGGGTAGCTTAGGGCCCAGCTTTGCGGGTAGCTCAGGGATCAGCCTCGCTGGGTAGCTCAGGGCTCAGCCTTGCGGGGCAGCTCAGGGCCCAGCCTCACTGGGTAGCTCAGGGCCCAGCCTCTCTGGGTAGCTCAGGGCTCAGGGGCCAGCCTCGCTGGGTAGCTCAGGGCTCAGCCACGCCGGATAGCTCAGGGCCCGCCACGCTGGGCAGCTCAGGGCTCAGGGGCCAGCCTCACTGGGTAGCTCAGGGCCCAGCCTTGCGGGGTAGCTCAGGAGCCAGCCTCGCGGGGTAGCTCAGGGCCCAGCCTCGCTGGGCAGCTCAGGGCTCAGGGGCCAGCCTCGCTGCGTAGCTCAGGGCCGAGCCTCGCTGGGTAGCTCAGGGCTCAGGGGCCAGCCTCATTGGGTAGCTCAGGGCCCGCCATGCTGGGCAGCTCAGGGCTCAGGGGCCAGCCTCGCTGGGTGGCTCAGGGCCCAGCCTTGCGGGTTAGCTCAGGAGCCAGCCTCGCGGGGTAGCTCAGGGCCCAGCCTCGCTGGGTAGCTCAGGGCTCAGGGACCAGCCTCGTGGGGTAGCTCAGGGATCAGGGGCCAGCCTCGCTGGGTAGCTCAGGGCCCAGCCTCGCTGGGTAGCTCAGGGCTCAGGGGCCAGCCTCGCTGGGTAGCTCAGGCCCAGCCTCGTGGGGTAGCTCAGGGCCCAGCCTCGCTGGGCTAGCTCAGAGCCCAGCCTTGCTGGGTAGCTCAGGGCCCAGCCTCGTGGGGTTGCTCAGGGCCCAGCCTCGCTGGACTAGCTCAGGGCCCAGCCTCGCTGGGTAGCTCAGGGCCCAGCCTCTCTGGGTAGCTCAGGGTTCAGGGGCCATCCTCGCTGGGTAGCTCAGGGGCCAGTCTCGCTTGGTAGCTCAGGGCTCAGGGGCCAGCCTCGCTGTGTAGCTCAGGGTTCAGGGACCAGCCTTGCTGGGTAGCTCAGCGACCAGCATTGCTGGGTAGCTCAGGGCCCAGCCTCGCTGGGTAGCTCAGGGGCCAGCCTCGCTGAGTAGCTCAGGGCTCAGGACCCAGCCTCGCTGGACTAGCTCAGGGCCCAGCCTCGCTGGGTAGTTTAGGAATCCAGCCTCGCTGGGTAGCTCAGGAATCCAGCCTCGCTGGGTAGCTCAGGGACCAGCCTCGCTGGGTAGCTCAGGGCTCAGGGGCCAGCCTCGTGGGTAGCTCGGGGCCCAGCCTCGCTGGACTAGCTCAGGGCCCAGCCTCGCTGGGTAGTTTAGGAATCCAGCCTCGCTGGGTAGCTCAGGAATCCAGCCTCGCTGGGAAGCTCAGGGACCAGCCTCACTGGCCAGCTCAGGGCTCAGGGGCCAGCCTCGCTGGGTAGCTCAGGGCCCAGCCTCGTGGGATAGCTCAGGGCCCAGCCTTGCTGGACTAGCTCAGGGCCCAGCCTCGCTGGGTAGCTCAGGGCCCAGCCTCGTGGGGTAGCTCAGTGCCCAGCCTTGCTGGACTAGCTCAGGGCCCAGCCTCGCTGGACTAGCTCAGGGCTCAGCCTCGCTGGGTAGCTCAGGGCCCAGCCTCTCTGGGTAGCTCAGGGCTCAGGGGCCATCCTCGCTGGGTAGCTCAGGGGCCAGCCTCGCTTGGTAGCTCAGGGCTCAAGAGCCAGCCTCACTGTGTAGCTCAGGGTTCAGAGGCCAGCCTTGCTGGGTAGCTCTGGGACCAGCCTTGCTGGGTAGCTCAGGGCCCAGCCTCGCTGGGTAGCTCAGGGCCCAGCCTCGCGGGGTAGCTCAGGGACCAGCCTCGCTGGGTAGTTCAGAGGCCAGTCTCGCTGGGTAGCTGAGGGTCCAGCCTAGCTGGGTAACTCAGGGGCCAGCCTTGCTGGGTAGCTCAGGGGCCAGCCTCACTGGGTAGTTGAGGGGTCAGGGGCCAGCCTTGCTGGGTAGCTCAGGGCCTAGTCTCGCTGGGTGACTCAGGGCCCACCCTCGCTGGACTAGCTCAAGGACCAGACTCGCTGGACTAGCTCAGGGGCCAGCCTCGCTGGGTAGCTCAAGGGCCAGCCTCGCTGGGTACCTCAGGGCCCAGCCTTGCTGGGTAGCTCAGGGCTTAGGGGCCAGCACCGCTGAGTCGCTCAAGGGCCCAGCCTCGCGGGGTAGCTAAAGGACCAGCCCCACTGGGTAGCTCAAGGGCCCAGCCTCGCTGGGTAGCTCAGGGCCCAGCCACTCTGGGTAGCTCAGGGCTCAGGGGCCAGCCTTGCTGGGTACCTCAGGGTCCGGCCTCGCTGGGTACCTCAGGGTCCAGCCTCGCTAGGTAGCTCAGGGACCAGCCTCGCTGGCTAGCTCAGGGCCCAGCCTTGCTGGGTAGCTCAGGGCTTAGGGGCCAGCACAGCTGGGTCGCTCAGGGCCCAGCCTTGTGGGGTAGCTCAAGGGCAAACCTCACTGGGTAGCTCAAGGGCCCAGCCTCACTGGGTACCTCAGGGTCCGGCCTCGCTGGGTAGCTCAGGGTCCGGCCTCGCTGGGTAGCTCAGGGACCAGCCTTGCTGTCTAGCTCAGGGGCCAGCCTTGCTGGGTAGCTCAGGGCTCAGGGGCCAGCCTTGCTGGGTAGCTCAGGGGCCAGCCTCTCTGGGTAGCTCAGGGCGCAGGGGCCAGCCTCGCTAGGTAGCTCAGGGGCCAGCCTTGCTGGGTAGCTCAGGGCTCAGGGGCCAGCCTCGCTGGGTAGCTCAGGGGCCAGCCTTGCTGGGTAGCTCAGGGCCCAGCCTCGAGGGGTAGCTCAGGGCTTAGGGGCCAGCTCGCTGGGTAGCTCAGGGGCCAGCCTCGTTGTGTAGCTCAGGGCCCAGCCTCGTGGGGTAGCTCAGGGCCCAGCCTCGTGGGGTAGCTCAGGGCCCAGCGTCGCCAGGTAGCTCAGGGCTCAGCCTTGCGGGTAGCTCAGGGATCAGCCTCGCTGTGTAGCTCAGGGCCCAGCCTTGCGGGGTAGCTCAGGGCCCAGCCTCACTGGGTAGCTCAGGGCTCAGGGGCCAGCCTCGCGGGGTAGCTCAGGGCCCAGCCTCACTGGGCAGCTCAGGGCTCAGTGGCCAGCCTCGCTGGGTAGCTCAGGGCCCAGCCTCGCTGGGTAGCTCAGGGCCCAGCCACGCCGGATAGCTCAGGGCCCGCCATGCTGGGCAGCTCAGGGGCCATCCTTGCTGGGTAGCTCAGGGCCCAGCCTTACAGGTTAGCTCAGGGGCCAGCCTCGCGGGGTAGCTCAGGGCCAGCCTTGCTGGGTAGCTCAGGGCACAGGGACCAGCCTCGCGGGGTAGCTCAGGGCCCAGCCTCGCTGGGCAGCTCAGGGCTCAGGGGCCTGCCTCGCTGGTTAGCTCAGGGCTCAGGGGCCAGACTCGCTGGGTAGCTCAGGGCCCAGCCATGCCGGATAGCTCAGGGCCCGCCACGCTGGGCAGCTCAGGGCTCAGGGGCCAGCCTCGCTGGGTAGCTCAGGGCCCAGCCTTGCGGGGTAGCTCAGTGCCCAGCCTCGCTGGGTAGCTCAGGGGCCAGCCTCGCGGGGTAGCTCAGGGCCCAGCCACGGCGGGTAGTTCAGGGCCCGCCACGCTGGGTAGCTCAGGGCCCAGCGTCGCCGGGAAGCTCAGGGCTCAGGTGCCAGCCTCGCTGGGTAGCTCAGGGCCCAGCCTCGCTGGGGGCCGTGAGGGCAGTAGTGGAAAGTCCGCATTCCTGCTGCAAGCCACAGCAGATGCTATCATGCTCCTCTGATGCTATCGGGAGCGCCCTGTTCCTGCTTGGCAAGTACTACAGGCCCCTGGGAACAATATGAACAGTGCACTTTAGAGTGCAGGGAAATGAGCGCACGCTCACCCGTACAGTACAGCATGTACAGAGTGTGAAGGGAATGAGCGCACGATCGCCCGTACAGTACAGCATCTACAGAGAGTGCAGGAAAATGAGCGCACGCTCGTCCGTACAGTACAGCATGTACAGAGAGTGCAGGGAAATGAGTGCACGCTCGCCCGCACAGCATGTACAGAGAGTGCAGGGGAATGAGCGCCCGCTCGCCCGCACAGCATGTACAGAGAGTGCAGGGGAATGAGCGTCCGCTCGCCCGCACAGCATGTACAGAGAGTGCAGGGGAATGAGCGCACGCTCGCCCGTACAGCATGTACAGAGAGTGCAGGGGAATGAGCGCACGCTCGCACGCACAGCATGTACAGAGAGTGCAGAGGAATGAGCGCACGCTCCCCCGCACAGCATGTACAGAGAGTGCAGAGGAATGAGCGCACGCTCGCCCGCACAGCATGTACAGAGAGTGCAGAGGAATGAGCGCACGCTCGCCCGTACAGCATGTACAGAGAGTGCAGGGGAATGAGAGCCCGCTCGCCCGCACAGCATGTACAGAGAGTGCAGGGGAATGAGCGCCCGCTCGCCCGCACAGCATGTACAGAGAGTGCAGAGGAATGAGCGCACGCTCCCCCGCACAGCATGTACAGAGAGTGCAGAGGAATGAGAGCCCGCTCGCCCGCACAGCATGTACAGAGAGTGCAGGGGAATGAGCGCACGCTCGCCCGCACAGCATGTACAGAGAGTGCAGGGGAATGAGCGCACGCTCGCCCGTACAGCATGTACAGAGAGTGCAGAGGAATGAGCGCACGCTCCCCCGCACAGCATGTACAGAGAGTGCAGGGGAATGAGAGCACGCTCGCCCGCACAGCGCACGCTCCCCCGCACAGCATGTACAGAGAGTGCAGGGGAATGAGAGCCCGCTCGCCCGCACAGCATGTACATAGAGTGCAGAGGAATGAGCGCACGCTTGCCCGTACAGCATGTACAGAGAGTGCAGAGGAATGAGAGCCCGCTCGCCCGCACAGCATGTACAGAAAGTGCAGAGGAATGAGAGCCCGCTCGCCCGCACAGCATGTACAGAGAGTGCAGGGGAATGAGCGCACGCTCGCCCGCACAGCATGTACAGAGAGTGCAGAGGAATGAGCGCACGCTCGCCCGCACAGCATGTACAGAGAGTGCAGAGGAATGAGAGCCCGCTCGCCCGCACAGCATGTACAGAGAGTGCAGAGGAATGAGAGCCCGCTCGCCCGCACAGCATGTACAGAGAGTGCAGAGGAATGAGAGCCCGCTCGCCCGCACAGCATGTACAGAGAGTGCAGGGGAATGAGCGCACGCTCCCCCGCACAGCATGTACAGAGAGTGCAGGGGAATGAGCGCACGCTCGCCCGTACAGCATGTACAGAGCTATCAGGATGTGGAGGAGTGTGAGCAGGAGAGGCCTTGCACACGGAGGCCATCCCAGAGGAAGGCTGGAGACCTTCTCGGCAGGGTAACACACAAGGCCGCATCCTTGGTCGAGTGGATGCGCGCCGGCCAAGCAAAGTGCGCAACAGATGTTTCCCGTAGCGCTATGGCGCAACAGATGTTTCCCGTAGCGCTATGGCGCAAGATGAAACTTGTTGGTCTTTCCTGGTCACCTGATGATGAAATGCTCTGTTAGAGCCAGGATATCCTGAATGACTTTATTGCCCATTTCTAGGCAGAGCAAATCCCTTAAAGCCAGTACTTTCCAAGTGACGTCACAGGTGTTTGTGAGCTTGCAGCAGCTACACTGCATCTTACTAATGGAACAGCAGTTTGATGTGGCAGACCAGGACAGAGGTTTTTTGGCAGAGCAGCGAGGGTGTTAGTACTGGGCCAGCAATGGATGCTGCACATCAGGATTGAGGTGTATTGGCAGAGCAGTGAGGGTGTTAGTACTGGGCCAGCAATGGATGCTGCACATCAGGATTGAGGTGTAATGGCAGAGCAGTGAGGGTGTTAGTACTGGCCAGCAATGGATGCTGCAGATCAGGATTGAGGTGTAATGGCAGAGCAGTGAGGGTGTTAGTACTGGCCAGCAATGGATGCTGCAGATCAGGATTGAGGTGTATTGGGAGAGCAGTGAGGGTGTTAGTACTGGGCCAGCAATGGATGCTGCAGATCAGGATGGAGGTGCATTGGCAGAGCAGTGAGGGTGTTAGTACTGGCCAGCAATGGATGCTGCACATCAGGATTGAGGTGTATTGGCAGAGCAATGAGGGTGTTAGTACTGGGCCAGCAATGGATGCTGAAAATCTGGATTGAGGTGTATTGACAGAGCAGTGAGGGTGTTAGTACTGGGCCAGCAATGGATGCTACACATCAGGATGGAGGTGTATTGGCAGAGCTGTGATGGTTTTAGTACTGGGCCAGCAATGGATGCTGCAGATCAGGATTGAGGTGTAATGGCAGAGCAGTGAGGGTGTTAGTACGGGGCCTGCAATGGATGCTGCACCAAAGGATTAATGTGTAATGGCAGAGCAGTGCGGGTGTTAGTATGTCAGACTAGAAATTATATCGTGCCTCCTATTGCTATGAATATATGTATATTGGCCTACGCCAAGCTGCTAACAAGCTGCTTATAAACTACATGCGAATAAACTCGCATTGCAAGATCCTGACCTTAGAATCTATGTAAACGGCCATTTGGGGTCAAGCCGCCATTTTAGGTTTTCTTGCTCTATAAAGTCACCATGTGAGCTAAAATGGTGGCCTATGTTATTCAGAACAGAACTCGATTGTCATGACCTCTGTACAGCTAATGTATAACTTGCCTGCAGGCCACTTGTTAGGGTCATGAGCTGAGACCTTGTCCTTCTGCTGACCTGTGTGTAATGGATTACGTGTATCACCGAAACTGATCTATAATTGAATGAGAACACCTGTTTAACTATATTGTATAAATTAAGTCCTGCATTGTAATGTTAGGCCTAGAGCATACATTATTACCATTTCTTCTTGTTAATGTATAAACCTAAGATGAACTAGATTTGACCTGGCAAGGGACCCTAGAGCAGTAACTTATTTATGGAATGGTTAACCTGAAGAAAGGCTGGACAACAGGCTGGTGAAATGTATAAAAGCCTGACTGTTTCAATGAATATTTGCACTCACTGAGCACACCGAACCACGCCGGAGTTCGCTGTGTTGTACTGAGGGTCGATAGCTATCTGAATTTTGTTCTGTTCTTTTGTAACTGGATTCAGTATAAAATAAAGTACTTTGTATGTTCCTTTGTAACCTGTGTTTGGTGTGTTTCCTTTTTGGTTACCCTGCCTCATATTATTTCCTTGTTTTCACAGTTGGCGCCCGAAAAGGGACCCTCAAGATTGATGCCGGATTATTGATGGTTGACGCACGCTATCGGACCGGGATCGGACGGTGTGACATAACGGGCCCGACTGAACGAGACGTGACACCTCAACAGCACTGAACGATCCGTTCCCTGGACGATAGCCGTGTGGTCTGAGACGGCATCTTGACGAGGGTCAATTTTTTGAGGCGGGCAGATTTGCCGAAATCACCATACACAAGGTAAAATTCGTTAGGTAAGTCCTTTGTAAACAGCTCGGTCCTCCTTAGGTTTGGTCAGGTGAGTTGTTACCCGACTCTTAATTCAACCCTGACAATTTGAATTTGGCGCATTGTATCTGCAGACACAATTATTGACCAGGTAACACCGAGTATTTGAGAAATGCCTGGGAAATTGTCTAGCTGCTTTAGGGCATTATTCCGCAGCGATAGACAATCTTTGGAATTTAGCCATCCGGCACCACAGGAGGGGTCACCGGCATGTACTATGTACTGTAAGCATGGCATTGGAAGTGTAGTATTTAATAAAATTTGGCACAGCCAAACCAGACATGCCTCAGAACTTCAGTGGCCAGTCAATGGTAGTTTTGAAATCCCTCGTATTGAATATTTAGAGTCAGTCTTGTTAAAAAAGAAGGCCAGACCTGCAGCATTTGATGTTTTGCAAAATTGGAAAAGAGAAGCGTTGCAGCAGCTTAAAAGTAGGGAAAAACATGTGCGCCGTCATAAAACAAATGCTGAAAAGGCGTTGTTATATGATCAGGACAAACAGTCTGAGTCGGTTAGGAATATGGAAAGGGCTTTCTCACTCGGTATTCAGAAAATCTATCCTTCTAAAGATCTTCATGTTTCTGATGAGTTTATCGACAAATTGTTAAATGAACGAAGGCCTGGTGCCTCTGCACCACCTCCGTATGTTCCTCTTCCTCCTGCTGTACCTCTTCCTGCTGTTATTCCTGCTCTTCCTGCTCAACCTGTTGCTCCTATTCCTCCGGTTGTTGTTCCTCCACCTGCTCCTCTGCCTCTTCCCATTGCACCAGTAATAGTACCTCCATTGAATTTGCCTGCACCCTCACTCCCAAGTAGTTCTGTACCGCTTGTAGTTGATCAGGGTGCGGGGTCGAGGATTGTTACTTGTAATACTGTTCCTACAGAAAAGAAACAGGATTTGTTTGCATGGGCTAAGCATTGTATGGAGAGAGATGATCGAGCTAATGTTCTTGCCACACTTTCTAATATGGCTAATTTTCCTGAGAAAAATGTTTTCATTGAAGGTTTAGGGATTCATTTATGTGTAATGTGGGGTAAATTAAATAATGCAGACCTCCCACAAGGGTTGAGGAACCTGAATACTTTAGCGTTTTCAAGAGACACTGTGGAGAAGGTACATGAGCATGTTGAGAGGATATTTGAGTATAGAAAGGAGTTGGAAAGGTTACGGAATGAGGATGATGAAGAAGAAAGTATGTATGTACAGAAACGATTTCTTCTGTGTCGTAAATCGACATCTGAGGAGGCGCGAATATGTACAAAAGATGCGATTAGATGGATTTCAGACATATCGATAACTCCAGTTGAGGTATATGACACATACAGTCAATATACGCTAGAAATGCAGAGGAAAGTGATACAGGTAATGGTAGAGTACCTGCAGGATGAATGTTTAAAGAGAAAGGTTAGTTGTCCCACAGAGTTATTGAGCATTTATAAGAGAGCTTTTTCACTTGACACTTCTTCAACTGCTTTAGCGCTCGACTTAGCTCTGTTGCTTAGTAAGCTTTCGGAGTTGCCTACATCTCAGTTGCCTATGAGAGAGGTTCCTCCGACATTTGTCCCAAAGGTTCAGATTCCTGCTAATGCTGCAGCAGGTACACCTGCTGTGGACATTCCTGCACATTATGTATCGCAGTTTGTTCACGTCCCGTTTTCACGACAGAAAGTGAATACTATTAGACAAACTATTCCTGACATTAGGAAAAATCCGACAGGGTTCTATAAAGAGATAGAGTCCGTTTTGCAGTCCTCAGTGTTTACCCTAGGCGACATTGATTTGCTATTCCCTGTACTCCTGCCTGTAGATTTGTGGAAACAAGTTAGAACTATAGACGATGTACCAGGGTTGGGAGATACATGGGCTAACATAGTTAGGCTTGATGGGGAAAGGCCAGCTGGTAAGAGACCACCTCAGGTGATACTAACTTTGCCTGACAGAATCATTGCAAAACTGAAAACTATAATCCCCGAAAAGAGAATTATTTGGGACAAGATTACGGCCTGTGTCCAAGGAAAATCTGAGGGTGCTACCGGGTTCTTTAATCGGTTCGAACAGGTATTCTCGGATTTCAGTGGACAAGACTTAGGCACCGAATCTGGGAAAAGATTATTTGTGGACAAATTTGTACGTGGATTGCTGCCTGACATCCAGTCACAAATTATGTCTTCTGAGAGCGCTTGGCAGGCGAAATCCCAATCAGAAGTACTGCACATGGCTCAGTACTACGAGAACCGTGTCAATAATGAAAAAGATAGAGTCGAGAAGAGAAAAGGTGATTTGAAGACTAAAGTATTGTTACAGCAAATTGTTAGAGGCCCCAGAGGGGGTAGTTGGCACATTAGAGGTCAGTATGTTCCACAAGGGAATGTGCCCTTGGGTCCTGTGAATATTAACCTGTGTGCCTATTGTCGCCAGGAGGGTCATTGGCGTGCACAATGCCCTGTCCTTCGACAGAGGTCGAATAACACATTTGGAAATATGGGTAGACGATCCAGAGGTCGCCCGGGTGTAGGGGGCCCTGGTAGAGGCCAGTTTTCGCAGGATCCCCAACAACCTTTTTCACAGGATAATCAGACTTCGAGTGTGGATACTAGAAACATATTTGATCATCCTTCTGCTGCATATCTTTCTGAAGAGCTTCCTTTTGATGATATTTTGTTTCGTTAGGATTGCCCGAAGCAGGGTTTGGAACCTACACCTATTCCCGTTAATCAGAAAGGTCCCTACGTTGAAATGGTAGTGGGAAATAGGAAACATCAATTTTTGATAGACACTGGAGCACAGAAGTGCTCCATTGATCATTCTCGGGTTCCAAACATTCCACTGTCAGGGCAAACCAATGTTTCTGTAGGGTTTTCTGGCACACCAGTTGTTTGTCCGGTTTCTTCACCGGTACCTATTTCTTTGGGTCCCTTTACGGACCACTGTCCATTTCTCTTGACTTCGAATTGTGGAGAGAATTTGCTGGGGTTGAATCTGTTGAAGGAATTAAATGCGGCAATTCATTGTTCTTCTGATGGAGTGCGTTTGACGATTTCACCACAGCAATGTTCTGTTTCGCAATTCTTGAGTAGACCTTTGCCGCCAGAATTCAGTAACGTACCAGAGTGTTTGTGGGCAGTTGATGACAATGATGTCGGTGTTTTGCAGATTGAGCCTGTTAAAATAGTTTTGAAACATGGAATTAAGCTGCCCCGTATTCCACAGTATAAGATCTCAGTTGAAGGCGAGCGAGCTTTAAAGATCATTTTTTCCGATTTTGTGCATCGTGGGGTGATTGAGGAGATTGCAGGAAGTTTGTGCAATAGTCCGATTTTACCCGTGTACAAAAAAGGTGATAATGCATTTCCATTTCGTTTTATAATTGATTTACGTGCCATTAATAAAGTTGTCGCTCCGCAATTTCCAATTGTGCCTGATGTGACGACAATATTAACCATGATTCCAGCTACGGCTACTCACTTCAGTGTTGTGGACCTAAAGAATGCTTTCTTCAGTATTCCTATACATGAGGATAGTAGAGAGTTGTTCGCGTTCACCCTAGGGGGACGCTCATTCACATTTACATGTGCACCTCAAGGTTATACTGAGAGTCCTAGTATTTATAGTAGGGCTTTGAAAGAGCAGCTTGATACCCTTGGATTGCCCCCTACTTGTACGTTGCTTCAATATGTTGATGATTTGCTTTTAGCCGCTGACTCTGAGAACTCTTGTAAAGAGTGCACTGTGTTGTTGCTCATCCATCTAGCTAAGCATGGTCACAAAGCTTCGCTTAAAAAGTTTCAATATTGTTGCCAGGAGGTCGCCTATTTAGGCTATCTCCTGTCAAAGGCGGGAATAAGATTGACACCTGAAAGAATAAAACACATTTCTGGCATGTCTGTCCCAAATACACAAAAGGAAGTTAGAGCCTTGATAGGTATGGCTTCTTACTGTATGTTATGGATCCCAAACTTCTCACTAGTGATAAAACCGATGTTGGCCTTGACGAAGAAGGGTATTTCTTCGCCATTGCCATGGAATACGGAGCATCAACATTCATTCGAGTTGCTCAAGACTGCATTATGTTCGGCGCCAGTTTTGGGCACACCGAACTATGAGAAGGCCTTTGTGTTGTTTGTGCATGAATGTGATGGATGTGCTTTGGCTGCATTAACGCAGGAACATGGAGGGAAGAATAGGCCATGCGGTTACTACTCTTCCGCCCTTGATCCTGTTGCATGCGCTTTGCCAAGATGTTTGCGCGCTGTCGCTGCTGCTGCTGCGTCTGTAAAACAGAGTGAGGGAATGGTCTTAGGCCATGATTTAACCCTGATGGTGCCTCACTCTGTAGATATTCTATTGAACAAGACCCAAACGCAACACCTCACTTCCGCACGACTGACAAGATATGAATTAATCTTGTTTGCTCCCCACATTCAAATTAGGAGGTGCTGCATTCTTAATCCGGCTGAACTCCTACCTTTCCCGCAAAATACTGTTTGCGGTGACGAAGAGTCACAGGACTGCCTGTATACTACTGAACAAGATACAAAAGGCAGAGTTGATTTGAGGGACACTCCTTTGGATAACCCACAAGGGGAGCTGTTTTGTGATGGCTCCTGCTTCAAACTACTGGATGGTACATCCACAACTGCTTATGCAGTCACTACATTGAGTACGGTTGTGGAGACCAAGAGAATTACGCATAACTCTGCGCAGGCCACAGAGATTATAGCATTGACTCGAGCTTGTGAGCTTTCCGAAGGGCTAACAGTAAACATATATACTGATAGCCAGTATGCCTTTGGGGTGGCTCACAACTTTGGGAGACTTTGGTCAGAGAGAGGGTTTTTAACTTCGCATGGCACCAAGATCCAACATGGCTCCCTGATAGTACAATTGCTTTCAGCGCTTGCGCTCCCTAGTCACTTAGCAATCATTAAGTGCGCAGCACATCGCAAGATTATAGATGATGTAGGGAAAGGGAATGCTTTCGCTGATCAAATAGCTAGACAAACTGCCTCTGATCTCTTCACGGAGATGTATGTTTCAAGGGAGACTATAGATGCCTATGCAATGGATGAGGGTGTTGGGTCTGTACGGGATATCCAAGCCAATGCCACATTAGAAGAATCCAAGAGGTGGGCTGAGGGCTTGGGGAAACTCGATGATGATGGGTGTTGGGTGGACATGGTTGAAGGGAAATGGTTGCTTCCTAATGCCTATATAGTAATGATGGTTACCATGGCACACGGTCCCACACATGTGTGCGCTCAACAGATCACGAGAATGTTAGAGAAAGTCTGGGTAAATGATAATATTTCAAAAATTGCCCAGCATTATGTCCAAAATTGCATGATTTGCCTACAACACAATGTGGGAAAGCAGACAGCAACTCCAAGAGGTAGCTTTGGGCCTCCTTCTGTCCCGTTTGAAGTGATTCACTTTGACTTTATTGAAATGGAGCGATGTAACAATCTAAAATATGTCCTTGTGGTCATTTGCGCCTTTAGTAAGTGGGTCGAGGCTTTCCCTGTTAAAGACGCTACAGCCATGACCACTGCAAAGACCATGTTAAAGGAATTCTTCCCACGGTCCGGTTTGCCGAGAGTTATCTGGTCGGATAATGGTCCGCATTTTATCGCTGCTGTAATTCTACAGATATGTACGGCATTGCAAATTGACAAACGATTCCATTCGGCCAGACATGCTCAGAGCGCCGGATTAGTGGAAAGACACAATGGTATCATAAAAAACAAGCTCGCTAAGACGTGTGCCGGCACCAAGTTAAAATGGCCGGACGCCTTACCGATCATGTTACTAGCCATGCGTACAACCCCTCAAACTAAGACTGGGCTCTCTCCATTTGAGGTGGTAATGGGAAGACCTGCCAATATCTGGGGTCTTCCGAAGCTTAGGGCATTGAGGAATGTAGAAAATGTATTGCTTTCAGACTATTGTAGCCAGTTGACTAAAAACCTGTATTTCATTCATCACCAGGTACGAGACGCTTTACCCGCGCGATACGAGGGCCCAGGCCACAGTATACAACCTGGAAGTTGGGTTTTGGTCAAATCCTTTGACCGATCTTCCTGCCTTGCACCTCGGTGGCAGGGCCCGTTCCAGGTTCTGCTGGTCACCCAAACAGCGGTGCGTGTTGCAGGCCAGAAGCATTGGATCCACGTGACGCATGTCAAGAAACTTCCTCACCCAGTGCCACACGTTACAGAAGAAACAGAACCCCTCGCTAACGCTGCAACCAATGATCCCAAAGCAGTGAGTAGCACTGAGAGTGCGTCGGAGAATCTTTCTGAGGCCGTGAGGCTTGTGGAAGCTGCCATTTTGTCTCCGCACTCTCTGAAAATTTTGCTCCCGGAAATTGCTGTTCCAACTTCTCTTGCCTCTGATACGTTGCTTCCAACGGGAAGTGACAACATCTTGTTCTCGGATCAAACAATACCAGGCACAACAAGACACAACTTCCGGCCACGAAGATAAACATACGGGACGGTTTTGCTGTGCATCTGATAGACATACGGCACGGTTCGGCTGTGCATTCAAGGAAGGAAAGGATCATCAAGGGCTTGCTTTTGCCCAAAAAAGTTGAGGAAGGGGATTCTGTTGGCCAGGGGTTGTGGAAGGACTAAGAAGCCGCGCGACCGTAGTGTCGCCAGCAACGAACATTGGGGTCGTCAATTGAAAATCTACAATGCCTGCTACCGCCACCGCTGCTGCTCGTATTGGACTTATAAATAAGGGGGTGACCAACTCGGACAATGAACAATGTGCCAGGGCCCCGAAAACATATTGCTGTGTTTTTATGAAAATATTTGGTTTTATAATAGTCACAGTCTTAGGCCTTTGGTATTTCGAAGAAACTCATCCTTTAGAGTCTTTGCTGCCGACTGAAATTGTACCCACTGTTCCTACAGCTTTTGTACATTTGCATACTCTGTCACCTAGGGACTCACAGCATAGACAGAAGTATCACAATAATACCTTGTTGCTTATAATGAATGCAACACATGCCATTTTTAATAAGACTAATTGTTGGGTCTGCTCACATTTACCACAACATGGGGATAAGGGGCTAGGTTGGTATATTCACCCTTTACCTTTGACAACTGCTTGTTATGCTTCACTTAGAGCACTGTTCTTTGGCCGATGGAACGATAGCATCTCGGGGAACTTTGATGGAACTAATTTGAATAGTTTCGAGAAACGTGTTCTGACTCCCCTGGGATGCTCGCTTTTCGCAAATAGGAGTAAGCTCAATATTGCTTCTATTAGGACTTCTGATAGACTGTCTCGTCCTTTCCAATCTTTGATTTCCTTTAAAATGGCTCCGATAGGCAATAAGGATGCCGTGCTTCCTTCTTACACTGTTAACCATAGCCCTGATTCAGTTTCTTTCTGCATACAGAGGAATGGCACTCGGTCAATGGGAGATTTTAAAGGTTGTGCCAACGTTGCAAATTTGACTGGGGAAGACAGACCTTTGTATGTAGGCGAACCTGTCTATTTTGTTTGCGGTAATGTAGTATTTCCATGGTTGCCCAGGGATTGGCAGGGAACTTGTTATCTAGGCATCCTGTTACCTGGGGTGTTTATAGCAAGTACTGTAGAGGTTTCGAAGGCTCGTCCACGGCGGGACGAGAATGGCGACACTCCAGCACAGGTTTTAGGAGATGTAGCGAAATCATTTCTTCCATTCTTTGGGCAGATAGCGAATTCCGGTGATATCAGGAAACTAGTGAGAGTACTGGAGAGAACCATCAACCGGACCACAGATATACTCTATAATATGACTTTAGAGCAGAAAGCGATCAGATTGGTAGCGCTTCAGAACCGGATGGCATTGTCATGATCTCTGCTTCCAAAAGGTCAGGGTTTTCCCAACTCCCTTGGAAGCAGATCCATAACCCAGGTTCCGAGTGCCAACCAGTCCCAATTGGAACCTTTTGGACCCAGTCCTGGCGCCAGTGGCACCAGGCTCATAAATATGCCCAGTCCCAGCGCTGGAAGCGCCGGGCTCATAATGCTTGGGTGGACTTACCTGCAGCAGACCATGCTGCTTACTTGCCTGCCAGTTGAGCCTCTGATCCTCTTCTGTTTGGAACTACTTTTCCTGTTGGGTGGGGCAGGAGCCACTCCCTAGATTCAGAACACTGGAACTCTTCTGGAAAGCAGGAACTCTTTTCTTACCTAGGCGTGGCTGTGGAAGGAGACACCTAAGCACTACAGGAGGCTATTTAAACCACACCCGATGGATGAATCTTGCTTTGCGTTATTCTGCATCCTCTGCAGCAGAACGCTCATCGTGTCTTCTGCATCTGATCCTGGGCCTAAGGAAAAAGGCTTACCATCCTGAATCCAGTCTTCAGCAACACCTATAAAGACAAGAAAGAACAGGTTAGCATTACGGTCTTCAGTGACAGCTCTTCACTTACCTGGTCCATCGGCTGTCACCAACGCCTCGCGCTGCATTCCGGCATCTGAAAGACAAAGGCTTACCTACTCTTCGTGCGCTCCGGCGGTCTTCACACTGCATTCCGGCATCTGAAGGACAAAAGCTTACCAACTCTTCGCACGCTCCGGAGGCCTTCGGCGCTGCATCCCGCATCTGAAAGACAAAACAAGGTGCGTTTAAAGACATTGGGGAACTTTAATACTCACGTGCCATTACTCCTTTCCACATCTAACCCAGTGGGTATTCCGGCACCCTGCAGCTGCTCCGAACTTGTACCTGCAAAATAAAAAGACAGTTAGAGCGCATCGTGAAGCAGGCAACAAGCGCTTACTTACGTGCTTCCAGGCGCTTCTATTCATCACACGGGCTCCATCTTCAACTCACTTCAGCCCGTCATCCGCCATCGCCGGAACCCTGCAAAACAAGAAACATCATTACTAGAGACTTTAAAGACATTAGAATTACTCAAAACTTACCGTTCGTGCAGTAAACGACGGACAGCAGTCCTCTGAAGTCAAGAAGCCTGCTCCCCTTATCCAGTGAAGAAACTGGTTACAGCACCCTGCCCCGAGGCAGATGGAGAGCACGGCGTTCACTTACCTAAGGTGAGAGCGTTAACCTTTGGGGTTCTACAGGAGAAGAGAAAGGGAAGAAGAGAGACATTCAATAACCCAGTTCCTTAATCCCATATTTTCTATCTGCAGACATCTTACCCTTCAAGTCAGACATACAGTGCACAGAGGTCCAGCCCAAAGAGCCAGCCGTGTGTTACACATCACCTTTGAAGATACGGTATACGCCCAGTCAAGACCGGCGCCTCTACGGGAATCAGGTGAGCGTTACAGGCATTAGATGTCATTCTGGCTGAACGTGGTGGAGTATGTAAACTAGTGGGGTCCGCTTGCTATGTTTTTGTACCGGATTCCTCCCCAACTATTTTCAAGGCAATACAGAATCTGCACATTCTTAGTTCAGAAGTGCATGTTCCCGAGGGAAATTGGGATCTTAGCGCTTGGTTCTGGGACTTCTTGCGGTCTTGGGGTTGGAAAGTGCTTTCAGTCTTGCTGATTATTTTGGGAATTCTGCTATTTCTTTGTTGTTGTATCCAATGTCTACCAAGTATATGTTCAATGCTAGGGGGATGTTGCACTCAGGCGATAGGTACAATAGGACATAAAGTGTATGCCCCGGATAAAACCTCTAAGGAGTATGTACTGAAAGAGATCCTAGTAAAAGATCTAATGGCGATAGATATTTCTGACAGCTATTCAGGGTGTATGGACGATGACACATGGAGTTATTTGCAGGGAGATAAGAAGTAGTTTAGCACTTGGCATAGGCCAAAAGGAGGGTTTGTCAAACTAGAAATTATATCGTGCCTCCTATTGCTATGAATATATGTATATTGGCCTACGCCAAGCTGCTAACAAGCTGCTTATAAACTACATGCGAATAAACTCGCATTGCAAGGTCCTCCGAACCACGCCGGAGTTCGCTGTGTTGTACTGAGGGTCGATAGCTATCTGAATTTTGTTCTGTTCTTTTGTAACTGGATTCAGTATAAAATAAAGTACTTTGTATGTTCCTTTGTAACCTGTGTTTGGTGTGTCTCCTTTTTGGTTACCCTGCCTCATATTATTTCCTTGTTTTCACAAGTACTGGGCCAGCAACAGATGCTGGGATCAGGATGGAGGTGTTTTGGCAGAGCAGTGAGGGTGTTAGTACTGGAGGTCAGCAATGGATGCTGCAGATCAGGATTGAGGTGTATTGGCAGAGCAGTGAGGGTGTTAGTACTGGACCTGCAATGGATGCTGCACCACAGGATTGAGGTGTAATGGCAGAGCAGTGAGGGTGTTAGTACGGGGCCTGCAATGGATGCTGCACCTCAGGATTGAGGTGTATTGGCAGAGCAGTGAGGGTGTTAGTACTGGGTCAGCAACGGATGCTGCAGATTAGGAGTGAGGTGTATTGGCAGAGCAGTGAGGGTGTTAGTACTGGGCCAGCAATGGATGCTGCAGATCAGGAGTGAGGTGTATTGGCAGAGCAGTGATGGTGTTAGTACTTCACCTGCAATGGATGCTGCAGATCAGGAGTGAGGTGTATTGGCAGAGCAGTGAGGGTGTTAGTACTGGGAGAG
Source organism: Ambystoma mexicanum (assembly GCF_040938575.1). Classification (NCBI taxonomy): domain Eukaryota; kingdom Metazoa; phylum Chordata; class Amphibia; order Caudata; family Ambystomatidae; genus Ambystoma; species Ambystoma mexicanum. The sequence continues at coordinate 1,301,538,735 of NC_090933.1, read as the reverse complement.
CAATGGATGCTGCAGATCAGGATTGAGTTTTAATGGCAGAGCAGTGAGGATGTTAGTACTGGGCCAGCAATGGATGCTGCAGATCAGGATGGAGGTGTATTGGCAGAGCAGTGAGGGTGTTAGTTTCGGCCAGCAATGGATGCTGCACATCAGGATTGAGGTGTATTGGCAGAGCAGTGAGGGTGTTAGTACTGGCCAGCAATAGATGCTGCACATCAGGATTGAGGTGTATTGGCAGAGCAGTGAGAGTGTTAGTACTGGGCCAGCAAAGGATGCTGCAGATCAGGATGGAGGTGCATTGGCAGAGCAGTGAAGGGGGTAGTACTGGGCCAGCAATGGATGCTCCACTTTAGGATTGAGGTGTAATGGCAGAGCAGTGAGGGTGTTAGTACTGGGCCAGCAATGGATGCTGCACATCAGGATGGAGGTGTATTGGCAGAGCAGTGAGGGTGTTAGTACCGGCCAGCAATGGATGCTGCACATCAGGATTGAGGTGTATTGGCAGAGCAGTGAGGGTGTTAGTACTGGGCCAGCAATGGATGCTCCAGATCAGGATTGAAGTGTGTTGGCAGAGCAGTGAGGGTGTTAGTACTGGGTCAGCAATGGATGCTGATGATCAGGGTGGATGTGTATTGGCAGAGCAGTGAGGGTGTTAGTACTGGCCAGCAATAGATGCTGCAGATCAGGATGGAGGTGTTAAAATTAAGTAATTCACAATCACACTAACCTGGTCAGACGGCCAACACGAGAGCAGCAACTGCAGAAAGCAAGAATCTCCCGGAGGAGCCTGCACCCCCACCGCAGCTTGAATACCCACGGAGGGGAGGCACGAACCCCAGGGAAAACCTCTGGGGGAAAAAACCCTGATGAAGCAGATGGAGGCATCTCGGATGGATGGAATCCCTTCACATGTGCATCTTCAATGGGTTGAGGCACAAGCCCTACGGGAGAAAATAGGACAGGTAAGAGATGGATGATGGATAGTGAGAAAACTATGAAAGGAGAGGAAAGGAGAATCCTTAGGGGAGTCTGGCTTGAACGGTCGTTAGTGATGGAGAGGGTGAGCGTGGCGTAAGGATCTGTTCGTGAGCCTGGTTCTCGTAGCGCCAGGGGGAAATCCTGAAAAGACTGAATAAGTAAGTATGGGAATGTGAGGGGAAACCCGAAACCCAAGAAAGAGACACTGTATGAGAGGGGCTCTGCGTCCTACCGAACACGTACACTTGAACAAGCGTAATGGATAGAGAAGCGCAAGAGAGTCTGGCGTGTTGGAGAATTGATAGTGAGGAAATCTGGAACAAAGTCTCTGGGAAGAGGGAAACCAGAGAGAGAGTGAGCAACGAAAGACAGAAAGTTGGTTAGGAAAAGTTTCACCCTAGAATCGAACTTACGGAGCGTCTCTGGCAACAGTAGGGACGCTTAGAGGCGAGTATAGACGATCCTTTAATAGGGTCACGTGACTCTCTGCCGGCGTGCATTGACAGCGTGAATCAACTAGAGCGCTAAGGCTCATTCTGCCGGGTTCTGCAGCCCTCCGTCTTGTAGAATGAAGCATCTTTCTCCTATAGACCACGGACCAGCGTTGGAAAGGTGTAACAGGAGGTGCATTGGCAGAGCAGTGAGTGTGTTAGTTCTGGGCCAGCAATGGATGCTGCAGATCAGGATTGAGGCGTAATGGCAGAGCAGTGAGGGTGTTAGTACTGTGCCAGCAATGGATGCTGCACATCAGGATTGAGGTGTATTGGCAGAGCAGTGAGTGTGTTAGTACTGGCCAGCAATGGATGCTGCACATCAGGATTGAGGGTTATTGGCAGAGCAGTGAGGGTGTTAGTTAGTACTGGGCTAGCAGTGGATGCTGCAGATCAGGATGGAGGTGCATTGGCAGAGCTGTGATGGTGTTAGTACTGGGCCAGCAATGGATGCTGCAGATCAGGATGGAGGTGTATTGGCAGAGCAGTGAGGGTGTTAGTACTGGGCCAGCAATGGATGCTGCACATCAGGATTGAGGTGTATTGGCAGAGCAGTGAGGGTGTTAGTACTGGGCTAGCAATGGATGCTGCAGATCAGGATGGAGGTGTATTGGCAGAGCAGTGAGGGGGGTAGTACTGGGCCAGCAATGGATGCTGCAGATCCAGATTGAGGTGTATTGGCAGAGCTGTCAGGGTGTTAATACTGGGCCAGCAATGGATGCTGCACATCAGGATTGAGGTGTATTGGCAGAGCAGTTAGGGTGTTAGTACTGGGTTAGCAACGGATGCTGCAGATTAGGATGGAGGTGTTTTGGCAGAGCAGTGAGGTTGTTAGTACTGTGCCATCAATGGATGCTGCAGATCAGGATTGAGGTGTTTTGGCAGAGCAGTGAAGGTGTTAGTACTAGACCTGCAATGGATGCTGCACCACAGGATTGAGGTGTATTGGCAGAGCAGTGAGGGTGTTAGTACTGAGCCAGCAATGGATGCTGCAGATCAGGATGGAGGTGTTAAAATTAAGTAACTCACAATCACACTAACCTGGTCAGACGGCCAACACGGGAGCAGCAACTGCAGAAAGCAAGAATCTCCCGGAGGAGCCTGCACCCCCACCGCAGCTTGAATACTAACGGAGGGGAGGCACGAACCCCAGGGAAACCCTCTGGGGGAAAAAACCCTGATGAAGCAGATGGAGGCTTCTCGGATGGATGGAATCCCTTCACATGTGCATCTTCAATGGGTTGAGGCACAAGCCCTACGGGAGAAAATAGGACAGGTAAGTGATGGATGATGGATAGTGAGAAAACTATGAAAGGAGAGGAAAGGAGAATCCTTACGGGAGTCTGGCTTGAACGGTCGTTAGTGATGGAGAGGGTGAGCGTGGCGTAAGGATCTGTTCGTGAGCCTGGTTCTCGTAGCGCCAGGGGGAAATCCTGAAAAGACTGAATAAGTAAGTATGGGAATGTGAGGGGAACCCGAAACCCAAGAAAGAGACACTCACTGTATGAGAGGGGCTCTAGGTCCTACCGAACACCGTACACTTGAACAAGCGTAACGGATAGAGAAGCGCGGGAGAGTCTGGCGTGTTGGAGAATTGATAGTGAGGAAACCTGGAACAAAGTCTCTGGGAAGAGGGAAACCAGAGAGAGAGTGAGCAACAAAAGACAGAAAGTTGGTTAGGAAACGTTTCACCCTAGAATCGAACTTACGGAGCGTCTCTGGCAACAGTAGCGACGCTTAGAGGCGAGTATAGACGATCCTTTAATAGGGTCACGTGACTCTCTGCCGGCGTGCGTTGACAGCGTGAATCAACTAGAGCGCTAAGGCTCATTCTGCCGGGTTCTGCAGCCCTCCGTTTTGTAGAATGAAGCATCTTTCTCCTATAGACCACGGACCAGCGTTGGAAAGGTGTAACAGTATGCCCTCTTCTCCTGGGTGAAGAACCCGGCTTCCATGGATGCAACCGAAAAAAACGCCGCACCAGGAGGGGAGCATGAACACCAGAGGCCGGTTCCCAAGTCCTTTCCGCTGGAGAATAACCCTTCCAGTCGATGAGGAATTGGAGGTGATCTCTATAATAACGTGAATCGCAAATGTTGGCCACTTCGTATTCAGTCCCAGTATTAGTAACCACTGGGGGAGGTAATGGTTTGGAGGACCGTAAAAACCGGTCCCTAATGGCTAGTTTTACTTGAGAAAAATGAAAAACTGGATGAATCTTAGACCAAGAGGGTGGTAGGGCCAACCGAACCGCAGTAGATCCTACCAAGGTTAGTATTTTGAAGGGCCCGAAAAACCGAGGAGATAATTTGGAAGGAACCAAATGTCTTGGGAGGAATCGAGAGGACAACCGGACATAGTTCCCTACGTTTAATTCTGGCATATCACGGCGATGTTTGTCAACATACCTTTTGGCTCGGTCTTGGGCATTTTGGAAAGCTAGACGGGCGAGACTATGTCCTTTCTGAATATCGGTAACGAGACCATCGACACCGGGGAAACTAGATGAGGTTGAAGAGACAGTAGGCACAAAGGATGGGTGGTAGCCATAAGAGCAGGTAGAATGGACTAGTCTTGAGGGAAGAATGCTTAGCATTATTGTAGGCAAACTCAGCGAACGGTAACAGTTCCTTCCAATCATCTTGAGCTGCAGACACAAAACAGCGTAAGTAGCCTTCCAAGGTCTGATTGAGGCGTTTGGTCTGGGGATGGTATCCTGGAGTAAGGTCTCTCTTAATACCGAGAACGTGACATACCCTCTTCCAAAACCGGAGGTATATTGAGGTCCTCTGTCTGACACTATGACCACGGGTAAACCGTGACGAGAAAACACTTCTGATAGAAATATTGAAGCCATCTGAACCGCTCCGGGAATCTTAACTGAAGGAGTGAAGTGCGCGAGTTTTGTCAAGTAGTCAATGGTGACCATAATGGCCGTGTACTGAGAGGAAGGCGGAAGATCGACTATGAAGTCAGTAGAAATCATTTGCCAAGGTCTCTCTGGAATAGGCATTCGGGCGAGCAGCCCGCACGGATCGTGGGGTTTTGGACTGGATACAAGTAGTGCATGCTTTAACATAGTCTTGAACATCTGATTGAACTGTAGGCCACCAAAAATGTCTTTTCACGAGTTCGAAAGTGGACTGGACACCCCGATGTCCGGCTGCCTTAGAGTCATGGCACATTCGAAGCACTTCTGTTTGAAGGAATGTTGATGGCACCAGAACTTGATCCGCGTGAAAGTATAATTCTTCTTACTAAGGTGATGAGTAAGAGCGAGATCCTCGCATAGGCGTCGACTTCTGGTTGTTTCTTGTTTGAGAAGTTGTAGGAAATCAGAAATGACTGCGATAAAAGTTGCTGTGGGAAACATCTTTTCAGAACAAAACCGGGAAGAGTGAGGTCTCTTCCGAGACAAAGCATCCGCCCTCAAATTTTGATTCCCTGGCAGGAAGGTAAATTCAATTCGGTAAGGTAGAAAGAAATGGGCCCATCTTGCTTGTCTGCTATTAGTAGTTTGTGCATGTTGCAAGGCCTTAAGATTTTGATGATCCGTGCAAACTTCTATTGCGAAGGGGGACCCGAGCAACAGATGCCGCCATTCCTCGAAGGCCCTTTTTATAGCCAACAGTTCTTTCTCTAAAACTGAATAGTGTTCTTCAGCGGAAGAGAAAGTTTTCGATAGGTAGGCCACAGGTCGTTCGACTCCTTGTTCCGTTCTTTGCAGGAGAACGGCTCCCAATGCATGTTGAGAGGCATCCGTTTCTAAGATAAAGGGTTTGGATTGGTTTGGATTGAGCAGGATAGAGGCTGAGGTAAACAACTCTTTTAAGGTTTCGAAAGCTTGTTGCGCTGGTGGATCCCAAGAAAAGACTGTTCCTTTTTTCAGTAAACGGGTAATGGGGAGTATAATTTCTGAGAAACAGGGGATAAATTTACGATAAAAATTCGCAAATCCAAGGAATCTTTGTACCTCTTTGATTGTAGTTGGGGATGGCCATTCTAAGACTGCAGACACATTTCGGGGGTCCATGGAAATTCCCTTCTTGGAAAGGACGAATCCTAGATACGTGATTTGTGTTTGATGGAATTCGCATTTTTCTGCTTTACAGTATAACTGATTGTCTTGCAGACACCTTAACACAAGGTTGACATGCTCGATGTGTTCCTTTAAAGTTGTGGAGAAAATCAGAATATCATCTAAGTACACGATGACAAAATGAAGAAGGAGATCAGAAAATAGATGGTCCATAAATCGCTGAAACACAGCAGGCGCATTAACCAGACCGAATGGCATTACACGGTATTGGAAATGACCAAATGGGGTGCGAAAGGCAGTTTTCCATTCGTCGTTGGGAGCTATTCTGATGAGGTGATACGCCCCTCTGAGATCCAATTTAGTATAGAACGTAGCTCCCCGAACAGCTTCTAGAATGTCCTTTATTAAAGGCATAGGATATTTGTCTGGTATGGTGATCTTATTGAGTCCTCTGTAGTCAATGCATGGTCTTAGTTCCTCTGTGTCCTTCTTCGGGATAAAGAATAAAGAGGCTCCAGCCAGGGATTTGGACTCAGTGATGAGACCATTCTGGAGGTTGGCTTGAAGATATTCCTTGAGCGCACTCTTCTCTCGTTGAGAAAGAACGTACATGCGTCCAAACGGAATAGGTTGGTCAGGCAGAAGGTCTATGTGACAGTCGTCTCTACGATGGGGAGGAAGAGTTGGATACTAGGGTGTAGAGAAGACTCTATGAAATGATTGGTAACATTCTGGAACCTTCCCTAACTGACCTATGTAGGGTACAGCAGGAGTATCTGAAATCACAGCGGGAAGATGAAGACCTACAGTGTGTTGGAACATGCAATGGGAGACACAATATTCAGAGCCCAAAAAAAGGGTTCCAGCCTTTCAATTTATATAAGGATTATGGAGGCGCAACCATGGAAGGCCCAAGATGACCGGAAAATGAGCGGCTCTGATCAAATCAAAGACTAATGTTTCTTGATGAGAGGCAATCACACAAGTAACAGGTTGGGTTTGTTCCCGAATAGGTCCTGAACTCAAAGGAGAACCGTCAACTCCTTGAATGGGGGTGGTAACTGTCTTAGTGATTCTAGCGAACCCATTTTTTGCTGCCCATTAATCATCGATGAAGTTACCTGCTGCTCCACTATCCAGCAAAGCAGGAACCCCTTGAATAGTTTGATCATGCAAAACAAGAGTCAAGGAAAGTACAATCATGGGGTGTTGGTTAGAAGATGGTTCAAGAGATGATTCGATTCTGATAGGGGAACCTTGATGCTGATCTCCTGCCGTGGTTCCCCTTACGGCAGGGATTTCTCGTTTCCCGACTGAGGAGGTCTGGACTCACGGGGAGGAACTATGGGACAATCTCGTAACACGTGGGAGGAAGACCCACAGTACATACACAGCCCTAAGGACCTTCTTCTCTCTCTTTCTGTAGCAGATAACGGTCTTCTGACAGAGCCTATCTGCATAGGTTCTTCAGCTGAGCAAGGTTTACTAGGGATCGAAACCGGATCTGAATGCGAGCAATGTCCTTTACCCTTTCTCTTTTCTTGAGAGCGCTCTTGCAAACGATAATCGATTTGCATAGTTAGGGTTATCATCTGGGCCAAGTTAGCTGGTCGTGGAACCTTCGACACCTCATCTTTTAATTCCTCATTAAGCCCCCGTCGAAAGAGGGTCAGTAAACCATCATCAGGCCAGCCAACCTCGGAGGACAATTGTTTGAACTGAGTAATGTATGTAATGAGATCCTTATTTCCCTGTTTAAGGTCCAGGAGTCTTTCCTGTGTGGATACCGAGATCTCTTGACGGCTAAACATTGATCTGAGACTGTTAGAGAAAGCCTGGTATGAGTCTAAGATGGCATTTCCTGAAGAAACCAAAGGGGTAGCCCAAGCAAGGGCCAGACCTGTAAGATGAGAAATCAGAAACCCTACTTTGTCCTTATCAGTTGGGAAAAAGCGGGACTTAAATGTAAATTGGACTGTACAGCTGTCCAAAAATTCTTTCAGTTTGTGTGGGTCTCCGTCGAATTTGCCAGTAGGCAGAGCGACTGGGGGGGTTTCAGAAAACGCACAGGCAACTTGTAGTTTTAACTGAGCATTATCATGTTTGATAGTCTGCATTTCTAAAGTCATAGCTTGCATCGCTGCCATGAGCTGCTGCATTTGCTGTTCCATGTTCGCGATCGTAACCAGGATCTTTACGGGCGTCGCTAACTGTTAAAATTAAGTAACTCACAATCACACTAACCTGGTCAGACGGCCAACACGGGAGCAGCAACTGCAGAAAGCAAGAATCTCCCGGAGGAGCCTGCACCCCCACCGCAGCTTGAATACCCACGGAGGGGAGGCACGAACCCCAGGGAAACCCTCTGGGAGAAAAAACCCTGATGAAGCAGATGGAGGCTTCTCGGATGGATGGAATCCCTTCACATGTGCATCTTCAATGGGTTGAGGCACGAGCCCTACAGGAGAAAATAGGACAGGTAAGTGATGGATGATGGATAGTGAGAAAACTATGAAAGGAGAGGATAGGAGAATCCTTAGGGGAGTCTGGCTTGAACGGTCGTTAGTGATGGAGAGGGTGAGCGTGGCGTAAGGATCTGTTCGTGAGCCTGGTTCTCGTAGCGCCAGGGGGAAATCCTGAAAAGACTGAATAAGTAAGCATGGGAATGTGAGGGGAAACCCGAAACCCAAGAAAGAGACACTCACTGTATGAGAGGGGCTCTGGGTCCTACCGAACACCGTACACTTGAACGAGCGTAACGGATAGAGAAGCGCGGGATAGTCTGGCGTGTTGGAGAATTGATAGTGAGGAAAACTGGAACAAAGTCTCTGGGAAGAGGGAAACCAGAGAGAGAGTGAGCAACGAAAGACAGAAAGTTGGTTAGGAAATGTTTCACCCTAGCATCGAATTTACGGAGCGTCTCTGGCAACAGTAGCGACGCTTAGAGGCGAGTATAGATGATCCTTTAATAGAGTCACGTGACGCTCTGCCGGCGTGCGTTGACAGCGTGAATCAACTAGAGCGCTAAGGCTCATTCTGCCGGGTTCTGCAGCCCTCCGTCTTGTAGAATGAAGCATCTTTCTCCTATAGACCACGGACCAGCGTTGGAAAGGTGTAACAGGAGGTGCATTGGCAGAGCAGTGAGTGTGTTAGTTCTGGGCCAGCAATGGATGCTGCAGATCAGGATTGAGGCGTAATGGCAGAGCAGTGAGGGTGTTAGTACTGTGCCAGCAATGGATGCTGCACATCAGGATTGAGGGTTATTGGCAGAGCAGTGAGGGTGTTAGTTAGTACTGGGCTAGCAATGGATGCTGCAGATCAGGATGGAGGTGCATTGGCAGAGCTGTGATGGTGTTAGTACTGGGCCAGCAATGGATGCTGCAGATCAGGATGGAGGTGTATTGGCAGAGCAGTGAGGGTGTTAGTACTGGGCCAGCAATGGATGCTGCACATCAGGATTGAGGTGTATTGGCAGAGCAGTGAGTGTGTTAGTACTGGCCAGCAATGGATGCTGCACATCAGGATTGAGGGTTATTGGCAGAGCAGTGAAGGTGTTAGTATTGGGCCAGCAATGGATGCTGCACATCAGGATGGAGGTGTATTGGCAGAGCTGTGATGGTGTTAGTACTGGGCCAGCAATGGATGCTGCAGATCAGGATTGAGGTGTATTGGCAGAGCTGTCAGGGTGTTAATACTGTGCCAGCAATGGATGCTGCACATCAGGATTGAGGTGTATTGGCAGAGCAGTTAGGGTGTTAGTACTGGGTTAGCAATGGATGCTGCAGATTAGGATGGAGGTGTTTTGGCAGAGCAGTGAGGGTGTTAGTACTGTGCCAGCAATGGATGCTGCACATCAGGATGGAGGTGTATTGGCAGAGCAGTGAGGGGGGTAATACTGGGCCAGCAATGGATGCTGCAGATCCAGATTGAGGTGTATTGGCAGAGCTGTCAGGATGTTAATACTGTGCCAGCAATGGATGCTGCACATCAGGATTGAGGTGTATTGGCAGAGCAGTTAGGGTGTTAGTACTGGGTTAGCAACGGATGCTGCAGATTAGGATGGAGGTGTTTTGGCAGAGCAGTGAGGGTGTTAGTACTGTGCCAGCAATGGATGCTGCAGATCAGGATTGAGGTGTTTTGGCAGAGCAGTGAAGGTGTTAGTACTAGACCTGCAATGGATGCTGCACCACAGGATTGAGGTGTAATGGCAGAGCAGTGAGGGTGTTAGTACGGGGCCTGCAATGGATGCTGCACCTCAGGATTGAGGTGTAATGGCAGAGCAGCGTGGGTGTTAGTACTGGGTCAGCAACGGATGCTGCAGATCAGGATGGAGGTGTTTTGGCAGAGCAGTGAGGGTGTTAGTACTGTGCCAGCAATGGATGCTGCAGATCTGGATTGAGGTGTATTGGCAGAGCAGTGAGGGTGTTAGTACTGGACCTGCAATGGATGCTGCACCACAGGATTGAGGTGTAATGGCAGAGCAGTGAGGGTGTTAGTATGAGGGCTGCAATGGATGCTGCACCTCAGGATTGAGGTGTAGTGGCAGAGCAGTGAGGGTGTTAGTACTGGGCCTGCAACTGATGCTGCAGATTAGGATGGAGGTGTTTTGGCAGAGCAGTGAGGGTGTTAGTACTGGGCCAGCAATGGATGCTGCAGATCATGATTGAGGTGTATTGGCAGAGCGGTTAGGGTGTTAGTACTGGACCTGCAATGGATGCTGCGCCACAGGATGGATTGAGGTGTAATGGCAGAGCAGTGAGGGTGTTAGTACTGTGCCAGCAATGGATGCTACAGATCAGGATTGGGGTGTATTGGCAGAGCAATGAGGGTGTTAGTATTGGACCTGCAATGGATGCTGCAGATCGGGATTGACTGGTATTGGCAGAGCAGTGAAGGTGTTAGTACTGGGCCAGCAATGGATGCTGCAGATCAGGATGGAGGTGCATTGGCAGAGCAGTGAGGGGGGTAGTACTGGGCCAGCAATGGATGCTGCAGATCCAGATTGAGGTGTATTGGCAGAGCTGTGAGGGTGTTAGTACTGGACCAGCAATGAATGCTGCACATCTGGACTGAGGTGTATTGGCAGAGCAGTGAGGGTGTTAGTACTGGGCCAGCAACGGATGCTGCAGATTAGGATGGAGGTGTTTTGGCAGAGCAGTGAAGGTGTTAGTACTGTGCCAAAAATGGATGCTGCAGATCAGGATTGAGGTGTATTGGCCGAGCAGTGAGGGTATTAGTACTGTGCCAACAATGGATGCTGCACATCAGGATTGAGGTATAATGGCAGAGCAGTGAGGGTGTTAGTACTGGTCCAGAAACGGATTCTGCAGATCAGGATGGAGGTGTATTGGCGGAGCAGTGAGGGTGTTAGTACTGTGCCAGCAATGGATGCTGCAGATTAGGATGGAGGTGTTTTGGCAGAGCAGTGAGGGCGTTAGTACTGTGCCAGCAATGGATGCTGCAGATCAGGATTGAGGTGTATTGGCAGAGCAGCGAGGGTGTTAGTACTGGACCTGCAATGGATGCTGCACCACAGCATTGAGGTGTAATGGCAGAGCAGTGAGAGTGTTAGTACTGGGCCAGAGATGGATGCTGCCGATCAGGATTGAGGTGTATTGGCAGAGCAGTGAGGGTGTTAGTAATGGACCTACAATGGATGCTGCACCACAGGATTGAGGTGTAATGGCAGAGCAGTGAGGGTGTTAGTACTGGGCCAGCAATGGATGCTGCAGATCAGGATTGAGGTGTATTGGCAGAGCAGTGAGGGGGGTAGTACTGGGCCAGCAATGGATGCTGCAGATTAGGATTGAGGTGTATTGGCAGAGCAGTGAGGGTGTTAGTACTGGACCTGCAATGAATGCTGCACCACAGGATTGAGGTGTAATGGCAGAGCAGTTAGGGTGTTAGTACTGGACCTGCAATGGATGCTACACCACAGGATTGAGGTATATCGGCACAGCAGTGAGGGGGTAGTACTGGGCCAGCAATGGATGCTGCAGATCCAGATTGAGGTGTATTGGCAGAGCTGTGAGGGTGTTAGTACTGGGCCAGCAATGGATGCTGCACATCCAGATTGAGGTGTATTGGCAGAGCTGTGAGGGTGTTAGTACTGGGCCAGCAATGAATGCTGCACATCCGGACTGAGGTGTATTGGCAGAGCAGTGAGGGTGTTAGTACTGGGCCAGCAACGGATGCTGCAGATCAGGATGGAGGTGTTTTGGCAGAGCTGTCAGGGTGTTAATACTGTGCCAGCAATGGATGCTGCACATCAGGATTGAGGTGTATTGGCAGAGCAGTTAGGGTGTTAGTACTGGGTTAGCAATGGATGCTGCAGATTAGGATGGAGGTGTTTTGGCAGAGCAGTGAGGGTGTTAGTACTGTGCCAGCAATGGATGCTGCACATCAGGATGGAGGTGTATTGGCAGAGAAGTGAGGGGGGTAACACTGGGCCAGCAATGGATGCTGCAGATCCAGATTGAGGTGTATTGGCAGAGCTGTCAGGATGTTAATACTGTGCCAGCAATGGATGCTGCACATCAGGATTGAGGTCTATTGGCAGAGCAGTTAGGGTGTTAGTACTGGGTTAGCAACGGATGCTGCAGATTAGGATGGAGGTGTTTTGGCAGAGCAGTGAGGGTGTTAGTACTGTGCCAGCAATGGATGCTGCAGATCAGGATTGAGGTGTTTTGGCAGAGCAGTGAAGGTGTTAGTACTAGACCTGCAATGGATGCTGCACCACAGGATTGAGGTGTAATGGCAGAGCAGTGAGGGTGTTAGTACGGGGCCTGCAATGGATGCTGCACCTCAGGATTGAGGTGTAATGGCAGAGCAGCGCGGGTGTTAGTACTGGGTCAGCAACGGATGCTGCAGATCAGGATGGAGGTGTTTTGGCAGAGCAGTGAGGGTGTTAGTACTGTGCCAGCAATGGATGCTGCAGATCTGGATTGAGGTGTATTGGCAGAGCAGTGAGGGTGTTAGTACTGGACCTGCAATGGATGCTGCACCACAGGATTGAGGTGTAATGGCAGAGCAGTGAGGGTGTTAGTATGAGGGCTGCAATGGATGCTGCACCTCAGGATTGAGGTGTAGTGGCAGAGCTGTGATGGTGTTAGTACTGGGCCAGCAATGGATGCTGCAGATCAGGATTGAGGTGTATTGGCAGAGCTGTCAGGGTGTTAATACTGTGCCAGCAATGGATGCTGCACATCAGGATTGAGGTGTATTGGCAGAGCAGTTAGGGTGTTAGTACTGGGTTAGCAATGGATGCTGCAGATTAGGATGGAGGTGTTTTGGCAGAGCAGTGAGGGTGTTAGTACTGTGCCAGCAATGGATGCTGCACATCAGGATGGAGGTGTATTGGCAGAGCAGTGAGGGGGGTAATACTGGGCCATCAATGGATGCTGCAGATCCAGATTGAGGTGTATTGGCAGAGCTGTCTGCACATCGTGGTCCTTTTATACCCATCTGTTTTACATTGTCATACATTGCTGCACATAGATTATGTCCACCACAAGGCGGTTCCTCCCAGTCATGACTTTGCATCAAGGTCAACAGTTCAACATCTGCTATTGTGGTTTCCTGTTATCTGTTATTCGCTCTCTCTCGTGCCCCTCTGTGTATCTCTGTGCACGAGGCTGTGCTTACTCATTCCTTCCCCACCCGTAATCTGCAGATAGTTTTAGCAGGCTCAACATGCTTCGACATACAGTGACCAAACACAATTCTTCTGTTAAAAACAAGTTCTTGCCAGGTCAGCAGGTCTTAAATGTCGCTGTATAAAGAGAAGGCCTCTTCTTTTAACAAAGGGTACATTCTTTTAACGCATATGATGATTAGTACAAACTCCAAGTGTGAGCACAACATTACATATGTATGCGTACCTTCAATCCACCCTTTGCTCACACTTGAGCATCAATCTAAACCTTCCTAGCATAAGCAGATGGCAGGAAAGCAACATCATCACATACTGTATGTACCATAATCTTCTCCAGGCCTCCCATGTCAAAAAATTCCTGTTGTACATGGCTTTTATCCATTGGATTTAGGCGCGTTATGCTGGAAGAACACATGGAAACACAGCACGACACACATACCGGGAAGCATTGGATGCAGAGACAAATTCCTACAACTATTGCCGCTAGAACCAGTATAGGCGTAAGAAGTTGCCATCCAATTTCTTTCAGGAGCTTCATCCACCAGCTATCTCCTGACCCTTCCTCCTGGTGGATGCTATCCGCCACTTTATGCAGTTTGTTTACTCCATCCAGGATTCCTGTACTCCCTTCTGGTATGTAAACACAGCATTGGGATCCCACCAAAAAACAGACTCCGCCCCTTTCTGCAGTGAGTATGTCTAAGACATACCTATTTTGGAGAGCCACTAGCCGAATTGCTTTCATTTCATAAGTAATGTTTTCCATTAGGTCTGCAGATTCTTCGATTACGAACTCAAGGGCCCTGCTTAGCTTTTGGATTTCTTGACTGTTCATAAAGATGCCCGCTGGAGGAACCAGGACCCCCATCAGATCTATAAACGTTTCCCATCCTGTAGGTTGATACGTAGGAATTTTTGGGTTTACTGCTCGTTTATTTCTGCTGTGTATTTCTTTATGCAGAGTAGACGGGGCATATACCATCACAGCCGGCATTATTCTGGCTATGTAACATACCCCAACAAAATCTTTGGCTAACCACAAATAAGCCCTCTTCTTACAGACGTAGGCATGTCCTTCAATCTGTAACAATCCCTTTGTGTAGTTATTTAGATTCACCATTTGACTGCACCCCGAGATCATTCTTTGATTACCTCTTGCGCTCCTCTTAAAACATATATTCTTTGGCCTAAACTCTTGTGTGATGGTGATAGGGGGAGGAGGTTCTCTTACTATCTGTACCATAGCAGGTGCAAGCCCGATTCCCTCAGTTTTGATTTTATAGCGTATCTTTTCCTTTAGAAGGGTTTTGTTCTCTCCTCTAACATAACAAGCGGTATTCGGTATCATGTATTGCTGTGCTGACACTATTCTCATGTAAATTAATGTACACCCCGCATCCTCAGTAACTGGCGATGCGTACACTGGGATGCCTTCACTGCTATGTCGGGGCATGTGGGTGCAGATCCAGCAATCAGTTTTATTCACTACCCCATATGTTGTGTTTATTATCTTCACGTATTCATTTTTAGCATAGTCTTCCGGGTCGTGTTGGTCATAGGCATCTCGATTCCTGCTCTTGACCCAATCTGTTCTCCCTGTTTCATTTGACTCGGGCAACAGGTTCTTTAATTCATATCTAGATGGATGTTCCAGATACCAGAATATTATGGCAAATGCTATTAGTACTACTATCGTGCATACAGAAAACAAAATTTTGCCTCTTGTGGTACAAACTGGTATTTTCCTCTTACCTTCTGTGTTTGAGGAGCATACACTTATCCGTTCAGGGACTAAACCAGCATACACGGGTGTAGACATAGTTCAGTATATGGCTCAGTATACAGCGTATATCAGTTGCAACCTAGCGATATAGCAATATCCCCTATTTAAAGCACCAGTGTCCTTATTACTCTAATAGTGGTAGGTCTCACTGAAAACCTTCATCCGATCTGTCCCACGTCTCGTAGTGCCTGTCCCAGGAGGGGAACGCCGAAGGCCCTTCAGGCTACAAGCCCGTCGTCTTCAGTAAGGCACAATTCTGCTAAAACCAACAAGAGAGTCCAAATGTTCATCTCCCTAATGATCAAAGTTCAAAACAGTGTCCTTACACGTTGCTTGGCACATACACGTCACGGGATCGGAGACGATGGGCACACCTACTAATGGCGTCTGGCAGTACTGTTGCAACATGGGGTTGGTTGGTTCCCTTTTCCGGAGGAATCAGTAATGGAAGCGTCTTCTTGACGTGATTCACGTGGTACCAGTGCGGTTTGCCATCAACTTTTACCGCAGTTTGTGTTGCGAGGAGCACCTGAAACGGGCCCCTCCATCTGGGTTGCAGTCCGCTGGTGCGATCGAAGGCTTTTATAACAACCCAGTCACCGGGCTGCACGTCGTGACCTTCTCCTATCAGAGGAGATGGAGCTACTGCGTTCACCTGTGCATTAATAGAAATCAGTCTATTAGTTAACCCAATACAGTACTGTTGTAATGCAGGCCATGCTTGCTCAGACAATCTCTTAGGTGATATGGGGGTCCCAATACTTGGTGGGCGCCCCATAACAATTTCGAAAGGAGATAAACCATGTGTACGCTTAGGCATAGTACGCATACTCAATAATGCAATAGGCAATGCATCCGGCCATTTCAGTCCCGTTTCAGCACAAGCCTTTGCCAGTTTGTTCTTCAATACCTTATTTGTGCCCTCTATAATCCCAGCTGATTGAGGATGAAAAACTGCGTGGAAACGTTGATCAATACCAAGGGCCTTGCAAACTTTGCGTACTACTTCACCAGTAAAATGAGTCCCATTGTCAGACCATAGATATCTGGGGACCGTATACAAGGGCACCCAGTGTTTCAATATGCATTGTGCTGTGGAGGTGGCACTATTGTCCCGCAGGGGATATGCTTCCACCCATCCTGAGAACCCACATTTCATCACCAAACAGTAGGAATGTTTATTTACAGGCTCCAGCTGTATAAAGTCCATATACACCACCTCAAAAGGGCAGGTGGGTAACTTACTGTGGCCCGCCGGGGCCGGTACACCTTTCCCCACATTATATAAAACACATATTTCACATTGTTTTGCCCATTGGCGACAATACATTCCCAATCTTTTGTTGTACCACACAGTACTTAAAACTTCTTCCATAGTTCTTGCGTTAACGTGGGTTGGACCATGAGCCACGCTCACTATCACAGGTAAGTATGCGTCAGGTAGTACCCAGGTGTTCGTTTTGGTATGTGCCCATAGCCCATCTACCGTCTCCTCATATTGATCATCCTTGTGCCAAGATAGTCTTTCTTCAATGGTTGCATCTGCTTGGATTTCCTTTACGCGCTCCTTCGTCCCTTCCATAGTCACATCCCTCCCCACTATGAGCTGTCGGGCTTCCCACCGAGTGTCCCTTGTGGCAGCTAGTTTAGCCATCTGGTCAGCCAAAGAATTTCCCTGCGTGACATAATCCAGTGTTTTTTTATGCGCTGAGCACTTCACTATGGCCACCATTTTGGGCAGCGTAAGGGCTTGCAATAATTCAGCAATCAATCGGGCATGTTTAATAGTATCACCTTGGGAGGTTAAAAACCCACGCTCTCCCCAGAGTTTACCAAAACTGGAAACCACCCCGTGCGCGTAGGCTGAATCAGTATAAATTGTCACTTTCATGCCGCTGCTTAACACTAATGCTCTAGTTAGCGCAATCAATTCTGCCGCCTGCGCCGATTTCTCACACACTTTCCCACTCTCAATCAACTGTTCCCCTGTAGTTACTGCATACCCTGCTGTTGTCTCCCCATTTGGCAGTTTGAAACAGGAACCATCACAGAATAATATACCCTCATTATCAACCAGCGGGGTGTCTTGCAGGTCTGCTCTACCCTTAGTGTGTTCTTCCATTTGAATCACACAATCATGCCTAATGTCATCAGGTGAGGTGGGCAAAGGAAGCAGTGTCGCTGGATTCAAAGTGTTACACCGTTCAATTTTTACATTACTGGCAAACAGGATCATCTCATACTGTGTGAGTCTAGCTGTAGTCAAATGCTGTGTATGCACTCTATTCAGAAGAACATCTACCGTATGTGGAACTTTTACTGTTACTTCACTCCCTAGGATGATACCTGCACTTTGTTTTAGGGCTGTCGCTGCTGCAGCTACTGCTCTCATGCATGGGGGTAGGCCTCGAGCTACTGAGTCCAGAGTGCTAGAAAAATATGCACATGGTCTCTGTTTACCCCCTTGTTCCTGTGTCAAGACTGACACAGCGCAACCTTCCTGTTCATCAACAAAAAGGCAAAATCTCTTAGTATAATCAGGTGTGCCTGTTTCCAGCTCCCGTGTCTACCAGACATCTCAAGTTTCGGTGGGGGCCGATCCTAATAGAGGCATAAGGCCCCCTTTGGTCTATAGGAACCTGCACCACTCCCGCTATCTCATTCCGGCATCCTCAGGACATATCGCTTGTGTTATCCTGAAAATCAACGTTATAGTATACCCCTTCTCCACATTCTTCACCCTGGCATACACCTTGTACTTGTGTCGTTTGTTGTGGCTGATACAGTAGATTGGGGGGAGGCGGGGCCGGCCAGGGAACATCCCCTCTTGCTTGCCCGTCAAAGGCATTGGGTTGAGGGGGTTTAAACATTCTATTGTCTTGGTTGCCGTACCCACCAGTCCTATTTCCTGGGGCAAATGTTGTCTGTGAAGGGGGCCGTACGCCCCTTCCTCTCCCACCACTCTGGGGACACTGGGATTTCCAGTGTCCGGGTCTCTTGCAGAAGGCACATACATCTTGGGGTAGCCCATCCCTCCTCCCATATAGCGCACCTTCTTGCACTGTACCTCTTCCTGTCCCTTGGCCCCCTATCATGTTGCTACTATAGCCCTGTGACGGGCCGTTATAATTGTAGTTATACCTGCCTTGGGGCCCTTGATGCAACTGTTGCATCAACACTTTGGTTTTTAAATCCTTCTCTTGTCGTGCCTTTTGTTGTCCCTTCACTCTTTCCCCTCTTTCGTAATACCTAGCCATTTCGAGGAGATCCCGGGGGTTTCTAGTCATCCATGTACTTTCTGCCCTCCTAATGTTCTCCTGAATTGGCCCGTGGAGCCCCTCTACAAAGGTTGTGGCAAAGTACCGTTGGCCCGTTTCAGACCCTATCTCTAGCCCACTGTGCGCTTTGAATGCTGCTTCATAACGCAGAAAGTACTGTGCTACCTCCTCACTTGCACCCTGTATCACAGCGGACAGTTTCTCCACATTCACATCAAATGGGGGTAACACCTTTTCTAGAGCCCTCAGGACTGCCATGCCATGCCCCCTTAGGG
Source organism: Ambystoma mexicanum (assembly GCF_040938575.1). NCBI lineage: Eukaryota > Metazoa > Chordata > Amphibia > Caudata > Ambystomatidae > Ambystoma > Ambystoma mexicanum. Next base: position 1,301,520,237 of record NC_090933.1, on the reverse strand, counting down.
GTTCAGGATATTCCTCATGCAGTTTTCTATTTTTGCTCGCATCCATTACATCTTTCCATTTTATTGTTTCATTGTCTTTGGCACGAAAGGGGGTCCATATTTCTTCTGGGACAATGGCTAACAATATGTTATCTACATCCTCTACGGTAAATAACCCTGGTCTGAATAACTTTCCTACTTCCTTGTAGAATCCTGCCGGGTCTATACGGGGGTCGGGGATGGACTTGGTGATATGCATTAATTCAATTCGGGATAAAGGGACATACACATAGGTGCGCATCATGTTACCAGTGGCTGCCTCTATGGTGGGTTGGCACTCTCTCATTGGCATTAATAGTGACTTTTCTGTATTTGTTTGTTCACTCACAAGGGCCTGCACTGGTGATGAAGCAGAGGACTGGTGACTAAGAGTTTTCTCTTTTATTTTTTTATAATCTTTTAATAGTTTCTCCACCTTAGCCATCCTCCATTCTTCCGCCCCTGAATCATCCACTCTTATATTAGATAGCAGTTTCTTATCCAATTCCGTCCTAATCCTATTCCACTGGGACACATATCTAGGCTCCTTTTCCTCTTCTATATCATCCACCCTAATAAGAAGATATTTAATTACGTTTACTTGTATAGGCCAGCCAAGGCCCTCCATCAGACTCACCAGGGTGGACATGGACTGCGAGTGTATGGATGCTATCATACGATTAGCTACGTTTTGGCCCGCCTGGTCTGCATCTTTGAGTTTAGCTTCTCTTTCCCTCACCTCTCTTTCCCATGCCCTCTTTTCCTTCTCCCATTCAACACTGCCCCTTATGACTTCCTCTATTATGTCTGACATACATCCCCATAACTGAACACTGGACGCAGTCACTGGTAGTAACGCGACAGCGTCCTGATATGCTGAGGGCAGATCCGCAGTACTCTGTCCTCTCAATTTACAGTTACCCTCATGAAAGGTATATAGTTTAGTGGCCACTGTCCTAAATTCCAAAGGTGTCAAACACCCCAATTGGTCCCGTAGGCTGTCATTGAGGGGTGTGCCATACAGCCCGGTCATAAGGATTTGCAAGTCTCCATCTCTATCCTTTTCTACAGTAGTCGTTCTCCTATGGTCTATCAACCTATCTGGGTCTCCATACTTCATTGGGAATTCCACCCTTTCACCCTCACTGTCTGCCGGTGGAGCTGTAGCTCCTGGAAACAATAATTCAGTCGTTGTTTGTTCTGCTTCTAGCCCTATCACATCTTCATATCGAGGCACCGGCACGGCAGGATACATACCCCCACTGTTCTTAATCATCATATGTCTATCCAACTGATCTAGCCTCTCACCCTTCTCTTTTATCTCTAGATCATGTAATTTTTGATTTACCGTTCTCTTCTGCTCCTTTGCTTTTTGTTTATTGTGAGCATTGCGCCTGCGCATTGCTTCTACCCTCCATAGTCGTATAGCCTCAAACTGTGCGGGTCTGACCCGTCTTTTTACTAATTCTATTTCTACTTTGGATATGCGGTCCACATCAAAGGACCCGGTGTCTGGCCATTTATGCTCAATCAAATCTTTTGTGTATTCGGACCATTCTTTTAAGAACAATGTTGAATTCAATCCATGTTTAATCAACATATCAAATGCAGGGGTTCCTTCAAGAGGGGCATAGTGTCTCTTGCCTATACCACTCTTGCTGGAAGCCGCTTGACCCATTTTGTTGGTATACCGCAATTGCCTAAAACACTCACCTTTCCCAAATATGCACCTATTGGCTAACAATAATAATACATCCTCCTGGCGTATCTAACATATCATATCATCATTTCAACATTACTTCTTCATAGACGGACTTACCACCGTCCTCTTCACAAACCCTGAATCATTATTTCCTTATTCCATCATGCATCCGTCCATACCACTTATCTTAAGGGTCCCGCCAGAGTGTTCCGGACCCGAAGGGCGACAGCCTGCTGTTCCACCGCCGACGGAGCCGGAAAAACAAGGATGACGCGTTGGTTGCAATCAAAGGTGCGGATTCAGTTGTTGGGGCCCCGTGATCAATTCCTTCTCCGGTTCCGCCGCGGCGTTCCTCACCCAGTGACGGACTGTCGCTCCTTCGCGTCCCACTTCTGACACCAAAATTGTGGGTGCGATTTCTCGCCGTCCATAACCAGTACAAGAGGGACCCTGCAATAACTCAGACAGAAAAGAGCCAAGTTAACATTACTTTATTAATGCACAAGCATTCGCGAATGGGCAGCAAGTTCAACCGTCTCGCAAAGCAAGTCGTCAAAGTGCCGCCCTTTGCCCTGCACATCGTGGTCCTTTTATACCCATCTGTTTTACATTGTCATACATTGCTGCACATAGATTATGTCCACCACAAGGCGGTTCCTCCCAGTCATGACTTTGCATCAAGGTCAACAGTTCAACATCTGCTATTGTGGTTTCCTGTTATCTGTTATTCGCTCTCTCTCGTGCCCCTCTGTGTATCTCTGTGCACGAGGCTGTGCTTACTCATTCCTTCCCCACCCGTAATCTGCAGATAGTTTTAGCAGGCTCAACATGCTTCGACATACAGTGACCAAACACAATTCTTCTGTTAAAAACAAGTTCTTGCCAGGTCAGCAGGTCTTAAATGTCGCTGTATAAAGAGAAGGCCTCTTCTTTTAACAAAGGGTACATTCTTTTAACGCATATGATGATTAGTACAAACTCCAAGTGTGAGCACAACATTACATATGTATGCGTACCTTCAATGCTGCAGATCAGGATTGAGGTGTTTTGGCAGAGCAGTGAAGGTGTTGGTACTAGACCTGCAATGGATGCTGCACCACAGGATTGAGGTGTAATGGCAGAGCAGTGAGGGTGTTAGTACGGGGCCTGCAATGGATGCTGCACCTCAGGATTGAGGTGTAATGGCAGAGCAGCGCGGGTGTTAGTACTGGGTCAGCAACGGATGCTGCAGATCAGGATGGAGGTGTTTTGGCAGAGCAGTGAGGGTGTTAGTACTGTGCCAGCAATGGATGCTGCAGATCTGGATTGAGGTGTATTGGCAGAGCAGTGAGGGTGTTAGTACTGGACCTGCAATGGATGCTGCACCACAGGATTGAGGTGTAATGGCAGAGCAGTGAGGGTGTTAGTATGAGGGCTGCAATGGATGCTGCACCTCAGGATTGAGGTGTAGTGGCAGAGCAGTGAGGGTGTTAGTACTGGGCCTGCAACTGATGCTGCAGATTAGGATGGAGGTGTTTTGGCAGAGCAGTGAGGGTGTTAGTACTGGGCCAGCAATGGATGCTGCAGATCATGATTGAGGTGTATTGGCAGAGCGGTTAGGGTGTTAGTACTGGACCTGCAATGGATGCTGCGCCACAGGATGGATTGAGGTGTAATGGCAGAGCAGTGAGGGTGTTAGTACTGTGCCAGCAATGGATGCTACAGATCAGGATTGGGGTGTATTGGCAGAGCAATGAGGGTGTTAGTATTGGACCTGCAATGGATGCTGCAGATCGGGATTGAGTGGTATTGGCAGAGCAGTGAAGGTGTTAGTACTGGGCCAGCAATGGATGCTGCAGATCAGGATGGAGGTGCATTGGCAGAGCAGTGAGGGGGGTAGTACTGGGCCAGCAATGGATGCTGCAGATCCAGATTGAGGTGTATTGGCAGAGCTGTGAGGGTGTTAGTACTGGACCAGCAATGAATGCTGCACATCTGGACTGAGGTGTATTGGCAGAGCAGTGAGGGTGTTAGTACTGGGCCAGCAACGGATGCTGCAGATTAGGATGGAGGTGTTTTGGCAGAGCAGTGAAGGTGTTAGTACTGTGCCAAAAATGGATGCTGCAGATCAGGATTGAGGTGTATTGGCCGAGCAGTGAGGGTATTAGTACTGTGCCAACAATGGATGCTGCACATCAGGATTGAGGTATAATGGCAGAGCAGTGAGGGTGTTAGTACTGGTCCAGAAACGGATTCTGCAGATCAGGATGGAGGTGTATTGGCGGAGCAGTGAGGGTGTTAGTACTGTGCCAGCAATGGATGCTGCAGATTAGGATGGAGGTGTTTTGGCAGAGCAGTGAGGGCGTTAGTACTGTGCCAGCAATGGATGCTGCAGATCAGGATTGAGGTGTATTGGCAGAGCAGCGAGGGTGTTAGTACTGGACCTGCAATGGATGCTGCACCACAGCATTGAGGTGTAATGGCAGAGCAGTGAGAGTGTTAGTACTGGGCCAGAGATGGATGCTGCCGATCAGGATTGAGGTGTATTGGCAGAGCAGTGAGGGTGTTAGTACTGGTACAGAAACGGATTCTGCAGATCAGGATGGAGGTGTATTGGCGGAGCAGTGAGGGTGTTAGTACTGGACCTGCAATGGATGCTGCACCACAGCATTGAGGTGTAATGGCAGAGCAGTGAGAGTGTTAGTACTGGGCCAGAGATGGATGCTGCCGATCAGGATTGAGGTGTATTGGCAGAGCAGTGAGGGTGTTAGTAATGGACCTACAATGGATGCTGCACCACAGGATTGAGGTGTAATGGCAGAGCAGTGAGGGTGTTAGTACTGGGCCAGCAATGGATGCTGCAGATTAGGATGGAGGTGTTTTGGCAGAGCAGTGAGGGTGTTAGTACTGTGCCAGCAATGGATGCTGCAGATCAGGATTGAGGTGTATTGGCAGAGCAGCGAGGCTGTTAGTACTGGACCTGCAATGGATGCTGCACCACAGCATTGAGGTGTAATGGCAGAGCAGTGAGGGTGTTAGTACTGGGCCAGCAATGGATGCTGCAGATCAGGATTGAGGTGTATTGGCAGAGCAGTGAGGGGGGTAGTACTGGGCCAGCAATGGATGTTGCAGATCAGGATTGAGGTGTATTGGCAGAGCAGTGAGGGTATTAGTACTGGGCCTGCAATGAATGCTGCACCACAGGATTGAGGTTTAATGGCAGAGCAGTTAGGGTGTTAGTACTGGACCTGCAATGGATGCTACACCACAGGATTGAGGTATATTGGCACAGCAGTGAGGGGGTAGTACTGGGCCAGCAATGGATGCTGCAGATCCAGATTGAGGTGTATTGGCAGAGCTGTGAGGGTGTTAGCACTGGGCCAGCAATGGATGCTGCACATCCAGATTGAGGTGTATTGGCAGAGCTGTGAGGGTGTTAGTACTGGGCCAGCAATGAATGCTGCACATCCGGACTGAGGTGTATTGGCAGAGCAGTGAGGGTGTTAGTACTGGGCCAGCAACGGATGCTGCAGATCAGGATGGAGGTGTTTTGGCAGAGCAGTGAGTGTGTTAGTACTGTGCCAACAACGGATGCTGCAGATCAGGATTGAGGTGTATTGGCAGAGCAGTGAGGGTGTTAGTACTGTGCCAACAATGGATGCTGCAGATCAGGATTGAGGTATAATGGCAGAGCAGTGAGGGTGTTAGTACTGGGCCAGCAACGGATGCTGCCGGTCAGGATGGAGGTGTATTGGCAGAGCAGTGAGGGTGTTAGTACTTCACCTGCAATGGATGCTGCAGATTAGGATGGATCTGTTTTGGCAGAGCAGTGAGGGTGTTAGTACTGTGCCAGCAATGGATGCTGCAGATCAGGATTGAGGTGTATTGGCAGAGCAGCGAGGCTGTTAGTACTGGACCTGCAATGGATGCTGCACCACAGCATTGAGGTGTAATGGCAGAGCAGTGAGGGTGTTAGTACTGGGCCAGCAATGGATGCTGCAGATCAGGATTGAGGTGTATTGGCAGAGCAGCGAGGGTGTTAGTACTGGACCTGCAATGGATGCTGCACCACAGGATTGAGGTGTAATGGCAGAGCAGTGAGGGTGTTAGTACTGGGCCAGCAATGGATGCTGCAGATCAGGATTGAGTTGTATTGGCAGAGCAGTGAGGGTGTTAGTACTGGACCTGCAATGGATGCTGCACCACAGGATTGAGGTGTAATGGCAGAGCAGTGAGGGTGTTAGTACTGGGCCAGCAATGGATGCTGCAGATCAGGATTGAGGTGTAATGGCAGAGCAGTGAGGGTGTTAGTACTGGACCTGCAATGGATGCTGCACCACAGGATTGAGGTGTAATGGCAGAGCAGTTAGGGTGTTAGTACTGGGCCAGCAATGGATGCTGCAGGTCATGATTGAGGTGCATTGACAGAGCAGTGAGGGGGGGTAGTACTGGGCCAGCAACGGATGCTGCAGATCAGGATTGAGGTGTATTGGCAGAGCAGTGAGGGTGTTAGTACTGGACCTGCAATGGATGCTGCACCACAGCATTGAGGTGTAATGGCAGAGCAGTGAGGGTGTTAGTACTGGGCCAGCAATGGATGCTGCAGATCAGGATTGAGGTGTATTGGCAGAGCAGTGAGGTTGTTAGTACTGGACCTGCAATGGATGCTGCACCACAGCATTGAGGTGTAATGGCAGAGCAGTGAGGGTGTTAGTACTGGACCTGCAATGGATGCTGCACCACAGGATTGAGGTGTAATGGCAGAGCAGTTAGGGTGTTAGTACTGGGCCAGCAATGGATGCTGCAGGTCATGATTGAGGTGCATTGGCAGAGCAGTGAGGGGGGTAGTACTGGGCCAGCAACGTATGCTGCAGATCAGGATTGAGGTGTATTGGCAGAGCAGTGAGGGTGTTAGTACTGGGCCAGCAATGGATGCTGCAGATCAGGATTGAGGTGTATTGGCAGAGCAGTTAGGGTGTTAGTACTGGGCCAGCAATGGATGCTGCAGGTCATGATTGAGGTGCATTGACAGAGCAGTGAGGGGGGGTAGTACTGGGCCAGCAACGGAAGCTGCAGATCAGGATTGAGGTGTATTGGCAGAGCAGTGAGGGTGTTAGTACTGGACCTGCAATGGATGCTGCAGATCAGGCAGGAGGTGTATTGGCAGAGCAGTGAGGGGGGTAGTACTGGGCCAGCAATGGATGCTGCAGATCAGGATTGAGGTGTATTGGCAGAGCAGTGAGGGGGGTAGTACTGGGCCAGCAACGGATGCTGCACATCAGGATTGAGGTGTATTGGCAGAGAGTTAGGGTGTTAGTACTGTGCCAGCAATGGATGCTGCAGATCAGGATTGAGGTGTTTTGGCAGAGCAGTGAGGGTGTTAGTACTAGACCTGCAATGGATGCTGCACCACAGGATTGAGGTGTAATGGCAGAGCAGTGAGGGTGTTAGTACGGGGCCTGCAATGGATGCTGCACCTCAGGATTGAGGTGTAATGGCAGAGCAGTGAGGGTGTTAGTACTGGACCTCCAATGGATGCTGCACCACAGGATTTAGGTGTAATGGCAGAGCAGCGCGGGTGTTAGTACTGGGTCAGCAACGGATGCTGCAGATCTGGATTGAGGTGTAATGGCAGAGCAGTGAGGGTGTTAGTACGGGGCCTGCAATGGATGCTGCACCTCAGGATGGAGGTGTTTTGGCAGAGCAGTGATGGGGGTAGTACTGGGCCAGCAACGGATGCTGCAGATCTGGATTGAGGTGTATTGGCAGAGCAGGGAGGGTGTTAGTACTGGACCTGCAATGGATGCTGCAGGTCATGATTGAGGTGTAATGGCAGAGCAGTGAGGGTGTGTACTGGGCCAGCAATGGATGCTGCAGGTCATGATTGAGGTGCATTGGCAGAGCAATGGGGTGGAACTTGTGAACTATTTAACTTTTGCAGGTCTGGGGACTGCGTTTCCTGGACCGCCCTGAAAAGAAGCCACCCGGGAAACGCTGACCACAAAAGCCTGAAAATGAAGGAGAGTGCCGAGCAGACCCCGGAGATGAGCGTCCCCGCCCCCCTTTAGGCAGGTCAGTTGTTCAAGGAGTGGTGCCCAGGTTAGAGGAGCAGGCTAAGACGGAGACGAGGGAGGAGTCGAGGGAGGAGTAACACGCAGGGTTCTGGTGGGGGTGGGGTGGGGTGGGGCGGCCCAGTGGTGGGATCAGGGAATATTGGTATGGAAGGTGCAGGGGTCAAAACACCCAATGAAGGCGTATTTACGGCCTATTTAAGGCTGCGCCGAGGAGGAGGAAAACAGGGGGCATGTTTAAGGAGTGGCCTTGAATGGGCGGGCAATAGACATAGAAACCTACATAACACTGTAACAGCAGGGTATGCTGCAGGCTTGGGTTGAGGTGCATTGGCAGAGATACGTTTTTCATAGTACTGGAACAGCAGTATGATGCTGCAGGCTTGGATTGAGGTGCATTGGCAGAGATACGTTTTTCATAGTACTGGAACAGCAGTATGATGCTGAAGGCTTGGATTGAGGTGTATTGGCAGAGATACGTTTTGCATAGTATTGGAGCAGCAGGGTATGCTGCAGGCTTGGATTGAGGTGTATTGGCAGGGATACGTTATGCATAGTACTAGAGCAGCAGGGTATGCTGCAGGCTTGGATTGAGGTGTATTGGCAGAGATACGTTTTGCATAGTACTGGAACAGCAGTGTGATGCTGCAGGCTTGGATTGAGGTGCATTGGCAGAGATACGTTTTGCATAGTACTGGAGCAGCAGGGTATGCTGCAGGCTTGGATTGAGGTGTATTGGCAGAGATACGTTTTGCATAGTACTGGAACAGCAGTGTGATGCTGCAGGCTTGGATTGAGGTGCATTGGCAGAGATACGTTTTGCACAGTACTGGAACAGCAGTATGATGCTGCAGGCTTGGATTGGGGTGCATTGGCAGAGATACGTTTTGCATAGTACTGGAACAGCAGTGAGATGCTGCAGGCTTGGATTGAGGTGCATTGGCAGGAATATGTTTTCCATAGTACTGGAACAGCAGTGTAATGTTGCAGGCTTGGATTGAGGTGCATTGGCAGAGATACGTTTTGCATAGTACTGTAACAGCAGGGTATGCTGCAGGCTTGGAATGAGGTGCATTGGCGGAGATATGTTTTGCATAGTAATGGAACAGCAGTGTGATGCTGCAGGCTTGGATTGGGGTGCATTGGTGGAGATACGTTTTGCATATTACTGGAACAGCAGGGTATGCTGCAGGCTTGGATTGAGGTGCATTGGCGGAGATATGTTTTGCATAGTACTGGAAAAGCAGTGTGATGCTGCAGGCTTGGATTGAGGTGCATTGGTGGAGATACGTTTTGCATAGTACTGGAACAGCAGGGTATGCTGCAGGCTTGGATTGAGGTGCATTGGCGGAGATATGTTTTGCATAGTACTGTAAAAGCAGTGTGATGCTGCAGGCTTGGGTTGAGGTGTATTGGCAGAGAACCGTTTTGCATAGTATTGGAACAGCAGTACGATGCTGCAGGCTTGGATTGAGGTGTATTGGCAGAGATAAATTTAGCATAGTACTGGAACAGCAGTATAATGTTGCAGGCTTGGATTGAGGTGCATTGGCAGAGATACGTTTTGCACAGTACTGGAACAGCAGTATGATGCTGGAGGCTTGTATGGAGGTGCATTGGCAGAGATACGTTTTGCACAGTACTGGAACAGCAGTATGATGCTGCAGGCTTGGATTGAGGTGCATTGGCAGAGATACGTTTTGCACAGTACTGGAACAGCAGTATGATGCTGCAGGCTTGGATTGAGGTGCATTGGTCGAGATACGTTTTGCACAGTACTGGAACAGCAGTATGATGCTGCAGGCTTGGATTGAGGTGTATTGGCAGAGATACGTTTTGCATAGTACTGGAACAGCAGTGAGATGCTGCAGGCTTGGGTTGGGGTGCATTGGCAGGGATACATTTTACATAGTACTGGAACATCAGTGTAATGTTGCAGGCTTGGGTTGGGGTCCATTGGCAGGGATACGTTTTACATAGTACTGGAAAAGCAGTGTAAAGTTGCAGGCTTGGATTGAGGTGCATTGGCGGAGATATGTTTTGCATAGTACTGAAACAGCAGTATGATGCTGCAGGCTTGGATTGAGGTGCATTGGTGGATATATGTTTTGCATAGTACTGGAACAGCAGTATGATGCTGCAGGCTTGGATTGAGGTGCATTGGCGGAGATATGTTGTGCATAGTAATGGAACAGCAGTGTGATGCTGCAGGCTTGGATTGCAGGCTTGGATTGAGGTGCATTGGCAGAGATATGTCTTTCATAGTTCTGGAACAGCAGGGTATGCTGCAGGCTTGGATTGAGGTGCATTGGCGGAGATATGTTTTGCATAGTACTGAAACAGCAGTATGATGCTGCAGGCTTGGATTGAGGTGCATTGGTGGATATATGTTTTGCATAGTACTGGAACAGCAGTATGATGCTGCAGGCTTGGATTGAGGTGCATTGGCAGAGATACGTTTTGCATAGTACTGGAACAGCAGTACGATGCTGCAGGCTTGGATTGAGGTGTATTGGAAGAGATACGTTTTCCATAGTACTGGAACAGCAGTGTAATGCTGCAGGCTTGGATTGGGGTGCATTGGCAGAGATACGTTTTGCATAGTACTGGAACAGCAGGGTATGCTGCAGGCTTGGAATGAGGTGCATTGGCGGAGATATGTTGTGCATAGTAATGGAACAGCAGTGTGATGCTGCAGGCTTGGATTGGGGTGCATTGGTGGAGATACGTTTTGCTTATTACTGGAACAGCAGGGTATGCTGCAGGCTTGGATTGAGGTGCATTGGCGGAGATATGTTTTGCATAGTACTGGAAAAGCAGTGTGATGCTGCAGGCTTGGATTGAGGTGCATTGGTGGAGATACGTTTTGCATAGTACTGGAACAGCAGGGTATGCTGCAGGCTTGGATTGAGGTGCATTGGCGGAGATATGTTTTGCATAGTACTGGAAAAGCAGTGTGATGCTGCAGGCTTGGGTTGAGGTGTATTGGCAGAGAACCGTTTTGCATAGTATTGGAACAGCAGTACGATGCTGCAGGCTTGGATTGAGGTGTATTGGCAGAGATAAATTTAGCATAGTACTGGAACAGCAGTATAATGTTGCAGGCTTGGATTGAGGTGCATTGGCAGAGATACGTTTTGCACAGTACTGGAACAGCAGTATGATGCTGCAGGCTTGTATGGAGGTGCATTGGCAGAGATACGTTTTGCACAGTACTGGAACAGCAGTATGATGCTGCAGGCTTGGATTGAGGTGCATTGGCAGAGATACGTTTTGCACAGTACTGGAACAGCAGTATGATGCTGCAGGCTTGGATTGAGGTGCATTGGTCGAGATACGTTTTGCACAGTACTGGGACAGCAGTATGATGCTGCAGGCTTGGATTGAGGTGTATTGGCAGAGATACTTTTTGCATAGTACTGGAACAGCAGTGAGATGCCGCAGGCTTGGGTTGGGGTGCATTGGCAGGGATACGTTTTACATAGTACTGGAACATCAGTGTAATGTTGCAGGCTTGGGTTGGGGTGCATTGGCAGGGATACGTTTTACATAGTACTGGAAAAGCAGTGTAAAGTTGCAGGCTTGGATTGAGGTGCATTGGCGGAGATACGTTTTGCATAGTACTGGAACAGCAATATGATGCTGCAGGCTTGGATTGAGGTGCATTGGCAGAGATATGTCTTTCATAGTTCTGGAACAGCAGGGTATGCTGCAGGCTTGGATTGAGGTGCATTGGCGGAGATATGTTTTGCATAGTACTGAAACAGCAGTATGATGCTGCAGGCTTGGATTGAGGTGCATTGGTGGATATATGTTTTGCATAGTACTGGAACAGCAGTATGATGCTGCAGGCTTGGATTGAGGTGCATTGGCAGAGATACGTTTTGCATAGTACTGGAACAGCAGTACGATGCTGCAGGCTTGGATTGAGGTGTATTGGAAGAGATACGTTTTTCATAGTACTGGAACAGCAGTATAATGTTGCAGGCTTGGATTGAGGTGCATTGGCAGAGACATGTTTTGCACAGTACTGGAACAGCAGTATGATGCTGCAGCCTTGGATTGAGGTGTATTGGCAGAGATACGTTTTGCATAGTACAGGAACAGCAGTCAGATGGTGCAGGCTTGGATTGAGGTGCATTGGCAGGGATACGTTTTCCATAGTACTGGAACAGCAGTGTAATGTTGCAGGCTTGGATTGGGGTGTATTGGCAGAGATACGTTTTGCATAGTACTGGAACAGCAGTGTGATGCTGCAGGCTTGGATTGGGGTGCATTGGCAGAGATATGTTTTGCATAGTACTGGAACAGCAGTGTGATGCTGCATGCTTGGATTGAGGTGCATTGGCAGAGATACGTTTTGCATAGTACTGGAACAGCAGTGTGATGCTGCAGGCTTGGGTTGAGGTGCATTGGCAGATATATCTTGTGCATAATACTGGAACAGCAGTGTGATGCTGCAGGCTTGGGTTGAGGTGCATTGGCAGATATATCTTGTGCATAGTACTGGAACAGCAGTGTGATGCTGCAGTCTTGGATTGAGGTGCAGTGGCAGAGAAGCAGTGCGATGCTGCCAGCTTGGGTTGAGGTGTATTGCCAGAGATATGTTTTACATAGTACTGCAGCAGCAGTTTGATGCTGCAGGCTTGGATTGAGGTGCATTGGCAGAGATATGTTTTGCATAGTACTGGAACAGCAGTGAGATGCTGCAGGCTTGGATTGAGGTGCAGTGGCAGAGCAGCAGTGTGATGCTGCCAGCTTGGATTGAGGTGTATTGGCAGAGATACATTTTGCATAGTACTGGAACAGCAGTGTGATGCTGCAGGCTTGGATTGAGGTGCATTGGCAGAGATATGTTTTGCATAGTACTGGAACAGCAGTGTGATGCTGCAGGCTTGGCTTGAGGTGCAGTGGCAGAGCAGCAGTGTGATGCTGCAGGCTTGGATTGAGGTGCATTGGCAGAGATATATTTTGCATAGTACTGGAACAGCAGTTTGATGCTGCAGGCTTGGGTTGAGGTGCAGTGGCAGAGATATATTTTGCATAGTACTGGAACAGCAGTTTGATGCTGCAGGCTTGGGTTGAGGTGCAGTGGCAGAGATATGTTGTGCATAGCACTGCAGCAGCAGGGTATGCTGCAGGCCTGGATTGAGGTGCATTGGCAGATATATCTTTTGCATAGTACTGGAACAGCAGTATGATGCTGCAGGCTTGGTTTGGGGTGAATTGGCAGAGATATGTTTTGCATAGTACTGGAACAGCAGTATGATGCTGCAGGCTTGGTTTGGGGTGCATTGGCAGAGATATGTTTTGCATAGTACTGGAACAGCAGCGTATGCTGCAGGCTTGGATTGGGGTGCATTGCCAGATATATCTTTTGCATAGTACTGCAGCAGCAGTGTGATGCTGCAGGTCAGATCTGAGGTGTGCTGGGGGAACGGCGTATTACTTGATAGTGGAACAGCCAGGGATGCTGCAGGCTTGGACTGAGGTGCATTGGCAGAGATATGTGTTGCATAGTACTGGAACAGCAGTGTGATGCTACAGGTTTGGATTGAGGTGCATTGGCAGAAATATATTTTACATAGTACTGGAACCGCAGTGTGATGCTGCAGGCTTGGATTGAGGTGCATTGGCAGAGATATATTTTACATAGTACTGGAACAGCAGTGTGATGCTGCAGGCTTGTATTGAGGTGTATTGGCAGAGATACGTTTTGCATAGTACTGGAACAGCAGTGTGATGCTGCAGGCTTGGATTGGGGTGCATTGGCAGAGATATGTTTTGCATAGTACTGGAACAGCAGTGTGATGCTGCAGGCTTGGATTGGGGTGCATTGGCAGATATATCTTGTGCATAGTACTGGAACAGCAGGGTATGCTGCAGGCTTGGATTGAGGTGCATTGGTAGAGATATGTTTTGCATAGTACTGGAACAGCAGTGTGATGCTGCAGGCTTGGATTGAGATGCAGTGGCAGAGCAGCAGTGTGATGCTGCAGGCTTGGATTGAGGTGCATTGGCAGATATATCTTTTGCATATTACTGGAACAGCAGTATGATGCTGCAGGCTTGGTTTGGGGTGCATTGGCAGAGATATGTTTTGCATAGTACTGGAACAGCAGTATGATGCTGCAGGCTTGGTTTGGGGTGCATTGGCAGAGATATGTTTTGCATAGTACTGGAACAGCAGTATGATGCTGCAGGCTTGGATTGAGGTGCATTGGCAGAGGTATGTTTTGCACAGTACTGGAACAGCAGTGTGATGCTACAGGCTTGGATTGGGGTGCATTGGCAGAGATATGTTTTGCACAGTACTGGAACAGCAGTGTGATGCTGCAGACTTGGATTGGGGTGCATTGGCAGATATATCTTTTGAACAGTACTGCAGCAGCAGTGTGATGCTGCAGGCTTGGATTGGGGTGCATTGGCAGAGATATGTTTTGCACAGTACTGGAACAGCAGTGTGATGCTGCAGGCTTGGATTGAGGTGCAGTGGCAGAGGAGCAGTGTGGTGCTGCCGGCTTGGGTTGAGGTGCATTGGCAGAGATATGTTTTGCATAGTACTGGAACAGCAGTGTGATGCTGCAGGCTTGGATTGGGGTGCATTGGCAGATATATCTTTTGAACAGTACTGGAACAGCAGGGTATGCTGCAGGCTTGGATTGAGGTGCATTGGTAGAGATATGTTTTGCATAGTACTGGAACAGCAGTGTGATGCTGCAGGCTTGGATTGAGATGCAGTGGCAGAGCAGCAGTGTGATGCTGCAGGCTTGGATTGAGGTGCATTGGCAGATATATCTTTTGCATATTACTGGAACAGCAGTATGATGCTGCAGGCTTGGTTTGGGGTGCATTGGCAGAGATATGTTTTGCATAGTACTGGAACAGCAGTATGATGCTGCAGGCTTGGTTTGGGGTGCATTGGCAGAGATATGTTTTGCATAGTACTGGAACAGCAGTATGATGCTGCAGGCTTGGATTGAGGTGCATTGGCAGAGGTATGTTTTGCACAGTACTGGAACAGCAGTGTGATGCTGCAGGCTTGGATTGGGGTGCATTGGCAGAGATATGTTTTGCACAGTACTGGAACAGCAGTGTGATGCTGCAGGCTTGGATTGGGGTGCATTGGCAGATATATCTTTTGAACAGTACTGCAGCAGCAGTGTGATGCTGCAGGCTTGGATTGGGGTGCATTGGCAGAGATATGTTTTGCACAGTACTGGAACAGCAGTGTGATGCTGCAGGCTTGGATTGGGGTGCATTGGCAGATATATCTTTTGCATAGTACTGCAGCAGCAGTGTGATGCTGCAGGCTTGGATTGGTGTGCATTGGCAGAGATATGTTTTGCATAGTACTGGAACAGCAGTGTGATGCTGCAGGCTTGGATTGGGGTGCATTGGCAGATATATCTTTTGCATAGTACTGCAGCAGCAGTGTGATGCTGCAGGCTTGGATTGGGGTGCATTGGCAGAGATATGTTTTGCATAGTACTGGAACAGCAGTGTGATGCTGCAGGCTTGGATTTGGGTGCATTGGCAGATATATCTTTTGCATTGTACTGCAGCAGCAGTGTGATGCTGCAGGCTTGGATTGGGGTGCATTTGCAGAGATATGTTTTGCATAGTACTGGAACAGCAGTGTGATGCTGCAGGCTTGGATTGGGGTGCATTGGCAGATATATCTTTTGCATAGTACTGCAGCAGCAGTGTGATGCTGCAGGCTTGGACTGCTGTGCATTGGCAGAGATATGTTTTGCATAGTACTGGAACAGCAGTGTGATGCTGCAGGCTTGCATTGAGGTGCATTGGCAGAGGTATGTTTTGCATAGTACTGGAACAGCAGTGTGATGCTGCAGGCTTGGATTGGGGTGCATTGGCAGAGATATGTTTTGCACAGTACTGGAACAGCAGTGTGATGCTGCAGGCTTGGATTGGGGTGCATTGACAGATATATCTTTTGCACAGTACTGGAACAGCAGTGTGATGCTGCAGGCTTGGATTGGGGTGCATTGGCAGATATATCTTTTGCATCGTACTGCAGCAGCAGTGTGATGCTGCAGGCTTGGATTGGGGTGCATTGGCAGAGATATGTTTTGCATAGTACTGGAACAGCAGTGTGATGCTGCAGGCTTGGATTGGGGTGCATTGGCAGATATATCTTTTGCATAGTACTGCAGCAGCAGTGTGATGCTGCAGGCTTGGATTGGTGTGCATTGGCAGAGATATGTTTTGCATAGTACTGGAACAGCAGTGTGATGCTGCAGGCTTAGATTGGGGTGCGTTGGCAGATATATCTTTTGCATAGTACTGCAGCAGCAGTGTGATGCTGCAGGCTTGGATTGGGGTGCATTGGCAGAGATATGTTTTGCATAGTACTGGAACAGCAGTGTGATGCTGCAGGCTTGGATTGGGGTGCATTGGCAGATATATCTTTTGCATAGTACTGCAGCAGCAGTGTGATGCTGCAGGCTTGGATTGGTGTGCATTGGCAGAGATATGTTTTGCATAGTACTGGAACAGCAGTGTGATGCTGCAGGCTTGGATTGAGGTGCATTGGCAGAGGTATGTTTTGCATAGTACTGGAACAGCAGTGTGATGCTGCAGGCTTGGATTGGGGTGCATTGGCAGAGATATGTTTTGCACAGTACTGGAACAGCAGTGTGATGCTGCAGGCTTGGATTGGGGTGCATTGGCAGATATATCTTGTGCATAGTACTGGAACAGCAGGGTATGCTGCAGGCTTGGGTTGAGGTGCATTGGCAGAGATATGTTTTGCATAGTACTGGAACAGCAGTGTGATGCTGCAGGCTTGGATTGAGATGCAGTGGCAGAGCAGCAGTGTGATGCTGCAGGCTTGGATTGAGGTGCATTGGCAGATATATCTTTTGCATATTACTGGAACAGCAGTATGATGCTGCAGGCTTGGTTTGGGGTGCATTGGCAGAGATATGTTTTGTATAGTACTGGAACAGCAGTGTGATACTGCAGGCTTGGTTTGGGGTGCATTAGCAGAGATATGTTTTGCATAGTACTGGAACAGCAGTGTGATGCTGCAGGCTTGGATTGGGGTGCATTGGCAGATATATCTTGTGCATAGTACTGGAACAGCAGGGTATGCTGCAGGCTTGGGTTGAGGTGCATTGGCAGAGATATGTTTTGCATAGTACTGGAACAGCAGTGTGATGCTGCAGGCTTGGATTGAGATGCAGTGGCAGAGCAGCAGTGTGATGCTGCAGGCTTGGATTGAGGTGCATTGGCAGATATATCTTTTGCATATTACTGGAACAGCAGTATGATGCTGCAGGCTTGGTTTGGGGTGCATTGGCAGAGATATGTTTTGTATAGTACTGGAACAGCAGTGTGATGCTGCAGGCTTGGATTGGGGTGCATTGGCAGATATATCTTTTGCACAGTACTGCAGCAGCAGTGTGATGCTGCAGGCTTGGATTGGGGTGCATTGGCAGAGATATCTTTTGCATAGTACTGCAGCAGCAGTGTGATGCTGCAGGTCAGATCTGAGGTGTGCTGGGGGAACGGTGTATTACTTGAGAGTGGAACAGACAGGGATGCTGGAGGTCAGTATGGGGGTATATAGTCGCGGAACTCCCATGTTGCTCTTTTTACAGCAGTGCCTGTGATCCTGACCATGCTACACACGCCGCGGAACATATTTAAATACATCTAATACAGGCACCTTATGACACGGACCCACACATACATGTGCGGTAGATTCTGGATGGTGCCCACCAGTGTTTTTCACCGAACAATATGGACCACATTTGTCATCATGGGCAATATTCAAGCAAGAACTCTGCCCGCGACCTTTGGACTGAGAGACTGTGGAACCTGCTCTTACCAGTGTGTACGTTCATACACGACTTGAACTGAGCCGAAACTAGGTGGTCGCCCATGCCGCTGGATGACAGCAAAGCCTGAATGGGCACAGGCCTGGCTTTCTGAAGAGCCGCATTGCCTTCTGTACATGTGCGTCGTGTGCTTTCACACATTGATTGGTGACATGAAATATATACTATATGTCACGATTGATCGGATACATCCGTTGGATAAATTTGGCAGCAATTCATATATATGTTTTGCGTCCTGCAGTCTGTGTCTCAGCAGTGTCATTGCTAATATTTTCTTATCCATTCAGTCCTTTCAGAGATATTTGCTCTTTGTGGGTTTGCTTATATATGGGCTGCCCCCCCTCCCCCGGCCCCCAGAGTATCATTCCTATTTTTTTCACAAGGCCTTGACCCTTGACACTGGGAGTAAAGAGGGTCTCTCCTATCTAGAGTAAGGCACTGGGTATAGTGGCAGATCTGTGTGCTTCTTAGACAGCAGAGCTATGCCACTAAGTCGCCTCCCCCCCCCCGACCCGCCCTGCATTGCACATCAGGCAACAGAACTATGCCCCTATACTGCACCCTACAGGGCCAGGCTTTAGATGGCATTGATAGCCCCTAAGTTGCATATATGCTGTGCCTTCCATGCTGAAGCCTGAGACAGCAGAGCTACCCTCCTAAAGGAAGGGCACCTGTGCCACAAGAAAGTAGAGCATGGCCAGGCCACTTGGCCAAAGCATGCCTTGTTGTAGGGTTTGACACTCGCTTCAAACGCCATTCTGTCACATTCACCCCAGGTATCATTCCAAACTGTGGACACGCAGTTGTGAGAGCACAACTCCGTCAACCCCACCCTAGCCCAAAAAGCCTGCCCATATCCTTTGTTTGGGCTCCAGGAGACCCTTTGTGGGGACAGCTCACACCTCGTGCATATCCTAATCCCCGACTGCCCCCTCCCCGCCCCCCGCCGTTGCCCCCGGTCCGGTAGACCAGGCCTTAACATTGGATGAATACTGCATGCCCGCTCTGGCCCTGGTTTCCTCATTTAGCAGCTGCGCAAAGCTTACCTGGCTCAGGGCCAGAGAGGCTGCAAATTCAAAACTGTACATCCCATCGCCCCGAAGCCCAAACACACTTCCCCACACCGCCAGCGTGCTCCACACCGCCAGCGTGCTCCTCTTCCCCACACCGCCAGCGTGCTCCACATCGCCAGCGTGCTCCTCTTCCCCACACCGCCGGCGTGCCCCTCTTCCCCACACCGCCGGCGTGCTCCGCTTCCCCACACTTGTAGCGTGCTCCTCTTCCCCACACCGCCGGCGTGCCCCTCTTCCCCACACCGCCGGCGTGCTCCTCTTCCCCACACCGCCGGCGTGCTCCTCTTCCCCACACTTGTAGCGTGCTCCTCTTCCCCACACCGCCAGCGTGCTCCTCTTCCCCACACCGCCAGCGTGCTCCACACCGCCAGCGTGCTCCTCTTCCCCACACCGCCAGCGTGCTCCTCTTCCCCACACCGCCGGCGTGCCCCTCTTCCCCACACCGCCGGCGTGCTCCTCTTCCCCACACTTGTAGCGTGCTCCTCTTCCCCACACCGCCAGCGTGCTCCTCTTCCCCACACCGCCGGCGTGCCCCTCTTCCCCACACCGCCGGCGTGCTCCTCTTCCCCACACCGCCGGCGTGCTCCTCTTCCCCACACTTGTAGCGTGCTCCTCTTCCCCACACCGCCAGCGTGCTCCTCTTCCCCACACCGCCAGCGTGTTCCTCTTCCCCACACCGCCGGCGTGCTCCTCTTCCCCACACCGCCGGCGTGCTCCTCTTCCCCACACTGCCAGTGTGCTCCTCTTCCCCTTCCCCACACCGCCAGAGTGCTCCTCTTCCCCACACCGCCAGCGTGCTCCTCTTCCCCACACCGCCGGCGTGCTCCTCTTCCCCTTCCCCACACTGCAAGCGTGCTCCTCTTCCGCACACTGCCAGCGTGCTCCTCTTCCCCACACCGCCGGCGTGCTCCTCTTCCCCGCACTGCCAGCGTGCTCCTCTTCCCCACACCGCCAGCGTGCTCCTCTTCCCCTTCCCCACACCGCCAGCGAGCTCCTCTTCCCCACACCGCCGGCGTGCTCCTCTTCCCCACACCGCCAGCGTGCTCCTCTTCCCCACACCGCCCACACCGCCAGTGTGTTTCTCTTCCCCACATCGCCAGCGTGCTCCTCTTCCCCTTCCCCACACCGCCAGCGTGCTCCTCTTCCCCACACCGCCGGCGTGCTCCTCTTCCCCTTCCCCACACTGCCAGCGTGCTCCTCTTCCCCACACTGCCAGCGTGCTCCTCTTCCCCACACCGCCAGCATGCTCCTCTTCCCCTTCCCCACACCGCCAGCGAGCTCCTCTTCCCCACACCGCCGGGGTGCTCCTCTTCCCCACACTGCCAGCGTGCTCCTCTTCCCCACACCGCCAGCGTACTCCTCTTCCCCACACCGCCGCTGTGCTCCTCTTCCCCTTCCCCACACCGCCAGCGAGCTCCTCTTCCCCACACCGCCAGCGTATTTCTCTTCCCCACACCGCCGGTGTGCTCCTCTTCCCCTTCCCCACACTGCCAGCGAGCTCCTCTTCCCCACACCGCCAGCGTGTTTCTCTTCCCCTTCCCCACACCGCCAGCGTGCTCCTCTTCCCCTTCCCCACACCGCCAGCGAGCTCCTCTTCCCCACACCGCCAGCGTGTTTCTCTTCCTCTTCCCCACACTGCCAGCGTGCTCCTCTTCCCCACACCGCCAGTGTGCTCCTCTTCCCCACAGCGCCAGTGTGCTCCTCTTCCCCACACTGCCAGCATGCTCCTCTTCCCCACACCGCCAGCGTGCTCCTCTTCCCCACACCGCCAGCGTGCTCCTCTTCCCCTTCCCCACACCGCCAGCGTGCTCCTCTTCCCCTTCCCTACATCGCCAGCATGCTCCTCTTCCCCACACTGCCAGCATGCTCCTCTTCACCACACTGCCAGTGTGCTCCTCTTCCACACACCGCCAGCGTGCTCCTCTTCCACACACCGCCAGCGTGCTCTTCTTCCCCTTCCCCACACTGCCGGCGTGCTCCCCTTCCCCACACCACCAGCGTGGTCCTCTTCCCCTTCCCCACACCGCCAGCATGCTCCTCTTCCCCACACTGCCAGCGAGCTCCTCTTCCCCACACCGCCAGCGTGCTCCTCTTCCCCACACCGCCAGCGTGCTCCTCATCCCCCTTCCCCACACCGCCAGCGTGCACCTCTTCCCCTTCCCCACAACACCAGCGTTCTCCTCTTCCACACACTGCCAGCGTGGTCCTCTTCGCCACACCGTCAGCGTGCTCTTCTTCCCCACACCGCCGGCGTGCTCCTCTTCCCCACACTGCCAGCGTGCTCCTCTTCCCCACACTGCCAGCGTGCTCCTCTTCCCCACACCGCCAGCGTGCTCCTCTTCCCCTTCCCCACACTGCCAGCGTGCTCCTCTTCCCCACACTGCCGGTGTGCTCCTCTTCCCCACACCGCCGGCGTGCCCCTCTTCCCCACACCGCCAGTGTGCTCCTCTTCCCCACACCACCAGTGTGCTCCTCTTCCCCTTCCCCACATCGCCAGAGAGCTCCTCTTCCCCACACCGCCAGCGTGCTCCTCTTCCCCACACCGCCAGCGTGCTCCTCTTCCCCACATTTGTAGCGTGCTCCCTCTTCCCCACACCGCCAGCGTGCTCCTCTTCCCCTCACCGCCAGCGTGCTCCTCTTCCCCACACCGCCGGCGTGCTCCTCTTCCCCACACCACCAGCGTGCTCCTCTTCCCCTTCCCCACACCGCCAGCGTGCTCCTCTTACCCACACCGCCAGCGTGCTCCTCTTCCCCTTCCCCACACCGCCAGCATGCTTCTCTTCCCCACACCGCCGGTGTGCTCCTCTTCCCCGCACTGCCAGCGTGCTCCTCTTCCCCACACCGCCGGTGTGCTCCTCTTCCCCACACTGCCAGCGTGCTCCTCTTCCCCACACCGCCAGTGTGCTCCTCGTCCCCTTCCCCACACCGCCAGCATGCTCCTCTTCCCTGCACTGCCAACGTGCTCCTCTTCCCCACACCGCCAGCGTGCTCCTCTTCCCCACACCGCCAGCGTGCTCCTCTTCCCCCACACCTCCAGCGTGCTCCTCTTCCCCTTCCCCACACCGCCAGCGTGCTCCTCTTCCCCACACCACCAGCGTGCTCCTCTTCCCCTTGCCCACACCGCCAGTGTGCTCCTCTTCCCCACACCGCCAGCGTGCTCCTCTTCCCCTTTCCCACACCGCCAGCATGCTCCTCTTCCCCACACTGCCAGCGTGCTCCTCTTCCCCACACCGCCAGCGTGCTCCTCTTCCCCACACTGCCAGCGTGCTCCTCTTCCCCACACTGCCAGTGTGCTCCTCTTCCCCACACCACCAGTTTGCTCCTCTTCCCCTTCCCCACACCGCCAGAGATCTCCTCTTCCCCTTCCCCACACCACCAGTGTGCTCCTCTTCCCCTTCCCCACACCGCCAGAGTGCTCCTCTTCCCCACACCGCCAGCGTGCTCCTCTTCCCCACACCGCCAACATGCTCCTCCTCTTCCCCTTCCCCACACCGCCAGAGTGCTCCTCTTCCCCACACCGCCAGTGAGCTCCTCTTCCCCACACCGCCAGGGTGCTCCTCTTCCACTTCCCCACACTGCCAGTGTGCTCCCCTTCCCCACACTGCCAGCGTGCTCCTCTTCCCCTTCCCCACACCGCCAGCGTGCTCCTCTTCCCCACACTGCCGGTTTGCTCCTCTTCCCCACACCGCCAGCGTGCTCCTCTTCCCCTTCCCCACACTGCCAGCGTGCTCCCCTTCCCCACACCGCCAGCGTGCTCCTCTTCCCCACACCGCCAGCGTGCTCCTCTTCCCCTTCCCCACACTGCCAGCGTGCTCCTCTTCCCCTTCCCCACACCGCCAGCGTGCTCCTCTTCCCCACACCGCCGGTGTGCTCCTCTTCCCCACACCGCCAGCGTGCTCCTCTTCCCCTTCCCCACACTGCCAGCGTGCTCCTCTTCCCCACACTGCCAGCGTGCTCCTCTTCCCCACACCGCCAGCGTGCTCCTCTTCCCCACACCGCCGGCGTGGTCCTCTTCCCCACACCGCCAGCGTGCTCCTCTTCCCCACACCGCCAGCGTGCTCCTCTTCCCCTTCCCCACACCGCCAGAGTGCTCCTCTTCCCCACACCGCCAGCGTGCTCTTCTTCCCCACACCGCCAGCGTGCTCCTCTTCCCCTTCCCCACACTGCCAGCGTGCTCCTCTTCCCCACACCGCCAGCATGCTCCTCTTCCCCACACCACCAGCGTGCTCCTCTTCCCCACACCGCCAGCGTGCTCCTCTTCCCCACACCACCAGCATGCTCCTCTTCCCCACACTGCCAGCGTGCTCCTCTTCCCCACACCGCAAGTGTGCTCCTCTTCCCCCACACCGCCAGCGTGCTCCTCTTCCCCTTCCCCACACTGCCAGCGTGCTCCCCTTCCCCACACTGCCAGCGTGGTCCTCTTCCCCTTCCCCACACCGCCAGCGTGCTTCTCTTCCCCACACCGCCAGCGAGCTCCTTTTCCCCACACCGCCGGCGTGCTCCTCTTCCCCACACCGCCAGCGTGCTCCTCTTCCCCTTCCCCACACCGCCAGCGTGCTCCTCTTCCCCACACTGCCAGCGTGCTCCTCTTCCCCACACCGCCAGCGTGCTCCTCTTCCCCTTCCCCACACTGCCACCGTGCTCCTCTTCCCCACACTGCCACCGTGCTCCTCTTCCCCACACCTCCAGCGTGCTCCTCTTCCCCACACCGCCGGCGTGATCCTCTTCCCCACACTGCCGGCGTGCTTCTCTTCCCCTTCCCCACACCGCCAGCGTGCTCCTCTTCCCCACACCGCCCACAAAGCCAGTGTGTTTCTCTTCCCCACACCGCCAGTGTGCTCCTCTTCCCCACACCGCCAGTGTGTTTCTCTTCCCCACACCGCCGGTGTGCTCCTCTTCCCCGCACTGCCAGCGTGCTCCTCTTCCCCGCACTGCCAGCGTGCTCCTCTTCCCCTTCCCCACACCGCCAGCGTGCATCTCTTCCCCACACCGCCGGTGTGCTCCTCTTCCCCGCACTGCCAGCGTGCTCCTCTTCCCCACACCGCCGGTGTGCTCCTCTTCCCCACACCGCCAGCGTGCTCTTCTTCCCAACACCACCAGCGTGCTCCTCTTTCCCACACTGCCAGCGTGCTCCTCTTCCCCACACTGCCAGCGTGCTTCTCTTCCCCACACCAACAGCGTGCTCCTCTTCCTCTTCCCCACACCGCCAGCGTGCTCCTCTTCCCCACACTGCCAGCATGCTCCTCTTCCCCACAGCGCCAGCGTGCTCCTCTTCCCCACACCGCCGGTGTGCTCCTCTTCCCCACACCGCCGGCGTGCTCCTCTTCCCCACACCGCCAGCGTGCTCCTCTTCCCCTTCCCCACACCGCCAGAGTGCTCCTCTTACCCACACCGCCGGCGTGCTCCTCTTCCCCACACCACCAGCGTGCTCCTCTTCCCCTTGCCCACACCGCCAGCGTGCTCCTCTTCCCCACACCGCCAGCGTGCTCCTCTTCCCCTTTCCCACACCGCCAGCATGCTCCTCTTCCCCACACTGCCAGCGTGCTCCTCTTCCCCACACCGCCAGCGTGCTCCTCTTCCCCACACTGCCAGCGTGCTCCTCTTCCCCACACTGCCAGTGTGCTCCTCTTCCCCACACCGCCAGTGTGCTCCTCTTCCCCTTCCCCACACCGCCAGAGTGCTCCTCTTCCCCTTCCCCACACCACCAGTGTGCTCCTCTTCCCCTTCCCCACACCGCCAGAGTGCTCCTCTTCCCCACACCGCCAGCGTGCTCCTCTTCCCCACACCGCCAACATGCTCCTCCTCTTCCCCTTCCCCACACCGCCAGAGTGCTCCTCTTCCCCACACCGCCAGTGAGCTCCTCTTCCCCACACCGCCAGGGTGCTCCTCTTCCGCTTCCCCACACTGCCAGTGTGCTCCCCTTCCCCACACTGCCAGCGTGCTCCTCTTCCCCTTCCCCACACCGCCAGCGTGCTCCTCTTCCCCACACTGCCGGTTTGCTCCTCTTCCCCACACCGCCAGCGTGCTCCTCTTCCCCTTCCCCACACTGCCAGCGTGCTCCCCTTCCCCACACCGCCAGCGTGCTCCTCTTCCCCACACCGCCAGCGTGCTCCTCTTCCCCTTCCCCACACTGCCAGCGTGCTGCTCTTCCCCTTCCCCACACCGCCAGCGTGCTCCTCTTCCCCACACCGCCGGTGTGCTCCTCTTCCCCACACCGCCAGCGTGCTCCTCTTCCCCTTCCCCACACTGCCAGCGTGCTCCTCTTCCCCACACTGCCAGCGTGCTCCTCTTCCCCACACCGCCAGCGTGCTCCTCTTCCCCACACCGCCGGCGTGGTCCTCTTCCCCACACCGCCAGCGTGCTCCTCTTCCCCACACCGCCAGCGTGCTCCTCTTCCCCTTCCCCACACCGCCAGAGTGCTCCTCTTCCCCACACCGCCAGCGTGCTCTTCTTCCCCACACCGCCAGCGTGCTCCTCTTCCCCTTCCCCACACTGCCAGCGTGCTCCTCTTCCCCACACCGCCAGCATGCTCCTCTTCCCCACACCACCAGCGTGCTCCTCTTCCCCACACCGCCAGCGTGCTCCTCTTCCCCACACCACCAGCATGCTCCTCTTCCCCACACTGCCAGCGTGCTCCTCTTCCCCACACCGCAAGTGTGCTCCTCTTCCCCCACACCGCCAGCGTGCTCCTCTTCCCCTTCCCCACACTGCCAGCGTGCTCCCCTTCCCCACACCGCCAGCGTGGTCCTCTTCCCCTTCCCCACACCGCCAGCGTGCTTCTCTTCCCCACACCGCCAGCGAGCTCCTTTTCCCCACACCGCCGGCGTGCTCCTCTTCCCCACACCGCCAGCGTGCTCCTCTTCCCCTTCCCCACACCGCCAGCGTGCTCCTCTTCCCCACACTGCCAGCGTGCTCCTCTTCCCCACACCGCCAGCGTGCTCCTCTTCCCCTTCCCCACACTGCCACCGTGCTCCTCTTCCCCACACTGCCACCGTGCTCCTCTTCCCCACACCTCCAGCGTGCTCCTCTTCCCCACACCGCCGGCGTGATCCTCTTCCCCACACTGCCGGCGTGCTTCTCTTCCCCTTCCCCACACCGCCAGCGTGCTCCTCTTCCCCACACCGCCCACAAAGCCAGTGTGTTTCTCTTCCCCACACCGCCAGTGTGCTCCTCTTCCCCACACCGCCAGTGTGTTTCTCTTCCCCACACCGCCGGTGTGCTCCTCTTCCCCGCACTGCCAGCGTGCTCCTCTTCCCCGCACTGCCAGCGTGCTCCTCTTCCCCTTCCCCACACCGCCAGCGTGCATCTCTTCCCCACACCGCCGGTGTGCTCCTCTTCCCCGCACTGCCAGCGTGCTCCTCTTCCCCACACCGCCGGTGTGCTCCTCTTCCCCACACCGCCAGCGTGCTCTTCTTCCCAACACCACCAGCGTGCTCCTCTTCCCCTTCCCCACACCGCCAGTGTGCTCCTCTTCCCCACACCGCCAGCGTGCTCCTCTTCCCCACACCGCCAGCGTGCTCCTCTTCCCCACACTGCCAGCGTGCTCCTCTTTCCCACACTGCCAGCGTGCTCCTCTTCCCCACACTGCCAGCGTGCTCCTCTTCCCCTTCCCCACACTGCCAGCGTGCTCCTCTTCCCCACACCGCCAGCGTGCTCCTCTTCCCCACACCGCCAGCGCGCTTCTCTTCCCCACACCGCCAGCGTGCTCCTCTTCCCCTTCCCCACACCGCCAGCGTGCTCCTCTTCCCCACACTGCCAGCGTGCTCCTCTTTCCCACACTGCCAGCGTGCTCCTCTTCCCCACACTGCCAGCGTGCTTCTCTTCCCCACACCAACAGCGTGCTCCTCTTCCTCTTCCCCACACCGCCAGCGTGCTCCTCTTCCCCACACTGCCAGCATGCTCCTCTTCCCCACAGCGCCAGCGTGCTCCTCTTCCCCACACCGCCGGTGTGCTCCTCTTCCCCACACCGCCGGCGTGCTCCTCTTCCCCACACCGCCAGCGTGCTCCTCTTCCCCTTCCCCACACCGCCAGAGTGCTCCTCTTACCCACACCGCCGGCGTGCTCCTCTTCCCCACACCGCCAGCATGCTCCTCTTCCCCACACCGCCAGTGTGCCCCTCTTCCCCTTCCCCACACCACCAGCGTGCTCCTCTTCCCCACACCGCCAGCGTGCTCCTCTTCTCCACACCACCGGCGTGCTCCTCTTCCCCACACTGCCAGTGTGCTCCTCTTCCCCACACCGCCAGTGTGCTCCTCTTCCCCACACGGCCAGTGTGCTCCTCTTCCCCAAACCGCCAAAGTGCTCCTCTTCCCCACACCGCCAGCGTGCTCCTCTTCCCCACACCGCCAGCGTGCTCCTCTTCCCCACACCTCCCACGTGCTCCTCTTCCCCACACCGCCAGCGTGCTCCTCTTCCCCTTCCCCACACCGCCAGCGTGCTCCTCTTCCCCACACTGCCAGCGTGCTCCTCTTCCCCACACCGCCAGCGTGCTCCTCTTCCCCTTCCCCACACCGCCAGCGCGCTTCTCTTCCCCACACCGCCAGCGAGCTCCTTTTCCCCACACCGCCGGCGTGCTCCTCTTCCCCACACCGCCAGCGTGCTCCTCTTCCCCTTCCCCACACTGCCAGCGTGCTCCCCTTCCCCACACCGCCAGCGTGGTCCTCTTCCCCTTCCCCACACCGCCAGCGTGCTTCTCTTCCCCACACCGCCAGCGAGCTCCTTTTCCCCACACCGCCGGCGTGCTCCTCTTCCCCTTCCCCACACCGCCAGCGTGCTCCTCTTCCCCACACTGCCAGCGTGCTCCTCTTCCCCACACCGCCAGCGTGCTCCTCTTCCCCACACTGCCAGCGTGCTCCTCTTCCCCACACCTCCAGCGTGCTCCTCTTCCCCACACCGCCGGCGTGCTCCTCTTCCCCACACTGCCGGCGTGCTTCTCTTCCCCTTCCCCACACCGCCAGCGTGCTCCTCTTCCCCACACCGCCCACACCGCCAGTGTGTTTCTCTTCCCCACACCGCCAGCGTGCTCCTCTTCCCCACACCGCCAGTGTGTTTCTCTTCCCCACACCGCCAGCGTGCTCCTCTTCCCCACACCGCCAGCGTGTTTCTCTTCCCCACACCGCCAGCGTGCTCCTCTTCCCCACACCGCCAGCGTGCTCCTCTTCCCCACACCGCCGGTGTGCTCCTCTTCCCTGCACTGCCAGCGTGCTCCTCTTCCCCGCACTGCCAGCGTGCTCCTCTTCCCCTTCCCCACACCGCCAGCGTGCATCTCTTCCCCACACCGCCGGTGTGCTCCTCTTCCCCGCACTGCCAGCGTGCTCCTCTTCCCCACACCACCGGTGTGCTCCTCTTCCCCACACCGCCAGCGTGCTCCTCTTCCCCTTCCCCACACCACCAGCGTGCTCCTCTTCCCAACACCGCCAGCGTGCTGAAGTGGGAGAATGGAACAAACGGCTTCCACCAATCCCCTCTCGCCCCTGGCCTAGAGGATCACGGCCCAGGCACCCGCCACGAGAGGAGTTTGCCCATCTACCAGACGACCAAATACCCTGGTACAGGAACATACGGATGTGCCCACCCGCCTGCCCAGCAGCCTGCGCTGCCCATGCCGACACCTGCGGCATGGATGAATTCGACTAAACCAACACATCGTTAGAGATGCCATGACGACCTAGCCAACGGTCAGCACACCTGTACAAACATGCACACTGGACACTCCCACACCAATCCACACGAAGAACATACTCAGTGCTATGACGTAGGTGACGGACACACCCACGGATGTGCATCTTTATTATTTTTCACATAGGCTTTTCAAAATGCAGAAACGCAAGACGTACAATGAACTCATCTAAAAAGCTTGCTCACGCTTCTCCTAAACCCAGGCGCCATAATGAGAAATATAACGACGTCATGATACTGGGGATAAAGCAATATGATACCAGCGCCTGTGCACCAAACGGCTCCACCTATACACCAGACCCAAGTAGGCCGCAAGCAAGAGCTTCCATGAACATTAAATGAACAAGAGTTCGGTTGCTGACCCTGCAGAATGAGCCCGCCGAAAGCAGACAGCCAAGGGCACAATGTTGCAAACTCGCATGCCGCAAGCCAACGCCAAGGTCACACCTGCAAATTAAACCAGGCACACAGTGGAAAAAACAATATTAATTGTGCAGAATTCTGCCTCAACCACGGTCCCACCTCACGTGACCAAGCCGAACCTGACAGGGTGCCAAGCCCAGGAGGAGGGAGGCACCTGGATCCCTCGTTTCAAGACACAGACAGATACAATTAAGCGACCCAATGAACATCTGCGGCGGTGGGAGTAGTCGGCCTTCTAGCATATGAATAAATCCTCACATTGTCTGCACATACCCATAGTGAAACATTGTTCCAAATGACAGGTGCACCGCGAGCTGGGAACAGCGATGGTCCCAGACTGGGAGGCTCGCGAGTGGACCAATCAGAACATGGGGCTCTTATCACTGACGCCATTAACATTGACCAATCCTCAGGGGTCTTCATGTAACAATTTTCATGTATCAAATTGAAGGGACAACCCAAGCATACCACCTGAATAACCCTTGACCACTAATAATACTATCTATACGTATGCTATACTAACTCTACCACTCGAGCAACCAATCCAGAGTGGCGATAGGTTTTTTGCTAACTTTCCAAGGTGACGCAAGTAGCGCGTCATACTAAGGTAAAAAGGGCCTGCGAGCCCCACGATTAGGTGTGTGTGTCAGGACGGACGCGTACGATCCTTGACCCATCCCTGCCGTTTTGTCTAATAAACAGCAGATCCACCTTGCTTCTTGCGTGTGCCTCATACTCTGTTGTTTTTGGGATATACGGGAGGAGTTGGGGCCTCCCTGCCCGGAGGTCCGCGGACGGCCCAGCCGACCCCGGGAGAATTTCCCCCCGACAAGTTGGAGGCACTGCTGAGATCTGTTTAAGATCTGCTTTTATTTTATTTTTCCGAGTGCTCCCGTTGCGAGGAGGCCCGGCGGCGCGGCCCCCTCTGTCGCTGCCCCCTTTTGAGGACTACAGGACCATCGCGGAACTGCGAGACGACCGGACAGCGCAATCCGGATATTGGCCTTCGGGAGCCGGTTGAGAAGTATCCCGCCCGCGGTTGGCGAGTGACCAGACGTGGTCCAGACGAGGGGAGGTGGCGAGCCGCTTGAAGGGGTGCACGCAGTCGAGCGGCCCTGCATCAGGAGAACTTGGTGAGTATGCCACGCCCAACAAGCAACGTGAAATTGTGAGGGAGGGGGGAGGAATTAAATACGGGAGGTGGGAGGTGTTGCACAGGTGCGCGGCGAAGGTTTGACAATTTAGTGTTGGCAATGAAATGAATGGTAGCCGGACGAGTGCGAGAGCAGTCGGCTACGTTACGGGAGAGAAGGGGGCGGAGCACGAAAACATCACGTGTGGCCGCTCGTAGACACTGATTGGCCTAGGTCGCGACTACGTGTAAGGGTGTGTGGGTGCGCGGTTTCCTACGATTTGGTAATTATTGATCAATGAGTAGATGAGGATCCCTATTGATCGAGCAGGAAACTCGATAGATAGATGACGTTTCCCTGTAGGCGGTAGTTAGCTGGTTGCCCAATACGGAAGATAATTGGCTGGTTAAGCCCTCCTGTCGAGGGGCGTATCACACACGAGGCGACGCAGCGTGCGCAGTCCGATTATATTATTGATTACCTTGTTCCATACGTGACAGGAAGACAGCTGTGAGGTTAACGGGGGTAGATTGCAAGTGTATTAAGAACTTACCAGTAGTTTGAAGAGATCGGTGATGTCACCAGTAGGGCTTTCATAGGATACCTCGAGTACAAGGCATTTTTATTTCTGAGAGTGGTGGAGAGGAGAACTGTGGTAAGGGAGTGGAAACGGAGGTAAACGGTAATGAGTTGATCGGGGGGAAGGCGAAAAGGGGGACGTGGCTGCGCACGGAGAACGCCGGCCACGGCAAGTGTAGAAGAGGGAGGAGTAGCAAGTGAAAGTAGGACGGCTGTATAAGAACGTCACAAGGGGCACGCAGCCGCAGGGGCCACGTGCGCCTCGGCCGCAGGGGGCCGTAAGGGTGTTCTGTAAAGGAAGAAAAGAAAGAAAAGAATATACAAATGTAAATACTATATTTTAATAATTTTCCTTAGCGGACTATCGCAAGTCCCCAAACTTACGGGGCCAGGTAAAGGTATAAGGCTGTGTATTGTAAAGTGTTAGTAAGATAACCGCTACCAAATAGGGGAAGGATAACAAGTGGAGCGCTACTATGTCATACGGGGCAGGATCGGGAGGGTGGGGGAACACCCTCACTACCCCGCTACAACACATATGTAAAACACTGTCACCCCATAGGGAGAAACTGATCAAGTATAGCATAGAATGGACACAGGGGACGGACAACAAAATGACAACACCATGGCCGCCTAATGGTAGCTTCGATCCATATACCCAGCATTCACTATTAAACCATCTGCATAACACATACAAGGGGAAGAAGTTGACACACCACGTGGAGGCGTTTAACTTATGGAGGATGTTCCAAGGGTCCCGACCAGGGCCAAACGGAATGTTCATTGTGGGGGAAACAACGGAAGAAAAGGAGATTAAGGAGGAAGGAGAGAATGGGGTAAAAGAGAGTGAAGGCACACAGAACACGGGGAATGGACAAGAGGGGGGAGAAAAGAGTAACAACTCAAAAGAAAATGAAATCAAAAAGGAACAGAGCGACGATATACCCCTAGCGAAGGTAGTGAAAACAGAGGGAGGGGGGTTGTATCCTTTAAGAGAACTAGGAGAAATAGCAAGAGAACAATTAAGGGCGGCTGAGGGGTACTCGAACCCGGCATACAGCCCGCCACCATATACAGCTACAGGTGGCCGCACGGGAGGGGAGCGGACTAGTACGACAGGATCAGCTCATAGGAAGATGCCAGCAGGGGAGGGGAGGACTGCAGAAGAGCAGACTGCGGAAATAGGACATGATGAGTGGGTAGCTGCGCAGATACTATTAAAATTACGAGGTTCATTAACAGGAGAAGAGAAGGAGGTAGTAAGGAAAATGGACGAGGATAATACCAGGGAGAGTGAAATGAAAGGGGAAGAGCTGTTACCACAAAAGGAAGAGATTTTGGAGGAACGACTAGCAGAGTTAAGGGATGAACAGAATGCACTGATCAAGCAGCTCGAGAGGGAGGAAAGAGAGAGAGCCAGGGAAAGGAAAGAAGGCAAGAATGAGTTGGAAAAAATAAGGGAACGAACTGAGGAGCAAAAGAGAGAAGCCGAAAGGGTAAAGGTAGTAGCAGAAAGGGTGTCAAGAGCAGCACTGTGTGACAGGAAAAGAGAGGAAGAAGAGAAAGAAAAAGAAATGGCAATATGGAAGAAGAGATTACTATCAGAAACGACAAGGAAATATGAAGAAGGGAGGCTGTTAGAGAATATATTAGAACGGGAGAGGGTGAGATGGGAAAGGAAGAAAGAAGATGAAAGGATATTGGAAAAGATGAGTAGTGAAGTAATGGAGGAATTAAAAAAGAAAAGAGAGGAAATTGGTAGAGAGATAGCGGAGAGAAATGAAGGGGAAAGAGAAGATAGGAGAGGGGAGAGTGAAGTAAGGAGGTATGTATATAGAGACACAGAAGTAGCAACAACATCAGCGCAAAGGGGAGCGATTGGTAAAGAAGAAAAGGGAGGAACAGACCTAATAGACTTAAAAACAGTAATGATTAGGGGGAAAAAGACAGATTGGGGGTTGCCATTTACGAATGAATTTTGTAGTGAGGAAGAAGAAGGAATGGAGAAGAAAGGAAGAAATAGTGAAAGGGAAAGCCTAGATAAACTATACACCACCCGGACAAATAGAGACTCACCATGGATCTGCAGGAGAAAGGAAGAACTGGAGAGAAGTGAGGAGGAAGAGCAAGGAATAGCGGAAAGGCAGACACGTGAAGCCACACCGTCACCATCCCGTCCTACATGCTCCACCACCTCACGCTCATTACGTGCAACAGGCCCATCTAAACTCGCGCCCTTCACAAACGAACTGACACCCTATGCAGGAAGGCTTAGAGACCTCCCTGGACGCAGGCAGGGAGAACGAATACACACGCCCACATTAAATAAAGGAAATGATGAAAGAAGGGGAAGAGATGGAGGAGAAAGAGTTACGAGCAGGGGAAATACGGACGAAATTGACGATGTAGGAGACACGGAAGAAGAGGAGGGGTGCGCGGACTCGATTTTGTGGAACCCAAGGGGTCAAACGGGACACAACTTAATGCCACTTCTGGAGAGGGGAGGGGTTAGACCACAATACGTCCCTTGGAAGCATGCAGACAAAGAAAATATAAAGTGCAGGCTCCCATCATTAAGTGGAGGTGCGGGTAAATGGATATATGAAATGGAAAAACACACCGCAGGACAGAAACTGGCAGTGGGGGATGTAAAGGGCCTTCTAATATCCATATTAGGGGATGCAGCGGATGACATTTGGAAGAGAGCGGGCTTCCCTGGGGTCACAATAACAAACACATCACACGATGGGGCACCATTCGCAAACTGCAGACATGCATTATGGCAGGCACTGAGGGTACAGTATCCAGACACATCAGACATAGGAGCAATTACCTCGCGCAAGATGCGTGAGAACGAAGATCCTGTTGATTATATCCAGGAAATTCAAGAGAAGTGGCACATGGAAACTAGAGAACAATGGGACAAAACACCAGCAATATTCTACCATATACTAATACAAGGGCTCCCAGAAGCAGTTCAGAAACAACTGAAGAAAGTAGTGGGGATGGAAGCAAAAGCATGGCCAGAAATACAACTGACAATAGTGCATCATTGTAGGACATGGCAAGGAAAAATGAAACAAAAGGAAGAGGATAGGAAAAGGGAAGAGGCTAAACTAGTACAGAAAAAACTTACTAAATACACGACGGAAGGCGCACTTATAACTACACCTGCAACAATGACCCAAAGCCCCACACAAGTAGTGGCTGCACAAGATCCCTCCCAAATACAATCATCACAGACTGTAACACAACAGATGCCGCCACTCTAACCATACACGACTAACATGGGAGGAGGATACTCAACGCCAGGAGCTGGGTATTATAATTACAACAGAGGAAGGGGAGGAATGATGAGGGGGAGAGGATACAGATATAACACACAACAGCAGGTGGGAGGACTTAGAAATTCCTACCCACTGGGCAACCAGTATACCAGGACAACACAGGAAGCTTTCCATGGCAGAACAGGGAACCACCGGTGTGTTGGATCTGTGGATTAGTAGGGCACATGTCACGCACGTGTAGAGTGAGACCAGGAACACCATCATGGAGTGAACAGGGACAACAAAGGCCCACACAGGAACAGCAGGGCACACAGCAACAGCAGACGTTGCAACAGGGAAATGAACAGCAACAACTAGTAACACAACAACAGCCACAGGCATATTCACTGCCACAACAACAGGTAGCGATAACACAACAACCCCAAGCACAACAAACACAACTGGGTAGGGTGACGGTCCTGGGACACAACCCTTACACAGGAAATGGTCAATCATTATACCCTCAATAGGACAGCCCACAGACGGCCTTGGTGTGTCCCATCCTGTCGGAAACACCTAATAGTGCGGAGGAACCACGCATAGAGGTAACGATAGGTGACAAAAAATTATCATTCCTTGTTGACACCGGGGCGACCCGGTCTTACATAAGGGAAGGTAAATTTAAGATGTCAGGCGAAACCATGAACACCCAAGCATTCTCTGGGGCTAGGGGGTTGGTTCCCTTTACTGATAACATTCCCTTATCAATAGGGGATTATGACATGTCAGTCCCACTTTTATATTCTAGGGCCTCACCAGTAAATATACTGGGGAGAGACATAATGAACAGGTTGAATATGACGATCTCCTTTACGGAAGACGGCATAATTTGCTCCACTCCAGGAATTAACATGCTCACGGTACGACAAATTATGCAAGCATACTGTGGACAGACAGTGATTAGGGCTGAGCCAGTAGATGGTGAAATGTTCCAGTACGGGACAGACATGGCATTTGCATGGATGCCAGGGATAGAAGGAAAGATCTGGAGGAGGCCAGCAGCCTATTTGTTCAGACCAGAAACACCAGCCAATGAACCAGAAGGAAAGGTGATTTCAGTGAACATAGAGAGCATTATAGCAACAGCTGATTACATTGCGGTACATGCCCAAGACAGAGAAGGAAGAGCATGGAGGGCAGTGATAGCACTAGCAGAGGGATGTAGACTCACCCAGGTGTCAGATGAGGAGCTCTTCTCAGAAGAAAAGGAAGAAGGTGAAATGGTGTTTATGATGAGTGTGGAAATATGGCTAAGAGTGACGTACAAACAAGTGGCACAGAAAATTGCAATGGCACTTGAGGCACCCACATCCACCCCAGTTCCCTTCTTTGAGGAGGATATGGCAAAAGTACCCACATCATTATGGACTACTAGCCCCTATGACGTGGGGTGCATAAAAAGTATAGGGGGGTAAGAATAAAATTGAAAAAGGGTGCAATACTCCCCAGAGTGAAACAGTACCCACTATAAAAAGAGGCAGATGAGGGCATATATGAAACAATAACGGCCCTTATAAATAATGGCATATTGGTCCCCTCAGAATCACCATGCAACACAGCTGTATACCCAGTGCGCAAGGCTAGAGGGGGGTCTTGGCGCTTCATACAGGACCTCAGGCCTTTGAACAACATAGTGGAAGCAGAATACCCCATAGCTGCAAACCCGGCCACAATATTGTGCGGCATTCCAGCAGAGGCATCACGATTTACAGTGATCGACCTTAAAAATGCCTTTTTCTCAATACCACTGCACCCAGACTCACAAGATCTGACAAGCTTCACTTACAGAAACACAAAGCGGAAACACACCAGATTGCCACAAGGGTACTGCGAATCACCCTCAATCTTCAACAGAGTAATACAGATGGATTTGGGTAACATTGAAGTGGAAAGCACAGTGTTGCAGTATGTCGATGACATAATAATTTGCAGCACAAACGAAAGAAGATGCAGAGAGGACTCATTAAAGATGCTGACAATATTGGCTGAAAAAGGTTACAAGGTAGAGAAGGAAAGGTTACAGTACTGTCAGGAACAGGTACTTTACATTGGTCAGCTCATATCTCAATATGGAAGAAAGATTGCACCACAAAGAGCTCAGGCCATTTCAAAAACGGCATTGCCACAAACAGTGAGGGAACTGCAGCAGTTCCTGGGTCTGTGCAACTACTGTAGAGCATGGGTATTTGATTACAGCTCATACATAGGACCCCTACTTGAGGGGTTGAAAGAAGCTAACAAAGTGGAGAAAAAGTTGGGGTGGACAATGGAAATGAAAGAGGCTTTTGATGAACTGAAAGATGCAATATCAACTGCTCCGGTACTGGCCACCCCAGATTATGAACGACAATTCTTTATATTTTCACATTGCGACTCAGCAGTAATGAAAGTAGTGTTGGCTCAAAAAACAAGCATGGGCTACAAACCAGTAGCGTTTTACAGCGGCCACTTGGATCCTGTGATGTTAGGTCATTTCCCTTGTGAACAAGGTCTCGCCGCAGCTGCCTTTGTGGTAGAGAAAGCGTCAGCAATCACCATGGGGTGCCCAACCACACTATTTGTGGAACATGCACTATTTGCAATATTGAATAAGCCTAAGTCCACACTAACCACGCAGAGGGCATCAGGCTATGAGATCATCTTATCTAGAGCTGAACTATCAATTGTTAGATGTAGCACGGTCAACCCTGCAAGGTTTTTAGCAGAAGTAATTGAGGAAGGAGACTATGCACACGATTGTATGCAGACTACTAAAATGTACTCATGTACTAGAAAGGTTGAAGAGAACGCACTAGACGGAGGTGAGCTCTTGTTCATTGATGGGTCATCAACAATTGACCAAAGTGATGGGATAAGGAGAACTGGGGCAGCGGTGGTAAAAATGATGGAGGTACCGGTGTGTGTAGCGATGAAATGTGTACAATTACCACAGCATTACTCTGCTCAAGCAGCCGAATTGGTTGCACTGATCTTGGCGTTGAAGGAAAGCTTTGACAAACGAGTGACCATATATTCTGACAGCGCATATGTCACGTCTACTGTCCACTCAGGATTGTCCAAATGGAGGAGAAGAGGGTTTAGGAGAGCTGACGGCACTCCAGTGCAACATGCTCTCTTATTGGCTGAACTAATTGAAGTAATAAATGACCCCCAAGAATTAGCCTTGGTCAAATGCACCGCACACACTAATGGAGAAGATCATATCTCAGGTGGGAATGCAGCAGCAGACGCACACGCGAAGTATGCTGCATATTTTGGTGAGATATGGAACCCCCCAGAGTCAGAGAGAGGGAGAGGGAGGGGAATAGCTAAGGAGATGTTGATAAGAGAAGGGTACACCCATCTCCCAGCCACACAGATAATGGAGCTACAAGCGGCTGCACCAATGACAGAAAAAGAAATATGGGTAAAAAGAGGATGCACAATGTCACCAACTGACGCACTATGGCGCCAGGGTAACACTGGAAAGATTGTAATGCCACTGGCACTATTGAACACCGCCCTGAGCCAACTACACCACCCAGCCCACACAGGCAAGGAAGTAATTGCAGCACGAATTAGGGAAGATTGGTTCTGCCCCGAGTTAAATTCCCATGTGTCAAATTTTATCAGCAATTGTCTCACATGTCAACAGTTCACGGCCGGTCACACGCTGAAGGTGATAAAAGGTACTATACCCCGGCCAGAGGGACCCTTCCGACACATCCATATTGACTATGTTGATATGATCAACGTATGTCAAGGAAATAGGTATATGATTGTGGTAGTATGCCCATTCTCGAGGTGGATTGAAGCAGGGCCCTGCTCACACCCAGATGCATTCAGAGCAGCTAAGTTCCTAGTGAGGGAGGTCTTCCCCAGGTGGGGAGTGTGCGAGGTACTGCGGTCAGATAATGGCCCGCATTTCGTCAATGAAATGTTCCAGCACATCACATCCTTACTGAACATCAAACATAAATTTGCATGTGTATATCACCCGCAGGCCAACGGTATATGCGAACGTCTGAATGGCCTACTAAAGGAGGCAATTGCAAAAATACAGCAAACAGCAAAGAAGAGTTGGTTGTATTGCCTTCCGCTAGCCCTATTTGAGCTAAGGAATAGACCAGGCTCCGACCACCACCTCACCCCTCACGAGGTGGTGACCGGACGTCAAATGCGCCTTCCTCTGACGCCAACATCAAGAGCATTCAATGACCAGGAAAACACTGCAACTGTTCTTGGCGATGAAATGTACCAATATGTGTCTTCTTTGATTACGCACGCGGGGCGGGTCTAAGAGTGATCAACAAGAAGACGTGGATAAAGAATTGGAAAAGGAAAGACTGTGCAAAATTGCTAAAGGTGACCACGTACTACTCCGCAATTTCAACCGAAAGTGGAACAGCCCACGCTTCACTGACCCCCACCTGGTAGAGGAGGTATCAACGAGAGCAGTAAAGCTACAGGACAAACGTGCCTGGAATCACCTACACGACGTAAAGATCTGCAAACTCCAGACCCGCCCTAGCGTCACCGACAGGGCCATTGGAAGAACAACAACAGCGTCACCAACGGAGGAAGAGACTTCCACCACAGCTAACGGCCTAAGTGTCTCCATAACCTGCCACCCACCAGATTCCCCAGAGACAACTACTGAAATAGAAAGGGGTAATTCCCATACTGCCCACCCCATGGTCACGCGATCAAAGAGTAAAGAGACTTCCGCCAGTTGAGCCCCAAACCCTCTGCCCATCGACCCCCTACCCACTGCAGAAATAACTCAACTGAAGGACATTGTCTTGCACATATACACATGTAAACACTTGAATGTTCTCTTTCTTTTCTCTCGCACATGCAGGTACAGCGTATTATTGTACTGCTAAGAAAACAGATAACTAACAAGTTCACTGCCCAGGAGTAGATGGTACCCTCAGACGATAACTACCCTGAGGAATTATCACACCAATTTGTATATCACATAAAAAGGCCAAAGTACCTGAAAAGGAGGAGGGTACGTGTCTACTACACAGCATTTCTCTTGGCCATAGAACATTCAATGCCCCACCTCCACCCATACTTGCCTGTCCTAAGAGATAGATCGCTTAGATTGGCGTGGGAACAGCTCTTCGCCTGGGCACTGAACGACTACTTGATAGGGAGACCTTGAAAACAACAACTAACACTAATAACAAGCATATTGAGAATTTTCAGGCGGGCAACTTTAACGTCGCAAGAATAAGCTGCCGGACTGCAGCAAGGTAAGAGCAAAAATGCCGGTGAGATTAGCATCTGTAATAAAAATAATAGGGATTTTGATGATCACCGGGTTCTTGGCTGCCTCTGTATGGCAGAACAGTTATGCTATCAATATTTTTGCTGTACCCAAACCTAATATACCCCCACCCCCGGCTGCAACAGGTGTTACGTCAGGTGGTACTAGCAAAATTCCACACAAGGGAAATAGAGTTAAACGCAGCACATACTCAGATAATAAAGGTATTGACAACTACATACAAAATTCAGCACACGTCTCGAACAACATGTGGTACCAACACATGACTCAAATAGGTAAACAAACAACAGAAGACAGCTGCTACGTCTACTCACTGATCCCTTACGCCATGAGCGCTTCCCGAACTTTCATTGCCACGGAAATAGATGAAAATACAGCACGATGTATAATATACCTGGCACTGTTCCAAACGAAAGGAAGATTCCAAGGGAACACGGTGCACCTGGTATGGAAAACACGAGACACATACCCGTACGAAAATAACTTCCTCAAGGGTTATTTGAGTTACCACAAGTCCAGTTTACATGCTGAAGCATTCAGATACATAACAGGTGGCCCTGAAAAAGGAGAAACAAAGAAAGTAACACTACAGTACCTACCATGTGATTGGTACGCCACTGAAGTTCCTGGTAAAGAAGGATGTTGGGAAAGACCACTGATAATAATAACAGGAAAGGTGTACCTGGGTGACAAATGGGACACAGGAGTGGTTGGCAGCAACATGGTAATGAGAGAGGATACTACAACTATTGCTGAACACAACAACAGATGTTGGATGACTTGGGTCAAGTACGTACCCATGCTAACGTGGATAGAGAAGGATGAAGACCCAATAACAATACTGCCGCTGACTGCACCTAAGGTATGCTACCAACATAAAGGAGAAGTGGACGTGGGATACAACACCAACTGTGCAAGCGTGACGGAGTTACCTGAGGGGACAGCAGGAACAGCAGTAGTAATGGACCATTACTGGGCCTGCGGAGAGAAGGCATACCACACACTGCCCCCTCTGTGGAATGGTATATGCACAATGGTGCACGTTAATGTACCATCACTAGTGGTGCCCCAGAAACATGTCAATGTGGCGAACTTCCCCAAAATGGATGAAGGGAACAAGAGGAAGAAGAGATCTGTACAGCCCCAGAAGGGGCCAGAGGACGAAAACAACTGCAACAACACTGTCCTGAATTGAAAGAAAAGACAAGGAGAACCTCTGACAGGAAATTACCTATGGGGAAGGTCGGAAACAGCACTCACTTCAATTCCGCCAGAACACAGACTATTCAGCAGAGCAGCAATGTTCTTCTCCTCAATCATACATCCGGGGCTACAGGCTTACGCAAACGCAAAATGGCTCCAGATAACTAGATGGGAACTAATGATGACAATTAATTCTACAGTAAATGGATTCAACGCAATAAAAAAGAAACTGCGAGCAGTGAGGATGGTAGCACTACAGAACAGATATGCACTGGACCTCCTCACAGCAATGTAAGGAGGAGTTTGCGCAAAGATAGGACAATCATGCTGCACATTCATCCCTGCCAACGATGCTGACAATGGTACACTGACAGAAGCAGTGTCACAATTGGCCCAGATGCACTCCAAAATGATGGATGAAAGTAAAAGTCTGAAAAAGGATGAGAGCTGGTTTTCAATATTATGGTCATGGATGCCATCTTGGATGTCAGATGGACTGAAGGTTATAGTTGGATGCATTATTTTGGCTGGAGCTGCACTGATCATAACAAGATTTTGGAAGGCCCGGAAGGCACGCACCACAGACGAGATGATCGAAATGGTTGGTATGCACCCCTTGATGCCAGCAGATGACGGCCAACACACAGGCACAATAATAAAAGAGAGAGAGAAGTTGCGCAACCAGATCACCACCAACCACCTGGACCCATCATCCGTGAAACTCGAAAACCCAAGAAACCCAAGAAGCTACATAGGGAAATGGGTATACTGCACACCTGGAGGAACATGTGTATATATGTATTGGTCATTTGAAGACCATGTTAACCACTATGGGCATTTGGGAGGAGTAACTAAAATATGGAGAGTGAGAGGAGATAAGGACAAGGATATGTTTGTGGTCGACAAGTCGACCAGAGGGGGGACTGAAGTGGGAGAATGGAACAAAAGGCTCCCACCAATCCCCTCTCGCCCCTGGCCTAGAGGATCACGGCCCAGGCACCCGCCACAAGAGGAGTTTGCCCATCTACCAGACGACCAAATACCCTGGTACAGGAACATATGGATGTGCCCACCCGCCTGCCCAGCAGCCTGCGCTGCCCATGCCGACACCTGCGGCATGGATGAACTCGACTAAACCAACACATCGTTAGAGATGCCATGACGACCTAGCCAACGGTCAGCACACCTGTACAAACATTCACACTGGACACTCCCACACCAATCCACACGAAGAACATACTCAGTGCTATGACGTAGGTGACGGACACACCCACGGACATGCATCTTTATTATTTTTCACATAGGCTTTTCAAAATGCAGAAACGCAAGACGTACAATGAACTCATCTAAAAAGCTTGCTCACGCTTCTCCTAAACCCAGGCGCCATAATGAGAAATATAACGACGTCATGATACTGGGGATAAAGCAATATGATACCAGCGCCTGTGCACCAAACGGCTCCACCTATACACCAGACCCAAGTAGGCCGCAAGCAAGAGCTTCCATGAACATTAAATGAACAAGAGTTCGGTTGCTGACCCTGCAGAATGAGCCCGCCGAAAGCAGACAGCCAAGGGCACAATGTTGCAAACTCGCATGCCGCAAGCCAACGCCAAGGTCACACCTGCAAATTAAACCAGGCACACAGTGGAAAAAACAATATTAATTGTGCAGAATTCTGCCTCAACCACGGTCCCACCTCACGTGACCAAGCCGAACCTGACAGGGTGCCAAGCCCAGGAGGAGGGAGGCACCTGGATCCCTCGTTTCAAGACACAGACAGATACAATTAAGCGACCCAATGAACATCTGCGGCGGTGGGAGTAGTCGGCCTTCTAGCATATGAATAAATCCTCACATTGTCTGCACATACCCATAGTGAAACATTGTTCCAAATGACAGGTGCACCGCGAGCTGGGAACAGCGATGGTCCCAGACTGGGAGGCTCGCGAGTGGACCAATCAGAACATGGGGCTCTTATCACTGACGCCATTAACATTGACCAATCCTCAGGGGTCTTCATGTAACAATTTTCATGTATCAAATTGAAGGGACAACCCAAGCATACCACCTGAATAACCCTTGACCACTAATAATACTATCTATACGTATGCTATACTAACTCTACCACTCGAGCAACCAATCCAGAGTGGCGATAGGTTTTTTGCTAACTTTCCAAGGTGACGCAAGTAGCGCGTCATACTAAGGTAAAAAGGGCCTGCGACCCCCACGATTAGGTGTGTGTGTCAGGACGGACGCGTACGATCCTTGACCCATCCCTGCCGTTTTGTCTAATAAACAGCATAACCACCTTGCTTCTTGCGTGTGTCTCATACTCTGTGGTTTTTGGGATATACGGTAGGATTTGGGGCCTCCCTGCCCGGAGGTCCGCGGACGGCCCAGCCGACCCCGGGAGAATTTCCCCCGACAGTGCTCCTCTTCCCCTTCCCCACACCGCCAGCGTGCTCCTCTTCCCCACACCGCCAGCATGCTCCTCTTCCCCACACCGCCAGCATGCTCCTCTTCTACTTCCCCACACCGCCAGCGTGCTCCTCTTCCCCACACTGCCAGCGTGCTCCTCTTCCCCTTCTCCACACAGCCAGCGTGCTCCTCTTCCCCACACCGCCAGCGTGCTCCTCTTCCCCACACTGCCTGCGTGCTCCTCTTCCCCTTCCCCACACTGCCAGCGTGCTCCTCTTCCCCACACCGCCAGCATGCTCCTCTTCCCCACACGGCCAGTGTGCTCCTCGTCCCCTTCCCCACACCGCCAGCGTGCTCCTCTTCCCCACACCGCCAGCATGCTCCTCTTCCCCACACCACCGGCGTGCTCCTCTTCCCCACACCACCAGTGTGCTCCTCTTCCCCACACTGCCAGTGTGCTCCTCTTCCCCTTCCCCACACCGCCAGAGTGCTCCTCTTCCCCACACCGCCAGCGTGTTCCTCTTCCCCACACCGCCAGCGTGCTCCTCTTCCCCACACCTCCAGCGTGCTCCTCTTCCCCACACTGCCAGCGTGTTTCTCTTCCCCACACCGCCAGCGAGCTTCTCTTCCCCACACCGCCAGTGCACTCCTCTTCCCCACACTGCCAGCGTGTTTCTCTTCCCCACACCGCCAGCGTGCTCCTCTTCCCCACACCGCCAGCGTGCTCCTCTTCCCCACACTGCCGGCGTGCTTCTCTTCCCCACACCGCCAGCGTGCTCCTCTTCCCCACACCGCCAGCATGCTCCTCTTCCCCACACCACCGGCGTGCTCCTCTTCCCCACACCGCCAGTGTGCTCCTCTTCCCCACACCGCCAGTGTGCTCCTCTTCCCCTTCCCCACACCGCCAGAGTGCTCCTCTTCCCCACACCGCCAGCGTGTTCCTCTTCCCCACACCGCCAGCGTGCTCCTCTTCCCCACACCTCCAGCGTGCTCCTCTTCCCCACACTGCCAGCGTGTTTCTCTTCCCCACACCGCCAGCGAGCTTCTCTTCCCCACACCGCCAGTGCACTCCTCTTCCCCACACTGCCAGCGTGTTTCTCTTCCCCACACCGCCAGCGTGCTCCTCTTCCCCACACCGCCAGCGTGCTCCTCTTCCCCACACTGCCGGCGTGCTTCTCTTCCCCACACCGCCAGCGTGCTCCTCTTCCCCACACCGCCAGCGTGCTCCTCTTCCCCACACTGCCGGTGTGCTTCTCTTCCCCACACCGCCAGCGTGCTCCTCTTCCCCACACCGCCAGCGTGTTCCTCTTCCCCTTTCCCACACCGCCAGCGTGCTCTTCTTCCCCACACTGCCAGCGTGCTCCTCTTCCCCACACTGCCAGCGTGCTCCTCTTCCCCTTCCCCACACTGCCAGCGTGCTCCTCTTACCCACACCGCCAGCATGCTCCTCTTCCCCACACCGCCAGCGTGCTTCTCTTCCCCACACCGCCAGCGTGCTCCTCTTCCCCTTCCCCACACCGCCAGCGTGCTCCTCTTCCCCACACCGCCAGCGTGCTCCTCTTCCCCACACTGCCAGCGTGCTCCTCTTCCCCACACTGCCAGCGTGCTTCTCTTCCCCACACTGACAGCGTGCTCCTCTTCCTCTTCCCCACACCGCCAGTGTGCTCCTCTTCCCCACACTGCCAGCGTGCTCCTCTTCCCCACACCGCCAGTGTGCTCCTCTTCCCCACACCGCCGGCGTGCTCCTCTTCCCCACACCACCAGCGTGCTCCTCTTCCCCGCACCGCCAGTATGCTCCTCTTCCCCTTCCCCACACCGCCAGAGTGCTCCT
This sequence comes from Ambystoma mexicanum, assembly GCF_040938575.1. Lineage (NCBI taxonomy): Eukaryota > Metazoa > Chordata > Amphibia > Caudata > Ambystomatidae > Ambystoma > Ambystoma mexicanum. The sequence goes on along the minus strand of NC_090933.1, from coordinate 1,301,475,659 downwards.
CTTCCCCACACCGCCGGTGTGCTCCTCTTCCCCGCACCGCCAGTATGCTCCTCTTCCCCTTCCCCACACCGCCAGAGTGCTCCTCTTCCCCACACCGCCGGTGTGCTCCTCTTCCCCACACCGCCAGCATGCTCCTCTTCCCCACACCGCCAGTGTGCTCCTCTTCCCCTTCCCCACACCGCCAGCGTGCTCCTCTTCCCCACACCGCCAGCGTGCTCCTCTTCCCCACACCACCGGCGTGCTCCTCTTCCCCACACCGCCAGTGTGCTCCTCATCCCCACACCGCCAGTGTGCTCCTCTTCCCCTTCCCCACACCGCCAGAGTGCTCCTCTTCCCCACACCACCAGCGTGTTCCTCTTCCCCACACCGCCAGCGTGCTCCTCTTCCCCACACCTCCAGCGTGCTCCTCTTCCCCACACTGCCAGCGTGTTTCTCTTCCCCACACCGCCAGCGAGCTTCTCTTCCCCACACCGCCAGTGCACTCCTCTTCCCCACACTGCCAGCATGTTTCTCTTCCCCACACCGCCAGCGTGCTCCTCTTCCCCACACCGCCAGCGTGCTCCTCTTTCCCACACTGCCGACGTGCTTCTCTTCCCCACACCGCCAGCGTGCTCCTCTTCCCCACACCGCCAGCGTGCTCCTCTTCCCCACACTGCCGGCGTGCTTCTCTTCCCCACACCGCCAGCGTGCTCCTCTTCCCCACACCACCAGCGTGCTCCTCTTCCCCTTCCCCACACCGCCAGCGTGCTCCTCTTCCCCACACCGCCAGCATGCACCTCTTCCCCACACCGCCAATGTGCTCCTCTTCCCCACACTGCCGGCGTGCTTCTCTTCCCCAAACCGCCAGCGTACTCCTCTTCCCCACACTGTGAGCGTGTTTCTCTTACCCACACCGCCAGCGTGCTCCTCTTCCCCACACCGCCAGCGTGCTCCTCTTCCCCACACTGCCGGCGTGCTTCTCTTCCCGACACCGCCAGCGTGCTCCTCTTCCCCACACCGCCAGCGTGCTCCTCTTCCCCTTCCCCACACCGCCAGCGAGCTTCTCTTCCCCACACCACCAGCGTACTCCTCTTCCCCACACTGCCAGCGTGTTCCTCTTCCCCACACCGCCAGCGTGCTCCTCTTCCCCACACTGCTGGCGTGCTTCTCTTCCCCACACCGCCAGCATACTCCTCTTCCCCACACTGCCAGCGTGTTTCTCTTCCGTACACCGCCAGCGTGTTCCTCTTCCCCACACCGCCAGCGTGCTCCTCTTCCCCACACCTCCAGCGTGCTCCTCTTCCCCACACTGCCAGCGTGTTTCTCTTCCCCACACCGCCAGCGAGCTTCTCTTCCCCACACCGCCAGTGCACTCCTCTTCCCCACACTGCCAGCGTGTTTCTCTTCCCCACACCGCCAGCGTGCTCCTCTTCCCCACACCGCCAGCGTGCTCCTCTTCCCCACACTGCCGGCGTGCTTCTCTTCCCCACACCGCCAGCGTGCTCCTCTTCCCCACACCGCCAGCGTGCTCCTCTTCCCCACACTGCCGGTGTGCTTCTCTTCCCCACACCGCCAGCGTGCTCCTCTTCCCCACACCGCCAGCGTGTTCCTCTTCCCCTTTCCCACACCGCCAGCGTGCTCTTCTTCCCCACACTGCCAGCGTGCTCCTCTTCCCCACACTGCCAGCGTGCTCCTCTTCCCCTTCCCCACACTGCCAGCGTGCTCCTCTTACCCACACCGCCAGCATGCTCCTCTTCCCCACACCGCCAGCGTGCTTCTCTTCCCCACACCGCCAGCGTGCTCCTCTTCCCCTTCCCCACACCGCCAGCGTGCTCCTCTTCCCCACACCGCCAGCGTGCTCCTCTTCCCCACACTGCCAGCGTGCTCCTCTTCCCCACACTGCCAGCGTGCTTCTCTTCCCCACACTGACAGCGTGCTCCTCTTCCTCTTCCCCACACCGCCAGTGTGCTCCTCTTCCCCACACTGCCAGCGTGCTCCTCTTCCCCACACCGCCAGTGTGCTCCTCTTCCCCACACCGCCGGCGTGCTCCTCTTCCCCACACCACCAGCGTGCTCCTCTTCCCCGCACCGCCAGTATGCTCCTCTTCCCCTTCCCCACACCGCCAGAGTGCTCCTCTTCCCCACACCGCCGGTGTGCTCCTCTTCCCCGCACCGCCAGTATGCTCCTCTTCCCCTTCCCCACACCGCCAGAGTGCTCCTCTTCCCCACACCGCCGGTGTGCTCCTCTTCCCCACACCGCCAGCATGCTCCTCTTCCCCACACCGCCAGTGTGCTCCTCTTCCCCTTCCCCACACCGCCAGCGTGCTCCTCTTCCCCACACCGCCAGCGTGCTCCTCTTCCCCACACCACCGGCGTGCTCCTCTTCCCCACACCGCCAGTGTGCTCCTCATCCCCACACCGCCAGTGTGCTCCTCTTCCCCTTCCCCACACCGCCAGAGTGCTCCTCTTCCCCACACCACCAGCGTGTTCCTCTTCCCCACACCGCCAGCGTGCTCCTCTTCCCCACACCTCCAGCGTGCTCCTCTTCCCCACACTGCCAGCGTGTTTCTCTTCCCCACACCGCCAGCGAGCTTCTCTTCCCCACACCGCCAGTGCACTCCTCTTCCCCACACTGCCAGCATGTTTCTCTTCCCCACACCGCCAGCGTGCTCCTCTTCCCCACACCGCCAGCGTGCTCCTCTTTCCCACACTGCCGACGTGCTTCTCTTCCCCACACCGCCAGCGTGCTCCTCTTCCCCACACCGCCAGCGTGCTCCTCTTCCCCACACTGCCGGCGTGCTTCTCTTCCCCACACCGCCAGCGTGCTCCTCTTCCCCACACCACCAGCGTGCTCCTCTTCCCCTTCCCCACACCGCCAGCGTGCTCCTCTTCCCCACACCGCCAGCATGCACCTCTTCCCCACACCGCCAATGTGCTCCTCTTCCCCACACTGCCGGCGTGCTTCTCTTCCCCAAACCGCCAGCGTACTCCTCTTCCCCACACTGTGAGCGTGTTTCTCTTACCCACACCGCCAGCGTGCTCCTCTTCCCCACACCGCCAGCGTGCTCCTCTTCCCCACACTGCCGGCGTGCTTCTCTTCCCGACACCGCCAGCGTGCTCCTCTTCCCCACACCGCCAGCGTGCTCCTCTTCCCCTTCCCCACACCGCCAGCGAGCTTCTCTTCCCCACACCACCAGCGTACTCCTCTTCCCCACACTGCCAGCGTGTTCCTCTTCCCCACACCGCCAGCGTGCTCCTCTTCCCCACACTGCTGGCGTGCTTCTCTTCCCCACACCGCCAGCATACTCCTCTTCCCCACACTGCCAGCGTGTTTCTCTTCCGTACACCGCCAGCGTGCTCCTCTTCCCCACACTGCCAGCTTGCTCCTCTTCCCCACACCGCCGGCATGCTCCTGTTCCCCTTCCCCACACCGCCAGCGTGCTCCTCTACCCCACACCGCCAGCGTGCTCCTCTTCCCCACACCGCCGGTGTGCTTCTCTTCCCCACACCGCCAGTGTACTCCTCTTCTCCTTCCCCACACCTCCAGCGTGCTCCTCTTCCCCACACCACCAGCGTGCTCCTCTTCCCCTTCTCCACACAGCCAGCGTGCTCCTCTTCCCCACACCGCCAGCGTGCTCCTCTTCCCCACACTGCCAGCGTGCTCCTCTTCCCCTTCCCCACACTGCCAGCGTGCTCCTCTTCCCCACACCGCCAGCATGCTCCTCTTCCCCACACCGCCAGCGTGCTTCTCTTCCCCACACCGCCAGCGTGCTCCTCTTCCTCTTCCCCACACCGCCAGCGTGCTCCTCTTCCCCACACTGCCAGCGTGCTCCTCTTCCCCACACTGCCAGCGTGCTTCTCTTCCCCACACCGACAGCGTGCTCCTCTTCCTCTTCCCCACACCGCCAGTGTGCTCCTCTTCCCCACACTGCCAGCGTGCTCCTCTTCCCCACACCGCCGGCGTGCTCCTCTTCCCCACACCGCCGGCGTGCTCCTCTTCCCCGTACCGCCAGTATGCTCCTCTTCCCCTTCCCCACACCGCCAGAGTGCTCCTCTTCCCCATACCGCCGGCGTGCTCCTCTTCCCCACACCGCCAGCATGCTCCTCTTCCCCACACCGCCAGTGTGCTCCTCGTCCCCTTCCCCACACCGCCAGCGTGCTCCTCTTCCCCACACCGCCAGCGTGCTCCTCTTCCCCACACCACCGGCGTGCTCCTCTTCCCCACACCGCCAGTGTGCTCCTCTTCCCCTTCCCCACACCGCCAGAGTGCTCCTCTTCCACACACCGCCAGCGTGTTCCTCTTCCCCACACCGCCAGCGTGCTCCTCTTCCCCACACCTCCAGCGTGCTCCTCTTCCCCACACTGCCAGCGTGTTTCTCTTCCCCACACCGCCAGCGAGCTTCTCTTCCCCACACCGCCAGTGCACTCCTCTTCCCCACACTGCCAGCGTGTTTCTCTTCCCCACACCGCCAGCGTGCTCCTCTTCCCCACACCGCCAGCGTGCTCCTCTTCCCCACACTGCCGGCGTGCTTCTCTTCCCCACACCGCCAGCGTGCTCCTCTTCCCCACACTGCCGGCGTGCTTCTCTTCCCCACACCGCCAGCGTGCTCCTCTTCCCCACACCGCCAGCGTGCTCCTCTTCCCCTTCCCCACACCGCCAGCGTGCTCCTCTTCCCCACACTGCCAGCGTGCTCCTCTTCCCCACACTGCCAGCGTGCTCCTCTTCCCCTTCCCCACACTGCCAGCGTGCTCCTCTTCCCCACACCGCCAGCATGCTCCTCTTCCCCACACCGCCAGCGTGCTTCTCTTCCCCACACCGCCAGCGTGCTCCTCTTCCCCTTCCCCACACCGCCAGCGTGCTCCTCTTCCCCACACCGCCAGCGTGCTCCTCTTCCCCACACTGCCAGCATGCTCCTCTTCCCCACACTGCCAGCGTGCTTCTCTTCCCCACACCAACAGCGTGCTCCTCTTCCTCTTCCCCACACCGCCAGTGTGCTCCTCTTCCCCACACTGCCAGCGTGCTCCTCTTCCCCACACCGCCGGTGTGCTCCTCTTCCCCACACCGCCGGCGTGCTCCTCTTCCCCACACCGCCAGCGTGCTCCTCTTCCCCGCACCGCCAGTATGCTCCTCTTCCCCTTCCCCACACCGCCAGAGTGCTCCTCTTCCCCACACCGCCGGTGTGCTCCGCTTCCCCACACCGCCAGCATGCTCCTCTTCCCCACACCGCCAGTGTGCTCCTCTTCCCCTTCCCCACACCGCCAGCGTGCTCCTCTTCCCCACACCGCCGGCGTGCTCCTCTTCCCCACACCGCCAGCATGCTCCTCTTCCCCGCACCGCCAGTATGCTCCTCTTCCCCTTCCCCACACCGCCAGAGTGCTCCTCTTCCCCACACCGCCGGTGTGCTCCGCTTCCCCACACCGCCAGCATGCTCCTCTTCCCCACACCGCCAGTGTGCTCCTCTTCCCCTTCTCCACACAGCCAGCGTGCTCCTCTTCCCCACACCGCCAGCGTGCTCCTCTTCCCCACACTGCCAGCGTGCTCCTCTTCCCCTTCCCCACACTGCCAGCGTGCTCCTCTTCCCCACACCGCCAGCATGCTCCTCTTCCCCACACCGCCAGCGTGCTCCTCTTCCCCACACTGCCAGCGTGCTCCTCTTCCCCTTCCCCACACCGCCAGCGTGCTCCTCTTCCCCACACCGCCAGCGTGCTCCTCTTCCCCACACTGCCAGCGTGCTCCTCTTCCCCTTCCCCACACTGCCAGCGTGCTCCTCTTCCCCACACCGCCAGCGTGCTCCTCTTCCCCACACCACCGGCGTGCTCCTCTTCCCCACACCGCCAGTGTGCTCCTCTTCCCCACACCGCCAGTGTGCTTCTCTTCCCCACACCGCCAGCGTGCTCCTCTTCCCCACACCGCCAGCGTGCTCCTCTTCCCCACACTGCCGGCATGCTTCTCTTCCCCACACCGCCAGTGTGCTCCTCTTCCCCACACTGCCGGAGTGCTCCTCTTCCCCACACCGCCAGCGTGTTCCTCTTCCCCACACCGCCAGCGAGCTTCTCTTCCCCACACCACCAGCGTACTCCTCTTCCCCACACTGCCAGCGTGTTCCTCTTCCCCACACCGCCAGCGTGCTCCTCTTCCCCACACCGCCAGCGTGCTCCTCTTCCCCACACTGCTGGCGTGCTTCTCTTCCCCACACCGCCAGCATACTCCTCTTCCCCACACTGCCAGCGTGTTTCTCTTCCGTACACCGCCAGCGTGCTCCTCTTCCCCACACTGCCAGCTTGCTCCTCTTCCCCACACCGCCGGCATGCTCCTGTTCCCCTTCCCCACACCGTCAGCGTGCTCCTCTACCCCACACCGCCAGCGTGCTCCTCTTCCCCACACCGCCGGTGTGCTTCTCTTCCCCACACCGCCAGCGTACTCCTCTTCTCCTTCCCCACACCGCCAGCGTGCTCCTCTTCCCCACACCACCAGCGTGCTCCTCTTCCCCTTCTCCACACAGCCAGCGTGCTCCTCTTCCCCACACCACCAGCGTGCTCCTCTTCCCCACACTGCCAGCGTGCTCCTCTTCCCCTTCCCCACACTGCCAGCGTGCTCCTCTTCCCCACACCGCCAGCATGCTCCTCTTCCCCACACCGCCAGCGTGCTTCTCTTCCCCACACCACCAGCGTGCTCCTCTTCCTTTTCCCCACACCGCCAGCGTGCTCCTCTTCCCCACACTGCCAGCGTGCTCCTCTTCCCCACACTGCCAGCGTGCTTCTCTTCCCCACACCGACAGCGTGCTCCTCTTCCTCTTCCCCACACCGCCAGTGTGCTCCTCTTCCCCACACTGCCAGCGTGCTCCTCTTCCCCACACCGCCGGCGTGCTCCTCTTCCCCACACCGCCGGCGTGCTCCTCTTCCCCGCACCGCCAGTATGCTCCTCTTCCCCTTCCCCACACCGCTAGAGTGCTCCTCTTCCCCACACCGCCGGCGTGCTCCTCTTCCCCACACCGCCAGCATGCTCCTCTTCCTCACACCGCCAGTGTGCTCCTCGTCCCCTTCCCCACACCGCCAGCGTGCTCCTCTTCCCCACACCGCCAGCGTGCTCCTCTTCCCCACACCACCGGCGTGCTCCTCTTCCCCACACCGCCAGTGTGCTCCTCTTCCCCACACCGCCAGTGTGCTCCTCTTCCCCTTCCCCACACCGCCAGAGTGCTCCTCTTCCCCACACCGCCAGCGTGTTCCTCTTCCCCACACCGCCAGCGTGCTCCTCTTCCCCACACCTCCAGCGTGCTCCTCTTCCCCACACTGCCAGCGTGTTTCTCTTCCCCACACCGCCAGCGAGCTTCTCTTCCCCACACCGCCAGTGCACTCCTCTTCCCCACACTAACAGCGTGTTTCTCTTCCCCACACCGCCAGCGTGCTCCTCTTCCCCACACCGCCAGCGTGCTCCTCTTCCCCACACTGCCGGCGTGCTTCTCTTCCCCACACCGCCAGCGTGCTCCTCTTCCCCACACTGCCGGCGTGCTTCTCTTCCCCACACCGCCAGCGTGCTCCTCTTCCCCACACCGCCAGCGTGCTCCTCTTCCCCTGCCCCACACCTCCAGCGTGCTTCTCTTCCCCACACTGCCAGCGTGCTCCTCTTCCCCACACCGCCAGCATGCTCCTCTTCCCCACACCGCCAGCGTGCTTCTCTTCCCCATACCGCCAGCGTGCTCCTCTTCCTCTTCCCCACACCGCCAGCGTGCTCCTCTTCCCCACACTGCCAGCGTGCTCCTCTTCCCCACACTGCCAGCGTGCTTCTCTTCCCCACACCGACAGCGTGCTCCTCTTCCTCTTCCCCACACCGCCAGTGTGCTCCTCTTCCCCACACTGCCAGCGTGCTCCTCTTCCCCACACCGCCGGTGTGCTCCTCTTCCCCACACCGCCGGCGTGCTCCTCTTCCCCACACCGCCAGCGTGCTCCTCTTCCCCGCACCGCCAGTATGCTCCTCTTCCCCTTCCCCACACCGCCAGAGTGCTCCTCTTCCCCACACCGCCGGTGTGCTCCTCTTCCCCACACCACCAGCATGCTCCTCTTCCCCACACCGCCAGTGTGCTCCTCTTCCCCTTCCCCACACCGCCAGCGTGCTCCTCTTCCCCACACCGCCAGCGTGCTCCTCTTCCCCACACCACCGGCATGCTCCTCTTCCCCACACCGCCAGTGTGCTCCTCTTCCCCACACCGCCAGTGTGCTCCTCTTCCCCACACTGCCAGAGTGCTCCTCTTCCCCACACCGCCAGCGTGTTCCTCTTCCCCACACCGCCAGCGTGCTCCTCTTCCCCACACCTCCAGCGTGCTCCTCTTCCCCACACTGCCAGTGTGTTTCTCTTCCCCACACCGCCAGCGAGCTTCTCTTCCCCACACCGCCAGCGCACTCCTCTTCCCCACACTGCCAGCATGTTTCTCTTCCCCACACCGCCAGCGTGCTCCTCTTCCCCACACCGCCAGCGTGCTCCTCTTTCCCACACTGCCGGCGTGCTTCTCTTCCCCACACCGCCAGCGTGCTCCTCTTCCCCACACCGCCAGCGTGCTCCTCTTCCCCACACTGCCGGCGTGCTTCTCTTCCCCACACCGCCAGCGTGCTCCTCTTCCCCACACCGCCAGCGTGCTCCTCTTCCCCTTCCCCACACCGCCAGCATGCACCTCTTCCCCACACCGCCAATGTGCTCCTCTTCCCCACACTGCCGGCGTGCTTCTCTTCCCCACACCGCCAGCGTACTCCTCTTCCCCACACTGCGAGTGTGTTTCTCTTCCCCACACCGCCAGCGTGCTCCTCTTCCCCACACCGCCAGCGTGCTCCTCTTCCCCTTCCCCACACCGCCAGCGAGCTTCTCTTCCCCACACCACCAGCGTGCTCCTCTTCCCCACACTGCCAGCGTGTTCCTCTTCCCCACACCGCCAGCGTGCTCCTCTTCCCCACACCGCCAGCGTGCTCCTCTTCCCCACAATGCTGGCGTGATTCTCTTCCCCACACCGCCAGCATACTCCTCTTCCCCACACTGCCAGCGTGTTTCTCTTCCATACACCGCCAGCGTGCTCCTCTTCCCCACACTGCCAGCTTGCTTCTCTTCCCCACACCGCCGGCATGCTCCTCTTCCCCTTCCCCACACCGCCAGCGTGCTCCTCTACCCCACACCGCCAGCGTGCTCCTCTTCCCCACACCGCTGGTGTGCTTCTCTTCCCCACACCACCAGCGTACTCCTCTTCCCCACACTGCCAGCGTGTTTCTCTTCCCCACACCGCCAGCGTACTCCTCTTCCCCTTCCGCGTGCTCCTCTTCCCCACACTGCCAGTGTGCTTCTCTTCCCCACACCGCCAGCATACTCCTCTTCCCCACACTGCCAGCGTGTTTCTCTTCCCCACACCGCCAGCGTGCTCCTCTTCCCCACACCGCCAGCATGCACCTCTTCCCCACACCGCCAATGTGCTCCTCTTCCCCACACTGCCGGCGTGCTTCTCTTCCCCACACCGCCAGCGTACTCCTCTTCCCCACACTGCGAGCGTGTTTCTCTTCCCCACACCGCCAGCGTGCTCCTCTTCCCCACACCGCCAGCGTGCTCCTCTTCCCCTTCCCCACACCGCCAGCGAGCTTCTCTTCCCCACACCGCCAGCGTGCTCCTCTTCCCCACACCGCCGGTGTGCTTCTCTTCCCCACACCACCAGCGTACTCCTCTTCCCCACACTGCCAGCGTGTTTCTCTTCCCCACACCGCCAGCGTACTCCTCTTCCCCTTCCGCGTGCTCCTCTTCCCCACACTGCCAGCGTGCTTCTCTTCCTCACACTGCCAGCATGTTTCTCTTCCCCACACCGCCAGCGTACCCCTCTTCCCCACACTGCCAGCGTGTTTCTCTTCCCCACACCGCCAGTGTGCTCCTCTTCCCCTGCAAGCGTGCTCCTCTTCCCCACACTGCCGGCGTGCTTCTCTTCCCCACACCGCCAGCGTGCTCCTCTTCCCCTTCCGCGTGCTCCTCTTCCCCACACCACCAGTGTGCTCCTCTTCCCCTTCCCCACACCACCAGAGTGCTCCTCTTCCCCACACCGCCAGCGTGCTCCTCTTCCCCACACTGCTGGCGTGCTCCTCTTCCCCTTCACCACACTGCCAGCGTGCTCCTCTTCCCCTTCCCCACACCGACAGCGTGCTCCTCTTCCCACACCGCCAGCGTGCTCCTCTTCCCCACACCGCCAGCGTGCTCCTCTTCCCCTTCCCCACACTGCCAGTGTGCTCCTCTTCCCCTTCCCCACACCGCCAGCGCGCACCTCTTCCCCTTCCCCACACCACCAGCGTGCTCGTCATCCCCTCATTGCCAGCGTGCTCCTCTTCCCCACACCGCCAGCATGCTCCTCTTCCCCACACTGCCAGCGTGCTCCTCTTCCCCTTCCCCACACTGCCAGCATGCTCCTCTTCCGCTTCCCCACACCTCCAGCGTGCTCCTCTTCCCCACACTGCCAGCGTGTTTCTCTTCCCCACACCGCCAGCGAGCTTCTCTTCCCCACACCGCCAGTGCACTCCTCTTCCCCACACTGCCAGCGTGTTTCTCTTCCCCACACCGCCAGCGTGCTCCTCTTCCCCACACCGCCAGCGTGCTCCTCTTCCCCACACTGCCGGCGTGCTTCTCTTCCCCACACCGCCAGCGTGCTCCTCTTCCCCACACTGCCGGCGTGCTTCTCTTCCCCACACCGCCAGCGTGCTCCTCTTCCCCACACCGCCAGCGTGCTCCTCTTCCCCTGCCCCACACCGCCAGCGTGCTCCTCTTCCCCACACTGCCAGCGTGCTCCTCTTCCCCACACTGCCAGCGTGCTCCTCTTCCCCTTCCCCACACTGCCAGCGTGCTCCTCTTCCCCACACCGCCAGCATGCTCCTCTTCCCCACACCGCCAGCGTGCTTCTCTTCCCCACACCGCCAGTGTGCTCCTCTTCCCCTTCCCCACACCACCAGCGTGCTCCTCTTCCCCACACCGCCAGCGTGCTCCTCTTCCCCACACTGCCAGCGTGCTCCTCTTCCCCACACTGCCAGCGTGCTTCTCTTCCCCACACCGACAGCGTGCTCCTCTTCCTCTTCCCCACACCGCCAGTGTGCTCCTCTTCCCCACACTGCCAGCGTGCTCCTCTTCCCCACACCGCCGGTGTGCTCCTCATCCCCACACCGCCGGCGTGCTCCTCTTCCCCACACCGCCAGCCTGCTCCTCTTCCCCGCACCGCCAGTATGCTCCTCTTCCCCTTCCCCACACCGCCAGAGTGCTCCTCTTCCCCACACCGCCGGTGTGCTCCTCTTCCCCACACCACCAGCATGCTCCTCTTCCCCACACCGCCAGTGTGCTCCTCTTCCCCTTCCCCAAACCGCCAGCATGCTCCTCTTCCCCACACCGCCAGCGTGCTCCTCTTCCCCACCCCACCGGCGTGCTCCTCTTCCCCACACCGCCAGTGTGCTCCTCTTCCCCACACCGCCAGTTTGCTCCTCTTCCCCACACTGCCAGAGTGCTCCTCTTCCCCACACCGCCAGCGTGTTCCTCTTCCCCACACCGCCAGCGTGCTCCTCTTCCCCACACCTCCAGCGTGCTCCTCTTCCCCACACTGCCAGTGTGTTTCTCTTCCCCACACCGCCAGCGAGCTTCTCTTCCCCACACCGCCAGCGCACTCCTCTTCCCCACACTGCCAGCATGTTTCTCTTCCCCACACCGCCAGCGTGCTCCTCTTCCCCACACCGCCAGCGTGCTCCTCTTTCCCACACTGCCGGCGTGCTTCTCTTCCCCACACCGCCAGCGTGCTCCTCTTCCCCACACCGCCAGCGTGCTCCTCTTCCCCACACTGCCGGCGTGCTTCTCTTCCCCACACCGCCAGCGTGCTCCTCTTCCCCACACCGCCAGCGTGCTCCTCTTCCCCTTCCCCACACCGCCAGCGTGCTCCTCTTCCCCACACCGCCAGCATGCACCTCTTCCCCACACCGCCAATGTGCTCCTCTTCCCCACACTGCCGGCGTGCTTCTCTTCCCCACACCGCCAGCGTGCTCCTCTTCCCCACACCGCCAGCGTGCTCCTCTTCCCCTTCCCCACACCGCCAGCGAGCTTCTCTTCCCCACACCACCAGCGTGCTCCTCTTCCCCACACTGCCAGCGTGTTCCTCTTCCCCACACCGCCAGCGTGCTCCTCTTCCCCACACCGCCAGCGTGCTCCTCTTCCCCACACTGCTGGCGTGCTTCTCTTCCCCACACCGCCAGCATACTCCTCTTCCCCACACTGCCAGCGTGTTTCTCTTCCATACACCGCCAGCGTGCTCCTCTTCCCCACACTGCCAGCTTGCTCCTCTTCCCCACACCGCCGGCATGCTCCTCTTCCCCTTCCCCACACCGCCAGCGTGCTCCTCTACCCCACACCGCCAGCGTGCTCCTCTTCCCCACACCGCCGGTGTGCTTCTCTTCCCCACACCGCCAGCGTACTCCTCTTCCCCACACTGCCAGCGTGTTTCTCTTCCCCACACCGCCAGCGTACTCCTCTTCCCCTTCCGCGTGCTCCTCTTCCCCACACTGCCAGCGTGCTTCTCTTCCCCACACCGCCAGCATACTCCTCTTCCCCACACTGCCAGCGTGTTTCTCTTCCCCACACCGCCAGCGTACCCCTCTTCCCCACACTGCCAGCGTGTTTCTCTTCCCCACACCGCCAGTGTGCTCCTCTTCCCCTGCAAGCGTGCTCCTCTTCCCCACACTGCCGGCGTGCTTCTCTTCCCCACACCGCCAGCGTGCTCCTCTTCTCCTTCCGCGTGCTCCTCTTCCCCACACCACCAGTGTGCTCCTCTTCCCCTTCCCCACACCGCCAGAGTGCTCCTCTTCCCCACACCGCCAGCGTGCTCCTCTTCCCCACACTGCTGGCGTGCTCCTCTTCCCCTTCCCCACACTGCCAGCGTGCTCCTCTTCCCCTTCCCCACACCGACAGCGTGCTCCTCTTCCCACACTGCCAGCGTGCTCCTCTTCCCCACACCGCCAGCGTGCTCCTCTTCCCCTTCCCCACACTGCCAGTGTGCTCCTCTTCCCCTTCCCCACACCGCCAGCGCGCACCTCTTCCCCTTCCCCACACCACCAGCGTGCTCATCATCCCCTCAATGCCAGCGTGCTCCTCTTCCCCACACCGCCAGAGTGCTCCTCTTCCCCACACTGCCAGCGTGCTCCTCTTCCCCTTCCCCACACTGCCAGCATGCTCCTCTTCCGCTTCCCCACACCGCCAGCGTGCTCCTCTTCCCCTTCCCCACACCGCCAGCGTGCTCCTCTTCCCCACACTGCCAGCGTGCTCCTCTTCCCGTGCTCCTCTTCCCCTTCCCCACACCGCCAGCGTGCTCCTCTTCCCCACACTGCCAGCGTGCTCCTCTTCCCCACACCGCCAGCGTGCTCCTCTTCCCCACAACGCCAGCGTGCTCCTCTTCCCCACACTGCCAGCATGCTCCTCTTCCCCACACCGCCAGCGTGCTCCTCTTCCCCACACCGCCAGCATGCTCCTCTTCCCCACACTGCCAGCGTGCTCCTCTTCCCCACACCGCCAGCATGTTCCTCTTCCCCACACTGCCGGTGTGCTCCTCTTCCCCACACCGCCAGCGTGCTCCTCTTCCCCACACTGCTGGCGTGCTCCTCTTCCCCACACCGCCGGCGTGCTCCACTTCCCCTTCCCCACACCGCCAGCGTGCTCCTCTTCCCCACACTGCCAGTGAGCTCCTCTTCCCCACACCGCCAGCGTGCTCCTCTTCCCCACACCGCCAGCGTGCTCCTCTTCCCCTTCCCCACACCACCAGCATGCTCCTCATCCCCTTCCCCACACCGCCAGCGTGCTCCTCTTCCCCTTCGCCACAATGCCAGCGTGCTCCTCTTCCCCACATTGCCAGCGTGCTCCTCTTCCCCACACCGCCAGCGTGCTCCTCTTCCCCACACCGCCAGCGTGCTCCTCTACCCCACACCACCAGCGTGCTCCTCTTCCCCACACCGTAGGCGTGCTCCTCTTCCCCACACTGCCAGCGTGCTCCTCTTCCCACACTGCCAGCATGCTCCTCTTCCCCACACCGCCAGCGTGCTCCTCTTCCCCTTCCCCACACTGCCAGCGTGCTCCTCTTCCCCACACCGCCGCCGTGCTCCTGTTCCCCACACCGCCGGCATGCTCCTGTTCCCCACACCACCGGCGTGCTCCTCTTCCCCACACCGCCAGCGTGCTCTTCTTCCCCACACCGCCATCGTGCTCCTCTTCCCCTTCCCCACACCGCCAGCGTGCTCCTCTTCCCCACACCGCCAGCGTGCTCCTCTTCCCCTTCCCCACACCGCCAGCGTGCTTCTCTTCCCCACACCGCTGGTGTGCTCCTCTTCCCCGCACTGCCAGCGTGCTCCTCTTCCCCACACCGCCGGTGTGCTCCTCTTCCCCCGCACTGCCAGCGTGCTCCTCTTCCCCACACCGCCAGCGGCCTCCTCTTCCCCTTCCCCACACCGCCAGCGTGCTCCTCTTCCCCACACCGCCAGCATGCTCCTCTTCCCCCACACCGCCAGCTTGCTCCTCTTCCCCTTCCCCACACCGCCAGCGTGCTCCTCTTCCCCACACCGCCAGCGTGCTCCTCTTCCCCTTCCCCACACCGCCAGCGTGCTCCTCTTCCCCACACCGCCAGCGTGCTCCTCTTCCCCTTCCCTACACCGCCAGCGTGCTTCTCTTCCCCACACTGCCAGCGTGCTCCTCTTCCCCACACCGCCAGCGTGCTTCTCTTCCCCACACTGCCAGCGTGCTCCTCTTCCCCACACCGCCAGTGTGCTCCTCTTCCCCTTCCCACACCGCCAGAGTGCTCCTCTTCCCCACACCGCCAGCGTGCTCCTCTTCCCCACACTGCCAGCGTGCTCCTCTTCCCCACACCGCCAGCGTGCTCCTCTTCCCCTTCCCCACACCGCCAGCGTGCTCCTCTTCCCCACACCGCCAGCGGGCTCCTCTTCCCCACACCGCCAGCGTGCTCCTCTTCCCCACACTGCCAGCGTGCTCCTCTTCCCCACACCGCCAGCGTGCTCCTCTTCCCCTTCCCCACACTGCCAGCGTGCTCCTCTTCCCCACACCGCCGGCATGCTCCTCTTCCCCACACCGCCAGCGTGCTCCTCTTCCCCACACCGCCGGCGTGCTCCTCTTCCCCACACCGCCGGCGTGTTCCTCTTCCCCACACCACCAGCATGCTCCTCCTCTTCCCCTTCCCCACACCGCCAGAGTGCTCCTCTTCCCCACACCGCCAGCGTGCTCCTCTTCCCCACACCGCCAGCGTGCTCCTCTTCCCCTTCCCCACACTGCCAGCGTGCTCCCCTTCCCCACACTGCCAGCGTGCTCCTCTTCCCCTTCCCCACACCGCCGGTGTGCTCCTCTTCCCCACACCGCCAGCGTGCTCCTCTTCCCCTTCCCCACACTGCCAGCGTGCTCCCCTTCCCCACACCGCCAGCGTGCTCCTCTTCCCCACATGCCAGCGTGCTCCTCTTCCCCTTCCCCACACTGCCAGCGTGCTCCTCTTCCCCACACTGCCAGCGTGCTCCTCTTCCCCACACCGCCAGCGTGTTCCTCTTCCCCACACCGCCGGTGTGCTCCTCTTCCCCACACCGCCAGCGTGCTCCTCTTCCCCACACCGCCAGTGTGCTCCTCTTCCCCTTCCCCACACCGCCAGAGTGCTCCTCTTCCCCACACCGCCAGCGTGCTCCTCTTCCCCACACCGCCAGCGTGCTCCTCTTCCTCTTCCCCACACTGCCAGCGTGCTCCTCTTCCCCACACCGCCAGCGTGCTCCTCTTCCCCACACCACCAGCGTGCTCCTCTTCCCCTTCCCCACACTGCAAGCGTGCTCCCGTCCCCCACACCGCCAGCGTGGTCCTCTTCCCCTTCCCACCACCGCCAGCGTGCTTCTCTTCCCCACACCGCCAGCGAGCTCCTCTTCCCCACACCGCCGGCGTGCTCCTCTTCCCCACACCGCCAGCGTGCTCCTCTTCCCCTTCCCCACACTGCCAGCGTGCTCCTCTTCCCCACACTGCCAGTGTGCTCCTCTTCCCCACACCGCCAGCGTGCTCCTCTTCCCCTTCCCCACACTGCCAGCGTGCTCCTCTTCCCCACACTGCCAGCATGCTCCTCTTCCCCACACCGCCAGCGTGCTCCTCTTCCCCACACCCCCGGCGTGCTCCTCTTCCCCACACTGCCGGCGTGCTTCTCTTCCCCTTCCCCACACTGCAAGCATGCTCCTCTTCCCCGCACTGCCAGCGTGCTCCTCTTCCCCACACCGCCAGCGTGTTTCTCTTCCCCACACCGCCAGCGTGCTCCTCTTCCCCACACCGCCCACACCGCCAGTGTGTTTCTCTTCCCCACACCGCCAGCGTGCTCCTCTTCCCCACACCGCCAGCGTGCTCCTCTTCCCCACACCCCCGGCGTGCTCCTCTTCCCCACACTGCCGGCGTGCTTCTCTTCCCCTTCCCCACACTGCAAGCATGCTCCTCTTCCCCGCACTGCCAGCGTGCTCCTCTTCCCCACACCGCCAGCGTGTTTCTCTTCCCCACACCGCCAGCGTGCTCCTCTTCCCCACACCGCCCACACCGCCAGTGTGTTTCTCTTCCCCACACCGCCAGTGTGCTCCTCTTCCCCTTCCCCACACCACCAGCGTGCTCCTCTTCCCCACACCGCCAGCGTGCTCCTCTTCCCCACACTGCCAGCGTGCTCCTCTTCCCCACACTGCCAGCGTGCTTCTCTTCCCCACACCGACAGCGTGCTCCTCTTCCTCTTCCCCACACCACCAGTGTGCTCCTCTTCCCCACACTGCCAGCGTGCTCCTCTTCCCCACACCGCCGGTGTGCTCCTCATCCCCACACCGCCGGCGTGCTCCTCTTCCCCACACCGCCAGCCTGCTCCTCTTCCCCGCACCGCCAGTATGCTCCTCTTCCCCTTCCCCACACCGCCAGAGTGCTCCTCTTCCCCACACCGCCGGTGTGCTCCTCTTCCCCACACCACCAGCATGCTCCTCTTCCCCACACCGCCAGTGTGCTCCTCTTCCCCTTCCCCAAACCGCCAGCATGCTCCTCTTCCCCACACCGCCAGCGTGCTCCTCTTCCCCACCCCACCGGCGTGCTCCTCTTCCCCACACCGCCAGTGTGCTCCTCTTCCCCACACCGCCAGTTTGCTCCTCTTCCCCACACTGCCAGAGTGCTCCTCTTCCCCACACCGCCAGCGTGTTCCTCTTCCCCACACCGCCAGCGTGCTCCTCTTCCCCACACCTCCAGCGTGCTCCTCTTCCCCACACTGCCAGTGTGTTTCTCTTCCCCACACCGCCAGCGAGCTTCTCTTCCCCACACCGCCAGCGCACTCCTCTTCCCCACACTGCCAGCATGTTTCTCTTCCCCACACCGCCAGCGTGCTCCTCTTCCCCACACCGCCAGCGTGCTCCTCTTTCCCACACTGCCGGCGTGCTTCTCTTCCCCACACCGCCAGCGTGCTCCTCTTCCCCACACCGCCAGCGTGCTCCTCTTCCCCACACTGCCGGCGTGCTTCTCTTCCCCACACCGCCAGCGTGCTCCTCTTCCCCACACCGCCAGCGTGCTCCTCTTCCCCTTCCCCACACCGCCAGCGTGCTCCTCTTCCCCACACCGCCAGCATGCACCTCTTCCCCACACCGCCAATGTGCTCCTCTTCCCCACACTGCCGGCGTGCTTCTCTTCCCCACACCGCCAGCGTGCTCCTCTTCCCCACACCGCCAGCGTGCTCCTCTTCCCCTTCCCCACACCGCCAGCGAGCTTCTCTTCCCCACACCACCAGCGTGCTCCTCTTCCCCACACTGCCAGCGTGTTCCTCTTCCCCACACCGCCAGCGTGCTCCTCTTCCCCACACCGCCAGCGTGCTCCTCTTCCCCACACTGCTGGCGTGCTTCTCTTCCCCACACCGCCAGCATACTCCTCTTCCCCACACTGCCAGCGTGTTTCTCTTCCATACACCGCCAGCGTGCTCCTCTTCCCCACACTGCCAGCTTGCTCCTCTTCCCCACACCGCCGGCATGCTCCTCTTCCCCTTCCCCACACCGCCAGCGTGCTCCTCTACCCCACACCGCCAGCGTGCTCCTCTTCCCCACACCGCCGGTGTGCTTCTCTTCCCCACACCGCCAGCGTACTCCTCTTCCCCACACTGCCAGCGTGTTTCTCTTCCCCACACCGCCAGCGTACTCCTCTTCCCCTTCCGCGTGCTCCTCTTCCCCACACTGCCAGCGTGCTTCTCTTCCCCACACCGCCAGCATACTCCTCTTCCCCACACTGCCAGCGTGTTTCTCTTCCCCACACCGCCAGCGTACCCCTCTTCCCCACACTGCCAGCGTGTTTCTCTTCCCCACACCGCCAGTGTGCTCCTCTTCCCCTGCAAGCGTGCTCCTCTTCCCCACACTGCCGGCGTGCTTCTCTTCCCCACACCGCCAGCGTGCTCCTCTTCTCCTTCCGCGTGCTCCTCTTCCCCACACCACCAGTGTGCTCCTCTTCCCCTTCCCCACACCGCCAGAGTGCTCCTCTTCCCCACACCGCCAGCGTGCTCCTCTTCCCCACACTGCTGGCGTGCTCCTCTTCCCCTTCCCCACACTGCCAGCGTGCTCCTCTTCCCCTTCCCCACACCGACAGCGTGCTCCTCTTCCCACACTGCCAGCGTGCTCCTCTTCCCCACACCGCCAGCGTGCTCCTCTTCCCCTTCCCCACACTGCCAGTGTGCTCCTCTTCCCCTTCCCCACACCGCCAGCGCGCACCTCTTCCCCTTCCCCACACCACCAGCGTGCTCATCATCCCCTCAATGCCAGCGTGCTCCTCTTCCCCACACCGCCAGAGTGCTCCTCTTCCCCACACTGCCAGCGTGCTCCTCTTCCCCTTCCCCACACTGCCAGCATGCTCCTCTTCCGCTTCCCCACACCGCCAGCGTGCTCCTCTTCCCCTTCCCCACACCGCCAGCGTGCTCCTCTTCCCCACACTGCCAGCGTGCTCCTCTTCCCGTGCTCCTCTTCCCCTTCCCCACACCGCCAGCGTGCTCCTCTTCCCCACACTGCCAGCGTGCTCCTCTTCCCCACACCGCCAGCGTGCTCCTCTTCCCCACAACGCCAGCGTGCTCCTCTTCCCCACACTGCCAGCATGCTCCTCTTCCCCACACCGCCAGCGTGCTCCTCTTCCCCACACCGCCAGCATGCTCCTCTTCCCCACACTGCCAGCGTGCTCCTCTTCCCCACACCGCCAGCATGCTCCTCTTCCCCACACTGCCGGTGTGCTCCTCTTCCCCACACCGCCAGCGTGCTCCTCTTCCCCACACTGCTGGCGTGCTCCTCTTCCCCACACCGCCGGCGTGCTCCACTTCCCCTTCTCCACACCGCCAGCGTGCTCCTCTTCCCCACACTGCCAGTGAGCTCCTCTTCCCCACACCGCCAGCGTGCTCCTCTTCCCCACACCGCCAGCGTGCTCCTCTTCCCCTTCCCCACACCACCAGCATGCTCCTCATCCCCTTCCCCACACCGCCAGCGTGCTCCTCTTCCCCTTCGCCACAATGCCAGCGTGCTCCTCTTCCCCACATTGCCAGCGTGCTCCTCTTCCCCACACCACCAGCGTGCTCCTCTTCCCCACACCGCCAGCGTGCTCCTCTACCCCACACCACCAGCGTGCTCCTCTTCCCCACACCGTAGGCGTGCTCCTCTTCCCCACACTGCCAGCGTGCTCCTCTTCCCACACTGCCAGCATGCTCCTCTTCCCCACACCGCCAGCGTGCTCCTCTTCCCCTTCCCCACACTGCCAGCGTGCTCCTCTTCCCCACACCGCCGCCGTGCTCCTGTTCCCCACACCGCCGGCGTGCTCCTGTTCCCCACACCACCGGCGTGCTCCTCTTCCCCACACCGCCAGCGTGCTCTTCTTCCCCACACCGCCATCGTGCTCCTCTTCCCCTTCCCCACACCGCCAGCGTGCTCCTCTTCCCCACACCGCCAGCGTGCTCCTCTTCCCCTTCCCCACACCGCCAGCGTGCTTCTCTTCCCCACACCGCTGGTGTGCTCCTCTTCCCCGCACTGCCAGCGTGCTCCTCTTCCCCACACCGCCGGTGTGCTCCTCTTCCCCGCACTGCCAGCGTGCTCCTCTTCCCCACACCGCCAGCGGCCTCCTCTTCCCCTTCCCCACACCGCCAGCGTGCTCCTCTTCCCCACACCGCCAGCATGCTCCTCTTCCCCCACACCGCCAGCTTGCTCCTCTTCCCCTTCCCCACACCGCCAGCGTGCTCCTCTTCCCCACACCGCCAGCGTGCTCCTCTTCCCCTTCCCCACACCGCCAGCGTGCTCCTCTTCCCCACACCGCCAGCGTGCTCCTCTTCCCCTTCCCTACACCGCCAGCGTGCTTCTCTTCCCCACACTGCCAGCGTGCTCCTCTTCCCCACACCGCCAGCGTGCTTCTCTTCCCCACACTGCCAGCGTGCTCCTCTTCCCCACACCGCCAGTGTGCTCCTCTTCCCCTTCCCCACACCGCCAGAGTGCTCCTCTTCCCCACACCGCCAGCGTGCTCCTCTTCCCCACACTGCCAGCGTGCTCCTCTTCCCCACACCGCCAGCGTGCTCCTCTTCCCCTTCCCCACACCGCCAGCGTGCTCCTCTTCCCCACACCGCCAGCGTGCTCCTCTTCCCCACACTGCCAGCGTGCTCCTCTTCCCCACACCGCCAGCGTGCTCCTCTTCCCCTTCCCCACACTGCCAGCGTGCTCCTCTTCCCCACACCGCCGGCATGCTCCTCTTCCCCACACCGCCAGCGTGCTCCTCTTCCCCACACCGCCGGCGTGCTCCTCTTCCCCACACCGCCGGCGTGTTCCTCTTCCCCACACCACCAGCATGCTCCTCCTCTTCCCCTTCCCCACACCGCCAGAGTGCTCCTCTTCCCCACACCGCCAGCGTGCTCCTCTTCCCCACACCGCCAGCGTGCTCCTCTTCCCCTTCCCCACACTGCCAGCGTGCTCCCCTTCCCCACACTGCCAGCGTGCTCCTCTTCCCCTTCCCCACACCGCCAGCGTGCTCCTCTTCCCCACACCGCCGGTGTGCTCCTCTTCCCCACACCGCCAGCGTGCTCCTCTTCCCCTTCCCCACACTGCCAGCGTGCTCCCCTTCCCCACACCGCCAGCGTGCTCCTCTTCCCCACATGCCAGCGTGCTCCTCTTCCCCTTCCCCACACTGCCAGCGTGCTCCTCTTCCCCACACTGCCAGCGTGCTCCTCTTCCCCACACCGCCAGCGTGTTCCTCTTCCCCACACCGCCGGTGTGCTCCTCTTCCCCACACCGCCAGCGTGCTCCTCTTCCCCACACCGCCAGTGTGCTCCTCTTCCCCTTCCCCACACCGCCAGAGTGCTCCTCTTCCCCACACCGCCAGCGTGCTCCTCTTCCCCACACCGCCAGCGTGCTCCTCTTCCTCTTCCCCACACTGCCAGCGTGCTCCTCTTCCCCACACCGCCAGCGTGCTCCTCTTCCCCACACCACCAGCGTGCTCCTCTTCCCCTTCCCCACACTGCAAGCGTGCTCCCGTCCCCCACACCGCCAGCGTGGTCCTCTTCCCCTTCCCACCACCGCCAGCGTGCTTCTCTTCCCCACACCGCCAGCGAGCTCCTCTTCCCCACACCGCCGGCGTGCTCCTCTTCCCCACACCGCCAGCGTGCTCCTCTTCCCCTTCCCCACACTGCCAGCGTGCTCCGCTTCCCCACACTGCCAGTGTGCTCCTCTTCCCCACACCGCCAGCGTGCTCCTCTTCCCCTTCCCCACACTGCCAGCGTGCTCCTCTTCCCCACACTGCCAGCATGCTCCTCTTCCCCACACCGCCAGCGTGCTCCTCTTCCCCACACCCCCGGCGTGCTCCTCTTCCCCACACTGCCGGCGTGCTTCTCTTCCCCTTCCCCACACTGCAAGCATGCTCCTCTTCCCCGCACTGCCAGCGTGCTCCTCTTCCCCACACCGCCAGCGTGTTTCTCTTCCCCACACCGCCAGCGTGCTCCTCTTCCCCACACCGCCCACACCGCCAGAGTGTTTCTCTTCCCCACACCGCCAGCGTGCTCCTCTTCCCCACACCACCAGTGTGTTTCTCTTCCCCACACCGCCAGCGTGCTCCTCTTCCCCACACCGCCGGTGTGCTCCTCTTCCCAGCACTGCCAGCGTGCTCCTCTTCCCCGCACTGCCAGCGTGCTCCTCTTCCCCTTCCCCACACCGCCAGCGTGCATCTCTTCCCCACACCGCCGGTGTGCTCCTCTTCCCCGCACTGCCAGCGTGCTCCTCTTCCCCACACCGCCGGTGTGCTCCTCTTTCCCACACCGCCAGCGTGCTCCTCTTCCCCTTCCCCACACCGCCAGCGTGCTCCTCTTCCCCACACCGCCAACGTGCTCCTCTTCCCCTTCCACACACCGCCAGCGTGCTCCTCTTCCCCACACTGCCAGCGTGCTCCTCTTCCCCACACTGCCAGCATGCTCCTCTTCCCCACACCGCCAGCATGCTCCTCTTCCCCTTCCCCACACCGCCAGCGTGCTCCTCTTCCCCACACTGCCAGCGTGCTCCTCTTCCCCTTCCCCACACCGCCAGCATGCTCCTCTTCCCCACACCGCCAGCGTGCTTCTCTTCCCCACACCGCCAGCGTGCTCTTCTTCCCCTTCCCCACACCGCCAGCGTGCTCCTCTTCCTCTTCCCCTTCCCCACACCGCCAGCGTGCTCCTCTTCCCCACACCGCCAGCGTGCTCCTCTTCCCCACACTGCCAGCGTGCTTCTCTTCCCCACACCGCCAGCGTGCTCCTCTTCCCCACACCGCCAGCGTGCTCCTCTTCCCCACACTGCCAGCGTGCTCCTCTTCCCCACACTGCCAGCGTGCTCCTCTTCCCCACACCGCCGGCGTGCTCCTCTTCCCCACACCGCCAGCGTGCTCCTCTTCCCCACAGCACCAGTGTGCTCCTCTTCCCCTTCCCCACACCGCCAGAGTGCTCCTCTTCCCCACACCGCCGGCATGCTCCTCTTCCCCACACCGCCAGCATGCTCCTCTTCCCCACACCGTCAGTGTGCTCCTCTTCCCCTTCCCAACACCGCCAGCGTGCTCCTCTTCCCCACACCACCGGAATGCTCCTCTTCCCCACACCGCCAGCGTGCTCCTCTTCCCCACACCGCCAATGTGCGGCTCTTCCCCTTCCCCACACCGCCAGAGTGCTCCTCTTCCCCACACCGACAGCGTGCTCCTCTTCCCCACACCGCCAGCGTGCTCCTCTTCCCCACACCACCAGCGTGCTCCTCTTCCCCACACTGCCAGCGTGTTTCTCTTCCCCACTCCGCCAGCGAGCTTCTCTTCCACACACCGCCAGCGTACTCCTCTTCCGCACACTGCCAGCGTGTTTCTCTTCCCCACACCGCCAGCGTGCTCCTCTTCCCCACACCGCCAGCGTGCTCCTCTTCCCCACACTGCCGGCGTGCTTCTCTTCCCCACACCGCCAGCATGCTCCTCTTCTCCACACTGCCATCGTGCTCCTCTTCCCCTTCCCCACACCGCCAGCGTGCTCCTCTTCCCCACACCGCCATCGTGCTCCTCTTCCCCACACTGCCGGCGTGCTTTTCGTCCCCACACCGCCAGCGTGCTCCTCTTCTCCACACTGCCAGCGTGCTCCTCTTCCCCTTCCCCACACCGCCAGCGAGCTCCTCTTCCCCACACCGCCAGCGTGCTCCTCTTCCCCTTCCCCACACCGCCAGCGTACTCCTCTTTCCCACACTGCCAGCGTGCTCCTCTTCCCCACACTGCCAGCGTGCTTCTCTTCCCCACACCGCCAGCATGCTCCTCTTCCCCACACCGCCAGCGTGCTCCTCTTCCCCTTCCCCACACCGCCAGCGTGCTCCTCTCCCCCGTCCCCACACCGCCAGCGTGCTTCTCTTCCCCACAACGCCAGCGTACTCCTCTTCCCCACACTGCCAGCGTGCTCTTCTTCCCCACACCGCCAGCGTGCTCCTCTTCCCCACACCGCCAGCGTGCTCCTCTTCCCCAAACTGCTGGCGTGCTTCTCTTCGTCACACCGCCAGCGTACTCCTCTTCCCCACACTGCCAGCGTGTTTCTCTTCCCCACACCGCCAGTGTGCTCCTCTTCCCCACACTGCCAGCGTGCTCCTCTTCCCCACACTGCCAGCGTGCTCCTCTTCCCCACACCGCCGGTGTGCTCCTCTTCCCCACACCTCCAGCTTGCTCCTCTTCCCCTTCCGTGTGCTCCTCTTCCCCACACTGCCAGCGTGCTTCTCTTCCCCACACCGCCAGCTTACTCCTCTTCCCCACACTGCCAGCGTGTTTCTCTTCCACACACCGCCAGCGTACTCCTCTTCCGCACACTGCCAGCGTGGTTCTCTTCCCCACACCGCCAGCGTGCTCCTCTTCCCCACACCGCCAGCGTGCTCCTCTTCCCCACACTGCCGGCGTGCTTCTCTTCCCCACACCGCCAGCGTGCTCCTCTTCCCCACACTGCCATTGTGCTCCTCTTCCCCTTCCCCACACCGCCAGCGTGCTCCTCTTCCCCACACCGCCAACGTGCTCCTCTTCCCCACACTGCCGGCGTGCTTTTCTTCCCCACACCGCCAGCGTGCTCCTCTTCCCCTTCCCCACACCGCCAGCGAGCTCCTCTTCCCCACACCGCCAGCGTGCTCCTCTTCCCCTTCCCCACACCGCCAGCGTACTCCTCTTCCCCACACTGCCAGCGTGTTTCTCTCCCCCACACCGCCAGCGTGATCCTCTTCCCCACACCGCCAGCCTGCTCCTCTTCCCCACACTGCAAGCGTGCTTCTCTTCCCCACACTGCCAGCATGCTCCTCTTCCCCACACCGCCAGCGTGCTCCTCTTCCCCTTCCCCACACCGCCAGCGTGCTTCTCTTCCCCACACCGCCAGCGTACTCCTCTTCCCAACACTGCCAGCGTGCTCCTCTTCCCCACACCGCCAGCGTGCTCCTCTTCCCCACACCGCCAGCGTGCTCCTCTTCCCCAAACTGCTGGCGTGCTTCTCTTCCCCACACCGCCAGCGTACTCCTCTTCCCCACACTGCCAGCGTGTTTCTCTTCCCCACACCGCCAGTGTGCTCCTCTTCCCCTTCCCCACACCGCCAGAGTGCTCCTCTTCCCCACACCGCCAGCGTGCTCCTCTTCCCCACACTGCCAGCGTGCTCCTCTTCCCCACACCGCCAGCGTGCTCCTCTTCCCCTTCCCCACACCGCCAGCGTGCTCCTCTTCCCCACACCGCCAGCGTGCTCCTCTTCCCCACACTGCCAGCGTGCTCCTCTTCCCCACACCGCCAGCGTGCTCCTCTTCCCCTTCCCCACACTGCCAGCGTGCTCCTCTTCCCCACACCGCCGGCATGCTCCTCTTCCCCACACCACCAGCGTGCTCCTCTTCCCCACAACGCCGGCGTGCTCCTCTTCCTCACACCGCCGGCGTGCTCCTCTTCCCCACACCACCAGCATGCTCCTCCTCTTCCCCTTCCCCACACCGCCAGAGTGCTGCTCTTCCCCACACCGCCAGCGTGCTCCTCTTCCCCACACCGCCAGCGTGCTCCTCTTCCCCTTCCCCACACTGCCAGCGTGCTCCCCTTCCCCACACTGCCAGCGTGCTCCTCTTCCCCTTCCCCACACCGCCAGCGTGCTCCTCTTCCCCACACTGCCGGCGTGCTTCTCTTCCCCACACCGCCAGCGTGCTCCTCTTCCCCACACCGCCAGCGTGCTCCTCTTCCCCTTCCCCACACCGCCAGCGTGCTCCTCTTCCCCACACCGCCAGCATGCTCCTCTTCCCCACACTGCCGGCGTGCTTCTCTTCCCCACACTGCCAGCGTACTCCTCTTCCCCACACTGCGAGCGTGTTTCTCTTCCCCACACCGCCAGCGTGCTCCTCTTCCCCACACCGCCAGCGTGCTCCTCTTCCCCTTCCCCACACCGCCAGCGAGCTTCTCTTCCCCACACCACCAGCGTGTTCCTCTTCCCCACACCGCCAGCGTGTTCCTCTTCCCCACACCGCCAGCGTGCTCCTCTTCCCCACACCGCCGGCGTGCTCCTCTTCCCCACACTGCTGGCGTGCTTCTCTTCCCCACACCGCCAGCATACTCCTCTTCCCCACACTGCCAGCGTGTTTCTCTTCCATACACCGCCAGCGTGCTCCTCTTCCCCACACTGCCAGCTTGCTCCTCTTCCCCACACCGCCGGCATGCTCCTCTTCCCCTTCCCCACACCGCCAGCGTGCTCCTCTACCCCACACCGCCAGCGTGCTCCTCTTCCCCACACCGCCGGTGTGCTTCTCTTCCCCACACCGCCAGCGTACTCCTCTTCCCCACACTGCCAGCGTGTTTCTCTTCCCCACACCGCCAGCGTACTCCTCTTCCCCTTCCGCGTGCTCCTCTTCCCCACACTGCCAGCGTGCTTCTCTTCCCCACACCGCCAGCATACTCCTCTTCCCCACACTGCCAGCGTGTTTCTCTTCCGCACACCGCCAGCGTACCCCTCTTCCCCACACTGCCAGCGTGTTTCTCTTCCCCACACCGCCAGTGTGCTCCTCTTCCCCTGCAAGCGTGCTCCTCTTCCCCACACTGCCGGCGTGCTTCTCTTCCCCACACCGCCAGCGTGCTCCTCTTCCCCTTCCGCGTGCTCCTCTTCCCCACACCACCAGTGTGCTCCTCTTCCCCTTCCCCACACCGCCAGAGTGCTCCTCTTCCCCACACCGCCAGCGTGCTCCTCTTCCCCACACTGCTGGCGTGCTCCTCTTCCCCTTCCCCACACTGCCAGCGTGCTCCTCTTCCCCTTCCCCACACCGACAGCGTGCTCCTCTTCCCACACTGCCAGCGTGCTCCTCTTCCCCACACCGCCAGCGTGCTCCTCTTCCCCACACCGCCAGCGTGCTCCTCTTCCCCTTCCCCACACTGCCAGTGTGCTCCTCTTCCCCTTCCCCACACCGCCAGCGCGCACCTCTTCCCCTTCCCCACACCACCAGCGTGCTCATCATCCCCTCAATGCCAGCGTGCTCCTCTTCCCCACACCGCCAGAGTGCTCCTCTTCCCCACACTGCCAGCGTGCTCCTCTTCCCCTTCCCACACTGCCAGCATGCTCCTCTTCCGCTTCCCCACACCGCCAGCGTGCTCCTCTTCCCCTTCCCCACACCGCCAGCGTGCTCCTCTTCCCCACACTGCCAGTGTGCTCCTCTTCCCGTGCTCCTCTTCCCCTTCCCCACACCGCCAGCGTGCTCCTCTTCCCCACACTGCCAGCGTGCTCCTCTTCCCCACACCGCCAGCGTGCTCCTCTTCCCCACAACGCCAGCGTGCTCCTCTTCCCCACACTGCCAGCGTGCTCCTCTTCCCCACACCGCCAGCGTGCTCCTCTTCCCCACACCGCCAGCATGCTCCTCTTCCCCACACTGCCAGCGTGCTCCTCTTCCCCACACCGCCAGCATGCTCCTCTTCCCCACACTGCCGGTGTGCTCCTCTTCCCCACACCGCCAGCGTGCTCCTCTTCCCCACACTGCTGGCGTGCTCCTCTTCCCCACACCGCCGGCGTGCTCCACTTCCCCTTCCCCACACCGCCAGCGTGCTCCTCTTCCCCACACTGCCAGTGAGCTCCTCTTCCCCACACCGCCAGCGTGCTCCTCTTCCCCACACCGCCAGCGTGCTCCTCTTCCCCTTCCCCACACCACCAGCATGCTCCTCATCCCCTTCCCCACACCGCCAGCGTGCTCCTCTTCCCCTTCGCC
Source organism: Ambystoma mexicanum (assembly GCF_040938575.1). Taxonomy (NCBI): domain Eukaryota; kingdom Metazoa; phylum Chordata; class Amphibia; order Caudata; family Ambystomatidae; genus Ambystoma; species Ambystoma mexicanum. The sequence continues at coordinate 1,301,447,943 of NC_090933.1, read as the reverse complement.
ACAATGCCAGCGTGCTCCTCTTCCCCACATTGCCAGTGTGCTCCTCTTCCCCACACCGCCAGCGTGCTCCTCTTCCCCACACCGCCAGCGTGCTCCTCTACCCCACACCACCAGCGTGCTCCTCTTCCCCACACCGTAGGCGTGCTCCTCTTCCCCACACTGCCAGCGTGCTCCTCTTCCCACACTGCCAGCATGCTCCTCTTCCCCACACCGCCAGCGTGCTCCTCTTCCCCTTCCCCACACTGCCAGCGTGCTCCTCTTCCCCACACCGCCGCCGTGCTCCTGTTCCCCACACCGCCGGCGTGCTCCTGTTCCCCACACCACCGGCGTGCTCCTCTTCCCCACACCGCCAGCGTGCTCTTCTTCCCCACACCGCTGGTGTGCTCCTCTTCCCCGCACTGCCAGCGTGCTCCTCTTCCCCACACCGCCGGTGTGCTCCTCTTCCCCGCACTGCCAGCGTGCTCCTCTTCCCCACACCGCCAGCGGCCTCCTCTTCCCCTTCCCCACACCGCCAGCGTGCTCCTCTTCCCCACACCGCCAGCATGCTCCTCTTCCCCCACACCGCCAGCTTGCTCCTCTTCCCCTTCCCCACACCTCCAGCGTGCTCCTCTTCCCCACACCGCCAGCGTGCTCCTCTTCCCCTTCCCCACACCGCCAGCGTGCTCCTCTTCCCCACACCGCCAGCGTGCTCCTCTTCCCCTTCCCTACACCGCCAGCGTGCTTCTCTTCCCCACACTGCCAGCGTGCTCCTCTTCCCCACACCGCCAGCGTGCTTCTCTTCCCCACACTGCCAGCGTGCTCCTCTTCCCCACACTGCCAGTGTGCTCCTCTTCCCCTTCCCCACACTTCCAGAGTGCTCCTCTTCCCCACACCGCCAGCGTGCTCCTCTTCCCCACACTGCCAGCGTGCTCCTCTTCCCCACACCGCCAGCGTGCTCCTCTTCCCCTTCCCCTTCCCCACACCGCCAGCGTGCTCCTCTTCCCCACACCGCCAGCGTGCTCCTCTTCCCCACACTGCCAGCGTGCTCCTCTTCCCCACACCGCCAGCGTGCTCCTCTTCCCCTTCCCCACACTGCCAGCGTGCTCCTCTTCCCCACACCGCCGGCATGCTCCTCTTCCCCACACCGCCGGCGTGCTCCTCTTCCCCACACCGCCGGCGTGTTCCTCTTCCCCACACCACCAGCATGCTCCTCCTCTTCCCCTTCCCCACACCGCCAGAGTGCTCCTCTTCCCCACACCGCCAGCGTGCTCCTCTTCCCCACACCGCCAGCGTGCTCCTCTTCCCCTTCCCCACACTGCCAGCGTGCTCCCCTTCCCCACACTGCCAGCGTGCTCCTCTTCCCCTTCCCCACACCGCCAGCGTGCTCCTCTTCCCCACACCGCCGGTGTGCTCCTCTTCCCCACACCGCCAGCGTGCTCCTCTTCCCCTTCCCCACACTGCCAGCGTGCTCCCCTTCCCCACACCGCCAGCGTGCTCCTCTTCCCCACATGCCAGCGTGCTCCTCTTCCCCTTCCCCACACTGCCAGCGTGCTCCTCTTCCCCACACTGCCAGCGTGCTCCTCTTCCCCACACCGCCAGCGTGTTCCTCTTCCCCACACCGCCGGTGTGCTCCTCTTCCCCACACCGCCAGCGTGCTCCTCTTCCCCACACCGCCAGTGTGCTCCTCTTCCCCCTTCCCCACACCGCCAGAGTGCTCCTCTTCCCCACACCGCCAGCGTGCTCCTCTTCCCCACACCGCCAGCGTGCTCCTCTTCCTCTTCCCCACACTGCCAGCGTGCTCCTCTTCCCCACACCGCCAGCGTGCTCCTCTTCCCCACACCACCAGCGTGCTCCTCTTCCCCTTCCCCACACTGCAAGCGTGCTCCCGTCCCCCACACCGCCAGCGTGGTCCTCTTCCCCTTCCCCACACCGCCAGCGTGCTTCTCTTCCCCACACCGCCAGCGAGCTCCTCTTCCCCACACCGCCGGCGTGCTCCTCTTCCCCACACCGCCGGCGTGCTCCTCTTCCCCTTCCCCACACTGCCAGCATGCTCCTCTTCCCCACACTGCCAGTGTGCTCCTCTTCCCCACACCGCCAGCGTGCTCCTCTTCCCCTTCCCCACACTGCCAGCGTGCTCCTCTTCCCCACACTGCCAGCGTGCTCCTCTTCCCCACACCGCCAGCGTGCTCCTCTTCCCCACACCCCCGGCGTGCTCCTCTTCCCCACACTGCCGGCGTGCTTCTCTTCCCCTTCCCCACACTGCAAGCATGCTCCTCTTCCCCGCACTGCCAGCGTGCTCCTCTTCCCCACACCGCCAGCGTGTTTCTCTTCCCCACACCGCCAGCGTGCTCCTCTTCCCCACACCGCCCACACCGCCAGTGTGTTTCTCTTCCCCACACCGCCAGCGTGCTCCTCTTCCCCACACCACCAGTGTGTTTCTCTTCCCCACACCGCCAGCGTGCTCCTCTTCCCCACACCGCCGGTGTGCTCCTCTTCCCAGCACTGCCAGCGTGCTCCTCTTCCCCGCACTGCCAGCGTGCTCCTCTTCCCCTTCCCCACACCGCCAGCGTGCATCTCTTCCCCACACCGCCGGTGTGCTCCTCTTCCCCGCACTGCCAGCGTGCTCCTCTTCCCCACACCGCCGGTGTGCTCCTCTTTCCCACACCGCCAGCGTGCTCCTCTTCCCCTTCCCCACACCGCCAGCGTGCTCCTCTTCCCCACACCGCCAACGTGCTCCTCTTCCCCTTCCACACACCGCTAGCGTGCTCCTCTTCCCCACACTGCCAGCGTGCTCCTCTTCCCCACACTGCCAGCGTGCTCCTCTTCCCCACACCGCCAGCATGCTCCTCTTCCCCTTCCCCACACCGCCAGCGTGCTCCTCTTCCCCACACTGCCAGCGTGCTCCTCTTCCCCTTCCCCACACCGCCAGCGTGCTCCTCTTCCCCACACCGCCAGCGTGCTTCTCTTCCCCACACCGCCAGCGTGCTCTTCTTCCCCTTCCCCACACCGCCAGCGTGCTCCTCTTCCTCTTCCCCTTCCCCACACCGCCAGCGTGCTCCTCTTCCCCACACCGCCAGCGTGCTCCTCTTCCCCACACTGCCAGCGTGCTTCTCTTCCCCACACCGCCAGCGTGCTCCTCTTCCTCTTCCCCACACCGCCAGCGTGCTCCTCTTCCCCACACCGCCAGCGTGCTCCTCTTCCCCACACTGCCAGCATGCTCCTCTTCCCCACACTGCCAGCGTGCTCCTCTTCCCCACACCGCCGGCGTGCTCCTCTTCCCCACACCGCCAGCATGCTCCTCTTCCCCACAGCACCAGTGTGCTCCTCTTCCCCTTCCCCACACCGCCAGAGTGCTCCTCTTCCCCACACCGCCGGCATGCTCCTCTTCCCCACACCGCCAGCATGCTCCTCTTCCCCACACCGTCAGTGTGCTCCTCTTCCCCTTCCCAACACCGCCAGCGTGCTCCTCTTCCCCACACCACCGGAATGCTCCTCTTCCCCACACCGCCAGCGTGCTCCTCTTCCCCACACCGCCAATGTGCGGCTCTTCCCCTTCCCCACACCGCCAGAGTGCTCCTCTTCCCCACACCGACAGCGTGCTCCTCTTCCCCACACCGCCAGCGTGCTCCTCTTCCCCACACCACCAGCGTGCTCCTCTTCCCCACACTGCCAGCGTGTTTCTCTTCCCCACTCCGCCAGCGAGCTTCTCTTCCACACACCGCCAGCGTACTCCTCTTCCGCACACTGCCAGCGTGTTCCTCTTCCCCACACCGCCAGCGTGCTCCTCTTCCCCACGCCGCCAGCGTGCTACTCTTCCCCGCACTGCCGGCGTGCTTCTCTTCCCCACACCGCCAGCATGCTCCTCTTCTCCACACTGCCATCGTGCTCCTCTTCCCCTTCCCCACACCGCCAGCGTGCTCCTCTTCCCCAGACCGCCATCGTGCTCCTCTTCCCCACACTGCCGGCGTGCTTTTCGTCCCCACACCGCCAGCGTGCTCCTCTTCTCCACACTGCCAGCGTGCTCCTCTTCCCCTTCCCCACACCGCCAGCGAGCTCCTCTTCCCCACACCGCCAGCGTGCTCCTCTTCCCCTTCCCCACACCGCCAGCGTACTCCTCTTTCCCACACTGCCAGCATGTTTCTCTTCCCCACACCGCCAGCGTGCTCCTCTTCCCCACACTGCCAGCGTGCTTCTCTTCCCCACACCGCCAGCATGCTCCTCTTCCCCACACCGCCAGCGTGCTCCTCTTCCCCTTCCCCACACCGCCAGCGTGCTCCTCTCCCCCGTCCCCACACCGCCAGCGTGCTTCTCTTCCCCACAACGCCAGCGTACTCCTCTTCCCCACACTGCCAGCGTGCTCTTCTTCCCCACACCGCCAGCGTGCTCCTCTTCCCCACACCGCCAGCGTGCTCCTCTTCCCCAAACTGCTGGCGTGCTTCTCTTCCCCACACCGCCGGCGTACTCCTCTTCCCCACACTGCCAGCGTGTTTCTCTTCCCCACACCGCCAGCGTGTTTCTCTTCCCCACACCGCCAGCGTGCTCCTCTTCCCCACACTGCCAGCGTGCTCCTCTTCCCCACACTGCCAGCGTGCTTCTCTTCCCCACACCGCCGGTGTGCTCCTCTTCCCCACACCGCCAGCTTGCTCCTCTTCCCCTTCCGCGTGCTCCTCTTCCCCACACTGCCAGCGTGCTTCTCTTCCCCACACCACCAGCGTACTCCTCTTCCCCACACTGCCAGCGTGTTTCTCTTCCACACACCGCCAGCGTACTCCTCTTCCGCACACTGCCAGCGTGTTTCTCTTCCCCACACCGCCAGCATGCTCCTCTTCCCCACACCGCCAGCGTACTCCTCTTCCCCACACTGCCGGCGTGCTTCTCTTCCCCACACCGCCAGCGTGCTCCTCTTCCCCACACTGCCATTGTGCTCCTCTTCCCCTTCCCCACACCGCCAGCGTGCTCCTCTTCCCCACACCGCCAACGTGCTCCTCTTCCCCACACTGCCGGCGTGCTTTTCTTCCCCACACCGCCAGCGTGCTCCTCTTCCCCTTCCCCACACCGCCAGCAAGCTCCTCTTCCCCACACCGCCAGCGTGCTCCTCTTCCCCTTCCCCACACCGCCAGCGTACTCCTCTTCCCCACACTGCCAGCGTGTTTCTCTCCCCCACAACGCCAGCGTGATCCTCTTCCCCACACCGCCAGCGTGCTCCTCTTCCCCACACTGCAAGCGTGCTTCTCTTCCCCACACTGCCAGCATGCTCCTCTTCCCCACACCGCCAGCGTGCTCCTCTTCCCCTTCCCCACACCGCCAGCGTGCTTCTCTTCCCCACACCGCCAGCGTACTCCTCTTCCCCACACTGCCAGCGTGCTCCTCTTCCCCACACCGCCAGCGTGCTCCTCTTCCCCACACCGCCAGCGTGCTCCTCTTCCCCAAACTGCTGGCGTGCTTCTCTTCCCCACACCGCCAGCGTACTCCTCTTCCCCACACTGCCAGCGTGTTTCTCTTCCCCACACCGCCAGTGTGCTCCTCTTCCCCTTCCCCACACCGCCAGAGTGCTCCTCTTCCCCACACCGCCGGCGTGCTCCTCTTCCCCACACTGCCAGCGTGCTCCTCTTCCCCACACCGCCAGCGTGCTCCTCTTCCCCTTCCCCACACCGCCAGCGTGCTCCTCTTCCCCACACCGCCAGCGTGCTCCTCTTCCCCACACTGCCAGCGTGCTCCTCTTCCCCACACCGCCAGCGTGCTCCTCTTCCCCTTCCCCACACTGCCAGCGTGCTCCTCTTCCCCACACCGCCGGCATGCTCCTCTTCCCCACACCGCCAGCGTGCTCCTCTTCCCCACAACGCCGGCGTGCTCCTCTTCCTCACACCGCCGGCGTGCTCCTCTTCCCCACACCACCAGCATGCTCCTCCTCTTCCCCTTCCCCACACCGCCAGAGTGCTCCTCTTCCCCACACCGCCAGCGTGCTCCTCTTCCCCACACCGCCAGCGTGCTCCTCTTCCCCTTCCCCACACTGCCAGCGTGCTCCCCTTCCCCACACTGCCAGCGTGCTCCTCTTCCCCTTCCCCACACCGCCAGCGTGCTCCTCTTCCCCACACCGCCAATGTGCGGCTCTTCCCCTTCCCCACACCGCCAGAGTGCTCCTCTTCCCCACACCGCCAGCGTGCTCCTCTTCCCCTTCCCCACACTGCCAGCGTGCTCCCCTTCCCCACACTGCCAGCGTGCTCCTCTTCCCCACACCGCCGGCGTGCTCCTCTTCCTCTTCCCCACACCGCCAGCGTGCTCCTCTCCCCCACACCGCCAGCATGCTCCTCTTCCCCACACTGCCAGCATGCTCCTCTTCCCCACACTGCCAGCGTGCTCCTCTTCCCCCACACCGCCGGCATGCTCCTCTTCCCCACACCGCCAGCGTGCTCCTCTTCCCCACAGCGCCAGTGTGCTCCTCTTCCCCTTCCCCACACTGCCAGAGTGCTCCTCTTCCCCACACCGCCGGCGTGCTCCTCTTCCCCACACCGCCAGCATGCTCCTCTTCCCCACACCGTCAGTGTGCTCCTCTTCCCCTTCCCAACACCGCCAGCGTGCTCCTCTTCCCCACACCACCGGAATGCTCCTCTTCCCCACACCGCCAGCGTGCTCCTCTTCCCCACACCGCCAGTGTGCAGCTCTTCCCCTTCCCCACACCGCCAGAGTGCTCCTCTTCCCCACACCGACAGCGTGCTCCTCTTCCCCACACCGCCAGCGTGCTCCTCTTCCCCACACCGCCAGCGTGCTCCTCTTCCCCACACTGCCAGCGTGTTTCTCTTCCCCACTCCGCCAGCGAGCTTCTCTTCCACACACCGCCAGCGTACTCCTCTTCCGCACACTGCCAGTGTGTTTCTCTTCCCCACACCGCCAGCGTGCTCCTCTTCCCCACACCGCCAGCGTGCTCCTCTTCCCCACACTGCCGGCGTGCTCCTCTTCCCCTTCCCCTCACCGCCAGCGTGCTCCTCTCCCCCTTCCCCACACCGCCAGCGTGCTTCTCTTCCCCACACCGCCAGCGTACTCCTCTTCCCCACACTGCCAGCGTGCTCCTCTTCCCCACACCGCCAGCGTGCTCCTCTTCCCCACACCGCCAGCGTGCTCCTCTTCCCCAAACTGCTGGCGTGCTTCTCTTCCCCACACCGCCAGCGTACTCCTCTTCCCCACACTGCCAGCGTGTTTCTCTTCCCCACACCGCCAGCGTGCTCCTCTTCCCCACACTGCCAGCGTGCTCCTCTTCCCCACACCGCCAGCGTGCTCCTCTTCCCCACACCGCCGGTGTGCTCCTCTTCCCCACACCGCCAGCGTGCTCCTCTTCCCCACACCGCCAGCTTGCTCCTCTTCCCCTTCCGCGTGCTCCTCTTCCCCACACTGCCAGCGTGCTTCTCTTCCCCACACCGCCAGCGTACTCCTCTTCCCCACACTGCCAGCGTGTTTCTCTTCCCCACACCGCCAGCATACCCCTCTTCCCCACACGGCCAGCGTGTTTCTCTTCCCCACACCGCCAGCGTGCTCCTCTTCCCCTGCAAGCGTGCTCCTCTTCTCCACACTGCCGGCGTGCTTCTCTTCCCCACACCGCCAGCGTGCTCCTCTTCCCCTTCCGTGTGCTCCTCTTCCCCACACCGCCAGTATGCTCCTCTTCCCCTTCCCCACACCGCCAGAGTGCTTCTCTTCCCCACACCGCCAGCGTGCTCCTCTTCCCCACACTGCCGGCGTGCTCCTCTTCCCTACACTGCCAGCGTGCTCCTCTTCCCCACACCGCCAGCGTGCTCCTCTTCCCCGCACTGCCGGCGTGTTTCTCTTCCCCACACCGCCAGCGTGCTCCTCTTCCCCTGCAAGCGTGCTCCTCTTCCCCACACTGCCGGCGTGCTTCTCTTCCCCACACCGCCAGCGTGCTCCTCTTCCCCACACCGCCAGCGTACTCCTCTTCCCCACACTGCCAGCGTGCTCCTCTTCCCCACACCGCCAGCGTGCTCCTCTTCCCCACACCGCCAGCGTGCTCCTCTTCCCCAAACTGCTGGCGTGCTTCTCTTCCCCACACCGCCAGCGTACTCCTCTTCCCCACACTGCCAGCGTGTTTCTCTTCCCCACACCGCCAGCGTGCTCCTCTTCCCCACACTGCCAGCGTGCTCCTCTTCCCCACACCGCCAGCGTGCTCCTCTTCCCCACACCGCCGGTGTGCTCCTCTTCCCCACACCGCCAGCGTGCTCCTCTTCCCCACACCGCCAGCTTGCTCCTCTTCCCCTTCCGTGTGCTCCTCTTCCCCACACTGCCAGCGTGCTTCTCTTCCCCACACCGCCAGCGTACTCCTCTTCCCCACACTGCCAGCGTGTTTCTCTTCCCCACACCGCCAGCATACCCCTCTTCCCCACACGGCCAGCGTGTTTCTCTTCCCCACACCGCCAGCGTGCTCCTCTTCCCCTGCAAGCGTGCTCCTCTTCTCCACACTGCCGGCGTGCTTCTCTTCCCCACACCGCCAGCGTGCTCCTCTTCCCCTTCCGTGTGCTCCTCTTCCCCACACCGCCAGTGTGCTCCTCTTCCCCTTCCCCACACCGCCAGAGTGCTTCTCTTCCACACACCGCCAGCGTGCTCCTCTTCCCCACACTGCCGGCGTGCTCCTCTTCCCTACACCGCCAGCGTGCTCCTCTTCCCCACACCGCCAGCGTGCTCCTCTTCCCCGCACTGCCGGCGTGTTTCTCTTCCCCGCACTGCCGGCGTGTTTCTCTTCCCCACACCGCCAGCGTGCTCCTCTTCCCCTGCAAGCATGCTCCTCTTCCCCACACTGCCGGCGTGCTTCTCTTACCCACACCGCCAGCGTGCTCCTCTTCCCCTTCCGTGTGCTCCTCTTCCCCACACCGCCAGTGTGCTCCTCTTCCCCTTCCCCACACCGCCAGAGTGCTTCTCTTCCCCACACCGCCAGCGTGCTCCTCTTCCCCACACTGCCGGCGTGCTCCTCTTCCCTACACCGCCAGCGTGCTCCTCTTCCCCACACCGCCAGCGTGCTCCTCTTCCCCGCACTGCCGGCGTGCTTCTCTTCCCCACACCGCCAGCGTGCTCCTCTTCCCCACACCGCTAGCGTGCTCCTCTTCCCCACACCGCTAGCGTGCGCCTCTTCCCCGCACCGCCAGAGTGCTCTTCTTTCCCACACCCCCAGTGTCCTACTCTTCCCCACACCACCAGCGTGCTCCTCTTCCCCTTCCCCACACCGCCAGCATGCTCCTTTTCCCCTTCCCCACACCACCAGCATGCTCCTTTTCCCCTTCCCCACACCGCCAGCGTGCTCCTCTTCCCCTTCCCCACACCGCCAGCTTGCTCCTCTTCCCCTTCCGCGTGCTCCTCTTCCCCACACTGCCAGCGTGTTTCTCTTCCCCACACCGCCAGCGTACCCCTCTTCCCCACACGGCCAGCGTGTTTCTCTTCCCCACACCACCAGCATGCTCCTCTTCCCCTGCAAGCGTGCTCCTCTTCCCCACACTGCCGGCGTGCTTCTCTTCCCCACACCGCCAGCGTGCTCCTCTTCCCCTTCCGTGTGCTCCTCTTCCCCACACCGCCAGTGTGCTCCTCTTCCCCTTCCCCACACCGCCAGAGTGCTCCTCTTCCCCACACCGCCAGCGTGCTCCTCTTCCCCACACTGCCGCCGTGCTCCTCTTCCCTACACCGCCAGCATGCTCCTCTTCCCCACACCACCAGCGTGCTCCTCTCCCCCTTCCCCCACACCGCCAGCGTGCTTCTCTTCCCCACACCGCCAGCGTACTCCTCTTCCCCACACTGCCAGCGTGCTCCTCTTCCCCACACCGCCAGCGTGCTCCTCTTCCCCACACCGCCAGCGTGCTCCTCTTCCCCAAACTGCTGGCGTGCTTCTCTTCCCCACACCGCCAGCGTACTCCTCTTCCCCACACTGCCAGCGTGTTTCTCTTCCCCACACCGCCAGCGTGCTCCTCTTCCCCACACTGCCAGCGTGCTCCTCTTCCCCACACCGCCAGCGTGCTCCTCTTCCGCACACCGCCGGTGTGCTCCTCTTCCCCACACTGCCAGCTTGCTCCTCTTCCCCTTCCGCGTGCTCCTCTTCCCCACACTGCCAGCGTGCTTCTCTTCCCCACACCGCCACCGTGTTTCTCTTCCACACACCGCCAGCGTACTCCTCTTCAGCACACTGCCAGCGTGTTTCTCTTCCCCACACCGCCAGCGTGCTCCTCTTTCCCACACCGCCAGCGTGCTCCTCTTCCCCACACTGCCGGCGTGCTTCTCTTCCCCACACCGCCAGCGTGCTCCTCTTCCCCACACAGCCATTGTGCTCCTCTTCCCCTTCCCCACACCGCCAGCGTGCTCCTCTTCCCCACACCGCCAACGTGCTCCTCTTCCCCACACTGCCGGCGTGCTTTTCTTCCCCACACCGCCAGCGTGCTCCTCTTCCCCTTCCCCACACCGCCAGCGAGCTCCTCTTCCCCACACCGCCAGCGTGCTCCTCTTTCCCTTCCCCACACCGCCAGCGTACTCCTCTTCCCCACACTGCCAGCGTGTTTCTCTCCCCCACACCGCCAGCGTGCTCCTCTTCCCCACACCGCCAGCGTGCTCCTCTTCCCCACACTGCCAGCGTGCTTCTCTTCCCCACACTGCCAGCGTGCTCCTCTTCCCCACACCGCCAGCGTGCTCCTCTTCCCCACACCGCCAGCGTGCTCCTCTTCCCCACACTGCCAGCGTGCTTCTCTTCCCCACACCGCCAGCATGCTCCTCTTCCCCACACCGCCAGCGTGCTCCTCTTCCCCTTCCCCACACCGCCAGCGTGCTCCTCTCCCCCTTCCCCACACCGCCAGCGTGCTTCTCTTCTCCACACCGCCAGCGTGCTCCTCTCCCCCTTCCCCACACCGCCAGCGTGCTTCTCTTCCCCACACCGCCAGCGTACTCCTCTTCCCCACACCGCCAGCATGCTCCTCTTCCCCACACTGCCAGCGTGCTCCTCTTCACCACACCGCCAGCGTGCTCCTCTTCCCCACACCGCCGGTGTGCTCCTCTTCCCCACACCGTCAGCGTGCTCCTCTTCCCCACACCGCCAGCTTGCTCCTCTTCCCCTTCCGTGTGCTCCTCTTCCCCACACTGCCAGCGTGCTTCTCTTCCCCACACCGCCAGCATACTCCTCTTCCCCACACTGCCAGCGTGTTTCTCTTCCCCACACCGCCAGCGTACCCCTCTTCCCCACACGGCCAGCGTGTTTCTCTTCCCCACACCGCCAGCGTGCTCCTCTTCCCCTGCAAGCGTGCTCCTCTTCCCCACACTGCCGGCGTGCTTCTCTTCCCCACACCGCCAGCGTGCTCCTCTTCCCCTTCCGTGTGCTCCTCTTCCCCACACCGCCAGTGTGCTCCTCTTCCCCTTCCCCACACCACCAAAGTGCTCCTCTTCCCCACACCGCCAGCGTGCTCCTCTTCCCCACACTGCCAGCGTGCTCCTCTTCCCTACACCGCCAGCGTGCTCCTCTTCCCCACACCGCCAGCGTGCTCCTCTTCCCCGCACTGCCGGCGTGCTTCTCTTCCCCACACCGCCAGCGTGCTCCTCTTCCCCACACTGCCAGTGTGCTCCTCTTCCCCACACCGCTAGCGTGCTCCTCTTCCCCACACCGCTAGCGTGCGCCTCTTCCCCGCACCGCCAGAGTGCTCCTCTTTCCCACACCCCCAGTGTCCTACTCTTCCCCACACCGCCAGCGTGCTCCTCTTCCCCTTCCCCACACTGCCAGCATGCTCCTTTTCCCCTTCCCCACACCGCCAGCGTGCTCCTCTTCCCCTTCCTCACACCGCCAGCGTGCTCCTCTTCCCCACACCGCCGGTGTGCTCCTCTTCCCCACACCGCCAGCATGCTCCTCTTCCCCACACCGCCCACACCGCCAGTGTGTTTCTCTTCCCCACACCACCAGCGTGCTCCTCTTCCCCACACCGCCAGCGTGTTCCTCTTCCCCACACCGCCGGTGTGCTCCTCTTCCCTGCACTGCCAGCGTGCTCCTCTTCCCCACACCGCCAGCGTGCTCCTCTTCCCCTTCCCCACACCGCCAGCGTCCTCCTCTTCCCCGCATTGCCAGCGTGCTCCTCTTCCCCACACCGCCAGCGTGCTCCTCTTCCCCACACCGCCAGCGTGCTCCTCTTCCCCTTCCCCACACCGCCAGCGTGCTCCTCTTCCCCACACTGCCAGCGTGCTCCTCTTCCCCACACCGCCAGCGTGCTCCTCTTCCCCTTCCCCACACCACCAGCATGCTCCTCTACCCGCACTGCCAGCGTGCTCCTCTTCACCACACCGCCAGCGTGCTCCTCTTCCCCACACTGCCAGCGTGCTCCTCTTCCCCACACCGCCAGCGTGCTCCTCTTCCCCTTCCCCACACCGCCAGCCTGCTCCTCTTCCCCACACCGCCAGCGTGCTCCTCTTCCCCACGGTGTGCTCCTCTTCCCCTTCCCCACACCGCCAGCGTGCTCCTCTTCCCCACACCGCCAGGGTGCTCCTCTTCCGCACACCGCCAGTGTGCTCCTCTTCCCCTTCCCCACACCGCCAGAGTGCTCCTCTTCCCCACACCGCCAGCATGCTCCTCTTCCCCACACTGCCGGCGTGCTCCTCTTCCCCACACCGCCAGCGTGCTCCTCTTCCCCACACCGCCAGCGTGCTCCTCTTTCCCACACCACCAGCGTGCTCCTCTTCCCCACACTGCCGGCGTACTTCTCTTCCCCACACCTCCAGCGTGCTCCTTTTCCCCACACCGCCAGCGTGCTCCTCTTCCCCACACCCCCAGCGTGCACCTCTTCCCCGCACTGCAAGCGTGCTCCTCTTTCCCACACTGCCAGTGTGCTCCTCTTCCCCAGACCGCCAGCGTGCTCCTCTTCCCCTTCCCCACACCGCCAGCGTGCTCCTCTTCCCCTTCCCCACACCTCCGGCGGGCTCCTCTTCCCCACACCGCCGGTGTGCTCCTCTTCCCCACACCGCCAGCGTGCTCCTCTTCCCCACACTGCCAGCGTGCTCCTCTTCCCCACACCGCCCACACCGCCAGTGTGTTTCTCTTCCCCACACCACCAGCGTGCTCCTCTTCCCCACACCGCCAGCGTGCTCCTCTTCCCCACACTGCCGGTGTGCTCCTCTTCCCCGCACTGCCAGCGTGCTCCTCTTCCCCACACCGCCGGTGTGCTCCTCTTCCCCACACCGCCAGCGTGCTCTTCTTCCCCTTCCCCACACCGCCAGCGTCCTCCTCTTCCCCGCACTGCCAGCGTGCTCCTCTTCCCCACACCGCCAGCGTGCTCCTCTTCCCCACACCGCCAGCGTGCTCCTCTTCCCCTTCCCCACACCGCCAGCGTGCTCCTCTTCCCCACACTGCCGGCGTGCTCCTCTTCCCCACACCGCCGGCGTGCTCCTCTTCCCCACACCGCCAGCGGGCTCCTCTTCCCCTTCCCCACACCGCCAGCGGGCTCCTCTTCCCCGCACTGCCAGCGTGCTCATCTTCCCCACACCGCCAGCATGCTCCTCTTCCCCACACTGCCAGCGTGCTCCTCTTCCCCACACCACCAGCGGGCTCCTCTTCCCCACACCGCCAGCGTGCTCCTCTTCCCCTTCCCCACACCGCCAGCGTGCTCCTCTTCCCCGTACCGCCAGCGTGCTCCTCTTCCCCTTCCCCACACCGCCAGCGTGCTCCTCTTCCCCACACTGCCAGTGTGCTTCTCTTCCCCACACCGCCAGCATGCTCCTCTTCCCCTTCCCCACACCGCCAGCGTGCTCCTCTTCCCCACACCGCCTGCGTGCTCCTCTTCCCCACACTGCCAGTGTGCTCCTCTTCCCCACACCGCTGGTGTGCTCATCTTCTCCACACCGCCAGCGTGCTCCTCTTCCCCACACCACCAGTGTGCTCCTCTTCCCCACACCGCCGGCGTGCTCCTCTTCCCCACACCGCCGGCGTGCTCCTCTTCCTCTTCCCCACACCACCAGCATGCTCCTCTTCCCCACACCGCCAGCATGCTCCTCTTCCCCACACCGCCAGCGTGCTCCTCTTCCCCGCACTGCCAGCGTGCTCCTCTTCCCCACACCGCCAGCGTGCACCTCTTCCCCTTCCCCACACCGCCAGCGTGCTCCTCTTCCCCTTCCCCACACTGCCAGCGTGCTCCTCTCCCCTTTCCCCACACTGCCAGCGTGCTCCTCTTCCCCTTCCCCAGACCGCCAGCGTGCTCCTCTTCCCCACACCGCCAGCGTGCTCCTCATCCCACACTGCCAGCGTGCTCCTCTTCCCCACACTGCCAGTGTGCTCCTCTTCCCCTTCCCCACACCGCCAGCGTGCTCCTTTTCCCCTTCCCCACACCGCCAGCGTGCTCCTCATCCCCTTCCCAACACTGCCAGCGTGCTCCTCTCCCCCTTCCCCACACCGCCAGCGTGCTCCTCTTCCCCTTCCCCACACCGCCAGCGTGCTCCTCTTCCCCTTCCCCACACCGCCAGCGTTCTCCTCTTCCCACACTGCCAGCGTGCTCCTCTTCCCCACACCGCCAGCGTGCTCCTCTTCCCCTTCCACGTGCTCCTCTTCCCCACACCGCCAGTGTGCTCCTCTTCCCCTTCCCCACACCGTCAGAGTGCTCCTCTTCCCCACACCGCCAGCGTGCTCCTCTTCCCCACACCGCCAGCGTGCTCCTCTTCCCCACACTGCCGGCGTGCTTCTCTTCCCCACCCCGCCAGCGTACTCCTCTTCCCCACACCGCCAGCGTGTTTCTCTTCCCCACACCGCCAGCGTGCTCCTCTTCCCCACACCGCCCACACCGCCAGTGTGTTTCTCTTCCCCACACCGCCAGCGTGCTCTTCTTCCCCACACCGCCAGTGTGCTCCTCTTCCCCTTCCCCACACCGCCAGCGTGCTCCTCTTCCCCACACTGCCAGAGTGCTCCTCTTCCCCACACCGCTGGCGTGCTCCTCTTCCCCACACCGCCAGCGTGCTCCTCTTCCCCTTCCCCACACCGCCAGTGAGCTCCTCTTCCCCACACTGCCAGCGTGCTCCTCTTCGACACACCGCCAGCGTGCTCCTCTTCCCCGCACTGCCAGCGTGCTCCTCTTTCCCACACCGCCAGCGTGCTCCTCTTCCCCACACCGCCAGCGTGCTCGTCTTCCCCTTCCCCACACCGCCAGCATGCTCCTCTTCCCCACACCGCCGGCGTGCTCCTCTTCCCCACACCGCCAGCATGCTCCTCTTCCCCACACCGCCGGCGTGCTCCTCTTCCCCACACCGCCAGCATGCTCCTCTTCCCCTTCCCCACACCGCCAGCGTGCTTCTCTTCCCCACACCGCCAGCGTGCTCCTCTTCCCCACACCGCCAGCGAGCTCCTCTTCCCCACACCGTCGGCGTGCTCCTCTTCCCCTTCCCCACACCGCCAGCGTGCTCCTCTTCCCCTTCCCCAGACCGCCAGCGTGCTCCTCTTCTCCACACCACCAGCGTGCTCCTCTTCCCACACTGCCAGCGTGCTCCTCTTCCCCACACTGCCAGCGTGCTCCTCTCCCCCTTCCCCACACCGCCAGCGTGCTCCTCTTCCCCTTCCCCACACCGCCAGCGTGCTCCTCTTCCCCTTCCCCACACCGCCAGCGTGCTCCTCTTCCCCTTCCCCACACTGCCAGCGTGCTCCTCTCCCCCTTCCCCACACCACCAGCGTGCTCCTCTTCGCCTTCCCCATACCGCAAGCGTGCTCCTCTTCCCACACCGCCAGCGTGCTCCTCTTCCCCACACCGCCAGTGTGCTCCTCTTCCCCACACCGCCAGTGTGCTCCTCTTCCCCACACCGCCAGCGTGCTCCTCTTCCCCACACCGCCAGCGTGCTCCTCTTCCCCTTCCCCACACTGCCAGCATGCTCCTCTTCCCCACACCGCCAGCGTGCTCCTCTTCCCCACGCCACCAGCGTGCTCCTCTTCCCCTTCCCCACACCGCCAGCGTGCTCCTCTTCCCCACACGCCAGCGTGCTCCTCTTCCCCACGCCGCCAGCGTGCTCCTCTTCCCCCACACCGCCAGCGTGCTCCTCTTCCCCTTCCCCACACCGCCAGCGTGCTCCTCTTCCCCACACCGCCGGCCTGCTCCTCTTCCCCTTCCCCACACCGCCAGCGTGCTCCTCTTCCCCACACCGCCAGCGTGCTCCTCTTCCCCTTCCCCACACCGCCAGCGTGCTCCTCTTCCCCACACGGCCAGCATGCTCCTCTTCCCCACACTGCCAGCGTGCTCCTCTTCCCCACACCGCCAGCGTGCTCCTCTTCCCCACACCGCCAGCGAGCTCCTCTTCCCCACACTGCCAGCGTGCTCCTCTTCCCCACACCGCCAGCGTGCTCCTCTTCCCCGCACTGCCAGCGTGCTCCTCTTTCCCACACCGCCAGCGTGCTCCTCTTCCCCACACCGCCAGCGTGCTCCTCTTCCCCTTCCCCACACCGCCAGCATGCTCCTCTTCCCCACACCGCCGGCGTGCTCCTCTTCCCCACACCGCCAGCGTGCTCCTCTTCCCCACACCGCCGGCGTGCTCCTCTTCCCCACACTGCCAGCGTGCTCCTCTTCCCCACACCGCCAGCGTGCTCCTCTTCCCCTTCCCCACACCGCCAGCGAGCTCCTCTTCCCCACACTGCCAGCTTGCTTCTCTTCCCCACACCGCCAGCGAGCTCCTCTTCCCCACACCGCCGGCGTGCTCCTCTTCCCCTTCCCCACACCGCCAGCATGCTCCTCTTCCCCTTCCCCACACCGCCAGCGTGCTCCTCTTCCCCACACCGCCAGCGTGCTCCTCTTCTTACACTGCCAGCGTGCTCCTCTTCCCCACACTGCCAGCGTGCTCCTCTCCCCCTTCCCCACACTGCCAGCGTGCACCTCTTCCCCTTCCCCACACCGCCAGCATGCTCCTCTTCCCCTTCCCCACACTGCCAGCGTGCTCCTCTCCC
This sequence comes from Ambystoma mexicanum, assembly GCF_040938575.1. Taxonomy (NCBI): domain Eukaryota; kingdom Metazoa; phylum Chordata; class Amphibia; order Caudata; family Ambystomatidae; genus Ambystoma; species Ambystoma mexicanum. The sequence continues at coordinate 1,301,431,049 of NC_090933.1, read as the reverse complement.
CCTTCCCCACACCGCCAGCGTGCTCCTCTTCGCCTTCCCCATACCGCCAGCGTGCTCCTCTTCCCACACCGCCAGCGTGCTCCTCTTCCCCACACCGCCAGTGTGCTCCTCTTCCCCACACCGCCAGCGTGCTCCTCTTCCACTTCCCCACACCGCCAGCATGCTCTTCTTCCCCACACCGCCAGCGTGCTCCTCTTCCCCACACCGCCAGCGTGCTCCTCTTCCCCTTCCCCACACCGCCAGCGTGCTCCTCTTCCCCACACGCCAGCGTGCTATTCTTCTCCACACCGCGAGCATGCTCCTCTTCCCCCACACCGCCAGCGTGCTCCTCTTCCCCTTCCCCACACCGCCAGCGTGCTCCTCTTCCCCACACCGCCGGCGTGCTCCTCTTCCCCTTCCCCACACTGCCAGCGTGCTCCTCTTCCCCACACTGCAAGCGTGCTCCTCTTCCGCACACTGCCAGCGTGCTCCTCTTCCCCACACCGCCGGCGTGCTCCTCTTCCCCTTCCCCACACCGCCAGCGTGCTCCTCTTCCCCGCACTGCCAGCGTGCTCCTCTTCCCCACACCGCCAGCGTGCTCCTCTTCCCCTTCCCCACACCGCCAGCGAGCTCCTCTTCCCCACACCACCGGCGTGCTCCTCTTCCCCACACCGCCAGCGTGCTCCTCTTCCCCACACCGCCAACACCGCCAGTGTGTTTCTCTTCCCCACACCGCCAGCGTGCTCCTCTTCCCCTTCCCCACACCGCCAGCGAGCACCTCTTCCCCACACCGCCAGCGTGTTTCTCTTCCCCACACCGCCGGTGTGCTCCTCTTCCCCTTCCCCACACCGCCAGCGAGCTCCTCTTCCCCACACCGCCAGCGTGTTTCTCTTCCCCACACCGCCGGTGTGCTCCTCTTCCCCTTCCCCACACCGCCAGCGAGCTCCTCTTCTCCACACCGCCAGCGTGTTTCTCTTCCCCTTCCCCACACCGCCAGCGTGCTCCTCTTCCCCTTCCCCACACCGCCAGCGTGCTCCTCTTCCCCACACTGCCAGCGTGCTCCTCTTCCCCTTCTGCGTGCTCCTCTTCCCCACACCGCCAGCGTGGTCCTCTTCCCCACACCGCCAGCGTGCTCCTCTTCCCCTTCCCCACACCGCCAGAGTGCTCCTCTTCCCCACACTGCCGGCGTGCTCCTCTTCCCCTTCCCCACACCGCCAGCGTGCTCTTTTTCCCCATACCGCCAGCGTGCTCCTCTTCCCCACACCGCCAGCATGCTCCTCGTCCCCTTCCCCACACCGCCAGAGTGCTCCTCTTCCCCTTCCCCACACCGCCAGTGAGCTCCTCTTCCCCACACTGCCAGCGTGCTCCTCTTCCCCACACCGCCAGCGTGCTCCTCTTCCCCTTCCCCACACTGCCAGTGTGTTTCTCTTCTCTCTGATGCAGTCACCAAAGGCCCTTAATGACAAAGGGCGGTGTTCCCAGCTGTGTGGGAAACTTTGAGGAATCCATGCTCCGCCTATCGTTTTTGCTCCTCCTTTCATCATGAAGAACCCCTATAGGTTTGCAACATCCCTCTGAAAGCAACGCTGACCAGCGTCATCCGCATGGGTACGTGTGTCTTGATCTGTGTGTTTGCCTTACAGGGGTGGGGTTGTTTGGTGGTCTTTGTATCTGTGTTGGAGTCCAGTATCTTAATTTGTAAGAACCCTGTGAAGACACTCCTTTCACTTTGGTACTGCAGTGCTATTGGTGTTTGGATGCTTCTGCGCTGGTTCCCACATCCCTGGGGGGTATAGACTGCCCATGCCTCATGCTACCTTAAGAGTCAAAGGAGGTATGCTAGTCGTTTGGGTGCCATTTCCAGCTCTGTGGCTGGATGACGCCTGCAACAGTAGTAGCGTGGGTGGACCATAAGGCTTGGAAACCACTACTCACCCCTGTACTTTTGCGGGGCAATAGTTATTATGCCACAATCTCATTGTCATAATTTACTTCCCACCTGGACCCATTTTGGGGTTTTAGCAGTAAATATAATCGTTTACTCTAAAAACTGCGCTTCCCAGAATGCGTTGCATGCCTTGCAGGAGAAGGTTGGGTGGGGGGTAGGAACACCTGTGTTCGGCAGGTTGTTAATATGTAAATGACCACGCTTCACGCTGATGCTTGTCTTTATAGAGAGGTTTTATTTCTTTAGTTCATCCAAGAGAAAGGCCCCCAGCTGTGGCTGTCCTCCTGCTCTCAATCCTCTCTCTCTCTGCTGCTAGAATGTGGAACCTTTGCTTAATCATAACAACAAAGGTTCCTTGGTAACTAGGTTACATGGCAGCAGCTGAATTGATGTGATTGTAAACTCAATGAAGTAAATGTAACCACTTCCTAACACCTCCCTTCCTTTTACCAAAATATAAGTATTTACCTAAACTAGATAATAGATTTCATTGAACATAAGTAGTTCATTATTTACATAGTATCTGATACACCGCTATATGAAGAAATAATTAAATTGCTTTAAATACCTTGCAGTGCAGTTACAAGTTGTTGTTTACCTTTTTGCAAATTGCTATCCTCTCCTTGTTCCAGACCCCACCCCCTTTAACAAGCACCGAAGATCCCAAATCTTTAACAACTTGTTTGGGCTGTGACAATATGGATGCACCTTTGCGCACCTTGGTGGGAAGTTTGATCTTGATCCAATCACCTTCCTCAAGACTGAATTCTCTACAAGCATTCTTCCTGTCATATTGCTCCTTGGATCTGACCCCAGATTCAAATATCTTCTCTCTCACTCCCTCCAGATCTATTCCTACGAATTTTGACCTTCCCATCCAGCCTGGACACATGTGTGAGTTAGGTTTCCTCCCTCTTAATAGTTCAAATGGGGATACACCCGTAACACTGTGTGGTGCTAGTCTATATTGGAATGTTCTCTCCATTATGGTCCTGATCCAGTCACCTCCTGTTGCTACCGCAATTCTAATTGCATCCATGAGAGTGCGGTTGAAGCGTTCTACACACCCATTGGTCTGGGGATGATATAATGAAGTGGTTACTTGTTCTATTCCATGGTTACTCAAGAACTCTCTAAATTCCTTGGAAACCAATTGGGTCCCATTATCTGATAAACACTTTCTGGGGAATCCCTCTCTCCAAAATAATTGCTCCAAACATTTAATGATGCTACTGCTGGATATGTCTCTTAGTGTAAATATTTCGGGCCACTTGGATAATAAATCTATGACAACCAGTACATAGGTGTCTCTCCCACCCTTGATATTGAAAGGCCCTAGTAAGTCTAAAGCAACCTCATCCCATGGAACTGTGGATGGCTTTCTAACAGTCATGGGTACTTTTTGAATCCTGAGACCCTTATTACCTTCAATGCAATCACAACAATTGTTGACCACTTCTTCAGTGTCTTTGTCAAGATTAGGCCACCAAAATTCTGCTCTAACCAAGCCTTTGGTTCTAGGCAGTCCCAAATGCCCAACATGAGCTAGCTCAATTATTAATTTTCTCATTTTAATAGGTACAACCATCTGATGTCCTCTATGTAAGTATCCTTTATCAATCCAGAGTTCTTCCTTAACTTTGGCAAACCCGCCTAAATCACCAATATAGTTTCTTATTCTGTTCTGCGTCACCAATGTTAAAACTCTCTGGTACAATTCATCCTCTGAACATGCATTGTCCCACTCCTCTTTCTTTACTGACTCATGAACCTGAAATATTTCAACACCTTTCTCACGAGTCAGAGGAGACTCCTCAGACACTGTTTCTCTCACTACTGATCTGGATAAGGCATCAGCAACTACGTTGGTTTCACCACTAATGTGAAGCATATCATATTGCAGGCCTTGTAGGGATGTCACCCACTTCATGATGCGTCTGGAGACTCCCTCCAGACCACCTTTGGTAAATATTCCTATTAGGGGTTTATGGTCTGTACATACTGTGAATTCTCTGCCCCACAAATATCTTTTGAACTTTTCCACTCCCCAGACACAAGCCAATGCTTCCTTTTCTACCACTGAATATCTGTTCTCAGGTCCTTTGAGAGATCTAGAGGCAAATGCTATGGTGTGTAAGCCCTCCTGATCTTCCTGCATTAGGACTGCCCCAATACCATAGTCACTTGCATCCACAAATAGTAATGAATGTCTACTTTATTTAAACGTTTTCAAGATGGGTGCATTGACTATAGCATCTTTAATCTTACCAAACTCTTCCTCACAAGATTCATTCCACTTGAACGTAACACCTTTACGAGTCAACATCCTCATGTTCCTTGACAAATTTGCCAACCCTCTAACAAACTTGCCATAAAATTCAACCAGACCTAGAAAAGATAGTATATCTGCTTTGGATTTTGGTGCTTCCATCTTGCGAATAGCTTCTATGGCCTTTTCTTTGGGTTTGATCCCTTCACCTGTAATTTCATGACCTAGATATTCAACTTTGTCAGTTTTGAATATGCATTTCTCTAACGATACTGTAAGGCCAGCCTCTTTGAATATGTTCAACACTCTCTCTAACCTTTTATCATGTTCTGCTTCATTTTTCCCACATACTAGCACATCATCCTGGTAACACATGACACCTCTCTCTCCTCCCAGTAATCTGTACATGACGTTCTGAAATACACTAGCTGCTGAAATCAATCCAAATGGCATTCTTATACATCTGAAAAGGCCAATAGGGGTAATGAAAGCTGTGAGATCTCTCGAATCAGGGTGTAATTCTACTTGGTGATATGCAGATTTGAGGTCAATAAGAGAAAATACTTTGGAATCAGACACCCCTGCCAATAAATCATCTATTCTGGGTAAAGGAAATTTGTCAGCCACTACATTTTTATTCAGGTGTCTAAGGTCTATGCATATCCGCAGAGATCCACTGCTCTTTCTCACTATTACAATAGGACTAACCCACTCTGAGGAATCAATTCTCTCTATCACCCCTTCACTTTCCATTTTATTCAATTCACTCTCTACATCTTTTCTCAGGGCCAAGGGAATGGTCCGTAATTTGGCAACTTTGGGAATGGCATCCCTTTTCAAACTAATTTTGTGCACAAATCCCTTCAAGCACCCTAACTTAGTGCCACTCATATGCCCTCTGGCCCCTTCCATAACAATGCTCGAGACCGATTTTCCACCGGATTTTCCACCTTCAACAGTCAAAACCTGTTCTGGGTGGCTTGCTTCAAGTCTTATCTTGAGCTCTGCCTGATCGCTCCAGGACAACAGCTCTCCACCTCTGTTGGCTACATGGATAGTCCCTAACGCCTTCCTGTCTTTGAATTGGAGCTCAGCTTCAAAGCACCCTAAAATTTCTATGGGCACATCTCCATAAGCATTTGCTCTGACTACATTCTCCCACAATGTACAACATCCAAATTTCTCCTTCCACACTTGCACACTTATCAAAGTATAATCTGCTCCACTGTCCATGAGCATTGATACTGGCACCCCTCCAACTAACACAGTTGCATATGGTTTCTTTTTCTTGACCTTCCCATCAATGGCATTGACTGAAAATATAACTTCTCTACCAGCATCATCAATTGATATAAATTCTTGATCTGCATTGACTTCATGTATTTGACTTGGGGCGGTATAAAAATTCCTACAGCATCTAGCCATGTGTCCTCTGACCCCACATTCATTACATATAATGTTTGATGCATAACATTCTTTGTCAGATGCTTTGTGATATAGACTCCCACATCTGAAACACCTCCTAATTGATGCACCTCTAGGATAACCAGAGTCCCTGCCACCCCTGAATGTAACATTCTCACTGGGCGACCCTCTGGTAGATGATCCTTGTCCCCATGCTCTGGTAAAGGGACCTTGGCGACCCTCAGGTCTCCTACCCATTTGCCAAGTGCGACGCGCAGTTGCCGCACCTCTCTGCATCACTCTCGAAACCTTATGTATGGCAGCTTCATTGTCATCAGTTTTGGGCTTATCTTGAGATGTATTATCCACTTGAAGCATTTGTATACATTTGTCTGTGTGTTCTATCATTTTCGCTATCTCAATTGCTCTATCAAGAGAAGGATTTCTTTCCTTCCATAACTCCTTCCTGATGTTATCATTAGAACACTTAATCATGAGTTGGTCCCTGACATGCTCATCTCGACAATGGTCAAATCTACATTTGATGGCTAAACCTCTAAGAGCAGTTACAAATTCCTCAATACTCTCTCCAGTTTTTTGAGTTCTCGTGGCAAATTTGTACCTTTCAAGAATTATATTTTCTTCAACACAGTAGTGTTTGTCTAATTTTGCTAATGTTTTCTCATATGGACCCCCATCAGGAATGTCTGGAGGTTCTGGTAGTTTTTTGACCACTTCCTGTCCTGCGGCACCTAAACAGTGAAATAGGAGCGCCTCTTTGCGCTCATTGGAGAAATTGGGTCCAAATGCTGCCAGTGCATATTTTTGAAAACCCTCTTTCCAGTCTATCCAACGCACTCTGGGCTCACCTGGTGTAGGCAGGAAGAAAATTGGGGCTGGGACGTTTGCCATGTTGTGAATTAATTAATGTCACCCCCAGGTAGGAAACCTTACACAGCCACACTGTCACTTACTTGTACTTAAATTTTATAAGGTGTGATTTCAGGTGGAACCTGTGCTGATATTGTCAGCGCTGTCTGTGGTAGTTGCAATTTGTGATCCACAGGTCAGCCTCCTCCGTAATCCACAGGTGATCCAATTTGTGATCCACAGGTCATCCAACCTCCTCAATATTCGTGCTCAGCTCCAGTATGCTTTTATGGTTCTCCCCACTGCCAGGCACTGACTTCTTTCTTGGTGCTCCGCTCCAAAATGCGCTTTGCTGGTTTACTCCACTCCAGGAGGATGGCCGTGTTTCTCGCCTGCTATTACACAACACATCTAGTGTAACACTCCGTCCATTTGCATCCAAACTGTAATCAATATTGCTGCAGTGTTGCTGCTGCTGGGGGCCTTTTCTCCTTGGCCCAATCCTCGTCGCCAATGTTAATATGTAAATGACCACGCTTCACGCTGATGCTTGTCTTTATAGAGAGGCTTTATTTCTTTAGTTCATCCAAGAGAAAGGCCCCCAGCTGTAGCTGTCCTCCTGCTCTCAATCCTCTCTCTCTCTGCTGCTAGAATGTGGAACCTTTGCTTAATCATAACAACAAAGGTTCCTTGGTAACTAGGTTACATGGCAGCAGCTGAATTGATGTGATTGTAAACTCAATGAAGTAAATGTAACCACCTCCTAACACAGGTCCTAGCATTTGATCACACCTGACGTTCTTTATCATTATTTAGCTTACAAGGCCTCTGTTTACTTCAGCTGAGCTCTGGTTGTTGTTGCAGTGTTTCTGTGTATGCCCTGTCTTCTGGTCCCTGGTCCCTCATTCCTAGGTGCTTGTTCACAAGTCCTCGGATTTCACTTTAGCTTACTAGATTCCCTTTCTAGCACTCATATGTTTTTCGGCCTGCACTTTCCTGTGAGTCTCTTTTCCTGAACAGTGCAGTTTGTGTTCTGTAGTTCTTTGACCTTGCTGGACTAGGCGGCCTACTACCCTGGTCCCTCATTCCTAATTGCTTATTCATGAGTCTTTGGATTTCACTTTAGCTTGCCAGATACCCTTTCTAGCACTCATTGGTTTTTCGGCCTGCACTTTCCTGTGAGTCTCTTTTCCTATGACAGTGCAGTTTGTCTGCATTCTATATAGTTCTTTGACCTTGCTGGACTAGGCCGCCTACTACCCTGGTCCCTCATTCCTAGTTCATTGTTCATGAGTCTTTGGATTTCTCTTTAGCTTGCTAGATTCCCTTTCTAGCACTCCTCTGTTTTTCGGCCTGCACTTTCCTGTGAGTCTCTTTTCCTATGGCATTGCAGTTTGTCTGTGTTCTGTATAGTTCTTTGACCTTGCTGGACTAGGCGGCCTACTACCCTGGTCCCTCATTCCTAGTTGCTTGTTCAAGAGTCTTTGGATTTCTCTTTAGCTTGCTAGATTCCCTTTCTAGCACTCCTCTGTTTTTCAGCCTGCACTTTCCTGTGAGTCTCTTTTCCTATGGCATTGCAGTTTGTCTGTGTTCTGTATAGTTCTTTGACCTTGCTGGACTAGGCGGCCTACTACCCTGGTCCCTCATTCCTAGTTGCTTGTTCAAGAGTCTTTAGATTTCTCTCTATCTTACTAGCTTCCCTTTCTAGCACTCATCTGTTTTTCGGCCTGCACTTTCCTGTGAGTCTCTTTTCCTATGGCAGTGCAGTTTGTCTGTGTTCTGTATAGTTCTTTGACCTTGCTGGACTAGGCGGCCTACTACCCTGGTCCCTCATTCCTAGTTGCTTGTTCAAGAGTCTTTAGATTTCTCTCTATCTTGCTAGCTTCCCTTTCTAGCACTCATCTGTTTTTCGGCCTGCACTTTCCTGTGAGTCTCTTTTCCTATGACAGTGCAGTTTGTCTGTGTTCTGTAGTTCGTTGACCATGCTGGACTAGGCAACCTACGACCTTGGATCCCTGAGAGGCCCCTCTTTTCAGAGTTTTTTTCTTTTCATTGTTTCCTTTTCTTTTTCTGTGCTAGATGAGGGGAATGGGGGGGCTTTAAGACTTGTTCTTCTGCCTCCTTGTTTCTTGACACCTTTTTTGAGATTTGTTCTTGGTTTTCCCAATGGTGTTCTGCAGCTTGCTAGATTCCCATTCTAGCACTCATCTGTTTTTCGGCCTGCACCTTCCTGTGAGTCTCTTTTCATATGACAGTGCAGTTTGTCTGTGTTATGTAGTTCTTTGACCTTGCTGGACTAGGCGGCCTACTGCCCTGGTCCCTCAATCCTAGTTGCTTGTTAATGTGTCTTTGGATTTCACTTTAGCTTGCTAGATTCCCTTTCTTGCACTCATCTGTTCTTTGGCCTGCACTTTCCTGTGAGTCTCTTTTCCTATGACTGTGCAGTTTGTCTGTGTTCTGTAGTTCTTTGACCTTGCTGGACTAGGCAGCCTACTACCCTGGTCCCTCATTCCTAGTTGCTTGTTCATGAGTCTTGGGATTTCACTTTAGCTTGCTAGATTCCCTCTCTAGCACTCATCTGTTCTTCCGCCTTCACTTTCCTGTGAGTCTCTTTTCCTGAACAGTGCAGTTTGTCTGTGTTCTGTAGTTCTTTGACCTTGCTGGACTAGGCAGCCTACTACCCTGGTCCCTCATTCCTAGTTGCTTGTTCATGAGTCTTTGGATTTCTCTTTAGCTTGCTAGATTCCCTTTCTAGCACTCCTCTGTTTTTCGGCCTGCACTTTCCTGTGAGTCTCTTTTCCTATGGCATTGCAGTTTGTCTGTGTTCTGTATAGTTCTTTGACCTTGCTGGACTAGGCGGCCTACTACCCTGGTCCCTCATTCCTAGTTGCTTGTTCAAGAGTCTTTAGATTTCTCTCTATCTTACTAGCTTCCCTTTCTAGCACTCATCTGTTTTTCGGCCTGCACTTTCCTGTGAGTCTCTTTTCCTATGGCAGTGCAGTTTGTCTGTGTTCTGTATAGTTCTTTGACCTTGCTGGACTAGGCGGCCTACTACCCTGGTCCCTCATTCCTAGTTGCTTGTTCAAGAGTCTTTAGATTTCTCTCTATCTTGCTAGCTTCCCTTTCTAGCACTCATCTGTTTTTCGGCCTGCACTTTCCTGTGAGTCTCTTTTCCTATGACAGTGCAGTTTGCCTGTGTTCTGTAGTTCGTTGACCATGCTGGACTAGGCAACCTACGACCTTGGATCCCTGAGAGGCCCCTCTTTTCAGAGTTTTTTTCTTTTCATTGTTTCCTTTTCTTTTTCTGTGCTAGATGAAGGGAATGGGGGGGCTTTAAGACTTGTTCTTCTGCCTCCTTGTTTCTTGACACCTTTTTTGAGATTTGTTCTTGGTTTTCCCAATGGTGTTCTGCAGCTTGCTAGATTCCCATTCTAGCACTCATCTGTTTTTCGGCCTGCACCTTCCTGTGAGTCTCTTTTCATATGACAGTGCAGTTTGTCTGTGTTATGTAGTTCTTTGACCTTGCTGGACTAGGCGGCCTACTGCCCTGGTCCCTCAATCCTAGTTGCTTGTTAATGTGTCTTTGGATTTCACTTTAGCTTGCTAGATTCCCTTTCTAGCACTCATCTGTTCTTTGGCCTGCACTTTCCTGTGAGTCTCTTTTCCTATGACTGTGCAGTTTGTCTGTGTTCTGTAGTTCTTTGACCTTGCTGGACTAGGCAGCCTACTACCCTGGTCCCTCATTCCTAGTTGCTTGTTCATGAGTCTTTGGATTTCACTTTAGCTTGCTAGATTCCCGTTCTAGCACTCATCTGTTCTTCCGCCTTCACTTTCCTGTGAGACTCTTTTCCTGAACAGTGCAGTTTGTCTGTGTTCTGTAGTTCTTTGACCTTGCTGGACTAGGCAGCCTACTACCCTGGTCCCTCATTCCTAGTTGCTTGTTCATGAGTCTTTGGATTTCACTTTAGCTTGCTAGATTCCCTTTCTAGCACTCATCTGTTCTTCCGCCTTCACTTTCCTGTGAGTCTCTTTTCCTGAACAGTGCAGTTTGTCTGTGTTCTGTAGTTCTTTGACCTTGCTGGACTAGGCAGCCTACTACCCTGGTCCCTCATTCCTAGTTGCTTGTTCATGAGTCTTTGTATTTCTCTCTATCTTGCTAGCTTCCCTTTCTAGCACTCATCTGTTTTTCGGCCTGCACTTTCCTGTGAGTCTCTTTTCCTATGACAGTGCAGTTTGCCTGTGTTCTGTATAGTTCTTTGACCTTGCTGGACTAGGCGGCCTACTACCCTGGTCCCTCATTCCTAGTTGCTTGTTCAAGAGTCTTTAGATTTCTCTCTATCTTGCTAGCTTCCCTTTCTAGCACTCATCTGTTTTTCGGCCTGCACTTTCCTGTGAGTCTCTTTTCCTATGACAGTGCAGTTTGCCTGTGTTCTGTAGTTCGTTGACCATGCTGGACTAGGCAACCTACGACCTTGGATCCCTGAGAGGCCCCTCTTTTCAGAGTTTTTTTCTTTTCATTGTTTCCTTTTCTTTTTCTGTGCTAGATGAAGGGAATGGGGGGGGCTTTAAGACTTGTTCTTCTGCCTCCTTGTTTCTTGACACCTTTTTTGAGATTTGTTCTTGGTTTTCCCAATGGTGTTCTGCAGCTTGCTAGATTCCCATTCTAGCACTCATCTGTTTTTCGGCCTGCACCTTCCTGTGAGTCTCTTTTCATATGACAGTGCAGTTTGTCTGTGTTATGTAGTTCTTTGACCTTGCTGGACTAGGCGGCCTACTGCCCTGGTCCCTCAATCCTAGTTGCTTGTTAATGTGTCTTTGGATTTCACTTTAGCTTGCTAGATTCCCTTTCTAGCACTCATCTGTTCTTTGGCCTGCACTTTCCTGTGAGTCTCTTTTCCTATGACTGTGCAGTTTGTCTGTGTTCTGTAGTTCTTTGACCTTGCTGGACTAGGCAGCCTACTACCCTGGTCCCTCATTCCTAGTTGCTTGTTCATGAGTCTTTGGATTTCACTTTAGCTTGCTAGATTCCCTCTCTAGCACTCATCTGTTCTTCCGCCTTCACTTTCCTGTGAGACTCTTTTCCTGAACAGTGCAGTTTGTCTGTGTTCTGTAGTTCTTTGACCTTGCTGGACTAGGCAGCCTACTACCCTGGTCCCTCATTCCTAGTTGCTTGTTCATGAGTCTTTGGATTTCACTTTAGCTTGCTAGATTCCCTTTCTAGCACTCATCTGTTCTTCCGCCTTCACTTTCCTGTGAGTCTCTTTTCCTGAACAGTGCAGTTTGTCTGTGTTCTGTATAGTTCTTTGACCTTGCTGGACTAGGCAGCCTACTACCCTGGTCCCTCATTCCTAGTTGCTTGTTCATGAGTCTTTGGATTTCACTTTAGCTTGCTAGATTCCCTTTCTAGCACTCATCTGTATTTCGGCCTGCACTCTCCTGTGAGTCTCTTTTTCTATGGCAGGGCAGTTTGTCTGTGTTCTGCAGTTCTTTGACCTTGCTGGACTAGGCAGCCTACTACCCTGGATCACTGAAAGGCCCCTCTTTTCAGAGTTTTTGTTTTCATTCTTTTTCTGTGCTAGACGGAGGGTGGGACGGGGGTTGGTCTACGATTTGTTCTTCTGCCTCCTTGTTCCTTGACACCTTTTTTGAGATTTGTTCTTGGTGTCCTTACCGGTGTTCTGCAGCCTACCCTCAACCCCGCAAACGCTGCTCTAGTTTTGATCCCTTTCCCCTGCAAGGTGCAGGTGGGGGGCGGGGGGAGGTGGTTCAGACTTGTTCTCAGGTCTTCCATCCTCTCGTTCCTTGACTGCCTTGGAGGTTTATTCTTGCTTTGTATCCCTTGACTCCATGTGTCCATGCGGATGATTGGGAGTGGTGTGGGGTGTGTTCTTCTCTGTCATAGAAACACTGCTCCTACTTGTCTCTGGTCAGGTTCCTTCTGCATGAGATGATCCTTTGCTATTGTAGCCTTTCAGGGTCCCGGTTTGATTGGCCGGGTTCACCAGGTGGTGTTTCTTGAGTATTTGTCTTATATAACTTTCCATGGAGTCATAAGGAGCTTCCATCTACTTACATCCCTTCCCCTTTCATATTGTTTGCATAACCTCCTGGGTGTTAGTGTGCAGGTATCTTGTCTCCTGAGATCGTTCTGTTTACTCTCTGTGTGATCTTGTGCACATTTCTCTTGACCGTGTACCCTGCCTTCTGTCTCACTTTAACAGCTGCAAACTGCTGTCCCGAACACTAACCCAGATGACGGCAGGTTTTCTATGGAACGTGAAACCTTCTTGTGGTGAAAAGTGGTGTTCTGCATAAGGAGCACAGAGGAAGGACACGACCAGCAGACACTCGCCACATTGGGGCAGAGTTCAGTCTCGCTCCATAAAGGAAATGGGCATCTAGGGATAAAGAACTCTTTGGGCATGGTCAGACGAAGGTGCCCGAGATGTAATGTGAGTGGTCGTGAATAGCACTGTTCTGCCACGTTTGGGGGCCTTGCTGCACGTGGTCTCTAGCAGTCTCTAGCAGGGTCTGTGAGAGGGCTGTCATCTGTCTGTCCCATACCCTCACGTGACCCTCTCATATCTGCAGCATTGGGAATTATGCCCAGCATCTAGCAGGATCTGTGAGAGGGCCGTCATCTGTCTGTCGCACACCCTCACTGCAGCCTATCATATCTGCAGCATTGGGAATTATGTCCAGCATCTAGCAAGGTCTGTAAGAGGGCCGTCATCTGTCTGTCGCACACCCTCACTGCAGCCTCTCATATCTGCAGCATTGGGAATAATGTCCAGCATCTAGCAGGGTCTGTGAGAGGGCCGCCATCTGTCTGTCGCACACCCTCACTGCAGCCTCTCATATCTGCAGCATTGGGAATTATGCCCAGCATCTAGCAGGGTCCGCGAGAGGGCTGTCATCTGTCTGTCACACGCCCTCACGTCAGCCGCTTATATCTGCAGCATTGGGAATTAGCAGGGTCTGTGAGAGGGCCATCATCTGTCTGTTGCACACCCTCGATGCAGTCTCTCATATCTGCAGCATTGGGAATTATGTCCCGTATCTAGCAGGGTCTGTGAGAGGGCTGACATCTGTCTGTCGCACACCCTCATGTTAGCCTCTCATATCGGCAGCATTGGGAATTATGTCCAGCATCTAGCAGGGTCTGTGAGAGGGCGGTCATCTGTCTGTCGCACACCCTCACTGCAGCCTCTCATATCTGCAGCATTGGGAATTATGTCCAGCATCTAGCAGGGTCTGTGAGAGGGCTGTCATCTGTCTGTCGCACACCCTCACTGCAGCCTCTCATATCTGCAGCATTGGGAATTATGTCCAACATCTAGCAGGGTCTGTGAGAGGGCCGTCATCTGTCTGTCGCACACCCTCACCGCAGCCTCTCATATCTGCAGCATTGGGAATTATGTCCAACATCTAGCAGTGTCTGTGAGAAGGCCGTCATCTGTCTGTCGCACACCCTCACTGCAGTCTCTCATATCTGCAGCGTTGGGAATTATGTCCCGCATCTAGCAAGGTCTGTGAGAGGGCTGTCATCTGTCTGTCACACACCCTCATGTCAGCCTCTTATATCTGCAGCATTGGGAATTAGCAGGGTCAGTGAGAGGGCCGTCATCTGTCTGTCGCACACCCTCACGTCAGCCTCTCATATCTGCAGCATTGGGAATTATGCCCAGCATCTAGCAGGGTCTGTGAGAGGGCTGTCATCTGTCTGTCACGTCAGCCTCTCATATCCGCAGAATTGGGAATTATGTCCAGCATCTAGCAGGGTCTGTGAGAGGGCCGTCATCTGTCTGTCACGTCAGCCTCTCATATCTGCAGAATTGGGAATTATGTCCAGCATCTAGCAGGGTCTGTGAGAGGGCTGTCATCTGTCTGTCGCACACCCTCACTGCAGCCTCTCATATCTGCAGCATTGGGAATTATGCCCAGCATCTAGCAGGGTCCGCGAGAGGGCTGTCATCTGTCTGTCACACACCCTCACGTCAGCCGCTTATATCTGCAGCATTGGGAATTAGCAGGGTCTGTGAGAGGGCCGTCATCTGTCTGTCGCACACCCTCACCGCAGCCTCTCATATCTGCAGCATTGGAACTTATGTCCAGCATCTAGCAGGGTCTGTGAGAGGGCTGTCATCTGTCTGTCGCACACCCTCACTGCAGCCTCTCATATCTGCAGCATTGGGAATTATGTCCAGCATCTAGCAGGGTCTGTGAGAGGGCTGTCATCTGTCTGTCGCACACCCTCACTGCAGCCTCTCATATCTGCAGCATTGGGAATTATGTCCAACATCTAGCAGGGTCTGTGAGAGGGCCGTCATCTGTCTGTCGCACACCCTCACCGCAGCCTCTCATATCTGCAGCATTGGGAATTATGTCCAACATCTAGCAGTGTCTGTGAGAGGGCTGTCATCTGTCTGTCGCACACCCTCACTGCAGTCTCTCATATCTGCAGCGTTGGGAATTATGTCCCGCATCTAGCAGGGTCTGTGAGAGGGCTGTCATCTGTCTGTCACACACCCTCATGTCAGCCTCTTATATCTGCAGCATTGGGAATTAGCAGGGTCAGTGAGAGGGCCGTCATCTGTCTGTCGCACACCCTCACGTCAGCCTCTCATATCTGCAGCATTGGGAATTATGCCCAGCATCTAGCAGGGTCTGTGAGAGGGCTGTCATCTGTCTGTCACGTCAGCCTCTCATATATGCAGAATTGGGAATTATGTCCAGCATCTAGCAGGGTCTGTGAGAGGGCCGTCATCTGTCTGTCACGTCAGCCTCCCATATCTGCAGAATTGGGAATTATGTCCAGCATCTAGCAGGGTCTGTGAGAGGGCTGTCATCTGTCTGTCGCACACCCTCACTGCAGCCTCTCATATCTGCAGCATTGGGAATTATGCCCAGCATCTAGCAGGGTCCGCGAGAGGGCTGTCATCTGTCTGTCACACACCCTCACGTCAGCCGCTTATATCTGCAGCATTGGGAATTAGCAGGGTCTGCGAGAGGGCCGTCATCTGTCTGTTGCACACCCTCGATGCAGTCTCTCATATCTGCAGCATTGGGAATTATGTCCCGTATCTTGCAGGGTCTGTGAGAGGGCTGTCATCTGTCTGTCGCACACCCTCACGTGACCCTCTCATATCTGCAGCATTGGGAATTATGTCCAGCATCTAGCAGGGTCTGTGTGAGGGCTGTCATCTGTCTGTCGCACACCCTCACTGCAGCCTCTCATATCTGCAGCATTGGGAATTATGCCCAGTATCTTGCAGGGTCTGTGAGAGGGCTGTCATCTGTCTGTCGCACACCCTCACGTGACCCTCTCATATCTGCAGCATTGGGAATTATGTCCAGCATCTAGCAGGGTCTGTGAGAGGGCTGTCATCTGTCTGTCGCACACCCTCACTGCAGCCTCTCATATCTGCAGCATTGGGAATTATGTCCAACATCTAGCAGGGTCTGTGAGAGGGCCGTCATCTGTCTGTCGCACACCCTCACCACAGCCTCTCATATCTGCAGCATTGGGAATTATGTCCAACATCTAGCAGGGTCTGTGAGAGGGCCGTCATCTGTCTGTCGCACACCCTCACTGCAGTCTCTCATATCTGCAGCGTTGGGAATTATGTCCCGCATCTAGCAGGGTCTGTGAGAGGGCTGTCATCTGTCTGTTGCACACCCTCACCGCAGCCTCTCATATCTGCAGCATTGGGAATTATGTCCAACATCTAGCAGGGTCTGTGAGAGGGCCGTCATCTGTCGGTCGCACACCCTCACTGCAGTCTCTCATATCTGCAGCATTGGGAATTATGCCCAGCATCTAGCAGGGTCTGTGAGAGGGCTGTCATCTGTCTGTCACGTCAGCCTCTCATATCTGCAGAATTGGGAATTATGTCCAGCATGCAGCAGGGTCTGTGAGAGGGCCGTCATCTGTCTGTCACGTCAGCCTCTCATATCTGCAGAATTGGGAATTATGTCCAGCATCTAGCAGGGTCTGTGAGAGGGCCGTCATCTGTCTGTCACGTCAGCCTCTCATATCTGCAGAATTGGGAATTATGTCCAGCATCTAGCAGGGTCTGTGAGAGGGCTGTCATCTGTCTGTCGCACACCCTCACTGCAGCCTCTCATATCTGCAGCATTGGGAATTATGCCCAGCATCTAGCAGGGTCCGCGAGAGGGCTGTCATCTGTCTGTCACACACCCTCACGTCAGCCGCTTATATCTGCAGCATTGGGAATTAGCAGGGTCTGCGGGGCCGTCATCTGTCTGTTGCACACCCTCGATGCAGTCTCTCATATCTGCAGCATTGGGAATTATGTCCCGTATCTAGCAGGGTCTGTGAGAGGGCTGACATCTGTCTGTCGCACACCCACATGTCAGCCTCTCATATCGGCAGCATTGGGAATTATGTCCAGCATCTAGCAGGGTCTGTGAGAGGGCGATCATCTGTCTGTCGCACACCCTCACTGCAGCCTCTCATATCTGCAGCATTGGGAATTATGTCCAGCATCTAGCAGGGTCTGTGAGAGGGCTGTCATCTGTCTGTCGCACACCCTCACTGCAGCCTCTCATATCTGCAGCATTGGGAATTATGTCCAGCATCTAGCAGGGTCTGTGAGAGGGCCGTCATCTGTCTGTCGCACACCCTCACGTCATACTCTCATATCTGCAGCATTGGGAATTATGTCCAGCATCTAGCACGGTCTGTGAGAGGGCCGTCATCTGTCTGTCGCACACCCTCACTGCAGCCTCTCATATCTGCAGCATTGGGAATTATGTCCAGCATCTAGCAGGGTCAGTGAGAGGGCCGCCATCTGTCTGTCGCACACCCTCACTGCAGCCTCTCATATCTGCAGCATTGGGAATTATGTCCAGCATCTAGCAGGGTCTGTGAGAGGGCGGTCATCTGTCTGTCGCACACCCTCACTGCTGCCTCTCATATCTGCAGCATTGGGAATTATATCCAGCATCTAGCAGGGTCTGTGAGAGGGCTGTCTTCTGTCTGTCGCACACCTTCACTGCAGCCTCTCATATCTGCAGCATTGGGAATTATGTCCAGCATCTAGCAGGGTCTGTGAGAGGGCTGTCATCTGTCTGTCGCACACCCTCACTGCAGCCTCTCATATCTGCAGCATTGGCAATTATGTCCAGCATCTAGCAGGGTCTGTGAGAGGGCCGTCAACTGTCTGTCGCACACCCTCACGTCATACTCTCATATCTGCAGCATTGGGAATTGTGTCCAGCATCTAGCAGGGTCTGTGAAAGGGCTGTCATCTGTCTGTCGCACACCCTCACCGCAGCCTCTCATATCTGCAGCATTGGGACTTATGTCCAGCATCTAGCAGGGTCTGTGAGAGGGCTGTCATCTGTCTGTCGCACACCCTCACTGCAGCCTCTCATATCTGCAGCATTGGGAATAATGTCCAGCATCTAGCAGGGTCTGTGAGAGGGCTGTCATCTGTCTGTCGCACACCCTCACTGCAGCCTCTCATATCTGCAGCATTGGGAACTAGCAGGGTCAGTGAGAGGGCCGTCATCTGTCTGTCGCACACCCTCACGTCAGCCTCTCATATCTGCAGCATTGGGAATTATGCCCAGCATCTAACAGGGTCTGTGAGAGGGCTGTCATCTGTCTGTCACGTCAGCCTCTCATATCTGCAGAATTGGGAATTATGTCCAACATCTAGCAGGGTCTGTGAGAGGGCCGTCATCTGTCTGTCGCACACCCTCACCGCAGCCTCTCATATCTGCAGCATTGGGAATTATGTCCAACATCTAGCAGTCTCTGTGAGAGGGCTGTCATCTGTCTGTCGCACACCCTCACTGCAGTCTCTCATATCTGCAGCGTTGGGAATTATGTCCCGCATCTAGCAGGGTCTGTGAGAGGGCTGTCATCTGTCTGTCACACACCCTCATGTCAGCCTCTTATATCTGCAGCATTGGGAACTAGCAGGGTCAGTGAGAGGGCCGTCATCTGTCTGTCGCACACCCTCACGTCAGCCTCTCATATCTGCAGCATTGGGAATTATGCCCAGCATCTAACAGGGTCTGTGAGAGGGCTGTCATCTGTCTGTCACGTCAGCCTCTCATATCTGCAGAATTGGGAATTATGTCCAGCATCTAGCAGGGTCTGTGAGAGGGCTGTCATCTGTCTGTCGCACACCCTCACTGCAGCCTCTCATATCTGCAGCATTGGGAATTATGCCCAGCATCTAGCAGGGTCTGCGAGAGGGCTGTCATCTGTCTGTCACACACCCTCACGTCAGCCGCTTATATCTGCAGCATTGGGAATTAGCAGGGTCTGTGAGAGGGCCGTCATCTGTCTGTTACACACACTCGATGCAGTCTCTCATATCTGCAGCATTGGGAATTATGTCCAGCATCTAGCAGGGTCTGTGAGAGGGCCGTCATCTGTCTGTCGCACACCCTCACATCATACTCTCATATCTGCAGCATTGGGAATTATGTCCAGCATCTAGCAGGGTATGTGAGAGGGCCGTCATCTGTCTGTCGCACACCCTCACTGCAGCCTCTCATATCTGCAGCATTGGGAATTATGTCCAGCATCTAGCAAGGTCTGTGAGAGGGCCGTCATCTGTCTGTCGCACACCCTCACTGCAGCCTCTCATATCTGCAGCATTGGGAATAATGTCCAGCATCTAGCAGGGTCTGTGAGAGGGCCGCGATCTGTCTGTCGCACACCCTCACTGCAGCCTCTCATATCTGCAGCATTGGGAATTATGTCCAGCATCTAGCAGGGTCTGTGAGAGGGCGGTCATCTATCTGTCGCACACCCTCACTGCAGCCTCTCATATCTGCAGCATTGGGAATTATGTCCAGCATCTAGCAGGGTCTGTGAGAGGGCTGTCTTCTGTCTGTCGCACACCCTCACTGCAGCCTCTCATATCTGCAGCATTGGGACTTATGTCCAGCATCTAGCAGGGTCTGTGAGAGGGCTGTCTTCTGTCTGTCGCACACCCTCACTGCAGCCTCTCATATCTGCAGCATTGGGAATTATTTCCAGCATATAGCAGGGTCTGTGAGAGGGCTGTTGTCATCTGTCGCACACCCTCACTGCAGCCTCTCATATATGCAGCATTGGGAATTATGTCCCGCATCTAGCAGGGTCTGTGAGAGGGCCGTCATCTGTCTGTCGCACACCCTCACTGCAGCCTCTCATATCTGCAGCATTGGGAATTATGTCCCGCATCTAGCAGGGTCTGTGAGAGGGCTGTCTTCTGTCTGTCGCACACCTTCACTGCAGCCTCTCATATCTGCAGCATTGGGAATTATGTCCAGCATCTAGCAGGGTCTGTGAGAGGGCTGTCATCTGTCTGTCGCACACCCTCACTGCAGCCTCTCATATCTGCAGCATTGGCAATTATGTCCAGCATCTAGCAGGGTCTGTGAGAGGGCCGTCAACTGTCTGTCGCACACCCTCACGTCATACTCTCATATCTGCAGCATTGGGAATTATGTCCAGCATATAGCAGGGTCTGTGAGAAGGCTGTCTTCTGTCTGCCGCACACCCTCACTGCAGCCTCTCATATCTGCAGCATTGGGAATTATGTCCAGCATCTAGCAGGGTCTGTGAGAGGGCTGTCATCTGTCTGTCGCACACCCTCACTGCAGCCTCTCATATCTGCAGCATTGGGAATTATGTCCAGCATCTAGCAGGGTCTGTGAGAGGGCCGTCATCTGTCTGTCGCACACCCTCACGTCATACTCTCATATCTGCAGCATTGGGAATTATGTCCAGCATCTAGCGGGGTCTGTGAGAGGGCTGTCATCTGTCTGTCGCACACCCTCACCGCAGCCTCTCATATCTGCAGCATTGAGATTTATGTCCAGCATCTAGCAGGGTCTGTGAGAGGGGTGTCTTCTGTCTGTCGCACACCCTCACTGCAGCCTCTCATATATGCAGCATTGGGAATTATGTCCCGCATCTAGCAGGGTCTGTGAGAGGGCTGTCATCTGTCTGTCACACACCCTCACGTCAGCCGCTTATATCTGCAGCATTGGGAATTAGCAGGGTCTGCGGGGCCGTCATCTGTCTGTTGCACACCCTCGATGCAGTCTCTCATATCTGCAGCATTGGGAATTATGTCCAGCATCTAGCGGGGTCTGTGAGAGGGCTGTCATCTGTCTGTCGCACACTCTCACCGCAGCCTCTCATATCTGCAGCATTGGGAATTATGTCCAGCATATAGCAGGGTCTGTGAGAGGGCTGTCATCTGTCTGTCGCACACCCTCACTGCAGCCTCTCATATCTGCAGCATTGGGAATTATGTCCCGCATCTAGCAGGGTCTGTGAGAGGGCTGTCATCTGTCTGTCACACACCCTCACCGCAGCCTCTCATATCTGCAACATTGGGAATTATGTCCATTATATAGCAGGGTCTGTGAGAGGGCTGTCATCTGTCTGTCGCACACCCTCACCGCAGCCTCTCATATCTGCAGCATTGGAAATTATGTCCAGCATATAGCAGGGTCTGTGAGAGGGCTGTCATCTGTCTGTCGCACACCCTCACTGCAGCCTCTCATATCTGCAGCATTGGGAATTATGTCCTGCATCTAGCAGGGTCTGTGAGAGGGCTATCATCTGTCTGTCGCACACCCTCACTGCAGCCTCTCATATCTGCAGCATTGGGAATTATGTCCCGCATCTAGCAGGGTCTGTGAGGGGGCTGTCATCTGTCTGTCGCAAACCCTCACCACAGCCTCTCATATCTGCAGCATTGGGAATTATGTCCTGCAGCTCGCAGGGTCTATGAGAGGGCTGTCATCTGTCTGTCGCACACCCTCACTGCAGCCTCTCATATCTGCAGCATTGGGAATTATGTCCTGCAGCTAGCAGGGTCTATGAGAGGGCTGTCATCTGTCTGTCGCACACCCTCACCGCAGCCTCTCATATCTGCAGCATTGGGAATTATGTCCAGCATCTAGCAGGGTCAGTGAGAGGGCTGGCATCGGTCTGTCGCTGTCACGCTCACCTGGTCTCCACGGGGGCGTCGCACGAAGCTGCACGAAGGACGCCTGTACGCGCGTTGCACGAGGCTGAGTGAGGAATGCTTGCACGCGTCTTCCCTCTCACTGTCACTTCCCAGGAAGCGTTTGTTTAGAATGTCGAAACGAGATGTTTACCAGCCGTGAGGAGCGGGTTTGGTTCCCACCTCCCGTAACCTCCTGGTGCCCCTCTCTGTTTATGCATCACCTTGGGTGTTTCAATGGCGGGTTCTCCGTCCTGCAACTACTCGCAGGGGTGCAGTATGTTCCAGCCTCTTCTCTGGATCTAGTTGCTTCACTGATCCTGCGGGGCTGTAGCAGAGTCTTGAATAACTTGACTCAGTAGGTAAGTCTCTATGCCAATAGATGCTTGGTATAGTTTGCTTAATGTCTTTGTTGCCCAAGTTCTCACTATTGTTCTTTGATTTCTTTCAGGTGCGGTTTTGGGGGTTTTCTGATGAAGATTTGCCTCCTCCCACAACGCTGAGCAGAATTCCTGCGGGTGAGTATTAGCGCGAGTGCATGGCGCTGGAATGTCTTTAAAAGGTTTCTTTCCCGTGCGCAACTAACTTGCTGTTCTTTTCTTTTCTGCAATGCAGGTGCGGCGCGACTCCGGAACGGCGATCGGGTGAAGCGCTTCAATGGAATTCAAGAAGAAAGCAGCCTCCGGGTGAGTATTGGCTCTCTAAGCGAATGCCTTCCTTTCTGCAGATGCGACGATCCGGAGAGCGGCTGAAGGCACAGCCTTTCGGATGGACAGCTTCAGGTAAGGCCTCAATCACTGTTCTAATTCCTATTCTTTTCCTTTCCTTCTTCACAGGTGCCGATGGATTGTGATCCCAGCACAGGTGCGGCTGTTGAAGATCGGGTACAGGAGCTGAGCAGACACGGTGAGCGTTACGTTGCAGGAGTGCAGAATAACACGAAGCGTGTTCTGTCTGTAGGGTGTGGTTTAAATAGCCCTGCAAGTAGTTCCTGGTAAGGTAGTCCCTCCAGCCTCACCCTACACAAGTAATCCCAGGTAAAGTAGTCCCTCCACCCACACCCAGGGTTAGACTGAATGGCTCAGCTCCATTGGGCTGGGCTGTATGTAGTCCCATGCAGTTTACCACAAGATGGAATAATATGAGCCTGGCGCAAACTGCGGCAGGACTGAGTCCAGGAAGTCCTATGGCAACCTTTTGGGGCTTTATAAGTCCTCATGGGTGTCAGTAACTGGGGTAGGCTGCTTGGCTCCTGATGTTTGGGAGCATGTACCATGACAGCTGCACACCCTCACGTCAGCCTCTCATATCTGCAGCATTAGGAATTATGTCCTGCATCTAGCTAGCAGGGTCTGTGAGAGGGCTGTCATCTGTCTGTCGCACACCCTCACTGCAGCCTCTCATATCTGCAGCATTGGGAATTATGTCCAGCATCTAGCAGGGTCTGTGAGAGTGCTGTCATCTGTCTGTCGCACACCCTCACTGCAGCCTCTCATATCTGCAGCATTGGGAATTATGTCCAGCATCTAGCAGGGTCTGTGAGAGAGCTGTGAGAGGGCTGTCATCTGTCTGTCGCACACCCTCACTGCAGCCCCTCATATCTGCAGCATTGGGAATTATGTCCAGCATCTAGCAGGGTCTGTGAGAGAGCTGTGAGAGGGCTGTCATCTATCTGTCACACACCCTCACTGCAGCCTCTCATATCTGCAGCAGTGGGAATTATGTCCAACATCTAGCAGGGTCTGTGAGAGGGCCGTCATCTGTCTGTCGCACACCCTCAATGCAGCCCCTCATATCTGCAGCATTGGGAATTATGTCCAGCATCTGGCAGGGTCTGTGAGAGGGCGGTCATCTGTCTGTCGCACACCCTCACGTCATATTCTCATATCTGCAGCATTGGGAATTATGTCCAGCATCTGGCAGGGTCTGTGAGAGGGCTGTCGTCTGTCACACACCCTCACGTCACCTCTCATATCTGCAGCATTGGGAATTATTTCGCTACAGGATTCACTCAGTGCATCTCATGGGAAACACCTTGTCTTCCCAGAGCAAACAATTATACAGATCCTCATTTTCAGGCATCACCCAACAGATTCCTAGTGATCGATGGAACTCCCTCACCCGTTGGTCCAGGCATAATTAGTAACCTTAGGTTGAAGGTATGCTGAAGGTATGGTCATGCATGTAACTCCAAAGGTCGGAGAGGATTTCCAACTTCTCGTTTGGGTTGCTTGTTGATGATTAGTCGGAGCAACGAGGCCTTCCCCTGGGAATCTAGGTTTGCTGAGGGGCGGGTGTTGGTCCAGACCTGCAAAATGTGAGTGCTCGTTTTTGGTTCTCTGTATGTGAGTTGTTGATGAGGCAGTCCCTTTCGCCTTGTGTCCATGAGTGAACATCTTGCTTACCACAAAGCTCTGGAATGAGGCACAGCTCTCACTGGGACACAGCAACATCTCTGCGTAGAACCGCTCCCCCTCAAGATGGAAGCCACTTTGATCCATTCTCCGAGCCACTGCAACTCCTTGCGCAAGGGTGTTGTCTTCAGTGTGACCGTCTGGCCTGGTGTGAAGCCCAAAGAGTTTGACACTCAAGGAGGGTTCAGTAGAAGGGTCAGAAGAAGGGTCATTCTGATCACCGAAGTAACAAAGGAATAATAAAATAATGTCTTTATCATAAATCACAACAGGTCCATCAAAGGGGTAGCCCAGCCCTGCTCCAATCTCCCATTGATAACAATACTCTTTACTTCAGGCAGTGGGTTTAAAGGGTTTCCTAACCCTTGATGATTGAGTAGGATGATGGGCCTTCTGCCATGGGTACGCCCAGCTTTCCTCCAGCAGCTCAAGACACTGGCTGAGGTGTTTCAGGGCTGATCCACTCTTCCGGCCTGTTAAGAGGGGGCCCCGAGATGCCACCCCTGCTGTGGGACACTTCCTCCTGGCTGACCGCCCTAGCATTATCTCCCTGGTCCCTGGTGAGACTGCACTGTCTCGTACCTACTATCACCTACTCTACTTTCTATCCTGGACCAGCTTGGTCCTCGCTTTGTCTCTTTCTAGAAGGGGCCTGTTCGCCCCCCCCCACCCCACCTTCTCTGGTATTGTAGCGGTATCTCAAGCTCTTTTCTTTGCCGTCATTGTTAAGGGATTCAACCTCCTTCCCCCTCTTGGGTGGTGAGTCTTGTGGTGCTACTCTTCTCCAGTCTACCCACAACGTTCTCCATTACTCTCAGTAAATTAATATTTCCATGATAGTATATATATCAATTTGTGTAATGTTGGTATCCTGATTGCCATGCTTTCAACCTGTTTTTAAGGTACATGTATTTGTTTGGGTGTTCAGCGCCCGGCTGCCTTTGAGCCTTTAAAAATGGTAAATAATCATAAATCTTCTTCAGCTGAGCTCCAACTCCACCAGGAAGTAAGTATTGTCAGTGCTGACGGCAGACCTCTGGAATGCACCGAGTAGCTCACTGCTTCCCAGGGACATACTGGTAAAATCCAGATCTGCAGGCTTGTAATCACATGGGCTAGAAGAGCCTATCAGGAAGCTGCCTGCTTTGAAAATGGCCACTCAATGGACAAAGGGCAGACAAAATGGTGGTCCAAATGCAGGATATTCGTCAGCTGATCTCTAACTCCAGTAGGGAGGGAGCGGGTACCGGTGATGCTGATTGCAAGCTTCTTCTTCGGGGATGCACCAAGATGCTCACTGCTTCACAGAGACATGCTCTGCAGGCTTACAATCATGTGGGTTGCAAGGGTCAGTCAGGCAGCTGCCTGCTATCAAAATGGCTGATCAGTGGGATGAAGGCCAGGCAAAACAATCCAGAAGAGAGGCCAGGACACTAACCCAGGCAGAAGGCAAGCAGCAACTCGGACACTAACCAAGGAAAAGACAACTTTGTACGAGCTATTTAACAGTGTTGAGGACACTTGGGAACCCCAGAAAAACTGACAACCATCTGACAAAGCAAGAATTCCTTTTTTGTGTCATTTCTAGTGATGTGTTACAGACCCCTTCCACTCCCAATTGCCTACATGAAAAGAAAGTGCAGGCAATGGGCCGAATAAGTGGCACCAGAATGGTTTGAAAAGGCAATCCTTTTAACAGAAGACAGCACGGTGCTAAAAGTGCGAGCACATGACGTGTCTCAAATTTGGCTATCACCTCTCCTGAACAACAATTTATGGCTGATGGCATCCCACTTTAAACAGCCCTCATTTGGAGGGAGCGTTAGGCTCGCAGTACACTGATGGCATGTGTGTTTTTATAACTAGTGCTTTCTGATACAGGTAGGTTGTTTTGTAGCACAGTAGATCTTACTGTCAGAAAGGTTTATATACCTCGGAGAGAGGAATGGCTGTGTCTGCCTTGACGGGATTTGGTACTTTGCTTCTGTGAAGCTCAACCCCATCAAGACTAAATTCCTGCTGCTGACCAAGAACACTGAACACCCTGACATCCAGACCTGGCCCTCTGCTATGAACATCAAAGCCACCACACCCCAGCTGGTCACTGGCACCAAGTCCCCTGTGTCCGAAATCCTCTCCTTCAAATAGCACATAGCAAGGAAGACACAAACCAAACTTGGCACCCGCGGGATGCGCTCTGCATGCCTGCTGCAGCGCGACACATCAAAGGAATCCACAACGAGGAGGATAGCACAGGGGCAAAGTGTTGATCTTGGAAGTAGGACCATGCAGAGCAACAGAGGTTCGAACCCCGGATCCGCGCTTAGAAACCGAACTCAGGTACAGTATTAGTCGTGTTATAAAAAAAGCAATGAAATAAATTAATAGTTGCAGTCTGCGCGGTTCTAAGAGTTCCTTTTATCAGCATGTTGTCAGGTCATCCTCTTAAAAGGCAATGCTCTTAGGAGGATCTCTCAACAGTGCCTTAACGCAGGGTGGAATCGGGTAAGGTAAGTGCATCCACCCCCCCCCCATCTTATCCAGAAGGGTAACCCGTGGTTATAGGCTGCGTTCACTTCCTCCAGAACCACCCCTGTACCAGTCAACGGCCAGGGGCCACACACCTTGGCCTGCCCCCTTGTCCCACGGCCACGCCCCTCCAGCAGAACAGCAGCCGCATGAATAACGATTGTCCCAGATGATACGCTATTTATAACGCGCTTAATACCTACAGGTTGCTAAGCGCGGAACCAGGGATCGAACCTGTGGTGCTCTGTGTAGTCTTGTTTCCAAAGTGAGCACGTTGCCCCTGAGCTATCCTCCCTAGGCACATGTATATCTATCACTCATACAGGAATGGACAAGCATATGCGGCATGCATAGAAAGAACACGGCCAAAAATGAGGCCCTCATATTGGGCTTGCATGGCCACAAACCTCACGACTGGTTAGACTGATAGCACCAGAAATGAAGAACGGACTGAAAACACAAGAATGTATTAAAACGATATTAATAAACATTTCTGTAAAATTGAATAATGAAAATCAAGTAAGAAATAGAACGACACCGCCACCTACTGGCCAAGAACTGCAATGCTTCGCCACACAATAGTTGGAAAACAGTTATGTTACCGAAATTCAGAGTATTGCCGTGTTGTATTTTGAATCAATAAAAAGCACATGATCTTGCAAGGGGATACCTTTATTAGGCTAATGTTTATATTGCTCTGCTAGCTGCATGCCAGGCAGCTGCTTTTTACATCACGTTGTAACTATGCACGGAATCCCCGGCCTCCTCTCCCAAACAAATACATGCTATTGATTGACATGAATCGATCAGACAGGAATCTCTTGAAGGAATGGCTCCTCCCTAACACACGGGTCCACACACCCTGCACTCCTCACCCTACCCGAGACTCAGTGATCTCCTCCCCAGTGCCTCCTCCCCCGGTTGCCTGTAGTAGGATGACCAGATTTGAAGGGAAAAAAACGGGACAGGCCATAGACATAGTAGTAGGACTAAGGTAAACACAAATAACACTCTAGTCCTACTTCTATGTCATTAGCCTATTGAAGGGCTGGAGGGAATGTGCTCACATGTACACTCCTCTCATTGGAGGAGAGTGCCGGGGAAGGGGAAGGAAACTGGGGGGTGAAAAACATTCACACCCCCATTCAAGTGCAGGAAGAGTCGCGCCGGGCCGATTTTGGGATTTCAAAATCGGTCCCGGCAAAAACCGGGACCATAGCCACCCACCCTTCCAATCCCGGACAAGGTTTATTAAATTTAAAAACTACCGGGACCCCGGGACGGAGGGCGATTTCCTATGACTGTCCTGTGAAAACCAGGACGTCTGGTCACCCTACTGTAGATCCCCGGCTGCCAATTGCACGCCCTTGTCTTGCCCTGTTAGCTCCCTGCTCCCTCGTTCTCTGCTTCCCCCACCGTGTTCTTCCCACTAGGATTGGAAAGTGCTCCTTGGCTTCCCAAAGCTGGGTCCGCGCTCAATAAATACCAAAATAATAATAATAATAATATTCTGTTCTACTACTTTCTTCATGAAGTTCCATTTTCTTCTTACACTCAAACTCGTTTCTTCTTTTCCTGAGCTTACTTGGACTCAAACTGTTCTTCTCTATGTATCTACGTGAATACATTGCAAAAATCACTGCGCAGCCCAGAACATCGATTTGTTTCTTCTTTGAAATGTTAGCACGTTTCGTCGAAAATAAATGCGGTGGTGACCCCCGCAGCCCCCTGCACCCACATCCCCCGCCTTAATTAATTCCCCATTCCTGCACTTTAATTAATTCCCCAGCACAAACTCCATCTATATTTTCGATTAAATGTGCTAACATTTGTTGAGAAACATTGAATGAAGTGGGCTTCGCAGTGATTGCATTGGATGTAATGGGGCATTACCCCTCTCTATAAATGAAGGTTGTATTTGAGTTTGATGCCAGCTGCAGGAGAAGGAAGCCCAGGTGGTCTTAGGAAAGTAGCAAAGCAATGCCTCCTATGTTAATTGACACATTGACCCTGGGGGAAGAGAATCCTTCCTTCATTGCTCTGTGGTCAGGGGGATAATATGCAATGGCAAGTGTGGCAGGTGAGGGCTAGAAAGGTGCTTTGATGGCAGTGCTGCTTGCCCCACCATCTTGTGGGAACAGTTGCAGTGGCAAATGCTGATACCTTGCGAGCAGTGTATGCATTCAGGCCATGCAGGGTGGCTCATGCATGAGTGCCAGTGGCATACTCTCAATACGCCCACATAGGCATCAATACCTTCTCCAGGCATCTGTTTTCTTGAACAAAAATTAAACTGAAGAGGGAAAATCGAGATCAAACTCATGCCCCCTCACCCCAGGCGCATATACAGAAGAACAGCAGGAAGAACAAGGAGCGCACTTATCATTTGAACCAGGCCCCAGCGCACCCATGGGTGACAAATATGCTGAAACACACCCACTTCACCAACAGTGCAACTTCCATGCTACATTAGAATCAATGCTGCAATATCAGAATCTACAAACACAAAAATCCCTGTTTAAAGGCTTGCAAATGCCTATATGAATTAACATGGTCTAATTGCACAGTGTAAAGCCATGTTTCAGGAAAATTACAGCGAAGTTCATTTCTCTCACTAAACACTGGCTGCAGAAGCCTTCAGCAATGTTCCTCGCAAAACCCCCGAGCTGCCAAGGTCGCACATTCAAGATAAGATTGCTTTCTGCAGACAAACATTTTTAATTATCCACAAATGCGAATAAATCACGGCAACCCAGTGTGCTTTTTTTTCTTTCTGGGAAAGAAAGACATTTTCTCAAGGACTCGCACAACATTTGAAACATAATTGTAACAAGAATGGCTCAGCCCAGCCAATTAGCGCTCAGAGCTCAAGTGCAAACTGCTTACTTCAGCTAAAAAGTTATGGGAACAAAGTCATATTGCAACAAGTTAGAATTAGGTAATGGGGACTGGCACAGCTAAACCAACCCACTGACGCAAAAGGCTAATATCCAATTGTCAGGCTCTCTATAAGGGCTACATAGGTGACCTATCACTTAGCAGCCAATAGCAGGAGGAGTTAGGTTTCTGGGAACTGATCCAATTCTGTGAGGTCAGCCTGCAGTGCTTGCAAGCCAGCCCCGGGGAAGACGGCGCCTGAACTCTCGATGTGCACGATGCTCTGCGTGGTTTTTTTTGTTGCTGCCCTGAAATAAACGCAGTTTGGAACTTGCTGCTGCCTGCTTGGGACTCTGTTGCATTTCTGGGGGCCATATGGGAGGTGTTGGGGTCTCCCATAGCTGGTGAGGGTATGGCTGCTGGCCCCCCACTGCCCTGGCGGGGGTCCAGCTTCTCCCCAACAAGTTGGTGCCCTCTGTGAGGCTCATTGCTCATTGTAACATGGGTGAATGAGCACTGCCTGCGCAAGCCCTGCGTTGAACTGAACTCCCTGCCGCCGACTCAAGGAAGCTGTGGGACCCTCGCCTGCACCTGAAGACCACCGGAAAACGCGTAACCGGCTAAAGGCTTCGGGGACCACTTGGAAATGCCCCGCTTGAGGGCAGGTGAGAGCCCTGCAGGAGAAGGGGTCCGGTGAAGCGCCTTGAGGGGGTGTCCAGCAGCGGAGCAACTGCCAGTGCAGCATAGGAAAATGTAAGTCAACCAGCAACATGGGCTTTGAGGGGGGGAAACGTTTAAAGTATTATGATGCATTGTTGATCAGTATGTTGCAGAAATGTTAAGTTCTTTTGTTTGGGTAGAAACTGAGGGAGGCATTGTAAATTGGGTGGTGGGTGATTGGACATTGTCGCAAAATTCAGCGCATTGGTGGTGATCGGCACGTGAATTGTAGTTGGGACTGGGGCGGTGGCAGTGGTCCCTTCTTGTGTTTTTGAGCCTATTGGGTGGGGTAGTGACTCCCCACATATAGGACAGGAGTGTCGCACTGGTTGGTCTGGATGACGATTTCATGTACAGGGGTGTGGATTTCCTATGAATTGACGTTATAGATCAATGAGTAGATGAGGTTCCCTGCTAATTGAGCGTTTTAGTTCAGTGAGTGGATGATGTTTCCCCGCAGGAGGTAGCTAGATTGTTCCCGAGTGCGGAAGATAGTTGGCTGGTTAAGGTCCCCTGGTGA
Organism: Ambystoma mexicanum; assembly: GCF_040938575.1. Taxonomy (NCBI): domain Eukaryota; kingdom Metazoa; phylum Chordata; class Amphibia; order Caudata; family Ambystomatidae; genus Ambystoma; species Ambystoma mexicanum. The sequence goes on along the minus strand of NC_090933.1, from coordinate 1,301,400,529 downwards.
GGAGCGTATCACACGTGAGGCGACGCAGCGTGTGCAGTCCAATTATAAGAGTTTTTATTGTATTTTACCTTGTTCCATTTGAGACAGGAAGACAGCTGTGGGGATTGTAGGGTTTTATTTTGGGATTTTCGTGGGGTTGGGAGAAATGGGTTATTGTTCTGTGTATGCACATTTGGCTGTTCATTTGCACTGTGTTTTTAGTTTGGTGACGTCACAGACTTTCTGTTGGAGGCGGGCCTGTGTCTTTGGCGCACCCTGGTGCCCCTGGTGTGCCAGCTCGATGATCTGCTGCACCTTAGCTTGTGGCACCTTTATGCGGTCCCCTCGAAGAAGCAGGCCATCCTCCGAGAACGCCAGCTCCTTGCGCACCGTCCACAGTTGCTCCAGGGTTACCATGGCCTTTTGGGTTCTTCGGGCCAGTGAATCCATCACAGTCCTCCATGCGCCCTGCTCCATGGCCGGTTTTAGAATGCTGAAGCATTCGTCAGCCCTTGAGGCCCGCTCCAGTTCCTCCACAGGCACCGAGTTGGGCGTTGCTGCTTCGACTACCAGCCAGATATGTTTGTCCGTTTCCTCCGCACACCTGGACTGCTGGTCGTCCCAACTATGGTGCCTGGAGAGGTAGTCTGTGGCATTGTTGCTGCCCAGTCGATTTACCAGTGACACGCCGTAGTCAAGAAGCACAAGCATGCAACGTTCTATCCTCGTAGGTGGTTTAGAGGACAAACCTGCCAGGATGGGGAGCAGAGGCTTGTGGTCCGTGACCACCGTCACCGGCCTCCCCAGCACGTACAGTCTGAAATGCCTGCAGCTCCACAAGACCGCCAGCACCTCTCGCTAAATCTGTGAGTATCACTGTTCAGTGTCCGATAGTGCTTTGCTGGCATACGCTATCGGCGGGACTTCCAGATTGGCATCCACCTGGGTAAGCACTGCCCGAGACCATAGGTGCTCGCATCAACCACAATCTCCTTCTGCAGTGCAGGATCAAAGAAGGCCATTGTATCCTCGTCGGTGAGAGCACCCTTGATGTCATCAAAGGCTGCTTGTTCCAACTGCCCCCACTGCCAGGTGGCTTCTTTTCTCGTGAGTGTCCGCAGCGGATCTGACCGCGAGGCAAGGTTCCTGATGAACCGGCCACAGTATGTGACCATGCCCAAGAAGCTTCTTACTTCAGACACGTTTTCGGGCGGTCGGGCTTCCTGGATGTCATTCACCTTCCGCGGATCGGGCGACACCCCGTCTTCCTTGAAGACGAAGCCGAACAACTCAATGGCTGTCTTGAGGAATTCGCACTTGTCACGATGCAGGGTGAGACCCAGGGATCAGAGGTGCTCAAAGGTCCTTGCCAGCCTGGATAGATGCTCCGACTCGGTCTTGGCAAACACCAGTATGTCGTCACTGATGTTGAGCACCCCTTCCAGGTCTGCGAGGGCCCCTCTGATGATATTTTGGAAAACCTTGGCAGCCGAAGACACCCCAAAGCTGAGTTTCTTGTACCTGCACAGCCCTCAATAGGCGGTAAAGGTGGTGATGTATCTGGAATCTGGATGGAGCACCACCTGATGGTACGCAGCTCGCAGGTCGAGTTTAGAGAAAAAACGTGCACCCTGTAGCTCAGTGATAATGTCATCAATGGTGGGCATCAGCTGTATTTCCCGCTTGATCGCCTTGCTGGGTAGGCACATATCCACACATATCCTGACCGAGTCAGGCTGCTCTGGCTTTCGTGCAATCAAGATAGGGGAGACCCAGGGAGTGGGGCCCTCCACCTTCTCAATTATGTCCAGTCTGACCAGATTGTCTAACTCCTGATCCACTAGGTCTCTTAGGTGGAATGGCACCCGCCGATGTTTCAATGCCACAGGTTGGATGGAATCATCAATGTGTAGCCTGACTAGGTCACCAGTCATCCGCCCAATGCCTTCAAACAGAGATGAATGTTTTTCCAACAGCATCTGGATATCCTCTACGTACACCAAGTACGCGAAGGTCACGATGCCCAGGCCCTCTGCCACCGCGCAGCTCAGCAGAGTGTTGCTGCTCACCGGAGTGACATAGAACCTTGCACAAATCTTCACCCCTCCATGCTTCACATCTGCGACGAACGCACCATCAAGCGGGATTGGTTGTGCCCCCCCAAAGACAAAGATGCGAACCTTGGGCGTGGAGAGGCATGGCGGGGATTGCATAGCATCATAATGTTCTCTGGCGATTACGTTGACAGAGGCGCCAATGTCCACCAGCATCGGAACAGAGTCTTTGTTGACTAGCACATGGCATCGGGGTTTGCCGCATGGACTTTGAGAGCAAGACATCCACGCTCGACACAAAGAACATATTTTCTTCTTCCTCACCGTCTGGACCATTGCCGTCGTCCCCTTCGTCTACCTGGGCCACATTCGATGAGCGCTGCTGGCGGAAGAAGCCAGCACGGACAGGACCTCTTGGAATAACCATCGGACTTGGGTCCTTGCCAATGGCTGGGCATTCCGCAGGGTGTGGGAGGTCAAACCTGCACTTCATGCACGAGTTCACCAGCGCCGACCCTCTGTCACGCTGTCCGCCCACCGGGCATCTGAATACTCTGCCTCTGCCCACAACACAAATATCCTCCACCTTGTTGGGACGTACTCCAGCCTCCATGCGGGACGCCCGTAGCTCAGACACTTCATGACACCTTCCCAGTTCTAAGATGCGAGGAAGGGTGATGCCCGGTTCTCTCACGATCTGTCGGCGCAGCTTTCCAGAGGCACACTCTTGAATCAGTTGGTTCCTGATCATTGTGTCGGGACTATCCCAGGCACAGGGCACTGTGAGCCTGCGCAGCCTCCCATAGAATGTGTCCAACGTCTCATCGTCTTTCTGGCAGGCTACGCCCATGAGAAAACATTCATAGTCTGTATTTGCCATAGGAAGAAAGTAGTTGTGGAGGGCATCCTTTGCCACAGCATACGAGCCATCCTGAGGTTGGAGGGACAGAAACAACTCATGCACTGCAGGCCCAGCGCAGTACAATAGGGTAGCCACCTGGCTGTCGTTGCTGGTTTCCATGGTGGCCCTGAACTACATCTCTAACCTGTCCATCCACCTTTTCCATCTGGGCCCCAGACTAGAAGGCGCACCTGAAATATCAAATTCAGGCATTGTCTGCAGGGCCCCCAGTGGTCTCATTAGAGGTCTTGGTGGCAGTGCTGGCGGTGGCTGTTGGACTGCCACTGCAGGGGCTTGCTGCTGGGATGCAGCTTGGTCGACATTCATGGTGACGAGCGCACAGGCACCGCAGATGGATTGAATGGGGCCGCAACTCGCACCACCTCAACTTGCAGCGTGGACCTCCTTTAGTTCCCCTTCAACTGGACACTGACAGGCCAAAGATGTTTCACAAACAGTCCAGCAAATGTCCTCCTACAATCACCAGCGCTTCAGAAGGCATCCATGGATCTAGAAACCCCAACAGGCACAGTCCCACAAACCATTAGCGAGCAGATGCTGCCGACACCATTCAGGCTAAAGGCCCCAAAAATTGAGCATGCTGGGCCCAGGGAACATACAAGACAGCAGGCCTCCCCTGGCTCCACATCCAACACTCGACAAAAATGGGTGAAAATGTTCAGAATTCACATCAAGCAGCACATCATGTGCAAGATATGGCTGTATGACACAATAATTTCCCACAATTGGTCCTGGTTGGCTCACCGTGTCTTCAAAACGAAGCCGCAACCTTCCTAGGCCCGGATTCCAATATGGCTGGCGAACACGTGGTTTGTAACCCTCTCTGCGGCATGTTTCGAACGGTGAGATTCATGTAAACAAAAAACAAAAAATCACTGCAGAAAGTCACTGCCGTGCCCGGGTTTCATCCCAACTCGTCGCCACTGTTGCCACTCTCTGTGTGTCCCGTGAGCCCCCCACCTCCTCACAGACACACACAGACAAGGTGTCGTAGGTTCGGGCTCTACGGTCGCTCTGAGGCGGCCGGGAACGCCCTGTTTATTTATATCGCACACGGCAGAGTGAAACGTCACTCCGCTACGTACGCATGCCCTTAAAGGGGCAGCGCCACACTTTAGGAACATACATGTGAACCCCACGGACCCTCTAAATATGGTCCAGGACTGTTATTGTCATCTACAGAACGGCAGTTATGGTCAACCTAAAAATCTTACATTGGAAATAGTGTCTTAAAGAAGCTCACCTCATATATTTCAGACAGTCGAAAACATGCAGAGCAGTGCAAAGACCTGGCTTCTCCTCTTCCTGTTTCTGGTGTGCATGCGGGTGCACGCATGTGTGGAAATCCAGAAATCAAGATGGCAGACAAGCTCAGTATGCGGCTCCCAACAAAGGCAGGGGAAGTCAATTATACATACCTGAACTAGTTACCTCGTCACCCACTCGTGAGTTCCCTGAACGAACCAAATATGCTTTGAAGGTACCACATGTTAGGTTAAACCCAACCCCGGGGGAGGAGATAGGCATGCATGTGTATAAACCAGGGGAGGGAATGGATGGGTGTGGCATTTTGGAGGAGCAAGTCAGAGAGCAGTGATGAAGCGGAGATGTAGAAGAAGTTGAAGGCACAGGAAGAGGTGGAGGTGTAGGCGGAGATGAAGGCGCTAATGGATGGGGGTGTGCAGAAGGAATTTAAGGTGCAGTTGGAGGTGGAGATGCAGAAGTAATTTAATGTGCAGGTGGAGGAGGAGGTGCATGAGGAATTTAAGGTGCAGTGGGAGGTGGAGGTGCAGAAGTAATTTAATGTGCAGGTGGAGGAGGAGGTGCATGAGGAATTTAAGGTGCAGTGGGAGGTGGAGGTGCATGAGGAATTTAAGGTGCAGTGGGAAGTGGAGGTGCAGAAGGAATTTAAGTTGCCGGGGGAGGTGGAGCTGCAGAAGCAGTTTAAAGTGCAGGGGGAGGTGAAGAAGTAGGAGGACAGGAGAGAACAGAAGATTTTAGAGGAGGTGCCTATTAAGAACAAGGGGAGAGACCAGAAGAGGCTAAAGGAAGTGAGGAAGTGGAAGAAAGGAGGGAAAGATACTAAATCTGAAGAGTGTCTGTCCTATAACACCGTATGACTCCTCGTTTTTCTTGTAGAGTTTGGCTTGCTTCCACCATTTTTGTCCTCTTCCTATATGGCCCTCATTCCGAGGTTGGCGCTAGTCATGGCTCTAATAGCACCATGACTAGCACCAATACCGGTACCGCCACCGACGTGGTGGTATGGGGGCTTACCGGTCCATTTCGCCCTTTGCGGGACCAGTAAGTCCCCATTTGAAATGCCATTCCCCATTCCCATGCGAGCCCCCATAGGGCTCAATGGGAAGGCGGCAATAACGGTACCGTTATTGACCCCGGTATCCCTTTGCGGGTCCCGTCCTTAACGCCTGCTAAAACCAGGCATTAAGGAAGGACCCGCAAAGGGACCTCCGAATAGGGCGCAAAGGGATTACCGGCACCGGTGTCATTACCGGTGCCCGGTATCCCTTTGCGCCCGGGTTGTAATGACCCCCTATGTTTTCTGTTGTCTGTCTCTTTTTTTCTCCTGTGTGCTCCCTGAGGCTTTAGGGTTAGTGGCACAATACAAGAACAGAGATAGATAGATAGATAGATAGATAGATAGATAGATAGATAGATAGATAGATAGATAGATAGATAGATAGATAAAGGAACTGTGGTTGAAGAAGCTGCAAACGAGGAAGGGGAATGGTGGGTGAGGTGCAGGGACAGTGATAGCCAGAGAGTAAGACAACACATGCCCATTTTCTGTGATAAGTGGGAAAAGGAACAAGCATGTGCTGGGATATCAAGGAGACGGAAAGGCGTACAGGCACAAGTAAGCATCGCCTCATCTGATGGAAGCTAGGGACTGCTCACAGAAAGCCTCCTGCTTCAGGAAGAGTACCTGAGACACCTCAACAAAGCTACCCAACTAACGGCCTCTTGGAAAAGGCCACTCACCTACCAGACCTTGATTCATCAGAGAAGCTCTGTGCCAAGCATTCTGTGTGCCATGGGGGGGAGTGACCCAGGCAGACACTCTTTGTATCAGAGACATTACTTTGTGGAAAAGTGGAAAGCACTGATATGTTAACTTGTCTTCTGTGCACTCTCCATAAAGTATATTGCGAACAGATCTCCCAAGAGGCACCCGACCAGCCCCACGGCCAAAGGGAAGGATTATGGAGGCTCCTCTTAAAACCTTAAACAGACTTGACGAGTATTAGGAAAGGTTTTCTTGTTGGCGCTTTCCTCCCATAGACTTCTATCAGACACCCTTTCTTTTTGCTTTGTTTTGAACCTTGTCTTGACTTTGTGGAGGTAAGGAAAGCCTTCTGCTTTATTTCTCTTGCCTGTGTTGCTCATTCTTGTGAGAGACTACGTTGCTCTTTGTGAATTCTGGTATTTTTACAATGGGAGACAGCACCGTACAGTGAAGCGCAGTTAGGATATCTTGCATCCTTGTACCTTTTTACATAATGGCTTTTTGGTTACTTTTGCAATGTGCCTAAGACAAGCTGGAGGCAGCTGTGATAATTTTACCATTTCTGTGACATTTTACTTGTGCACTTTTGCATTTACAGTAAACGGCTACTAAAGGTGGTGGCTAGCACGCTAAGATGGCGGTGCCAGCAAGTCATGACATGTCTGTTAGTTTCAGGCGTCTGTTTGACTCAGCATTGTCTATCATTTTGATTCTGGCAACCCTTGCTGTGTCCCACATACTGGAAATGGTGGCAATTGATTCAACCTTAACAACAATAAAAAATCTCCTTAAATGCGGTGAAGGGCATTTTTATTTATTTTGTTTTATTGATTTTTTTATAACGCGCTTAATAGCCGAGTTCAGTTTCTAAGCGCAGATCTGGGATTCGAACCTCTATTGCTTTGGGGGAGAATTATAATTGAAGTTCATACGTGAATAATCCTTCAATGTTTTCAATGAGGAAATATGCTTGATGTTTTTACACCAATCCTATTGTTTTACCTTTTCAATAAAAGCTTGTTTGAACTGGTAAGGATCGGAATCCCAAGCAGGGCTCCATGCTAGGATCTCAAAGAACTCCTCATTTAGCTTTTTGAACTCTTGTAGTGAACGCATTGAGGAGTTTTGTAAAGTACCCCTGTCATGACCCGGCGAAATTGCCCCCTCTGGATCTCATGGTCATTGTCACGAAGGGCTTGTACTCCTTGTTCCTCCCAACATGGCCGTACCAGGCACCGTGCTACGCACTAGCTTTCACGTCGTGGCACGTACTATAAATTGGTCACGCTCCTGCGGGTCCGCGCGTCTCAACGCTATCTTCGGTAGTGACCCGACGTGTGTTTACTCTCTACATTGGTTTCCTTTGATCCTCTTACTTCCTTCCTTGCCTTTTATCCTGTTCCTGGATTTCCCCCCTACTTACTCGTTCATCACTATCCTGGATACCCTGGAACCACGAACTTCTCAGAACTCTGGGGGGCGAGCCTATTCAAGACCCGAACCATCCACAGGAAGAGTCCTGCGGCCGAACAAGGGAGATCCCGATCACAGGTGAGACGGGGGGAGATTTACGACAGTTTGAGACGCCAAACGATCAATACGGATTCTACCATGGAGAATGCTATTCAGGACCTGATACGCGGAATGCAAGAACTTTCCACAGAGATGCAGAATTTAAAAGCCGAGAATGCGGCGCTAAGACAGCTTGTCTTGTCACGTGATTCCGCGAACAAGGACAGCGTATTATTGGGAGGAGTGGTTGATAAATACGATGGTTCAACAAAGACCTTACGTGGATTCCTGGATTCTTGTTTGGTACATTTTACCTTCAAGCCCTACTATTTCTCAACTCCTAGGGCTAAGGTGGGCTTCATAATATCGCATGTTTCCGGTAATGCCCTTACATGGGCCACTCCTTTACTCAATTCAGGGGATGCTCTCCTGGATGATTATGAAGGGTTCATCGCGGAACTCAAGACCATGTTCGAACGACCAGAGCTGGTTCACGGTGCTCAAGAGAAGTTACTTGGCTTCCAACAAGGATCTCAAGACATGTTGACCTATGTTACCAGATTCAAACAGCTAGCCAAATTATTAAAATATTATTATTATTATTATTATTAAAGAGGCAGACTGGCACCTGGAAGCCAGTTTTACCTTGTTTCGCAGAGGTCTAAATGAAGAGATCAAGGACGAGTTAGCCAGGGTGGCACGTCCTAGTTCATTCCAGGCCCTCCTGGACTTGTCTATGCAAATAGACTTCAGAATCCAAGAAAGAAAGGCCGAAAAGAAAAAGAATAAAGTCTCAATTCAAAGAAACTTCCCAGAGAATACTACAAGGACCGAATCTGCCAAGAATCCGAGCACTGATTCTGAACCCATGCAACTTGGAGCCTTTCGTGGACCAATTTCCCCGCAGGAAAGGTTAAGAAGGATACACACAGGCTTATGCATGTATTGTGCCTCAGATAAACATCTAGTTAAAGAGTGTCCTCTGGCTCCTCCCCGACGCTCGGGAAACGCCAGCTCCCGATCCTAAATGGAGCAAGGTTTCGGGAGAGCGATGTTTGCTCCACATCAATTCCATCCTTGAACTCTCCTGGACAAAACAAATTGGTGATATTACAGGCCTTTTTATCGCCATCCAAGGACAAGGTCTACCCCATACTGGCCTTGGTGGATTGGAGAGCAATGGGAGTCTTCATTGATCAAGATTGGGTCAGAAGTCATAACATTCCATATGAAGCAAGACGTTTTTCACAGCCAGTGGAAGCAATTGACGGAAGACCTCTTTCCTCAGGACCCATAAGTCTGCAAACAAGGGAGATCCATCTTTCCATAAATCATCATCAAGAAAGAATTGTGTTTGACATTATAAAATCAGCCCATTACCCCTTGGTTCTGGGCATGCCCTGGTTACAAAGGCACAATCCATATATTAACTGGACGGCCGGATGCTTATTCCTGGGCTCGGAGTTCTGTATGAATCATTGTTTAAACCTGGATACCTCAGTCACAGCTCCTATAAGTCTACCAAGGTGTCCAGAGACACCACTCATGGTTTCCAATATTGTACAAGTTCCAGAGATCTATCAAGGGTATGCTGATGTATTCTCTACTGCCATTGTTCAAGCCTTACCTCCACATAGACCCGAAGACTGTGCCATAGATACTGAACCCTCAGCAGTGATTCCCTTTGGCAGGATGTTTATCCTTTCAGAACCTGAAAAGAGAGCCCTCTGGGAATACCTAGACACTAATCTTGAGAACGGCACCATAAGACCTTCAAAATCACCAGCTGGTGCTTCATTGTTCTTCGTTCCAAAAAAGGATACCAAAGAGCTTAGACCTTGCCTGGACTATTGGGGCCTAAATCAATACACCCTGAAAGACAGATACCCACTACCCCTGATCTCGGATATCCTTGAAGCTGTGAGAGGTGCAGTGATATTCACGAAACTGGATCTCCGAGGTGCTTACCATTTGATCCGGGAAGGAGACGGATGGAAAACAGCCTTTAGAACACCCTTTGGTCACTTTGAATACCTATTCATGCCCTTTGGTCTGACTAATGCTCCCGCAGTCTTCCAGCGTTTTATGGATAGGGTGTTCTCTGACATGTTATTTCTCAATGTTATAGTCTACTTGGATGACATATTGATCTTCTCCAAGGACTCCTTGAAACATGAAGAACATGTAAAATCAGTACTTCAACGTCTCCGTGAAAATCAACTCTTAGCCAAACCAGAAAAATGTTTGTTTCATGTTACATCAGTTCACTATCTGGGATTTGTCCTTAGTTCAGAAGGAATTAGTATGGACCCTTCAAAGGTGAAGGCCATACTGGTTTGGCCCGCCCCAACATCTGTTAAGCAAATACAATCCTTCCTGGGGCTTGCCAACTTCTACCGGAAATTCATTCCCACCTTTTCCGAGATTGTTCAACCCATTGTTAATCTCCTGAAGAAAGACGTTCCATTTAACTGGTCTATACCACAAGACAAGGCATTCCAACGCTTGAAAGAAGAATTCACTCAGGCCCCCATCCTGGCCCAACCTGACATAAATCGTCCTTTTCTAGTGGAAACTGATGCCTCCAATTACGCCATAGGAGCAGTTTTAAAACAAGAATCCGATGATAAGTTGGAACATCCCATTGCTTATCTCTCACGGACCCGGACCACCAGCGAGACTCACTACTCAGTACTGGAGAAGGAGTTATTGGCTATTCGTCATGCCTTCACTGAATGGAGACATCTACTCCTGGGTGCTAAATATCTGGTTCAAGTCCGTACTGATCATCGAAATCTTCAGGTCCTACAATCCATGGAGTGCAGGAACAGTAGACAAGCTTGATGGGCCTACTTCTTTGCTCAATATCAATTTCAAATTTCACAACTTCCTGGATCGCAAAACTTGATTGCTGATGCCCTTTCTCGGCGTCCCGACTACGTTCCCTTGGAGGATAAGATCTATCCTAAAATGTTTCCACCCACAATCTTTGTAGCTCAAGCGATCAATCTCCTGGAAGAAATCAGAGTACAGACTCAATTATCTGAACTCTGGAAGGACATATCGAAGAAAAATCCCTGGCGTCTAACAATCAAGGATGGATATTTATTCAAGAACAATTCAGTGGTCATTCCGACAAAAGAACTTCAACAGAAGGTAATGAATCTATGCCATGATACTCTTCACTCTGGCCACCGAGGAGTAACCAACACCTTCCGTTTTATACAAACACAGTTCTTGTGGCCAGGGATGAAGTCCATTGTAGTTCAATACATCAAGACCTGTGCTATTTGTAGTCAGAACAAATATGTTAATCAGAGGCCAGCGGGTCTGCTTCTACAACCTATGTTGCCAACCAGACCCTGGGAAGTTATTGCCACTCACTTCATTGTTAAATTTACCACCTTCCGCGAGGATATACAACCATCATGGTAACCATTGACTTGTTCACTCATCTAGCTCATTTTACACCATTGTATAAACTACCATCTTCCTCAGAACTTGCTGGAATTTTCCTGGAACATATTTTTCGTCTTCATGGCCTTCCTTCCAAGATTATTTCGGATCGGGGACCTCAGTATATTTCACAATTCTGGAAACATCTCTGTCGTGTTCTAGGAATCCAACGTGCCCTTTCTTCAGGCTATCATCCACAAACACATGGGGCAACGGAATAAGTAAATCAAACCCTGGAACAATATCTTCGTTGTTTTGCCACCAAAGTTCAAGACGACTGGTCTCTCCTTATACCTTTAGCCGAATTCTCCTACAGTAACTCAGATCATTCAGCTCTCAAGATCAGCCCTTTCTATTGCAGACAAGGTTATCACTCGTCTGTTTTACCATCAGTTCTTCCAGAATCTACTCCGGTACCTACCCTTGACTCTTGGATTCAGACGCTGATCGACTTACAAAGAGAGGCCAAGGATCAGTTAGAACAGGCCCAGTTTCGAACCAAAAGATATGCGGACTCTAAGAGAAGACCATCACCTTCCTATTCAGTTGGAGATCAAGTCTGGCTAGCCTCGAAACTGTTACCTCGACATCTACGACCAAACAAATTAGCTCCTCGCTATTATGGTCCATTTTCTATAAAGGAGATCATCAATCCTGTCTCCTTCCGACTTAAGCTCCCGTATTCCTGGAAGAAGATACATCCAGTCTTCCATACTTCCCTGTTGAAACCCTACGTTAGTTCTACTCGAAAACCCTTCAAACCCACACCTGTTGTTGTGGACGACCAGTTGGAATATGAGGTGTCCAGGATATGTGATTCCAGGCATAGGAGGGGTTGACTACAATATCTGGTCGAGCGAGAGAACATGGGAACCAGTTTCTAATTTAAAGACCCCTCGTTTGCTCAGAAGATTCCATCTTATTCACCCAGGCAAGCCTGGAGGAACCAGTCTTCGGAGGGGGCATGCTGTCATGACCCGGCGAAATTGCCCCTTCTGGACCTCATGGTCATTGTCACGAAGGGCTTGTACTCCTTGTTCCTCCCAACATGGCCGTACCAAGCTCCGTGCTTGTCAGGATTAGTCAGGCGAGTACAAAGGCAGCGAATATGGCAAGGGAAATGTGCACTAAATCACACAGTGAATAGCTTTGAATTAAACTACGTGCACACAGGAACAACGACTCATGTATGCTAGAACCCAGGAGTGCAAATAGAGTGTGACAACAAAACCAATATATGAAAAGGGATGTGGGGTAAGCACCTGACCGCGAGGAAAGTCGGCAAGCGCCTTACCCCCAATTGCTGTTACAGGTACTGACAGCGCTAAACCCACGTGGAGGGCAAGCAATGACAGGATCTGTGAACTAACACTCTTGATGGTATTAAATAAGGGAACTAAAGAACAGTACTCACGAGGACGAGATAAACCTCTAGAATGTCAGCTAGCCCACGAATCCTGTTGATGAAACTGGGACCCAGAAAGGCTATAACAGCAATGGGAGGAAAACTAAATACCTATGTTGGAATAGTGATTACAAATTAGTGAGGAAAACATAAGCATTCACACAGGAGCTAGCTACAACAGCACACCACACCTAATAATCAAATGGGAAATAAATGCAGAAGTGCAATGGAAAACATGGAATGGATCCCAATGGAAAGTAAGGATCAGGAGCAGGGAAAAACGAAATAACCAATGCAAACTTCTCCCTACCCCTCCAAGGAAAAGACAGGAAGCTAATCTAAGAGGAAGGCTAAGGCATACGGGTTTACAGCAGCAAAGGACAGAGTCAAAGAAATATAGAACACAGACAAACTGGGCTGCATCTAAAAGGGGAAAGCACTGAGAAATGCTGCCTGCAAACAGAGGAAGACAAAAAGGGAATCAAGGGAGCAGAAATCAATTAGCGCATGAATCCGAGATTCAGGGCGGAGGAACAAGAAGACAGGAACTAGGAACTAGGTACAAAGGCAAGGAACAAGGAACAAGGGACTAGTCACAACAGGAACACTGCAAACGATGACCAGCGCTGGACTGAAGTAAGACTGAGGCTTTTAAAGCTGCTTAACGAGCACACGCCTCAGGTGTGCTGATTGCTGCACCTGCAGCCACAGCTGTTACCTATCCTCCACCCAACCTTGTCCTGCAAGGGTGGAGGTGGAGCAGTGGGCCAGGCATTCTGGGAAGCATAGTCATTTGGTTAAAGAAGCATGCTGGCTGCCAAAAACCTGGAATGGATCCGGAAGGGAAGTAGCTTGGAAAATAGGGATTTAGCGCTCCCAATTCATCATAGCACTGTAGCATAAGGTTCGGAGGAAAGGTCCAGTAGGGAATAAACCCCAAATCATGCCCCCAAGTGGTGGGAACGGGAGCGAAGGGAGCGAGTCGTGACAGTATACCCCCTCCTACGGCCGTCTTCGGGTGCCCGCCACCCGCACGAGACATCTTCTTTCCATGATGGGAGTGCTTTTTCTTTGGAGGTGGCACTGATGGAAATGGTGGCCTGTGGGCAAAGGCAGATGGACTTCCATGATAGGAGTGCTTTGTCTTTGGAGGTGGTACTGATGGAAACGGTGGCTTCTGGTGAGGAAGAGACTCATGGTTCGAAGAAAGGCATGAAGGACTTGCAGGACCTGAAGCAGAGTTGGAAGGTCCAGGAAGCTCAGTCACTGGGAGTGGACCCTTGTAAGTCTTTGAGGAGGGAGGCAGGCTGGTGCAACATGCCTTAGACAATGGTAGAAGCCCTGTTAGCCTTTCTGCCGAGAGTGGACATGCGGGAGGTGAGGAAATTGCTGGCTTCAGGAAAGGTTTGTGTTCAGCCATTAGAGAAGGTGGCGGCTGAGGTAGAGGTTCAGATTTTCTTCTGTCATCCATCTGGGAAAAGGCTTGTGGTTGAAAGTGACTAAGGTTTGACTGCACATGTTCTACGCCTTGGAGACCTGAAAGTCCAATGGGTTGTACAAGGCTGATACTCCTGGTGACAGTCGTGTAACCACCTTGTTGCACGTGGGATACAACAGCAGGGACGTTTGGCATACTGATAGGAGTGATAGACGCAGTTCTTGGTATTTCAGACACACTCGCAGAAGGAGCAATAACAGACACATTTTGAACTGCAGCAGTCATTCCCTTCCTTTGGCTACTAGCACCCAACTGGTGCTTCTTGGCGGAATTCTGTTGCACAAGTCCTGTAGGTAATACGCCGGTCTGCACCACCCCCTGTGCACACCCAGGTGAGCGGTTCTGACTCACCACTTGGTCCAGCTTGATGACTCTGAAGCGGGAGCTGGCAAAAGTCTCAAACTCTGATGCTGCATTTTTAGGAGGCTCTGATGCTAAAGTGAAGCAGTTGGGAGAATCGTCTTGTGGAAAAGGCAGGCATTCTGGTGCTCCTCCTGAAGCAAAAGAAAGGCAAGCTAGACGTTCATCAACAGTAAATGGTTGGGATTCAGGAGGAATCACTGGAGCAGAAGAAAATACAGCAGGATCTGATGGTGTAGACAGGTATATCTCTGATATTGGCAGCGAGGCTAAGCAGGATACAGGCTTCTCATGAACTGAAGGCAAATACTCAGTATACTCCGGGACTGAAGACATGCACTTTTGATGGACTACCGGAGGCTCTAAAGCTGAAGGATGATCTGCAGGATGAGTCACTGTAGCTGAAGACAGGCAGGCCAGGGGAAACCTTGAGGCTGAAGGCATGCAAGCTGAAGCAATCTCGGTTGCTGGATACAAACATGTCCAGGTCTTTGGGACTGGCTCTTGAGTACATGGCAGACATGGCAGCGGTTCATTGATTGAAGACACGTGTGCCAAAGATGACTGCAGGGCTGTGGATTGGATCATAGAAGAGTCAATGGTTGTAGGAGGACAGACAGAAGTCTCAGAAGTTGACAGACACATTGGTGGCTCAGGAATGGAGGGCACCTTAAGGGCAGTAGACTCCTTGGCACCAGTAACCAAAGACTGAGCTGTACCCTTGCAGTCCCTTTCTTTAGTGGGTGACACAGAGTCTCTTTCTTTGTAGAAGTCAAAATCAACCAGTGGAATCACCATAGTAAAGTCTCTGTTAATCAGGATTTCGTCAATTGTCCATTCCTCTGTTTTAGCTTCTGAAAGAGGCAGATTAACAATCAACAGTTCAGGAATCGCCTGCCGGTTCTTTGGTTCTGTATACTGTGGAATGAGTCCATCAGAACATGAAATCTGTACTGTCTCTGACTGTTCGTATTGATCAGAATTGGCAGAAGGAAGAGTGAACCCAGAGGTAACATCGTTTTCCACATCAGCTTTAACATCTACTTCAGTCTCAGCAGCTGTATCAAGAGCAGGGCCTAAGCCTACTGTAGTGACTGAATCTGTGTATGCCACCATTGTGGATTGTGTTTGGAAATCAGAAGCTTGTATGTGTGCTAGCTCAGAATTATGACAAACTGCTACACAGGAAATTTTAGGTAAAGGAGTGGCTTGTAAATCTTCAGCTAACTGCAATCCCTGACAAACAGCAGAACAATTGTTAGAAACTGTGCCAAGATTAAGCGCTGTGCTAGACGAAAGACCTTCACTCCCAATAGATCTAACATATTGACAAATATCATGGTTTACCAAAGTCTCTGCACTCAGGGGCTGAACAGTGTTCACTTCCTCAACATCAACAGATAAAGTCTGAGGTGTATTCAGTAAAAAGTGCAAGGTTTTATTCTCCTCTTGTAAAGAAATGAATTCTTGTCTTAACTCCTCAAGCTTAGCTCTTAGCATGCCCTGCATTAACTGTACATCACTATCAGTAGGCACAGGGGGAGGCATAGTGGCATCAGGGCTGGATCCTGCACTAGCAATCTGGATGTGCACCGATTGTACATTGTCCTCTACTGCTTGCAGGTTCTGTGATTTATAGTTTCTCTTACCAACTTGGTCTGTGTTTCCCTTAAGCAGACTATTGACATTAGACCTCTTGGCATTAGGGACTACAGTATGTACCTGTGCAAAGGAGTATGCTTTAGACTGAGGGTAGAAAACAGAAGTTATGCAAGGAACCCCTCCATTCTTTATGTTTGTACCATGAAACTGTTCGATCTGAGGTGAAGCACAACTGGAATCATGGGGTTCAACAACAGAGGTAATCTTGTATAATAAGTCTAACAGTGTGTTGTTTTCTGCGGCTAAGGCTTGCGCTGACATAGAATCGGGATCAAAACAAAAGATAGAACGAGGATCAGGCAATGTAGGATGTGCCATCCTGTGGGAAAAATACTCTGCACGTAAATGCCCATTCGTGACAAGGAGTTCATTTAAGTCAGGACTAGTGATTTGATTGTCACAGGTAAATGTAGGGGAAGCTTTCTGTACAAACTTGTTAGAGGCCTTGCTGCCTTTCTTTCTTAAACTTGCCATATTCAATGGGAATTTTGGGCTGGTCATTCTGTCAGGATTAGTCAGGCGAGTACAAAGGCAGCGAATATGGCAAGGGAAATGTGCACTAAATCACACAGTGAATAGCTTTGAATTAAACTACGTGCACACAGGAACAACGACTCATGTATGCTAGAACCCAGGAGTGCAAATAGAGTGTGACAACAAAACCAATATATGAAAAGGGATGTGGGGTAAGCACCTGACCGCGAGGAAAGTAGGCAAGCGCCTTACCCCCAATTGCTGTTACAGGTACTGACAGCGCTAAACCCACGTGGAGGGCAAGCAATGACAGGATATGTGAACTAACACTCTTGATGGTATTAAATAAGGGAACTAAAGAACAGTACTCACGAGGACGAGATAAACCTCTAGAATGTCAGCTAGCCCACGAATCCTGTTGATGAAACTGGGACCCAGAAAGGCTATAACAGCAATGGGAGGAAAACTAAATACCTATGTTGGAATAGTGATTACAAATTAGTGAGGAAAACATAAGCATTCACACAGGAGCTAGCTACAACAGCACACCACACCTAATAATCAAATGGGAAATAAATGCAGAAGTGCAATGGAAAACATGGAATGGATCCCAATGGAAAGTAAGGATCAGGAGCAGGGAAAAACGAAATAACCAATGCAAACTTCTCCCTACCCCTCCAAGGAAAAGACAGGAAGCTAATCTAAGAGGAAGGCTAAGGCATACGGGTTTACAGCAGCAAAGGACAGAGTCAAAGAAATATAGAACACAGACAAACTGGGCTGCATCTAAAAGGGGAAAGCACTGAGAAATGCTGCCTGCAAACAGAGGAAGACAAAAAGGGAATCAAGGGAGCAGAAATAAATTAGCGCATGAATCCGAGATTCAGGGCGGAGGAACAAGAAGACAGGAACTAGGAACTAGGTACAAAGGCAAGGAACAAGGAACAAGGGACTAGTCACAACAGGAACACTGCAAACGATGACCAGCGCTGGACTGAAGTAAGACTGAGGCTTTTAAAGCTGCTTAACGAGCACACGCCTCAGGTGTGCTGATTGCTGCACCTGCAGCCACAGCTGTTACCTATCCTCCACCCAACCTTGTCCTGCAAGGGTGGAGGTGGAGCAGTGGGCCAGGCATTCTGGGAAGCATAGTCATTTGGTTAAAGAAGCATGCTGGCTGCCAAAAACCTGGAATGGATCCGGAAGGGAAGTAGCTTGGAAAATAGGGATTTAGCGCTCCCAATTCATCATAGCACTGTAGCATAAGGTTCGGAGGAAAGGTCCAGTAGGGAATAAACCCCAAATCATGCCCCCAAGTGGT
Source organism: Ambystoma mexicanum (assembly GCF_040938575.1). Taxonomy (NCBI): domain Eukaryota; kingdom Metazoa; phylum Chordata; class Amphibia; order Caudata; family Ambystomatidae; genus Ambystoma; species Ambystoma mexicanum. The sequence goes on along the minus strand of NC_090933.1, from coordinate 1,301,382,858 downwards.
GGGAACGGGAGCGAAGGGAGCGAGTCGTGACAGTGCTACGCACTAGCTTTCACGCCGTGGCACGTACTATAAATTGGTCACACTCCTGTGGGTCCGCGCGTCTCAACGCTATCTTCGGTAGTGACCCGACGTGTGTTTACTCTCTACATTGGTTTCCTTTGATCCTCTTACTTCCTTCCTTGCCTTTTATCCTGTTCCTGGATTTCCCCCCCTACTTACTCGTTCATCGCTATCCTGGATACCCTGGAACCACGAACTTCTCGGAACTCTGAACGCGTCCTGCAACCTGACGAGGCTCGGGCGAGCCTATTCAAGACCCAAACCATCCACAGGAAGAGTCCTGTGGCCGAACAAGGGAGATCCCGATCACAGGTGAGACGGGGGGAGATTTACGACAACCCCCCAGAAGATAAAGCAGCGGGCACAGGGGGACTTTCATAGACTTTATGTATAAGATGCAGCGGTTTTAGGGCACCGGGGCTGATAATGATGTCAAGCCCAACTCTTATCGAATAGCCTTCACTTCGATACATCGGGAAATCCCAGTAGTCTTCTCCAAATGATACCTTCCAATATATTCAACCATGTGTAATTATTATCGTAACTTGCCTTAAACCATAGAGCAGAGTAGTGGGGAGGCTCTCCTAATAGGCTAGTGTGATGTCCTTCAAACTGTAGTCTGCCCTTTCATCTGCACATATTCTGTGCATTGTCATGCGTGAGATGGCTTTCCTGTGCTTTGCTTCAATACGTTCAGAGTTCTTTTTCCCTGCAGGAATTAGCTACCCCGAGTAGGTGTAGCAGGTAACTTGTTCACTCATACCCTCCCCACTGTCCAATCGGCAACAATGTCTTTTCCCGCAACTGAAGTGCATATATTTTGTTTTATGAAACTTTATTTTTAATCCGTTCTCTTTAGCATAAGCACTTCTCTTAAGGCCCATGAATGTGTGGTCCAGGATCCTAACGTCATCCGCATACCCCAACCACGGTATATGGACATAACCCATTTTTGGTGGCAAATTATTAACTCTGGCCAGCTTGCCGGGAAGATCTGCTAGATACAGGTTGAACAGCACGGCGCAAGGTCGCATCCCTGCTTCACACCTTTATATGTTCGTATATCTTTAGTAAAAGTGTCCCTGCGGCTCAAACTCACCTGAACAGTCGCCCCCTCATGCAATTGAGTCAAGAGGGTGAGGTGCTGCCCAGGTATGTTCCAGCACCTTAGTTTCGGCCATAAAAGTTGCCTATCAGTTGAATCAAAAGCCACCTTGAAATCGACAAATGCAGCGAACAGAAGAGGATTTTCTCATGTTTGTGCTGATAAGATCAAGGGGTTTCGCGTAAATGTACTATGTTTCACAGATCCTGCTCTGAAAACAGTCTGGAATGTACTTAATAGATTTTCCCCCTGGGCCCAGAATTTGATCTCCTTTAATAAGTAGGTCACACATACCTTACCCGGTGCCTCCAGTAAGGACAAGAGTCTATCATTTGATGAATCAACCCCTGAATTTTGTTTTGTGAACAGGGATCAAGACTGCTCTCCTCCATGATGCTGGCACAACACTTTCCCTGATCATTTTGTTAAACAGATCAGAGACTATGTCCACCCAAATCTCAATATCGCTCTTCAAGACCACATTCGCACGGCCATCAGGCCCAGGGGCCTAGATTTTTTTTAATTTGCATATGGTTAGCATAACGCGCTCAACATCAAACGTCATGCCATCATCCCTCAAATCCCGGCTGATGGGTGTATCCTAACATTCCCCAGATTTCCCATGGATGTCTTCTATGTATGTAATCCACGCATCTTCACCTATGGGATTAGTGATCAGAGCCGCTTAATAACTCATTGCCATATTTCGCATACGCCAATATTTTTTTGTGTCACCCTTTCGCAGGATATCATACGTAGCTTGCCACTGAGTATTCTTAACAGGGAATCTGCGCCTCGTCACCCAATTGTGGTATTTATTCTTCTGTTTCTTAATCAACAGAATTCTCTGTCTTCGTCACAAACGTTTCTTCTGTCAATGTGCCTTATGTATCGTTTTAAGACCCGCTTTGCATCCTGGATTTCTCGGTCATAAATCCCTACCCTTACTCTGCTTCACTGTGTACGTATCTCCCGACAGTAATACTGATGACGTTAATTCCATGATCCACATTACTATTTAATTCACCTCTGTTAAGTCATGGTAATTCTGCTTCCCGCGCTATTCACAGTCCATCTTATTCTGCTTCCCCCGCTATTCACAGTCCATCTTATTCTGCTTCCCCCGCTATTCACAGTCCATCTTATTCTGCTTCCCCCGCTATTCACAGTCCATCTTATTCTGCTTCCCCCGCTATTCACAGGCCATCTTATTCTGCTTCCCCCGCTATTCACAGTCCATCTTATTCTGCTTCCCCCGCTATTCACAGTCCATCTTATTCTGCTTCCCCCGCTATTCACAGTCCATCTTATTCTGCTTCCCCCGCTATTCACAGTCCATCTTATTCTGCTTCCCCCGCTATTCACAGTCCATCTTATTCTGCTTCCCCCGCTATTCACAGTCCATCTTATTCTGCTTCCCCCGCTATTCACAGTCCATCTTATTCTGCTTCCCCTGCTATTCACAGTCCATCTTATTCTGCTTCCCCCGCTATTCACAGTCCATCTTATTCTGCTTCCCCGCTATTCACAGTCCATCTTATTCTGCTTCCCCCGCTATTCACAGTCCATCTTATTCTGCTTCCCCCGCTATTCACAGTCCATCTTATTCTGCTTCACCCGCTATTCACAGTCCATCTTATTCTGCTTCCCCCGCTATTCACAGTCCATCTTATTCTGCTTCCCCCGCTATTCACAGTCCATCTTATTCTGCTTCCCCCGCTATTCACAGTCCATCTTATTCTGCTTCCCCCGCTATTCACAGTCCATCTTATTCTGCTTCCCCCGCTATTTACAGTCCATCTTATTCTGCTTCCCCCGCTATTCACAGTCCATCTTATTCTGCTTCCCCCGCTATTCACAGTCCATCTTATTCTGCTTCCCCCGCTATTCACAGTCCATCTTATTCTGCTTCCCCCGCTATTCACATCGACATCACCCACTTTTTGCATCCTTACATATGACCAGGACACCATTAACTTCAGGGATATCAATGCATGGTTGCTATGGTCGTTAAATACTGTCGCTAAAGAAAGCGTACAAGCTGATACTTCTGCATTACCAAAGACATAACCCAATGTGGTTTTCTTAGTTCCACCACGCCGCGTATAATTCCCCCAGGGTGTCGCCTTTCAGACGACCATTCAGCATGATTAGGCCCCATTCACCCACAAACCTAGACCATTCCTACCCCGGATTGTTTCCAGACCTCTGTAACATTATCCTTGGGGCCAGACTATTCCCAGTGTCACTAATGGCGTGTCTGTCATTACAATGCACGTTTACATCTCCGCCATTTATTGCCAAGTCATCTCTGTTGGCCTTGTGCCAATTCATTAAGAAATCACAAACGCGTGATTGAATATTTTCCGTTTGAAGCCTCCCCTGGGGGATCATAGACATTCACAAGCAGCATTTTTAGGTTCACAGCAACATTCTTATATCCAGTCTTCAATGCCAAAATATTTAGTTTCTTCTCAGGCAGGAGGGTCATTACATGTCCCCATTACTAAACCTCCTGCAAGCCATCCCACCCAATTTTGGAAAAATACTGAATCCATCAATTTAGAAAGCCGATGTCAGCCAACCTTCTTGTATTAACAAAATATCAGTATCGATTAGTAAGTGGTGCCCCAAGTATTCCATGTCATAATTTTACTTATTCACGGGTAAAGTTGGGAAAAACCCTGGGAGCCATGCCCAATATTGCAGTACATAATCTTCCTTAATCGTAGCGGTCTCTCTTGATACCTTCCTTTCCCCTTTAATAGTTGTTAATTTTAGATCGATTTCAATCTATTTGTAAGATGAAGGCTAGGTCAAAACCCAAGTTCAAGAAGTTGTGTAAATGCGCTCTTATCATGGTCGCCATTTCTCCTGCAGTACAGTGGACTTGTGTAATTGGCAGCAGCGCATCATCCACAAATTCTACGTAATCAGTGTCGCTCGAGGCGAGGACCCTAAGAGGCGGTATCATCATTTCGATCAAGGAATATGTTACAAATTGTGAAGTCTTATTACCAGGCCTGTCAACATTAAGAGGTCCTGAGGACACTTTTTCAACATAACTTTTCCAGGTAAATCTCGATCTATAGGTGGGCCGCCCACCTTAGGTGTAGAGCACCGGCCTCCAGGAGCGCCCTTGCTCTCATCAATGGTAGTGACAAAGGTCACCAATTTGGACCTATCTCTGTTCGCGTCAGTTGCAGCAGTCACATGAATGACCCAGTTTGTTATGTCTCTTATGTTCGCATTCCCTCTTATTAGCTGTACTAATGACTGCTGCCATTTGGCTCTTTTCCGTCTGTTTGCTCTTTTCCTACTTTTCTCAAGCACGGAAATAGGAAAGTTCCACGATCCTAATTTATTTTAGGAACATTCTAGGCTATAGTATTCTTAACACCCTTTTTAGATTTTTGGATATTAAGCTTTTTCATGCTTCGTCTCTCCTTTCATGGTTATATATATATATATATATATATATATATATACACCGTTTGCAGTCAAGGACACTTCGTTCGTTTTTGCAAAAATTGGACCTAAAGTGATTCCCAGCACCTCGAGTTACTCAGGACTCTTACCGCCCGCAGCTTCGTTCCCAGGAGGGGGCGGAGCTTGGCGAAGCATCACGTGACCAGATCAGCCTTTAAAACCCACCTGCAATCAGGCGAGCGCTGCGTTTGCAGTCAAGGACACTTTGTTTTTGTAAAAATTGGACCTAAAGTGATTCCCAGCACCTCGACTCACTCAGGACTCTTACTGCCCGCAGCTTCATTCCCAGGAGGGGGATGAGCTTGGCGAAGCATCACGTGACCAGATCAGCCTTTAAAACCCACCTGCAATCAGGCGAGCGCTGCGTTTGCAGTCAAGGGCACTTTGTTTTTTGTAAAAATTGGACCTTAAGTGATTCCCAGAACCTCGAGTCACTCAGGACTCTTACCGCCCGCAGCTACGTTCCCAGGAGGGGGCGGAGCTTGGCGAAGCATCACGTGACCAGATCAGCCTTTAAAACCCACCTGCAATCAGGCAAGCGCTGCGTTTGCAGTCAAGGACACTTCGTTTTTGTAAAAATTGGACCTTAAGTGATTCCCAGCACCTCGAGTCACTCAGGACTCTTACCGCCCACAGCTTCGTTCCCAGGAAGGGGCAGAGCTTGGCGAAGCATCACGTGACCAGATCAGCCTTTAAAGCCCACCTGCAATCACCCTCGCGGCGTTGAGCCCGGCAAAGGGTAGAGGGCGTCGGCTGTTGTGCGGCTGTTTGGTGCTGACGGCGTGAACGGGAGACTGCGGAGGTGTCCCCTCTTTCATCCCGTTCCTGAGACTAAGGTTAGCCTCAGCAACACTGTCTGCCCAAAGGTGTAGGGTAAGGTCTAGGGAAGAGTCCCGGTGAGTCCCGCTTTGCCCGGACGTCTCGACTTTTTCTCTGTACTTCCCAAAAGAAAAGGTCTGTTGCCATGGACTACTCTTCCCACAAGGCATTCTGTAACATCCAGTGGGCGTGTGCATAAAGCAACACCTGCGCGCGCATCGCGCTCACGCACCCGAAGAGTCCCGGTGAGTCCCGCTTTGCCGCTTCGCCGCGGGTCCCGGGGCTCCGGAGGTGCTCTATTCCACTGCTCTTATCATTATATGTTAACTCAATTGCTACAGCTTGAGTGACCAGCACACATTATTTGTTTGGCTAGAACTAAGGAGAAATCCCTTTGCGTGACTTATGACTTCGAAGGGCATCTATCATTTAACAACTGCGATGCCGGTAAACATTCGGCAGCGAATTATGTCGGAATCTCAAAAAATATATGAAGAGCAGCCAGCAATTAAGGCAGGCACGAACGTCTGCTCAACTCCAATTTTGCGAACTCCCCGACGTAAAACAACAAACAATAAGAAAAAAGGGGGAGTGCAAGATAACATTGATATTCGCAAATATGGTTTTGGTAATGTTGCTGTGTCTCTGCCGTCCATGAAAGATGTTTCAACAGCTCCTTTACCAGTTCCAAATATTGGCTCAGGTGACACGAATTCCAACGTGGGAATGTTTACCCACGGTCCAGCAGGTTCCAAGGACAGTATACAGGTGGAAGTACAGCCTAATTCTGATGGCACTAATACTTCCCTTACGGATAGCATGATCCTACGCAATGCACTGTCAGGAGCTCCGCCTCAAGTAATTTTGAACTCATCCAACTCTAGCCAAGAAGCTGTGATTGAATTAGACTCTAAAAAATCCTGTTCTTTGGCTAGCTCAGAGGATACAAATCTTTCTCAATCTCCTGATTTGTTCCGGAAATCTGGCTGCAACATATCAGGAATAGACGCATTCTATAGAGCACCTACACCTCGGAGATCCAATGGGGACTTGCCAATGTCGGCAAAAAATATTGAGCCCTCAAAGACCTCACATTTGACCTTAGATGTAATGAACATTGCCTTAATGGCACTTGCCAAATTATTTGAATCTGTTAATAACTTGAAAGATCTTTCTGAAAATGTCAACATTATGAGACATGATCAGTTAATTATGACCACAGCGTTTGATCATTTACAGAATAGTCTAAATGAGAAACTAGACAAGGCAATTAAAGCATCCAAAGAATGTTCTCAGATGCTGGTTGAGAAACAGAAAGGTCCTTTAAATGCTATGAAAGTTTATACTAATGGTGACACACAAACAACCAAAATTACTGAGTGTCAGGAAAGGAAGAAGGCGATGGATATGGCAGGGGAAATGTGCACAAAATACACAGTAAACAACCTTGAATCTAACAACGTGCATTCAATACCCAAGACTCGTGTATACCACTATATGAAAAAGGAATGTAGGGTAAGCACTTAGAACCTCCTTATGACTGAAAGGAAAGTCGGCAAACTCCTTACCCCCTATGCTATTACAGATACTGACAGCGCTAAGCCCACGTAGAGGGCAAGCAGGGACAGAATCTGTGAGCTGACACTCTAGACGGTACTGAATAAAGAATTTGGAAACAGTACTCACGAGGACCGGAATGACCACATGAATGCCAGTACTCACGAAGACCGGAAAGACCACTTGGATGTCCGTATTCACGAGGACCGGAAAGACCACTCAAAAGTCAGTACTAAACCCACAACCCTGTAAATCAAACAAGAACCCAGAAGGCAGTAAAGGCAAAGAGTGAGGATAACTAAATACCTAAACCCAAGTCAAGAGGCAAGAAGGAATAGTACAGTGTGGAAAACAAAAGATAATCACACAGGAGCTAGTTACAACAGCTTCCCACACCTAATAATAAAATAGGAAATAAATGCAAAAGTGTAAAGGAAAACATGGCATGGATCCCAATAGAAGGTAAGGATCAGGAGCAGTGAAAACGATATCAAAAGGGAAACCTTCCCACCCATCCAAGGTGAAAAGGCAGGAAACTAAACCTGTAAAGGAAAGATTAATGCATCAAGTCTTTCAGTAGCAAAGGACAATTTCTAGGAAACAGTGAACACAGGCAATTGGGCTGCAGCAAAAGGAAAGCTCAGAGAAAGGCTGCCTGCAGACAGAGAAAGGGAGAAAGGGATTTCCAGAAGGCAGAAATCAATTAAGCATACAAATACGAATTCCAGGACAAGGAACAAGAAACACTAACTAGAAACTGGGCACAAAAACTAGGAACCAGGAACAAGGGACCAGTCACGACAGGAACGCTGCAACAATGACCAGCGCTGGACTGAAGCAAACTGAGGCTTTTTAAAGCTGCTTAACAAGCACACCTCTCAGGTGTGCCGCCTGCTGCACCTGCAGCCACAGGTGTTGCCTATCCTCCACCCAACCTTGTCCTGCAAGGGAGGAGGTGAAGCAGTGAGCCAGGCATTCTGGGAAGCATAGTCAATATGGAAAGCATAGTCATTAGATTAAAGTAGCATGCTGGCTGCCAAAAACCTGGAATGGATCCGGAAGGGAAGTAACTTGGAAAATAGGGTTTTAGTGCTCCTAATTCATCACAGTACTGTAGAGTAAGGTTCGGAGGAAATGTCCAGTAGGGAATAAACCCCAAACTATGCCCCCAAGTGGCGGGAACGGGAGCGAAGGGAGCGAGCCGTGACAGTATACCCCCTCCCACGGCCGACTCCAGGTGACCGTTACCCGCACAAAACATCTTCCTTCCACGACAGGAGCGCTTTGTCTTTGGAGGTAGCACTGAGGAAAACGATGACCCGCGGGCAAAAGTAGAAGGACTGGAATGCATAGAATCAGGCCGCAGTTTATAAGAGTCATAGGCAGGAATTCGGTGAGGAAGAGACTCATGGGTCGAAGAAAGGCATGAAGGACTTGCAGGACCCGAAGCAGAGGTGGAAGGTCCAGGAAGCCTAGTCACTGGAAGAGGATATGCATACATCTTTGAGGAAAGAGGCAGGCTGGTGCTACATGCCTTAAACAACGGTAGAAGTTCTGTTAGCCTCACTGCCGAGAGTGGACACACAGGAGGTGAGGAAACAGCAGGTTTCAGGAAATGTTTATGTTCGGAAGAGGAAGGTGGCGGCTGAGGTAGAGGTTCGGATACTCTGTCATCCATCTGGGTAAAGGTTTGTGGTTGAAAGTGACAAAGATTCGCCTGCATATGTTCCATGCCTTGGAGGTCTGGAGATCCAATGGGTTGTACGAGGCTGGCACTCCCGTTGACAGTCATGTAGCCAGTCAAGTAGCCACCTTGTTGCACGTGGGATACAACCGCAGGAACGTTTGGCATACTGATAGGAGTGTTAGACGCAGTACTCGGAACATCAGGCATACTAGCAGCGGGAGCAAAAACAGGCACATCTTGAACTGCAGCAGACATTCCCCTTCTTTGGCTACTAGCACCCAACTGGCGCTGCAGCTGGAGGGCCGTGCCCGTCCCTTCCCTCAGGCTCATGTGGGATCCGGCAACAAAAGGGTTGTCAAGCGGTTGATCCAAACCGGACTCCAAACGTGGACCGTCCAGCCCGCTATCCTGGTCGGCTACTCGTTCGGTGACTGGGCCGTGGCGGACGGCATCCGTTTCTCTCTCGTAATACTCCAGGCAAGTCCAGCGGCCTCGCATGTAAGGCCCTCCCGAGTCGTGATCCGGCTTGATGTTTCTGAAGAGAGAGCTGGCAGAAGTCTCAGGCTCAGATGTTGCATATTCGGGAGGCGCTGATGCTACAGTCAAGTAGTTGGGAGAATTGTTTTGTGTACAAGGCAGACATTCTGGTAATCCCCCTGAAGCATAAGAAGGGCAAGATGGACGTTCATCAGTAAATGGTTGGGATTCAGGAGGAATCTCTGGAGCAGAAGAATATGCAGCAGGATCTGACAGTGTAGACAGGTACACCTCCGATATTGGCAGCGAGGCTGAGCAGGATACAGGTCTCTCATGAACTGAAGCCAAACTAGCAGTAGGCTCTGGGACCGAAGACATGCACTTAGAATGTACTACCGGAGGCTCCATGGCTGAAGGATAATCTGCTGGATGAGTCACTGTAGCCGAAGACAGACATGCCAGAGGAAATTCTGAGGCTGAGGGCATGCAAGCCGGAGCCATCTTGTTAGCTGAAGACAAACTTGTCAAGGTCTTTGGCTCTGACTGCGTACATGGTGAAGGCTCTTGGGTGACTGGCAGACATAGCAATTTTTTATTGATCGAAGATACGTGTGCCAACGATGACTGCAGAGCTGTGGACAGGATTATTGAAGAGTCAATGGTAGTAGGAGGACAGTCTGAAGTCCCAGAAGTCGACAGACACACTTGTGGTTCAGGAATGGAAAGCCCCTTTAAGGCAGTTGACCCCTTGGCACCAGTAACCAAAGTCTGAGCTGTACCCCTGCCGTCCCTCTCCTTAGTGGATGACACAGAGTCTCTTCCTTTGTAGAAGTCAAAATCAACCAGAGGAATCACCATAGTAAAGTCTCTGTTAATCAGGATTTCGTCAATTGACCATTCCTCTGTCTTAGCTTCTGAAAGAGGCTGATTAACAATCAACAGTTCAGGGATCGCCTGCCGGGTTTTTGGTTCAGTAATCTGTGGAATGAGTCCATCAAAACATGAATTCTGCACTGTCTTTGACTGCTCGTAGTGACCGAAATTGGCAGAAGGAAGAGCGAACACAGAGGTAGCATCGTTTTCCACATCAGCTTGAATGTCTACTTCAGTCTCAGCAGCTAGATCAAGGGCAGAACCTAAGCCTACAGTTGTGACTGATTCTGTGTATGCCACCATTGTGGATTGTGTTTGGAAATCAGAAGCATGTATGTGTTCAAGCTCAGAGTTATGACAAACTGCTACACAGGAAGCTTCAGGTAAAGGAGTGGCTTGTGAATCTTCAGTTAACAGCAATTCCTGACAAACGGTAGGACAGTTGTCAGAACCTGTGCCCTGAATAAGCGCTGTGCTTGAAAATAGACTTTCACTCCCAATAGATCTTACATATTGACAAGTATCATGATTTACAAAAGTCTCCGCACTCAGGGACTGAACAGTATTCACTTCATCAACGGATAAAGTTGGAGGTGTATTCAAAAAAGACTGTAACATCTTATTCTCCTCTTTTAAGGAAATGTATTCTTGTTTTAACTCCTCAAATTCTGCTTTTAGCATGTCCCGCATTAACTGTACATCCCTATCAGTAGGCACAGGGGAAGGCATGGTGGCATCAGGGCTGGATCCTGCCCTAGCCATCTGGAAGTGCACTGATTGTATATTGTCATCTACTGCTTGCAGGTCTTGTGATCTATACTCTCTCTTACCGACGTGGTCTGTGTTTCTTTTAAGCAGACTATTGGCATCAGACCCCTTCGCATTAGAGACCACAGTAAGAACCTGTGCAGAGGAGTAAGCTGTAGACTGAGGGCAGAAAACAGAAGATATGCAAGGAACCCCTCCATTCTTCATGCTTGAATCATGAAACTGTTCAATCTGAGGTAAAGCACAACCGGAGTCATGGGGTTCAATAACAGAGGTACTTGTGTGTATAAATTCTAGCAGTGTGTTGTTTTCCACTGCTAAGGCTTGTGCGGACATAGACTCTGGATCAGAATTAAAGACAGAGCTAGGATCAGGCAATGTAGGATGGGCCACCCAGTGGGAAAAATACTTTGCACGTAAATACCCATTCGTGTCAAGGAGTTCATTTAAGTCAGGAGCAGAGATTCGATTTTCACGGGTAATTGTAAGGGAAGCTTTCTGTATAAACTTGTTAGAGGCCTTGCTGCCTTTCCTTCGTAATCTGGCCATGTTCAAACGGGAACAACGGCTGGTCATTCTGTCAGGAAAGGAAGAAGGCGATGGATATGGCAGGGGAAATGTGCACAAAATACACAGTAAACAACCTTGAATCTAACAACGTGCATTCAATACCCAAGACTCGTGTATACCACTATATGAAAAAGGAATGTAGGGTAAGCACTTAGAACCTCCTTATGACTGAAAGGAAAGTCGGCAAACTCCTTACCCCCTATGCTATTACAGATACTGACAGCGCTAAGCCCACGTAGAGGGCAAGCAGGGACAGAATCTGTGAGCTGACACTCTAGACGGTACTGAATAAAGAATTTGGAAACAGTACTCACGAGGACCGGAATGACCACATGAATGCCAGTACTCACGAAGACCGGAAAGACCACTTGGATGTCCGTATTCACGAGGACCGGAAAGACCACTCAAAAGTCAGTACTAAACCCACAACCCTGTAAATCAAACAAGAACCCAGAAGGCAGTAAAGGCAAAGAGTGAGGATAACTAAATACCTAAACCCAAGTCAAGAGGCAAGAAGGAATAGTACAGTGTGGAAAACAAAAGATAATCACACAGGAGCTAGTTACAACAGCTTCCCACACCTAATAATAAAATAGGAAATAAATGCAAAAGTGTAAAGGAAAACATGGCATGGATCCCAATAGAAGGTAAGGATCAGGAGCAGTGAAAACGATATCAAAAGGGAAACCTTCCCACCCATCCAAGGTGAAAAGGCAGGAAACGAAACCTGTAAAGGAAAGATTAATGCATCAAGTCTTTCAGTAGCAAAGGACAATTTCTAGGAAACAGTGAACACAGGCAATTGGGCTGCAGCAAAAGGAAAGCTCAGAGAAAGGCTGCCTGCAGACAGAGAAAGGGAGAAAGGGATTTCCAGAAGGCAGAAATCAATTAAGCATACAAATACGAATTCCAGGACAAGGAACAAGAAAAACTAACTAGAAACTGGGCACAAAAACTAGGAACCAGGAACAAGGGACCAGTCACGACAGGAACGCTGCAACAATGACCAGCGCTGGACTGAAGCAAACTGAGGCTTTTTAAAGCTGCTTAACAAGCACACCTCTCAGGTGTGCCGCCTGCTGCACCTGCAGCCACAGGTGTTGCCTATCCTCCACCCAACCTTGTCCTGCAAGGGAGGAGGTGAAGCAGTGAGCCAGGCATTCTGGGAAGCATAGTCAATCTGGAAAGCATAGTCATTAGATTAAAGTAGCATGCTGGCTGCCAAAAACCTGGAATGGATCCGGAAGGGAAGTAACTTGGAAAATAGGGTTTTAGTGCTCCTAATTCATCACAGTACTGTAGAGTAAGGTTCGGAGGAAATGTCCAGTAGGGAATAAACCCCAAACTATGCCCCCAAGTGGCGGGAATGGGAGCGAAGGGAGCGAGCCGTGACACTGAGTGCCATTCTGTTATAACTGTTTCGGATTCTATTGCTTGTGAAAATATCATGCCTTTGAAAACTGCGACATTGACAACATCATTGCCTTATGTTAAAGGAATAATTAGAGAAAAATGTGTAGCATCTGATTCACCATCTATTCCACTTGACACACAACACTCGAGTCACCCTAATAATCCTATGAGTGGCTCTCATGATTTGAAATCCCCAAACTCTGTTTTTGATGTAAGCACCTCCAACATCTCGGTCCCAAAGAATTTAAACCCCAAAAAAACCCAGGCACAAAAGAAAACGAAAAATGTGAAAACTGCGAAACTAGTTGCGACCTCTGGCACAAAACAGTTTATTAACAACTTAACGCGTGCAAATAGCAGAACTCTTGCTGTATCCAATAATATAACAAACAAATATACAGCGCTGGTAAATTTAAAGAAAAACAAGTTCATTGAATCAAGTGTTTTCCCCAGAAAAATTATTGACCATCCTCCATTAGATGAACTGATTAAATTAGCAGTAACCCAGCAGACATCCCAATCAACAATCACTGAGAATCAATCGCGTCCTTCTCAAACTGTTCTCGCCAGTTGCACCTCTAAAATACAAAATGGGTCTCTCAAAAACCCTACTGATGCGAGAACAACATTAAGGCGAGAAATTGATTTGTACTTAGAACAGCGCACATTTGGTCCCCCTGTCATTCCTATCATTACAAATGGACCTGCTAAATGCACTTCTGTTCTCCCAATTTCAACTGCACTGTCAATGATCCCTAATGAGAATAAGAGTCCCCTGTCTAAAAAAGTTATCATTTGCAGAATTGGAGTCTCAGGCGACAGAGTGCACCTTGTCCAAGAACACGAACTATGCACATTCTTCCCCAAATGAACTTCAGGAGATAAGAGACTCAATTGCTCAGTTATGGCAACTGAATGAGAGACATGGCTCAATGTCCCAGTCAGGTAATCCAGTAGAACGCAAAGGCCAAAAATCTCAAACCATGTATAGGCAGGATTCTAGCATTATGCCGGGGTCATCTCAAAAGCGTCCATTACCCCCTAGCAAAAAAACAAGTTCCATGCCAGAAACGAGATATTCTATGTTGTTATCATGTCGTCCTGAAGTCTCTCCTGTGTACATTTTCAATCATCAGAGTATATTAAAAATTTTCTCTGATACTTTTGAGCTACAAGAAATTTGATCAGAGGACTTAGATCAGATTGAATTCCCCAACCAAAATAATTTGGGTTCAGCTCTAATATGGACTCGCTCCTTAATAATACATAATATCATTTGTGCTGCAGAGGTTGCCCTGTTTAACTTGGGATTCTTGGTTACATCCAATTATAATGGTAAAAGTCCTTTAAAATCTTGTCTTAAGAATCTGCGGAATCCTGTCTCTTACATTCCTAGAAAAAATGTCCCAGAACACAAAGATTTTAATCACACCACCAGAGTGTAACTAGATTCCGTTACTGACAAAGTGAGCTTGACAGTAATCAGTTGGAATACCCGAGGTTTCAGCCATTTTATTAATAACCCTCGTTCTATTCTGGGAAATTACGATCTTATCCTCCTCCAAGAAACCTGGCTGACTAGTTCTGCGGTTTGGAACAACGGTGATATTAATCTGGTACCTGCTATATGCGCAACCAAGGGTAGACCAATGTCAGGATTGCTAACTGCCTCTAAATCTACATCTAACTAGCATCTGCATTCCTTGCCCCCTGTTAATCATTTTATTCAATGCTCCTTTTTTGTTATTAATCACATCAAAATAGCATGTATTAACATATATTGGAACTCTGTGGGCATATCGACTAACCTGTTTTTTAAAAATCTGACATCCTCAATGGAGCATATCATGTTGGAAAGTGGCATAATTCATGTCATTATTGCAGGTGATCTGAACATCCATCTTGTAAATAAGCCCGTATCAGGAAACCAGGACCGAGTTAAATCATGGAACACTTTTGCCAAGGCTTGGAATCTGGTAGTGTTGAATGGAACTAGTATGGATGATTCTCCCCCAAAACCAACTTGGGCTAGCCGCAACCAGAGTGGGATTATTGATTACATTTTTGTCACCAGAAATCTGCTTGTTCACACTTTAGAATTTGCAGTAATATCATCTGAATATAGCGATCACAAACTGCTAACTTTCAAACGGGTCATACCATCCCCCATTTGTCCACAAAGACAATGGTTTCAAGGTGTGGTGAATACAAATAACTCCCAGAACCAATTAAAATGGTCAGAAAAATCCCTTGTTAAATATAGAGATAACCTGAAAAGATTTGATCAGACGGGTATGAGTGACACAGATGAGGACTATGTAGCGCCCTTTGATTTAATGCAGTTGTATGCTACATGTCAGAACGCAAAATCAAAAACACCTCGCTTTAATGATAACACTGTTCGCATTAGGAAAGCATTATTTAGGAAGCAGAAACATCAAGCCTGTTTAGTACCTGCGGCTTTTAGAGATGCAGCCTTGAAATCCATTAAAACAGCTTATAAAAAATCGGATGATTGAATACAGACGATTTTTACAACAAAAAGAGGGTGAGAGCATGATAATGCATATTCAAAATAAGAACAATGCTCAGATCTGGCAGTTGATTAATGCAACCAACAAGGCTCCACCATTAACATCAGAGCTAAATGGAGTCAAAGAAAATGACTGGCTTATTGCACTCTTAGATGTGCCAGGAACATTTTTTTGCAGATTAATTCTACGTGATTTAAATGCTTGGTCGTTGGAGCATCAGTGCAGAGACCCGTTTCAAACGGGTTTTGTTCCAGGTTTAGGTACCTCTATCAACCTCACATTACTTAACATTATGAAATCCTCATGCACCACACGGAAACAACCCATATACATGGCTTTTGTGGACTTTCGCATGGCATTTGATTCTGTTGACAGAAATCTTCTCATAAAAAAATTGATGAAATACAAATGCCCTGAGTCTTTGATAAAATTGGTGAATCTTTTGCACCCAAAAACGTCCATACAAATAAAGCTGAATATGGAAGGCCTCTTATCTAGGACTATACCCACCGCCAGAGGCTTGAAGCAAGGCTGTATTCTTGCTTCAACATTGTTTAATCCTTTTCTGTTGGACATTGCAGTTGACTTGGCTCTAGCTGTTTCAGACTCTCCAAAGATAGAAAACCAAATTATATCTTGGCTGCTATACGCAGACGATTTGGTTTTAATCTCACAAACTCCAGCAGGTCTACAAACTCTCCTTGATACACTGGAGCGCTATGTATGTGCCAATAATTTAATGGTGAATGAAGACAAAACACAAATAATGATATTGAACAAACCAAAATCCTCTTTCTCAAACAAGCATGAGTGGTTAATTTCTGGGTCAAAGCTACAGATAGTCTCAGAGTACAAATATTTGGGTATGATGTTTAAAACTTAAATTCAGATAAATCGATCGAAATAATAATATCTTCAAAACTTACTATGTTAACATCACAAGCAAAAATAATCTTGGCGAAATATTGTAAGTTTACATGTAATCCAATTATGTCCTACTACCAACAAAAGGTCATACCTGTGATTACTTATGGAATGGAATCCATGCTGCCCAATACCCCACTATTTTGGAACCGAATAGAGGCTACATTTTAGAAATCTGTGCTTAATCTGCCAAAAAGCACTCCTACTATGCTATTAAGGTTTGAACTAGCGCTTTTGTCTATACATTTGCAAATTACTTGGAAAATGTGCACACTGTTGAGAAAATGTATGCTGGGTATATCTAACAAAAATAGTCTAGCCATCCTAGCTTACCACTTATTGACTTCAAACCAGCTATTTCCATCAAATGGCGAAATTATGTATTAAATGCACTTGCCAATGCAGAAATCTCAATTGAATTATTGCTCACAAATCCGTCTAGAGCTAAGAGCAAATTATATCAGTTCGATTGGATACTCACTCAAGATCAATGCATGAAGCTGAAAGATTTTGATAGGACTGTCTTTGGTCATAAGAGATTTCGCTTGATGGCTGATTATCTTGTGAAATGTCCATCTGCTGTCCTCAGACAGAAAATTCTAAGATTTCGATTGAACCTATGGCCGGTAAATGAGATTTTGTTTAGAAGAGGGTTAGTGGAAAAAGATCTAATCTATTGTCGATTCTGTAAGAATGTATCTCTTATAGAAACTCTTTGTCATATTGTCACAGAATGTGAAGCTTTTGTGGAAAACCGAATCAAATTGGTCAAATGATTGCAGCATAAGCTTAATACAAAATCTGCAAATGAAATTTGGGCCGAAATTTTCAGTACTAAAAAGATCTTGGTTAGAATTGCAACCATTAACATACTTGATGCTGCATTTCCATTTGATCAAAAGAAATAACAAATGTAACTGTGCTGATAACATTTGACGTCTTTGGAAGATAACTGCTTTACCTCTTAAGTTTTATCCATTATGTGCTTTTACTTTTTCCTTTTATTGTGTAACTTGAATGATGTAAATTAATTGATTATATTGTAACAATGATGAATATTTTATATATTTGTAAAGTTGATATTCAACTAAATCAAATAAAAAATAAAAAAAAAATATATATATATATATATATACACCATCCATCCTGGTCTTCTTCTATTGTGTGAAGGAGATTGTTTATTCGTCCGCGAGGTCTTTACTGGCAGGCGACGTACACCAGGATTATCTTCGTTGTTTCGGTAGTGGGCTGCATCAGTACTTGCGCTGATTGAGCTTTTCCTTGGCATCACAGGTCTCATTCTGTGTGTCTTCAATATGTTGCAAAATGCTAGGTCAGAGACAAATCACAATATTTATTTTTAAATTTCAATATTGTAATTGATGCATAACACCAAATAACATACACAGTCAAAAAGTCCCTCATCCGGTTCATGTTGGTTTATCGCTCGGAGGGGAGGAGAGTGCATTCAGGAGCAATCCCCAGTTTATGGTGACATTTCCACCTTCCTCCCCTCTCACTTGACATCGTAAAACCAGACATTCGGCTGCCACCCATGTTTTCGCATCCCCAAGCCACTGTATCAAGCGCCATCTCAGGCCCTTCCAGGAGGTAGCCAATCTTCGAGCAGCCAACAGTAGTAGAAATCTAGACAATATTGTTCCTTAGCTTCTTCCTTCCGCCTCTGGTAATAGAACCAGTAGACACACCTTTGGGACACATTCAAACCTACCCTACACCAAGGTATTCACTCTCTCCATCAACCTCTGCCAATAACCAGCTATACCGGGCACTTCCATAACATGTGCCAAACGTCTGCATGTCCCACCACAACAACTGGGAACTGATGCAAGGCCTCATTGTTAATCCGACACATTTCCTCGGGGGTCATATACACCCTATGAATAATGTTGAAGCGGATTAGCTTGAACTTTGCGTTCCGCAGAAAACTGTCCGAACCTTATTACATATCTTGAGCCATTCCTCATCACGCACTCTGATATGGGTGAGGGTGAATATGGTTCACCCTCACCCATATCAGCCTCCCATCTACTTTTTACCTTGAGCTGTCCTGCAGAGTTTGATACAGGCGAGAAACATCATGTCCAGACGCCCCCATATTTAATAACCCGTGTAGAACCTGCGAGGCTGGGCGTTCCTCCAGTATCGAGTCCCAATTGGATGCCAGGAATCCCACCAAACCGGCATAATTCAGAAATTGCACTTTTGGCATCACATATTTCCCAGGCCAATCTACAAAGGACAAGAGACGACCACCTTCAAATAAGTGGCCCATCGACTTCTATTCCCCTTCAGGGCATCGCGCCTCCCCCATATCTTTAATAACGTCCCCCACCTGTGTGAATGCTCTTAGAGAAATGCCCAGACTGTACACCATGCCCAATCGAAGCATAGTGCATGCCCGCCTCCATACTTGGGGACCCAACGGGTCCCCAAATGAGTTCTAGCCCTTCCCTATGAAGGGGGAGCCTCCTCATCTGCTTCCCACCCGCACCTTCTTGCAACTGACCCCACCCTGCTGCAAATTGCAGTGGTGCTGCCAAAATATTCAGTTACAAATCCAGGAGCCTGAGGCCGCCATTTTGATATGCCCTGCACAATGTGGAGAAAGCTACTCGTCTCCTGCCTCCATCCCACAGAAGATCATCAAGCCTGCTATTCAATAGTTTAAAAAAGGGTGGTCTGATCATATACAGGATATTCACAGACAAAGAAAGGAGCTTTGGAAGAATCAGTACCTTGCAGAGCGCTAGATTACCCATCAAGGAGAGTCGCAGTTTTCCCCCAGAAACTGATTGTGTCCTCAATCCCAGTGAGCGCTCTACCAGTATTGTATTGGAATGTCTTTTCCCCGGTGCAGTGAATCTGTATGCCCAAATACAGAAACGATTCCAGTTCCCATCGGAAACCCCCACCTCCGCCAGCTCTACCAGGGATTTAACTTGGGGTCTTGCTAGGGGGAAAATGACCGACTTCCCTTCATTCACTCTGAACCTTGTAGCTTATATGTCATCCATTCCATTGCCATGAACCCCCACAGTTTAAACGACCAATCCCTTATAGTTGGTGGCCGTTTCTGTTTCCAATTGCTCGCTGTTACCAACAATGCTGCTATGACCATTAGCATGAAAGCTTTGCTGTATGATTTATTAATCATGCGAATCTCCGGATCAAACAGTCCAAACAACCATTCCCTAGGTGTCAAAGTTACATCAGGATTTACCATTGTCTTTATTAGGCCTATAATTTGTTTCCAAAATTCATTCAGCTTTGGGCACTCCAACCAATAATGCCTGCAGTCTCCTTCTAAACCACAGCCCGGCCAACATTTTATGCAATTGCTCAGGTGGATAGTGTCATTGGACCATTGTTTTAGACCATGCTTCCCTAACCTGAATTGACCTTGTCAGTTTGAGAATATTCGCCCATAGATGTTTCCAATAATTCCTTGGGAGATCCATCCCAAGTGTCTTTTCCCATTTTTGAATGTATCCCCAACTCCATCCCATTTCCTCTTGCATTAATATGGAATATAGCCTAGACACCATTTGTTTATCTCCCGTGTGTGTAGTAATTATTTTTTCAAATACTGTTAACGTTCTCCCCACCGCCTCTTTGCCCCCTGAGCTCGCTATCCAATGTCTTAATTGGTAGCACTCCAACCTATCCCTTTCTCTTAAACCCAGCGACTATTTGCAGTCCTCAAAAGTATGGATTTCCGTTCCTCTCCTCATGTCTCTCAACTTCGGGCACCCAGCTTCCCGCCATTGCCTAAACGCTCCCAGTGCCATCCCTGGACTAAAGTGCGGATTCCCAAATAGTGGTGTGAAGGGGGATGGGTGTGTAGATAATTTCCCTTTTCCTATTACTCGATCCCAGATTTTGCATACCACTGCCAGTATCTGACTCTTTCGCATATTCTGGGGCCTATCTTGTCTATGTAGCCAAAGAGCTCCTTCCAAAGAGCACCCCGCCACCGCCCTATCCATCCTTACCCAAGGTTTCGAAGTATCTCCTTTAAACCATTCATGGGGTTCCCTCAGCTGTGCTGCCTCATAATACTTTACAAAATTCGGAAGGCCAACTCCCCCCCATCCCTAGGTGGCATTAGTATATGCAATGCTATTCTCTGAGACTTATTTCACCATACAAATCTCGAAACCATTCTATTCAACCCCATGAAAAATGACAGCAGAATTGGTGTCGGGAGAACTTGAAAAACATAAAGTAGTCTCGGGAGAGTTACCATTTTAATTGTCGCTCTCCTGCGATGCAAAGACGGGTCCATTTCCCTAAATCTTCCTTTACCTTTTGAAGCACTCGTGGGTAGTTATTATCTAACAGTTGTGAGACCGCCTTAGTTATATTGACCCCTAGGTATCTTATGCTGGTTTCTGCGACTACGAATGGAGAGTAGGACACCAGTGCCTCCAGCTGAGCTGTAAAGATGCCCAGGTCCAAAAGTACTGACTTCCCCATATTTACCTTGAAACCCGCCACACATTCGATATCTGCCAGTTCCTTCACTAATACCGGTATTGACTGTTCAGGTTGTGTCAGTGTTATTAACATATCATTCGTAAAGGCGTTATCTTGTGTTCCTCTCCTCCAAAGACGATACCCCGTAATACCTGGCTCGCTCTGAGTGTATGAAAAAATGGCTCCAGATATATGGCATAAAGAAGTGGCGAAAGAGAGAATCCCTGTCTAGTTTCTCGACCTATATCTTTGCTGCGGGACACTTGTTTATTAACCGCTAGGCTTATTTTAGGAGCCTGATAATTTGCCTAGACCATTTGGATAAATGTAATTCCCATTCCCATTCGTTCCATTGCTGAAAATAAAAAAGGCCACTCCACCCGATCAAGCGCCTTTTCAGCATCTAGTGACACAATCACTGCTGGGATCTGTTTAAAATGAATGTCATCTGAGGTCTCTCTCCCCATAATGAATCCTGACTGGTCCGTGTTTACTAAGCCCGCAAGGAGGCGGGCCAACCTTGCTGCAAACACACTGGTATATCATGTCATGTCCATGTTCATTAATGCAATAGGTCTATATGATCCACATTTTGTTAGGTCCTTACAAGGCTTCCCAAACACCACTACCTATGCCTCCTTCATAGTCTGCCTTATCCCCCTCTTGCCCCTATGGCTTTGAATAGCCTCAGAAGCTTCGGAATCAGTTGCCTAGCTTATTTTGTATAGAAGATCATAAAACCATCAGGTCCCGGGGCTTTATTTAATGACAGTGCTTTATGTTTATGTTTATGTTTATTGTGTTTATATAGCGCTTTACGTCAAAGCGCTGTGCATTATAACAACAAGAATACAATAACAGTAAAAGCCATTACAAAATATAAGTCAAACCAGTAATACAGCAACTAGAACCATTTGCCAGTGAAGATAAATGCGGGAGGAGGGGGTGGAGAGGGGAAGGAAGTGGGGCACAGGAAGTGGAATAAGCTGAAGGCGAGAGAGGAGGAGAGGGGCTTAAGAGGAAACAGGGGGAGAGAGGTAAGAAGAGGAGGATAAAAGAGTATCAGGGAGGGGAGTGGAGAAGAAGAGATTTTAAGGAGACACGAAAGGAGGAATAAGTGGGAATGGAACGGATAGAGAGGGGAAGGGAGTTGCAGTAGAGGTGGGCAAGGAGCTGAAAGGAGCGAAAACGAGAGGAGGCACATGGGGACGGGGGAACAAGGAGAAGGAAGTGATCTTCAGATCTGAGGGAACGGGAGGGAGTGTAGAATGAGATGAGAG
This sequence comes from Ambystoma mexicanum, assembly GCF_040938575.1. NCBI lineage: Eukaryota > Metazoa > Chordata > Amphibia > Caudata > Ambystomatidae > Ambystoma > Ambystoma mexicanum. The sequence continues at coordinate 1,301,360,802 of NC_090933.1, read as the reverse complement.
AGGAGAGATTTGGGGGAGCAGGATCATGAAGAGATTTAAAGACAAGACAGAGGAAGTGGAATTTGAGTTGGGAATGAAAGGAAAGCCAGCCAAGCTGTGAGAGAGAGGAGGAGATGGAGTCGTGAGGAGAAAGAAGACAGAGGGTGCGAATGGCAGAGTTGTAGAGGGATTTGAGGGGGGGCAAGATGAGAAGCAGGGAGTCCGAAGAGAAGAGAAGAACAGTAGAAAAGACGAGAGAAGAAAAGGGAGGAGATTAAATGTTTAGTGGCATGGAAGGTTAGAGAGGAGCGTACTTTGCAAATGTTGAAAAGGTGGTAGCGACATGCGCGGGAAGTGAGAGAAATATGGTGGGTGAAGAAGAGGGAGGAGTCAAAGTAAATACCTAGATTACGAGCATGGGCAGAGAGAGGAAGATTAGCGGGAAAGAAAGTGAATAGAAGGAGGAGAAGAAGGAGGAGGAATAGTGTTGGAGGGAAAGAATAAGACTTCAGTCTTGTCTGTATTGAGAGAGAGAAAGTGGGATGACATCCAGTTTTTAATGGCAGTAAGACAATAAGAGAGCTTAAGATGGAGGTCAGGAGTGAAGGAAGAGAATAGGAGGAAAAGATGGGTGTCATCAGCGTAGAAGTGGTGATAAATACCGAAAGAGGAGATGATAGGGGCGAGAAGCGAGGTGTAAAGAGAGAAAAGAAAAGGGCCAAGGACAGAGCCTTGGGGTACACCATAGTCCAAGGGAAGAGTAGAAAAGGTATGACCACCCCAGGAGACGGTAAAAGAGCAGTGGGAGAGGTAAGAAGAGAGCCAGTTGAGGACGGAGCCTTTGAAACCTACAGAGGAAAGAGTGTTGAGTAGTAAGGGGTGATCAACAGTGTCAAAGGCTGCAGAGAGATCAAGGAGGATAAGGACAGAGGATTACTTAGAGTAGTGAGCAGTGAGGAGGGAGTTGAGGACCTGGGTGAGGGCAGTTTCAGGGGAGTGTTTAGTGCGAAAGCCAGATTGAAAGGGGGGAAGGAGAGAAAAGTTGATGACAAACGCAGGGAGCTGAGAGTAGACAATGCGTTCAAGTAATTTAGAGAGGAATGGAAGAAGAGAGATTGGACGGAAGTTGGATACAAGATGAGGATTAGCAGAAGGTTTCATCAGAATAGGGATGATAGTAGCATGCTTGAAGGCAGAGGGGAAGGTAGCAGAAGAGAGACAAATATTGAAGAAGGAGGTTAGGTAAGGAATGAGGAGAGGGTAGATCTTGGGAATAAGGAGGGTAGGGAGTGGATCAGAAGGGGCAGCAGTGGGGTGAGATTTGGACAGGAGAATGGAAACCTCAGACGGAGTGACAGGAGAGAATTCAGTCATACAGGTAGGGGGGACTGGAGGAAAAGGGGGGATCATAGCAGAAAGAGGAAGAAGTGATGTTTTGGCGAAGAGAGAGAATCTTGGAGGAGAAGAAGTCAGAGAAGTCAGAAAGGGATAAGGGAGATGAGGTTGAGGGGTCATAGCTTTAATAGCTTTAATAGCTGCTTCCACGTCCTCCCTAATGTCTTCATCCAACTCTTCCCTTTCCCAGGCCATTATTTTTGGCACCGACACTTCTGAAAATTATGGCTTAATCTCTCGAGGGCCAGGTCGCTCTGATTTATATAGTGATTCATAAAATTGTGCAAGCGTCTCTATTATGGATTCCAATTCCGTTGTGTTCGATCCATTGTAATCTGCTGTATAGTCCTAGCTATCTCTGATACCTTCAACTGCTGTGCTAATAGTTTATCCACATTATTAGATAAACTATCGCATTATTGGCCAGCACATAATACCTCTGTTTAGCTATTAATAGTGATATCTCTGCCCTGTGGGCCCGCAGTATATTCAATTGGCTATGGAGCACTTTTAGCTTCTTATGTAGGGCCCTTGTTCTACATTTCACTATGGCCTGCTGAGTTTTGTGCAGTTGGGCCTCTAGTTCCCCTTCCAGTTTTGCCCTTTGTTAACCCCATTGAGATCATAGTGCTGTAAATTCACCCCGCATTGTTGCCTTAAAAGCATCCCATGTCCCTTCTGGCGAAACTGTTTGGTTATCATTAATCGCGGAAAATGTATCTATCTTATCCCTAATGGTCTCTACCACCACTGCGTCACTCGGTAGCTCAGATGGAAACGTTCAGGCCCATAACCCCCTTCGCTGCCCCACATCCCTAACCATCATTATCAGAGGGGTGTGATCGGACAATGATATGGACCCAAGGTCTATTTCTTTTAACTCACCCGTTTGCCCCGGTGTTACCCATATATAGTCAATTCTGGACATGGATTGGTATATGTGCGAAAAGCATGTGTACCCTTTTTCATCACCCCTCTTGGTCCTCTAAACGTCGCCTAGTGCTAGATTATCAAAGCATACCTTCAGCACCTGTGAGGGGACTATTGATCCCTTCCCCGTCCCACCACTACTATCTCTAACGGGGTCCCATGCTAGGTTAAAATCGCCCGTGAATATATTTTCACCTGCTGCAAATGCCTCCAGCTTCGCTACCACCTCTTGTAGGAACTTCAACTACCCCGAATTGGGCGCATATATTGTTGCCAGAGTCACCTGTCAATACTCCATTTGTATCAGCTAAAATATGTATCTCCCCTCAACATCTGCGAGAGTATGCACTATTGTAGCCTTGGGCAGAGGTGTTGCTGGGGCGGGGATGAGGGGGCTGTAGCCCTGGGTCTTTTGGTTGTAGCCCCGGATAGAAGCTCAGGGGTTACAACCAAAAAGGCTAGCTAGCCCCCAGTCCTGAGAGTCCCAAAATGTGCGTAGCCCCGGACCCTTTCCAGACCTAGCAACACTCCTGGCATTGAGTGAGTCTTTGAGGCCTATCAACACCCCTAGAGTCTTCCCCTTCTCATTGCCTTGGAATATTCTTTAATAATACTGGCAATTGAGCGAAGATTTGTCTGCCTTCTAAATGTGTCTCTTGCAACATAATATCTATTTTTTCCTTTTCATCAAAGATTCGACCTTTTTTCGCTTCACAGGGCTATTCCATCCCCTTACATTATCAGACACTACTTGAATGCCCCTTGTTTTTACATTGCTCTGTACTATGCTTATCTCATTCCACCACCACCCTTTGTGTCCTTTTCTCCAAACACTCTGTATGTTCCCCCAACCACCCCAAATTCCTGCCCATCTAACCATCTCAGGACCAGGCCATTGATCCTATGATATCCCAGGAACACTTCCCAGGGCTGTGGTCTAGACAATAACCACTGGGAAGTATCCTAACACCTCCCGCAGATTCCAAAACATGCTCCCAGTCCCCCGGCCCAGGAAAAGCTTCCTGTGACCAATCGCTCCTCATCTACCCACCTCTCTTACTACTGAGCTTCTCATTTATACTTTTTACGACACCCCATCCATTCCCCCTTCTGCCCCGCTTCCCTGTCCTCGCCCCTGTGGGCCTTTCAGTTTTGTTCCTCTGCCATGCTGCTTCCCTTGCACAGTGGCACAATCCATTGTCAGATCCCCCGTTGGATGGAGGATCTCATTCGTTTCTCTCCATGTCCTTCTTCTTCCTCCAGATTCAGCAATACCAGGCTCTCCCTGCATGTTGTAATTCGATGTATCCCTTCCCAGTTAAACAGCAGAACGAACGGAAATGTCCACTTGTAAGGGATCTGTTTTGTTATCAGGGCTCATGTTACTTGACCCATGTCTCTTCGCTTTTGTAATGTTACTAGTGCCAGGTCTTGAAACAGCTGGATCTGTGCCCCATTCACAGAGATATCCCCTACCGCTCTTGCTGCCGCAGAATATTTTCTTTGACTCCATATGAGGTCAGGGTGACCAACACATTCCGAGGTCTGGCTCCAGGTTCCATTCTCCTAGGCCCCACTCTGTGGACCCGGTCAATTCCTATGTCTTCCGGCTGCACGTATGCAATACATTCCCAAAGCCGTGTCCAATCGTGGTTCTCAAATCCGAGTCGATTATTGTCTCGTTTTATCCCTGCACCCTGATGGGAGACCTCCTTGGGCTGTTTTCCAAGTCTTCCGCCTGCAATTCCAAATTATGTGAAACTCTGGCTAATTGGTCCAACCATTCACTGTTCTGCCGTACCTCATCCGACATTTCCGCCAGACCTTGTTCTGTCACATCCACCCTTTCACCCAGTTCCTTCACTCCCCCCTTTACTTCTGTCAGGGAAATCTTCTGTCGGGGAAATTCTCAGTTCCTCTCGCAGTGAAGTGAACTGTTCCGGAAATTTGCTTGTAATTCTTTCTTCCATTCCGCTCAGACATTCCTTCAGATCTTCCTTACTGAGGGCCATCTCCCCTTTACGCAGAGCGTCACCTTAATCTCCTGCACTGGCTTTCTTTCTCACCGCCTTGTTTGCAACACCGGTCGTCCTGCGTCGTTGAGGATTGTTTTCCTCTGGCAGGGGTTTCTTTTTCTTTTGGTTTTGGCATCTGGGTTGTGTCGACACCCTCCAGCTACCCAGTGTACGGGCCTCCCCTCCACCTCACAGTTTCGTCTTTAGTTAGTCGTTTGTTTCACTTGTGACTCAAGCCCTTCATGCACTTTTCGACCTGAATGTTTGTTCATTCAGCATTAGTCAACCCCCCCCCCATGTTTTGGTTATGGGGTATGCCACCTGACATGCATCAAAATTGCCAGTCTGTGCACCTCTTCTTTTATGTCTCCAGCAAACCCTTTTTCACCCCCTCTCCAGTCGCCTCCCCCTCAAGGAAGCAACATCTTATCAGGTGAGGCATACTTCCCAACAGTCACTCCCTTCCCCTCCAGCAAAGCAGACCAGACCTTGTCTCATCCCAGCCTCCTCCTTTGTGATTTCCACCCTAAGTATGCTGTCCGAAGGCTGTTTTTGATTACCGGAGTGTGTCTCGCTGGTCCGGTCCACCAAAATCCCTGATTCGAGCGTCTCATATCAGGGCACACGCCTCTCAGTGCCTTACTCCCTGTGCTACAATGTTCCTCCCGGTGCTACGCTGCTTCCTATATGGGCACTGCCGCCTGCTTTACTTGTGGGTACCGCCCAGTTTCCTCTTGCCAGGCAGGTTCTGCAAGGTTCACGGAGAGGGAGGGGGAACGGACGCCACAGGGGTCTTTAGATATGCCACACTGGAGTTGCTTCCTAGATCAGGTCCCCCGTACACCTCACGTGCGGGTTCCGCCCAGTTTCCTGTTGCCAACAGGGTCTGCAATATTCACGGAGAGGGAGGGGGGCAGACACCACCGTGGGTCTTTAGATATGCTGCACTGGAGTTGCTTCCTAGATCAGGTTCCCCAACTGCCTAAAATTCGGGCTCCGCCCAGTTTCTTCTTGCTGGCAGGGTCTGCAGTGTTCATAAAGAGGGAGGGGAGCGGACTCCACCAGGGGTCTCTCTTTGTGCTGCGCTGTGTTTATGGTCCTTTCCTGTTCCCAGCCCTGCTCCAATTATGAAGCCGGGCTTGCTTTCTCCTCTGTCCGAATTGGAGCGAAGGAGAACACGTCCCTACTCACAGATCGCCATCTTGGAATCCCCCTCAAATCTTTTAATGGGGTCCTCTGAATCCCAGAGCATCTTGCTTAATGCAGACTTATTTCAGGCCGAGGTAGCTACCTATTTCCCTATTATTGTCACACCGTAGGCTTCCCACAGCACTCCTACCTCCTCCACTGACCCAGTATTGAGTTAAAAAAAGTTTTCGATCACTTTCCTGATTGTGGCCCGATATGCTGTGTCCAACAGCGACTCCGCCCTGAGACTCCAGAGCGCTATCCTAGCCACATATCTACCCCACGTAAACTTGGTGGTTAACAGAGAATGGGCCAAAAGGACTCTCCCCGTGTATTTGTCTCCTCTGTTCCCACCCACCTTGTGATTCAATCTCTTCTACTCTGTGTTCTGTTTGCTAGCTACCTTTTCCCTCCCAGCTTAAATTAAACTTTCTCTGTGTGGTCTTTAAATCCCTCCATAATCTTGCTCTCCCTTATCTTTCCTCCTTGGTGGCCTTTTATTGGTATCGCGTTGTTTTGCTGACATTATTTTTTTCGAAGTAATTTTAACCGAAACTCATTGAAATATATATGGGGAGTAAGAGGTTAAATTGGGTGGGGAGGGGGTTGGCGTAGGGCTAATAGCATTGGGCAAGGTGGGGTTTGGGGAGACCACCCCCAATTAAAAAAAAAGAAATTTGATGTTTTTTCAAAGGCATTTTTTCAAATCAAATTACTTCTAAAAATATCCAGTCGGCAAAGGGATATCGAACCCCTTCTGTTCCCCCTCTCATAATCTTCGCTCCCAGTCGCTTTTCCTCCTCACTGTTCCCCGCCCACCCTGTGCTCAGTCCCGCTTTCGTTCTTTTTCTCTTCTGGCTCCTTTCCATTGGAACGCGCTTCCGCTCAATCTTCATTCATATTTCTTCAGATGGTTTCTTTCGCTCGGCTCTGAATGATAATTTTAGTTATTTCTGTCCTTCCCCTTTTATTTTGTACTTTGTTGTGAGTCTATGTAGAGCACTTTGACGTAAAGCACTTAATAAATAAAAATGAAATACCAAAAACATACATCAACGAGGTACCCAGGCTCAAGAAAGTTCTGCAACTTTATGACCCTAGTGACAAGCCTCACCACCCCCCATCCTTTTCTTGAAGCACCATCCTAGCTATACTGGCCCTTAAAGAATTTGGGACTCGAAGCGGTCCCAGACAAATAGACTACATTGGAAATGAGCCCACGGTCCCATGACAGAGCCCAAGCAAGCATCAACTGTTCTTACTTTACCTCACTTTCATGGGAATCAGGAGTTTGTGGGAACCTCCTTAGAGGCACACGGAGCGAGTTTGTGCCAGACTGCAAATGGCCCAGGCAATGCCGCTGTAACGAACGTCCTGTGCAGGTACTGCCGGAAGCAGCATAGCTCCTGAGCCAACTGAGTTTGGGAGACGACTGGAGAAGTACCCCACTAGGGGGTAAGGGTTTTGTGGGTGCATGGGTATTGTGAGATGTTCCTATGGGTGGTCGACTTAGGCCTTCTTCGCCAAGATTCTCTGAGAGCGACTGTGGAACTCTGAAGCTTTCTTTGTGCTTCATCCTTGTGTACCAACCTTGTCCCTCATCGTCCCTTTACAGCTGTTTGAACCTGAATAGCTGGAGATCAGTACATTCTGGCTGCTTAGCGTGGCTTGGGTTTTATTGCTGTATGCTGAATCTAATCTTGATCTGTTGTCTTCTGTCTTCTTACCAGATCCAAGCAGGATGGAGCGAGCCAATCGATCGATCAAATGTGCAGTCTCCGAGAAGGAGGGGGCAGAAAGGAGAAATGGCATACAGACATGGACTCTGTTGAGACATTAATGAAGAATGCTCCAGCTTCACCCCAATAGGCTGCCAACTGTGCTTGGGCTGCAAACAAGTAAAGCTCCATGCGAAGAGCAGCAAACCCACCTTGAGAAAAAGTCCAGTTCCTCATGTCCCAACTCATCCTCGCAATCGCAGGATGCCCCGCACGATGAATCAGAAGGGAGCGGAGGCAAGCAAAGAAGCTGTACCACGTCCACACCGAGAAATATACCACTTTGGTGATCCCCATTTCCATGAATTACATTTTACTAAACATAGCTACGAGTAGGGCAACCCATCCCTTAATTGGAGACTCCAGTGAATCAAGAGAGGATAAATAATTAAGTGTGAGAATAAACCTTGTTAGAAAGTAATACAAAAGATTATGCTAGAAAGGGAGTGGACACTCGGGCTTAGAGCACCTATTCTATCTGGAACCTTGTGAAGCCACTCATCCTCCTTGTAACAAGTACTGGTTCCAGGGCATAGGCAGTCACGTGGAATGGCAGATCACTAAATGCACTACAAGCTGTGAAGGTGACAAACATCTGCATGCTCAGACACAATGATAGCATTTGAAAATAGTACATCAGCTAGTGAGAATCTCCAAGATTCTTGGGAGGATAGCTCAGCGGCAACGTGCTCGCCTTGGAAGCAAAACGACACAGAGCAACACAGGTTTGATCCCTGGGTCTGCACTTAGAAACCGCTGGGTATTAAGCATGTTATAAATAACCTATCATATCATTTATTGGAAGTTTAGGAGTCTAGTAAACAGATTGAGCTTTTAAAGCCAGACCTGTTAAACAGTCTTGCTTTCAGACAGCGCTCTGTATTTTACAAACTCGTGGTGGCGCATTTTTACCTAGACGGGCTGCCCGCCATTGGGTGCATTTCTGACGTTACTGACATACACATCTAAGAGCAACTGACATGGTAGTAGCATGTTATCTGCAATGGGGCTTCGTTTTTATAAAGTTCCAGGCTGATTTGGTGACAAAAAAAATTGTAAAACTGATTTTGGCTGCCAAAACCGCAACAAAAGTGGTAAAAGTCAGAAGAGAGTGTTCATGTCTACCTCAGAAAGATGCACAGAAGTCAAGTTATTCTTTATTTTAAATTAAATGTTTATTTAAATGCTACGTTAATATATAATACACATATAGATCGTTCTAATTGATATCCTTGACGAAAACACTTTAAAAAATGAAGAGAAAAATATCTTAAGAACGTCGTCATAAAATTGTACAATTACTGCAATGAATACATTTAGACAGCAGGGAGGACAAACAAGACAAACAAAAATACAATAGGAAGGGAGGACATGATTACAGGAATTAATAGAAATCTTAGATTTGAATTCATGGAAACCTATGAGCATTAACCTGGATTCATGTTTTACTTTTATGTAGGTTCTGAAGTATTAAGGTCATTAGTACACACCATCCATTTCAAATCGGTGCACAAAATAGACATAGTTCCACCAAATTAAAATGTTTAATTTATCATGATATTTCCAGTTGGAGGATTATTAAATAAAAACTGATAGCAACAACAAGGTTAAATAACTTTAAAGGGACACTTTTAGCAATATCTCTATTACTTAAACAGAAGACCTAGGGCCTCATTACACGGAAGGCGGTAATGGTTAACGGCCACCGTTAATTGTAACGTGACCGTTAACCATTACCGCCTTACTACGAGGTCCCTTAGCGGGTTGGTGCTTTAACGCCTGCTTTTTGCAGGCGTTAAAAACCAACCCGCTAAGGGACCTCGGAGCTAATTACGGCACCGCAAAATTGCGGTGCCGTAATTAGCACCTTCCCCATTCCCATAGAGCCCTATGGGGCAGAAATGGGAATGGGGAAGGGCAATGGCGGAAGGGGGATTTACCGCCCCACCAACCTTGGAATGGGGCGGTAAATCCCCTTTCCGCCAAGGCGGTGCCGGTATTTTACCGGCATGAGCCATGGCGCTAATAGCGCCATGGCTCACCGCCTTCCGTGTAATGAGGCCCCTAGTCACTAATCCAGATAGAATAAAGGGCAAAGTGTATGAAGCCGACTGGATATCTACCCAGAACAGGATGAATTCATGTAAGCTGATGAGAGACTACTACGGAGAAACTATATATCTAATGTCTCTACCAAAATATCTGGTTAAGTTCCCATGTAAAGAAATTGAGGATACAATTCATGCGTATGCACATGAATCTATTTGGAGCGCAAAGACAAATTGACAAATTCTTCGCTCAGCCGCCTCCAACTCCCTCAGGGTTGGTTGCTCCCCCAAGCAACGAGTTGGTGGTAGATCTCTTTCTTCTGCTGGGGCCTCCCTCCGGAACAGCCTCCCTGCCTCTCTGAAACTTGAGGAGAACCATCCCCGGTTCCGGAAGCACCTCAAGACCTTCCTCTTTGCTTCTGCTTTCTCTCCCCCTCCCCTGCTGATCTCCTGTCTTATACTGCACTGGTTACCTGGCAACCCTTTGATTTCAGGACCAGGCCCCTTTCCCGCCAGTTGAACACCTGCAGTGCCCCCCTGGCAACCTTTGCACTCAGGGACTGTTTCTGTATCCCTACAGCCCCCTACCTGCAGTTGACACCTGATGTCTGCACTTACCCTTGCACCGGCCACCAGCTGGCCGCATTTTTATTTCTTTTCTTTATTTTACTGTTTTCCTCTTCCTCCCTCCCCTGCACCTGCGCGATCTCAATGTCACCTGGCCTAGTAAGATCATCGTCTCTGCCTTATCTCTGTTCCCCCCTCCATTGCCTTGTTGCGCCTTGAAACACTTGTGTATAGGCACGTTATGAATTCCATATCATAGCATATCATATCATATATCATAATCTAAACTGTCATGTAGATATTGTGTCCCCACAGATGTGGTAGAAACCTTGAAGCATATGATTGTCTACTGCACAGGCTTGACTGACCTTAGAACTCTGTATATGGGAACATTTGTAAATGAAGCAGCTACCCTCACCCCGGAGTAATGGTGGCTTATGTTGAGATCGGGGGAAAAACATTCACTTGTGTTTGAAGTGGTTAGATTTTTGAACAAAATAATTGAAACAAAATGAAGAATGAACTAAGGTTGACGCAACTCTAAATTGTAAACTTCAACCAACTGTCGACTAAAAGCAAGATAATGTAGATGATTTGGTGTTTTAAAGTGTCAGTTACTACATTTGATTTAAATGTTGGGCTATTTTAAGGCTAGGAGTAAGAAGTTTTAAATTCATACTCAAAGTTATGTGGAAATGTTTAAATGGAAAAGATACTGAAAATGAATAAATGAAAAATGTTGATGTTTATGTGGAAACTTGTTAAAGGTTTTTAAAAAACAATTAAAAAAAACTATAATCAAAACAAATGAAGAGTTGCAGGTTGCACGATGGTCCCTCATAGCTCGGTGAGAGGTCTCCTTTGCAGGTACTCTCTGAATCAGTCCTTGGAAGAACACGGCCGATTTCAGATCTTGTGAAGAAAATGCAGCAACAGACTTCACCTCCAGCATTGCTGCAGCTTTGCCTTCAGCTTCTGAACAAATTGGTAAGTGAGAGGTCCCCAGATATACACATCTGTTCTGAGCCAGTCTGAGTCAGCCAATCACACAGAAGGGCATTCAGACAGGCAGCCAGGCTCACAGGCATTCAGGCCGTTCACTCCACCCAGACACCCATAACAAAGAAGTGGATTGGTGCAAGTACCCACCCTTCCAGCACACTACACTGCATTAATGTCAGTTTCAGTCAGGGCGGACTCAGGCATTGTGTCACATACACCACACCCAGACACCCATAAAACAGAATGCGAGTACGATTCAGACTCCATTCATACAGGTCCCACCCCTAAGGTGTACCCACAACACACAGCCCCTGGGAAGGCTCACGGAAATCTGACGGGTGGCAGCCCCAGAACCATATATGGTATTTCCACCCAACAGCCAGTCAGGGGGAAAGGGACAGAGGCACGGCTTCCCACGACATTGGGAAAACAAGTTGAAATGTAATAGAAACCAAGAGGCCACAGTGGCCATCTTGCCTTTCTTCAGGAATCCATCGATTCCTATGGCAGGGCCTCGGTGTCCCAAAAATGGAGGCCACTCAGAGCCACTGCCAAGTCAGCATGTAGCTGCCACCAGTCCATACCCTGCTCTGTGGGCAACACACAAGTGCCCAAAGACACACATATTGGGTTAAAGGGTGTTAGGGAAAATTCTCAAAAATGTGCTAATTCCCTTCTATCTTAGAGACCCACAGCTCTTTTGCTGGACTTTAGGACTTTTTATCTCTCATGTCAATTTAATGTGATTTGTTCTCTGTGTTTCTTTTGACTTTGGAGTCTTACAAATTCCATAGGCATCATCTTTACATTGTGACACACAGCACCGTCAGTGCAGTGGCGCAGGAAAGTCTCTTAGATTTCCCAAAGGTTTAAATACCTTCTCTTGGATAAACTACTGCTTCCAAGAGCACTGAAGTGAAATTGACTTTACTTCCATTTTGTAACTGTCTAGACCCAGCACACACTATCGTACCATAGGGTACTGGAGGGGTTACTTAGTATCCCCTTTGTCTAGTTTCTCATATAACATTTTTATGCTACCCTTTCTACGATTAATGGCTGGTGGCAGTGGTTTACTTTTTACTACCATTGTGTGTTTTTACCGCAGGCTGCGTTTGCAGCTATAGTAAAGCACCCATGCATGCCCATTTCATCAAAATGGCCCCGATCTACTTTTTTTACCATTTCTTGCCGGAACGGTCTTCTTCAGATTTACTCTGTGCGCCAATCCAGCTTTGGTCGCTTTGTTTGTTTTGTCTTTGGCGGGATTCACGAGTGAAGCCCACCTCTGGCTCCAGTATGTCTGGCAGGGGCAGGAAGTGAGGGAGGTGCCTCAGACTCCCTGAGATTAATCCCCTTGGTTATAGGAATGCACCCAAAGGTGATTGACCGGCTGGCTGTCCAGCAAGGACAGCCACCCTAATGTGTGATTGACAGCTAGGCTGGAATGAATGGGAGAAACCTACATAGAAGGCGAGGCTTTTTGGTTTGGAAAGCAGAGTCGACCACTGGACGAAGGAATCCGAAGAAGAACTTGGAAAAGACGCCTGCTGCAACTCCTGGACAGTTGGTTTGCCTGGTGAAGCCCTGCTGGTGTGCTGAAGCTCCAAATTCGCCTTGACTAGAGAAGCCCTGCAAGGACGACTTCTCCCTTTGAGTTAGTGGGACCAATAAACTCCAAAGTAAGCCCGCCGGGACATCCTCTCGGAGCTGGCTGTACTTTTACTGTGCTGCTGCTGGAACCGAAGTGCCAGGGAGAGGAACACCAGATTGTGTGCGTTGCTTTTAAGTCAGACCCGAGCGCTAGGAAGATCCTCTGGACTTCCCTGATGCGGACTGAACAAGCCTGAGCCACCTCAAAAGAGTGCTGGACCCCAGATGCAAGGAAATTCTGAAGTGGTATTCGAGAACCGCTGTGTTGCTATTTGCTGTCAGGCGCGAGGAGCTGAAACACTAAAGAACCGCTGAATCGAAGTTTGCCTATTGCTGCCGCTGACCTTCCCATTGCAGAGCAGGGGTCTACAGACTTCCTCCCTCTTGTCCCCATGACTGAGGCTCAGGAACAACAGGATCTGCATAGCTGTACAGGATCAGAAGTCAGCTGGAACAATTTCTTCTAACCAGAGGTACTGTAAAGTCTAAGAGAACTTACCTCTTGTTATGTAGCCTTACTTGCTCTCAGTTGAGACGTGTCCTGGTTACCTTGCAGAGTTGCTAAAGCTTTGCCCCTCACAAGCCTCCCAGCTTGTGGCCCTTCAAGTGTTCTATTCTCAACAAACATTTCGAAGAACTTTGTGCAAGACTTTTTAACTACCTGAAAAGAAGTTCTTCAGCTGCCCTTGACATTGTGCAAATAACATTGGCTGTCCTGGCTCCCTGAGAGACTCCTCTTTACCTCTGACTTTGTGCTTTGGCCTTTCTTGCAGGAAAGGGTTAATTTACTCTGCATTGGAAGGTTTTAAAAGGATTTACCTGTTTGTGAATTATTTGTTACCCATTGTTTTATTCCTCTAGTCTATCTTTTACACCAAACTCAGTATTTCTCTAAATGTACCAGTGATAAATCAATGTCCACAGTGTCCTAGCTATTTAAGTCACCTGAGGGTGTAGGAAGTGTCTGTGTGCCATCCCCAATGGGTATCATCTAATTTAGAGAAATAGAGAGTGTTTTGAAGTGTATTTTAATTGTTACATATATTGCTCCCTTCTGAAGAAGGCTTATACAACTGACTGTGAAATAAAGTAATAACTGTTTTATCAAGAAACCTTGAGCGTAAGTGTTTATTTGAATAACTGCTACTGTGAAACTCTGAGTCACAACATTACTGCTCACATTGACCCCTCTTGAGATAAACCACACTACCAACCTGTGTAGTTCAGACTTATACCAAAGGTTGGGTCCCTATTGCCAGGAGGTCAAGGTTATTGTAGTGCGCCCATAGGGTACTGCATACAATCTTGCCTAACAAAGGGTGTTCCCCCATCCATGGGTGCCATAAGGGTATCCCATGGGTGTTGTTCACCAAAAGTAAAACATGAAGAGCTGGACTGCCAGAGGTCCAGGCTGGACCTCAGTGGCAGAAAAACATACTGAAAACACACAGAGAAATTGTAGGACAAGGACGACCTGTCCCTCCATAAGGCGTTTCCAGCATGACATTAACCCACACCCCCCAGACTGAGGTTAGGGCAACTAATGTCCCACAAGATTGTTACCCTCATCCAGAAGGTCATCATACCTTCTGGAAAGGCTATCTGAATTGTCATGACTCTTCCCTGGCCTATGCTCAAAGGTGAAGTCTAGCCCTTGTAGGCTAATAGACCACCTGAGCAGTTTGAGGTTGTCACCTTTCATCTGCATAAGCCACTTTAAGGGCTTCTTAAAGGCAGGCTCTGGGCCTCATTACAATTATGGCGGTTACCCCGCGGGTGCAGCCGGCGGGTTGCCGCCGTACTCTTAACACTGAATCCGCCGCCTGACTTCCCGGTGCCACCGGGACATTACAAGTCCAGGCGGAGCGGGAAGTCAAGCGGGAGATTCGGTAAGTCCCCATTCCCGTGGAGTCCCATAGGACTCCAGGGGAATGGGTTCATGGAAGCACCGGCACTGTTGGTAACGGTGCTGGTGTTTCTGTGACATATCTGCCTACCGGGGCCGTTGCACCCGGCAGGACAGCCGGGAGCAATGGCCCCTGCAGGCTGACTTGTAGTGTGGCGGTCCGGAAAGTGTGCAGGTACGTTGCTACCAGCATCCTTTTTTCCGGACCGCCACACTCATAATGAGGCTCCCTGGAAGGTAAGAGCTAAAATGCGTAAGTGCTCAAATCATGCAAAAACACTCCTTTTCAACAGTGGCCCACCTACGTTCCCTACCCTTGAGTTGCCTACTGATGTTAATTATTCGGTGTTTTCTGTCTTTCTCGTCTGAGACAAGACAGCTCCAATTCCAATGTCACAGGCAACAGTTTGCACAGTAAAAAGTTTGCTGTAGTCAGGGGCACACAAGACATGTGCCCTGCACAGACTTTCCTTCAAGCCATCAAGGGCCCTCTGGCAGTTTTAGGTATAATGAACCTTCCTGGGATTTTTGGGTGATGTCAGAGCTGTCAGAAGGGCAGCTATGGTGCCAAAGTCTGCCATGAAGTTTCTGTAGTACCCTGTGAGGCCCAAAAAGGCTCTCACCTGTGTTCCTATACAGCTTGTACTTTACTAGGGAGAGGTTGGATTTGACCCCCGCCTACCTTATGACCAAAGTAGGAAACCTTCCCCTGTGCTAGCTGGAACTTGGTTGCCTTTATAGTGAGGTTGGCACAGCTCACTAACAGAGCTTCTTTATATAAAATAAGGTTCAGTAATATATATATACATTTAAATAACACTTTGTACTCAGGCAGGTCTATTCAAAGAATGGCAATTATATACACTCTATGTGGTACCACACAATGCTTAAATTCAGTAATACATGCACCAAGTGCAGACAGTTTTAAATAGGCATGTGAATTCTCAAGTGAGGTGTATCAGCATAGATTAAGGAAGAAAGTCAGGTTAGTTATGAACAGTGGCAGAATGCTTTCTGTAGACTAGATGCACAATCCTGTGGGAGGATCCCCCCACGCAACCTGTAATGGAAAAGTTAGGGAGCAACGTATCTTGTCTTTACAGCCCAGTCCAATAATGTTCCATGACCATCTACTTTCTTCTGATTGGGACCCCTTGACAACTCCAGAGGCTAGAAGATGCTCTTCCTCGTCACAGTACCTTTGGTGCATTGGCAGGCGTAGTGGCACAGTTTCTCGGTTTCACTCGATGACTCCCTCTGAGGATGGACCCCCTGGAAGAAGGAGGCACTGGGATGCTGCGTCAAAGAAGCAAAATGGAACCAAAGTCTTTCGGAAGTGCAGCAGTTTGGCTCTTCACAGTGCTCTCCAATGGTCGATGATTTCTCCGACTGTAGACGTCCTGGGGAGATGAAACTTGATGTTGGCCCTTAAAGGCTTGGCAGATGAGAGTAAGACCACTGGGGACATCCAATGACTTCTGGTGGTGACAGGTGCAGAGGTAACATTTGGTGTCGAGTTTCAGTATTACATGGTTTTTCCAACTTTCAGTTCTTTGGTGCTGCAGCACGAACCTCTGGACGGCTTCTAGCGACCTGGACTCCACCACTGGGGTGGACCTCGGCCCCTCACCAAGTCTGGACCCTTGGACATCTTCATTAGCTTCTGGTGGCGGGAAACCTAGCGGCGGACCTTCCTCTGCACTCAGCAACGCTATGCTCTCTCTGGCGTGAAAAACTGTAAGCGATGATGGCAAAGATGTCCCTTGAAATATTCTAAGCCAGTATGGAACATTCGCAACGCCAAATGTCCAGCAACCCTATGCCAAGGTAGCCCCTATTCTGGGCGGTAGATAGCAACTGCTTCCAGCGGTCATGAAATGCACCTCCGGACCCTGGGCGACACCAATGGACTTCTTCAACTCGAGATGTCCGGGCACTCCTCTTCAGGACTCACGATGACCCCTTCTCAGGACGAGGACTGGCTTCCAGGGTACTTGGTTGTGGTGAACAGAGACCCTTGGTATACCCTTATGGCACCCATTTTGTTTCTGCGTGTGCGACACAATGAATGAGACAGCCTGCCTGAAACTGACATAAATGCAGTGTGGTGTGCTTAAAAGGCTGGGTGCTTTCCCCAATCCACACTCCTTGTTATGGGTGTCTGGGTGGAAGTGAATAGCCTGAATGCCTTTGAGCCTGATTGGCTGCCTGCCTGCATGAATGCTCTTCTGTCTGATTGGCTGACTGAGCTTGGCTCAGCAGAGTGAATGAGGGACAGATGTGTATATCTGGGGACCTCCCACTTCCAAATATGTTCAGAATCTGAAGCCGAAACTTGAAGCTGGTTATCCTTGGAGCCCAGCTGGAAGAAGAATTGCTGCTGCTTTCCTTTGACCCAATCTAAAAGCTGTCATGTCTGTCAAGGGCTGATCCAAGAGGCGACCTGGCTAGGAGACCTCTTCCCGAGCTATGAGGGAACATCGCACAGAAGCTGACCTTCATCGAGGCACCCTGGAAGCCAGTCCCAAAAGGCTGTCGACCAGAGAAAGGGTCCGCCGAGAATCGTGGACATCGAGGCCATCAAAGTCCATTTCCGTCGACTGGGGTTCATAGGATTTCTGTAACCACTAGAATCCAGTCGAAGCGTTTTGCCCAGAAGTAAGGACAACTTATCGCCATGCTGCTCAACGACCGGAGCCGCAACGCTCCACCCTTGCCTAAGAACCTTGAACAAAGGGCTCCCTTGCCATCACCATCGAGTGCTTTGTCCTGCCGTAGAAAGTCGAGGTCGGCGATGACTAAGGAAAGTCCACTGGTGGGTTTCCCGCCACCCTAATCCACAAAGACGCCGACAAGTGAAGATCTGAAATTCAGCCCGTCATCTAGTCCCGATCGCTGAAGTTATCCCGACACCAGCTGCCGGGCCTATGTTCCTCATGAGTCTTCTTTGCGGCACTGATCTCTTTGCACCGAGGTGGACCGCACACCTCATCTTCACAGGACTTCCACCATTGATCGCTGAAGAGCACTGTGAATGTCGAAGCTGCAGTCTCGATGCACGTGTTCATCTTTCTTCGATGAATTTCGATGCCCTGTGGCTCCTGCTTTAAAAGGGATTCCACTCTCGAGGGATCCGCCAATGAACCTTCGAAGAAACTCTTCTAACACAGGTACATTGGGGTAGTTGAACATTTTAACCAGGAAACAAGACTCTTTAAACATTAATGGACTGGGCTTGTTAATACTCTTTATTACAGGTTACCCAGGTGGGGGGATCCTCCCTCAGAACTGTATCTTAGTGGCAAGAGAATCATCCTGCCATTGTTTAACTTAACTTGCCTTCTTTGCCATGATATATGTGGTTATCCATTGCTGTATGATTTGCATGCCGTTATAACTGCCAGCAGTTGATGCATGTTAAAGGAGCCAATAGCTAAGTGCGATACCACATAGATGTTGTATATATTTGCCATATTAGCATTGCCAGAGTACAAAGTGTGTTAGTAATTGATGTATATATTTTGAACCTTATTTTTATATGAAGATCTGTGTTAGCACATAACATAGTGTGTAGACATTCCTTTGTGGGGGGGTTGGGGACTACACTGTACTTACGAACCAGCCTGCATCACCTCCTGAGAGCTTAAGCCTTGGTTGCTCGTCCATAGCTACCCTATAGAGAGCCTTGGCTGGGGTGCTCTGTGCTTCTACTCTGCCATATGCAGGGCAGGAGTACAGATACCACCCGCCCGTCTTTACAATGGTGACAGGCAATAGAAAGCAAGAGGGCACAGTGGCCATCTTGCCTTCCTGCAGGAATCCACTGATTCCTATGGCAGGGATTGGCTGTCCCAAAAATGGAGGACACTCTGAGCCACTGCCAAGTCAGCATGTAGCTGCCACCAGCCCATACTCTGCTCTGTGGGCAACACACAAGTATCCAAATCACACATAAGGGTACTTATGTGTGTACACATAAGTACCCCATGTGTACACACAACACCCATGGGGTACCATAAAGGTACCCCATGGGTGTTGTTCACCAAAAAGAAATAAAGAAGAGCTGCACTGCTAGAGGTCCATGTTGGACCTCAGTTGGAGAAAACATGAGGAAAGCACACACAGGGAAGTGGTAGGATAACGACTAGGAGGCCCTGCCCCTCCATAAGGCATTTCTAGCATCACATTGAGTATTTTGTAAAGTCTGGTTGTCTTAGTGGAAGCATTATTTTAAAGAAGTAGTAGAAAGATTGAGGGTGAATTTTAAGTAAGTATGATTAAATCTTTTTAAATGGATCCAATAACTCCAATCTAAAAATTATAATCAGTATCCAAACCATGAATAGAAGTGAAAGTTATGTTATATGTCACTTATACAGTGCCTACTGTCATTGGTATGGCCTTGAAGTGCTGTGCGTTGAACGCCCTTCGGATGACTGTAGAGATGGAAGAGGTGAAGGAAGGCTTTCTAAAATGCATGTGTGTGTTTTTAGCCGGCACGAAGGTGGGTCGGGGTGGCTAAGTCCCTGACGGCCTACCCGGGGTGATCCTTTGAGAAATGGGTGCCGTGGCAAGTTGTCAGGAGTGGGATAGTCAGATTATGTGAACAGTTGGTCCGAATTTTTGCATGGGTCTCAGCTGTATTCTATAGTATAATATCATGCGTGTTATCTGTGTGTGTAATCGAGTACAGTTTATTTATAGGTATGCCAGCGAGTGAGCCGAGCCCGTGCAGATGTATTTTGTTTTGGAATCATGCTTGCTGTTCCATAGAAGAGAGTGTAATGCCTGATTGGAGAAGATCTTGCTGAGCGTGTCGTACAGGTTTGACTGGGTTCCTTCAGAACGTCGACTCCTCCGATGTCCCTTTGAGACATGAGAAAGATTCTTTCAGAAGTTGGGCTGAGATTCTTAGGATGTTGATGGAAAGAACCAGGCTTGATAGCCTTTCGAAAGGCTAGGTGATCTTCTAAGCCAGGGATGGTTAAGGGGTTGAGTTCCAGATGGTGGGTGCTTGGACTGAGAAAGTTGTGCCCCTTAATCTTGTTGGTTTTGTCACAGTTATGATGAGGAGACGCGCAGCGCCTTATGAGAGGTTTCTGTTCGGCCGGCATTTAGTGAGTTTGTGCTGCAGGCATTCCGGCGCTGTGTTGTGGAGTTTCCGATGGGTGATGCACATTGCCTTGAAGATGGATCGTCCCCCAATGGGGAGTTAGTGAAGGACGCGGAGGGTTAAAGTGCAAAAAGACATCAAGCCTTTGCCAATATAAACATGATTAATGCAAAATAAAATGTACCAAACCGTATATAAAAAATAAAAGGATCATCTTTGATCGATATCCATTTATTGTACTCAATAAAGGTGTCACTAACCAATGTTAGTATGTGTGGTGAGTCCAAGAATCCTTCCCCTGTAAAGAATCGGAGGAGTTGGAACATCTTAATATAAGGCCACAATATCATTTGAAGAGATCCTAGTATAAGAAATGTCGCAATCTGTTCAGCCTCACCTTTAACCCAGATGGGAGCAGAGACGTATTTATGGGAGGGCAAAAGGGGCATGTGTCTCGGGCCCCCACAAGCCCGGCTGATCCTAAGAAGTCAGTTCTCATTGTTCACCAAACTTAAATAGTACATGCCAGGAATTTTATGGCGTGCTGCTGAGGCTCTAAACCTACTGCCAGACTTTATTCTGCTCTTATCCGTTAATCCTGTAATGCTTTCTGTGTTCACTGTGATACACATAGGGCCTCATTACGAGTGTGGCGGGCCGGAAACAAGGGTGCTGCTAAGCTTACCGGCACCCTTGTTTCTGGGCCGCTACACTACAAGTTTGCCTGCCGGGACAGTTGCGCCCGGCAGGTCTGACCCTGCCAGGCGCAACAGCCCCTGCAGGCAGAGTTGTCACGGGAGATTCCGAGTGACGGAGCTTCCGAGTCCCCATTCCTGTGGAGTCCTCCCGGACTCCACGAGAATGGGGACTTAACAAATCCGATGCCTGACATTCCGTGCTGACGGGACTTGTAATGTCCCGGTGGCGCCGGGAATTCAGGTGGCGGATTCAGTGTTACTTGGTCTGGGGCAACCCGCTGGTGGCATCGGCTGGTTACCACTGACCTCGTAAGGAGGTCCATAGTCTGTGAGTACCCTACTGCACAAGTCCTGTAGCATTCGCACAGTTGTGTGGGAATTAAATTGACCATGTGCAACAGCCAAAGCTGAAAGGGCCATTGATACATTTGAGTGCTCTGCTGCAATGGTTCAGAGGATAGCTTATTGTGTTAAGAACTAATTGCAGAAATGAGTGAGCGTATGCTAGAATATAATACCAAATTCCAGGAGACTTTCCTATGTCAGAAATGGATAAACCTGTGTGTACTTTGTTTTGTAGCACAATTGGTGCTGTTATCACCAGAGTACCTGCACCAGATAGCGGCTGCTGTATAAACCTAACCAGAGGCGTTGCTAGGGGGGGCCTAAGGGGCTATAACCACGGGTCTTTTGGTTGTAGCTAGCTAGCCCCCATTCCCGACAGTCCCAAAATTAGCATAGCACCAGATCTTTTCCAGACCTAGCAACACCCCTGAACCTAACATTGGGGGTCATTACAACCCTGGCGGTAGCCGTGACGGTAAGAACTGCTTGCATTTTTTCCAGATCTTGGCTTTGGGGCATTACCAGGGCATTACAGTCCCGGCGGTCCCTGAAGCAAGGCGCCAGAAAAAGTAACTCTCCATTCCCATTCGAGTCCTATAGGACTCAATGGGAATGGGGAGGACGGATACACCGGCACTGTGTGCAACAGTGCCGGTGCATCCGTCAAAATCTGCGGGCGCGTGCCGAACTCTGAGTGTGCCGCTCTGTTAACAACGGTGCTGGTAGCTTACCGTCACCGTTGTTACCGGACCGGCATACTCATAATGAGGCCCATTGTATTACTGTGGTGAATGCCTAGAAATCAGTTCCTTCGGACAAGGGTTTTAAACCCTAGGCAGCCACCCTAATGAAGAGCATAAAGTGTTAGGTGATTAGGTTGACATTGAAGACTGTGGAATCAGAGCTTTCATGCGTGTATCCTGTCTTTGCCAGAAAACGATACAGTGATCCTGGACAAACCATTGTATATCACTAGGAGTACTGTGCTGTCTTAGGTCCTCTTTCTTTTTATGTAGGCCATTTGAGTGGAAGAGGTTCTAGAAAGAAAAGAGATAACACAGGCCTCTGGCAACTCATTTTATACAAAAACATATTTTTTGTGCAATTCAAAAGGTTCTTCTTAACATCATAAATAAATTACCAACAAGCCTTTGTTTTGGGTGTATTTAACGCTTTACAATGCAAAAGAGAAAACCAGGGGGAGAGGGGGGGTTGGGGAGTGGCCTGGAGCCGGAGCGGTAGCATGGCTCCTTGAGTGCTCCTGCCCCAGCCCGACAACCAGGCATGTAGCTGCGGCGTGCGCTGATGTTTTGAGCTGGAAACCCTCACGTGAGAAGCAGGTGACGGGGCGGTCAGTGGGTAGAAATGGGAGCCGCTTAGCCCTGCCCGCTCCTGAGTTTGGCGCCCGCTGTTCTGCCGGACCGACTTCCAAACCAAGATGGTGGATCTAGCCTGGAGGACCTGGGGCCCGGGCTGGAGTTGGCAGCAGTGAGCCGGTCAAACTCGAGCTTGAGTCGGAGAAGTGCCGGTTTTGTGGGCGCTCCCGCCCCCGCCTGGCACCCCCCACCCCCGGCGGGCTGCCTCCCGGATTTGATAGCTGCCTGCAGGAACTTGCGGAAAGTAGCTAACAGCAGAGATCACTGGCGGGCTGCGGTGGAATGGAGGAGGCCCTAATCTCGAGTCCACTGGAGCAGCTGGAAGGTGGAGCGCCGGGATCAGTGGGGCACGTAGAATACACCTGACTGACGGACGGCCCCCTGGAGTAAGCAATCATTCAGGCTCCTGGAGGTGGGCAACTGCAGCAAAGACCTGGTCCTGGTCCTGAAATAAGCAGGCCAGAAACAACTACTACAGCGGGCTAGCACCCAGGGAGGGCAGTGCTTCCTTGCAGCGAGTGAGTGGAAGGAGAGGTACTTGAGAGCAGGAGGGAATAACCAGCAGGACCAGCAATCTACAGTTCTCTGCTCCTCCCTGGAGGGGAGGAGTGGGGCAGTCTGCGAGGGGGAGTGTTCCCACGAAAATGCTTAGTGCAGCCTATCCCCAGCCCACCGCTTTTGAAACGCCCCAGTGGACCCACCTGCAGTCACAATAGGGACCTGGAGGGCTGAAGAGAGCAAAATCACCCGAGAGCCAGCCTCAACCACCCGAACTGCAACGGCGGACCGTCACAAAGGTTCTTAAAGAGCGGCCGCAGTGCTTTTAATCACAGCCTGGCAGAGGGGGGTACTAGAATCCCACCTAGCAAGATGGCAAAAACCCCCAAAGCATCAAAATAGGCAGACATTTCCACCTTGCTAAAGGCAAGCACCACAGAGAAAGCAAAAAAGGGAGAGCCTATGGAGGCTATGATGCACGCGGAGGACCCTGGCCTGACTCCATCACAGCCCGTGCAAACAGTCACCTAGACTGACTTGCAAGAACCCCGAGCTGCAATGACAAGGGAACATCAAAAGGGCACAGAGGAGCTCATGAATTAAATGACCATCCTGGACAGGCGTGGAAGTGGAGACTGCTCTATGCGAGCAGAGCTATGAAATAGGAGAGGGGGCGGACAGGATCGCCGCATCAGAGGCCAGATGCAAAGCCCTAGAAACGAAGCAGGAGGATACGGAAAATCGCTCCTGTGTGTAATCCCATCTACAGCCCCTGACGCGGAACTAGAAGACTTTGTCTGCGACCTCTTTCGCTTTGTACTAGTCATCCCTGACAGTGCACCGTACCCAGCCGAGGCAACCACAGACCTTCCCCCCCAGACATCCTGGCGAGGGTCCACTTTGACAAAGTCAAGGACGAGGTAATGCAGGCGGCCAGAGACTCGCCGCCTCAGACCCACTTCAGGGATGCCTCCGTTATGATCAACTGTCAAGATCTGACAGTGACAAAGTTATTGAAAAGAAAGAACCTAAAACCACTGACAGATGGTTAGGGGAGAAAGACTGCTGACCGCTGGGGGTTCCCCACAGCGTTGCTGTTTACAATGGGGGGCAAGCAGTGAAAGATACGCACTATGAAGGAAGCAGAAAAGCCCCTTAACCCGTCCTGCTCAGAAGAAGGGGGAGATAGTAGCTCTACGCCGTTGGTGGCCCCCCAGAGAGCAGAAGCGGAGACCCAAAGGCCCGAGCCACAAGACTAAGAAAGGGGTTAAAGATTGAAGGAAGGAAAACTACTGGAGATTAGGAAGCGCATGTCCGACCAAAGAGCCTGTGGGTTGCTCCCCCCCCTGAGTGGCGGGAAGCCAGGGACCCATGAGAAGAGACTGAGGGGCCTCCTTGGACCATGGAGGGACTGTTGTGCATCTGAGTTTAAGACACAAGCTAGCAGCTCCTCAAACCCGGAGGGCTCCTGGAGCCAATGGTCGAGAGAGGGGTGGGGGTGTCCGGAGGCTGGCGGTAAGGGCGGGTAGTACTGCTGGTCCCAACTGCAAACTGGCATAGCTTGGCATAGCCTGTGTGATTACTCTAGCGCCCTTCCTTTTATGAAGCCAGCATTTGTTGTAGTCCGGTGCAGCGAGCTACGTTGTCCACTGCAGGTTGACTTTTGAGCCACAAGACTAAGAAAGGGGTTAAAGATTGAAGGAAGGAAAACTACTGGAGATTAGGAAGCGCATGTCCGACCAAAGAGCCTGTGGGTTGCTCCCCCCCCTGAGTGGCGGGAAGCCAGGGACCCATGAGAAGAGACTGAGGGGCCTCCTTGGACCATGGAGGGACTGTTGTGCATCTGAGTTTAAGACACAAGCTAGCAGCTCCTCAAACCCGGAGGGCTCCTGGAGCCAATGGTCGAGAGAGGGGTGGGGGTGTCCGGAGGCTGGCGGTAAGGGCAGGTAGTACTGCTGGTCCCAACTGCAAACTGGCATAGCTTGGCATAGCCTGTGTGATTACTCTAGCGCCCTTCCTTTTATGAAGCCAGCATTTGTTGTAGTCCGGTGCAGCGAGCTACGTTGTCCACTGCAGGTTGACTTTGCTGCGGATGGTTCTCTGGGTCCCATATATGTGAGGCGCGGTGGACTCTGCGGCGCTGCTTGTGGGCCTGGGGGCGAATTGATGCACCGTTCCTCCTAGAGGCTGGGTCGATGCGCCAGGGACCCAGCTTGAAGTGTGCCCTTAAATCACAACCAGTGACTCCTTGCTTGCTTGCTTACTGTGGGTCAACAAGGACCGGGCTGAGACTGGCATTGCCACGGAGGTGCGGGGGATGCGTGACCCGCCTGGGTGCTGTCCCACGGACAGAAGGGGCCCTGAAAGGTTTTGAAAAGCCCTGTTTGTGATTTCTGAGAGTTTTGCCAAGGGACACACAGTCGAGAGTTCAAAAGTGGGGTAAGGGGGGAGAGTCGGACTCTGACAGCTCCTTAAACTGTCGAGGCGTTCCCTGCCCACCGACCGCTTTACATATCAGAGTAATCCTGCCGCCGCACAATGGCACAATGGCTCAGACTGCTGCCAATTAAGACTTTCGCCTGGACACCGGATTATGACTTGGAAGCAGCATTGGTCGCACCAGTGACTGACTGTAACTCTAAAGTGTATATTACTTAAAAATAACAAAAGACATTTTACATTTTACTCTAAGAGGGATAGCTATTTCCTTTTTTATCCTCTGCTTTTAAGATTGTTTGAGTGCTTTTAATATTTTACCCTAGTAAGCTTTAACCTTTCCAACATTTTTTTTGGCACCGAATGTTTACATTTATAAGCTTGCTTTCTTACCCAGCCCTTGTTGCACATCCTTGCAATGCCATGTACAATATCGACTACACTTGTGTAGGTCTTTTCTCTCACTGCTCTAAGTGTAACTTGTATTGTGCACCTTGTATTTTGTATTCTGCACGTTGCAATTTGCACATATTTTCACATTGCATCGCCAGACTTTGAATACCCTTATACTTGCCTATATATATAGTGCTGTGGATATGTCTTACCAATGCGCGGTTTTTAGTTCCCTGCTGAACAGCTTTCCATAGGTACATCACTCTCATTACTGGTTGGTACCTACTGGGGAGAAGGATGGATATACGCAAGGGAAAATCTTCCGTTTCACCGGGGGTGGGAACGAAAAGGATAATAAGCTCTTTGAACCCATACAGGAAGTTCATGTTTTAATTTCTGAAATCAAGGGCTTTTTTGTTTTACTTGGATGGTGGGGGTGGGGGGTAGAAGAGTCGGTACAACCAAAGGTCAATTCCAATTGTGCAGTGCAAGACAAGCACTGTAACCTTACAGGTATAAAAGAACCGGGGAGGAGTGTGGGGTAGCTCCCGTGAAAGACAATCCCAACCTACAAGTACCAAGTGGCCTGAGGAATCAAATGTATAGTTGATAAAATTGACAATAAAGCAGGGGGGGGAGTTATTGCCTCCCAGTTGGTTGCCCTAATACAATGGGCAGTATGGACCGTCAAGTGAGCAGTATCATTCAAGTGCACACTGCTTCTGCCCTAGCTGGCAGTCTAGTAAACCCGGTCATTAGTCCAGAAAAGAAACAAGAGGAGGCTTTGGCTGCCCGGCCTGGTGCCCTCGAAGTGGCAGAGGTATCCAACCCAAGCCCATCCGAGGACCAGCCAGCTATAGGATACTCTAATCCAAGAATCACAGCTCAGGCTGTTAAATCATCTCTTATCTCCTCTGTACCTGCACGCGCTCCACTTCTGGAGCATGTTAAGTCGAGCAGCCCACTTTCGATAAAGAGTAAAGCTACACTGAGGAACCCAGTCCCACGGCTTACCACCAAGTGTGTAGGGAGCAAATGTGATTGCAAAAGCATTCTTGGCGGTTTAGTGGTGGAAATTAGTGACCTCAAAAATGTGGCAGCTAGCCTAAGAAAAAAATGTCTTGAAACAGGGAAACCAGCTCCAACTAGTTCGGGAAGGACTCCCAATTGATTTACCTAAGCTTCAGACTGACCGCAGTATATGTGCTTCCTGCAAAGGGTAACCGAGGAGCGTTGGCCAACCAGAGGCATAATGGAGTCTCTAGCCAAAGAGAGCGAGGGGTTCCCGCAATAACCTGGAATGTGGGAGCTTCAAGGGACCCCAAGTGGGTCAAACCCATAACTGAGAACATAAATAGACATGTGGTGTCTCATCGGCCCCGAACAAAGACTAAAGATCTGAAGATTGCAAACCAAGCCCCTAGAGAAGAAACCCGCTGGACACCCATGGTCACCAAGGTGTACGTGCAATGTGCCCAAACTAAGACCAGGGGCATATAAATATGAGGATACCCTCCTCAATAGGAGTATTCATTGGATCCGCCATGTGAGGGGTGCTCTTCTGTTATTAGAGAGGACATTATCTGTGCTGGTCGAGTGACAAGGGCACCTGGGCAGGGTGACTATATCGAACTGTACCCAGGGGGTCCCAGGCTGATGGAGGGACTACTGGCAGTCGAAGCAAGAAAATATCGCCCTCCCCCCCCCCCCCGGGTTCATCAATCTCCCTAAGACCTTTCGCCCCCAACAAATCTCCATCAGGGCCAATAACAGACAATCTGGTCCGGATTCCCCCTGAAGAGGGAGAAGGCCTGGATGAGGTGGATTGACACCTGCCCTCCACCCCCCAAATTGCAGCCTCGGCTGGATCCGGGGGTTCAAAAGTGCTTCTCTGGTACGTGGCCAGGAGAGCCGATCATTTGGTGGACCCTGATTGGCTGGCCTTGGTGTGCCCACACAAGAGTGTATGTTTTCAGGAAACATGAGCACTGGCACCCATTGAGATGCAAAGCTTCAAGGCGTTTAATATCCCAGCGGCCAAAGGTCCTAGTGGAAGACCGTGGGGCGGTGGAGGGGTTATTGACTCTGGTGGCAGCAGGGTCAGGCTGGGAAGTGTCAATGAGTGGGGAAAGTTCTGCGGACTTGCAATTGATTATTGGCACCAACACAGAATGTTTGACTATACTCGTCTTCAATTTATACAACAGGCCATATGGCGCTAACCCGCTAGAGACACTGGGCCTCATTACGACCCAGGCGGTAGAGGGTTAACGGCGCCGGTAGAGCTGCCGGCGCGTTTACCCTCTACCGCCTCACTACGAGGTCTGCTTGCTGGTCCCGCTAAGGACGTCTGTTAAAACCAGACGTCCTTAGCGGAACCCGCTAGCAGACCAGGATGCTAACAACAGTCCCGTCATTAACGGGGGTCCTGGGAAAGGGAATTACCGGGCCCTCCAAGGTCGGAATCGCCTGGTAATTCCCCATTCCAGGAATCCAGACCCAGTACCCGGTATGGGGGTAGCCATGGCTATCTCCATACTCGTAATGCGGCCACATGACTTTATTGCATGTGTGCTAGTTTCCAGTTGGGAATCTATGTTGCCGGGTCCCCTCCACGTTGTTGTTGGAGGAGACTTCAACCTCCAGTTTGAGCCCCTCCCAGAACTGGAGGGATTATGGGAGGAAGTGGATGTGGCATGGGAGATTCCATTTGTGGAAGCAAGGTTTCCTGCTCGGGCACATAAACATGCCATGGAGACCGCACAGATTCTTTATGGCCTAAATCTCAGGGCCTGTAATGACAGGTGCACTGAGGACAGGCCAGGGAAGGATACCTTCTTTGGCTTTGAACGCTCATCCAGGACACATTATGTCCTCGTAGTGATGAGCTATTGGGGCGAGATAGAAGAGTTTTCAATCCTTGATCGTGTGGACAGTGATCACAAACCACTAGCTATAAAACTAAGGTGGCAGGGCAAAATCGCAACTGGATCTGCGATCTCGGTACCAACAGATATAGTTGGAAACAACGGAAGGGTTGTCAAATGGGATAACATCCTGACACAAGGGCTACAAAATTCTAACTACCACTCAATCCTTCCCTCTATTGAACATCTATGCGATCCCCAGCAGGGGGACAAATGAGGCATTGGCTGACTTTAATCGTTAGTTGCACAAACTCGGCGCATGGATCTCTGGTCCAGCTGCCCATTCCAAACAGAGAGCGGGGCAGAAAACTGTATAGTGTGACAACACTTGCAGGCAGACTAAAAATGACCTCATGACAGACCTTGTAGAGAGTGGGAAGGTGAACAAGGAGATACTGCAAGTCAAAAGGAGTGTATACAAAAACGCAATGAAATCTAGGAAAGCAGAATTTTTGAAACCCGATGGGAAGCCCTCAGAGAAGTTGCCCTTGACAAGGACAGCAAGACCATTTGGGCTATTGTAGCGGATTGCAAGGAGACCAACGACAACAGGCACCACTATATGATCACTGAGGTAGAATGGTTCTCTCGTTTCCGTGACTTATACCACGAGGAGCCTCATGAAGAAAACCTTGACCTAGAGGGTTCGATAGAGGCAGGTCAGTATGTTGCCAGATTGCGCTAGGTTGTCTTTTGTTATTACCACGGTAGCAGTCAAAAAAGTGTTGGCAAACTGTAAATGGAGGAAAGCACCTGTAACGATAAAATCCTGAAGGATGAGCTCAAAATGTGGGCTCTAATCCTAGCAAGGTCTTTCCAAGTAGTGGCTAGCTGTAATGGCATCCTGGAATCTTGGAGAAAGGCAGAGAGAGTACCCATATATAAAAAAGGGGGAAGACAGAATCTGGGCAATTATAGGCCCATTTCACTGCTTGATGCTAAAGGAAAACTATTCGTTAAGGTGGTGTTACAACACTTGCAGGAGTGGGTAATGAGCAATGGTCTAATCTCCCACCCTCAGGCTGGATTTCAACAAGGGATACCCACAGTAGACCAGTGTTTCCGCTTGTCAACTATAATCCAGAAATGTACTGTGCTGAAACGCATTCGGGTCTATGCTGTGTTTATTGACCTCCAGGCAGCCTTTCACAGTGTACCAAAGGCCCAGTTATGGCAGGTCCTCTTGAGGAGCGGGGGGGTCCCGGCCGAGTTGGTATCCTTGATTGCCAAGCCTTATTCTAACAACTCAGTGGTAGTGAGGTGGCGGTTGGGAGGCGAAACTTCCAAGCAGTTCCAGGTCAACAGAGGTGTGCACCAAGGATGTGTCCTTGCCCCACTCCTGTTTTGCCTTTATTTCAATGAAATTATCCTGGATCTGGTGGCAGAAGGTGCCAGAGGAGAGTTGGACACTCCGAAGTTTGGAACTGATGTCTATCCGGCACTATTTTTTGCAGATGACTTAGTTCTGCTAGCCACCTCGTCTATGGGGATTAAAAAGGCCCACAGTGTTTTATAGCCAAGGGCCTGATGCTCAATAGGTCCAAGACCAAGGTTCTAGTGTTCAGACCGAGGAGAACCAAGTCTGCGGCTCTTCGCTTGGAGGTTGATGGCACTGTACCAGAACAAGGCACTCATTACGACTACCTAGGAGTGAGGTTCACAGACACAGGCTCATGGGCAGCCCAGACAAATAGCTCAAAAACTATTCTTGATAGAAACGGTGGTGGCATCAAAACATTCTTCGTCTCCCAGGGAGAGGGAGCAGCGTCACCAGCGATAGACATTTATTCTATTCAGACCGTACCAGCTGCACTTTATGGAGTGGAGATTTGGGGCCACATAAAGTGCCCCAATCTAGAAACAGCAGAGTATACATTTCTGAAAAAACTACTCAGACTGCCGTGTAGATTCGCTAATGCCCTGCTCCATATGGAATGCAGCCTTGACCCTATTATGCACCAGTTGATATGGAAACCGTTTTGTTACTGACTCAGACTTTGGGGGTCTCCTGCACTTCTCAAGTACAAAGCAGCATATAAAGATCTAATTAACTACCCTGGCGGATGTTCACTCCAATGGTCGACTCATGTTAGGAAACATCTTAAACTGGCCGGCATGGAAGAACTATGGCATTACCCGGACAATCTATGTGGTGGTTTCAAAGGAGACATCAAACGGTTTGTCAAACACGAGATCCAAGAATGTCTCATTGCATTAGGTCTGAATTTAAAGGTAGGGTTGGCATACCTGCCCACAAAACCAGTTTTGGGTGGAGAGAGTTACCTGGATCTGGTTTCACCTGCCCGGGCCCGCACCCTATTTCAGGAGTTCAGAACTGGTACACTACAGGTTGCGTCTGACACAAGGGGATGGAGGAGTACGAATACAGAAACCTGTCTAAAGTGTGGCCTAGAGACTGAAGCTGTTGTTCATGTTTTGCTCTTCTGTGAGTGCTATTGGGCTTTGACGATGATTTATCTGTTACCCCTGTTCAGAAAAGCATCTCTAAAAACCCGGCAAGAAGCGATTACCCCATGCAAATCTACAGCTGTGGTGAACAATGTATATTTTGTTGCCAAATGTATTTGTTGTGCTTGGTTGCGTAGGATGTTGCCCTAACCCAATTGATGTGCTTGTGCTGGTTTTTCCTTTGGTTATTTTTGCATGCTTCATGAACTGTGTATTTTAAATTGTTGCCTATTATGATTGATATCTAAATGTTTTGTGTAATTTAAATTCTTTTATGATGTATTTGTAAGTGTGTGCTAAAGGCAAACTTGCCAAATAAAGCTTACGTACTGGCCAAAGGTCGCGAGAGGGGTGGGGGTTTTGGCACAACTGCTGCAGTCACATATGGAGTCATATTTGTTGGGGTGGAGATTTGGTTGTCGGGACTGGGCCGATTGTCCCGAGGTACGTGGGTCTAATTAATGTATTTTGTTCTTCCTAGTTGCATCGGATTGGGGGTGTTCCTCCTAGTTGCATGGGATTGGGGGTGTTCTTCCTAGTTGCATGGGATTGGGGGTGTTCTTCCTAGTTGCCTGGGATTGGGGGTGTTCTTCCTAGTTGCCTGGGATTGGTGGTGTTCTTCCTAGTTGCCTGGGATTGGGGGTGTTCTTCCTAGTTGCCTGGGATTGGTGGTGTTCTTCCTAGTTGCCTGGGATTGGAGGTGTTCTTCAAAGTTGCCTGGGATTGGTGGTGTTCTTCCAAGTTGCCTGGGATTGGGGGTGTTCTTCCTAGTTGCATGGGATTGGGGGTGTTCTTCCTAGTTGCATGGGATTGGGGGCGTTTTTCCTAGTTGCCTGGGATTGGTGGTGTTCTTCCTAGTTGCCTGGGATTGGGGGTGTTCTTCCTAGTTGCCTGGGATTGGTGGTGTTCTTCCTAGTTGCACGGGATTGGGGGTGTTCTTCCTAGTTGCCTGGGATTGATGGTGTTCTTCCTAGTTGCCTGGGATTGGGGGTGTTCTTCCTAGTTGCCTGGGATTGGTGGTGTTCTTCCTAGTTGCCTGGGATTGGGGGTGTTCTTCCTAGTTGCCTGGGATTGGTGGTGTTCTTCCTAGTTGCATTGGATTGGTGGTGTTCTTCCTAGTTGCCTGGGATTGGGGGTGTTCTTCCTAGTTGCCTGGGATTGGTGGTGTTCTTCCTAGTTGCACGGGATTGGTGGTGTTCTTCCTAGTTGCCTGGGATTGGTGGTGTTCTTCCTAGTTGACTGGGATTGGGGGTGTTCTTCCTAGTTGCATTGGATTGGGTTTGGGAGGGAACAGAGGGGATAAGTTGGAGGGGAACGTTTTGAGGAGCACGAGGCATCATATTGCCATCGACGCACCACTACCTGACTACAAAGATAAAGGTTCAGTCGCTCATGAGCGCACATGGTAGGAGACCTGCGCCAGAGGTGGGATATATCATACTGGTGGAAACCATGGTGGATAGTTCCGCTAGAGAACTTTGTATGGTAACATGGAATGTGCAGGGCCTTAACTTCCCAGAGAAGCGAAGGTCAGTGGATCACAAACTGGCAGAGCTTTCAGCAGACATAGTCTGCCCACAGAAGATGCATCTCCTAGCCATCGATGAGGGGCGGATACAATTTGGGCAATTCTCTAGGAGTTCCTTTGCCACCTCGGGGGGAAAAAAGAGGGGGGTCCCGC
This sequence comes from Ambystoma mexicanum, assembly GCF_040938575.1. Taxonomy (NCBI): domain Eukaryota; kingdom Metazoa; phylum Chordata; class Amphibia; order Caudata; family Ambystomatidae; genus Ambystoma; species Ambystoma mexicanum. Next base: position 1,301,328,405 of record NC_090933.1, on the reverse strand, counting down.
TGCTCTTCAGTAGGGAGGTACCACTAACCGAGGTCACAGTGAAGCAGGACCTAATGGGAAGGTGCATACTAGTGAAAGAGCGCTTACACGAGCAAACCCTTACATTTGCATCAATCTACTACCCGAATAGCGCACAGGACCGGTTTCCAGGCACAATCGCCCCAGACATTATTTCATCTGCAGAGCACCGGATCATGATGGGGAGATTTTAACTTGGTCCACGACCCAGGAAATGAGAAAACCCTACCACCCACTAGGGAAGATTACACGAGATCCATAGGGTTTGCTAAATTCCGGAGAGAGGTGGGGATAGTAGATGTTTGGCTGCTATTCAATGCAGGCTCGCACGTTTACACATTCTGCTTCTGCGTCCACAAGGGCTGTCACGAATAGATCTAATCCTCATGTCCACTGATATCTTTCCTTGTCTGGAGGGGCTCAGCATTGTGTCAAGGGTGATATCAGACCATGCCCCAGTGTTGGCTCGCATTCAGGCAATAGGGTTTCCAGAACGGCTTAAAAGGGCTTGGAACCTGCAGGACTCCCTATTACAAGATGCAGCAATTAGGGGGAAATATCCAATGCCCTAATCAATTAGTTCAGGGAAAATTCCTCATTGGGCTGTTTGCTGTGAATGGTCTGGGACGCCATGAAGGCAGTAATACGGGGGAGCTGATAACATGCTCGGCGGCACTCAGGAGAACTGGGCGGATACAGCAATCTCAGTTAGAAGAGTGGGTGGAGGAGCTAGAAAAGATGCATAAATCCAACCAATCCACGAAAGAGTGGAGGGACCTGTGAGAAACCTGAAGGGGTCTCACCCACTAGTCCCCGGGGATCTGTCATCCAGGTGGCCAAGACACGGCCATCGCTTTTGGATCCAGTTCCTGGGGTGGACCAGTGCGGGAGGACCACCTGGATGAGGGTTCTTCAGGAAGTGGAAGTGGGACATCGGAGGTGAGACGTGGTATCCCCTTCCTTGTAACACTTTTCCCCATCATGCCAGGTAGGATACCTAGAAATTCAATCCCCCCTTTCCCGACATGAACACTTTCTCACTGACAGTTCACCGCGAGTGACAATGGACTAACAAACACCATGGTCAGGCAATTACAGATCACTACACACACCTGACTTCCATCACACTTCCCCACACGGATAAAAGGTGGAGCGCGAAATCACACTCTGAGTGAGGCAAAACACATGAGGAAACGGCAGTTCCAAGATGGCAGTTTCATGCAAGGAGAAAGACAGCCAGAACGGAGAGGGATGCAAGGAGGGAAGGATCCTTGACCTATAAAGACTGTTATTTTCATGAACCCTGGAAAGTAAGAAGCCGAGGACTAGGGATTAAGGCTGATCAAACCTGCGCAGTGTGTCGGAGGTACCCAGGGCTCTTCCACGTCTATTAACCAAGACGGGGAGGAGCGATTACTGTCGTGGTACTGTCCTTGACTCCTATAACAAAGTGGCGTCTGAAAATAAAGCACAGCCGGTGAGTCGGTGAAACTGTTACAAAACCAGCTTGTGTTTTGAACCAAGGTTGCAAGCGGTAACATTGTATGAAGAGAACAGTGTGTGAAGCAATTGGGATAAGCGATGTGAGCTGAATTGACAGCCAAAGGAAATAGTTGAACTTTGAAACTGAACTTTGGGAAACCAAGAAAAGATACCATACACCAAGTGCTCTGGTACCAAGCCCGGCTGAGGGAGACTTATTGAATCTTGTTTGAAAAGGTACTGAAATAAGCAGAGAGGGAACCAACGTTGAACTTTTTATTGGGTATGAAAAGGTCCTGAGCCCGGCGCAGGGGGATCCAAGGTGAACACCCAAGTTGAACATTGAAGAAAACACCATATGTGTTGGTTCTGGTACAGCAGGCCCTCTGGGGGTTCTGTATGTATTCAGGCTCTGTGTGCTGAGATGCGAGAATGGGGGTGGGGGATTATGCATGTTTGCAGCCCTGTGTGTGCGGCGAGATGCCTAGCCACTCTGTGACTGGCCTTGCTCTACCAGCATTCTCCAAACGTTGCCCATCGCGCTGGTTCGAAGCAGCCCCTCCTGGGTGAAATGGCCTCAGCGCCCACGTAAAAACTCTCTTCCCACATTACCCCACAATGCCCATTTTAAAAAAAAAAATCCGCCCACGCGCCTCATTCTTTCTCTTCGGTGCCTGATGTCAGAGCTGCAGTCTTCTGTTTTGACATTTAAAGGTTGCCAGAGAGGAAATACCACATTGTTTTTTTTTTAAAATGTGCATGAACTGCTATAGATTCTTGCTAATTCAGTGGAATTTTCCAGTATCGTGAACCCAGATCCATTCTTTAAATGTTCAATGACGATTCATGGGGCACAACACTGAAAAGGTAGCTCAGCACCTTGAGTGACGGTTCCTGAGATTGAGCTCTTTGGGACACATCAGAGTTGCATATTTTTAAAAGCCGAATAATGAATTGTGTAACAGAACGCTGGAAACATACCCCAGGGGGGGTAGTATGGCTGTTGCTAAAATGGGCGTGTATTTTTAACAGGCTCATTTAAAGCTTTGCTGGAGATGAAAGACCATTTTGATTTTAAGTTGTCTACAGACAATCCACATCCGATATTGACTTCTTTGAAAGTTGAGTGGTGAATTGATAAAATCTGATGCAAATTGTGCATTTTAAAGAATATGTATTCAGTAACACTGGTCAGAAATACTAGCCACATGGTGAAGTAGCTTATCAAACTGGCCCGCATGGGCCAAAAAAGTGGCCCATCTTGCCCAAAAAAACTGGTCCACCCTAGCATTCTGTGTTTTTGGTTCGGGTATTGTCCTATAGGCCAGTCCAAACCTGCAGGAGACACGCCGGCTTGAACAGGACTGGGGTAGTACTTCTTCCACCATCCCTCGCACACAAGTGCAGCATGGGGGCTATTTACTAATGTGGCATGACAGGCCCCGCCTTCCATTTGCCTCAGAGTTCAAAGCACATGAAGACGTCACAGTGGGAGACAGCTCTGACTGTATTGGTTGATTTCATTTTCCAGGAAGGGTCTGTATGTTTGCAATCCCCTTGTGCGCTGAGATGCGAGAATGGGGTTAGGGGCATGGGAAGGGGTCTGTAGGCTTCGGACTGTATGTTTGCAGTCCTGTGTGCCGGGATGCAAATCATGGCGGGGAGCGGGTGGGTCTGTATGTTGGCGTCTGGTTACAGCCTTGTGTGTGCTGAGATAGCAGTTTGACCATTCGGTTATCTTCGGTTATCTTCTCGCACTTGCTCTCATGTACGTTTTGTAATATTCAGACATGGCATCCAGGAGTTTGCTTGTGATGAAAAGCAAGCTGCACTTTTCAAGTGGTAACATTCACTTTGCCCGTTCTAAGAGAAGCATGCTGGAAATATGACTGACCGACCATTAGACTGGTGCTGTATAAATAAAGTGATTGTTATCCTAATAAGCACCAGAGAGTCTGATGGCAAACATGACCCAGGAAGCAGCCCATTATTTCCCGAAAACCATGGCTTCAGGTGCGGTTAGAATTATTGGTCTATTTATTTCTTGGTAAAATAAAACGATGTTTATTGTGCAAAGTTTTCGCGTGACTCCGAATCTTAGCTGGATCTGTTTCCGAGGCCCTCTGCATCTCTCGACGTGGGCTCTTGGAAATGAGTTTGTGCATATAAACTGCTAGTTGCACTGTTCCTAATCATAGCAATCCCTGCCTTGGCTCCGATGTGGCTCTTTCTGCACTGGAAGCACATTGGGAAAATGAGTCTTTATTTTCTTTCCATTCCCCTTTATTGATTGGCATGGAGCCTGTTGGCACGTACCCATCGGGATGTTCCTTCTTCTTTAACCACAGGCAGTGAGTGGGTCCAAGAAGGGGTACTCACCCACAAGGTAAAGAACACCACTTGAGGATTCCTTCATGGCTGCTCACACGTGCCTCTATTATTAAACACCTACAGTTGGCCACTTTTACAAAGATCACACAATGCCACGCGCGCTTGTGACATTTGAAAGTAGAGGCTTCCGACAGTGCAGGTTTCTACATTTTGTACTCTGGTTCAATGTTAATTTCAAAGGTGGGATTTGTACGGTGCAGTTCTGCCACTTAGAAATTGCAAATGGCCAGGCAATCCTTGCATTCACCACCTCTATTACATAGCCATTTGATATACTGTGCAGCCTGCTATTTTTTAAGCCAGTATCCATCAAGAAGTGCATGAAATGTTATGCCACAGAGGTTATGCTCTTGATCTGATCTTGTCCTTTTGTTGCTTTTAGGGTTGTCTAAAAGATATATGATTTTTAAGTACTCTAGACTTGGACCGTTGTAGTGGGAGCATAACTGTGGAGTTCCAATCTTGCCCGAAGTACCATTGAACCTACCCTTTATCGTTGGTACTCCATCTCTGTGCAGAGGCCACGGTGTGCATTTCATCACTGTTTGCGCTCCAAAGATGTCCCTGCCAATGCCCAGTGCTGTTAAAAAAAGAAAAATTTACCAGGTGCACCGTCAGTTTAAGGATGAGTGGACTGAGACGTTTTTTTGTCATTCAGTCCAAACCTAATGGGTACTCGTGCCTTATTTGTCTCGAGCGAATTGCAGTCCCCAAGGAATATAATATCCGCCGCCATTGTGAAACGAAACATTCACAATATAAGTATTTACAGGGAGAAGCGAGAGTAAAGAAAGCTGGGGAGCTAAAAACACAGCTGACTAAGCAACAAGGTGTTTTTGCCTAGAAAAAAAATAAATCTGACGGTGCAACCGGAGCTAGTTATAAGGTTGCACAGCGTATTGCAAGGTCAGCACGGCTTTTCAGAGATGGGGATTTCGTAAAAGACTGCCTGATGAAGATTTGCGAGGCAGTGTGTAAAGATAAAATAAATGCTTTTACAAAGGTCCCCCTTTCACGGATGAGTATCCAGCGGCGTATTGTAGACATGGCTGACAATCGTTACAGCCAACTGAAAATGCAATGTAAGGATATCAAATAATTTTCAGCTGCCCTTGATGAGAGCACAGATGCAAGTGACACAGCCCAGCTCTTAATTCTCATTCGTGGGGTCAATAACGAATGCAAAGTATTTCAGGAACTGGCTTCCCTGGTTTCTTTGCATGGCAGAACTACTGGTGTTGACATTTTTAATGCTTTAAAAAAAGGAATTGATTATTTAAATTTGCCATGGGATAATCTGCTAGGTGTGACCACTGATGGGGCCCCAGCCATGGTTGGAGAGCAGAATGGTTTTATTGGCTGCTTGAAAAGACACTTGGCTGAGAAGGCTGTCCTTTAAAAAAATGATGATTGCATCATACATCAGGAGGGATTATGTGCAAAATATGAGCAATTCACAGAAGTCATGGACTTCATTGTGAAAACAGTTAATTTTATCCGTGCACGCTCTTTAAACCACAGGTTGTTTCAGGCGTTTTTAGAAGAAGCAAAGGTGAATTATGGTGATGTCCTATATCACACTGATGTTCGCTGGCTTAGTCGTGGCAATGTTCTGAAGCGATTTGTTGCTTTACGGCAGGAAATAAAAGCATTCCTTGATGAAAAGGGACTGGGCACGTCTGTCATGCAAGGTATTGACTGGGTAGCTGACTTTGCTTTTCTGACTGACCTGACAGGCCATTTGAATGATTTAAATGTAAAGTTGCAAGGAAGCCAAAATCTAATCTCTGATCTGTTTGAGGCAGTTTGTGCTTCTGAAATAACGTTGAGACTGCTGAAAGCCCAACTGGAGAAAGGGATGCTGGTACACTTCCCTGCATGTGCAGACGCTTTCCCCCATGACAATTATGTAGGATGGCATCGGCATGTGAAGGTCCTGAATGAATTGTAAGTTGTTTTTGGGAATCGTTTCACACAATTTAAATCACACCGAGCCTCTTTTAAACTTTTTGCAGATCGTTTCTCTGTTGATGTTGAAACTGTGCCACCTGAACTTCAACTGGAAGTGATTCAACTTCAGTGCTGTAGTGCCCTCAAAAATAAGCACAGAGAGATGCCTTTATTAGCCTTTTACCAGTCTCTGAACACTGCTCAATTTCCCAATCTGTCCGGGGAAGCAGTAAAGATGGTGTCCATGTTTGTCAGTACCTACATTTGTGAGCAAGTTTTCTCTCAGTTGAAATTGCATAAATCCAGTCTAAGGTCAAGACTCACTGACCACCATCTCCGTGCTATCCTGAGAGTAGGCACAACATCACTGGAGCCTGAGATCCAGAAACGGACAGCTGAGAAACTCTGCAATGTTTCTCATTGATCAAGTATGTCTGGTTCACTGTTCATCTCCCACTTAAAAAAAGAAACTGCATTTCCCAATAATCATGGTTTATTGCTCACTTACAGCCGTGCCAGGTGCAGTGAAAAATGGCAGAGCTTGTGCCTTGCAAATTATTTTTCCCATAAATATGTAAATCATGGACTTTAATACTCTCCAGCATTACAGCCACTGGCTTAAGCCTGTCCCTGACTTGTTGCCTCCAGTTCTGTGACTGCAAAGTACATGCAATGCTTTTCTTAGCCACGGTTGTCATGCTGTTTATGTCTGCGACAAAGGCACAATGATGCAGACAGAGCAGGGACCCTCTGTTAAGTTTAACTTGAAAAAATTGCAATTTGCAAACAGTACGAATTTGTTTCAAGGAAGCGCTAAAATCAATGTTGTGTCAGTCCAGTTTCAAAAACGGTTCAGATGCGGCCCATGTGAGAAACCTGAAGGTGTCTCACTTACTAGTCCCTGGGGATCTGTCACCCAGGTGGCCAGGACACCCAGGAGTTCCTGGAGGTGGTCCAGTGTGGGAGGATCTCCTGGATGGGGAGTGGAAGTAGGACGCCAACGGGTGAGACACGGTATCCCCCTTCTTATAAGACCTTTTCCCATTCTACCCCGTAGGTTACTCAAACACTCTACCCCCTGCCACTTTTCCGACACAAACACTTTCGCACACCACGAAAGATGACGGACAAACATCAGAGCTGTCTACCTGGTATGGTCCACCACAGGAGTAAGGCAAAGACAGGCAACTGACCAGAATCACACACACCCCACGGCCCTTTCCCTTCCCCAGAGGGATAAAAGGTGGAGCACAAGAGCACAATATGAGCAAGGCAGAGCGCACGACAAGAGAGCTAACTTATCATGGCAGTTCAAGAGGAGAAAGATGGCGTAAACCGAGAGGGTGACAAGGAGAGAAGCGACCTTGCCCTTTCCGACCAAGGCCTGTGAAACCTCAGCAGAAGGAATTGTAAGACTGCGAACAATAGCCAGCGTGTGTTGCAGCAGATGTCAATGGTACACAGGGCCCTTCTCCACTGATAACCAAGCTGGGTAGAAACGCTTGCCACCGGGGTACCGGCCTTGGCTCCAGAGACAAGAAAAGTCAAGCTGTTCATTACAGCGGTTCATTACAGCAAGCAGCTAAGTAAATAAAGTACAAAGAACTGTTGATACGAAAGGGGAAAACCAGCTATAGAGGAGTCAGGCACCACGTGGGTGAACACTCGGGAATCTCTGGGAGATTACCCTATTGTTTAAACTACTGTTACCAGAAGACCTTGGGAAAGCCGAGAAAGGTGTCAAAGTGGTCATACAGGGATCTAGTAAAATCCACTGTACAGTCAAAAGCCTTTTACCGACAGATGATTGTGAAGCTAAGGGAAGTGAATCCCGCATCGTAAGAACTGTTCAAGGAATTAGGTGATTGACAAAGTTGACAAGAGTGAACCTGGCAAAGGGATGTCCATAATGAACTGTATATATATATTTTTTTTTAATTATATAGTTTATACATAAACTTTTCATTTGAGTTCACTGTATGTACAGACATTAAGATTTGTAAGTGCCATGAAGTTGACTTGACAAAAGCCGTAGTAAACCCGACGGAGGGAGGCAAACATTTGAGAGGGATCTGAGCCCGGAAGAGGGGTATCCAGGGGTGAAAAGCCATTACCCATCGCAAAAGCGCCATAGTGAACACGACAGAGGGAAGGCAAACAATCGAGGAGGGTCTGAGCATGGAAGAGGGGCACCCAGGTGTGAGAAGCCATCAGACGCATGAAGTGCAGCAAAGAAATCTTTTGAATACATGGCAGGGTTTACCCGACGGAGGGAGGCTGAGATTCGAGGGGGGTCTGTGCCCAGAAGAGGGGTACCCACGGGTGAAAAATTATTATCCCAAGTACAATCAGGTAAGAACTTTAGTTTATGATTTTGAGCTCATCAAGCCCTCGGAAGCAAGAAACTTAACTACCAAATGTTCTAATATTGCCAATAGCTTTTTGTGGATCTGAGCCTGGAAGAGGGTGATCCAGGGGTGAAAGTTATCACCCAACGTACAAGCAGAACTTTTGTTTATTATTTTGGAATACATCAGGTCCTCGGAGCCAAGAGAATTTTTTGTAGAAAAAGAGACTTAACCACTGAAGGCCCTGGTAGCTGAGAGCGGACTATGCATGTATCATGGACTTAATCCTCCAGCATTACAGCCACTAGCTTAAGCCTGTCCCTGAATTGTTGCCTCCAGTGCAGCGTGCCCCATAGTATCATAGTTCATAAATATAAACAAAGTGTACATTTGAAAGCACTAGCCACTCAAATGTCTAAAGCACAAAACACGATCACAATCAGTCCCCATCACAAAGCAAAGCATGTATGTGCAGGTAACTCCTTTCTCAGTATATCCAAAGTAGGAACTTTCACAGTAATACATCCAATGCCATGTGCGCCATATCCCTTCTCAATAAAACAAAAACAAAATGGAGTCCCACAGAACCACGGCACAAAGCTTAGCACCCAGCACTAACGAGTAATAAGTGACAACATTCCTTCAAACACACGGAATTGCTGCACTTCATATTATTATTATCCCCTTTCACCCTCTCTAAACTGACTGCTCATTCCCGAGCCACAGCGTCCCCACAATAACCTTCCACCTTGTCCACACAGCCCCACTCATCCACAGTTTTAACTCCAATACCCAACACAATACTACAAATACAGTCATGTGCTGATTCATCATCTGGATCCCTTCACTCCTTCAATTCCCTGTGCCGAGCATTGCCACACAAAGAAATAACAACACCTGTGGCAAGTATTTCGCGTAGCCTGCCGAGAGTGTCAGTGGCTATCTGCAACCGCGGGGCCGAGGGGGCCAAATGCCCCACCTGACCATGGAGGATAAAAAAAGGTTTGTCCTACTTAGCGTGGAGTGCAGAGTGCCCAGTAACATGTTTAAAACAATGTTTCACACCTGCTGGCCACCAAGCGTGCATATGCTACAAAATGTGTGAATGTACACAAACATAACGGGGCCAGAGGAAACATGCAGGCACAGAACAGGCCGCTAAAAGCATTCTTCTAATAAGTGTAGTCTCTACACCATAAAACATCATACACACACATTCAACCTTACCTCTCTGCTACTGCACGAAAAATTGTGAATCAACACATGGGAAAACAAACACTGCCTATAAAGTCCCAACCACTGCAACCTATTAAGCAATCCACAACAAACACCCATCCACCCACATTACCTCCACGTCCACTCTTCCTCGTCACAGTACTTACTTCATGAGGCCCCTGCCTCCGACACAGGACCTTCTTTTATTTCTTTAAATTCCTATAACTCCTCCCCCACATCCACGTCACTCAGTTTAATTTTTCCTGCCTCCGGCAGGTTGGACTTTTTCTTCCCGGTGCGGGGCACTTGGGAGCACCGATTGCTGGTCCCCTGGGGGGGAGGCTGTGTGGCAGGGCCCTCGGCTCCCTCAGGTGCGGCGCTGCTCCTGGGCCACCTGCGGGGCTTGGGGTCACAGTTGAGCGGGATTGCCTCGCTCGGTTCTTTGCTGGGCTCCGGACCGCAGCGTGAGCATTGTGTCCTGGGTCCTGCATGGCCCGGGGGAAGGTAAGGAGAGGGGAGGACTGGGCTTGATGTTTTTCCCCTCTCCTCCTTTTTTGGCCATCTTGATTCGACAGGCCTTTTCCTCAGCACTTGGCAGTATGGGCTAGCCTTCCCTTTTGTTGTGTGGCCTCTCTGCTTCTTGTCGTGGGGTGACAGTGGCAGAGAGTCTTTGAAAGTGCGGGGGCTCTGTTCTGTCGCAGGCATGTCACATACCACCCGCTCCTCAGCACAGGATGCACCGGATGTTAGCTGCATTCTCTGGGGGAAGGTAAGGAGAGGGGAGGACTGTGCTTGATATTTTTCCCCTCTCCTGCTGGTATGGCCATCTTGACTCCTTCAACATGCCGTTTCCTCGTGCTTTGTGTACACATCTTTGTTGGAAATGATGGCAAGCACTTGGCAGTATGGGCTAGCCTTCCCTTTTGTTGTGTGGCCTCTCTGCTTCTTGTCGTGGGGTGACGGTGGCAGAGAGTCTTTGAAAGTGTGGGGGCTCTGTTCTGTCGCATGGGGGTCCTCTCAGCTAAAGGGTTGTGAGATCTGGGGAGAGCCGGCGATCATCCAATTGGCAAGAGTGGTGCCATTGTCCAAGCTCTGGTGTACTACAAGGAGTTGCTGGTCGGTCGGCGGTTTTGATCCGATCGGACAATACGACGGCCTTGGCATATGTCAACTGCAAAAGGGGTTCCGGCTGTTCCTTGAATGCTCTGGCAGCGCTGATAGGCACCTGGGAGAAATCTCATCTGGTGTCTCTGGTGGCCTCACGTATCAGAAGGGTGGACAATGTTCAAGCGGATCTTCTCAGATGCCGGTTTTCACTCCTCGGCGGAACTGGTCCTGTTGGCCCAGGTCTTTGCAGTGACCTGTGTCAGATTAGGGTCCCCGGTTCTAGACCTGTTTGCATCCCTGGCCTCAGCAGAGGTTCGCCTCTTCTGCTCTCGGTTTCAGGCCGGGGGGATTGGGGAATGGACGCCCTCTCTGTACAGTGGCCTTGGGGTTTTCCTTTATGCCTTTCCGCCTATTCCCCTTCTGCCCCGGGTGGTTTGGCGCATCAGAGTGTCCAGGGTGACTGTGTTGTTGTTAGCTTAGTTCTGGTCCCGCCGGAGTTGGCTCCCCTCTCTGTTGGAGCTTTGGTCCTAGGAACCTTGGCTGATTCCGAGGTGGCCGTGTCCCCTTCAAGGAGATATGCGGTTGGAATTCCACTGGATGCAATGGGCAGTGTGGCTATTGCTCAGTCTAGGTTGATATCTTAGGGGTTCTCAGATCCTGTAGTTGAGTACATAATGGATGCTCTTAGACCCTCCACTCTGAAGGTGTTCTGATAAAAGGCTTCCCCCTTGGGATCTCCCTCTTGTATTACGGTTCCTTCAAGGGCCTCCTTTTGAGCCCTTTTCCGAGATTGATATCAAACATCTTACACTGAAATCTGCTTTTCTTATTGCCTTCGCTTCTGCCCGTAGGCTTGGGGAGATTGGGGCTCTCTTATGTCACCCTCCTTTCCTGAGGGTGCTGCCAGACTCGGTGCTGCTGAGGTGTGGTCCGAAGTTCCTCCCTTAAGTTGTATCTCGGTTTTCATACCTCTCAGGATCTGGTTCTCCCTGACTTCTTTCATGATCCGAGAATGCATGAGGAGGTGGCTTGGCTTAACATTATGTCAGGCGGGAAGTGTTGGAGTATTTGGCTAGGTTTGCTTTTTCCCACCAATCTGATAGTCTTCTGATTGCTTGTGGTCTGGCTGGGGCTGGGCAAAACGCATCTGTGGTTTCCATTTTCCGATGGTTCCGGGTTGTGATTCCAGCGCCTATATGGCTTTTGGCCTGCCTGTGCCTGCGCACGATCAGGGGTGGTCCGCCAGGGGTTTGGCAGCTTCCTGGGCCGATGCAAGGAGGGTTTTTTCTCTGCAAGAGATTTGTATGGCTGCCGCCTTGGCTGGTCTAGGGATTTCCATCAACCGCCATGGGTTGAGTTTCTCCCACTCGGGGGGTTGGCTCCTTCGTGGTTGGAGTTTTATCTGTGGGGATGTGAATTAAGAGTTATTGTGGGTGTGTTTGCTGCACTGTTTTTAGCTCTGTTTCTCATTGGGACCTTTTCCCCGTTGCTGCTTTGGTATACCTCATGAAGTAAGTACTGGGACGAGGAAAAGTGGACGTGGAGGTAATGCTCTGATTACTTACCGGTAATTTTCATTACTCCTAGTCCTACTCTTCCTCGTCACAGTACTGACGACCCTCCTCACCCTCCCTGCGGGGAAGGTCCCATGCTCTGGCTTGGTAATATGAAACTGAGTGACGTGGATGTGGGGGAGGAGTTATAGGAATTTAAAGAAATAGAAGAAGGTCCTGTGTCGGAGGCAGGGGCCTCATGAAGTAAGTATTGTGACGAGGAAGAGTAGGACTAGGAGCAATGAAGATTACCGGTAAGTAATCAGAGCATTACTCCAAGCCACACACACATCCTATCACACATTGCTCTCCACTCAATAAAACATTTTCATTGGTTAAGTAAAAGCGTTGATTTCCCAACACATTTTCCACACCCCTTTACAAACAAATCAGCCAGCACCCTTTACAAATGAAGAGTTTGTTGGCTCACAGTCAACAATGCCACTTTTCATTGGATTACAAAGCACCAGGATACTGAAATAAGCGCTTTGGGGATTTGGCCATTTCGTTGCACAGGCATTTGTTGGTTACTATAACAACCAAATGTCATTCTCTCACACCCCTTACCTGTAGCCATAGTTATGGTCCCCTTTGTGTCACCAAATGCACCAAAACCAAAAAGGGTGGAATACCATGCTATCGCTGTTGGGGGTCTGAGCTGCTTCCTCAATGTCACACCATAGTAGCAGCCTCTACATAGCACCGCTTATGACTTACGTAAACAGCCTCCTTCCGTTTCGTTAGTAAAGTATTGCAGCTTTGAAACTTGCTAGAACGTGTTGGCCAGGTTAAAACAAAAATCCATTGGAATTGTTGCTCGAGGTAATGTTTTTTTTTTTTTTAAAAGAGGCTAGTTAATTATCAGCTACTGTAATTTTGTGATAATCATCGTATATTTATGAACAAAGTAAACATAATCCAACATGCAAAACAATTTGAAATCTTAGTAATGCTCACTTTTCTATCACAAGATACAATGGTTTACAAAATTAAATGCTGCAGAAGCAGCTTATCATAATGCTGTGCACAGAGTCAGGAGTGCAACAAAACCTATTGGTTATGGGCGGGGCAACTTTAGAAACTGGGCAGGGCAAACTTAGAGGCTCCACACCTTCTGTTCTACCCCAGGTGTTGTCCAGCGGGAAGCCCACTTATCTTCCCCGCACTCCCCCTCATCGTCTACCTGCCAGAATCAGCTCTTTGGTCGAGCATTACACAGAAGCGCACATCAGCCCCCTCCACTCGGATGTGAAAGAACACATAGCATTGTTATAGGTTCGCTTGAATCCGTGAGGCAGGGGCTGATGTATGCATTTCATTTTTGTTAGGAAGTGCTGTGAGGGAAGCCTTTCTTGAAAGTAGCAGCTTCAAAGTGTTGCTGCGTTTGTGCAAATAAATGTTTGTGCACGAACACAGTAACACTTTAAAGCCGCAGGTTTTAGGGAAGATTTCTCTCCCCTCTCGGAGTAAGAGGGACAGACACACTGCAGTACTCTCGTATGCGAGAGGATTGCGTCTGCTGGTTACCGCGTGCCAGTGCCACAGCTCCTCTCTGGCACTGATCAATTGAGAGCATAAAATCTTCAAGGGACGCCTCTGCGTCATACGCACGCAGCAAGGAGCGTCATGTCGTGCGTGCGTCACGCCAGGAGGACGCGTTGTTAGGTCCGTTCCTCTGGTCAAACCGAGTCTGTAAACAGTGGGGTGTCAACAAGAGATGAGCAGCGGGTTTAGCTAGAGGTGAGGAGGTCTCTATGCGCCGCCCCAACCCCCTAAAGGCCCCATGCCCCTGAAACTCGCCCCCACTGGCACCGCTTCCATGACCCCCCTGCTCTTGCCTCCTAGCCCTGGCTTTATTTGTTCCCAAGCAAGTGGACCTTACCCTCCTCCTACCCACCCCCCGCCCCCTCCTCCCAGAGTGGGTCCAGGGCTCCCTTTGTCCCCCTCACAGACCCTTTGTGTCCCTCCTTATTTGGCCCGCCCCCTTCCATATATATATATATATAGTTTTTATATCTTCTTTGCTCTGTGTTTCGCTCTTTCTTTAGTTTGATTATTGTTTGGACAAGAGGTTCGCTGGGGCGCTGAGAGAGCTTTCACGGGGTGTCTTTTAATGTTCGTTTGGTAGTTCCATGTGATGCCATCATATTTGCTTACTCCCCCCACCACCCCCTTCACCTCCCCCGCGTGATTTGGTTAAACTTATAATATCGTATTTACTTACTGGCAATTCTTGTTTATAATGCCATGCAGTGTGATATCCCTGGCCTTTTATCTCATTGTGGATGGTTTCTTTTTCTATGCAATATGTGTATTGCGCAGTAGCCCAGCTGACCTCTTCACGCTATTTAAAACATGACTTTAGTTTTTCTTGGGGGAATATCCAGATGAACTTGACATTGGGCTACGTCACAGGCTAATTTTATATTGCCGGGCTGTTGCTCTTTATTGTGGTTTTGATTAATTCAGAGGTTTCAGTCTATTTGGTTTTGAGATTTGTCGTTTTATTTTACCTCCAGAACGGATGGTGACACCATGCTGTATACGCTCGCTTGGCTACTGCAATGTCCTTGCATTACCTAGTTGTGATGTTTTGATAACTACATTATTAGTATATTTATATTGCGCACCTGGCCCAAGGGCATCCGGGTGCATCACTTAGGTTACAACATAGTATATGCAGAGCAGGGTAATAGGCAGTACAAGAAACAAGAGAACATTTACAAATTATATACAGATTCAAGTTATAAGGCCAGTTAATTATGTATGTACAAAACGGAGTGAAGCTTTAGGCAAGAGCATATGGGGTGGCTAGCGAGCAGTCTGATTCAGGGGCAGGTCTTGGGCAGACAGCTAGGCTTTGGCCATACTCTTGAACGCCAGGAAGGAAGGAAGGTTCAGCTCTAAGAAGGTTAGGTAGTGAGTTCTAAAGTTTCGCCACCATGACTGGGAAACTGATCCCAGTCATGGTGGCTGGGAGGGTAAGGTCCACTTGCTTGGGAACAAATAAAGCCAGATCTGTGAAGTTTGAAGAGGGGTATGGAGAGCCAATTAGTCTGGGCACTTCTTAGGGGTCGACTGGCAGTGTGGACAGTGACTCTTCTGGCCAGATAGCTAGGCGCTTGGTTTGCAAGGCATTTATGAGTTAGTGCAAGTGTTTTTAGAGAGACTCTTTGTGTTACTGAAAGCCATCAGCGGCTCTGTCTGGTGTCAGAAATGTGATGGTTCCTGGGGATGTTTATTGCAGCTCTAATGGCATTGTTTTGGATAATCTATAACTTGTTAATGTTGCATTGGTTTGTGCCAAGATAGAGGGCGTTGCAATAGTCAACTTTGGACATTACCAGAGTCCTGGCTAATGTGGTACAGTTGGCTGGTGATAAGAAAGGACGGCACGCTGTAATGAGCTTGACTGATTGCATTCCAGTTATATTCACTGTCTGCTTGTGACATAATAATGTTGATGCCTCACGCCTCTTTGTGATACTGTAGTGTCAGTGCTGTAACTTGGGTAAGAAATTGTGGGGAGACAACGGGGAGTGGAAGATGGGAGGGGGGGGTTAATTGTTATTAAACAATATTTGAATGCGAGACTTGGGTGTCTGGCACAGCCTAAGAATCTTAAGTAACCAACGAGAAAATATGTTTGGCCTGTGTATATAAAGGATTGGCCTAATTGAAAACAGTGGAGTTTTCATACCATATAGCCTTTCATATACTTAGCATGGCAATGTCACCAGGGCTTTAATTGAGCCACGGCAGAGCCCCCCAAGTCTTCATAAACGGACCCCAAGCTATGGCACTTAAAAAATAAAAAAAAAGTACACCCTGTGTTGAATCGGTGTGTGCTCCTTCTAAATTGGATCTGGTTGTGGGGTGGTTGAATGCTTACTCTCAGGTTATTCATGTTATTCCACAGTCCATGCCATCCTCTCTTCTCCGTAGATTCCCAGATTTCCATGCCCAGCATCACTTCATTGTAGATTCCTAGGTTCTATGCTCTGCGTCAATTCTCTGTACGTTCCTACATTCAATACCCTGCATCTCTACACCATATACTCCAATTCTATACCCAGCATCTCTTCTCTGTAGATTCACAGGTTCCGTGCCCAGCATCTCTTCCCCATGTATTTTTTTTCCATGCCCAGCATCTCATCTGTATATTCACAGGTTTAACATGCCCAACATCTTTTCTCTGTGGATTTCCAGATTCCATAGATTGCCAGATTCCATGCCCACCAGCTCTTCTCCATGTGCTCCATTTCCATGCCCAGTATCTTTTCTCAGTAGATTTCCAGAATCCATGCCAAGCAGATCTTCTACATGTGCTCCATTTCCATTTCCAGCATCTCTTCTCTGTAGATTCACAGGTGCTGTGCCCACCATCTCTTCGCCATGTACTCCGTGTCAGTGCTTTAAGTGGCAAAAGAAAACGAACTGGGGCTCTTCAAGGGGGCATGCCCTAAGGGGGGGGGGTCACCTGCCCCTGTTAGGCCATGCCCCCTTAGCAAGCCTCCACTCAGTGAGTTAGTCATCCACCCCACCCACCAGACAGCCCTTTGCATAGATCAGCACCCTCTTCACCCTGGGGGAGAGGGTGCTGATTTCTGCATCTATTAACAAAAGGGTTGCCCAGCGAGGGAAATCGCCTCACCTTTTCAGCCTTAATGGTGATGCTGTCCCTCGCCAGGCATTTCTTTAGCGAAGAGATCGCTGCATCTCCTAGCTAAAGAAATGCCTGGCGAGGGACAGCACCACCATTAAAGCTGAAAAGGTGAGGTCGCTGGAAAGCGAGACCTTAGAAAAAAGGCACCACCATTATGGAAAAAAGGCTTTTGAGCAAGAGCTTCAGACTTTAGAAAAAAAGCTTTGGCCACTATAGGGTGGGCAGGCCTGTCGGGGGACAAGGAGTCCGGCAGGGCCCCGCCTCAGAACCATATTTCTGAGACTGCCGGGGCTCCGCCCGGCAGCTCTTCTCTGTAGATTCACAGGCTCCATGTTCTCCATCTCTTCACCATGTACTCTGGTTCCATGCCCAGCATCTCTTCTCTGTAGATTCACTGGTTCCATGCCTAGCATCTCTTCTTTGTAGGTTCTTAGGTTCCGATTCACTGGTTCCATGCCCAGCATCTCTTCTCTGTAGATTCACTGGTTCCATGCCCAGCATTTCTTCTTTGTAGATTCACAGGTTCCATGCCCAGCATCTATTCTCTGGTTCCATGCCCAGCATCTCTTCTCTGTAGATTCTCTGGTTCCATGCCCAGCATCTCTTCTCTGTAGATTCTCGGGTTCAGTGCCCAGCATCTCTTCTCTGTAGATTCTCTGGTTCCATGCCCAGCATCTATTCTCTGGTTCCATGCCCAGCATCTCTTCTCTGTAGATTCTCTGGTTCGATGCCCAGCATCTCTTCTCTGTAGATTCACAGGTTCCGTGCTCTCCATCTCTTCACCATGAACTCCAGTTCCATGCCCAGCATTTCTTCTCTGTAGATTCACAGGTTCTGTGCTCTTCATCTCTTCACCATGAACTCTGGTTCCATGCCCAGCATCTCTTCTCTGTAGATTCTCTGGTTCCGTGCCCAGCATCTCTTCTCTGTAGATTCTCGGGTTCAGTGCCCAGCATCTCTTCTCTGTAGATTCTCTGGTTCCATGCCCAGCATCTATTCTCTGGTTCCATGCCCAGCATCTCTTCTCTGTAGATTCTCTGGTTCCATGCCCAGCATCTCTTCTCTGTAGATTCTCTGGTTCCATGCCCAGCATCTCTTCTCTGTAGATTCTCCGGTTCCATGCCCAGCATCTCTTCTCTGTAGATTCTCCGGTTCCATGCCCAGCATCTCTTCTCTGTAGATTCTCAGGTTCCATGCCCAGCATCTCTTCTCTGTAGATTCTCCGGTTCCATGCCCAGCATCTCTTCTCTGTAGATTCTCCGGTTCCATGCCCAGCATCTCTTCTCTGTAGATTCACTGGTTCCATGCCCAGCATCTCTTCTCTGTAGATTCACAGGTTCCGTGCTCTCCATCTCTTCACCATGAACTCCAGTTCCATGCCCAGCATTTCTTCTCTGTAGATTCACAGGTTCCGTGCTCTTCATCTCTTCACCATGAACTCTGGTTCCATGCCCAGCATCTCTTCTCTGTAGATTCTCTGGTTCCGTGCCCAGCATCTTTTCTCTGTAGATTCACTGGTTTCGTGCCCAGCATCTCTTCTCTGTAGATTCACAGGTTCCATGCTCTCCATCTCTTCACCATGAACTTCCGGTTCCATGCCCAGCATCTCTTCACCGTGTACTCCGGTTCCGTGCCCAGCATCTCTTCTCTGTAGATTCTCTGGTTCCGTGCCCAGCATTTCTTCTCTGTAGATTCACTGGTTTCGTGCCCAGCATCTCTTCTCTGTAGATTCACAGGTTCCATGCTCTCCATCTCTTCACCATGAACTTCCGGTTCCATGCTCAGCATCTCATCTGCAAAGACTGAGGTTTTCCTCCACGGACTTTGAGGTTCCACACAAACCTCTATTTTGCATAGACCCAAATGTTCCCCCTCCCCCAGCCTCTTTTCACCAATGCGCCTGATGGTCCATCTCCACAACAACGTTCATCAACAGGTCAGATATGGCATGGCCGAAGAAGTGCAATGGAGGAAGTGTTGTAAAATGCATATATGCAGCTAATTATGCCCTAAGTCATATGCAAACTCCCAGAGAACGTTTCCCCAGTGTTAACGGGTCTGAAAGCCTGTGAATAAAACGGGTGTATTTCCTCTTTTTTCTTCTCCTTTCTTTTTATGCAAGTTGTGAGAAATTTCCCAAAACGCAAACCTCAAATATCATGTTTTTTCATGGGGTGTACGGGCTCTGCAGTTGATGCGAGGCAAATCCTCCTGCACATTGAAGTCTTGACCTTTGCATCTCTGCTCTCACTTATTTCACCTCTTCCAACACCACCTCAGGCTGTGCGTCCCTCCTCGCATCCCATCTTCCTCCTCTCTCTATTCCTATGCCAATAGTTTTGCCTTATAGGTGGAGCTAGAGGGCCACCTAATATCCAAAACTAAAATAGTGTCCCGTCTCTGTGCTAGAGCACGAGGACTCACTTCGTGGACTGCTAATGTTCCCTTGAATTGCTACGTATTTATTATTCTGATTACAGCAAGAGTGAAGCGGGCATGGGAACTAAAAGGGAGTACCCAGACTTATTTTGATAGCTGTGAGGGAGTATAAAAAGCTTTGGGTTGTGCTTGCGATGAGGAGGGCGCGATCAGATATTCTGGGTCCCTTCATTTCTTTGATTTGGTGAAGCGGGACCCAAAGGTGTCGTGCCCAGGGCCCTAAAAGTGTTTAAGATGGCCCTGGGTACGGGATTTGAAATAGTAATGTTTATCAATTGTGAGAAACACTAATTGGCGTTGTACTAACGGTAAATGATAGGAGAACAAAATCTGGAAATGTAATTTCTTCAAATTTTTAAGAAAGTTTAATGAGCATTATTTTGGGGTCTTGTTAATTCCATAAACATTTTCGAAGTACACTTTACGTTTCTTTTTTTTTTTTTTTTAACAAGATCGGAAAAGATAGAGGACTCGTAGATTAAATGTATAAAACAATGGACCATTTAAGACAATTTTAACGGATGCAAGTAGACCCAACCAGGATAAGTATAACGGAGACCATTTCGTAGAAAGATCTCTCATTTTTTTGAAAATAGTGGTAACTTGCAGTCCCAACACTTAACGTATGATGGGGTCCCAGCAACCCGTGGATGCTGGGAGCACATTTCACAGAGACGAGCCATTAAAGAGCCCGTCTCTGAAATGCTTGTGAAAAACAATAAAGCCATTCCATCCCTGCTTGTGGGATCGAAATGCAAGTGTGACAGCCACGGTTTAAACCACGACGGTCACACTTAAGGAAAAAATCATGACCGGGACAGAAATTATCCTGCCGTCATTGTGCCTTACCAACAGGTGCATGGGGATGAAATTAATTGCTGTGCATTTCAAAGCGCATCTCGTTTGTGAATGCCCCCTAATATGCGCAAAGGGATGAAAGGACATCTGCATGAGCACATCTGAGCTGCGCTCATTCAGATGCCCTTTGAAAATTGGCCTGCTCCTTTTTTGGCGCACGTCTCATCATTTGCACCAACATTTTTTTGAGAATCTGTCCCAGTAAAATGGGCGCAACAAGCATTCAGTGGCTTGCTTGCACTGATGATTTGCTTCTGTTGGACCTTACCCCAAAGGGGATGTAGACAGTCTTGGATCAATTGCAGGAATTTGCCCAGATTAATTCACTAAAGATTAACGTCAATAAAACTAAAATAGTGGTGTTTTCACTTAACAGCAGATCAGGAAGAAAACAACATCAGTTCTTTTTGTCAATAAATGGCAATATGATTGAGATAGTAAATTATTACAAATATCTTGCTGTGATTGTTGACTCAAAACTGGATGCTAAGCAACGGTTGCAGAATGTTAAACTTGGGACTGCTCAGGTGGTTGGTGCTATTAAATCTTTGTCATATAAGGCTGGTGGGTACTTTGTTGGCACTATAGTTACATTGTATACGTATAAGAGCAAGATTCTCCCCATTTTAACCTATCCAAAAGAGTTTTTGGGGATTGAAGATGGCGATAGAGGTGGCAAAATTGGAGAGATGCACATTGCGCAAATAATGATTTGCCAGGCCGAATACATTTATTTGGAATTTGACATCATTAGCATCACTGCCATGATTGAGTTAAGCAGATTGCAACTGCATTGGAAAGTTATGAATGCCAATTCTGGCTCATTACTATGGTTAATGAAGGAAGTGCTGCTAAGCAAAGGGGTGAATATGAAGAATGGCTACATCGGCAGACTGGCTGCACATGCACAAACATGGATCAGTGGGTTAACCAGTGAAAGCCTTACTCTCGCATATGCAAGATTTAAGAACGAGGTGCGCAAACGGATTCAAGAACAGGTCTGTGAACAAAATCTGGTAGACCTTGCTGAAAAATGAACGACGGCTCTATATGTTGTACATTATTTGACGAGAGTGAACGTGCCCACCTATATTGCTCAGTTTCTGTGGAATTATATGATCTGGTTCTATTTTAGAATCTAGTTTAATTGTATGAATACACTCTAAATATTAGGAACCCCGTCCGGAAATTGCCTGGGAAGATAGGGTATGTCTTTTATTTGATGATATATGGATTGCAACCGCTTAACACTTATTGCTGAGTTGTACTGTGCTGGCATAAATCACAAGAGGCTATATACTATCTTGGGGATTACATAAGCAATATAACACATATGATATTTGGAAATGTTTATGCCAGGTAATGAGGGATGTATTTTTTTTCTTGACGAAACTGTGGATTCAGAATGAATTTATTTTAAAGAACTTTTAAGTTATTAATTTTTACTATGTATGATTTTGAATTTGTTATGCTATGAAGAGTATTTATAGTATTAGAAGTTGACCGTATGTCATACTGTATAATACTTAACAATAAAAAAAGAAATGTCATGTCCAAGTTATAACCAGATACAATTAAAAAGTAATTAATTGTATATAATGGATTAAAAATAGAAGTTATAGGTTTAATCAGGTATACCAATATGTCATCTGCGTAAACTGACAATTTAACTGATCATTTTCCTATTTGAATGCTAGATATGTTTTAATTTATTCTGATACTTTGAAGTAACGGTTCAAGGGCTAGAACAAAGAGTAGGGGAGATAAAGGAAAAATACTGGTAGATGGTGAAGAACACAGAACCTCAACAAGCTCTCTCAATTTAAGACCAAAGCCATGCCATTTGAGTGCTTCAAACATGGAAGGCGATGAGACTTGGTCAAAGGCATTTTCTTCATCAAGAGCATCCAGAACAAGAGGGTTAGAGAAGCTCTTTGAGTGAGAAACAATTATGAAAAGACAGTGTGTATTTTAGGATGCATAACAACCTTTAATAAAACTAGATTAACATGAATTCATTGAGTCCAATATTTGTCCAGCCTATTAGCTAGAATTTCAGCATACATTTTTTAATCTGAATTAAAATAAGAAAAGGGGTGTATATTTGTTTTAAGGTTTGGGAAACCGATAGCTACTCAAAAAGTACAAACACTCTCTCCTATAGTCAAGAAATATGAATATAGCTCAAGTAATTTTAGAATAAGATATTACTGAAAGCATTTTAAAAAATTCACTCGGAAATCCCTCAGCACCAGGGGCTTTTCCAATTTTAAGATCTCTAATGTCTTTTTAATGTCGTCCATTGAAATTGGTTGCTCTAAGGAAGGCCAATTGATTGAAAATTAGGGTTGTGAACGTTCAATACAAATTCAGAAATATTAATTGTAATATAATCAGAGCTACAAAGTAGAGTAAAGAACTCGAGGAATGCTTTTTGGAAATCAGTTCTCCATTACCTGATGATCCTCAGAACTACTGTTTTTTTACATGTAAAAAAATTCTGCAAATCGTTTGCCACTTAGCTTTAATTCTGAGACTAGAACTCTGCTGGGCGTGGCTTGGCGACCAGTATGGCAGCCGAAGCATCTTGCTCCCACCGGGTTGCCATTATATTGAATTTCCGTGTACCCATTACTTTTATTTAATGCCCAATTGCCACTGTTTACCTATCTAGATAGCATGTCTGTCTCCATTTCCTCTGTGGCCTGCTGTAATGCCTCCAGACAGTTTCTCTTCAGCAGCAGTGCGCTGTGTTGCCGCAGACGGCTTCACGTGAGGTGAGGGGCGGCGCTACGCAACGTCGCATTTTGCGCTGGGCCTCATTTTTCCCTACCAAGCGTCGCCATCTCATGGCCGTTTAATATATACACAATTGGAATAACTTTCTTTTTCAATCTCTGGCTTTTTATTATTGCCTTTTATGGCTGTTGGCTGGCCTTTAAAAATAGCGTTTTTGCAGTATTATTTCCTTTCGGTGTGCTGCTCTTAAATTCCTATTTGTACTTGGATTCAAGTGATTTCTTTTTTTTCTTTCATCTCGCTCTGAGGGCCCTGGTATAATCCCATTTAACCTTCTGACAAACTGTTGCCTGTAATTATGGCATCTGAGAGAGGTGGTCAGAAGGCGCCTGTGCTGAAGGATGTTCAGATCGCATCTTCTACCCATAAAAGGTCAAAAAGTGAGTCCCCTCCCTCGCTTGTTGCTCCTGATCTGGCATGGATGTGCTTTTGCAGGAAATAAGGTCTCTGAAACGCTTCATGGAGGCTATTAATGAAAAGCTTTTACCATTGGATGATAGATGGTGTGCCTTTGAAAGCAGGATGGGCGAGATGGAAAACAGGATTAGTATTGTGGAAGATATATCACCCAGCGTTTTACACCTTGAAAAGACCATCGGAGAACTTCAAAAGCACAACGAGATTTGGAAAACCGGGGCAGACGTAACAACCTTCGCATATCTGACGTGCCATAGGGTTGTGAACAGAACAATGCTATTTTGTTTCTACAGAAGATGCTTCTGGCTTTGCTTCATATCTGACTAGAAGTCATTCTTAACATTCAACGGGAGCACCGCCTTGACCCTAATGCTGGCCTGCAGGCTTTGCGTTCTGCGCCATGCACATTGATTTTGCTCATGCTGGAATATGCACAATTGTAACTCATTGTTACTAAAGCAAAGGAAAAAGATCATCTCACGTGGAATGGCAGCAGAATTGTCATCTCCAAGATGTGGCTAAGAAAACGGCAAAACGCAGGAAGGAATGTCTAATCTCCACGCAGTTCTGAAGGAGGGGTGTCGCGGTATTGATTTTATGACAGTATGATGACCTTCTTATAAGATGATGGTATCCCGTGGTTATCGTGGTACAGCGCACGTATATAACCATTGTCTTAGATGTTTTGCTAGGAAAGCTCGTGATTTGTATATGCTCTCAAATTGTCGGTGAACTTCTAATGGCTCTTTTCGTACTTCATCCCCAACCCGGCTCTTGGAACCTATTGGTATGCGTCCACCATGCTGTATACATCTACAAAAATAATATCAACAAACTGAATCACCAGGCACACTTTGAAAGTCTGCCGGACTTATTAAGGCACTTAATAGCTTTTTTAATTGTGCACAAAAAACTACGCACCACCCGCACCCCTGACTTGCACTCTTTTCAGCATCACCAGGGTATATGAAAAACCTGGCCTGCCCGGCCCCCTCGCTGCAGCAATAGAAAGTACTCTCTCTGAGATTAAATGTTCTCTTTGGCAATTAAGCCCATAATTTAGGCACGGAAAGACATCTCCGAATTGGAGCTTTCCTCCTGGCAATCAGTCTCTGATCTTGTCGAAGGGGGCCAGTGAATGAGCAGGCCCAACCACAGCGCCAACTTTTGATTTTCATTTGGGGGGTGGGGGGGGGAATTCCCCTGCCCTGTATATAAGCAAGGACCCAAATGAATCGAGAGAGCATGACCGCTACCCGAATGAAACGGTGCATTTCAAACCTCTTCTTTCCGAGGGATTTGGGTGGGGCGAATGCCCAATAATCGACAGGCAGAACTGAACCTAGAACATCTCTGCATTGGTTAAATTAATCTGTTGTGCTACCTTTACAGATTTCTGGCTTGCGCTTGGCCCTCGCAGTCGAACTCATTGTGTATCCCCTACACTGTTCACAATCACTGCATCACGTGCAATTCATGCATATTACTTTGAAGCCAAAAGCATTTTATTTCCAGCAACATGTCAATGTACACCCCGCATACATATCAGTTAGAATGTACGGTCAGAAACTGAATCTTTTTAAAACTCTCGATAGAGGCAAAGTGAGGTTCCTTCCCGCCCATCGCTGAAGGGGCTAATTGCCCTCTTTGACCCCACGTACTTAGCACCTATGTGCATGTTTTAAATCTTGTGTGCATGCCCTGGGACAGAACTTGAACCCTTTTTCAAAAAAAGAGTTTACACAAATGACTCTGGAGGCAGACACATTTGTCCTGTCACTCCACTTGTGACTGCCCTGCAGCCTGAACGGTATTTTGCATTTGTAGCGTTGTTAAATGATTTTCTGGAATATCCTCACTCTCAATGTGTGTGGTGTGTTTTCCATACCTATTGTTTGGAAATCGTTTTTTTTCAGGTCACTTTCCCAAGGGATGCTTCAAAATAGGGGAATCAAGACTTATTGATTACATAGGCACAGTGTTTATAATGAAACCTGAAGCCCCTCATGGTAATAGTCTTCTGAATGTAATTTCTAGGTGTTTCGAAGGATCCCTGGCCACAGCCCGAAGACGTTTTGATTCCTAAATGTACTCCAACAGTGTGTACATTACAATGCAATCTAATTAGCATCGCTTCCAAGCTCCACTGTGACCCACCTCACACAGGCAATGGGCAAGTTTACCAGTTGAGAACTTCAATCTCCTCCTACATGCAATACAAAATGTTGCCTTGTTAGCTGACTGCATGGGTGCCAACTTTTCCCAAATCGAGGGAGCATGGCCCCCAACCTTATTAAAATGTTGCATTTTGTAGGACGTTTTACATAAGTATTGGAGTAAAAAAAAAATAATAATCTAGAGGCATCACTAAATGCAACAGTTACTCAACCTGGTACACTACCTTACTTCTCAAAATCGATGCTTTAATTGCAGCTCATCTATAAAGCCAATAGTATTTTATGTCCCGCAAACTTGACATTGTTTATTGTTCTGTTAATGGACATTTATACTGTGAATTAATCTTTCCGGAGTGGTCCCCTTGCGCTGTGGTGGATCTGAAAGGTAAGAGGGTAGGAAGGGTTAATAGGGTGTAGCGGTATGAAGGTAGAGCGAGGTTGATAATGTCCCGTTGGCAGCTTCAGTTCGGTTAACACTGTTCGCTGTGCATGGGTGTTTACAGATTGGTAGGCTCCCATGTGCTGTTGTGCGAGACTGTGTGGTTGTGTTTGTTTAGGGTGTGAGAGGTGTAAGCTGAGAGTTGAGGTTTTTTAGCAGATGGGTTAGTGGGGTTACCGCGTTGTTTCGGGCATCTGTGTTGGGCGACTCTGCCCTTGCTGGCTGCAGCATCGTTCCTTTGGCGGTTCATTCGTCTGGTTCTGCCGAAGGTGGTGGCATGTCTCTATGAATGTCTGGTGAGCTGTGGTGGGAAGGTGGCAGGGGCCTTTCTTCCACCCCCCACCCACAGGGAAGAGATTGCAGAGGTTGTGGGTTGCTCATTGGTTGTCCAGTGGGGTCTGCCTGCCCATCCCTCCCTGAGCTCCTGGGTTGCGGTCTCATCCCTCCAGGTCCCCTGTTCTGTTGGGTTCTTAAGGGCCTTGATGCCTGTCTGGGCTGGATTGGGACAACGGACGTTGCCTTCGCTATCCACGCACAACCCGAGCATCCTGAGACTGAGAATTAAAGCACAGACATAGATTCTCAGACCCGGCTGCCCGTGCAAGGTAAAGCACATCATTTTTATGTGCACCTAGTTTCCCTCTGCCCCAAGGTTACTTTACGCAGCTCCCTTCTGCAGGATAAGTCCTTGGTACTCCTGCCGCCCCGACAGGGTTCCTCCCTCCCCTTAGCTTTCCCTCCATTAGGGTCCCGCCTCGCACCAACCTTGCTGAGCCCCCATCTCTGCCCGCACACTACCATATGTTGCACCCTGTGTATGAGAAGAACAGTCCTTGCAACATCCGCTTCCCACATCAGGCTGATCGCCTCTCTATGGCACCTCTTGCAGATGCCATACTCCACATCAGAGTACATCGTACCTGCTCAGTCTCCTGAGCATTCTAAACCTGCACACCTTTAGACAGCCGTGCTGCTCCCCACCTGGTTTTTACCTTCCCTAAAGACCTCAACCAATTCGCTACACATAGAGGCTTAAACCCCCCCTCCCCCTTACTAAATAGACCCCATCTGCAAACACAATAGCAACATGACTCCACCTAGCTCAAACAGTAAAACATGCCCACTAAAGACCTCCACAAGGAACATTCCCTTTAGAGAACGTTGCCCTGCAACTCCAACCACCACCACCCTTAGCCCTACCACTATTCCACCCAATACCTCTCTTAGGAACTCCCGCCTAAGGGATCGTACCACCACTACCAACAAAAAACCGGTATGTCACTAAGAAGACTGAATCCATTGTTCAGAACAAACCTCCTCCCTCCCTCACTCTCCTTACAATGTGCTCTAATCAATGCGAGATCCATTCCGGCACATGCCACAGATATCCACGACCTCATCACCATTAGTAAAATAGACATCCAAGCTATTACCGAGATGTGGCTACATGCAGCCTCCGGCCCTGTCCTATCAATTGCCCTTACGCCAGGTTATACTGTCTACCACACAGGCAGAATAAATGCCAAAGGAGGGGGATCAGCATGGATCGTTAAGGATACCTTACCCATTAGACAATTGAGTTCTTCCCTCAGAAACAACAGTGACATACTATCCATGAAACTAAAACTATCTAACTCGGCCTCCATCACTCTTCGCACCATCTACCGACCCCAAGGCCCTTCCCTGACCTTCGAAGGGAACCTCCTTCGAGTGCTAACATCACATTGTCATCTAAAACTATCCTCATGGGAGACTTCAATCTTGGCCTGAATTACCCAGATGACCAAGCAGCCCTATCACTGTCTAACTCGCTTAGCGCCCTTGGCTCTCATCACTGTGTCAACACCCCCACTCCCAATAAAGGTAGGACTCTTGAGTGGATCGCCGACCTTAATTCCCAGGTATCTCTCCTCTCTGATAACCCTTGCCCATGGTCAGACCATAGTATTGTGCAATTCTGCATCTCGCTGGTCACCCAATCACTGCCTTTCCTCAGCCCACTGCCTGTTACCCTTGCCCATAGCTCCATGGACCCCTGAACTCCAAACAATCCACACCCACAAGCGGGTAGCTGAAGCTAACTGGACGAAATCTCCATCTGAGACCAGTAAGCTCCTGTACACTACATCCGCTAATTTATACAAAATAAATAATTGCTGCCAAATCTTCTACCTACAATACCCCTTTATCAACGCTTCCTTCTCCACTGGACTAATCCCCACCAGTCTCAGAGAAGCTTGGGTCCTCCCTCTTATCAAAAACCTACACTGGACCCTGCAATCCCTACTAACTACCGTCCAATCATAACAGTCCCCTTCCTACTTACAAATTCAAAGACGTCTTGAGGCCAACCAGATCATGGGCATGCGCCAATCGGGCTTTCGCCCAGGCCGTGTAACCATCGGCCCTCATCAACCTAAAAATCCAAATTTATGAAATGAGGGATGAAGGTAAGTCTGCCCTGCTACTTCTCCTAGACCTCTCAGCTGCGTTCGACCTAGTCGACCAGACAATCCTAGGTCAGCACCTATCTACCTCTGCCAACTTCTCTCCAGAGACCTCGGCTTGGATATCCTCCTTCCTAGGGAACAGATCCATTAGGATATTTGCAGAGAATGCCAGCGCACCACAAGCTCCCATCTCCTGCGTGGTCCCACAAGCATCTTGTGTGTCGCCCCCCCCCCTTATATAACATATTCACAAAACCAAAATTCACTCTCCTTGACTCCTTGGCATATCCTATACAAATTCTGCTGATTACACGCATATCTTACTCCCCACCCCCTCTCTGAAAACTACCAAGAAGATTCAGCCTCTCTCAACTCGATATACTTGACCATCCAATCCTGGATGGCCACGCACTGACTATGCCTTAATGATGAGAAGACCGGGCTGCTCATAGTAGGCCCCCCCCCCTCAGTAATAAAAAAAACTAAGCCCCCATTACTCATCATTCAACATCGACAAAGTAACAATCCCAGTCTCCACAGTAGTGAACACTCTTGGGGTATATCTGGATGCGTCACTTTTGCTAACACAAGTGACTGCCACCGCCTCCAGCGCTGCTTACATGACCGAACAAATCCATGCCGCCAGACCTTTCCTCTTCAGACAGCTGCATGACTATAGCTCATGCCACCATAGGATCTAGACTTGACTACTGCAATGCCCTTTTTGCAGGTACCACAGACGCCAGTATTCGTAAAATGCAGGTCATTCAAAAATAACGCACAACATCCCCAAAGCTTACCACATCACTGCAGCAAGAAAACCTGCTCATTGGCTCCTGATTCATGAACGGATCATCTTCCAAACCCTCTCTATCACACACAGGCCTTTCCAAAGTTGCCCCCCCCTACTTATCCCAAAAAATTACCAAGTAACCTCTGTCAGACTAACTAGAGTAGCCTACAGCCACTGCATCACCTGACCTAAATTCAAGCGGCAAAAAGCTGGAGGATCTAGCTTCCCAACATTTCCCTCCACCCTCCGGGGCGATCAGTCCTACTGGACCGTCAGGAAAGCGCCAGGAAAGCGCTAAAAACGATGCTGTTCACCTAACTCGATCTCCCACTGCTTCCCCACCTGATGCTGGGAAACAAACAATGTCAATCAAGTACTACCATGCTCCTGGATTGATCACCTATGCAACTTGTGTGATGTATCTTTGAATTTATGTGCTCTGGTTCTTTTATGTGTAACTGGTTTTTATCTAACAGCGCCTTGATTCCCAAGGACTTGGCGCGCTATACAAATGGAACTATAAACAAATAGGTAATGATTAGTGCTCCTTTGGCTAGGGTCCCTGTCTCTTGGGCTTTGCCTAGCAGAGGGTTTGGGAGAGGCTCGGGAGAGGGTGAATCCAGGGTTTCCTCCTTCACTCGCTACTTATGCTTGTTTCTGGCCCGTTCTATTTACATTGGTGTCTTGTTGGTCGATTCTGTCCGGTTCTGAGATGAAGAGCCAGGTTTTGAGTAGTTTCCTGAATTTTAGGTTGTGCTTTGTATTGCTTGCTTCTTTCGGAAGTGTGTTTACTGCCAGATGGGGAGAATGAGGATCCCACTTTTTTTGTGTGTATGGTTTAGTTTCCAGGCAGATGTTATTGGTTGAACTGAGTGTTCTTGTCGGTTGGTAAATCGTTAGTTTCTTTTGTAGGAATTCTGCTCCTTGTCCATGGATTGCTCTGTGCGTTCTGCACATTGTTTTGAAAGTGATTAGTTGTTTGATTGGCAGCCAGTGTAGCATTTCTAGCTCTGGAGTGATGTGGTCCCTCTGTGATAGTTTAAGGGGGATTCTGGCCGCAGCGGTTTGGATACGTTGCAGTTTCTTCAGCAGCGGGCTTGGCATTCCGAGGTAGAGGCTGTTTGCCTAGTACATTCTTGACCTGACAACGGCGATGATCCTCCGTGTTTTATGAGCGAAGGACACGAACGGTAGGGTTCTTTTTATCGAGCGTAGGAGATGGAAGCGTTTCTTGATTTATTGAATTTACTTGTGTTTCTAATGTTAGTGCATTGTCCATTAGGATTCCAAGGTTTTTGACTATTTTTGATGGGGTGGGTGCTGTTCCTAGTAATGTGGGCCATGGGATATAGATATTGTTGGTTTTTGGATTAAACTGTGATTTCTGTCTTCCCTGGATTGAGTTTGAGGCTGTTTTGTGTTCGTCCAGTTGCAGAGTTCGTTGAGACATTCTCCCGGTGTTGTGTTCTCTTCTTGTCCTTCTTCGGTTTTATAGATGATTTGTCTCGTCTGCGTAGTTGTAGCACGTGAGTGTGTTTATTAAATGATTTTTATTAGCGGGTTTAGGTAGATATTAAAGAACAGTGGGGATAGGGATGATCCTTGTGGTACTCCACATAAGAATTATCAAATGTTCATGCTGGATGGCTATGTTGGTGATGACTTCTACGAAGTTGTCGACAAACGTTCCATTGTATGTCGGTGGTCTGTAGACCACTATGAATTTTATATTTGTTTTCGAATTTACTGTCGGGTGAAGGACTAGGGATTCACAGTTTTTGATGTTTAGTGTTTCTGTTTTTATTTTTAGGTGTTCCTTGAATGCTATTCACTGGCTGCCCATGAGAACTCGGGTTAAATTCAAGGTCTCCTGTAAGGTCCATCATGCAATTCACTCTGAGGGGGCAGAGCTTCTGCAGACAAAGATCTCACTCTATCAACCCTTGAGATCTCTTCATTCCTCTGAGTGCCCTGCTTCCGTTGCTATCGCGCATGGGGAAGATCCTTCTCCGTACTGGCCCCTTCTTTGTGGAATTCCTTCCACAAAGAAGGGACATTATTGACATTAGGAGCACTCAAGCTTTGTCTGTTTTTTGAAAGCAGCTGAAAAACTTTCTGTTTTAAATTGTGGCTGCTCCTCTCTGGTGGTGATCTCTCCGCTGGAGCCTTGATGCCTCCAGGTCTTGAATCCCATTACATTACAAGACCGCCTCCTCTTTCCTTCCTGTTTAACTGGGTGCACTTGAAGTTGTCGGGTAGACAGCTGTGGAATGTTATTTTGTAGTGGTCATCTAACCATGTTTCTGTGATGAAAAGGACTTTGATGCCGTCGTTGCAGATCATATATCTCGGTGGCATGTTTGTACATTGATCTTGCGTTGATTGGGTTGTAATTAATTTTTGATGTGGTTTATTTGCTTCTTTTAATGTCGGTTTTGTCTTGTCCAACCGTCTGCGTGTGAGTCAGTTCTCCAAGCAGAGATTTGGAGGGAGATCCTTATCTTCAGCAGATGCCTCCATGCCACCCTCTGTCTTGAACCTGACCTTCTTAAGTTGCGGAAACTCCTCAAGACCTTCCTCTTCTTCCTTCGCTCTCCCTCACCCTGCTAACCTTGCCATCGGCTCTCTCCATCTCTCCCTCTTTCTTACAGCTTGCAGACTGACCACCTGGTGTACATCAGACTCTCACCGGTCCCAGGCACCCCCCTCAGTCCTCTCTCGCACTTGACTCATGGCCCTACTCCCACCCACCTTCACAGCACTTAAATAAATAACCCTAGAGAATGGCACTCTCTGCACTTAACCCAGTCTCCACCGACCGGGTGCACTTGGAGCTCCCCCGCCCCTTGACCGTCTGTGCACTTGCACGACCCAAATACAACGTGCCTGATGATTGTCTGTCTGTTCTCCCTTGTCTTCCCCTTAATTGCACTGCTAAAACTCCAGAATCGCCATTAGGCCTATTTGCTGTGTCCCAATTGTTATTTGTATTTACGCACATACTCTGCCTGTACAGACTATTATCATCTCAGAATTTCAAGGGCTCTGAGCGACTGTTGTTTTTTTTCCCCCCCTTGTTCCCACCCTCCTTGAGCGCTTTGTAACACTTCATGTGTATAGGCGCTATATAAATAAACAATACAATACATCTGGCACAATCAGGTTAAACATTGGATGAAAGGACGGAAATGCAAACTGTAAACATCTGCAGGGTGGCAAAGTGAGGTTCCTGCCCCTTTTGTTAATGAGGTAAGGATGCAGTCCCCTCACCACTCCCTCATGTACATGGCATCTTTGTAGACTGGCTGTACTAGTAATAAGTGCACTTTGGAAATTAAAAAAACATCGGGTGCATTCCACAGAGAGGGTGCATACAAGGATAGACACACACTCTCAATCAGCATCATTAAATACAGATCCAAGCTCACCCTTTAGTCCTCACCATACCTTCTGTGAGTCCAGTGCAAGTCCAGTTCACAAGAGTCCTGCCTGTTTGGTGTGCCGAGGGGAACAACCCCTGTATCTGGTGCTGTTACCAGGTGATCGCTCAGCGTAGGAAGGCAGCCAGTCTTGTCCCCCACTCAGTAACATCCAGACCATCACTGCACTGATCTTTGCCCAGCCAGCACAGCCCAAGTAGCTAAGCCCTGGGTCCTTGCATATGCCACTCAAGCTCTTGGAAGTCTGCTAACCTGCAAGTGCAAGCATTATGTGGCACATGCTGGAACTGGGGGGAAAAGAGGTATGTTTGTCTGGTGTGGGAAGAGGATTTGTAAGCAACCGGCCTGGCTTCTCTGACCGCCTCCTGCTATCTAAT
This sequence comes from Ambystoma mexicanum, assembly GCF_040938575.1. Taxonomy (NCBI): domain Eukaryota; kingdom Metazoa; phylum Chordata; class Amphibia; order Caudata; family Ambystomatidae; genus Ambystoma; species Ambystoma mexicanum. The sequence continues at coordinate 1,301,295,486 of NC_090933.1, read as the reverse complement.
GTGAAATGGACTTGTTGACTAAAACAAAATAGTCAGCATTTCTCCAGGACTTTCAAGCACAGCGTCCCCGCTGCAACCACAGCAGACGATTACTCACACGGACAGTCTCAAAATCAGCATCAATCCTGATGAAGGCCACTGCAACTGCGAGCTCTCACCAAGCTCTACATGGCCGAAACACTCCAGTGTCGATGTACCGTGACACAACCCCATTGTATATGTGTTTGTAGATAGTGTTGTGTACACCGTCTTTTTCATCGTCCCCAGACCTACTACAGGCCTGGGCAGCACCCTGCAAAAATCTTTTGTTCTCACTTGCCTGTATTGTGTACTTGTGCATCACTTCGGAAATTGTACCTCGCCAATTGAGAGGTCGATACTTACCTGTATTTCCTGTATTGAAACAACATCTGTCCGTATACTTTCGTGCTTATCGAAAGTCATGTAAACCTTTAACTATTGTTAGGTAGAATCCTGTGCAGTTCCCTTGGGGAACACTGTAAAAAGATTAAGACTACAGGAGTAAGCAGTGTAAACCCAATTGGTAGCAGTCTGTACCACCCAGATTTACCTGGTAGCTGTGGCTGAGCAGTCAGACCTCTCTCAAGAAGAGTAGGGCAGTATGTCGAGTATACACAATAGGGCTTGGCACGGGCTTGGCACGGGCTTGGCACGGGCGATTCGACCAAGAGACTTCTGGAAGGCGAAAGGGGCAAACTGGTTGATTCCACCAGCTCAAAGGAAGACGACTCTTCCAGCAGAAGAACTTCTCTTGTCGTTGGGAAAGTGGAGAGTTTGTTGCAGCAGGGCTCCACCGGTGGTGTCGTCGTTGCAGATGGCTCAGCTTCTTCCCTCTTCGGATTCTTAGGTCCTGTGGCGACTTCTGAAGTTCCAGTCCCAAAGGCCCTGCTTTTATGCAGAAAAAACCCCATTCAACAGCCTAGCTGTCACTCACACATGCTAAGTGGTGAGCTGGGCAGCTCTCCACTGGGCCAATCGGAACAGAGTGCGACATGGGTTGCTAAGGCAACACAGTCCAGGGTGCCAATTCCCCTCCCCACACATCCTGTGGAACCCAGACAGAGTGGCACCATTTGGAGGGCTTCTGTGGAGAAGCCCGCCAAAATAGTGGAACAAAGGACTCAACCTTGGTTAGAGTTACAGAGACGGACACAGACACGAACGCCATTTTAGAAAAGAGTTCTAGCAAAAAGACCCAACCGTTGATTTAATATTAAATAAATAAACCGGTGGTATCTTTAACATTGCACCAAAAAGTGGTGCGTTTAAAATAAATGGGAAAATCCCATAGGAAATATTTCGGTGGAATATTTTGCATGGTAACCACTGCCACCAGCCAGAAACTCAACAAGGGGGGGGGACTGAACAGTGACCCGTGGAAACAGACCCAGGGGCAATCGAATTAACCCCTTCCAGTACTTCCACAATATGATGGTTTGTAGTGGTTCTGTTCACAATTTTGGACTAGTAACGTCAATGGTGACTTTACATGCCCTGGGAGACAGTAGTCAGTCCCAGGGTATGGAGTCTGTTTGGGGGTCACTATGTCACCCCTGTGTTACTGCACTGAGGGTGCTGTGTAACACACACAAAAATAGATGATACCCTATGGAGTAAAAGACCCCATAGCCCATAAGCACACAAAAAGTCAAAGACCTACCTCAAATCATGCCTAAGAGTGGGAGGAAAAGAGTCTCGCTCTTAGCAGGAGAAAAAAACAAACCCCAAAAATCCAGCAAAGCTGCTGGGGGACTCACTAGGTTTGGGAAATTAGCCTTATAAGATAATTCTCCCTAACAACTATATCATCTGTGCAAAATTGTTTTGGAGACGAAATAAAATAGTTTCCAAAACAGATAGCTGTCTACCGATCTCCCACCCTGATTTCTAGTATTTTATATACAAGTATCCTTTCCCTGAAATCTCCAGCCCCTGTTACCTCCTTGTGAGCTTGTTTTCCCAATTGCACTTGCTTGCTGGGTTTCTGGGACTTTGCTAGGAGGGATCGTAGGGACTGGAGAGCACTGCTGTAAGCAGGCGCACTGTTTTAGATCAGAGACAGGGGATTCAAGTGGAACAGGAGCATTTTTTCCCTTCGGTACAGCAGAAGAGCATCTCGCCAAGTAAAGCATGTGCTGTCAGTGACACTGTTTATTATACTTCCAACATCAGGTAAAACAGCATACCTTACTGTTTTGTATCCAGGGCACCAAGCAGTGTGGGGTGTGGTGCAAAGCTCAGATTCTGATCTTTTCCCCCGAGTCTGTGCCACAACAACCTCCTGTCACTAGTTTGGCATGTTAATGTTGTGTGCCTCTCACAGCGCTAGCTGGCAATCCGGTAGCTGTTGGGCACATCTGCAAGACAAGCAGCCTGGGCAGACTGCCACTCAGCCTGGGTGCAACAGAAAGCCATTGCAGTCTTTACTGGGTGTGCACGTGCACTATATTACAAAAGCAGGATGAGGCTTCACTGCCCGTCCCAAATTCTGTAAATGGGTGTAAACCATGCAATGGTTATAATAGGTCAATTAAAATGGTTTACCGTTACACCCCAATCCTGAAGCAACTTAATGTCCGATATGGTCACCATCCATGCTTGTTCATGGTCACCATCAATGGTAGAACTTCAGACATAGATCCTACTGACCTCAAAGCCTTCATCGGATTCCTAAAATCTGAAAGTTTTGATACAGAACTACCGCCAATTGCTCCAGCAACAATCTCCTGAGTGTTTACTTATGTTGCCTTCGATCTCCTTTTATTTTGTCAAGGGTATTACGGATTTCACACATCTATGTAAATCTGAAAAATTGCAGGTGGTGGTGTCTGATGGTTGCCTGCTCTCCCGTGGAGTCTCTTCATGACCCTTCTGGTGCCACCTTGCCCTACATGTCTTCTCTCTTTCGTCTCCTATTGTGAACTTGACTCTCTTTATAATATTCTTTTCTCCTCTTTTATGCAATCCTATGTGGTTACTCGCTTTTCTTAAAGTCGCTTAATTATGATAAGTTCTACAGCATGCCTATCCCTTTTGTGTGTCTCTGCCTCTGTGTCGTATTCAATTGGCTCGGTTTGGTGCAACACCCGATCATTTTATCAACACGCCCAGAGACACTCCTTGGGTGATAACGGTGCGTGGTATTAATCAACATAACATAACGTGCAAAGATTTCTTATGCCTGGTCTGTCCACCACCACTATTGTAACATGATTATTTATTTTATTCATTAGTGATTTTTAAATTCTTTTAATGGTGTTCAGATATATTTAATTGGAATGTTAATGGTATCAATAATCCAATGAAAAGATACAAGATAATATCACACTTGAAGAAATTCAACACATCAGTCGCATGTATTCAAGAAACCCATCTGCCCATGCTTGAGTCTATGAAAGTTGCATCATTTTGGGTTCAAGATGTCATTGCTAGCCCAGTCAATGGTAAAACAAATGATGGTGTAGCTATACTAATTAACAAGAATCTACCTCATAAGTTCCTTAGACTCTGGCAATAAGGAAAGGTGGGTCTGGGTTGAATTACAAATTGGAACAGATATCTTATCCAGCGAGGAGCGGTTGAGTGCGGGGAGCGGTTGAGCGAAGGGACCTGAAGAGAGCGGAGGAGCGTGGAGAAGGAACAAGTGTGGAGAGCAGATTAGTGCAAAGCAGACGATTGTGGAGAGCGGATGAATGAGGAGAGCAGAAAAGTAAATGTGTAGGGTGGATGGACGTATGGAACGGATATGTTTACGGAGCGAACGAGTGTCTGATGCGGATGAATATATGGAGCGGACGATTGGGTGAAGCGGGTAAATGTGTGGTGCGGACGAGTGTGCCTAACAGATGAATCCATGGAGCGGACAAAAAACATAGAGCAGATGAGTGTATGGTATGGATGAACAGACAGAGCAGACGAGTAGTTGGCTTTTCCGATGAGTGGATGGACCTGACGACCATTGTGGACTGAACGAGTGCCCTATCTGGAGCCGGTATGTAGACTAGACGAGTATAAACTACAAGAATGTGCGGACTGGACGAGTGTGCGGACTGGACGAGTGTGCGGACTGGACGAGTGTGCGGACTGGACGAGTGTGCGGACTGGACGAGTGTGCGGACTGGACGATGATAATGACTGGACGAATGTGTGGAGCGGACGAGTATGAGGAACGGACGAGTATGAGGAACGGACGAATATGTGCAACGGACGATACTTAACATGCTTTGGAATGAAGGAAACACTTGAAAACATACATCATACCACACCCCACGCTTACTCTCCCCCTTACACCACCACTCATCTAGAACACAGAGATACTATGACACCATTCGGTATAACTGTTCTCATATCTACATCTCCCGCTTACTCCACATCACTCTAAGTAAACATTGCTGGTTTCACAACCCCCCAGCCAGGCATTCTCCTCAGGGCTAACGCAGCCACACTCGTTCTGGGTAAAACCGACCAGAGCGAACACATACTTCTGACCTCTCAACCACCACACCTACAGCTAAGAAGCAGCTACCACTCGATTTCCGCACCAGCTGCACACATACCTGGTGCGCACACGCACTTTTGGACTCCCTCTACTCTCTCTACTGACCTGAACTTCGGTTCCCAAGGGCGTTCAACCTAGCAGTGCCTTCAGACCATACCAGTGGTATATAAGGCACTATATAAATGCAGAATAACATAACATTATGAACACGGTTTAACATCAGATAGGTTATTTTACACTCTAACCTCACTAATCGCATTGTTTGTGGTGATTTCAACAACATTATAGACCTCTATTTAGATAGATCAAAATGTGTCTTTAAAAGCTCTAGCTCTCGTAAATATTTTTCTCGTTTATCAGAGGCTGACCTTTTTATTCTTGGTGATTAACTCTTCCCTCTGACTTTGATTTTACGTTTCGCTCCGCCTGCCTAGGGAAGTAACCCTTAACTAAGCTCGAGCTTAGGATACTTCTTTCTACCTTCTTTTCTCTAGAACAGCATGGTTCGAAATTGAGGGGCGCTATTTAACTCCTGCTTGTAGCCTAAAAGAGCCTGGTTAGCTTGATACCAACATCTACCAGGAGCTACCTTTTGGCTCCCCAGGCCAACTGGTGCTGAATAAACATATCGGTTTGAATTTAACTCCGAGTTCATGTGGGACAATGTATAAATACACATTAAGGCACATTTGTAATACATTGCAGAACAAAGGGTCATAAATACAGGACAAAATGACATGTTCATCTTCTGCGGATGTTAGATTTGTGGAAACTCCTTGTTCCTCAGTGGTTGCCTAGTTACTGGTTCAGACTGGATAGCCAGGAGCTGCTTTTGGGTCTTGCGTATCCAATCTTAATTTCGATCCCTGGAATAGAGTAGTGTTAGGTTAGCATAGGTTTGGAATGGAGGACAGACTTTAGTTTGTGGGACATCCTGACAAGCACCTTTTTGTTGTTTTATAGCACAGGGAACCAGTGTTAGAAGTAGGGATTATAATAGGGGTTTCTTTACTCTACTTAATAAATAAGTGTTGTACTATGCCTGTGTATCCGCCTCGTCTGTCTGATCTACCACGTATGGTGTCAGAGTGGGACGCGTAAAGCCCTCTATAAGGCTGGGACCCATGCTAGAGAGACGAATGAATGACCTAGCAGGACCTCTGGAAAAAGCTACTCCCCAATGCATTGGCTTTGATTCTTTAGTACCAGGCGTGTGAAGATTAGCCACGCATCACATTTAAATAGAATTGTGAAAATTAGCCACGGGCCACATTTAGATAGAATTGTGAAGATTTATTCTATTTTTATTTATTTATTATACATTTATAAGGCTCTTATACATCAAGAAATTGTGTTTCAAAGCGCCCACAGGGCAACAGGGAGGGAACATGTGAACTAAAGGCAAATATAATAACAATGAAGAGAAAGAAAGCGGTGGTCCTATTAGGCCTTGTGAGCATTCAGAGTGTGCAAGTGCAGAAAGAGCGAAGTGACGAGGGAGGGAGGGAGGTAAGTGCTAGGAGTTCCACAGAGGGAAGTGTAAGGGAGTATGTTGCAAGAAACTGTTAAGTGCCTGGCAGAGATCACTTGGTAAGAGTGGTCAACTGCTGATAAAATCAGTGCAGGCCTGTGAGACGGCACAGGCCAGTGGGCGCCCAGAGGCAAGTGCTGTGAGTTGGCAGAGGCTGAAGGGGATTGGGGGTGGGGGAGGACTGGTCCCAGAAGGACACATAAGGCCCTGGTCACCAATCTCAGCGACTGTGGGGTTTCGCAGATGATGATCTGCTAACACTGGGGCTTGCAGCTACAATCACATTTAGCCTCTGTGCATTTTGCATTGACTAGCCTAGATGTGCCCTGCGCCTACAATTGCATTTGGCCTCTGTGCGTTTTGCATTGACTAGCCTAGATGTGATCTAACTACAACTAGCATCTGCTAGGTATAGCACAGAAGTCCCGCCCCCCTTTATCTACACTGAATTAACACTTAGATGTTAGTATGACCCCAGCATAGTTTGACAATGACCTCTGCCTACTTGACTAAACTAGCCCAGATGGCACTACTTACCTGTGCCATCATAACCATTATGGCCTCTGCCATCATAACAAACCCTCCCAAGGATAGAAACCTGAGACTTGGGTCTAGATTGTCTCCTATCTATGAACCTTATAGAAACTTCCCTAATGACACCAATAATCTAACTATTACCCAGTCTAATAACCCCTCTTCCACACTAACGCATACTACCAATACCACTGACCAAACTCCCCCCAAAAATCACACTTCCCGAGATACCCTTTCTCACAAAACCTTGCTAACTGCCAACCCTGACGGTACCCTAATGCTAACAGGGTCCCTCATAAATTCTAGATCAGTGGTAGCCCATGCTACTGAAATTGCAGACATCTTAAACAATGACAATCTCGATTTACTGGCCAAAACTGAGACCTGGCTACATGAGGCCGCAGGACCAACTCTCATGTTAGCAGTAGCTGACAACTACCAAATCATTAGAGTGGACCGGCCTAATGCCAGAGGTGGTGGCCTAGCCATCATCTTCAAAACAACCCACCCTATTAGATTTGCCACCTCAGCTCCCTTCACATCTTGTGAAGTACTCTCCTCCAAATTGCCCATCTTCAACAACCGTACTCTAACTATCCACTTGATATATAGACCCCCTGGGCCTCTAGGCACCTTCGAAGACGACCTAACCAGTCTTCTAGCCGACAACACTAAAGATCACTTTCAAACACTACTGTTGGGAGATTTCAATCCAGGCTTTAATGATACTGACAACAAACATGCTGAATCTATTGCAGCCTTACTAAATGACCATGGTCTTAAGCAAAACGTCCTCTCACCAACGCATATCAAAGGAAGGACCCTTGACTGGGTATCCGAACTAAACTGCAACATCAACATTACCGATATTGTCCCACGTCTTGGACAGATCATCACTTAATACATTTCTCTGCCGCATTAGACCTCCTCAGCCCCAAGCCTAATAACATGGCACCGCCTCTCCCTACCAGAAGTAAGAAGGATATTACTGCTGAAAAACCTATCCCTCTTCTCCTCCCTGCCATCTCTGGAATGGAAAATAACAACCCTGACGCATTGGTAAATACCTTCAATAATGCTATGACTAAGGCACTGGACATGATTGCTCCTGTCAAACTGCGCGAAGCTAGGCAAGTAGCGCCCCTGAATGCCTGATTCCTCCCCCCCCCCCCCCCCGAACTTAAATCCTTAAGATCCCAAAAAATGAAACTCCAGTCTATTTGGCGCCTCTCCCCCTCTGAAAATAACAAAAATAACCTAACGGAATTTGCAAAAATGTACAAAAAAGAAATAACCAAAGCCAAAAAGAACACCTTCAATGACCGGATTGAGAAAGCTAAATACAACACTACAGAATTATTCTCCATCCTCCGTGAACTAGAATCCCCAATCCAACCGGTAGACCATGCCCCAAAGGATAAAGCATGGTGTACTAACATACAAAATGCTCTATCGAATAAAATCTTGTCCTTACAATGTAAAATTGCCTTAAGGCCTCACTACCACTCATTGACCAACAAACTAGTTGACCCTTGGTGTCTAGGACAACCACACCCTTTAGATTCAAAACTATCTCCATAACTGAAACAGAAAAAATAATACTCTCCCTCAAACCTTCTAACTGTAAAGGCGACACATGCCCAGCACAGATAATAAAGGATGCAGCTAGAGACCTAGCCCCTTTTATCTCCAAGTTGATAAACTCCTCATTTAAAACTAATACAGTACCGGCCAATCTTAAAGAATCTTGGGTTCTACCGTTACTTAAAAAACTAACTCTGGACCCCACTATCCCTACCAATTAGACCTATCACCACTGTGCCATTTCTACTTAAAATTTTAGATCGTCCTGAATTTGTATGCAAGCAGCTCTATCTGTAAGCCAACCACCTACTTGGCTCACGACAATCGGGCTTCCGCCCTCTCCATGGCACTGAAACAGCGCTGCTAGACCTTAAGACACATTGAAGAATTAAAGGATAATGGAAAAATAGCTTTGCTACTCCTACTGGACTTGTCGGCAGCGTTCGGCTTGGTGGACCATGTAGTGTTATGCAACCACCTCTGCCGCCAACTTTACCAAAGATGCTATAGCTTGGGTCCAATCCTTCTTAGCTAACCGGACCATGAGAGTCTTCTCTACTTCAGCCTCTGTCGACCCTATCACAATAACCTGCGGGGTCCCACAAGGTTCCTGCGTCTCCCCTACTATGTATAATATCTTCACCAAACCTCTGTTTAACAAGTTGGACAGACTGGGTGTCACCTACACTAATTATGCAGATGACACACAGATCCTCATACCCCTTTCAGGCAACTTCGAGGCGGACTCGGCCTTGGTGAACAAAATATACACCCTCATTCAGGCATGGATGGCATCCCATGGCCTCTGCCTGAATGACGAAAAAACGGAGTTACTAATCTTAGGCTCTGAAGCCAATATCCCAAAACTTAGCCCAAAATACACATCCTTTAGTATTGATAGCAACCCTGTCAAGGTGATATCTGTAGTTAAAACTTTAGGATTCTACTTGGACTCCTCTCACTCTCAAAAAGCAAGTCAATTCCCTCGCCTCATCCACAACGTATACTTGCAAACTCATCAGAGTTTCCAGACCATACCTCTTGCGTGCGAGCTGCCCCACACTAGCCAATGCTTTTATCATGTCAAGATTAGATTACTGTAATGCCCTGTACTCAGGAGCCAACAAATATATTACAGACACAATTCAAAGATTGCAGAATAACGCCCTGAGGGCAGCATTGAACATCCCTTACAGAGAGCATATTACCGAATTCAGGAAAGAGGTAAATTGGCTGAAAATAACTGACATAATGCTCCTTAAAACAGCATCCCTCGCCTCCAAATGCCTGAATAACCTAGCACCTCCATACCTAATGGATAAAATTATTAGGAGAACAGCTACCCGCCCTACGAGATCTGCCAACTCATTTATGCTGGAGATCCCTAGGTTCAAATGCTCGACAGCAGGAGGAACTAGTTTCCCTGTTAATGCTGGAACAAATTACCAGTTGACCTCAGACTAGAACAACCCTACCCTAAATTCAGACATAAGATACTGAATTGGCTACACACCAATGACACCTAACTGACGAACTACACTTCTACCTCTCCAGCCCATACACGACCCTTTGTTTCCGCCAAACTACACTGCGGTTTGGTTAACTGTGCACGTATGATTGTCTGCTCTGTCATATTCGTATGCACCATGGATATACAATAACGTAGACATATATGGTTGTATATACATATGTGTATATGTATGTGTGCATATACTAATATTCATGATAATGCTTCCTTGACTTACCAAGACCATTGCTTTGTATTCAATGTATCTGGTACCTTGTTTTTTTGCTCCTATTGCAATCACTGCTCTATGTATTGCTACCTTTGCACTGTAACTAAGTTTTAAGATCTCTTGTTTCTGTTGCGCCCGTCTACCCAAGGGCTTGGTGCGCATTACCAAACAAATAAACAAACCCACACACCTTACTGGCTGAACTGGTGGAATTTGGCAGGGTCTCAAGCTTCAAAATTAATTACAACGAATCTCATCGGTTAGATGTCTCGCTTCAGCCTCAAGATAGGCCCTTGGTTAATGCTCTCACCCGATCTGATGGTCACGGGAGTCTATCCCATACTTAGGGGTGCCTATCCCCTGCAGGGTCTCTGAGGTTTTTTGATGTAACGTCCCACCTTTTTGTTTCAGGAACTTACTGAGGTCCTAATCGGGAAGGGTAGGCAGGACATTTCCTGGTTTGGTAGAATCGCAGCAATAAAAAAGGACCTCATCCCACGTTTGCTCTATTATTGCTCGGCACCATCTGTTAGGATCCTGGACCCAGACCTCCGGGCACTTCAAGGGAAGATCTTTCAGTTTATATGGTGTGGTAAATTGGCCAGGATTTTTCAACGAGAGATTCATCCGTACAATCTGGCTGTGCAGGTGGCACATGTGATTACCTGGGGGGGATACTAACATGCTCCCAAAATGGAAGAACATTGAACAGGCTCACTCGGCAGTGGGGTTAGGGCAACTCTCATATGTGGAGAAAATGGACTTGGTGCAAGCTCATGGGTTTTCTCTGCTACAACCAGGAATACGCTGTGCCACATGGGGAGAGCACTCCAGAAATGGAGCATGAAGCTGGGGTTAAGGCCACTGATGCCCATCTGGAACATCCCGAGTTTTCAGCCAGGATGCGATACAAGGAGCATTGGAGCATGGGTAGCTGGGGGGGGGGGGTTGAATAATCTGCAACAGCTGTATAAGGAGGGACATATCCTCACCTTCAATGAATGCAAGGAAGCTGTTGCGCCCTGCCTGAGACTGAGCGTTTCAGGTATACTCCGCTAAACCACTGGGCGTCTCACGCTGTCACTAAACAGGGGGCTATTTGACCAATTAACGCTCTTTAATTGACCCTCCTATGGGGAGGGGGGTTATCTCGGGTAAGGTTCTCTCATATATACAGGCTGCTGGATGTGGGGGACCCAGTGACGCGGCTGCCATACATGTCTTGGCGGGAGGACGATTTAAGAGGGGAGATTGATGATGAAGCATGGATAAGAATATGCGAGGGGATGTACAAGTCCACAAGATGTCACCTATAAAGAGTGCTCCTACACATTCTGCTATAGGTGCTACCAAACCCCCCGATCGACTTCATATATATCGCCAGACTATTCGGCCACCTGTTGGCACAGGTGTTCAGAAGTGGGCTCTCTGTTCCTTATGGTCTGTACATGTGGGAATGTGAGCCTTTTCGGAAAGAAGTGTTAGCTAAAATCAAAGACATTACAGGGTTGGCCCATTCGATGGACCCCCAAGTGATATTACTGGGTGATACGGGAGGTGGGATGTTTCCGATATCTGGACTATGGCCAATCTGATTGGACATCTCATTTTGGCTGCATGTTGCCAGGGACTGGAAATCCTCGACGGCTCCAGTGATCCAGATGTGGTGGCTGAGGTGTGGGATAGTTTAGTGGCGGACACAATCACTGCACTCTGTGAGGGGAGGTATGGGATATATGTTGACACTTGGAGACCATTCATTGACTATGCTAAACTTCACGGCAATTGTGGCAAAACCCCCAATCGCAAGCCATGTCCCTGTTACAAGAATGCTAGTGTACAGGGGGGATAAAGCATGAACATTTGGAGCTATGATGGACTTTGAAAATATTGGAATGTTGTTAGGGTGCATTGACTATGACAGTATGCATGTTCTACCTTCGTCTCTCTGAATCTGGCCCTGTCTCTAAATCTGACCCTGATGTTTATGCCTACATCCACAGCATGTTAAATAAAATGTCTTTGAAAAGAAAATTAAATAAATACACATGCAGTTACCAGTGAGAATAATGTGCATAAATAAGTGTATAACAGTGTTCACATACAAACCCCATACCCAGAGTGAGGACTTTTAAAACACCCAACTGACCACTCAGTCCACCAATGATCGTCCTAAACCACATGCTGAAATAAGTGGTGTACCATTCATAAAAAAACTAAAAACGCAGTTACAACAGAAAACAAAACCATAAATAATCTCACAAATGTTAACTCGCGTAAAGTGAAGAGATACAAGAACAGCCTTTGAGTAAGCAATAGACCAATAAAACCATCCTAATCCAAAAAAAGGGATATATTTGCACTTGCCCCCTAGACTAGGTAGAGTAGAGTGTATGTAACAACTATCCTTGTAAATGTATTGGGATAATACTAGTCCTTAAAATATGTCAAGACATTCAGCTGCTACAACAATTGACCCACCCTTATGGTTTTATCATCAAACTCATCTTTCGCCTATTTTTCAATCAGCAACTGCTTATTCTTAATGTTACTGGGCAATTTCTTCTGAAAATTAATTCTTTGCATCTCTCCTTTCAAACAAGTTTAGGGTAGTATTAGTAAATGTGGGATTAGAAACACTTTGGGACGAACTTCCAGAAAGTCAGAGGAGACTGATTCTTCATCGGTGGTTGTAGATCAAAGAACATTTGCATATGCATTTTCCATAACTATGTAAACAAATTTATCTTCTCTGCAAATTATTCAACTGTGTAAGTTGATGTGAAGATCAAGGTTTACTCGAAATATTAACAACATTCTGTTCAGGAACGCTTTCAGACGAGGAGTTAGAGGTATTGTTCCCCTTGTCTTATTTTTTTCTTTGATCTAAAAAAAAAAAAGCAACGCTTTCTGGTGGAACTGGTGAAGTAGCTAACCTAGATGATGTGGATGGAGTAGTCCCCCTCTGTGAGTAATGGATCAGTTATACCACTTGCTTCCGTGTGGATGCTAATTACCATATTGAATATGTCATTGAAAATGTTCTAGGAATCCGAAACAAGGCTGTGGGTTGTGTTTTCAGACTTGCTCGGAACATATACGCTGAGGAAGATGGCAAAGGTCATGACCCAAGTGCTAGTCATTGAGCAATACGTAGATTGCAGAGAATAGTGGGACAAAGCGATGGCGACTGACAAAGCACTGTGTTGGGTGAAAGTGGCTTTGGAGAACAGTAATGGTGAACTACTACTACAAAAACTGAACTGTGAATCCTTTTGTAAGGGATGAACTGCATGTATCCAAAGGATTGGTTTTAAGTGGAGATGAAATTAGGGGTAACAGTAAGAATGATAAAATAAGCACATGAAGGTCACCAAAGCACGTCACAAACTAAGAGGATCCGACAAGAATATTGGTGGCCCACATGGGAAGTAGAAACAGTTATAAGATAATGGCGCTCATTTCAAATTTGCTGCTAAAATGCTGGTAATTCCGTCTCCGGCAAGGCGACAGCTGGAAAAACTGGTGCATTACAGGTCCTCTGGTACGCACACACCCCCCTGCAGGAAACGGTAATACTAGCATGGCAGAATTACTGGTGTCGGCAGCAATGCGCCGGTATTACTGGCAGAAATATGCCGGTAATAGCAATACTGGCAACCAAACTGCTGGCATTACTGGCAAAGGAAATTCCAGCACCGGAATTAGCGTGACCGCTGGAACGGGAAGATTGCTGGCAGCCATTTTGAAAACTCAATTCCCTTTGAGTCCCCCACTGCCATCAACCACAACCGAAGGTGCCAAAATATCTTGGAGCAAGAAATCAAGAGTACTTGACGTCCGCCTAAGGAAGGCAGAGTTTGCAGTGACGGAGCTGGCTGCACTGTCAGACATGGTGGCGGAGAGGCCCTCTTTGGGGCTGGCCACAGGAGGGCCAGCCAGAGGAGGAAGATTTCATCTGGCAGGAGGTGGCAGACAGGGTCACTGCCGTGGGGACTGTCCCCGGCATTACAAGGGACTGCCACAAGCAGTGGGACGACTTGTGCCTGAGGGTCTGCCATTTCCTAGCCAGACCGAGGAGGGAATCTGCTACCACAGGAGGAAGGACGGTGGCACCCCTAAACCTCATGCCTTGGGAGGAGAGGTGCAGCTCCTTCATGCACATGGAGGGCATAGGGTGAGTCGGGACAGCAGAGATGGGAGCTGCTGGGGCCCAAGTTGATGGTGTCAAGTCCAACAAAACCCCATGTAAATGCAAATGTTGAGTCCAAATCCATTCATCCCCAGGGAAAGAAACGCCAAATGGGCAAGGGAACAGGTGTGATCTCTCACTACAGTGCATGCACTATTGTCCAAATGTACAGTCCCATACATGGGCACATGACGAGTGCCCATGTTCACCAAGGGAGAGCAGGACAGGAATCGTAAACCCACCACATACACAACAGCAATCCACCTTGGCAGACCAACAGTCAATGTGCACTCCCACTACCCACCTGTAGAAGCACACATCAGAGCAAATGGAACAAGGAAGCCTAACGCCATGTTCATCTCTCCCCAACAGGCATACCCCGCCCACCTCCACAGCCCAGCATCCGTTCACTTGATGCACGCCTGCGAGTGCCATGCGGAACTCACTGGACATGCACGCCAGCATCTGGAGGAAATGTGCCTCATGCGTGAAAGCCTGCATGAGTGCACAGTCTATTGGCCATGCCTCTGCCGCCCTCCTCACCCTTGCCCAAAGAGTGTGTGAGGGCAATGAGATTGCCTCTGCCACAGCCAAGCCCAATAGCCATGCCCTACAGTTGACCCTGGAACACATGCAGGATCAGGGGTCTGAGCCACCATCCTCGGTCGCGACCACCGAGCGCTCCCTGCATGGCAGCACAAGGCGCTGCTCTCAGCAACTCCGGGCCCCAATGGAGTCTGCCAAGGGCCCCATGCCAAAGAGGGGGGTGGAAGTGAATGTACAATGACTGGATGCTTTCCTGGATGTGTGGTTGTGGGGGGAATTGGCGAGGAGGGGGTTGTAGGGTGTGTGTGCACTGTGCATTTGTATTGTTAGTAAACACACACTTGTCACCTGCATCACTGACTAGACCTTCTTTTTTTCAAAACTGTTTACTGTGATGGGTGCATGATAACTACAAAGGTGCAAGTGGTATACCAAGTGGAGGGGATACTCCCAAAAATGCTTCGCAGGACAGTGCCCATCCCTGGCCTCTATGCGCACGTGCATGGGTCCAGCTGGCGCTGTATCATCATCCTCTGGTGGAGGCATGTCCAGATCTGGGAGCAGGAGGTATGTTGCACCTGACACAGATGTTGTGCAGCAGGCCAGGACTGTCTGCCCCCACCTTCTCGGACCAGTAGATGAGTGCACCCCCAGACCGGTGTAGGCATCTGAAGCGTGCCTTTAAAGAGCCCAAAGGCCCGCTCTATGGTTACCCTGGTCCTCACATGGGCCCTGTTGTATGCCACTTCTTGCAGCGTCTGGGGTTCTTCCGAGGGGTTACCAGCCATGGAAGCTTTGGTTATCCAGAGTCACCTAAAAGGGGTAACGACACAGATGTTAGTAATGATGCTCAACAGTCGTGTTGCCTGTGACGGCAGAATCTCAATGGTCCGTCTGTGCATGCATGTCCCATGTCTCATTGTGCCACACTGTTTCACGTTACAGTCCTTGCATGTGCATTGCACTGCTCAGGGGGGTTGTTGCATTCTGGTACATGTAGTGCATTGCATGTGGATGTCCTGTTGGGTTTGAAATGGCCTGATAAGGGACTGCTACGTCTCCAGTAATGTGATATTCCTGTGTGCTATGACCTTTTGAATTGAGAGATGCGCTGGTAGGTCCTGCATGTGCAGGGTGCTCTCCGGACATGCATTTGTGACATTGTTGCGGGCCCCCCTTAGCAGCGATGGCATGGCTTACCTGATGCTGCTCTCAATGTCCTCCTGGATGTGGGTCAGGAGGTCAAGTATGGTCTCCATGTTTAGGCGGTACAGGGTAAGTATTTGCCTGTTAGTGAGGGTCCAGGGCGTGGCCCTTGTGTGAGGGATCCCTGCATGCCTCCACCTGCATCTCCATCATCATGATCATCATCCTCCTCCTCCCCCTGGCCTCGTGTTGCCTCTGCTGGTCCTCCAGCCCCTGCAGTTGTAGATTGGTATGTAGCGCCTCCAACTCCGTGTTTGCAGCAATGAGTGGCAGCATGGTTGTGTTGGGAAGTGTTTTTGGGGGTAGGTGTGGCCCTTTTGTACGCTTCCTGTCTGCATAGGGTGCACCTGTGGCCTTATTTCCTTCACCTGTGTCCATTTACTGGCTGCTCTGAGGTGGTGTTAGCTCTGCCTTGGTTTTGCCGGGTATTATTCCAATTTCGTGATATGACGGTGATACCATTGTGCCAGTATTACCGGCACAGGTTTCCGGTGTTATCCCGGATGAGGTGATATCGGCACAGGTAATTCTGGCAGCTGTGTTCTATCAAACTCATACTTTGCCGACCGGTGAACGGTATTACCAGCACTTGTCTTACCTGCGAGAGCAGCGAAAAGGCATGTTTTACTAGGAATAATTCCATGACTGTAATGTCTAGCATCAACCTACCTTAGGCAAAGTGGGTATTGACATCGTAGGATCTGTATAAACCGCCTGGGTGTAAACATATTGCATGGTTTTAATGGACTTTCTGTTGAGCTAGGTAGAAGTCAAATTTGTACAAAACATTTGCACCAAAGATGTGACACTGTTTTTGGACAGTACGTTTAAAAGGGAAGGATATCTTGCTGTATTAGTGACAGATAATGATGTTCAGTTAATCTCCAAAGTGATGGAATCTTTTTTTCAGAAACATTTGCATATAACATCGAGCTAGTTTAACATACAACCCAGAAACAAATGGCATAGTTGAGCGGTTTAATAGATGTATTAAGGGGAGTATACAAGGTGCCATTGCTGTAGGAGCAGATGGGCAGGAATCAGTTAGTGACACTGTAGTTGCACACAGATTTACGCTCTATTCAACCACAGGAGTGTCCCTTTTTGAAATATTGAGGGAGAAAACCAAATACTAAGGTATGTCCCGTTTGGGTAGGCAGAGCAGGCAAGAGTTAAGTTGGGATGTAATCTAGAATAAAATTGAAGGCCGAGAGCCGCATGTCATAGACGTGAGACGTCGGGCTCCACTATCACCCGCCAAAAATCCTGCTTAATTTGCCCTTTTCGTTCCTGATTTATTGCAACAAAGGCGAGAGACATATCTCAATTATTTAGAACCTTTCAAAACTATGACTAAGACCGAGATGTGGATATATATATTTTTAACTCCAAGAAAATCTCCTTGAACATTGCAACTATAAATTATTTACCTGCACTAAATCTATCTGATCTAATAATGCCAAACTAGTTTTCATACTAGACTAAGTTAAAAATAGTTTGAGACTTTGACAATGAGTGTAGAAATTCTTAGCGAAGCCTAATTTATAGGATGGTGTTAGATTGTATTAAGCAGTCTTTTATGTCTTGTTGTAATACTCTTTTTATGATCTAAACCATTTGTATTATTTGTTAATGTTAAACTTTAGGCTGAATTAGATTATCTAGTAAATGTGATTTTTATTTTTATTTATTTTTTTTTTTTTTTTATCGCTAGACCTTTTTTGATCTTCTGACACTTAGCCATAGACCGCTGAGACTGTAACAATGAATTAAGAAATCTTTCATAGTAAAGTCTAATAGAATGAATTGTAACATATCGGGTGGTGTTCGAATGTATAAGTCCGTCTTTTATCTTTGTACTTTAATGAGACCTTTCAGATTGTCAATCTTCCTTTCTTTTTAATGTATTTTATTGAGATCTTTTAAACAGCACTAATTTACAATTTTTTACTTTGCAAATGTTATGTCTAGACCTTTTTTTTTAAAAATTGATAAAATCTTCAATTTTTACCCCTTGCAAATGTCATAACATATTTAATTCTAGAGTCTTGTTTTTACCTACACCCCTTGTTTACTCAATAGATGTGTCCGACATGTTACTGGTTTTGTTACATTGAATGTTTATATGTAAAGAAAAAATGATGCACCTAGAGAAATCACTGTAAATTATTGAAAATGTTGGACTTCCAGCTAAAACAATAATTCCAGAAGAAAAAAGAAGAAAAAAAGAAAACGTGTACTATCTAGGGTTCCCGGACTCAATTGATCAACTGTGGAAAAGGACAATGGAGTACTATGCTACTAACACCTCATCTGTGAATAGCGCCATGGCTCTGTGGGAAGGATATAAAGCGGTGCTGGTGGGTGGGGGGGAGAGCTATCTCGACCCTGGCAGCCCGGGAAAAAAACAGGCTTGCACAAATGGTGGCAGCTGAAGTAGAACTGTTAAGTCTGGAACAGCGATTTATTGAGGATCGTTCTCAAGAAAATTGCTGTCCTTGTTACACATGAGACTGACCATCGGTCTGACTTCAGAGCGGCCACAGGTGTGGAAACTGCTCTCCTGAACACTTGTGGTGATCTGCTCTGTAACCTGCGTCAGATCTCTAAAGATCTGCTCTCTAACCTCGATTCCAGCATCCCTTCTGTCCTCATCCTCCTTTATCTTTCTTCTGCTTTCAACATGGTCACCCATGCCTTCCTGATCAATCGACTCTGTGAGAACCTGGGCATGATGGGTCAGGCCCTGGAGTGGTTTGCCTCCTTCCTGTTGGGCCGCCCCTCCCAGGTCCAGCTTGGTTCCTTTTTCTCTGCCATCTCTCTCTCCATCTGTGGCATCCCCCGGGGTTCTATCCTCTCACCCTGGTTTTTCAACGTCTACTTGGGCCTCTTTGGCCCACCTGATCTCTACCTTCTCTTCTAACTTTCATTGTTATGTGGATGACACTCGGCTCTCCTTTAGGATCCCCTCAACCTCCTCTCCTCCCTCACTCATTCCTGACTGTCTAACTGCGATTCAGATTTGGTGCGCCTCCAAATATCTCGGAGATCCTTCTCATTGCGACCCCACCTCATGTTTTCCCCTCTCTCTGGCCGCCCTCCTGTGAGGCAAAAAAACCTTGGTGTCATCTTTGACTCCACTCTCTCCCTTCTCACATTGCAGATGTCGCCAAGAAGTCCCACTACCAGCTGCACCTCCTCAAAGGGACTCTTCCCTTCCTCACTTCCCCCAGAAGCGTACTGTCCCCAGAGCCATGGTTGTCTCTAACCCTTTTCTCAATCTGCCTTGCTCTACTCTCCGCCCTCTGCAACTAATCCAGAACAGGACTGTGAGATTTATCCTTGGCCTCAAGCCCAGGGACTGTATCTCTCGAGCCCTGAAATCCCTCCACTGGCTCCCGGTGGCTTGGATGAAGTTCATGACCCTTTGCATTGTCCAGAAGGCTTTCTGGGGCAGGGGCCCGCACTACATCCAACGCTCTCTCTTCCAAAATACCTTCCTTCTCGAGCCCTTCGCTCCGCTACCTCCAACTCTCTAAGGGTCAAACACTTCTCCAGGCAGAGAATGGGGGGTAGATATCTCTCTGCTGCAGGTGCCTCCCTCTGGAATGGCCTCTCTCCCCCTCTCAAACTGGAGCCGGACCACCTGAAATTCCAGAAGCGGCTCAAAACTCCTCCTTTTCTCCTCTGCTTTCTCTCTCCTTCTCCCCTGCTGACCTACCTGTCTGCTGTACCGACTGGTTTCTTAGCTACCCTTAGTCTCACGGGGTACCAGGCTCCTTCATGATCAGTCACCCCGCACTGCCTCCGGGCCTGCCACGCACCTAGGGGCTGTAATCTGTATCCCTACAATCCCCTGTCTCCTTGCACTTACCCAAAGCCGTGCTGCCCTTGCTGCACTTAGAGCTTTACTGTCCTGTTCCACTTGCACTCCCCCGCCCCCTCTTTCCCATTGCACTTCTAATTTCTCACACTTGCACGATCTGAAGGACACGGGCCTAGTAAGATCGCCTGTTTTGTCCTTCCACCCCCTTGTCTTGTCGCGCCTAGAAACCTACTGCTCTCCTGCTACTGCTTCGGCTGCCTCGCCATCTTCCACCTTGGTCTCCTGGCCTGCACATGATAGGGGCCTTTTATGCTTCTATGCCATCCTCTGGTGTAGGTCATTAACCTCAATGTACTGCACTCTGCAACCTTGTGCCTGTGCAGCCCTCTTCTTCGTCCCAGTACTCTGGAAATTCTGGGACTTTAAGTCCCGTAGAAAAGTCACTCCTTTCACCAGCTTCTATTTTACAATATGCCATTAAGAGATTGGGGTCTCGGGCAAAGTTATCTAAGGGGGTCTCCCTTTCCTCCGGACCTGTCGTGCCTCCTATGTGATCCTCCCGGCTAACATTGCCCCCATGGTCAGGGTCAGAAAGCGTCTGGCTTTCCCTGGCCACATGAGGGGTTCCAGGCCAGGTTTCCTCGGTTAATCACTTCTGATTAACACCCCTCCAACCCCTCCAGCGCCGAGCGATGGTGCTGAACATATGTCCTTAGAGGAGGGCCACAGGTTGTCGTAGATTGCTGTTTGCCTGCAGGTATCCTTGACGCTCAGCCTATTTGGAGTGCGGGCTAACAATTTGGATTGGGGAATATAAGCCTAAGGGTAATTTTAGACCTATAGAGGGTGCATTCTATATTATATGGCCTTGAACAAGCCGCACTTCCTTCAGAAACATCTGAATGATCTCGTCAGTACTATTAGGCATACACTGCCGTTTGCAGCAAATGATTTCATCGCGGATAATGGACACACAGCCCTTCTCATTAAGAATTCCATGGATCGTCTTGTTAATTATAGATTACAGATTTTCATAGCTCACCTTCGCAATTCTCTGGACATTATGCATAAGTTCCTTCCCACTGAGCCCCCCTAAGGAGGTTGAACCTATCTGCCCCCTCGGCTGGGTAAATGAGTGATGATTATCAATCCATCCACTTTCTGTTGCAGGTGGATTTGGCCCATTGAAGAAAAAGGGGAGGCTATTGACCTATTCTGTGCTTTGAGTTCTGCTTGTTTTCTGATATCAGTGCTGGATCTAGCCCAATTCGGGCAATCCTTAGTGTGGTCCCTATATTTGGGCCTGCCTGCGGACTGTTTCTGGGATGTTAAGAAGTGGAATAGATGGGTGTATCCTGTGTAGCCTTCCCCGTTACAGGCGGTGTGTATTTGCCTAAGCTTTCCTCTGTGTTTGATCTAAAAGCATCGGGCTGCTTGCTGTATAGCTCTTCTACTTTGGCCTTTATATGGGGCACACAAGTCATTAATTTGTGAGCAATATCCTTTAGACTTTTTAATTCCTCTACCAATTGATTAAAGTTGCCCCATTGGTTGGATTTATGAATATCCCGCAATTTAGATCGTTTGACCTTTTCCTCCTTCAACTTGCTCAAGGTTTGTTTGTTGTTAATTTTGGCAACAGCTTTTTTTCTTGTCTCCCCCCCCCCCCTCCCTTTGGCACTCTTTCCTTATCCTCTCCAAGTATGATCTTATTCCGCCCCTTCCTCGGTTAAATTAAGCGTTTTTAGGATTGAGACTCTATTAAGTGTTGGGATCAAGGGAGATACTATATCACTTCCTGCGATCTCCAGGTCATTATGTTCTATATTGGTTATAGGGCCTGCTACTAGGCGTTCTCCAGCAGAATCATTGGCAGAATGCTCAGTAACAAATGGCATGGCTGGACTCATCCACTTTGTTTGCCAACGAGTAACAAAGAACTCCTACCCCCTTATTGGGCAGCCCTCTTATCTATTTCAAAGCTATCCAGGGACTCTTTCTGTAACCCACCATTCTTACCACACAAAGGCAAGCTATGGGACGGTTGGTTACTTTGGCCAAGCTCTAATTATTCAATCCCTAGAACGTGTGCATCTGTTTCCTCTATCGCACAATTAGATTTAGAAGGTCTTTTGGCAGGGATTTTACTATCTCCTTCTATAGCACACAGGAGATTTATTTCACTGATCAGGACATTCACTTCATTCATCTGCTGGAACATTTGATGTTTTTTCTTTCTTTCTTTTTTTTTAGCCCTTGCTTTGGGAGGCATCAACAGCTGCTTTCCTTTTTATTTTTTTTATTTAAGTTTTATTGGTTTTATATCACATGGAAAGTGTGTACAAGTACATGCAATGTTAATTCACATTGGTACATCAATTTGATACATCGACTGGGTAAACGTCTTGCAGTAGTCTATTATTGTCCTTTTCTTCCCTTCCGGGTTTAGGTGTTGAACTCCCTCCGTCCCCAGTCCCTTCCCCTGACGGCGATTCAAGTTCTACCTTTCTGTCGGCAATTGCTTTGTTTGTGCTTAACATAGAGTGGGACTTTGTTTTCCTGCGATACATTTGCGCTTAATTTTCGTGGCAGGCGAGGTTTCTGTGGAACGTGTCCGCAGTTCTTTTGTTCTTGCACAGTGTAGTTGTTTTTGCCTATTTTAGTTTTCAGCTCATTTGTTTATTCATTCCCTATATACTGATTAACAAAATCACACCACATTTCATTGTGTCGCGCCGCCTTATCATGGAGGGCTGCTGTGATTTTCTCCATTGTGTGGATATTTCTGGCAACATAGATCCATTCTTTTTTGACTGGGAGGCGGGTGGACTTCCATTGGATGACCAGGCACGCTCTTGCCGCTAACCGCAACATTGACACCAGTCCTTTGACCCTAGTGAGCTCCTCCTCTTCTTCCTCTAGGCCAAACAACATTAGGAAGCGGGCTGATTTCCTCTCGATGCCGTCGATCTGTTTGATCAATCCTGAAACTTCAGTCCAATATATGCGGATTTGGGACAGCCCCACCACATGTGCCAGTAATCTGCTTCCATTCCACATCATCTCCAGCATTGTGGGCTATTGTTTTGGTACATTTTCGACAGTCTGAGTGGGTTGTACTGCCATAGATGGAGTAGTTTTGTTGCATGTAGCTTGTATTGTGAGGCGATTGATATCCGGGACGCTGTGCTGCAAATCTTGTCCCACGTGGATTGATCGAATTCCTTGCCAAAGTCTTTTCCTATTTTCTTTTTAGATGGGGGCTAGAGGCTTGGTTGGTGCAGATTAGGGCGCTATACATACGTGCTATTAGACCTTTGCTTGTGGTGGTCGTGTCTAGGATTGTTACAAAGGGCGTTAGCTCTCTACGTGTCTTGTCTTTCCATTCCTTCTTGGACATGACGCCTTTCAAGCGCAGATATAGAAAAGTCTGTATGGGGTGTATCTGGAGGGCTGCTTCTAGGTCAGTTACTGATATGAATTTGTCATTCCTCCATAGCTGGCCCACTCTTTCAAGACCTACGTCGAACCATGATTGATATCTTGGATGTTCCGAGATCTCTTCTCTGACTCCCGGGGCCCAGAGGTGGCTCAGGTGGGAGGGCCATATGGTTACGCCCACCATTTCCTTTCCTTCTTTCCATATATTCCATATCGTCCCTAAGATTGGGTGGTTGCGCAGTCGTCTCGTGAGCTGTGGCCGGGGGACCCATATCCATTCTGCGAGGGTCGCTGGGGTTAGGTTGTCGTTATCCAGTTGAACCCATTGGAGATCTTGCCTGTCCCTGAGGTGGGGGATGAGGATTCGTAATTGGGCCATCTGGTATTATCGTTCAATGTCGGGGAGGCCAACTCCTCCTCGGTCCTTGTGTAATATTAGAGTTGCGTACGGTATTCTGGGTTTTTTCCCCGCCAATAGAAATCTAGTTATTGCCGTTCTCACTTGTTTGAAGAAGTGCTCTGGGACTGTTACTGGAGTACCTGGAAGGGGTACAAGAAGCGTGGGAGACTAACCGTTTTCATGGCGTTCAGATGCCCCATCCACGAAATTGCGAGAGGTTGCCACTTTGTGAGGTCTGCTTTTAGGGCAGTGAGAAATTGGGGGAAGTTGGCTTCATACAAGTCAGCGACGTCTCTGGTCAAGTTAATGCCTAGGTACCTTTGTGTCGGCCCGCCAATGATGAGCCCCAGCCGTTCCAATTCCATTTGTTGCTCCGACGATGGTTCATGCAGCGGGAAGAGGATGGATTTGGTTTTATTCATTTTGAAGCCTGCTAGTGCCCCGTATTCTTCTATAAGCTGGATTGCCTGGGTAACTGACGTCATTGGGTTCTGCACATGGAGTGAGATGTCATCCGCGTACAGGGCTAGCCTGTATTCGCGACCACATAAGCGTAGTCCCTCAACACAGTCACTCATGCTGATCTTCTGTGCCAGTGGTTCCAGTGATAATGCAAATAGTATGGCAGAAAGGGGGCATCCCTGTCTCGTACCCCTGGTCAGGGGGGAACCAGCGTTAGTACTGGGAGTTCACTGCGACAGATGCCCGCGGTGAGGTGTAGACCGCTTTGATCCGTCATCTGGGGGTAGGGCCTAGTCCTATTTTCTTCAGCATGGCCTCTAGGAAATGCCATTCGACTCAATCGAATGCTTTTTCAGCATCGATTGAGAACAGTACTGGTGTATTCGACATTTTCTTGGCTTCATGTATTAGATGGGGTTCCATGTGATATAATCGCGGCAAACATTGCTGTGGTAACAAAATATTGCGGCAAAAATGCCGCAGTTTTTTCGCCGCAGTCCATGTAAAACATGCGGGAGACACCCCCGCAACCCCTGGACCCATTATACCATTTAAGGGGGGCGGGGGACACCCACACAACCCCCGCTTCCCTTAAATGGTATAATGGGGCACACTTTTACTGGGTCAAACGGTGGCATTTTTGCCGCAATATTTTTTTACCGCAACATTTTTGCCGCAATTATATTACCCGATACCTTAGATGGAGGGTCTTGCGGTTGGAGTCTGCTCCCTGTCTGCCGAGGATGAATCCCACCTGATCGTTGTAAATTATAGCTGGCATATGCAGTTCTAACCTTGCGGTGAGGACTCTCGCATAGATTTTGGCGTCTGTGTTTAGTAGGGAAATAGGGCGATAAGATGTACACAGTTTGGCGTCTTTACCTTCTTTGGGGATGACCGTGATTAATGCATCGGAGAAGGATTCAGGGGCGGTACCGGTTTGGAGGATGTTAGTGAAGAGCTCGACCATGAAGGGAAGGAGGACGTCGAAGGTTTTATAGAAGCCAGCCGTGTATCCATCGTTTCCGGGGACTTTCCCTGTCGGGAGTCTCTTGATTGCTTCTGCTATCTATTCTCCGGTGATGGGGGCATCGATGGTCTGGGCTATGTCCAGTAGCAGACTCAGGAGGGGTATCTTGCTCATGTATTCTGTGATTGCTTGCTCGTGAGATGTAGAGTCCGAGGTGTAGAGCTTTTCGTAGAAGCTGGCGAAGGCTTCTGGGGTGCTCGGGTGATGGTCTTCGGTGGAATCGGGTTCACCTTCTATGGCTGACAACCATCTTTCTTTATGCTGCCCGCTGAGTCTAGAGGCGAGGAGGGAGTCTGCCTTGTCGCCTTTCTCATGTTGCTTTTGTTTCAAATATTGAAGTTTGCGGACGATTTGGTCCGCTTCCAATTGACGCAATTCATCTCTCTTGTTGTTAGCTTCCTCTATTTTTGGGGCTCTATCGGGGCCGGCGGACTGGACAAGGTAGTCTAATCGTGTTATTTCATTTCTGAGTTCGTTTTCACTCATAGATACTTTTCCACCACTTAGCAAGCCCCGCCCACTTGGTGCCTTCCTGTTTGCCGCTCCTTTTTCCTACTTAAGGAGCCCTCCAGCCTCTTTTCCTTTGCAGA
The DNA here is from genome assembly GCF_040938575.1 of Ambystoma mexicanum. NCBI lineage: Eukaryota > Metazoa > Chordata > Amphibia > Caudata > Ambystomatidae > Ambystoma > Ambystoma mexicanum. The sequence continues at coordinate 1,301,269,889 of NC_090933.1, read as the reverse complement.
TGGGGAGCAGGTGCAAGTGGATCTAGGTCACCTGGCCCAAGCCCCGCCCTCCTGGTACCTTCCTGCCTGCCTCTCTTTTTCACCACTTAGCAAATCCTGCCCACCTTGTGCCTTCCTGTTTGCCGCTCTTTTTCCTTACTTAAGGAGCCCTCCAGCCTCTTTTCCTTTGCAGATGGGAAGCAGGTGCAAGTGGATCTAACTCACCTGGCCTAAGCCCCAGCCCACCTGGTGCCTTCCTGTTTTACGCTCTTTTTCACCACTTAGCAAGCACAACCCACCTTCTTAGCCCTGCCTCTTCCTTCCTGCTCCTAACTATTAGATCAAGGGCGTCTCTCGCCCGGGCGTCCTAAGCGAAGGGCAGACAATGAAAAGGGGAATTCCTGTTTGGACCTGTTCGGACCAGGAGGACCCAGGGCCCGACCCCCTGCTCAGACAGCAGGTAGGCATGCACCAACATGTGTTACTCCCTCTGGTCCCCCCGTGATGTTCCCTTGTGCCCCCCCATTCTCACACACAGGTGTTGCAGTTTTACTTGATTCTTCTACCCTGCTCCCCCCTCACCCCACTCAAGCCTACTTTTGCAGGAGTCTGTCCTGATACATTCTGGTTTCACCATCACCATCTTGTGGACAATGCTGGATTTGACTTTTATGGACTTCATTCATTTATGGTGTGTCACCCTGTCTCAACTCTCATGCTGAACTTCTTTTGCATCTTGTACTCATGGTGGCCTGAATCATGCTGTTCCCATCTTCATCTTGTATCCTGGCTTGCAACATTATGTGTTACTACTGACTTCTGCAATTGTATTCACTCTCCCCTCTTGCTTCTCCACTCTTTTGACTGCTAACTCTCTGTTCTCTCCTCCTTTCCCTTCTCCATTTTCCTATCTCCTCCCCTTACTTTCTTCTATGCACTTACTCTATCAGAATTGTCCCTGGACCTAGTATGATAGAAACCTAGTCTGTCTCCTCTTCCCTCCCCTTACTGGTTTTTTCCTGCCCAACCCCCTCCAGCACTATCTGAAATGTTGTCAGGCCTAATATGATGGTCGCTTGTTTTGTTCCTCCCCTACCTTTCTGCACCCCTCTCCCTCACCTCTTGTTTTTTTTCCGGCTCTACCAGAAATGTCGTCAGGCCGAGTACGATAGTTAATTTCACATCCTTAATGTTCATGGCCTGTAAGAATGTCATTGTTTTTTCCCTTGTTCCCTTCCTTGCCTTGAAGCGCTTTGAAACACATTGTGTGTAGGCGCTATATAAATAAACTGCTATATAAATAAACTATCTCATATCATATCATGAGTTGTCGTTCTCTTTTCTTTGCCGTTCCTTCCTTGATGAGTATCCCCCTCCATGTGGCGTTTACTGCCTCCCATACTGTGTTCGCCGAAACCTCGCCTTTATTGTTTAGCTCAAAATACTGGTCGATGTCATTCTTGAGTTGATCTCGGAATATCGGGTCTTTCCACAGCGTTTCGTTGCAGTGCCACTTCGAGCTTCTGTGTGGGAGCGCCTGACGTTGGAGAGTGACTGTAACCATATCATGGTCTGACCACGTTATAGGTGATATTTTGGATGTTGACATCGCCGTAATGAGATCCGGGCTGAGGTAGATAGTCGATTCTGGTATATGTGGCGTGAGGCGCTGAGTAGAATGTGAAACCTGCTTGCTGAGGGCTCATATGGCGCCATGCGTCTTTAAGTTTGTAGGTATCGTCATTTCTATTGCTTGTGTGCGACCGGCTTCTGGTGGAATGGAGGCTGTTGGGTTTCCCGCTTGTCTGTCCAGCGCTGGGTCCATCCACATATTAAGGTTGCCTCCCATGATCACTTTGCCTTCCGCTTCAAGCATGACTTTGGGGGCTATGTGTTGTAAGAACCTGGACTGTTCAGAGTTGGGGGCGTATACAGATGCGAGCGTGATTATAGTACCTTGGATCTTGCCGACCAGTACAAGACCCCGGCCGCTTACATCTGTCCAGGTTTTCATTATTTCAAAGCGTAGCTGTTTGTTGATCAGGATGCCGACTGCGGCTTTCTTAAGTCTGGAGGCGCTCCAGTGTTCGGTGCCTGTCTTAGCGTATAGGACCTTTCTTTCTTCTCCTCCGGTATATCTGGTTTCCTGCACAAAGAGTATGTCCAACTTCGCCCTTTTAAATTCTCTGGACACTAGCAACCTCTTGGTGGGGGAGGTAAGTCCCTTGATGTTTAGTGAGCCCATTGTTATTGTGCCTAGCCTGCCGCTCATCGTTTCGTGATTTTCAGTCATGTGTGTCTTTTCTTGATATATTCTTCAGGTCCCGTTTCTTGTCGTTGGGCACCGAGGTAGTTGTAATAATCAGGTAAGCACTTGTGGCTGTCTTGAACTTTGGTGTTTTCTCCAACCCTCCCCCCTCCCTCCCCTTTGAGGCATCCAACATGGTACCTCTTGCCCTCTGCATCTTTACTTGGTGTCTCAACGCGTCAATAAGGGCTGACAACGTTGCTTGATGGCGTCCGAATTGGACTTAGTGTTCAGTCCAATATCGGACCACCGGTGGGGACCGTTGCCTCACGGTCCATGTCATATTTACTATCTTATTGTAAATTTGAGCCCCCTACGCAACTCCCCCCTCCCCTCCAACATCTTATATCTCAACAAGAACAATAGAAAACGAAAGTGTAACGATACATGCATTTTTTGGCCCCTTCTTCGGCAGTTTGTCCGCCCCCCCTTACTTCAGGGGGGGTGGGGTCTTCATCCAGTTGTACCTGTGCAGAAGCCATGTGTGGTGCTTTTTCCTTAATGAATGCCTGTATCGGGTTCTTCAGTTGTCAGTTTTGACCTATCGCTCCGTGAGGTAAATCTTAATTTTCCGCTTTCGGGCGTATTATTGCTGTGCATGTATTTTCTTGACCCCTTCACTCTTTTTCTCCTGGGGCCCTGGAGCTCCCAACGCGTTGTATTCTGATTAGTTTCATCTCGTTCCCCCTCTCTTGGACCTGTTTCGAGGATGTCTGCGATGCAGTCTCTGATCTCTTCCTCGGTTTGTAGACGTATCTTTCTGCCTTCGTGTTCAAAGGCGAGGGAGAAAGGATATCCCCACCTGTATCGCGTGCCCTGTTCTTTGAGTCATTTTGTCAGGGGGCTGCAGAGACGCCTTTAGGGCCAAAGTGAGCGAGGAGAAGTCCTGAAATATGGTTATCTGGGCTCCTCCCAGTGTGAGGGGCCCGCCGGATCTAGCCTTCTCCAAGATTCTGGTTCTATCTTGGTATCGATGGAATCTGGCAAGAACTGATCTTGGTCCGCCAGGTGGTCTTCCCGCTCTGTGTATGCGTTCAGTTTTAGGCTCATCGATGTCCTCGTCTGCCGCCAAGATTTTGATGATATCGTTTATTGTGCTTTTGAGGTTGTCCTCTGTTTCTCCCTCGCGTTCCGGTATTCCGAAAACATGCAAGTTATTTTTCCTTTCCCTGTTTTCTAAATCGTCCATCTTCAGGCGTATCTCTTCCTCCCTCTTTTCGATGTTTCGTATCCTCGGGTCCATTTGGGTTTCAAGGGTATCAATCGAGGCTTGATTATTCTCCACACCTTCCAATCTCTCTTCGATGTTGTCCATTCTCTGAGTGATCTTGTCGATCTTGCCGCCCAGATTGGCTCCCAAGTTCTTTATTTTGCTCAGAAGTGCGGCAATATCACCCTTGGTGACAGCTGTGCCCGTTTCCACAGCGTCTGTTGACATTATGGCTTTATGATCGAGGGCCGGGGGAAATGGGGTGTAGGCGTATCTGGCTAGCCTGCTCTTTGCGTTCATAAGGTGGTTCTTGGGTCAGAGGAGGCATGCGCCCCTGTCTCGGGGGCCTTACCCTCTGTGCCACCGCATGATCCGTTGGCCCCAAGATGGTCCCAAGTCAGTGGGTCGGTGTGAGGCCCACTGTGAGGGTGGTAGGCTGAGGTGAGGCTCTATGGGGCGATCTGTGGTGCCGTTGGGCTTGTCCGTTGGGGGGGATCCGCTTGAGGGAGCTTCACAGGGTGGGGGTACCGCGGGATCGCAGACTTGCCTGGTATCTGTGGGTGTGATGTTGTTTTCCAGCCTGTGGCAACTATGGCTTAGTTTGCCTCACCTCCACTCTGTGTCACTGCGACCGGCCAGTGCTTTTAATTGCTGGATTTGAATGAGCTGCAGCCCTCCAAAATGTCTTTTGTGGGGGATCTAGGGTGGTCTTGCTCTTTCTGGGCGTGTTATTATGAGATATCCCACGTTCCGCCTAGGCGCAGCAGCAACACGTTTCGGGTCCTGCTAGGAGAGGATCTATGGAGTCTTTGGAGGTGGAGTCATTTTATCCCCCCCTGTGTAGAGCGCTTCAGGTGCTGGACGTAGGGTTTGTCTCCGGACCTGCACTGGTTTATCAGAGTTGCGTTATTAGGTTCTTTGGGAACGCTCTGTGTGAGGACCGCTTGCACAGTCGAGTAAGCAGGCTGCAGGCTGCTCACTGGGTCGTTGCCTCCATGTCTTGACTTCACCAGGGGGGTGGCGTGGGGTGCCTTGTGTCAGGGGCTTGGATTTTATGTGCCCCGGCACCGCTCCGCACCGTGTCCCTCTGGCGGGCGGCGTGTGCTGCTGTGCTCACACCGTGGCCGCCCATGCCAGAGGCAGCCTCTCTCCACCCGATCGCGGGCACCAGAGCTTCTGCGCTGCGCTGTTACCAGCTGTTGTCAAAGCTGCGAGTGCCGTGCGGCTGGGGACGCGTGACCCACCTCTGGTGCTGACAGGGCCTTTTGCAAACTCCGGCAGGACTTGGGTGGGAGGGGGGATTGGGGAGGAAGAGGCACACACGGGGGGGGCTTCCGGGTGGTCGCGGTCGGGTCCTCTGCTCCACGGCAGGCTCGCATCGACTTCAGGGACCCCGGAGGGCATGCAGGGGGGAGGGTCGCTACACACCTCTTCAGTACGCAGCAGGCGCCGGGGGCTTGCCTTACGAACCTCGGCGTCAGGCTGTGGAAGCTTTGCCTCTCTCCATGTTCTTTCTTTTTTCTTACCGTCAGGAAACTTCAGTCGGAGCTTTCTCCTGTTTCCGTTGACCGATTTTCATCGGATTTTCTTATAAAGTGATAGGGGGCTGGGGGGTCTTAGGATGCTCGTTGCTCTAAAGTGCTTTCAGTGGGGGGGGCGTAATGTGGGGGCTCGGGTCACATTACGGACCCGTGAGGATGGAGCTAACACGGGGAAGTTGCTCATCCGTGCACCCCCCTGGAGGCCAGTGTCCTGCTTTCCTTTTTGACATTGTCAAAATGGTAAGTGTAAGCATGCAAACACACTGCAAGTTAAACCCCTACCAAAAAAGCCTTTTTCCAAAAGATCCCAATGATCAGATCAATCAAGGCTTTAACAATTCCAGTTTGTAAATATGAGAAATTAAACGATTGGGAGCGATTAATACAATAATATTTGACAAAATATGCAGAAGCTACATGCTCTGGATGTATTTTGACATTGCCCACTCCCCTCAGTCGGTGTTCTGCTCGATGCGCAAGTGTGCGCAACACGTATATGAGGAACCCCTAGCAGGAGAGTATACCCGGTATTTCAAGTCACACATGTTTTGTGTATGAGAAGAACTGTTTGCATTTAAGAAAAGCCCTGGCAGGAGAGTATACCAGGCATTGCAAGTCACAAGTGTTCGTGTTTGATGAAAATAAGTGTTTGCAAATGAGAGAATCCCGGCAGGATGTTACACTGTGTAGAAACAAAATGGACCATCTATAAAATGCACTGTATGAGAACATCCTGAGAAGGATACATTAGAAAGTAACCTAAAGAGTGTGATTGCGGCATATCGAGGAGTAACAAGAAGCCTGACAAGAGAGTACACCAGGTAGTCTGTCAAGAAAAATATTGTTAGCCAAGCTACTTTGTATATTTTTATTTTATCGTAAGGAACCAGTTGTGAAGAATCTGATGGGATTCTACCCAGAAACCTGGTCTGGTACCCTCTCCGTGTGGCCAGGGGAAGGCGGGTGCTTTTTGATTCTGACCTTGGCGGTGGTGTACTGTGGGAGGATCGAGAGGGGATGGGATCAGACCAGGAGGACTGGGAGGACCCCTTTTTAACTTTCCCCGTAGTCCCTCCCTTTTTATGGCTTTTTGCCAAATTAAAGAATTGCAAAAACCTAACTTTGATAAAGTTAACTGCATGTCCCAGAATGCCAGGTCTGAGATGAGATGAAGAGGGCTGAAGAGGCAATTTAGGAGTAGGGAGTAGGGAGCAGGCAGTCGGGCCTAATGGACTTTGCCAGGGTCAGGCAATCAAGAGTAATGGGCTGCATCTGAAATCAATTGGAACACCTAAGAGGCATAAAAGACTGCAGCAGGAGGAAGAAAGAAGGAAGGAAGCTGGAGCTGGAAGGTTGGCAGTAGTAGTAGTAGTAGTAGAAGGAGAAGAGCACGAGGCTGGCAGTTCATGGGGAAGTGTGGTCCCTTGAGGGACGCCAAGACGTGGAAAGAACAGATTCCATCTGGAAGTTCCGAGAGGGTCCTGTATTCACAAACCCTACTTTGCTGTGGCTGTACTGAGAGAAACGTGCTGAAAGTGAAGGTCTTCCCAGGTGCACCTACTGGCTGTAACTGCAGAGCTGAGACGGTGCAGAAGCCTGAGGCATGTGGCAAGAAGCAAGCTGACGGACAGAGGAGTGCAGGAGACTCCCAGTTGGCGTGGCCGGACCGGAGACACTCGTGCTGCAGAGGGGTGTGGGTCCCAAGGGTGCCTGAAGCTGTAGTAGCAGAAGAAGTAGTCAGATATTTGAAGCAGCCCGCAACCACAGTGTTCCTGGAGCCAGTGAGTGAAGCTTGGCATTCAGGTTCACTCAAACCCTTTCTGGTATCCGTTACCAGCTCTAAGTGGCTCGCGTAAGAGTAGAAGCGAGCACAGACTGTTTTTTGTTGTGAAGGCAAAACTTTTCAATGGAAATGTATCACGCGCACTGCCAGTGAAAGCTATAGTGCTCTTGTGTGAAGAAAAGCCTTTGCTTTTCCATTGTACTTTTAAACGTTGCTGGAGTGGTTGTGTGTCTCCAATAGCGGGGGGAGAACATTTTTGAAAGTGCTCAGAAAACTTGGAAGCTGACTTTCGAACTTGTTGCAAGATCTTACGCCATCAAAGGAAGGTCGTGTATGACCAATTGTGATTCCCGACCAGAGTAGAAAGCATCTCCGTGGGAGTACAGACCCTTACAGAAAGTTGCAGATCTACCTTAGAGTGGTCGCGTATTGTATTGTATTGTATTGTATTTGGTTATTTATATAGCGCTCTTTCCCCACTTGTGTGGCCTCAATGCGCTTTATCCTTGGTTGGAACACCCTTGGTGACCGTAGTCGATGTGGTTGGAGATTCTAAGGAGATTAGCTTAGATGCGTGTGCATGTTGCTGTTCCAAGACTTAGGTGGCTGGCAAGGCTCGACTATGCAGCCCAGAAGAGGTCAGACACGTGGGTGCTCTTGAAGGTTAGAGATAGATTACTATTGTTGAGGAGAGTCTATGTGAGGCCAGCTATACCGGTTTCCTTATGAGTGGTGGTCGCTGTATGCTAGTGGCAGAAGTGTTGCGGTATGTCAGGTGTTTCAGTCTGGACGGCTATGTGTGAAACTAGGCCGGATGTGCTTAGCCGTAGACTTGCTCTATCGTGCATGGCTGTTTGGCCGTGTGAGATTGCTTATTTGTCCGGGTCTAGAATTGAGAGTACTGTAGTGTTAAGTGACCTCAATTCAGCACTCCAACTAAGTCAATGCCGAGTCTGGGATGCCCAAGGGAAGCCCTTAATTATATATTTTTATGACAAGTTCATAGATCTGGATGATAAACCCTTGTATAACGCCCCTCTCTTTGAATCCCCCTGACCTCACTGAGCCAAGAAGTAGGTTTGTTTTGCAAATTAAAAGATTTATTTTACAAATATATATATATATATATATATATATATATATATATATATATTCGCACTTTTATAAATAATTTAATATTTGATACCACCCTTATGAATATGACAGTGATCAACAAGGGATAATATTACACTAGCACACGTTTTAATTACTTAGGAGTTGGTATAGAGAGGATAAGGTAGCTGAGAATACTTTATGGTTTCAAGGAAATGCAATGATGAAAAAGAATGCAGCACAGAAATAACTGAGATGGTTTCCACAAGAGATATGATCACTTTTTCTTTTGACAATTCACTACCCCCCCCTCCCCTATGCAATATAAGGAGATGCAAGGAGAGCACACAATTTTCAGGAATACAATCAAATGCAATACCAATTCAGTTCCCCCCCTAGCAAGCTTAGAGCAACAGGGATGATTTTAAAACATGCAGAAATACTTATACATGTGATTAGCAAAGAAGTGAAAATATGCTAAAAATGATTTTAATTCCCTATAGGAGATTCAGGGTAGGTGATAGCTACTTAAGATTGGTTCAGGTCAACACTATCAGTGATTCATGAGGGATTATCAAGTAGAAAACGGATTTCAGCAGTTGCAAGCAAAAGACCGCGATTTTGACAGATGGAGAAATTTTGATTCAAATTGCAATTTGCGGCACTTTTTCAGAGTGCGTCGAGTGCGATTCCGGAAAAACTATAGAAGTAGGAGGTCGGTTCAGGATCTTAGCTTTAAAATGAAAGTTAAATCTCGTTCCTAGCACGTATGGTTCAAAAGATACGGACGATTTTGTGGAGGTAGATTTCAGAAATGAACTAATGATTCAGAATGGCAATTGACACTTTCACAGGTTTGAAATCACAGAATGGACACACGATTTCTATGCAGTTCTAAATAGGTGGAAATGGTTTGAATTAGATTATTTTCAAACTAAGAGATTGGTTTGCACAGCTCTGGCTGGATACTCACTCCTAATTTTGGAAGGAATGGGCCTGGTCAACAGGTTTAGCTGCGGTTCTCTCTGCTCTGCTGGTCTGGATCTCTGGTTCTGGCAAATGTTCTGGCACTGCACAGCTGTCTGGTCTGGCTCTGGTCTCCTATCGGCACTGCACGGCGGTCTGGATACAGCTCTGCTTTTGGCAAAAGTTCTTGCACTGCACAGCAGGCTGGCCTCTGGTTTTGTCAAAAGTTTTTGGCACAGGGTTCTAGCCAGAATCGCACAGCTCGCGCTGTTGTTCAATGGTTTGGTTAGGTTGCTGGATTCTGAGGCCTCTGGAAAGGATTCAGCTTGTGGACTAGGCCTTGCTGCTAAAAGTTCTGGAGTCTGGTTTTCTAAGTTCTGGTCTCTGAATCTGTCTGGATTTGAAGTCTGGAGTCTCCCGTCAAAGTGCTTCGCAAGAAAGTGGAAAGTGAATGTCTACCTGGGTCTCAGTGGCTCTTTTTATGTCTTTTTGAAAGTGGGTGGGAAGGCTGACTTTCTATGCCCAACCCTCTGAGGATCCTGATAGGCTATAGGATTCTCTGTCGCCTGACTGGGGAACTGAATTGCGAGTCATCCGGCATCCTTTTTATGGCATACAGAAAGAACACTCCCCTTGTCACTTTGCACACAAATTTATTTTTGACTTAAATGCATATTTATCTATGTACAATTTTTCTAATATTATTATACGTCCAGTTAACATATTTTCTGTAGCGCCAAACCATCCGATCCCTGTCTTTGTAAGATGTTCTGTTCACTTCTGACAGAATTCTGCCCTTTTCATCCAGAACACAACCTCTAAACTTTTCCAAAATTTACACAACTGTGCGCAAGGAATATGGGTATCAGATGAAGTGTCCGATTTTTAACATACATACATTTGGAGTAATACCCTATTTTCCGCTACTACCCCCCAGAACATACCACAGAGTCCTAACACCTTTTAAAATGTGCTCAGAAAAATCACAGGAATGATATTTTGACAATTATGTACTATGAATTATCCATCTTTTTAAAATTATGCTCTGGCCCAGAGGGGTGTGGTTTAGGTTCCAAAGCACATGGGGGAATTTGTCTGTCCCCGCCTCCAATCTCGGCTGGCTCACAGAGGCAGCGCCCCTCCCATTTCCTTCCGGGAGGAAGCCTTTTACGACCCCCTGATTTAGAAATTGCTTGGAGCAAAGGGAAGTTCATTGTTCCGTTTCCCTGCTCCCAGGTACTCCTCCCCTGATTCAATCAGAGAGGTGTAATCTCCTTTTGGTGGTGCAGAAGAAGGCAGGCCAGGCCTGTGAATGCAGTTGCTGGGCAAGTTTCAGCTCCTGTCGGGGGTAGTTGCCGGGCAGAATTCAGTCCCTTTAAGCCAAGCTTCAGCCAAAGGTCACTTTTGTTCCCATTTGTCTTCATTCAAATCAAACTTACAATTTTTACACATGCAGCTAGAACGCTGATTCTAAGTTCAAAACTATGACATTTAAACAGTTGCAACCTATGTAACACTCAAACGTAGGTCACTCATTTATTTTAAACATTTCGATTTTAGTGGTTTTAAATCCCATTTCACTTAAGCTGCTGACATCCACAGCTCAGCCAGTTTCGTTATGAACATTATTTTAGGCTCTTCATCTTTCCAGATTTGGTATGCACCCAAAACTTAATTCTACCAGACGTCTGCTGGTGTTCAGTAAGATTTTTGAATTTCTTGCAATGTTTGAAATAGGCATTTTGAGCTTGCATTCAGAGAAACAAAGGTGATTTCAAAGCGCTTTTTGAGCTAACAGGCACTGCTGTTTTTCCTTTGGCACCACGTTTCACTCGTGGCGCTTCTGGCCCATCACGCTCGCACTGGCGGGTGGCAGGTCAGGCGACCATTTTGGTGTGCGCAAAAACTGTGCGGTTTTCCTGGATTCTGGCGCAAATGTTCGGCCATCTTGGATTTTCTAAGCCCACAGCACCAAATGTTGCAGCATAATAACTTGAACGTGGGTCGATACACCTAACGGTAGCGATGGGCCTAGGTTTCAAACTGTAGCCGGTATCAGCATATAATATACAGAGATGGAGTCAAAACCTAGATTAGAGGATCCTGTACAGTGGGAGAAAGGCCTATTTCAAAGTGCTGTATGTTTAAGCAAATGGGACACCTAGATCGAGGCTACTTCTAGATTTGAGGATTCTGTATAGTGGGAGAGAGGCATAGGTATCACCCGGCAGTATGATGCGTCATATAGTAAGCCAAGGTGGAGGCTGCACCTATAGTTGAGAACCCTGTATGGTGGGCAGGCGGCCCAGGTTTCACAGTGCAGGAGGTCTCAAAATATAATGAACAAATGGAGGGGGCTACACCTAGTTTGCTGTGGTGGTGGGGATCCTAGGCTTGGGAGGCCATAGGTTTCAGCCTGTTATATAGTGGTATCCGTAATGTGGCAGTCATCGATGGTTTGGTGTACCTAGCTTGGGGAATGGGTTTGTGGTGGAGATTTGCTAGTTTCCCTGGATGAGCGAAGCGGGTTAAGTGGCAGTGAATAGTTAATGATGTGCATGTGCTAACCTGGGCCACTTATCTCATTGTTAGTTGTCTCTCATGTGGTCTGGTGTGCGGGGGCACAGTGAGTATGATGCGAGTGTAGCCACAGCAAAGGCTGCTGGCTTAGCTAGGGTGCTTGTCGGGTGGGAATGTTGTGGGTGGGTGGGTTGATGGTGGATCTGGAATGCCTCAATCAAAGCTGCTGGCTTACCTGGAGTACTAGTCGGCAGGCCGCGTGGTTGAGCAGTATGTGGTGGTTTGTCCGGTGAAACCGCTGCGAGAGCTGCCGGCCCATAAACTGTGATTTAAAGCGGTTGAGTTTTAGTGGTGTATTCATGGGGTGCAGTGGCTTAGGAGAGTATTGGCAAGAGCCAGGTTTTAAGGGCCTTCCTGAATTCCAGGTGGTTTTCGTTGTTGTGAATGTGTACAGGGATTGAATTCCAGATGATTGGCGCGTGGACAGAGAAGGAGAAGCCGCCAAGTCTTATGGAGCCATACAGTGGGATCACTAGGCGAAATGCATTTCAAGATCTGAGGTTCCTGGAAGGTTGGAATGGGACAATTTTGTCTCGCAGGAATTCAGGGCCAATGTTGTGAATTGCGCGATGGGTGATGCACATGGCTTTGAAGGTGTTGCGTCGAGCAATAGGGAGCCAGAGGAGCGATCTCAGGGTAGGGCTATTGTGTTCTCTGGTGGGAAGGTTAATGAGCAGACACGCTGCCACATTTTGGATTCTTTGCAGTTTCTGTAGTTGGGGTGCAGGGGCTCCTGGGTAGAGGCAGTTTGCATAGTCCAGTCAGGAGAGGATGATGGAGTTGATATCCGAGAAGCGGTGGGGATAGGTGAGGTAGGGGAACATCCGCCTGAGGATGCGTAAGTGAAAGAAGCAGGTTTTGGATACGCTGGTGGTATTTTTGATGAGGGATAAATTTGAGTCGAGTTTGCATCCAAGATTTTTAACCACGTTTGAAGGTCCCGGCGCTTGTCCTAGTGATTCGTGCAGAGGGATTGGTTGGGGGGGATGAGTGATGTTTTCCCGCAGAGTAGGATTTTGCTTTTCCCAGGCTTCAGGATGAGGTGGTTGGTCGTCATCCAGTGATCAATATCCGAGAGGCACGATGACCGGTCCGGGCTGTCGGATCCTTCGGCATTTGGGATTTTGAGGATATACTAAAACTTGTTTTCTCTTTGAAGTCTGAACCTTGCAACACTAAGAATGAAATATTCTTTAAGTGCAGAAGTTGTTGAATTAATAAGAACACTCATTACACAAGCCAATAGGTGCATCATTTCTATGGTGAATAGATCAGTTTAAAATGAATCCACCTAACAGGCAAAGTTGTTAAAGGTCCAGTATCCTCGGATACAAGAGGGACATTGTTATCTGAAGTTGGATGTGTGGAAATAACAGCTTCAAGGTAGCTACTGGAACCACAGCTGTGTGTACAAAGCTGGGGATGGGGGCTGGGAGCTTGTAAGAAGATTGAACAAATAACCTGTAATCCTGAGACTGTTGAAGTAAGGCAGACAGGAAGAGGTGAATAGGCTGTGCTTTTCTTGGAGCATAGGAAAGAGTGCCTTGCCTACCATTTACAGGTCAAAGTGTCTTGTCTTCAAAATACCTAACTATTCCAATATCTAAAGTTGAAGCAGAAATAACAGAACTGTGGTTGTGTATATTGCTGTCAGTAGATGTCACATAGAAGTTGGTTGAAGTAGTGGCACACTCTTGAACCAAGGAGTCTTGTTTAGACAGTAATAGTAGTAGAAGGGTGGTTGTCAAGAGGAGGACAACTCGCAAAGAAGCATCTTGACAATTATACCAAATGTACTGCTGAGGCTATGAACACTTGTAGAATTGTAGAAGAAGAAGAAGTGGCTAATCTATTTTCTGAATTGTGGCAAAGCAATCTTTGAAGGAAGACATCCAGGATTACCATTGGTGCTATTTTCTGGGCTGGAATCGGGAAGGTGTCTTTTCAAGTGAAAGCTGAATAAACTGTTACCAATAGATTCATTTTTGGTTAGGTGAACTTGTGTTTCATTTGGCACTTACATGGACTGGTTCAAGACTTTATTCTTCTGTTTGAACGTTTGGAGGAATTGACTTTGAACAATTCCGGGGAAGGGATATACCCAGGACAGGTGAAGGTCATCCAAATTACTGGTTGTTTATTATTCATTCATTTATGTTGTTGAACATTTATTTTACATGTTTGTTATTTAGTGTGAGGGCTAGTTTGTTTCTGTTAGGAGTGAATCCCTGGCTCTTAGACTAGGTAGGGAACTCCCTGATAGAGTAGGTTTAGCCAGGATTTATTTGCATCTGTTTTTCTTTTAATAAAATGTTTAATTTTGAGACAACCACAAGCAGTTGCCCGCCTCACATTACTGACCCCTCACACAGCATAAAGCTGAATGAAGAGAAATCCAGGGGAAGGGAACCACCCTCTGAATTGTGAACTTGTATTCTCCAGGAAACATTTGTGTTGGAGTTAAAGCATTTTCCTTTTGAACATGTGTACACCTTCCAAAGCCAAAAGACATTACCCTTTTCACCTTCTAGTTAATTCTTAAAATGTGAGGTTCAGAATAGCACTTTGGACACAGGACAGTGTTTATTTCGGACATTTTGACACCGACCCAATAGTTTTGTTTTAGGTAGAGAAAATACCTCATAGAGCAGGGACTGAGATGCAGTGTTCACACTCTATGGCCAAAACCATCAATCACCTGTGTCTGTGTTTCATTCCTGACCCTTCACACCACTCATTCTTCCAATATTTAATATCCAACCATATTCACCCTATTATCTATTCCACACTTCCCCGCTCTAATCTGTCCCTCACGCAGGCTCTGCGCTCCACCCGCTTCGATGAAGGGTAGCACCGGTGCCATGCGCTGTAACGATGCTAGTCTGTGGCACTACAAAGATTTTAACCACCTTGGTGTTGCACTGCATTGAAACCGTTTGCATACAACCATATTCAGCCATTAATGTTTTTACTCCCACTTACCAAAAAAGCCAGTTTTACAGGTTTTGCAATTTCTATCTGTGATCTGCCACTGGGCCTCACCAAACTTGTATCCCAGGCCCCTCTGAACCTGTGCAGGAGCTACACTGTAACCTGGGTAAATTCCACATATTTACTCAGTTGGCATGATTTTGATTATATAACTTATTATAAAAATGTATTTCTTATATAGCACTGCACACCAATAGTTCTCAGATGGATGAAATAACAGAAGACATTATTATACAGAGTGGTACTCAATTTATAGACCTCATAAGGATGAACAGCTGAGTTGATCATGTCGGTATTCGAACCTGCCACAGCAGGCTGTGCACAGATATCAGGGGCGAGCGCTTAGCTCACTGTTCTATCTGAACGGCTGTTAGAATATTTAATACAAACAAGCCCACAATAGGCTCAATGGAAGTCCCGCTGGTAGACCTGCATGGCAAGGCAAACTCAACGATAAATAACATCACAATATAAAGAGTAATACAATGAATATAATTATACAAAATGTATTAACGTGAGAAATACAAAATAATACAAATCATACATTTCTAAAAGTCTTACTACTGCAATAATTAAGAATGTGGTTACTGTCTAAAATTCTGTAGCAGAGGTTTTTGGTTGTCAAGGCATCCGTGTCATGTACACATTTAGAAAAGGGCATAAGTCTTGTAAGGTGCAATTTATCACATTCAATAACCAAATATTCTAAAGTTTCCATTTTTGTATGATCATGACATAATCTGCAGAAATGGTCTTCTCTGGGAATTTTTAACATTGCACAAGTTATTTCATGAATGAAAGAGGTTGAACCAATCTTACATTTTTTTTATAAATGGGCATTCGAATTTAGTAAGGTACAAAGGAAAACAATGACATTTTTTCACTGTCAAACCGATGTGACTAAAAAGCTTGTATTTTTAAACATCTCTTTGGGTTTTACACCAATCAAATACACAGTTACTCTTTTACTCGTTTGGTAGAATTGACAAGATGTCCACAGAAATGTTAATATCAGATTTCAAATTTTGTGAATATAAAAACAAGGACAAAAGTTCACATGTAATGTAAATATTTATTTTTATTTATTGTGCATTTGTAGGGTGCTTATACATCAAGTAAATTGTGTTTCAAAGCGCCCACAGGGCAACAGGGAGGGAACATGAGAAAGAAAAGCTAATATGACAATGAAAGATAGAGGCGGACCTACTAAGCCTTGTGAGCATTCGGAACGTGCAACTGCAGAGAGAGGAGGGGGATGAGGGAGTATGGGGTTAGTGCTAGATGTACTAAAGAGGGGAGCAGTTAAGTGACTTGGTGGGGGTGGTCACCTGCTAAATAATAAGTGAAGGCCTCTGGGTCATAGGCCAGTGGTTGCCAAGGCAAGTGCTGGGAGATGGCGGAGGCTGAAGGCGATTGGATGTCGGAGGCAAGGACCTAGGAGGACACAAAAGGGCCCTGCTCACCAATATCAGCAACTGTGGGGTTTAGCAGAAGAGGGAGGGAGGGAGGAAGGGAAGGAGGAGGAGAAAAAGATGGTCTTGAGGAGCTTCTGGAATTTGAAGTGATTAGGCTCAAGACAAAAAGGGAGTGGGAGGCTGGTCCATAGGAGAGTGTCTGCTGAGGAAAGAGATCAGCCACCAGCTCACTGTTTAGCGAAGCGCTTGACACACAGAGTTGGCACTGCAGGAACGTAAAGATCTGGAGAGAGAGTATTTATTGAGAGACAGTTGTAGATAACTTGGTCCCCGTCCCCAGACAGCGTTCTGGATGATGCAGAGGGATTTGAATGTGATCCTTGCAGCAACCGGGAGCCAGTGGAGAGATTTTAGGGCTGGAGAGATGTGATCCCTGGGCTTGAGGCCAAGGTTAAGTCTGGCAACCCTATTCTGGATTAGCTGGAGGGGTTATAGAGAAGAAGAGGGTAGAAGAAAAAGGTTATTGCAGTAGTCGAGCCTAGAGAGAACCAGAACTCGAGACACACTGAGCTTCTGGGGGAAAGTGAGGGAAGGAAGAATTCCTTTTGAAGAAGTGGAGTTGAAAGTGGGCCTTTTTTCGCAAGGTCCTGAATGTGAGGGAGGGAGGAAGGAAAGAGAGGAGTTGAAGATGACTCCAAGGTTTCTGGCTTCAGATGAAGGAGAAGGGGGGGGCACATAGATGGTGATAGTGAGGGGAAGAAAGAGGGAGCAGGAGTCCCAATAGGAAGGATTCCGGTCTTGCTGGCGTGGACATGGAAACTACAGAATACTGAGTTTTTAGGTGGATTATAAAGCTTATTAAAAGACTTAAAATGTTCCAGTTCACAAATGAATCAAGTGAGGGTAGCCCAAGCTCATTTAAAAAATAACTGAAATTGTGGTGCCTGCAGGAAATTTTAAAATGTATCGCCAAAGCATCCTTCCAGTTTATACCAGGGAAGGTTGTTCGTCGGTTCAAAACACCATACATTACTGTGGGAATGACCTTGGCTTTACAGAATTTTAAAAAACGGGAAGTGGGGAGAAATGACCAAATTTGGAGTTGATCTTTTTTGCTGGCATAATTAAAGCCTTCACTTTACCACATAAATGTTACCGAAATAGATGATTGATTAATGCCAATTAGAAAGCCAAGGCATGTTAATTTCTTCATCCCTTGAAGTTTGATATCATTCAGGTGCAAATTTAATTCAATTTCAGAAAGTTGCTTTATGACAAACGAATGTGCATGTTGGATTTTTGAGAGATTACCTCCAAGAAGTTGCTAATGAAATAGGCATGTAAAACATGAATTGATCTATATAACATCTCCACTCCTATCTGTCAGATCCTGAATGCGCTGCTTCAGCAGATGATACTCTTATCACCTCCTACGCCAGTCCTAGTGTGTGCTGAGCAATGCTGGTCGCTGTCGATCCTTACAGGTCTGTTTGAGGCGTATATTAGGTGAGTTTTTCTGAAGTCCAACTGGGGTTAGACTGCATAAGACTTCTCTTGGTTTTAGGACTCCAACCTCTAATATAGGCCTGAACTACCCAAGTCGGTAGAGTGTCACAGCACCTAGACTTCTCTTAGAAGGGAGCAGTGCTTTAAGTGGGTCGGGGCCCGCCGAGGCTGGGTCCTGGCAGTCTCCAAAAAGTGGGGCTGAGCCAGAGGCCCAGCCAGGGCATCCGGTCCCACCACAAAATTGGCAGGCACATTATCCTGCTGCAGCCGTGACTGGAGATGCGCCCGCCATTGAGTCAGGCAAGCTGACAGAAGTGGCAGCCAGCCACAGCGACGTGGCACTTCTGTCAGTCACTTTAACTTCCTCTTCTGACCCCTCAGAAGAGGGGTCACCAGAGGAAATGACAGTCTATTTGTTTCCTCAGGTCGCAGAGGCGTGTTTAACCCTCGGAGAATCTGGGGACTTCTCGACCTATTTCGAGGTTTATAAAAGATGGTTTGAAAGGTGCTCAATTCAAGCCATCTTTTATAAAGCTTTGCCGATGGAGAAAGACTGCTCGGGCTTTGTTCGTTGGCAAAGCTTTATAAAAGATGGCTTGAATGGTGTACTTTCCAAGCCATCTTTTATAAACATAAAATGTTTAAAAAGGATGCTTTAGTATGCAAACCATAAGGTACGCACACAAATCTATAAAAAGCTATAGATTTGTGTGCGTACCTTACTATGGTGTTGCATAGAAATATTGCATATTTCTATGTTTATAAAAGATGGCTTGCATAGTACACACATCATAGTATGGTACGCATAGAAATATACAAATGCTTGCATGCATTTGATATATTTGTTTGCTGTACCTTACTATGGCGTATGTACTTTTTTAGGCCACGCCGCCCACTTAATGCCTTGGGAGGGAGGAGTCTTCTCGTAAGGACTAGCCGTTGCGCGTCTTTTCTCTTGTCCTTGAAGTCCCGCCCCTTATGGATAATTGACAGTGTCCTGATGAAAGTCGATTCCGACTTCCGATTGGGCGAGGGCTCATCATTTGAAAGACAGCTCTGTGCACCAGTGAATAATGGGGAAATGCTAAAACGAAGGCTGTAGTGGAAGAAATGACAGCGGTGAGGCCGGTGACGGCGCAGTAGGAGCCAATGGGGATGCGCCGTGCTCGGTGGGCGGGTCCTGATGCTCTGTTGTGGCGTCGCTGGTTTGTGAGTTCGACGTCTGTTCTGTTGTTGTCTTGTGAACGGGTCCTTCGCCTCCTACGCCCGGTGACGTGATGGCGGGGCACAGAGGCCGCACGATGACTCCGTGGAGACCCGAGAGTTCGCCTCCACAGTGGCTGTCCGCCCTCTGTTGAAAGCCCAGCTCCGTGAGTGTTCCCCGTTTTTTAATTGGGATGTCATGGTGCCGCCTCCAAAGGCCCTTATTCGTGCGACAACCGCAGGCGGGGTCGCGGTCTCGACTGATTTGCCCCCTCTCCCGGCTAGCATTGGCCCGCCCCCTAACGCCGATCGACTGCAGAGGTGCCCACCACCCCAACGCGTTCAGAATAGCGGCCCTGCTCGGGAACCGCCCCCCCCCCCATCCCACCCCCGCAATGCTAACATGAAGGTTTGGGCGAGTACACCGCTCCCCGCCCCCACCCCCCGCTGTTTGTTCGCACCCGCCGAGCCATTGTGGGCAATGACCTCTCCAACGCAAGCCTCCTAATGTTTACCAGCCCCCACGCCCCCGCCCCACCCGCGCTGGATGCACTCTCTTGAAAGTGGTACGCATGCCATGTTCGTATGTTAATTCACCCCTTACCTTGTGCCTCGCAACTTTATTTACCCCCCTTTGCATCCAAACCCAGTTTGTTTGAAGGCTTGTACTCTTTTTACTAAAATGCCATGCACATCGCAACACAGCGTAAAATTCATATGAATGTCTTGGAATGGCTGAATGTAAACCAGCATGCGGAGTAATGCGAGCGTAAACAAATGCCCCATCTGCTCCAGTGTGCTTTCAAGATTTAAAGACCCACAGATAATAAAGGATATTTGTACCGCGCACTATCACCACCGCAGTGGTCCTCTGGCGGCTCCGAAAAGGGAAGGGGGGCTGAGTTAGTGGGATTAAGCGAGGAAAAGTACATGAGAGCAGTGATGTGCCATTGGCAGCCTTAACACTGTTCGCTGGGCTTGGGGTGTTTTCCGGTTGGTAGATGTCGTGTTGTGCAAGTCTATGTGCGGTTTGTTTTGTTGCGGTGTAATGACGTTTATGCGGTTTGTTGCAGTATAGGGTTGTGGTTGTGTTAGTTTATAGTTTGAGAGGTGTATGCAGAGGGGTGAAATTGTTAGTGGGTTGGTTATTGGCATCTCTGCTTGGAAATGATGTGCTAGATTTTCACATTCTTACTAGATGTGGCACATGGATATTTCTATTTAGACTGGTACTGCCTAATATTCACAATTGTTTCTATAGGTGACACCCACCAAAATGTAACAACTGTATCAAAATGTGGCACTGGTACACCTTTGAAAATCCTATCTATATGTGAAAGAAGCTAGTGTTCACAATTCTAACAGAATTTGTGTTTGATAGTAATACTGATGTAGTCTAGATGAGTTGCTGGCTAACAATCATTATTCTATCTAGATGTGGCACTGTCCACCATTCAGAATCCTATCTAGTTGCGATGCCGGCTATTCAGGCTTATCAAAGTCTGGCACTTGCCAACATTCACTATGTCACCTGAGGGGGGCATTTGCTAACCTTGATCCTATCTAGATGTGACTCGGGGCAATGTTTACAATTCCATCTAAGTATGGCGTATGCTATCGTACACAATTCGATCTAAGTGTGGGGTATACTAACTTTCACATTTCTATCGAGATGCAACGCAGGCTGATGTTCACAATTACATCTAGGTGTGGCACATGCTAACATTCACAGTTCAGAGGTGGGGTAATGGAGAGTGGCATTTTTTTTTTGGGAGTAGAGTAATTGCTCTACTCCCCACACATGGTTGGTGCTGGTTGACGGCTGGTCACTGGCTTCCCCTGGCGTCTCCCACGGACACCTGCTGACACTTTCTGTAGCCGTCTCTGTTGGAGCAGCCATTTGCCTTTGGGCCCTTAGTCGAAGGGGCTTCCAGGCAGGAGGGCTGCCCAGGCCTGGTCCAAGATGAGGCTGGAACTGGCCAATAAGGGCCTGGGGGGAGGTGCGGGAAGAGGGAAGCCTGGCTGCGTCAAGGGCACCTGCGAGGGACCCTACGCTGCGGGCAGTGCCATGGTGAGATTGGTGGGGGTCAGGGGGACAATGTGCGCGCCACTGCATGCCAGGGTGTTAAAATCAGATATGTAGAAGCACTGCAGTAAGAGAGTTGCACAGTTAGATCAAATATGTACAACAAAGAAACCATGGATCCCTTTCTACGGTGCTGTGAAAAAACAACATTCTTTTGAAAAATCTATTGTTTGGTTTTGCAATAAAACTTTCACATCCTAATCGAAAACTAATTACATAAAATTAATTTGGTCAAACATTAGAACATAAACCGTATTCAATTTGCCATATAATTTCACCAAGGACAATATAAAAACAGTATACATCAAATTTAACTCCATTTACATTTAAAATAACAAATTCAATTCTAAAATATATCATATGTACAAAATCCGTAGTCCTTGTAATTATAGAATCTGGTTATCATTAATATAAGTACAAATGTCAACAGTATGTCTATTATGGAATAGTTCAGTAAAAATGAATAAGTGCATATAGGAGCCCCGGACAGGACACTAATAAGTGTTCCAAAGTTTGATTCACGGATTCCACTTTGCCTTAGTCATACGTACCCGTGACTAAGGCAGATCCATTTAGTATAGAGCTAGAACTGCAGAGGTTTTTCCGTAATATTAGGCTGAAACACTTCTTTGAAGTATATATACCCAATCAAAAAAACACGGGTGACGGAGTACAGGATCCAGCAGACATTAATATCACTGGCTTTAAGATGAAATCTAACTTTAACCCACCGGCACACACTTGTCCACCGGAAATCATTACCTTTGAGAATCGGGTTACTAAACAAGTCCTTACTAGCCTGAAAAAGAAAAACTATTGCACAGACAACTTGACAAAAGATGAAAGAGTTAGCCTTCAAAATGTAAGTAACCAAGAGAATCTAACTATCAAATCGGCTGATAAGGCAGGGGGGATAGTCCTGATGGATAGTCAAAACTATGACAAAGAATGTCTTCGATTACTCAATGACACCAGAGCATATAAGAAATTGGATCAAGATCCCACTGTACGACTACAGGAAGAAATTAAAAGTCTAACACACGCCCTACAAGAAGAATGGATCTGCCCAGATGAGGAAAAATTCCTGAACAAAAAATATCCCAAAAAAGCAGCCTTCTATATACTTCCGAAGATTCACAAAAGCCTCGAGAACCCACCAGGGAGTCCAATCATGTCAGCAATAGATTCCCTACTGGAACCTCTCTCCATTTACAGTGATTTTTTTTCTGAAACCCTTTGTTTTGGCAATGCCTTCATATATCAAAGACACCACAGATATGATCAAAATCCTTCAAGATGTGGTGATAGAAACAGGAGACCTGCTAGTAACTATGGATGTGGAAGCGTTGTACACGTCTATCCCCCAAATGGCATGCCTAGAAGTACTAGCAGAGGTACTAGATACACGGAACAGACCACATAAACCACCAACATGGTTCATATTAGAGTGCTCGAGACTCACTATGACAGAGAACTTTTTTCTGTTTAAAAAACAGATCTTTAAACAACAAAAAGGGGTCAGCATGGGGGCTACTTTTGCCCCGCATGTAGCCAATTTATACATGGCCAATTTTGAATCGAGACATATTGCTGAAATCCTAAAAATGCAAACACACGGACAGCTAAAAATGTGGCGTCGCTATATAGATGACGTGTTTGTCATATGGCGGGGTGATAACACATCTTTACTTACCTTCCATGAGTGGCTCAATACTTGTGATTCTAATATCAATTTCACCATTTAATGGAGCCGAGATCAGGAAAGTTTCCTGGATCTGATGATCAAAAAACAAGGGAATGGGTTGGTTACCTCGCTTTATAGGAAACCAACACATAAGAACACCTTACTCCAGTTTCCATCCGGAGAGTTTGATATTCAATCTGCCATATGGACAATTCCTTAGGATTCGACGCAATTGCACCGATAGGGATGATTATCAAACACATGCCACCCAACTGAAAGAAAGACTCGATACTCGTGGTTACTCAAAACAAATGGTTAAAAGGAATATGAAGAGAGCAGCCAATACTAATAGGGCACTTACCGTACAAAAACGGGACAAAAAAAACGAGAGATTGGTCTTTTACAACCTATAACCCAATCAGCAATGCAATCAAAAAAATCATTAATCGGAACTGGGATTTAATTAAAAACCCAGGCACACTATCTAAAAAACCAATGTTCGCATTCAAACGAAATTGTAACCTGCAACAAAAACTAGTACACACTTATTACGAGAAACCTAAAGAAAGTTCAATTTTGAATCAATGGGGACTTCAACCCATTACTGGACACCACAAATGTGGGAATTGCAGTGTGTGTCCCTTTACTGAGACTAAACATAGTTTCCAATATGGGGCCAAAACATGGATGATGAAGAACCACACCAACTGCCGTACAAAAAATGCAATTTGTCATATCATGTCCGTGTCAGCTACTATACATAGGGAAAACCACCAGAGAGGTTAAGATACGAATTGGAGAACATCGCTCATGCATCAGGAATCACATGCCTGATAAACCCCTGGTTGAACATTTTGATAGATACCATCACAAAGACACAGATATAAAATGGTTTGTACTTCAAACCCTGTGTACCAAGTCAAGAGGTGGAGATATGGCTAGTGCCCTACACCGCCTCGAACAGAAATGGATCTATTCTTTAGACACGGTTCTGCATGGATTGAACATTTCGGTAGAATGGAATGTCCTCAATAGCGCATAAACTTTAGTATCCCCAGGACACACTAGCCACTAGGCTCCGCTCGGTTGGAAGGTATTATACTAATCTGTACCAACAGGTCAGTAATTCGTTTTACCCACCTGTTTTCTAAGAAGAGCAGGTGCTATATGCATAGAGAGATCGCCTGATAGAGATCAGGTAAGTATACACTTTATGAAATTCCACATTTCGTGGACTTCATATCCCACAATGCCTAGCGGCCATGTGCCTTTTTCCGCTGCCACACCCGGACTTCGTATTCCAGAATGCCGAGCGGCCGTGTGTCAGCTGTACCAGAATGCCGAGCGGCCGTTTGTTACTCCTAGCACACGTTTAGACGCCGCGGGTAATGCTGAGAATTCTACGTAGTAGCCAGTAAAGACTCACCCGCGTATGAGAGAGCTTACGAAAGCACAAGGTGAGTAAATGAGGGACGGGGATGCTCCTGTGAGTCCACGTTCACCCAGCCTAATTGTAATTCCGCGTATCACGCTTATTTCCACAGCCTCGCGGCACCTTTACCTACGGCCAAATATGACCATTGGCATTCCACCTTAAACGGACCAAACCAGGGAACCCATTAAGTAAGCACCTTCTTTCTCTATTGAGTACCCAGCTTAATAATAGCGAGTTGAACGGTGATATAAATGGGCTTACATATACTTATGGGTCCTGTGTTATTTGTTTCCCCTCTGCAGGCGTCCAAATTACGCTTCTGCTCGAACTTAGAGCTCTTTTGGAATTCTACTGAGCTGTTGACCAATTCAAATTGAGTGAGTACCGACCCAACTAACGTTATCACAATAGTCTGTCATACTCTCATTTTTCCTATCTCATGAGTATACATGCCCTCTCATTTTGCAGGACATACGACGTGAAGCTTATTAATTGCGAACTTTCACGACAGGATTTATTCCATTTTACTGGTCCGCCAGCCACTGAAATATTCAGAGGTGGTGAGCCGGTGCTACACAGCCTCATTAGTCAGCTGTTTACTCAGTAAAAGGGTTTTTATGAAACGGAGATGATATCTTTATTTATTTTTCTCACTATTTTATTGACCCAAGGCTTCCTTGCCTCACACCCCCACTTTCCTTTGAGACAACGCGGAATTGGCGATTGTTTCCCTTGTCCTGAAGAAGGTTGAACAAAATATACAAGTGAATCAGTTACCCACGCTGAGAACCCAACCGAAACATGTCGACAAACAGTTTTCCTACCCCCTGAATGTTGACAGAGGGGCACATTGCAAATTAATCAAGTGTTGAATTAACAAGTGCTCAAACTGCTATTGTGATATGAACAAGATATCATTTTCTATCGTTTGTGAATATGATGAATGCATGAAGAAGTTGTTAATGAAGTTTGTATGGAGGGATGTGTTGTTTTGGTTTATGGAGCCATATTTTATATGAATAGAATTGTTATGCACTTTGGTGTGCGTTTTTTGTAAAAAATAAACAGTGATTACAATTGAAACAGTAATCAGATGTTATCTCTGGTCTGGTTGGTCTAATCTCTTCTGGTCCAAGATAAGGCTGGAACTTGCCAATAAGGGCCTGGGGGGATGTGCAGGACAAGGGAGAGGGAAGCCTGGCTGCGTCAAGGGTACCTGCGAGGGACCCTACGCTGCGGGCAGTGCCATGGTGAGATTGGGGGGGGTCAGGGGGACAATGCACACATGCGCGCCACTGCATGCCAGGGTGTTAAAATCAGATATGTAGAAGCACTGCAGTAAGAGAGTTGCACAGTTAGATCAAATATGTACAACAAAGAAACCATGGATCCCTTTCTACGGTGCTGTGAAAAAACAACATTCTTTTGAAAAATGTATTGTTTGGTTTTGCAATAAAACTTTCACATCCTAATCGAAAACTAATTACATAAAATCAATTTGGTCAAACATTAGGACATAAACCGTATTCAATTTGCCATATAATTTCACCAAGGACAATATAAAAACAATATACATCAAATTCAACTCCATTTACATTTAAAAGAACAAATTCAATTCTAAAATATATCATATGTACAAAATCCGTAGCCACTGCAATTATAGAAATCTGGTTATCGCTAATATAAGTACAAATGTCAACAGTATGTCTATTATGGAATAGTGCCAGAAAAAACACAGCACCAACCACCCCAAACTCCCTCTTCGACATAATTCAGTCTCAGGCCCACTCTACTCTAGACTCCATGCAGAAAAGTCTATTAAAGGGGGCAAGCTACACAGCTTCCGTATTGCCTATCTCTCAACCTTCACCAACTTGCGAAAAGAGCACACTAGACTTACCCAGCAATTCATGTACGTCTTTGCCCAGGGTTTCCCCTTCTCACGGAGAAACTGAAGCGGGCATGCACGTCGACGGCCCAGCGGCTTCATGCCGACCCTCGGAGGCTCCAGCGATTTCCACCCGCCCGCGTCCCTCCTCAGTCATGACCGGTGCTCCGCCGTCCCCCGGAGGGGAGAGGGCGTTGAGATCTCTGGGCGGGCTGACAGGTGACGTTGCGGAAGCCGGAGAGGAGGCACAGACACGGACACGGACCAACCCTGCTTCCACCCAACCGGGGAGAGAGGCCCCCGAGGAGGTGGTCACACCAGACGGGGGCCAACAAGTCAACCCAATGGCACCATCGCTACACAAATCTGCGTGCATCTTGGCCATTCGGGAGGGCGATTTACTACAAGCCCTGCCCTCTACCGTATTAACGGTATTAGTCCAGATCAATCAAGATGCAAAGAACGCCGCAAATAACGAGGAACACTCGCAACTACTACCCGACGTTGAATCTACATCTTCATCATCCACTGCTGCTGACGAAATCCTTACCCCAACAAACCAGAAAAAAAGACCACGATCCGCTGGTGTCCCCTCAATAAAAAATAAAAAAACACATGAAAAAAACAGAAAAAGAAGACTTCTAATCCACCAGTAAAGCAAGGAGCCAACGGCAACCCTGGAAAAGTAAACAAGAACTTCAACTCGAACCCAACAAAAAACTTGAAAAATGGATCAAAACAACATCAACAACCGCTGAAACTTTTAACAGACTTTTTCCGTAAGCACTCAGAGGCTTTTCAAGGTTTACGCCAAGACTTGACCGACGAGGAAATACTGGAAGCGACCACTGATAGCCCCCCTCCAAATAAACAACGCAGACTGAATCTCTTAACAAACACCCCTGCCCCGCCTCAATCTAAAGCGGTAGACCACCCCACGCTTCCCCCGACCAAAGAAAAGGGGCAATTCGTGGCATTATCCCCAGCAACACTTGTCACCTCAAAACCTGTCTCTCAACTCTTAGGATCAACCACAACGGAAGGAGCCGTTATAACGACGCCGTTAGCATCTCGGCTGCTAAACAGCACTGATATCATCACAGAAGCTCCGGTGTCAATCGAGATTGACTCCGGTCCTTCGTCCCCCAAAGAGAGTAATCCAACACTTCTGGACTCTACGGGGCTGGAAGGCGTGTCCCACGAGAGGCCCTCAAACCACTCTACGGCTAGCCAAAGCCCAACCAGCATTGACAAAAGACCATCGGCTCACCTAACTCTATTAGAGGAAGCCCCAGCAAAGCACGACTTGGTCCGTCACGTCGAGGAGCAAACATCCGGGAAAGAATTAGTGAAAAAGCCCACCCTCTCGGGGCGTGACGACCGCATCAGACCAAATAATTCACCCCCTGGCTACCCCCAGAGCAAGAAGTTTCCTCAAACGCCAAAACCTAACTTACAATTTGAGGGAACCTTGGACACCTTCTATTCTAATCTCAACACCTACAATAACCAAAGAAGACACTCATTAGACCACCCCTCTGGAACGTCAAACACAGGAAACATGCACACATACCCATCAACCCCACTGTGTACTAGTTCCCCCTCCCAAGGTTCAACAACCTCAAAAGACCCTCCACCAAAAAAATTTGATATGTGCACTCTGATGTCGGCCTTGACAATCGCCCTCGCCCCTTTTACCAAACTTTACGAGACCATCGGAGACACCCTGAAAGACCAAACCTCAATACAGGTGGCCATGTCAACTAAATTGACTTTCCTTGAAGGGTATATAATGGTATATAATGGCCCTAGAGCTGAAACAAAAACAGGGGGACTCTCCGAAACCACAGCACCCTGTACCACCCAACGACATAGGAAATGATGCCGAAACAGAAGCGACCACGCGGCAACTTCACACCCAACTCACAAACCATGACAGAAAAAACCATAAAAGTCCCTCTAGAGAACGCTACAAAACCTGCGACCACTTCAAACCTTGAACCAATATTTCAAAACCAGGGCTAAACTCCCACCACTGATAAAAACTTTAGCAACTCAACCGACCCAACTGTTAACACCGAAGGTAAAACAAAGACCGCCTCTTGAAGAAAATGACCCTTTTAACCCTTCACCCAGAGGGGTCCAGGAGTTCTTAAATCATGAAGAGCTGATGAACATCACACAGCATCTAACAGAGGAATCTATACCTCTTTCAACGAAAGAAAATCTCACGTCTGACACAATCACGTCATTTGCTCAGCAACAAACAAGACCCAACGCAGAAGGCTCTGGACCTGAGTCTCCATTTCTAACTCTGGAGAATCGTAGAAGGACCACCACCAGGAAACAAGACAAAGAGAGGAAACATCATTCCCAACATGCTAATTACAACACAAAGAAAAGATCCTCGCCCCAAACGCGAGAAGAACGATCGCGTTCCTACCGCCCGCAGATCCGGAAGGATCGCCACGAAGAAAATAACCGTTTTCCTTGTGACGCCGGACGACTACCATCAC
The DNA here is from genome assembly GCF_040938575.1 of Ambystoma mexicanum. NCBI lineage: Eukaryota > Metazoa > Chordata > Amphibia > Caudata > Ambystomatidae > Ambystoma > Ambystoma mexicanum. Next base: position 1,301,241,706 of record NC_090933.1, on the reverse strand, counting down.
GTCCACAAAGGCCCTCTAACAGACCCCCTACAACCATCAAAAAAACCAGAGCCTCACTGCAAAAAGATCCTCATATTAGATGGATCCTGAAGCTTGAGCAAATTCAAGGAAACCAAGACAGAGTAATCTTAAACAGAAGAACAGTCCTTGATCTTTTCAGTTACATCCCTAAACTGTGTGTGTTGAAATCCGCGGACATCCGGATAGTTGACCCAAGTCATAGTCATCATAAGGCGATTTCCCATCTCTACATTTCATCCTCAGCTACGAATAAAACACTAAGAGCAGCAGTTGAAGATCTGCAAATCATGGGTTACGACCTAACTGAATCGACAAGGGAAATAAAAACTCTTAAAAACGTGGCATTAGAACCCACCGCGAACTGTACAAAGGAAAAAATCGACCCAAAGCATGTCCACCAATACCAACATCGTCCCACGAAAAGCGTCAGAGACATCGGAAGACGGAAAGAGCCTATAAACCCAACTCTCCAGAAAGATCCTCCGAAACTACCCCTCAAACCAACTGGCTATTCGCTTCCATCTGGCGACCACCCCCAGAAAACGCAGTTCTCCTCAGTACTCCGAAGAGACAACCAGGAACAACGGCAAACGACAGACTCAAGGGAAATTCAAAGGAAGGTCCAAAACGAGACTTACTCAAACGTGGTCAAAACCATGCCGGCCTCCACTCTGGAGACAATGTGGTCATGGCTGCCTAAGGCCTTGAAGTCCCAGCGTCAAAAATAGCCACCAATGTACCATACCAACTGCGATACGACCAAGGACCCATACAGACGGACCCACGACCGAATAAAATTATGCTCATGGAACACTAGAGGCTTCCACCACCTAACTACTCAGAGCTCTATTGACTGGAACGAATACGACATCATCTGCCTCCAAGAGACCTGGCTCCTTCAACCTCCAATCATCGACGGATATGTGACCAACATAGTCGCAGCCAAAAAAGGCTTAACAGGTAGACCAACTGCCGGCCTACTTGTTGTGATTCGAAGTGGTCGAGGTCTAACGAACATAGAAAAACTGAAAGAGACCCACGACACGCTGATGATAAAGCTAAACTGGTCGCCTGCCACAGAGAGCACCTCAGCCCACTCAAAGTCGATGGTCATCATCACTATATACTGGAACCCGGCCACGATAAACACTTCAAAATTCATCAAAGAATTGGAACGAGACATCGACTGGATTCACTTAAACCACCAAGTCGACCACATACTTATATGTGGGGACCTCAACATCAAGTGCCACAACCCAGACAACCCTCCTTCTGCCAAATCGAAAGACCTTTCCACTGATCAAAGGGCATCCAAATGGCTAAAGTTAATGGAATCTAGAGCACTCCTTAACCTCGACCACACCTTCCTCGACCCAAAGAGGCTCCCAACTTGGGAAAGAGCTAACTCCAAATCCACAATAGATCACATCTTCGTCTCTCGGCCACTACTAAACTTGGTAACTTCATTTAATGTGAAAAGAACAGAGGAGAGTGACCATAACCTTCTAGAAACCACCTGGATCTCGGCGGTGCCAATTAAGATCGTGATGCCAAATAACATCGACCTAACATCGCAAGGCACAAGATTGAAAATGACCGAAAAAGCCGTAAACTCAATAACAGCCTACAAAGACTTTACTTCAGGAAACCAGCGGTCACCGACCGACTACATTCCTCTGTTGACAGCATTCAGAATCCCACGTGGAAAGAACAGTGAAAATCGTCCACAGCGGACGCATACATTCGACAAACTAATCCAAGAGAAAAAGAGAGAGCTAAGGAGAACTAAAAGACTCGCTCTGACATTGAAACAACCTTTAGCAGCATCTGTCGTCTCAACAGCTGTAAAAACCTACAAAAACTGGATGAGAGGCCACCGACATAATCTTCTCCAACAAGATGCCGAAAACATCCTCCGGGCAATAAACGGCAATCACGCCAGAGACTTCTGGACTCTCATCCACTCAGCTACCCCAGGTGCCCTCCCTGACCAATTAAACGGAATCGCGGCCGCAGAATGGGAGGCCCATTTTGAAGCCTTATTCAAAGAACCTAAGTCCACCGAGGTTAAAACATTCGAAACCACCTCCGCATGGATTAACATCACCGACCAGGATGACATTCTAACACAGATAAGAAAACTAAAACCGTCCCGCGCACCTGGCCCGGATGGGATAACAAACGTCGATCTCAAAACCCATCCTGAAGCGTGGTCCATACTTCTGAGTACTATTTTTGCTCGCTGCGCAGCTTCCAGATCAATACCCCCATCATGGACCTGTGCGAACATAGTCCCAATTTACAAAAAGGGTAACGGAGCTGACCCAACAAACTTTCGCCATATAGCCCTTTTGGACTCAATAGGCAAACTATTCGGATCCCTCCTTCTGCAACACTTCCTTGGGTGGGCAACCAACGCCCCCTGTCAAGATAACCTCCAAACAGGATTCAAGAAGAACCTGGGTACGAACGCTAATATCTTGATATTGAACACACTGAAAAACAAGATCCTCGAAGGAAAACCTAACCTATACATCACGTTCGTTGACCTAACACAGGCCTTCGACAAAGTGGATTGTACTAGATTATGGCAGAAACTAATAAATTGGAAATGCCCAGCTGAGATCTTGAACCCGATTAAAGCCTTATACTCAGGCACGTCAATGAGAGTAAGGTTAAATCAACAAGGGTCCCTCTCGAGAGAGATAAAAACATCCAGAGGTGTCAAGCAAGGCTGCCCACTCGCCCCCGCGCTGTTCTGGACTTACCTAGGGGACTTTCAAGACTCCGAAAAACTAATCCGCTCTTTCCCACCAAAACTGGGAGGAGCCCAGAGCAGCCGCCTACTGTATGCCGACGACCTGATCCTACTGGACCACACTCCCATAGGACTTCAACGCCAACTAAATAACCTTCAAAGGTACATGGCTGAAAACAACTTAGAAATCATTGAGACCAAAACGATGAGGCTCCAAAAAACATCAAAGAGAGTGGAAAAGACCAATCTTCGTCTCGGCGCCACTCAAATCGAAATGGTCAACAGTTTTAAGTACCTGGGAGTCACGTTAGACAGCTCCGCGAAAGACAATGCAATGCAAGAAACCCTCATCGACAAAGTTAAGAACTTAACCATCCAGGGAAAGGCAATCGACTTTAAATTTGGCCGCTACTCCATAATTCCCGTAAGAGACTTCTACAAAAAGGTGATTCCTTCGGTTACTTACGGATCAGACGCCATGCCCAACCTTCCGCCAGAGCTATGGCCAAAATTGGAAGCCCTATTCTGGAGGAAAATCCTTGGCCTCCCAAAATCGACTCCGATAGCACCGCTCAGGAGAGAACTTGGTCTTTTATCTCTGGGAACCTTGGTCGCGTTGAACAGTGTCCTACTTTATAGGAAATGCATCATGCCAGGGACCCCATATGCCTATCGCCTGATAAAACAGGAACTCAAACTGAAATCATGCAACTCGCTCTTGAAATGGGAATCAAACATGCTTGCCCTTCTACATTCAGCCGAAAGCAGTAAGGAAGAGCTGATAACCAACCCAGTAAAAACTTCCAAAAAAATCAAGGAGTGGGATTGGATCCAAACTACAGAAACAGCAAATAAATACAAACTTACCAGCCACCTCCTTTCTTTAAGAAACAGGATACACTGCAAACCTACCTCTAACTTTTCCCAAGTAGAGCAGCCCGCCTCTACTTTCTGAAAATTCGCCTAAACCTCCTAGAGACAAACGAAATTCTGGCAATTAGAGGATTATCGAATACAAACCGATGCCGTTACTGCAGATCCCCTACAAAAAAAGAAACGATTCGCCATCTTCTGCTGAACTGCCCCAAGACAAGAGAAAATCGTCGTACCTACCTGAAGAACAACATCTCTGACTTCTCATCGTTAGACGAGGAAAATTGTTGGAACAAGTTGATTGCAGGCGACAAGCCAGGCTGGGCTCTAGCCACGGTAAACATTATGCAATATATCATCAACTTGATGCGTCCCTTGGAGTCATAGCCGACCGTTGCTCTTCTATCGATCCCTTCGGCAAAGGGCCGATACAAGCCAGGCCTCTGTACACCCGGTTCTCTTGCTGGCCCAGAGCCGTTTGCCGGTACGCCGTACGCTCCAACAGTAGTCGTTTGTTTTCTTTTGGCATAGGACGGTCGACTTCCTCTTTTTCCTCGCCCATAACGAGCACCTTCATCTACTTGAACTAGACAGAATTTGAAATCATTTAAACGGATCTCCAGTCCTTTTCGTTTTGTAAAAAAATCCGAAGTGATTAAACACAAAAAAAAAAGGCAGACAGGGTTTCCAACCGGGATGAGTGAAGGGGGGGGGCTGTGGGGAGGGGGCACTGTTAAGCCAGCACGCGATGTAGACGTGTGTTGTAGAGCTGTGCCAAGGCCTAAAAGATTCTGCAATATTGTGCTAGCTGGACCATTAAATCGTGCCATTCTGCCTAGTGTATCATGTGCGGGAGAGATCCTGGAGCCTGCCACTGGGCATTTGGTGGAAATCGTCCACGGATTTCTTGCAGTTTGCGCACGTGGGCTGGGGTGGCCACCATGGGGATCCAGAGCAGATACAGTGATGGCGCGGACAGCCCGCGTTGAGGATTGGCTGCAGGGTCCGGCTGACACTTGGTGGTCCCCGTTTGGACGAGCATTACTCCCAGCTGCAGGTTGGAGGAGGAGCCTGTGCGCCCTGGGTTGGCCTGCTGGCGACAGAGGCCGCATCGCTGAATTGGGCTACACTGCTCGGAATCCTGTGACACACTTGTGGATTCTTGCTCTGGGTGGCGGGTGAGATCTGAGACACCTGCATTTAAGGCTGCACTTGTGGGCTCGTCCGACCTCCGAATACACCCACCCCCTGTCTTTCTTTCCTTTGCAAGCCCTCACGGCCATGCCACAGTGACCAGATACTGAGGCTCAGGGGAGGATACTGAGCCTCAGGGGGACGTCCAGTCTTCCCACCGTACGTCTGACTCCTCCAGCGCCCCAGGACCGAAGTGCTTTTGGTGTCTACTTTCACTCTTTATACACTCTGGTACTGCCATGTTGCAGAATCAGGTCTGGTGATCGCCCCCCTCGCACAGTGTTGCGGGCTTGTCTGACCAGACCACGACCCTCAAGAGTTTGAAAGAGCATTATCCTTGGGCACATAGTCGAGGTATACACCCGGCGACAGCCATTATGGTCCAAGATGAGCTGAAGAAGGTGTCTACTCGAAACAAGATGGACCAATACACACCGGCCGCCGGGTCTCCTCCATCAGAAGCCAAGACACCAAACACAGAGATCCCTCCGGGTGCCCTGCCATTGGTTGATGTCATGTCTGCTTTTGCAGACTCCAGGAACTCCATGGAGGGAAAGATCGACAGGCTCAACTCCGATATCTCACTTCTTCACCACGACTTGCACAAATTGACGTCCAGAGTGGGTGAGGTAGAGCAACAAATTTCACACACTCTTCGTGCATTGGATCGCCGCCTGTCCACAGCTACCCAGATGATCAGGGCCCTTGAGGACTGTAAGGAAACCATGGCATCAACAGTAAGACTGACGAAAGTAACCACAGTGCAATGGTGTTTATTGAACCACAAGAAAAGGTATGCTAAACGCCTTTCTAAATCTATAGATGGTTGCAAGCTACGACAATCAAATGGCGCAATCCTAGTGGTGCCTTTTGACAAAATAAAAGGGCGTATACTAAAAACAACTATGGGCAATCCTTACCTCTAAATACAAATAGTGTGGGAAATAATGTTATGAAAAAGAAAGTATACAAAATGATGTTAGGTTTTCAGGCCGTTGGCCTCCCTTGCCCATGTTTTTAGCATGGGATAGGGCGGTTCACTTGAGCATAGCACAGTCTCTTGCTTGGTCAGCACATAGTTACAGTTCACTCATCAGCATCAGGGCCTGCGGAGCGTAAGTCTCCTTGCTTCTCAAAAGTCTCTTCACTCAAAGGGCCTGATGCAACCAAATACATTTTTTTTCCCTTTAGATTTTCACAAGTATTCACATCAGGCGATTCATTATCCACCCTGGATCCCCCTCAACTGGGCTCAGATACTATTGCAATACATTTCCACACAAGCGTCCCTCTGCAGGGCTCGAGCCTGTCTTTCGCTTTAGCATACAATGTTCGTAGCTACTTCCTTTTCGGGTGACTCACGGTTCACCCCGGATCCCCTTCTTCCGGGCTCAGATCCCTTCTACGCAATTAGTGTCATGAATTACCAACTTTGTCCCTTCTGGTCGGCCTGATTATGCTGGCGATGCATTAGGCGTCCATCTTTCCATTCAACATGGCCGCTGCCTCTGGGAAACACCATAGTGCGGTCTAGTCTTCAGGAATCGTGTACTACCTGTCATGTGATAAGCACCACACTCAAACCTTTCGGCGCGTCTCAACGCTCGGTGGTTTTTGGCTGTGCTCAGCACTACCCTTGTGTTTTCCCTTCCGATTCCTTCCCGGTTGTGTCGCCTTTGCTTAACAATGTTTCCTTGTTCCTTTCCAGCTTCGCTTCTGATCCGCATATCCGCCCTCTATCTTCTCTTGCCTTCTTGCTTGCTACTGCTACTTTTCTTGGCTGCTCTGTGCCCTCTGAAAAGTACCGCGTACCGGTAGTGGATTCCTGTCTCGCTGCCCCCCAAGCCGCGTGATTACTGCCTTGGTGTCCTCTGTGTGCTTACCCTTCCTGGTTCCTTTTGTCCCTGGAATCATACCACCTCATCGAACTTCGCTAACAGAACACCTGCAAACTACTTGGTTCTGGGCAGTCGCCCCGGGTGCTCACCTACCTGGGTCTCAGACAACAGGGTGGCATCTGGGGAGACTCACCCATAGCTTCACGAGAACCACCAAGAAAAAGGAGCAGCCCCTCGTCACAAGAAGAGCAAACTGGTGAGCCCTGAATCCATCGAACAGTTTGAGATGCCGGAAGACTACTGCAACAGCTAAAATGGATCCCTCTCTCCAGGATCTTCTGCGTGGTATGCAGAAGTATCCACTGAAGTTCAGAATCTTAAGGCAGAGAACACAGCCCTGAGACAGCTTGTCTGATCCAGGGACTCCGTGTTCCAGGAGAGCACCTCAATGGGAGGCATTGTGGAGAAGTACGATGGTGCTCCCAAGACTTTGCGCTCCTTTTTAGATTCCTGTATGGTGCAATTCACCGTCAATCCCTACTATTTCTCCACCCACAGGGCCATGGTTGGATTCTTAGTCTCGCGCCTCGTGACCAATGCCCTTTCCTGGGCTACACCCTTGGATGCTGCCGGAGATCCTCTGTTTGATAACTACGACTGGTTTCTCATGGCGTTCAAGACCATGTTTGACAGTCCTGATCCCGTTTATTCCGCCCAAGAGAAACTACTTGAAAGGCTGAGAAAAGAGGGGTTCGTAGCCCTCAGCAGAAACCCTCGCCTGTGTATGCCAATTCTCGAGATCTTACTCAGCCTCCACAAACAGAAGCGGAACCTATGCAGTTGGGTACCCTATGTGGCCCCTTGACTTCCCAGGAGAGCACCTGTCGGATGAATAACGGTCTGTGTATGTACTACGCATCAGACAAACACCTGGTCAGAAATTGCCTTCTAGCCCCGCCAAGGCGTTCGGGAAACTCCCGCTCCCGATCCTGAATGGAGCCAAGTCTCTGGAGACGGCTTCATGCTCCACATATTCAGCTTCCTTAGGTCCAGCACAAACATCCACATTGGTAATCCTTCAAGTGACCCTGGCACACCCGTACAGGAGAACCTCATCCGGTCCTGGCTCTAGTAGAATGCGGTGCGATGGGCATCTTGTTGGATGACGAGTGGGCTCAGCACCGCCAGATACCCCGCGAAACCAAGAACATGGTACAGGCCGTAGAAGGCATAGATGGTGGCCGTTGTCTTCTGGACTCGTCACTCTACAAACGGCGGAACTGCTGCTCGCTATTAACAACCACCAGGAGCTACTGCACTTTGACATCATAAAGGCAGCCCACTACCCGGTGGTTTTGGGTATGCCCTGGCTTCAACGTCCTAACCCTTACATTTACTGGGCAGCAGGGTCCTTGTTTTTGGGTTCTGAGTTCTGTCTTACTCCTACGTCCCATCCCCTTTCCTCCATACTTGCGGGACATTCCTCCGTCCTGTGGGACGGGACAGTCCTCTGTCCTGTGGGACGGGCATCCAAACATTTTTTTAGTCCTTCCTCTCTTTCTCCGCGGGGCCCGGCACGCGGCCGTAACCCTGCATCGCCATTCAGTCCTTTCCTCCGCTCATTCGGGACAGGACGCGCTTGTCATGATCACTGGGTGTCCCCCTAAATTAAATCCCAAGGTGTCTTGGACTGAGGCATATCGTTCTTGGAGCTTGGGTAGGAAGAACCATTTTAAAGCTATCCAGAGTTAAACACTTCCTCATTGTCCAACATGGCCTCCTGGTTGTTTCCCTGAAGAAATCAGTGTGGGTCTAGTTGTCTTGGTTGGTTCGGTATTTAAGCCCCTCCCCCTTGTGATTCTGTGCTTCGCGTCGATCTGCAGTTGCAGTGGACGCTTATCGCGGTTCAGCCTGCTGACTGAAAATTCCATGAAAAACATTTCTCTCAGAATTCACCGTCTTGCCACTACTTCCCTTTCATAGTTTATCTATAGTTCGCAGTACACAGTTATATTCCATTTGGGTCCTGTGGTTCCTTGTTTATTCCTGTCACCATTCCTGTAAGAACACTTGCTCACGTTGCTGGGAGTTCCATGCCTTGTCAACACTGCCTCCTGTTTCATCTCACCGCAAGTATTAGCTTTGAAGTTCAAACGTGCGCACATTCTTTTCTTTATTATGTGCCGCGTGTGTAAACAGTATAAGTACAAACGCGCGCACATTTCTTTTGCATTTTCTGTGGTGCCGCGCGTGTGTGTGTGTGTGTTGAGAAGTTTTAAAGCATGCACATTCCTTGGAAGTTCCTTGATGTGCTGTGTGAGTTGTAGATTCAGAATTTCCCTGAATTCTCCTGAGTCCAACTGGAGCGCTTTAAACAGTATATGAGAGTTTTCAGATGTGAACACTAGATGACTTCCATTTGATAGTTTACATAGTTTGGCTCCGTGTGTTTAGGAACTTAGGGAAGTTCATAAGGTTCTAGTAGTTCATTCTCCTAACACAATTCCAAGGCTTTCCTAACTAGAGCTTTATTGGAGTTTGAGAGTACTTGCACAAAGATCTGTCATCTGTGCATGGTGAAATTCTAGTGCAAGTTATTTGATCACTTTCCATTTAGTGTCCGCAGTTTATGGTTAGTATGCAAGGTACTTCAGGTTCCAGGGGAGTTCTTAGCTTCAAATTTCTGCCACCCTTCATCTTACTTACATGGGATAAGTTCCATTTTCTCAACCCACTTGCTAGTCATTCATTACAAATCCCACTCTACAGAACAAGCGCCCCTGTGCAGAAGCAGGATGGAGAGCCCACCGTAAAAGGTAAAGAAAGTGACTTGGAGAGAGTATCAAAAGGTAACTCTCTTACAGTAGCTTCACCATTCTACAATTAGAATTGTTATTTTTTCTAAATTCAGATGACAGTTCGGAAAGGTAGCAGAGAAGTGAGGAAACAACGCTAACCAAGAAGAGTTTAAGTTCACCTCAGGAGTCTGTCCCCGCAGAGTTTCTATGGTAAGCGTCACAGCGCTTGCATCTGCGGAAGATCATCTTCCCCTTTTTCCTCTCTGGCTCTCGCTAGCGATCGTGTACTAGTCTGTCTGTCGTTCAAACTAGACTTTCCAGATTGTTCATCGTGTCACCAACGCTTTGCGAGGATGGATCCCCATCCTCTTTGTCTAGAGTGTTTGGGTTCGGACCACCGTTAGGACTCGTGTTTTTATTGCGATTCCCTTTTGGGACGGGCACTTCAATGTCGGTTGAAGCGGTGGGAGGAGGTGTTTCGATGTACTCCTCCTTCGCATTTTCAAGCGTTTATGGACGAAAAGAGGAAACGCCCGGTAAATTCTTTAGTTTTCAGAGCACCCCGGCCGGGAGATACCTTTCCGGGCTCTTCCTGAGCCGGGAGTAGCGTCAAGCGATCTGTCACCGGGGATTGCCCTGAGGTGCTTTCTGGGCCTAATAATTGTACCAGAGTTTTCTCCGAGGGTCTCCGTAAGCGGCCTGTGGATACCGGAGTACGCTCCGAGGCCCCTCCTGTGGGGGCTGCTTGTAGACCCAGTTCTACTGAGTCGTGGGGTAACGGAGCTCGCTCTGAGGCCTCGTTATCGGCTTCCCTCAAAAGTACTGGGGTGCGCCCCGAGGCGGCTGTTACCGGACCTGGGTCTGAGGTCCCTTTTACAGAGGCTAAAGTAACCAAAATTTCTGAGTGGCCTGGCAAGGTCTTATCGGTGAAAGTTGTTTCTCACCGTTCCCGCTCTTGTGGCGACGCCAGAACTGTTGAGGGGGCAAGGAGTGAAAGTTCTTCCTTTACCGGGGGCAAGGAGTGAAAGTTCTTCCTTTACCGGCAGTGCCGAGGTCCTTCCTGTGAAGGCTAATTTGGCTATTGGTTTGTCGCAAAAACATTCTAGGCCTCATAGTACCGGCTCAGCTGAGGTGCCTTATGTAAAGGCTAAAATCAAGACCCCTGATCCATCGACTGGGACCCCCTGCCTCACTTCCTCACGTGCCACAGTACCCCTCAGGTGATGGCAAAACGGCAGCCCTTCCCGCCACGACCACGGCGTCCAATTTGGGTGCTTCCCCTACAACTACGCCATCGGCCTCAGGTATAGGAGTTGGTTCTGTGGGTGAACATAAAATTCCTTGTGCGCATCCGTTTCGCCCAGTTTACGACTGGAATGCCGGGATGCCACTTCCGCACAATGTCTCGTTGCCTGTGGGTTCGACACCCTTGATATTTGTGGATACATCGGGGGATGGGCCTGTGTGGCAACCCTCCACTTTGCGTCCCTGGAATCATCATCATCCTCCTCCTCATGAGAGGCCTCCTCCGGTCTCCGGAGGACACTTTTTTTCGGCAAATTTCAGACGCTCATGCGTACCGACCCCATGAGAGAGTATTTCAAGGGTCTTTTTAGGAAGATATGCCTGTCTGTGCCTCCGGCTCCTCCGGTGGCTCCCCCGACCCTTCTGCCCTTGCCTCCATTGTCCCCTGTGGACAAGGCCTGACACGGTTCAGCAGGATCCTGACCTGTCGGATGATGCACAGGGCAATCAGGACAGCGAAGACCAGCCCCGCTCTATTAGAGCTTTTCATGACCGGGTACTGGACATGATCTGCCTATTGGATGTTACGGTGCCCGAGGCACCGGCTCCGCAGGAGGGTGTGCTTTCGGGGGCATTCACCCTGTCTCCTTCGAAGCGCACCGGCCTGTTCTTGCAGAAGGATGGTTTGGCCGAGGTCCGTAGGGTCTGGGGAAAAGCCACACTCTGGACTTTTTGTCAATAAGAAAATTGATGCGCGATACAGGCTGCATTCTTTGGAAGAGGTGGCCCTGTCATCTCGTCTGCCCCCCTCTCCACAGTGGTGTCTGCGGCCACTTTGCACTCCAGGCCTGCAGCATCCTCTTCTACGATGGCTACTCAGGTTCTGGGGAAGGAGGAAACGCTCCTCTACTCGCTTGGGAGGAAAATTTTCGCTAACTCGGCCTTGCAGCTCCAGCAGGCTAATGTGGAACTGGTGTTAGTGGGGGTGAATATGAAGATGTGGAAAGGTCTGTCGGGAGTTCGAGGAGTTCATTCCAGTCAAGAAGCTGGAAGACTTTAAGGCAGGATTGTCAGATGCCAGGGTCTTGTCCCTGCTCTGCTTGAGGCCTCATCTCATCACGTCGACATGTCGGCTCGGGGCCTTATGCTGGGAGTTGACACCGCTCAACAGGCGTGGTTGCATGCCACCAAGTTCTCAAAGGAGGTGCAGGACAAGTTGTTGGACCTGCCGTTTGACGGTAAGGAGCTTTTCCATTCCACAACTGATGTGGAGCTCACGAAAACGAAGGACAGCACTCAGACATCTAAGTCCTTGTCCGTCCTGGTTAAAACTCCTTTTAGGACCCAGAGACCGTTGTCGCAAAGCGGGCCCTCCTGGTTTGGGAGGATTCTAGACCGGAAATCCTGCAGAGTGGATACTCCTTTGGGTAATAACCGCCGGAGGCAGCAACGGACACAGTTTTTCTCCCGCTCCTCAGCCTTCTCCTCAGGTTCAGGTGGTAACACCACTGAAAAGCCTGCCAAATGAGGGTTCTCCGCGCTCGCACGAGACCCCAGTTGGAGGACGCATTGTGTCTCAGTAGGAGGCGTGGCAGACCATCACCGAGGACAGGTGGGTCTTGTCAGATGCTCGGGCGGACTTCCGCTTACCCTTACCCCACCCTTCAACCCTCCTTTCCAGCAGTCGGGATCGCCCTCCCTAAAAGCCAAGGTGCAGAAACTGCTGGACCTCAGAGCTGTGGAACCCGTTCCCCTTGGGGAGCGAGGGGAGGGCTTCTACTCCCAGCTGTTTACGGTGCCCAAACCCAGCCTGGCTGGCCTGTGCACCATCCTAGACCTTTCCCAGTTCAATCTTTTCCTACCCCAAGAGAAATTCAAGATGATCACGCCCAGCCAGATATGGTCCTCCTTGCAGATGGACGATTGGCTCAGCGTGGTGGATCTTCGGGATGCGTACATACATATTCTGATTTGGAATCCACACCGGAGATATCTCCGCTTCTCTGTGGGAGAGGAGCACTTCCAGTTTTGAGTGCTTCCTTTTGGCCTCAGCTTGGCACCGCGTGTCTTCACGAAGACGATGTTGGTGATCGCGGCCTATCTTCGTCTGCAGAGTATCGCTGTGTGTCTGTATTTGGACGACTGGCTTTTACGCAGCCCTTGCCCGTTGAAAGCCGCCTGCAATCTTCAGTCTCTCCTCCAGCTCCTATTCCAACTTGGGCTGTCAGTGAACTGGCGGAAATCTTCCATGACGGTCTCTCAGGACTCGACTGCAGAGTGTACCTGACCGGGGACAGATTGCAGATCTGTTGGCCACGTGTCAGATGTTTGTGCAGTCGGAGAGCATGTCGGCTTGGTGGTTCCAGAGGCTGCTGGGCCTCCTGGCCTCGTGCGTTTTTGGCACTTCCTCTTGCTCGTCTCAAGATGTGGCGGACTCAGATGGCTCTTAGCAGTTCTTGGCTTCAGGCTGTGGATCCAGACTCCTGATAACGATTCCGGCTTCCATGAGAGCTGACCTGGACTGGTGGTCATCTCTCAGCAACCTGTCGGTGGGGGCAGGTTTTCAGGACCCAGCCCCGATGATAAGGGTCACGACGGACTCCTCCCTTCTGGGGTGGGGTGCGACGTTGGATCTTCTTTAGGTCTCGGATCTCTGGTCGCCTCAGGACAAGCTCCTCCACGGAGCTTCTGGCGATCAAGGCGTTCAGATTGATCATTGCCAACAAGGTGGTCCGTATTCGCACGGACAATGTGGTGTTGATGTATTACATCAACAAGCAAGGGGGCACCAAGTCTCCCCCTCTCGTGGACCTGTCCATCTAGATTTGGGAATTGGCGGTTCGTCATGGGGTCTGGCTACTTGCAGTACACATCCTGGGCCACCTGAATGTCCCGGCAGATGCCCTCAGTCGGCGGACGATGGTCAGCTACGAGTGGGGGCTGAAGGCGGAGGTCCTCTCATGGATCTTCCTGCGCTGGGGCATTCCGGTAGTGGACCTCTTCGCTACGGCGGCAAACAAGAAGCTTCCTCTGTATGCCTCCAGAAACGGACTGGGAGCCTCCTCTCTGGGAGATGATCTCGAGATTCCATGGCACAGCATGAGGGCTTATGCCTTTGTGCCTCTGTCTCTAGTTCATCGGACGATTTGCAAATTGAAGAACTCTGTGAACTGTTCTCTTCTACTCATAGCCCCGTGGTGGCCGGCCAGGTTTTGGTTCTCAGAACTACAACACCTGTCAGTGAATCCACCGATCAGGTTACCAGTGACCCCTAATCTTCTTCACCAGGGGGAACAACAACTGTGGCACTTCCCCCCCCACCCCCCTCTCTGCCCCCCCACTCAGCTTGGCGGCATGGTGCCCGAGTTCAGGTCTTTAGAATAGCTTTGACTGTCTGCGTATAACATGCTCATTATTGAGGCAGCCAGAAAACCCTCAAGCTAGGTCCCGGTACAGAAGCAAATGGCTCAGGTTCTGTCATTGGTGTTTAAACAAGGAGCTGGACCCAAGAGGGCCTACAATTGACACGGTACTGTCCTTTTGTATCCCACTTAGCAGAGTCGGGTGTTCACGTTCTGTCATGTAGAACTCCTCTTTCGGCGGTTTCCGCCTACCTATTTACAGACCAGTGCTCTTACTCTCTGTTTAATCCAGTGGTTAAGAGACATTTTGCAGGCCTGACGCGCCTTTATCCTCCGATTCGTAGTCCGCACCCGGCGTGTGATCTAAATGTGGTCCTGGCGGTGTTGTGCCATAAACCTTTCGAACCAATGGCCACGGCGGACCTCAAGCACCTGTCATGGAAGGTATCCTTTTTGGTTGCTGTCACTTCAGCAAGGCGCGTGAGTGAGCGCCAGGCTTTGTCGGTGGAGCATCCCTTTTTCACAAGGATAAGGTGGTCCTACGGACAAATCCTGCTTTCCTGTCGAAGGTGGTCTCTGATTTCCGCCAGTCTGCTCTCCCTGCCGGTCTTTTTTCCGAACCTTGCTTCAGAGGTGGAAAGGATTCTGCATTGCCTGGATGTTAGAAGGGCTCTTAAGTTCTATCTGGACAGAACATCTGAATTTAGGAGCTCTTCTCAACTGTTCGTGACCTTTGGTAATCCACAAGGTAAGCAGGCCTCTAAGGCGACTATCTCCCGATGGATCGCTGCCTGCATTAGTCTTACACCGTCCAAGGGCTGAAGCCTCCAAAAGGTATTCATGCACACCTGGTGCGGGGCAAAGCAGCCGCTGTTGCCTTTCAAAAATAGACCATCACAAAGGCGGCTACTTGGGCCTCCCCATCGGGTTTTTATAAGCATTATTTTCTAGACCGGAGCTCAAGATCTGATGCTCAGTTTGTTCAGGCTGTGCTGAAGAACCTGTTTCAGTAAGGGTTTTTTTCCATCCACCCATAGTTCCTGTAAGGAGTGCTTGGGAATCTCCCATAAGTATGGAGGAAAGGGGACGGGTCGTAGGAGTATAACCAGGTTACTCACCGTAGTGACCACCTTACTCCTAGCCCATAGTCCCCTTTCCTCCATAGGCCCGCCCACCGTCCCCTCTAATAAGGTTCCTCTGTTATTGCTAAAAGGTCTCTGACCTAGCGATAGAAAAGAAACTGACCACAAAAGTGATGGGTGGAAGGTTTAGAATGAATCTAAACCACTGGCAATTGCTCTGGGAAACCTTCCACACCACCGTTTTTTAGCCCGTCTGCGCCATTGCAAAAGGGGACCAGCCTTGTGCAAATCAGTCGGCAGCTGCCGCCACCGAAGGTAGCAGCCCAGCCCGAACTGCTAGGCCAGGTCCCCTCTGCACAGAAAACCAAGCAACCCCAGACATGTTTCGGCCTTGTTGGACCTCCTCAGTGAGGTGCAGCCTGGTTCCCTGTGGCGCAGCGAGCAAGGGACCCACGTCTGGGCATACCCTCTCTCACAAGGAGAAACAAACTGACCACAAAAGTGATGGGTAGAAGGTTTAGAATGAATCTAAACCACTGGCAATTGCTCTGGGCAACCTTCCACACCACCGTTTTTTAGCCCGTCTGCGCCATTGCAAAAGCCTTTAGTAATGGCTTGGCAGGCTGAAAAACGATGGTCTGGAGGGTTGCCCAGAGCTTTGCCCGTGGTTATGATTAATTCAAAACCTTCCAGCCATCACCTTTCTGTTTTTCTAAAGTCACCCCGAGTGGGTCGGTATGCCCAGACGTGGGTCCCGAGTCTGCCGGGCCTAGAGACCCAAGCTACTCCTCACTGATGACGCCCAACAAGGCTGAAACATGTCTGGGGATGCTTGTGGTCTCGTGCAGAAGGGATGTGACCTAGCAGTCCGGGCTGGACTGCCCCTTTTGGGGTAGGACCAAGCCTGATTTGCAAATGGTTTTTCCCCTTCTGTAATGGCTTGGCAGGCTGAAAAACGATTGTCTGGAGGGTTGCCCAGAGCTTTGCCCGTGGTTATGATTAATTCAAAACCTTCCAGCCATCACCTTTCTGTTTTGCTAGCGATAGAAAAGGACTGATGTGCGGGGTGGAGCTGAGATGGGCGGGGTTACGGCCGCATGCCGGGCCCTGCATAGAAAGAGAGGAAGGACTAAATATTTTTGAAAAACTTTTGGGTGCTTTTACAAAGCGCTCCGGTCCTGTCCCACAGGACGGAGGAATGTCCCATAAGTATGGAGGAAAGGGGACTACTACGGTGAGAAGCAACTTATGGTGTTCACTAACAACGAACAGCATGACAAGCATCAAGTCACAATTTCTCACCTCAAATCAGGTGCCAGAGGCCTACCAGCAGTAGTTTTCTGATGCGTTTTCTACGGACATAGTGCAGACCCTACCTCCTCATAGACCGGAAGATTGCGCCATCGAAACAGATAAGGAAGCGGTAATACCCTTCTGCTGAATGTTTGTTCTGTCAGAGCCCGAGAAGAGAGCCCTCCGAGAATACTTGGTTATCAATCTGGTGAACGGTACTAACCGTCCTTCTAAGTCACCTGCAGGCGCCTCGGTGCCTTTCTTGGGTACAAAAAAACAGGACTACAGAGGCCTAAACCAATTTACTCTGAAGGATTGATACCCATTGCCCCTCATTGCAGACTTCCTGGAAGCCCTGAGAGGAGCAATGCTGTTCACCAAGCTAGATCTGAGAGGGGCTTACCACTTGCTTCGCATAAGGGAGGGCGATGAGTGGAAGACCGCGTTTAGAACACACTTTGATCACTTTAAATACCCAGTGATGCCGTTCTGTCCGTCTAACGCCCCCGCTGTCTTTCAGCGCTTCATGGACTGAGTTTTCTCAGACAGGTTGTCCTTGTTTGTTATCTATCTAGAAGACATTCTGGTATACTCGAAAGAACCAGACTTGCATCAAGAACACGTCGCCAGAGTTCTGCAACACCTGACGGAACATCGCTTGTTTGCCAAGCCAGAAAAATGTACATTCCACGTTTCCACAGTGATACCTGGGATTCATCATTAGTCCTCAGGGAATAGCCATGGACCCCTCCAAAGTTCACGCCATCACCTCCTGGCCTGCTCCTTCCTCAGTGAACAGATCCAGTAATTCCTGGGCCTAGCGAATTTCTATAGAAAATTCATCCTTGCCTTTGCATCCATTGTACAGCCGATTGTTTCTCTGTTGAAGAAAGATGCACCCTTCAAATGGTCATCTGCTCAGGAGTCGGCTTTTAAAATTCTGAAGCATACGTTTACGCAAGAACCCATCTTGAGTCAACCAGACGTGTCCAAACCCTTCCTGGTGGAGACTGATGCCTCGGAGTATGCTATTGGGGCGGTGTTGAAACAAAAACAAGAGGATGAGCTTGGACACCCCATCGCATACCTCTCCCGTACATTGAACCCTGGTGAAGTACACTATTTCGTCCTCGAGAAGGAGCTCCTAGCCATCCGTCAAGCCTTTACTGAGTGGCACCATCTTCTTCCGGGAGCCAGGTACCCAGTACAGGTACAGACCAGTCATAGGAATTTACAGGTGCTTCAGTTCATGGAATGCAGGAATAGTTGACAAGCATGCTGGGCATTCTTTTTTTGCCCAATTTCAGTTTAGCATCACATATTCCTGGCCCATCCAATGTCATCGCCGACGCTCTATCCAGGTGACGGGACTATGTTCCAGAGGGACCGCTTCCCCCTTCCAGGGATGTTTTCAGATGAAGTAGTCCTTGCTCAGGTCGACATGCTCCTGGACAGGATTAGTCTGGAAACTCCAACTTCGGATATTTGGAAGGACTACATCAGCACCAATCCATGGGCCTTGTCTTCCAAGGATGGATTCCTCTTCCAAGATGATGCCTTGGTGATTCTCGCTGTTTCTGCGTGGGAAAGAGCAATGCACCTGTCATGACACCACCTTCTCTGGTCACTGAGGAATAAGAGCCACCCTTCAAACCGTCAAGAGACAATTCTGGTGACCGAGGATGCATCAAGATGTGCAGGCTTACATCCAGGGGTGTGCTGTTTGCACTCAAATCAAATGCGACCATAGGAGGCAAGCAGGTCAGAGGGGGATGGAGCTATAGATAGTAAAGTTGAGGTATTGTTGACTGAGTTTGGCTAGTGTTTCTTTAGGTCTCATGATGATGATCTCGGTTTTATCTCCGTTGAGGCACAACCCATTTGCTGCCATCCATGCATGGATGGTAGTGTAGATTTGGAGGAGGGCTGCAGCGTCTTGGTCGTAAGTGCCTGAGAGTGGTAGGAGGACCTGTGTATCATCGGCATAGTTGGTATAAGCTATGCCGAGAGAGTCTAGTCTGTCAAAGAGCGGTTTTGTGAGCAGGTTGTATAAAGCGGGGGCTGTGCAGTAATCTTGGGAAACTCCGCTTTGGATGGTGGAGGGAGTTGCGTTTTCCCAGTCTGAGAAGACCTTCATGGCTCTACCCTCAAGAAAAGATGTGATCCAAGTGGAGGATTTATTGGTGAAGTGAGCAGCATGAGTGAGGTGGGATGTGAGGGTTTTATGATCCACCAGGTCAAAGGCAGCCAAAAGATCCAAGAGTAGGAGGAGTGCCGGTTTGCCTTTTGTCCATGATTGTGGTTATTTGATTTTTATGGTCCAGAGGGGCGGTTTCTGTGTTGTGGCCTTTGCGGAAGCCTGATGCCTTTTGCAGAGAATGGTGTAGGCTTCCAGGAAATGTTGGATCTGATTATGGGCTGCTTTATCAGGAATTGTGGGGAGAAATCGAACAGTGGTAATGGGGCGGTAGTTGTTAGGGGAGGAGGGATCTAGGGATTATTTTTTGGAAAGAGGGCAGACCTAGGCTTCTTTGAGGCTAGATGGGACAGGACCTGTTTTGAAGGAAGCATTAATGAATGAGTGATGAGGAGCCAGGTAGTCGGCACATTCTTTGATGTTGGGGGTGGGAGGGACAAATGTCTCCTTTGAATGTTGAGGGTCTAAGCTGTTGGATGAGTTCAAGGACTTCGGATTCTGAGACGTCATGAAATGAGAAGAGAGGGTTAGGGGGAGATTGGGATTGGGTTGGGCAAGGGAGGGTGGTCAATCTTGGGTAGGGCCTTTAATTGAGCCTGCATTTTCTCTTGGAGTAACAACATTTCTTTAGTGTATGAGTTGGCCCTAAGGTTGAAAGAGTTAGATTTAGCTTTGAATGTGGCTTCTTTATATTGCGAAGATATTCTTTTGAAGTCTTCCTTGATGGAGGCACTAGGCTTGGCTTGCCAGTTGGTTAAGGCATTGTGTTTACATGTATGCGGAGCAAGTCATTCATCTGTGAACCAAGAGTTGCTGTGCATAGATCTTTTTTCTTTCTTGGATTCAATTGGGGGTATAGTGTTGATCGCTTTGGTGAGGGTGTTGGTGTAGATGTCTGCGAGCATGTTGGGGTCACTCAAGTTCAGCGACTTCCAGGAAGGGAAGAAGGCTGTCCTTTGTTAGTTGTTTTTGAGCTTCTGACTTTTGCTGGGGTGGGGGGGGCATAGGTGAGAGCTTTAGTGGTGGGAGTGGTGCGGATGGAGAATTGGATGCAGTTATGGTCAGTCCATGGGTAGGCAGAGTTGGAGATGAGTGAGGTAGACGAGTTGTGATCTGCCATCCAGTCGAATTCCTTTACATCTTATAGGTGAACTGAAAGTAATAGAAACAAACAAAACCTGTGACCGTTTGTCCTCTCCTCTCCCATTCCCTTTCTATACACACACACACACCCAAGCCTAGGCAAGGTAACTATAGTTCATATTGTTCAAGTCTAAGTTGAGCACTGAAAAAAGGGATTGCTTCTACAAAACTGAGCGTTACACTGTTTTCTCAATGCTGATAGCATGGAGTCATGTAAATACATGCATTAAAGTACAAAATAAAACATATAAAAACCTCATCCAATTCTATGACAAGACAGGAGGCTCACATTATGCTTTAATACTGCCATATCAGCACTTCAAAACCTGAACTTTAACTTAAATTTGATTATTTTTTTTTCTCTTGCATGTCATTGAAAAATAAATCAGTTCAAAGTTTATAATCCGCAAACATTCAACAAGAGTCCAGGGAACTACCACTCCCATGATCCTTAGGCCCTCTGCAGCCTTGACCTCCATCTCTCCACCTATCAGTGCACAGCTTGGGGTATAAGCACCTTCTGCTCGACCCGACCGGTCAAGTGCACCCGCTGATAGAAGCGGGCACGTTACAGTTGATAGCATGCAAAGTTTCATGAGAAGATGGCAATTGCTAGGATTTTTGGAGCTTGCTGCAGATTGTATCTGAGACTCCTGGGAGCCTTCCGCCATTAGGAGCTATAGCACCGCTTGGAACAGTTGGACACTGTGGTGTGAAGAACACGGTTTGGATCCTGTTTCAGCTCCTCTAGTGCAAGTCCTCAATTTCCTTGCTTCGAGGTTTCAGGAAGGTTGTGCATACAGAACGATGGGAGTTTACAGATCTGCGATTTCAGCAGGTCACAACAAAGTAGAAGGTAGTGCCATCGGAGAGTATCCTGAAGTTTTGCGGTTCCTTAAAGGTACTAAATTGAAGCGACCACCGAATCGAAGTACCTGGTTTTGTGGGATGTTGGAGATGTTTTTCGTCTATTTCTGAGGTGCCTGGAGAATGAGGCCTTATCCCGTTCTCAATTATTAGGGAAATTAGCTATGCTTCTATGCCTAGTGACGTGTCGGAGAGTATCAGACGTTAAGGTACTGGAGATAGATAGGAAGATTTCTTTTTTATCCAGAAGGAGCAGTATTTACTATCTCCAAAAGAACAAAGACTGACTCCAGAGTAATTTCTTACCCTTTTTTTTTTTACAGAGGATAAGAAGTTATGTGTAGCACAATGCATTAAAGATTACGAAGCTTCGACAGTCCAGTTTAGGCATCGTGGTGTAACCCAGTTGCTTATAGCGCACAGGAAGCGTCGCCATGTGGTAGCAACGGCGACGATTGCTAGATTGGTAAGAGAGGTCATGCAGTGGGCAGGGATAGACTTATCCTTATTTGGTGCTATGGCGTCTAGAGCATTTCCTGCAGGTGTTTCTCTTCAAGATATTATTAAATTGACAGATTGGTCCTCTCAGTCTACCTTTTCAAACCAGTGTCCGATATACCTAATGAGTGATAGCAAGCTTTGAACAAGCATAATGCAAGCCTTCCTGCGCCATCAGCGTGGGCAATCTTTATTAAAGAAGATGAACATAGGTTATGCCACAAAGCTCAGGTATTTGCAGCTAGCAATCTAAAAAAGCCTGCCCTAGGTATATAAATTCACAACAATTCAGGATTTGGCATCCGATGCCCTAAAGGTAGATACTTCGGAATTAGAAGCACAAAAGGATGATTGTAGTGTCAATTTATACCCCAAATAAAGACAAGGCAGAAATGAGGGCAGCTGGGAGCTATTTAGCTCCTGCTTGTATCCTAGGAGAGCCTGGTTAGCTTGGCTGCAACAGGTACCAGGATCTGCTTTTGTCTCCCAATTTCCTTCTGTGCATTTGGGACATGCTATAAATAAACATTGGGACACATTTATACAACATTTAAAGCATAAGGCCTGATAAATAATGGACGCAGTGTTATGTTTCCATCTATTGTGGAATTTTAGATTTGCGGAACGCTATGCACATGTTCTGCGTTCCCCAGTAATAACTCCTGGTCGGTGGCTAATGCTGGCTACCAGGAGCTACTTTTAGTTCCGCCTTATCCAATCGTAATTTTCATCCCTGCTTGGGCGCAAGCTTTACAAAACCAGAGTACGGCTACCTTGTTATATATTGGGGAGCTAATTTGCAGTAGCTAGTTCCGGTTGTTAAACTGGGTCAGTAGGATCACTGTGTAGAGGGAGAGGTAAACCGTATTCAATTTGCTTAGTTTGGAGACTACGTCAAGGTGTTCACATTCTCATTTCAAATGCAGCATGCCTCAATTAGCTCACTTAACTGGTGAGTTACATGGTGTTTTGTACATGTTTTGAACTAGCCATTGTGCCAGGGAGCAGGTGAGGTTTGTTGCTGGCTAGTAGCTTGCAACTTGGAATTTATCAGGCTGAATTACTTTCATATTTATTTTTTATTTGAGAACAGTTCACAAGAAGCAGGTGGGCCTAATTGCCCTTCTCCTAGTATACACACGCAAAACAAACTTATGCTTGTACATAACAAATCTACCTAGTTGGTTCTTGGCAGATTTACATTTTCAGCAATTTGTCTGGGAATTAGTTCTCCAATTCTGCCTTTCCGAGAGCCTGATTTTATTCAGTTGGATTGCTGCTGTTTCAGGAACCCAGCAAGTGTGCTGGACATCTGGGAGTCCACTTGCTGCTACCAAAGCACCTCCCCACACTCCTGGCATGGTCCTCGCTAACTCTTATTTCAGGGGATGTTGGCTCACAGCTGTTTTGGCACATTCTTGTGTTGCACCTGCGAGCATCTCATTGGAAATTACTTCTTTTCAAATTCTCAGTGCCCACCCACCTACGCAGGAATATCTACCTTCTCGGACACTGGTGCTACGGACCAGTTGGCATTACAGGACTGAACTGCTTCTCTGGAAATGACGGACAGTATCCATCCATGCACCAACATACACTATTCAAGTTACTGTGGATAATCTGTGTAACCATCAAAATGGATTTGTTTTCCCAACTAATGACAGAAGGATCTAAAAGCCATTCTTGGTATTTTGCCGAATTAAGTGCTCTGTCATCTGTTAGGCAGAAACCTGTGCCGTTCCCTTAGGGGAACTGCAAAAGATTTAGGACTACAGGTGGTTGGCAGTAAACCCAATTGGTATCAGTCTGTACCACCAAGATTTACCTGGTAGCTGTGGCTGAGCAGTCAGACTTCTCTCAAGATGAGTTAGGCAGTATGCAGAGTATACACAATAGGTACAGAGACACAGTAGTACAAGCAAACACTGACCAGAGCTTTGGTGTAAAAGTATATAATTATTTATTTAAAGACACACTTGTAATTTACACCAGCACAAAAAGAGGTAAGTAAATTCAACACAGTCACTATTACTAGATGTACATCCCTTATTCCTTATCAGACAAGTCTTAGTTAACACCACTTATTTCCAGACAGAGGTGAGCGCTTAACTAAAGATGGCACTCCAATAAGTTAAGAAAAAGGGAGGGAAAAGGCAGAAATTAGGAAAAGCACACAGCACAATACTTTAGAAGCACCCAGCAAGGCAGGAAAGTCAAGTCTACTTGTGAGTAAAATGTTCAGAGGCCAGGTTCCCTCTTTGAGAGAACAGAACACCAATGTGCCCAAGATCACACAGTTTTAAAATTCTCAAAGTCTTGCAGGGAGTTCAGAAAAGAATTAAGTCAGCTCAGAAAAGTTCAGTTAGCCAGCCTAGGGCCAACCCAAGTGGTAAGTGGAAGCTTTAAGAGTCACCCCACACAGACCTTTGTGAGGGAGGCCAGGCAAACGCAGTACCTTCAAAGTGGAGAGGATCCTCCAGCAGGGGCAGTTGTTACTGGCAGCAGGTGCAAGTCACAGCGTCGTCCAGAGGAAGAGATGGTCTCGATGTGGAGGAAAGCTGAAGGTCGTTGCACTGCCAGGGAAGAAACAAGCCGCGGAGTTCTACGGTTAAAAGGTAAAACCCTTTTATTCGCGATGGTGGAAAAACCGTGGTATCCCAGTTGCCGGGGTGTTTGGCACAGGCAAGGCGGCCACCAGATGATCCGGGAAGGTGAAAAGACGGGCAAACTGGTTATTCCCATCAGTCAAAGGAAGAAAACTCTCCGGACTGGAGATCTCTGTCGTCGGGAAAAGTGGTGAGACGGTTCAGCAGGGCTCCACCGGTGGTGTCGTCGTTGCAGGTCAGCTCAGCTTCTCCCTCTTCGGATTCCTTAGGTCCTGCGGCGACTTCTGAAGTTCCAGTCCCCAAAGCCCTGCTTTTAAGCTGCAAACCCCCATTCATTCAGCCTAGCTGTCAATCAAACATGCTAAGTGGTGAGCCGGGCGGCTCACCACTTGGGCCAATCACACAAGAGTGCGACTTGAGTTGCCAAGGCAACTCAGTCCAGGGTGCCTAAACCCCCTCCCAAACACCCCCTGTGGTACCCAGACAGAGTGGCACCACTTTTGGAGGCTTCTGTGGAGAAGCCCGCCAAAAAGTGGAACAAAGGGCTCGACTTGAGTTGAAGTCACAGAAGCGAACACAAATGCCATTTTGGAACAGTTTTGGCAAAAAAATACCAACCGGTGATTTTATATTAATTTAATAAACCAGCAGTATGTTCGAGGCTATATTAAAAAGTGGTAGCCTTGAACAATGGGAAAATCCCATAGGAAAATATTTGCGGTCGAATATAAAAAGTAGTATCCACTGCCACCAGCCAAAACTCGATCAGGAGGGACGGAGACGTGCCCCTTCGAACAACAGACCCCGGGGCAATCGAATTGCCCGACCAGTACGTCCACAATATGATGGTTTGTACTGGTTTCTGTTCATAATTTGGGACTAGTAAAGCCAATGGTGACTTTACATGCCCTGGGAGACAGTAGTCAGTCCCAGGGTATGGAGTCTGTTTGGGGGTCGCTACGACACCCCTGGGTTACGGCACGGAGGGTGCTGTGTAACCCACATACCAAAAACACATGAAGCCCTATGGGCTTCATAAACACATTCAAAGTCAAAGGAACACCTCAAATCATGTCTAAGAGTGGGAGAAAAAGAGTCTCACTCTTAGCAGGAAAAAAACAGAAACCCTAAAAATCCAGCAAAGCTGCTGGGGGACTCTCTAGGTTTGGGAAATTAGCCTTTACAGAGAATTCTCCCTAACATCATCAAATAGAAGAAAATAGATTA
This sequence comes from Ambystoma mexicanum, assembly GCF_040938575.1. Taxonomy (NCBI): domain Eukaryota; kingdom Metazoa; phylum Chordata; class Amphibia; order Caudata; family Ambystomatidae; genus Ambystoma; species Ambystoma mexicanum. The sequence goes on along the minus strand of NC_090933.1, from coordinate 1,301,216,704 downwards.
ATGGTGCTGGTTGCAAGCAAACCAGATGTGAAACCGGGATTCAATCGAGTCCCTTCCCACAAAGTGTATATACTAATACTAAACTGGTGCTTGCCCTGAACTTTTGCATGTTATTCGCGTTGGATTTCATACTAATTTATTATTGTTTGTAAGGTTGACTTTATGCTCTTGACATAATTCAGATGCCATAATGCGCCCCGTTTCTATTTTCAATTCCAAAGGAGCAAGCAAAGTGTTCTTTAAACCTTTGCACTCTGAACGTCCTCATTTGAATCTATGCCAGTAAATGTACTACTTATGGGCTTGCTTTACTGCGTCTTTTATCTCTTGCTTATGCAGATTTATGTGATTTGTCTTGATCAGGAAAACATCACCGTCTGTTCTGGCTGAAAGGAAGTCTGTAAACATGAAGTTGTTGGAGAATTCAAGCTTTGAAGCGATTAACTCTCAGCTAACTGTAGAAACTGGAGATGCACACATCCTTGGCAGGTGAGCAAAGCCATTCCAGCCCTTCACTGCCTGCCTCAGAGCTTCATGCATTCCTAATGAAGGAATGCTATTTCTGAATGCCTGTGTGCCAAACTAGTATTTACACTCCTTTTTGATAATTTGGATAAGTACACCTTTGCTGTGCACCCACCTACATGGGATTAAGCTTAGACCATTAAGTGGTAAGGCAAGTATGTTTGTCATGGAGTCCATAAGGCCTCCCAGCCAGAGTGAACTACAATTGCAGTAAACATTTTCTTTTAAGATTGCCCCCCCACCACCCCTCTTTGTACCTGCTGTACCTGCTTAATGTCCTTTTTTTTTTAAAAAAAAGTCACCAATCTCCCTCTGGGAGGTCCTAACCACCCTCCCCTGAGAATTTGAAGACCACTGCCCTAAAGTCTCCTCAATTCGTCGTCTTCTTAACCTGTCCGTAGGTTTTGATACAGTTAATGCACTCCAAGTTTGCGATATTTCATGTGCAAATAGTTTAGTCCCCTCTGCATCAAACACAATCCTAACTGAAAGGCAATCCAATTCCGAAGTAGAGTGGAGCCTATTGCTCAGATGTACTTCCAATGCTGGCGCACGCAGTAATGGAGATGGGCAAACCGGGGTCTCTTCAGGGGTCTGTAGCAGCTCAGGAAGGTGGGTGAGGTGATGCAGAATAAGTTCCCACTATTCGCGGAGGGTCTCCCCAACAGGGCAGAGCAGGTTCCAGAGTTCGGGAATAGTTTGCATTAGCAGTGGAAAGGAGAGGGGCCCCAGAGGCCACTCGTGCGTAAAAATGGTTGGATGCGCTAGGGGCCACCGGTTAGGGTTGCAATTACTCAAAGCTCTGCGGCTTTTTCAGCAACAAAGTTACAGCTTTGATTCCCAAACAGGACAGTGGTGATTTCTCCGCTTCTGGTGGATGGATCATGCCAGTTCCGCTGTATCAGGCTTCAGTGCACAGAGGACCACAGCTGCAATTAACTTGCAAAGTTCGTCACCAGGGCTGGGCGACATGGTAACCGCGTATACTCCGGTTTGGGCACACTCACTTTACTCCAGACCTGGGAACGCCAAGTGTATGAAATTCGGTGTGAGTGCAGTGAACACAGAGCATGCAGTGTACCAAGTTTTAAGGGTCTCCTCAACGGCGACAGTGACGGAGCAAAGCTCCTGCGCAAGCTGGTCTGCCCACTGGTTGGCCCAGGGACATTCCAAAAAGGCGTACTTGCAGGCTTTGATGAAGGTGCCGAGAATAGTTGGTCCCACTATGCCAGTGGGTCAAAGCGTCTTCCCAGACCTTCAAGGACGACCAGATGCAGAGGGGGTCCCACGGGACGACAGCGGGCTTAGGGTGCCAAACCTTCCAGGGCGGTCACCAGCGGTTCCTCGACTCGGCTTCTTAGTTGATATGGGTGTTTGGAGCGAAGAGGACCCAATGGGAGATCTGCTCACATACATGTATACCATACGTGGTCCAATCATGGACCACAGTGATCCCAGGCATTCACAGCACACCATACTCTCTGGCACCCAGGATGTGTATTGGAACTAGACAGTCCAGCCCACATCCTGGGGGCGCACACTCCAGGCATGCAGAACCCTGCAAAAGCTTGGCGCTTCATGGGAAAATGCATGCCCAAATAAGGACTGACCCTAGTTGGCTCGATCTGGGGAAGGTGAAGGGGCAAGATGGCCAAAGGACAGGACACAGAACCTTGTGGCATGGCCATTTTGGAGCCAGGCCAATTATTCGTGCCAACGCAGTAATCACTGTTTACCTGGCAGGAAAGGGTTAAAAATACATATAAAAGATAAGCTGCCACCAGCCCTGTCCAAGGCACATCTGCATTTATCCTAAAAATGATCCTTAGAGTATATAGGGCCTTTAGAAATTACAGGAAGACACAAGTGCATTGTACTGTAAGGTACTTTGTGCACTTGCAACATGTTGCAGAAAAGTTGCAACACTGACAAGGACTAAAGGAAACAGTCTCCCATGTCAGTTTCCCCATAAGAAGTGAGCGAAAAGCTGAGGGGTGTGCAGCAGAAGGCTGTGCTCCTCTGGTAAAGTCAGACTATGTTGTTTAAACAAAGAAAACGTTGGGGGGGGGGTACACAACTGGAGGGGAAAATTGCACATTAAATGGAAATCTTTCCAACAGTCTACTTTCCACCATTTTATTCCCCTTAACAGAAAACTACTCCATGCCTACCTTGAGGTTTCCTTTACTCCGGTGCTTTGAGTAATTTAGAATGGGTTTCTGATTAAATACTCTTATCTTTATTCAACTATGTCCGTAAGCAGTCAAAGGGATATACTAGTTACTCCATCTGTAAGTCCAAGGCATGTCAATTAGGATGTCCATGTAAAAATCAAATGGAGAAATGTCTGCATCATCACTTATTTTTTTTACATATATATAATAATGCTTGGGAAGAAAGTCTCCCCACTCTGCTCTCCCCCTCCCCCCGCCTATATTTTCGAAAAATGTCCCGAAACTTGGCAAAAATATCAGTAAAAAGGATGCAGACTTTTCTTTTTCTTGCAACTATTTCTACGGATACCGTCACTTAATGCGCTGCTGTGATCATTCCCTTCTTGATGGAGATCTGCCACCTAAGGTTATGGTGGGCTGGGTAGAACTCACAGCATAGGAGCACAGTGTTATTTGGTTCAAGTTAACCGTCTCTACACCCCACCCCGCCCTCCCTTTTCACTTCCCACTTTCTTTTCCCATGCATTAAGCAATTCATTCTTGGCAGCTGACTTGGACTACTCTGTTCTCTCCCTTGTTACTAAGGTCTGCTTGAGCACATCTCAAGTCAGTCACACAACCACACACCATATTTAGCAGCAGGTACTGTGAGGGGTCACAAATGGGAGGCAGACACAAAGTGGTAATATTCTTCCCTTTATGTTAATAAAATGGCGTTTGGATGAAGGTCTAATTTTCCCTATCCTAGCGCGAATGTCCCTTCCTAAAGCAGGCCAACCTTGTGTCCAAACTAAATCTGACCCTCACACTATACAAGCAAAAAGTGCAAAGTAAATGTTTTTAAGTTCAACTCAACAGAAATGTGCAAAATCTCAAACATATACAGACAAAACAATCCTTGTGTCCAGGGGTTAGTTCCCTTTCACTGGATTGTTTCAGGAAAACTGTTCACAATGTTCTGTCAAGACCAGTCTCTTGAAGCCAGCACAAATGTCTTTTACCTAATACTTTCCTCGGCATCACTTCAGCCGTCGACCCGCAGAGAAGAGGGCAGGAGCCTTCCCTCCCAGACCTTCGCTCAGCTCTCCTAGTGAGGAGTTCCACGAGCCCCAGAAGTATAACGGTGAGATTGCAAGCCGCAACGCAATGCTGCGAAATAATTTTGAAATTGCACCATTAGGGAGGCTGTATTGCAGCATCCCTAGAAGCCTTTTTATTTACTTGGCCTCACTGAATCACCATTGTGTGCAATGTGCATAATGGCCGCGCCTTGCTTCGTCCACTAGGTGGATCCGACTGCATCTACAGCCACTGATTGGCTTGCAGCACCTTCATCCACCAACAGTCATCACCGGCAGGCGGAAGCCGGCCGTTGTTGAGAACCGTGAACATGGGCATGTCTGGGCCGTTCCGCGGCTGCAGGATGCCTCATGCTGTTCCCATGTCTATCACATTGGCCTCCATTACAGGATAAAAAAAGCTGCTCAACTGCCTCCCTGCTAAGATCCCGCTAGCCACCAGCCACCACAACTCTACCGGCCGAACGCTGCCATCTCGAACAGCTCTGATCTGATCACTCTTTTCCCTATGCCTAGAGCATTCTGTGGTCTATGTGAAATGCCAGCTCTTGACTCTTTATGCACACTCATCGTTACTCCATATTGTCAACGTTGCCGCTGCCACTAGGCAACCTGAAATCCTACGACCAGCTGTCCCACTAAATTAGCACTGCCTTCCTCACAAATACCCGAAGCATGTTTTGACGCCTATTGCAACTAGATGCAAGCGCTTAATTATCCTGCCCAGGGCGCTCTTATTACATGGTCCTGTGTCTACATGTACATTCTACACACGTAGGGACTATCTGTTTAAAGCAGAGACCTCTTTGCACCTCACTTACCATTTTGCTACGTCAGTACGGCCTTATCCGGCAGTATGCCTTGATTACCTCTCCGTTCATGTATTTGCACAATTAGCCCGCAATATTGTTTACACCAAATGTGCTTGTGTTTATTTGACCGCCTTGAGTGCCAGATTGCCTTGTTTGCCTCAACCCTCATGTACTTGTACAATTAGCCCACAACACTGTTCTCACCAATTGTGCTGGTTTTTGCTGCTTTTATCCATCGCATGCACAACCTGTCTCAAAATTGTTTTGCATCACTCTCCTTTGCAATCAGCTGCAGCTGACGTTAATACCATGCATACAGTTTACTACTAAACTGTCTAATTGTACTATATTTTACAGCTATAGTGCTGCCAAATGCCCTAGCTCTCTGTTAGGCTGTCCTGGTTTTGGGTTTGTTTAGACTATCTCCTATCCTCATGGCCTCACTACGTAGAGTCACACTCACTATGGCTACCAACCTACCACTGTTCCACTCGATCGCACCTACCAGTTTCTTACATCGGCCTCTCCCGACATCAAAGGAGCTCTCAGCAATGCACGGTCGATGGTAGCTCACGCACAGGACATCTCTGATCTTATCCCAACCAACCACTTAGGGCTGGGCCTCAGTGATGGCCAGGATGTCTATCACTAGACCTCCCTGAGGGTTACACTATCATAAGGTCGGAAAGAGACATTAGTAAAGGAGGGTGAGTAGCTTTCATAGCTAAAACCCACTTTGGTCTTACAGCCGTTGCCCATGTCGTCCTCCCCTCTGCGGAACTATTGTCAGTTAAACTACCTATTTCAGCAACCCGAACGATCCTACAGTCATCAAGGAAGTAGCTAAAGACTTAGCCCCATTCATTGCCTCTGTGATTAACTCCTCCGTACCCAACTATGTCAAGGAGGCTTGGGTTATGTCCCTCCTAAAGAATACAAACCTAGACCCCAACATACCGACCAATTATAGGCCCAGCACCACTGCCCCCTTCCTCCTTAAAAATTCTCGATAGAGTGGCCTACATACAAATTCAAAAACACCTGGAGGATAATAACCTTTTAGGTCTCCGCCAATCCGGGTTCAGACCTAGACATGGCACGGAAACAGCCCTTCTGGACTTCAAAATCCAGATGGATGAAGACAAAGGCAACTTAGCCATCCTCTTACTACTGGATCTCTCTGCCGCGCTTGATCTTCTCGATCTCACAGAACACCTGACCTCTGCCGCTGCCTTCTCCACAAACGCCTCCAATTGGATACAATATTTTGTCTCAAACCGTACAGCCAGAGTCTTTGCACCTTCAGCATCCGCGGAGCCAGACCCCATCTACTGCCTTGTACCTCAGGGCTCGTGCGTCTCCGCGATGCTCCACAACATCTTCACAAAGCTCTGCTTTGACCATATTGATAACATGGGTGTCACCTACACTAATTACGTAGATAGTTTCTCATTACACTCACTGGTTGCTATGAAAATGATTCTAAACTGATCTACCTGGAAATTCAGGTGTGGATGGCTGCTCACAGCCTATGTCTTAATGATAAGACGGAGCTCTTGATCATTGGATCCTAAGCACGTCTTAACAGACTTGACACTACCTGTGCGTGACAGAATTTCGCTCCCCACCTTAGTTATCACACATAAATGTCTGTCCAATACTGCCCCTCAATACCTGACTGACATTCTCTAGACACCATTCCGCCAGTCTACTAGATCTCTATACTTGCACTGCCTCAATATCCCAAGTACACATTAAAAACGACTGGAGGCTCGAGCTTCCCAGTTCTGGCCGCCAAATGTTGGAAGTCTCTCCCTCTTAACATCAGAGCTGAACCTTCTTTCTGGTCATTCAGAGCTATAGTAAAAAACTAGCTCTTTGACAAAAAACACTAAAAGGGCCCAGGTAACTCGCGTTCCCAGCCGGCAGTAACTTTTGTTGCCAAACTTCTGCAATTATAACTTCTGCCATAATGTATTACTATCTCTCTCTGGTGTTGTAATCCAAAATGTAACCGCTGGTGACAACTCTATGCTCTGTGCGCTCATATTTATTATAATGTATGATATGTATTCTAACGTAATGCGACCAATCTGTAACCTTTGGCCGTCAGGCGTGACTTTTTTGGATGCTTCCTGTATGTTTCTGTAACACCTACATAAGCTGAAGCGCCCACTTACCCCAGGCTTAGGCGGGCTCTATAAATAATAAAACCTAACTAAAACTAACAAACTAACAAACAATGGGTGGAATATGGCAGAGAGGAACTCTCTCCTAGTATTTCAGAATGGCAAAAAAAGCCTGTTCCACGATACTTGTAGGAATACAGCAAAGGAAAGTCTTAGTCTTTCATACTTTTCACGATGGCTAAACAAATATCCTTTCTTCAATAGTGATGCAAATTTGCCAAAAGGCAAGTCTTAAGTTTCTGGTTGACAAAATGTTCAATTGAAATAACAACTTAATATGAACAAGTCTCTCTTTAACACAGCAGTTCGATGTGAGTTTTCTTGGTACACGCTCCTGCCAGAAAATCTCTCAACTGAAGTTATCCTGGTTTACTGGTTTGTTCATACTCTGTCTGTCAACCTTTCTCTCAATCTCTCTTGGCTCTTGTCAATGCTTGTTCCAAGTTTCATCCAACTGACATCTCCTGTCAGGTGAATTGTACCATGTTTGCCTTCTCTTTTCAGTTCGATTTGGTTGGTAATTGAAAATGCTTTCCAAACATTCTTTAATGTGTTTGTACGTCCCGGGGCCCCCTAGGCTACTAGGCTGACTCAGCGGTTCACCATGCGGCTGCTGTGATGTGCTTGCAAGGTGCCGGCTTCCCCTTCTGGGCATAGTCTCATTGGGTCCCTGCATCGGCTCTTGTGACATTAGCCGCCAGGACCTGCTTCGCTCTGCAGGACTGCTTCTCCGACAGCTCTGCTGCCCACTGTTCTCTTTCTCTTCCCCGTACTTCCTCTTCTCTGGCCTTCCTCTTCTGCAGTTCCCCACACAGCCAATCTGCTCCTGTCCTCCCCACGACTCTTTGTAATATTTCCTCTGACACCGGTCTCGCTTCCTGCTCCATGTGTTCTGCAGCCTTCCATTTCTCTCCTTCATTCTCCTTGCTACAGGTGAGCTGTGGATTTTGTAAGGGAGAATTTTCATTTATGTGCTAATTCCCTTCAACCATAGAGACCCCTGGCTCTTTTGCTGGACATTGAGTGAGACCTTTTTCTCACTCTCTCGTGTTTGTACCTGATTTGGATGTTATGTTTTCATTGTTTTTGGAATCTGACAAACTCCATAGGAATCTGTTTTTTGTATGGTGACACAGCACCTTCAGTGCAGTATCACTGAGAAAGCCTTTAGATTTCTCTTAAGGTGAACTACCTTTTCTTGTGTGAACTACAGTTCCCAAGAATAGTAAAGTGAAATTGACTTTGGGTCCGGCACCCCTCATCTTCTGTTGATTGCTGGGGGGTTACTTAGTAGCCCCTTATCCTACTTTCTCATATAACATTTCTATGTTACCCTCACTTCTTTTTAAATGGCTGGTGACAGTGGTTTACTTTTTCCTACTATTGTGCTTTTCTACCGCAGGCTGTACCCCCAGTTGCAGTACAGCACCCATGGGTGACCATTTTGTCAAAACGGCCCCTGTCTTCTTTTTTCGCCATTTTCTGTTTGTGAGGTCTTTCTTGGCTTTTACTCTGTGCGTTGAGACAGGGTTGATCCATTTGTTTGTCTTGCCTTTTGCGGGCTTCAACCCTGAAGCCTGCCCCTGACTTCAGTGTGTCTGGAAGGACAAGATGTGAGGGAGGGCCCCGCATCTCCCCTGTCCTTTGTCTCTAGGAATGCCAGAATGCAACTAGTCCTGATTGGCTGGCAGGCTGTCCTTTCAGGACAACCACCCTGCTGTGTGATCGACAGCCTAGGCTGTACATGAATGGGAGAAACCTGCTTAAAAGGGAAGGGTTTTGGGACTACAGGCTGAGTCGACAACTGGGAGAAACACCAGACGAAGAAACCACAAACAAAGCTTGCTCCTCCTTTTTCACCTCGACAGCAAAGCTCCGGACGGAACGACTTCTATCCTTGGGTTAGTGGGACCAACTAACCCCGACACTAACTCCACTGGACGACCATAGCCGACTTGCTGTTCTTCTCCATTGCTGCGAGAGCCCAGTGTCCGGGGTCGAGTGTCCGGGGTCGAGTGCAACATCTGCCACGGAATGAATCCGGCTAGAAGCACCAGCAGTCTCTTAACGACCCTCCAGAAACAGGACCTCCAGAACCAGACCGTGCAGGACCGAGGGAGTGAAGGAAGTCCAAACGTTGTCGGACATCCACATCGGTGCTTTTTGCTAAGCGCTGAAACCGCAAAGTCCAGCTGAACTGAAAAGAGCCAGTAGCTGCCGACGACCTGCCCGAGTACTGCCTGGTTCCTGAGCCTCAGTCGTGGGGACACGAGAGGGAAGAGGTCTGGAGGACTCCTGCTGCATTAGTCCGGAAGGTCGTCGGCAGCTACGGACTCTTTGATTCAGTGGCACTTTGCGGTTTCAGTGCTTCGCAAACAGCACTGATGCAGAACAAATCTCTGGTTGGACTTTCCTTGCTCCCTCGGTCCTGGACTCTGTTGAGGTGACTCTGGATGGAGATTTCCTGCTTCTAGAGTGTCCTTGGGAGGCTCCTGGAGCTTTTTGGCCTGATTCGTTCTACGGCAGATGTTGCACTCTGTTATGGACATTCAACCCCTGACATTGGGCTTCTGCAGCAACCGAGAGGCACAGCAAGTCGGGGGTTGTGCCAATGTGGTGTTTGTCTCGGGTTTGGTTGGTCCCATTAACCTCAGGGAAGAAGCATTCCCTTCCGGAGCTTCTGTCGATTCAAAAAAGGAGATCAGCACAGCAGCAGGGCTTCACCAGTACGTCGAGGTCCAGGAGGTTGCAGTGGGCTTCTCTTCACAATTTCTGCTTTGGATTTTTCTTCCAGTGGTTAACTCTGCCTCTAGTCCCAAAACCCTCGCCCTTTAAGCAAGGTTTCCCATTCACGCACAGCCTAGGCTGTTGATCACACAGGCTGTTTCGTCCAGGCACTCCTAGAGACAAAGGACAGGGGAGTTTCAGGGACCTCCCTCACTTCCTGCCCTTCCAGACACACTGGAGCCAGAGACGGGTTTCAGGACCGAAGCCCGCCAAAGGCAAAACAAACAAAGGGCTCAAACCTGGCTTGGCGCGCAGAGTAAAACCCAAGAAAGACCTCACAAACAGAAAATGGCTAAAGACCACCGGGCACATTGTCACAAAATGGTCACACATGGGCGCTGTACTGCAGGTAAGGGTCCAGCATGCGGTAGAAAATAACAATGGTAGGAAACGTAAACCACTGCCACCAGCCGTTTAAAGCAGTGAGGGTAACCTATAAAATGTTATATGAGTAGGGAGGATAAAGGGCTACTAAGTAACCCCCCAGCACTCCACATAAGATGGTTTGTGCTGGACCTACAAATATAAAAGGGTAAGTAAAGTCAATTTCACTTTATTATTCTTGAGAACAGTAGTTCATACAAGAAAGGGTATTTAAAATTTATGAGCAATCTAACAGATTTCTCTGTGACACTGCACTAAAGGTGCTGTGTGTCACCATACAAAACGTAGATGCCTGTGGAGTTTGTCAGACTCCAAAAACAGTGGAAACACATAATCCAAATCGGGTCACAACACCTGAGCGAGTAAAAGGTTTCACTCACGCCAGGGTTAAAATTAAAAGGTTCCAGTCCAGCAAAAGAGCTGGGGGTCTCTAAGGTTGAAGGGAATTAGCACAGAATTGAGCATTCTCCCTAACGGGGGATTATTCCTCCTTGTCCCTAGGTGAGTGGAAATCTTTTTTCCCTCTCACTTAGTCTTTAACTCTTTTTACGGGTGACCTTTTCCTGTCTCTCAATAGTGTGTAATTGGAGCTTCCCTTTGTAATTTTTCTTTAAGGTACTTGGGTGAACTACTGTTCCCAAGGGGTAAAGAGGGATTTTCATCCCCTTTATGTTTTATAAAGTGAGCAGCACACCCCCCTTATGTGGAGTGTTAGGGGGATACAACATGCCCTTTCTTACCTGGTATAATTTTTGTTACAATTGCAAGTTTACTTGATTGGCTGGTGGCAGTGTAACTATTATGACTTTGTCATTACTTGCAGTCTGTTAAATCAGCCTCGGTAATGCACAAAAGGGCCACCATTGTGCTGGAATGGTGGACTTTTTTTTTCCCCCATTTCTCGTGTTTCTGAGGTCTTCACCTGTCATTCTAGGTGGGAACGACCTCAGTGTAAGTTTTGTCTTCAGCAGCAATGCTTTGGATTCCCTGCCGAGGCTCCAGAGTGTCTGAGAAGGCAGGGAGGAGTCCAACACTCTGCAGCCTTTTGTCTTCCACCTTGCCTGAAAGGAACCAGTTCCCAGTGGGGGCCTGGCTGTCCTATTTGGACAGCCAGACCGCTCCTTCTGTAAACCGCAGTTTGCAGAAGTTGTGCTGTAGTTCCTGATAAATACTCCAATCCTGGAAGCTGCTGGCAAGTCGACCACCGGAGCTGTATCCAAAGAGGCAGATGAAGAAAAGACATCTCTAGCAATTTCCGGCAACCGGAGAGCCTGCTGTGTAACCGGAGCCTGATATAACTCTTCCTTCTTATCGACCTGGGGGTCCTGAAGGTGAAGACTCGTAGCCAGAGGCTCGTGAGATCCACTAGTCTCAAGAAGACCTGCATTTTGAGCCATCCCACGACGTGCTGTGACCTTGCTGGGCTGCAAACCGCTAATACCCTGGGAACTCCAGCCTGAGTGCGGTGCATGGAGTTCTCAAGGCCGAATCTAGCCGAAACTATGGTGGCCTCCTGCTGGACCTCCAGAGACACGATTCGAATCCCGGAAGTTCCCAACACGCCCCCCCCCCCCCCCCCAAGAGTGCAGAACCGAGTGAGTGAAGAGAATCTGATTGCCGATATTAGTTCATCTGGCTCCTGTAAAAAATCCCCAAATAATATACATTTCTGATGTTTGTTAATCTGCTTAGAATCACATGCTGTGCATAGGTCCGACATCCAGTGGTCACTGCGGAGTATTGCATTTTGTTTTTCGTAGTCGAAAAAGGGGACGTCGACAAGGCGTGTCTGTAACACTATCCCTATAGTGACGTGCGTTATACCCACAATCCCTCACGTGTCGAGGTCCCTCAGATTGTTTTTTTCCACCCAGCTTCTGGTCGCCGTACGCGGAGCTCCTAGAGAGACATTGCAAATACTTACTACGGACCTCGGTCCTTAATTATACTTATTATATTGTTAAAGATCCCTCCCCTCGACGTTAGCTGTGAAGCTGTTTCTCCGCCGAGCAAGTTTTCGACGGATGGGAAGAGACGGAGGAGATCCTTCGGCGCTGCCGAACACGTGGCCTGGCCTCGCCGGCCAACATACATTAGGGAGAGTGGGGGTTCGAACTTTTATCTTCTCTTTGAGAATGTCTTTCTTTCTCCCCTATCTTTCCCTTGGGGTTGTTATCACCAGTTATTATTGCCTCAGCTATGGAGAGGACACCTTTTAAGTTTTGCCCACGCTGTAGGGGCAAATACACTTGGAAGGACAAACACAAGCTCTGTAATCGTTGCTTGCCCCTCGATCATAAGGAGGACAGCTGCGCGGCCTGTAAGCTCTTGAAACCAAGAACTCTTAAAGAACGAAAAGTTAAGAGGTGGGCGGACTACGCTATGTCGAAGTCAGTTTCCTCACCCGCCGCCGCTGTTACAGAAAGTGACGAGGAGGGTGATAACTCGACGTCCGTTACGGAAGTCATTAACCCCCAGAAGGAGCGCTCACGCTCCTCGACGTCCGTCCCCGGCCCCGACGGGCTCGGCTCACGCCCTGCTTATGGGGATGAACACCCGGCGACAAGGACGCACATAGACCCCATAGGCCTAAGCACACAACCCATGGCTCTTCTTCGTCGAAGACGAAGGATCCATCCGCGCCGAAGGAGACGCAGGGCACTCCGGCATCTACCTCAGACCGTAAGGGTCTCAAGCCCCACCCGCAAACGCAGCCGCAACCAGCGATTGGGCTTTTATCAAACACGGGCGCTACCTCAAAATCATCCGACGTAACGCTCCATAGAGCGGCCGTCGAGGAACAACGCGTAACGCAGGCAACGTCGACACCAGAGCCCTCTACTGACAAACTCGTTGTCGAGAGCCTGGCGAGAATTGTTTCCGAAGACAAACGTAAGCGGACGACGAAACAAAGGTCGAATACCGCACAAAAAGCTATGGAAACGCCGAAAAAGCGCAAGAGTAGCCAGGAACTGCCCCCTTCATCTAAGGGCACTTCTGAACTACCGGAGGGCTTTTCAGAGGGTGACGGAAACCTTTCTTCGACGTTGTGGGAGGGTTCTAAGCGTTTTGAAGGTGAAGATACTGATTTCCCCCCTCTAGACTATTCAGGGGTCCCCCATGAGACCCTTGAAAGACTCCATTCTTGTATGGAGAAAATGGAAAGGTTTTTGGGAAGCCAAAACCCACCCACACCCAAAAGACCAAGAGCATGGCCCCAGGATGACCCCAGGGTCAAGATTCCTAGGCTGTTCCCCCTTCTACAGACGCATATGACCTCACTGAAGAGGAGCAATACCTCCAGGAAGATGAGTGTTTGGGTGGAGAGGAAGAACATGAGGAAGAGGGGTTTGAAGAAGATCCTTACACTAGTGCAGGAGCTTTTGAAGAAGATACAGCTACCTCGCAGCCCTGGCAATCCCCATCAGTGCAGCCTTGGCAATCCCCATCAGTGCACTCAGACCCTGATGTCTTTCACCCTTCTCCTCCCAAGGATTCACCTATTGGAAACACCTCTCCCATAGATGACCAACCTTCACTTAATGCACTATTGCGCAAGGCAGCAGCGCATTTTGAAATAGACACAGGGGAGACTCTTCCTGACATAGACTTTGTAGAGAAAGTTATTAAAGAAAAAGCCCCTGTTAGTCAGTCTATTCCGCTCCTGGCTTCTATAAAGAGAAGAATAACTCCTTCCCTTTCCAATCCGGCCTTAGTCAGAGGGGTCAACCCTCGGATAGAAAAGCTCTTCAGCCCTTCGTCCTCTGACCCTTTGTACATCAGAGGACATTCTATTCCGGACTCCCTCGTAGTTACTAATACAAGAAAAAGAGCGGGGGTACCACTATCCACTAGTGAGGCACCACCTGACAAAGAGGGCAAGAAGCTCTATGCACTTGGGAAAAGAATCACGACCTCCGCCGCCTTCTCAACTAGGATTGCAAATAACAATTCCCTACTAACTAGCTACGCAGATGCACAGTGGAGCAAGCTGCGCAGCGAAGCAGAGGACGCACCAGAACCCCTGCGTTCACGCCTGTTAGCTATAATCTCAGAGGGAACTCTTGTAAACCAGGGCATCGTAAAGAACTCCTTAGATGCTGCAGAGACGGCTGGCCGTTCCCTGGTTCAGGGAATACTTCTCAAACGCCATGTCTGGCTGCGCAATTCGGGATTTAAGCCGGAAACCCAGGCTTCCCTGATAAATAAGCCCATAGAACAAACACATCTGTTTGGGAAAGCAGTTGATTACGCCCTAGAACATGCGAAGAAAGAGTTTGATACCATCAAGACTCTTGACCAAATTTCTAGGCCCCCTAACAGACGCAGCTATGGCAATAGACGCTCCTTTCGTGGCCAACGCCAGCAGCAAAACCAAAAGCAATTTTACTCTGCTACCAACTGGCCCTCTAACTAGGGTAACAACACCCAGTTCAGTCAAAGAGGCCAACGCCGTGGCAAAGGAAGAGGTCGCGGCTCCAGCCCCAAAGGTTCCACGCCCAATACCAACAAATGACCCGAAGATTCGGGTCCCCTCCCATGCATCACCGGTCGGGGGCCGGCTAACATCGTTCCTTTCAGCATGGGAGGGAATATCGTCAGACCGCTGGATATTATCCACCATAGCCCACGGATACTGCATCGAATTCAACGGTTCCCTGAAGTACAGACCCCCACCGAACCGACGCATGACACCGGAACACCTCACTATTCTTCTTCAAGAAGTAGAAGAGCTACTGAAAAAAGAAGCTATAGAGGCTGTCCCCCTATCTCAGGTAACAGAAGAAATTTATTCAGTGTACTTCCTTGTACCCAAAAAGGACTTAACCATGCGCCCTGTATTAGATCTGCGCCCAGCGAACAAGTTTGTCAAACCCCAAATGTTTCGTATGGTGACCTTGCAGGAAGTAATCCCACTGTTATCACAGGGGGATTACATGACAACACTAGACATGAAAGATGCATACTTTCATATTTTAATGTTGCCAGCGCACAGAAAATACCTCAGGTTCAAGATAGAGAACAAACACTACCAGTTCAGTGTACTACCCTTCGGGATAGCATCTGCACCAAGGGTATTCACGAAAGTACTGGCAGTGGCAGCGGCCCACCTGCGCAGGTTATCCATCCCGGTATACCCTTACCTCGACGACTGGCTCATAACAGGGGATTCTTACGAAAAATGCTTCTCCAATACCCAAAAGACCGTAGACCTTTTGTCCCAACTGGGCTTCTCCATCAACGAAAAGAAGTCCAGCTTAGACCCCAGCCAAATCAAACAATTCCTAGGGGCTCTAATTCGAACAAAGGACGGCCTCGTCTTCCCCTCCAACGAGAGGGTCCAAAACATGCTGTTTCAGATCCCCCATTATGTGGCAGGTCGAGAGGTGACGGTACGCAAAGCAATGCGCTTGCTAGGGATGATGGCGTCATGTATTTATTTGGTACCTCACGCGCGCCTGCGCCCAATGCAAGAGTGGCTCTACAGCCAGTGGTGTCAGGCCAGCGGACAATGGGACGATCTAGTGGTGGTCTCGCAGGCCTTGGTTCTCTCGCTACGGTGGTGGACAAAAGGAAACCTGTTATTAGGGAAAACTTTTGCCACATCCGCAGTGGAAGCCACTCTAACCACAGACGCATCCCTTACAGGATGGGGGGCTCACCTATCCCATCAGACTGCTCACGGAGTGTGGACCCCGAGCTTAGCATCCAAGCATATAAACCTGCTGGAACTACTAGCGGTGTTCAAAGCACTGAAAGCCTTTCAGGAACACTTACAAGGAAAGACAGTGATGGTCCTCACAGACAGCACCACAGCCATGTACTACCTCAACAAGCAAGGGGGCACTCACTCTCCAGGAGTGTCCAAGCTGTCCCAGAATATATGGAAGTGGGCTCTCAAACACATGTTCCTACTATCACAACATGTACCAGGGGAACTCAATCTGCTAGCAGACAAACTCAGCAGAGACTTCCCCCTGCCCGAAGAGTACGAATGGCAATTGCACGAAGACATCGTCTTAGACGTCTTCACGCAATGGGGATTCCCGGAAATAGACCTGTTCGCAACTCTGGAGAACTCACAATGCCAAAGTTATGCCTCCAGGTACCCCCAGAACCAGTCCAAGGGGAACGGTCTGTCGATTCAATGGTCAGGGAAATTTGTTTACGCCTTTCCCCCGACTCTCCTTCTCAACAAAGTGGTGCACAAGATGCACCAGGAGCAGGTAACAATGATACTAGTGGCCCCGATGTGGGCCCGGCAGCCATGGTTCGCTCACTTGATGGAGATGTCCCTATCTCCCCCAGTGAAACTTCCCTGCCCGTACAACATGCTGTCACAGGTCAAGGGCAGGACACTGCATCCATGCCCTCAGACCATGAACTTATCAGCCTGGCTCCTGAGATCATAGAATTTTGACATTTACAACTCCCGCAGAGATGTATGGACATCCTCAGGTATGCCAGAAAACCTAATACTCGCCACTGCTATTCTAGCAAGCGGAACCGATTTGTCATCTGGTGTAGAGGTAAGAGCATCAACCCGGTTGACTGCTCTCCCACTAACATTGTTCTGTACTTGACCCATTTACTGGATTCAGGTCTAGTCTTCAATTCCATTAAAGTCCACCTAGCCGCACTTTCTGCATACACCACTTCCCAACTTAAAGTGTCGTGGTGGAAGATACCAGTTATCAAGGCCTTCCTGGAGGGGGTAAAGGGAATACACCCTCCGATAGCTAACCCAGCTCCCGGATGGGACTTAAATGTGGTACTTTCTAGACTCATGGACCCTCCTTTCGAACCCATGCACAAGGCAACTCTTAAAGACCTCACTCTTAAGACTGCTTTCCTAATAGCTATCACCTCCATTAGGAGAGTAAGTGAACTACAGGCTCTTTCTGTACTAGACCCCTTCGTAACAGTTCACAAGGATAAGGTGGTTCTACGCACACACCCAAGGTTTGCACCAAAATTCATCTCGAAATTTCATGTAAACCAGTCAATAGAACTACCAACGTTCTTTCAAAACCCTTCCAGCTTGGGAGAAAAAAGTCTGCATACACTAGATGTATGCAGAGCTGTCATGTTCTACATGGAAAGAACCAGACCACTGAGAAAGACTAATCAGTTCTTTGTCTCTGTGGCAGCAGGAAGAGAAGGAGATGCAGTTTCAAAGTCCACTATATCTAGATGGATTGTTCAATGCATCACTCTCTGTTTCTCTCTTGCTAAGAGAGAACTACCCTTCAAGCCAAGGGCACATTCCACTCGAGGAACTGGGGCTTCCATAGCGTTCATTGCAAATGTTCCCCTTGAGTCCATCTGCAAAGCGGCTACCTGGAGTTCTGTGCACACCTTTACAAAACACTACTGTCTAGATGCACACTCTAGATCTGACTCCCAGGTGGGACAGGCAGTATTAAGACATCTTTTCTCTATTGTTCCTCATAACCCACTGCCAACTCCGGGTACTGCTCGCTAGTCTATGCACAGCATGTGATTCTAAGCAGATTAACAAACATCAGAAGACAATGCATTACTTACCGTAAAAGCATTTCTGATGGTTGTATCTGCTTAGATTCACATGCGCCCACCCTTCCTCCCCGCTCGGATGGAAGGAACATAGACATCCTTTTCTATATTTCTCTCTTTTATGTACTCACTCGCGTCTAGAAGGCTCCCTCAGGGCAGAAAAATACAAACAGAGGGACCTCGACGCGTGAGGGATTGTGGGTACAACGCATGTCACTATAGGGATAGTGTTACAGACACGCCTTGTCCACATCCCCTTTTTCGACTACGAAAAACAAAATGCTGGAAGGCTCCTTTGACGATTGATGCTGCAAGTTCCCTTCAAGTGACCAGAGTCCAGTTCTTTCGTCTCCAGACCAAGAATCCAGGGACCCGGTCCTGTGCTGCTGCTTCCACTCTGAAACTCTTCTTTTCTCATAAGGTACTGTGTTGGCTTGGGTAATACTTACTCCAAGTCTTGTGTGAATCCTGTGACACTGAGTGGATGATTCTTGTGGTTGGGAGTTTGTCCATACCACTTGCCTAGGCCTAATGCTGGTACACATTTAGGGAGCCTTCTCAGATGTCCCTGAACACTTTTAACTAACTCTGCTACTACTTACTTGTTTAAAAAGATATCCTTACTTGACTTTCCTGCAACTGAAACCTATCCTATCCTGGCCTACCTGCAGCTGGCTCCTAGACCACTAGGGCCCCTCTTCTGCCTCTCAGAAAACTTATGCTATAGACTAGGGAAG
The DNA here is from genome assembly GCF_040938575.1 of Ambystoma mexicanum. Classification (NCBI taxonomy): domain Eukaryota; kingdom Metazoa; phylum Chordata; class Amphibia; order Caudata; family Ambystomatidae; genus Ambystoma; species Ambystoma mexicanum. The sequence continues at coordinate 1,301,198,481 of NC_090933.1, read as the reverse complement.
ACCTTTATAGATAAGGATTCTGTCTTGAAAGTGCATAAGTACTTGTCAAGGAGTTTTTGTTGTAACTGAATCTATGCAATAGAAAAGTTACTAAGTGTAAAAACTATTACTTATCTTTATATACGTTGCGTTACATACTCTTATTAGTGTCCCACATTCTAAAAAGTTGTGTTGGTACTGTTTTCACATTGCTTAACTCTGAGTGTAAAAGCTTACCAATGGGGTTTACACATGTCATCTTTCTTAAAGGGTACCATTGGTTGTTGCTTCCCCTCATCTCCTTTATACAGACCTAAAACAGTCTAGAAGCTAAGCATGCCTTTTGAGGTGCTTGAAGCCTCTCTTAAAAGTATATAGTTCCTTACTTACTGTGAATAGGCCTGCTCATCTGAACTTGTTACACTGGGTTGTGCTTCCCCTGAAACTGATGAGAGCATTTCTAAAGTAGTCAGAGGGTAAATGACTACCTTGAAATACGTAGTATCCTTCTTAAAGTGTAATTGGGGTTTGCCTTCCTTGAATTGCTTAGTCCATTCTAAAATAGTTGAGTGTTTATACTTAACATTGCGTTGCTTAAAGCCTCTCCAGAAAGTAGATGAGTTACTTTACTAGCTCTGACCTGTGTTCTTAAAAGTAATACTAGTGGTGTAACTGTATTCATTCAGGGAAGAAGAAAGTTACCCTTGTTGCAAGGTATACTTGTAACAAGGTTGGTTTATTAAGTGATTTTCTATAACTGAGTGTCACTGCATGACTGACGGGGTCTACTACCCTTGATTACTGATTGTACTCTAAAAGTATATCTCACCTGGTCTTATTCACCAAGAATAGTATATTACTATCCTGAATGTATAACCTTGGGTCTCATTCACCTTAACTTACTTCTTGCTCCTCTCAATAAGGTTATACCTTGGTTTGCATGACATACATAGGTATTCCATTTTTTTTTTTAATGATTGTATTTATATGAAGTAATAGTTCTTACTTAGCCAGAATTTATCTTTGCCTACTTGTATTGAAATAAACGCTTATTTTTACAATACATAGTGTTCCATTGGACCATATTTATGCTACTTTCTTTGTACCAAGATACTGCCCTCTCTCCCTCCTAAGATCAGCCTGGCTGCTCTACTCATGCTACCAAAACATTCTAAGGTGGTACAGTGGCGCTTGTGTACTGCCTCAGATATGGTTTTTATTCAGTCTAGTTAAGACTTTAGAAAAACTGTCCTTAACACCTTTTTTCAAAATCATGCTCTGTTAGGGCAGTGAAACCCTCTTGCACGCAGTGTGCAAACCACTGTCTAATATATCAAACATTGGCTCAATTATTTTGATTTTTAAAAAATTCGTACATTTCTTAAGTCCACTACATAATTGTAAACGTGCATACTTTTACTTTCCATTTTTAATTAATTTGATTGGTGAAGTCTTTCTTAAATATATTGTGCAATACTGCGTTGGCACGTCCTCTAGCCTTGCCACTATCATTTGAAGGATTTCATACCCAGATAGTCAATCGTGTTTTTACAGCAGGTCAACTAGATACATTCAACATCCATTTTGCCCACAAAGAATTTGAAATCCCTGAAAGTTAGGGTCATTGAAAACAATATCTAACATGGCCACTTTGCCAGAACACTCTTGCCTGCATACTAAAAATACACCATGCATTATGCAATGCCTATGAAAAAGCCATTAACTGTTGGCTTTCCAAGATTTGTTTTGCATTTTGACTGCTGACTTTAACCAAAGTAAATATTTATTCCATGATTCTTTTGTCTTTGTACACTTAGCATGACTTCAATAGTTGAAGGCTATATGTGAATATAAATTGCTTTTATCGTACACAGGATCGAGAGCTACTCGTGCAAGATGGCTGGTGACGACAAGCACATGTTCAAACAGTTCTGTCAGGATGGGCAACCCCATGTTCTGGAGGCCTTGTCCCCACCGCAAACCAGCGGGATAAGCCCCAACCGGTAAGGAGCCATAGGTTACCTGCTCAGTGCAGGAGTATCTGATTTTAACCATTCCTTTTACCATTGTGAATTTCAAAGTTTTGAGGAGCGGCAGAAAACATTGCCAGCATCTGATGCCAGATCACTCTTTTGGGGGCGATTGACTGGCATGTGGGTGAAAGTGATTGAACTCTTTTGTTCATGATTTAGATTTAGATTTTTAGAGCCATGTGCATTTACTGAAAAAGCAGTTCCCGGTCATAAACACTCATCGACAGCCGATTCGGACACCTCGGAGCGGCTGTCCGAATCGGTTTCTAAACAAACACAAAAAAAATACCACCACGTGCACCTACACAACCGTCTACAGAGCCCTTGTATAAGTCCCCACAAGGTAAAGGGTTTTTTGACCCAGAGGAGATTTCCCCTTCCTGAAGTTCCCAAAACAGGAACGTGGACAAAAGAAAAATTTGAAAAAACTATGGCCACAGTGTCTGATCTTGTAACAGTTCCGGAAAATCATGCCACTAAGCAAAACACTGCCCCCCCCCCCCCCCCCCCCAAAAGTCTCCTAGACGCTGTCCCTCTCCACCTCATGTCATCTATGAGGACACTTAGATGTTCTCCATTTGGTGGAAGACCAATGGAATCGGGATCTTTTGTAATGGGACACTGATCAAGGTAGTTGCCCTGCAACTCCCACTCCTTATTTGTTTATTCACATAGCAGCCCGTGGGCATCGTGGCGCTGGTTACAGTGGTTACTCATAGCTTAGTTACACACAAATACAGAACGGCGCAATGGCAATGATGCGCTCATTGCAGTGGATGGACATAGCCTAGGTGTATACAAAAATATACATTAAAAACTAGCATGCTGGTATAGCAATCCGAAGTATAGGACGTGAAAACGTGTAGTAGATGGTGGTACAGATAATGGGTGTGATGTAGTGGATACTCGTTGAAGAGGGCAGTTTTAAGGTTTTTTCAGCAGGCATGGAGGGACGTTTCGGCTCTGAGGGTGTTAGGGAGTGCGTTCCATAGCTTTGGGGCAAGATGAGGGAAGCCTATTCCTCCTGCCTTGGCCCTATTGATTCGGGGCACTGTGAGTTGGTTGGGGTACCCTAGTCTGGTGGGCCTTGTTGATAGTGTTCTGGATAGTGTCAGATAAGTATGAGGGTGCAGAGAAGTTGATGCATTTGTGGGTGGTAGAGAGTATTTTGAAAGTGATAGTCTTTGACTGGGAGCCAGTGGGCCTTTTTTCTTGCTTGTGTCATGTATTCTCTTTTAGGTATACTAAGAGCTGCTCTAAGAGTGTTGTTTTGGGTGGTTTGGAGTCTAGCTATGTTTTTCTTGGAGGTGCCGGCTCGGAGGGCATTGCAGTAATCCAATTTGGCTCCTATAGTGGCTCTGGCAATAGAGAGGCAGTTTTCCTTTGTTAGAAAAGGCTTTATAGCATTGAAGAGTTTAGTACTCGGTGCGGAGGCTGAGACAATGGCGCTAACTTGTTTGTCGATGGATAGTGTAGCATCAATGTGGACTCCAAGCGTTTTGACAGAGGATAGAACTGGGATGACACAGTTGTCGATACGGAAGTTGAGATGGATAGAACCTAGTTTGGCTAAAGTAGCCTTTTGACCAAGAATGTGGATTTCGGTTTTGTCCCCATTAAGGCAAAGCCCATTTGTGGCCATCCAGGCTTGGATTGTAGAGTAAATTTGCTGAAGGGTTGTAGCGTCTTGCTCATATATCCTAGTAAGGGGAAGGAGCACCTGGGTATCATCAGCATAGTTTGTGTACGTGATCCCAAGTGCATCCAGTTTATCAAAAAGAGGTTTTGTAAATAGATTTTCTGATGCTTGTTAATCTGCTTAGAATCAAATGCTGTGTATAGTCCGACATCAGTGGTCACTGCAGAGTATTGCATTTTGTTTTTCGTAGTCGAAAAGGGGACGTCGACATAGGCGTGTCTGTAATACTATCCCTATAGTGACGTGCAGTGTACCCACAATCCCTCACGCGTCGAGGTTCCTCAGATTGTTTTTTTCCGCCCAGATAGATGGAGGCGATCCTTCGGTGCTGCCGAACACGTGGCCCGGCCTCGCCGGCCTATACAGTAGGGAGAGTGGAGGTCGTGGGACATTTCTGTTTCTTTCTAAGAATGCCTTTCCTTTTCACCCCCCTTTCCTTCGGGGTCGTTATCATTTTTAACTGTATCCTCAGCTATGGAGTGGACTCCTTTTAGATTTTGCCCACGCTGCAAGGGCAAATTCACATGGAAGGATAAGCACAAGCGGTGTAACTGTTGCTTACCCCTCGACCACAACGAAAACGGCTGCGCGGCCTGTAAACTTCTTCGCCCAAAGACTTTAAAGGACCTCTAGGTCAAGAGGTGGGCAGCCTACGCTATGTCTAGAGCTGATTCCTCACCCGCCGCCGCCAAGTGTGACGAGGACAGTGATAACCCTACCTCCGTATCGGGGGTTGTAGACCTCTCTAGGGAGCGTACCCGCTCCTCAGCGTCTGTCCCCGCCCCCTACAAGTTCGGCTCACGCCCTACTTATGGGGATGAACACCCCGGCGACACTGACACACACAAAAAAACATACACACACACACACACAAGCCATGGCACTTCTTCGTCAAAGACGAAGAAAGCCCTAGCGCCAACGGAGACGCCAGGCCTACTGGCGACCTCTGCCGACCGTAAGGGTCGCAAGCCCTCCCGCCACCGCAGACGCGACTAACATCTTTTCTACCAGCATGGGAGGGAATATGGGAGGGAATAACAGACCGCTGGGTATTGTCAACTAAAGCCCGCGGTTACTGTATAGCATTCAGTCAGTCCCCCACGTACAGACCCCCAAGATGACAATGCCCATCACCGGAGCACCTTGCCATCCTTCTTCAAAAAGTTGAACTGCTACTAGAAAAAGGAGCAATGGAGGTCGTGCCTCTATCACAGGTAACGGAAGGTATTTTTTCAGTGTACTTCCTTCTACCCAAAAAGGACTTAACCATGCGCCCTGTATTAGATCTGCGCCCAGCAAACAAATTTGTCAAACCTCAAAAATTTCGTATGGTGACCTTACGTACTCACTCACGTCTAAGAAGGCTCCCTCAGGGCAGAATAAATACAATCAAAGGGACCTTGACGCGTGAGGGATTGGGGGTACACTTCACGTCACTATAGGGATAGTATTACAGACACACCTATGTCGACGTCCCCTTCGACTACGAAAAACAAAATGCAATACTCCTAAGTGACCACTGGATGTCGGACTATGCACAGCATGTGAATCTAAGCAGATACAATCATCAGAAATGCTTTTACGGTAAGTAATGCATGTCATACAGAGTAGGGGCTGTACAGGAACCCTGGGGTACACCCCAATGTATGATGGTGGGTTCTGCATTGGCTATGTTGGAGAACACTTTCATAGCTCTGCCTTCTATGAAGGTGACCCAGGTTTCTGCGTGATTGGAAAAGTGTGCAGCATGCGTGAGATGATTGGTGAGGGTGTTGTGGGCAACCAGATCAAATGCTGCTGCGGTCAAGGAGCAGGAGAAGGGCAGGCTTGCTCTTGTCGAGGATATGAATAATTTGTTTAAAGTCTAGTAAGGCAGTTTCAGTTCCGTGTCTTTTTAACCTGTATGACCCAGATGTTTTTGGCGATGATGATCCCCTACAGCATCCCAGGGACTCGTCGCCCATTGACGATAAACTCCATTTTAATAATCTGCTTAAAAGAGCAGCAGAGCATTTTCAGATCCAAACTCGGACTTCTTCTGACTCTGACTTCAACTCTATTAAAAAGAGAATTGCACCTTCTCTTCTCACACCGTCCCTCACCTGGGCAGTAAACCCTTGGGTTGAGAACATTTTGAAGCCGGCACCAACTGACCACTTATATATTGGGGTCATGTTACATCTGACCCACTAGTGGTCACTATCACTAGGAAGCGTGCTGGATTGCCACGGTCCATTACTGAGGCACCTCCTGACAAAGCATGCAAGAAGCTTTATGCTTTAGGCAAAAGAATCACTGCTTCAGCACCCTTTTCGGCACGTATTGCCAACAATACTACGCTGTACATAAGCTACAGCGATGTCCAGTGGGGGTTCCTCCAAAGGAACTTGACTGGTGTACTCAAACCATCCAAGTCCCAACTACTCAACATCATTAAAGAGGGTAGATGGGCCACCCATAACATTTTAAGGAACACTTTAGACTCTGCTGAAACTGCATGCAGAGTTCTTGCACAAGGAACTTTGTTGAAAAGGCACTCTTGGCTGCTTAATTCTGCTTTCAAACCAGAAACTCGGGCCACTTTACTAAACAAGCCTATTGAGGAATCCGTCCTATTTGGCAAAGCCGTCAATGAAGCTTTAGAGACCGCAAAGGAGCACGACAGCAAGTGACATTTCCATCAAGGTTCCCTCCCATGTATCACCAGTAGGAGGTTGTGGGTAAGATTTTGGTATTTATAATAAATCTTCCTGACCTGTGTCGACCACAGAACTTTTTGCTTTGACTAGGCAAGTAGTTCACCTTGCCTCTTGGTGAAAGGGAATCTTCCCCCCCCTCTCCCCCTCCCCCCTCACCTAGTCGTTTACTCTTTATATGGGTGACCTTTTTGTCTCTCCATAGTGTTAAGTTGAAGTTCTAGTGCCCTACAACATTTGGGCTTAGGCTGGGTTGCCCCTTTGGCTCTCCTTTTATTTTCTCTTTGAGGTACTTGGGTGAACTACTGTTCCCATTTTGTATAAGTGAGCCAACACCCCAAACCCCCCCACCTTATGTGGAGTGCTGGGGGGATACAATGTATCCCCTTTCTTACTTACCTGGTAACATTTTGTTAGAATTGCGATGAATGGCTGGTGGCAGTAGTTTTACCTTTATGACTTTGTCTTTATTACTCACTGGCTGTTAATTCAGCCTTGGTAATGCACTAAAATGGTGGGTTCCTTCTTTTTTTTTCGCCATTTCTTTTGTGCTTGCTTTTTCTGAGGTCTTCCACTGCCATTATAGGCAGGAACGACCTCATGGAAGTTTAGTCTTCGGCGGGAATCTGCTGGATTCCCCACCTAGGCTCCAGAGTGTCTGAGAAGGCAGGAAGCGAGGACGGAGTCCATAATTCTTCAGCCCTTGGTTCCTTTCAGGCAAGGTGAAAAACAAACTCCCATTGGGGGGCCGGCTGTCCTGATTGCCCCTTGCTGTAAAATTCAGGGAGAGAATGCAAAAGTTGTGCTGTAGTTCCTGTTAAATACTCTGATCCAGGTAGCGACTGACAAGTCAACCACTGGACCTGAATCCAAAGAGGAAGATGACAAACATGCGGCTGAGACCATTCCAGCGACCAGAGAGCCTGCTGTTACCTTTCCTTCCAAGCGAACCTGGGGACTGTAAACGGTGATCCCAACCCGGACCCTGGTGTGATCCACTAGGCGCGAGGATTTTGACCCAAACTGCATCGTGCTGCGACCTTACGGGACTTCAATACACCAATACCCTGGGTCCTCGAGCCATTGTGCGCTGCACGGTCTACCGAATTCCAAATTGAGCTGATACTTTGGTGTGTTTTTAGAATTGTGTTTATATATAATGTGATCGTACTTATTTACCTTGGTCTACTTGTATTTAAATAACCCCTTCATTTTTTAGTTTGTGTTTCTTTGCACCGTATGTATACCATTTCTTTGTACTGATTCTACAGCCCTCCCTCCCAAGATGAGCCTGGCTGCTCTTTCTATGCTACCATATACTCGGGTAGTACAGCCTTATACTAAGTCTTGAACTGTGGTTTTACTAAGCCGTTAGGCACCCATTGCCTTTGGAGCCACCCAGGGGGTGGACCAATGTGGGCGGATCACCTGAGTGAGGGGTCCTGTGGGAGTGGGTCTGGGACACCCAATGGTGAGACGCTGTATCCCCTCCCCCCCTTCAACACCTTTACCCCATCCTATTCATGGTATGTTCTGTGGTTCCAACTCTTACACCCTCCCCCCCCTTCCCTGCACGAACACCGAACACGGCAGAGATGGTATGAAAGACAAAGAACGAATCCCCAAGCATTACACCAAACATGTCCCGTTACAATAGTCGGGCAATTCGCCAATGGTTCACACCCGATTCCCATTGTTGTCCCCTATACGGATAAAAGGTGGAGCACAGCAACACAATCTGAGCGCGGAAAAGCACACGAAGGAGAGGTAGTTCTTCCGGGGCAGCAGCAAAGCGGGTGGAACAGTACAGCAGGCCGAGAGATAAAATCCAGGAGGGCAGAGACCCTGGACATCTCGGCGAATGATCTTTACCTTCCGAAACCCTTGACAGCTGCCTGTGGAAACCCGATGAAATAGAGCCCTGAATCCCGCATTGTGTGTAAAAGATACCTGCTGCTTTAGCCGAGTTGAGGAGGTGGAGCAGCCGCTATGGTATTATCCCTGACTCCTAGATCAAAGACGCAAACGTAGAAATCAACACAGCCAGTGAGTTAGAACGAACCGTGCGATGCCGGTCTGTGTTGAAGTTGAGATTGCAAGTGGCAACAAAGTATTGCAAGATTGAAGGTCATGTGTAGACTGGGAAGACGCGTTTGAAGTGAATTATCGTAAACACATCAAGGCCGTAATGAACTATGAAGAGGGCAGATGAGAAGTAATGCAGGCTAACGGAGTGGTCCGGCATAGTGAAAGTGCCCATTCGAAGGTCTCTGTTTAAACTTGTACCGGAAAAGGGGAAGGAAGATATAACGGTGTCAACTATTGAACATTGCAAGTGCCGAAAGGAAGTAAATGGCAATTGAAGTGGTCATACCGAGGTATTTGTAAAACCCCTAGCACATGCGAAAGTCTTCAATTGGAAACTGTGAAGGAAGATCTGAGCCTGACTGAGGGAGACATAGTGTGAATTGTGTAATTGGAGGTTTGTGAACTGAGAAAACAGGAAGGAAAGTGCTTAAATTGAACTTTTAAAAAGAAACTTTGTTTTTGAAGAAATAAGCAAGGCATCCTGCAAATAAGAGACTTAGTACGAGAAATAGACTCTTCATGGTTGGAGTACAGGAGACTGACACAGGTTTGTTCATTGCTTTTTTTAAAATAATAAAAGGGCTTGAAAAAAGCCTCACTAGCACTTAAATGCTGCAAACCCTACTAGAAGAGAAAATAAAATGTTTGTTGGCTGCTTTCCTGCAGCCTTTCTTCCCAGCCATCGCACCAACGTAATAAATCCAACTCTGTGTTCTCACGCAGTCCTACAATGTTACTAGTAAGGTACCGGGGTTATCCCTGAGGATCCTCGAATAGGGCCTCTAATTAAAACTGGCAAGATCAAGGGGCCTCACCCAGGGGCCCTGGCTGCAGGGTGTGACCCCAAGCCTTGCCACAAACAATCTTGTGGTCGTACCGATCCTGCTGAGGGGGCAAAGGAGGGCAAAGGCCCCAAGTCTTAAGTACCATCCCTGCTGAGGTTCCCTCACTGAGGTCTAATTCTTCAGCCGAATCCAAAGTGGCTCAAAAGCGCTCTAGATCTGCTAGTACCGAGGTTCCCTGTCACAAGGCTAAAATGGATATAAAAAGCCCCTGAAACCCCTGTGGTGACAATGGCCTCACTGAAACCTGTGACGCAGATTACATCAGGCAATTATAAAATGGCGGTTCAACCCAAGTGGTCTGAGGCAGCTATTTTGACGAGCTCTTTTACACCAAAGTTCTCATCGGCTGGTGCAGAGGGGCCTGTTTTTCAGACCGAGCAGCATTTTCCACGGAATGTGGACAATAGGAATCCTTTCTGCCCTCCAATGAATTGGCGTGCACGGTTTCTGCTGCCACTCAGTCTCGCGTCTGCTCCCTTAGATTATGTGGATCCAGTTGGAGGAGGGCCATCCTGGCAACCAGCCTCTTAACAATCCTAAGGGTATGCACCTAGTGTCCTCTACACATTCCTTTGCCTAGACCTTCCTCAGAGGCTGTATTTTTTGACAAATTCCAGGCCCTTATGCACTCTGACCCGATGAAGGCTTACTTTAAGGGACCTATTCAAAGAAAAGTATCCCGAGCCTCTCGAGCCGCAGCCTGCTCCTCCTACCCCTCAGCAAGTTTCGGTAGTGCCGCCCACACCTCTTTCGGTGGGGCCCCCTCCTACACTGCCATCACTTCCCCTACTTTCGCCATTGCTTAAGACGCCAATTGCGCAGACAAGTATGCCCACGGTGTCAGAGGTACCACGTGCTCCGGATTAGTTTTCTGTTCACACCATAGCTGACTAGGACCAGGATAGCGTAGACCCGCCCTGCTCTGTCAGAGCCTTTCATGACGGGGCCGTGGATATGAAGGCGTTGCTGGATATTCCAATACCCGAGCCTCTGGCTCTGCAAGAAGGTGTACTTTCAGGAGCCTTAACTCCTACGACGCAAGAGTGCACAGGCCTTTTCCTTCAAAAGGATGTTCTTGCTGAAGCCTGCAAGGTCTGGGAAAAACCTCATTCCGGACAGCATGTAAATGGGGAAATTGATGCTCGCTACACTCGACAGAAGACATACCCTTGACTGCATGTCCACTCCCCTCATCAACGGTGGTGGCAGCAGCTACGCTTCAGTCTAAGCCGTCCTCAACATCCTCTACGGCTGCCTCTCGGGTCCTGTCCAAAGAGGACAAACTTCTTGACGCCATTAGGGGAAAAAAAGTCTTTAACAATTCTGGTCTTCAGCTGCACCAGGCGAATACCGAAGTCCTTGCAGCGGCAAATCTCAAGCTGTGGAACGAGCTTTCAGAATTTCAGGAATGTATCCCCCAGGACAGGCTGGAAGATTTTAAAGTGGGCCTACCCGATGCTGCTGGAGGCCGTGGCCCATCATGTAGACACTTCTGCTCGGGGCCTTATGGTTGGAGTAGACCTCTCCCGCCGAGCGTGGTTGCATGCTAAAAAGTTCTCGAAGGAGGTTCAGGACAAAGTACTCTATCTTCCCTTCATAGCTAAAGGGCTGTTCCACTCCTCCACCAATGGGTAACTCAATAAAACAAAGGCAAGTAGGCAAACGGCTGTGTCGTTCCTTGCAAAACCCCCAGCTGGCGGTCTATACGCAGAGGTTGGGGACCCAGACAAGGTACTTCCCATGTTTCAGAGGGTTCCAGGAGCGTCGGGCATGCCGAGCAGGAGGTTCCTTTTGGTTCAACTCGTCGCAAGCAGCAAAGGCAAAGTGGCCGGTTTTCCTCTCATCCGCCTCCTCTTCGGCAACAGGTGGTCTCGCCGCTGACAAACGCTCCAAATTATTTTTTTCATCAGTCACACGACTCCGGTGGGAGGACGTATATCTTTGCATCAGGAAGTGTGGCAGACCATCACAGACTACTGATGGGTTTTGTCTGTGGCCGGGCGGGCTTCCCCTCGCCCCGCACTCATACCCACCCTCCTCTTCAGCAGACAGGGTCTCCCTCCCTCAGAGACAAAGTACAGAAACTTCTGAACCGTAGAGGGGTGGAACCTGTTCCCTTGCAGAAGCAAGGGAAGGAATATTACTCCCGTCTGTTTACAGTGCCAAACCCAACCAGGCTGGCCTGCGCACTATCCTCGACCTCTCCAACTTCAATCTGTTCCTACCCAAAGAGAAATTCAAGATGATCGCACCCAGCCAGATAAGGTCCTCTCTCTGGACGGGCGATTAGCTCAGTGTGGTAGATCTTTAGGATGCTTACATGCATATCCCGTTCTGGGGCCCACATCGTAAATACCTTTTGGTTTTCTGTGATGACGGAACACTTCCAATATCGAGTACTGCTGTTTGGTCTCAGCTCGGCACTGCGCGGCTTCACAAACCTATGGCAGTTATCACAGCGTTCCTCAGACTGCAGGGAGTTCATGTCTATCCATATTTGTAAGATTGGCTTCTGCAGAGTCCTTGCCCACAGGCTGCAACACAGTCACTCCTCCAGCTCCTGTTCCAACTGGGGCTGTCGAACTGGCAGAAATCGTCTGATGGTTGCTCAAGATCTGTCTAGTTTTTTGTTTGGATACTGTCAATGCCTGAGTGTTCCTAACGGAGTACAGAATTGCAGATTTATCAGCCCTCGGCTCCCTAGTATTCAGCAGAGTTAAGGCATTTGAAGCAGCAGTGTTGCCGTTTCAAACAGAAATGGCTCCTGCTGCCTAACCCTTCTACAAGACTGGCCTACATACAGGCACGGAGCAATTATCACATCTCTATAAGAACCCCGAAAGCTCAGTACTATGCTAATAGCATTTCAAATGCTTCCTGTGCATCTAAAGAGCTCTTTCATGTAGCTAAAGAGTTATCCACCCCTATTCAGTCTTCCTCTACTTCTACCTGTACCCAAGCCATTACAGTCGTATTACTGTTATTTTTCAGGAAACAGTTCGTGCAATACAGGGAACGTGCAGATAGATCTACCCTTGCTTCCTACCTGTCCGATTGAACAATGTTCGAATAAATTTAATTTAGATAGAGCAGCCATAATAACCATGCTTCCAGAAACTAAATTTGCTTCCCCGGTCGACCCCATTCCATTTTATATTCATGATCTCTCCTGGAGCTTGGTCCCCCTTCTTACTGAGGCATGTGAATACTCCTGCAGCACTGGATTTATTACTAAGGATCTCAAGCATGCTGTGATCTTGCCGCTGTTGAAGAAACCCCCTCTTGATCCGGCAGTGGCCATAAACTATCGTCCCTTCTTCCTCCAATGGCGAAGCTGCTGGAAACTATTGTCACTCCCCCCTCCCATCCCCGTTTGTCGGCCTACCTTGAGTCTAATAATGCTTCCATCCTCTGCAGGCTGGCTTTCACCCAGGGATGGGTACTGTGTCTGTGATGGTTGCTTTACATGAGAACATTGCAATGTTACAGGACTGCACAGACATATTCTTATTCTGCTCAGACACTGTTGCCGATCAGACTCCTGAAATTTCTTTCTGAAGCTGGAGTTTCGGGTATTCCCCTGAAATGGTTCTCCTTTCCTTTCTGATCGCACACAGGCAGTGTCTCTTCCCCTGTTCACTTGTTACTCTGGTGATTGAATGTGGGGTTCCACAGAGCTCGGCTCTCTCTCTCTCCACTGCTTTTTAATGTGTATACATGGTCGCACTGGCCAAGCTAATTTCAAGCTTTTGTGTGGTTTTCTTCACATATGGTGATGATACCCAGATTCTCTTCCGTTAAAATGCCACTAAGGAACACCCTCCCCATCTGCTGAAGGATTGTCTTTCAGCAGTGGGGACGTGGATGGCTACCAACTGCTTTAAGTTAAACTGAGAGAAGACTGAGGTACTGATGGTTGGCCAGCCCTCCATTGGCTCTGGCTGGACCTCAAAGTACTGTCCGGCTTGCTTTGGCCCCTGCCCAAAACCTTCTGCTGTAGTCAAGAGCCTAGGCATAAAAATCATGGCCTACGGCTCCAGAGAGGTGCAGATCTCCTCAGTATGCCAAACTGGTTTCACCAAATTGAAAGTTTTGAAGAAGGTTCTTCCCTTCCTCCCGAATGAGGCGAGAATCATAGCTGTAACTGCCTCTATTTATGGGGTCTATATACTATTGCAACAGAGTCTATCTTGGTCAACCAGTGACGCTACTACAATCCCTTCAGATTCTGCAGAATGCAGCGGCCAGGCTTGCTCTTTGTGCGCCCGGACTGTCCCAGTCCTGTGATCTTCATCGCCTTCACTGGCTGCCTGTAAAAAGCCGGGTGAACGTTAAGATTTTGTGTATCGTTCACAGTGCTATTCACTCTGCTGGGGCTTGAATTTCTTCAAGCAAAACTCTTGATCAGCCCGAGAGGTCTCTCCGCTCATTAAATCAGTTTCTACTGTCTGTCCCCGCTTTCATTGGGCTTGTGCAGGGGGTAGATCTTTCTCTGTGCTGGCTCCCTCCTTGTGAAATGCCCTCCCTTACAACTTACGGGCTATCCATGTGCTAGCCATCTTTAGTAAAAAAAGCTCAAAACTTAGCTGCTTTAATGTTCAGCTGCTTCCTTACTCTCTCTGGTTTATTCTTTTAGCGCCTTGATGCCACCATGTCTTGTGCGCTCTATACGTTTTTACATTTTCATTACACGTGCCATCTTTTCCTGAATTCCTCCCTCATGTTGGCCTGGTGGTTCCAGAGACTCCTGGGCTTCACGGCTTCGTGCATGTTAGCCCTAACTCTTGCGAGACTGAAAATGAGGCTTGCACAGCTAGTGCATCAGAGCTGCTGGTCCCAAGCTGTGAACCTTGACTCTAAAATGATTCCGATAACCATCCTCCATGATGGAGGATCTTCAATGGTGGTCAACTGCCGGCAACCTTTCAGTGGGAACCTCCTTTCAGTAGCCCTGCCCACGGATTACGGTTACAACAGGCTCCTTTCTAGGGTGAGAAGCGATGCTGGGTCACCTTGAGGTGTACGATCTGCGGACGCCCAGGATGGAATGTCTCATATCAACTACCTAAAACTAGACCGTTTGTCTGGCATTGAAAGCTTTCCAGCTATCGGTCATCAACAGAGTGGTGCGAATTCACACAGACAATTCTGTAGCTATGTTCTACATCAACAAGCAGGGGGCCACCAGGGCACCTCCTCTGGTGGCTCTAGCTATCCAGATTTGGAATTGGGCAGTCCAACACCATGTCTGGCAACAGGCCGTGCACATTCCAGGTCAGATCAATGTTGTGGCAGATTCCTGAGCCACCAGTCTGTGGTCGAATTAAGAGTGGGAAATGAACAGCCATGTTCTTACCAGGCTTATCCAGCAATGGGGTTCTCCAACAGTGGACCTCTTCGCGACTGCAACAAACAGGAAACGACCACTCAATGCTTCCAGGGACGGCCTCAGAACATCTTCCTTGGGAGATGGACAACACGAAGACTTATGCCTTCCCGCCTTTGCCGTTGGCTCATCGGTAGCTCTGGAAACTCAGGAGTGCCTCCAACTGCACTCGCCTCTTCATAGCTCCTTGGTGGCCAGCCAGGTTCTGGTTTTTGAGCTCCAGCACCTTTCTATATGCGACCTGATCAGGTTGCTGCAGATTCCCGACCTCCTTCACCAGAGCAATTGCCAGGTGTGGCACCCCTCCCCACAATCCTTCAGCTTGGGGGCCTGGTGCCTAAGCTCAGGTCCTTGGCGGATGTTTAACCTTTCAGAGGATAATATGAGCATAATTCAGGCGGCACGTACGCCTTCTACGAGGGCTCATTCCAAAAGTATATGCCTTCGTTTTTGTCATTGGTGGCTAGCTAAACAACTTGATCCTCGACTGACTTCTATTGACTGTATATTGTCTTTTATATCAGACCTTGTGGCCTCTGGCATCCATATTTTATCGTGCAGAACAGCTCTATCAGCAATTGCAGCTTATCGATTTACAGACAGTTGCTCTTTTTCACTGGCAAACCCAGTAATTAAGAGGCATTTCACAGGTCTTTACCTCTTTCCGCCGGTCAGACCTCACCCGAAATTGGATCTGAACGTGGTCCTCACCGCTTTGTGTCGTAAGCCATTTTAACTAATAGCCTCTGCCGAGCCCAAGTTCTTGGAAAGTGGCCTTCTTGATTGCGGTAACATCTGCGAGAAGAATGCGTGAGCTTCAAACTCTGTCAAACATCCATTCTTAACTTTCCACATAAATCAATTAATATCCTTACTGGGTTTCTTTCCGAACCCGGTCTCGGATGCAGAAGGGTTCTACATAACCTAGATGTTAGACGAGCTCTGAAGTTTTACCTCGACAGAACAAAAAAACTTGGTTCTTCACAACTCTTTGTTACTTTTGGGGACCCATAAGGGAAACCGGCTTTGAAAGCGTCCATCCGCTTCATCCATCTGAGGCTCGCACAATTAAAGGCCTTCAGCGCCCAAAAGGGCGTTCATGCACATTTTGGTCCCTGGTAAAGCAGCCGCTGTTGCCTTCCAGAAATATGTCCCTTAGGAGTCCGTAGCCAAGGCTGCTACATGGGCTTCTCCCTCTGCTTTTTGCAGACACTATTGTCTCGACCTGAGCTCCTGGACTGATGCACAGTTTGGCCAGGCAATTCTAGAACTTGGTCAGTGCTTGGGAATCTCCCAAAAGTATGGAGGAAAGGGGAACAGGACGTAGGAGTATAATAAAGTTACTCACCGTAGTGACTACCTTACTCCTAGTCCATAGTCCCCTTTACTCCATACGCCTGCCCGCTGTACCCTCTAATAAGTATCTACTATTTTGCGAATGGTCCTTCGACTTTGGTGATAGAAAAGGACTGAAAGGTGATGCATGGGCCAGAGCTCAGGAAGGTGGGCCTACGGCATGTGCGGTGGCCCCACGTAAAAATAGGACACATTTATTTTTGATCATTCAAAAGTGCTCTTGTCCCGTCATGATGGACGAAATGTCCCAAAAGTATGGTGGAAAGGCGACTATGGACTAGGAGTAAGGTAGTCACTAAGGCGAGTAACTTTATTTTGCTGCTGTACCTTCTAACATCCCACCACCATCTCCTGGTGCTGTTCACTAGTCTATGCACGGTGTCCAGTAAAAATGTCAAACGTTTGGTCGAATGACAAAAATGTCGAAAAAATGTCATATTGTTTTTTGGGTTCTGCAAGTTAAAAAAAGGGGTAAAACAGACTTTTTTTTTCTTTTTTAGAAAAGGGCACTTGTGTGGGGGGGCAACCCCCCTTCCCATTTCAAACAAAAAACAACAAAAAGAGCCTTCACATTTCTTTTTTCAACATTATTTTGTTCGACATTGACTTTCGACCAAATGTCATTGAAAATGTCACTATAAACCTCTACACACAGCATGTGATTCTGAGCAGATCCACAAGCCTCAGAAGGCATACATTACTTACCGTAACTGTTTTTTTTGGTGCTTGTACCTGCTTAGATTCACATGTGCCCACCCTTCCTCCCCTCTTGGAGTTGAATGCACTGTGAGAAACCAAAGCGTGTCTCACTTTCTAGACCCTGTGGGTGTTTTGCTCAGGTGGCCAGGGCACAGCCATCGCCTTTGGATCCATACCCTGGGGGTGGACCAGTGCGGGATGATCACCTGGGTGACTGGTCCTTGGGGAGTGTGGGTGAGACATTCGATGGTGAGACGCAGTATCACCCTTTTTCCCTTACCCCTACTCAATCCTATTTTATAGGATATGCTAACCTCCCAACTCTTCCTCCTCCTGACCTCCCCCCTACCTTCCTACCGAGGAAGAGGCAAGCTGAGAGCAAAAACACACATACATTGCATTGGACATGTCCCACTAATACGGTCAGGCAATGTCAGGCACCTGACCGTGATTACATGCACCTGAGGCCTATTAATTCTCCCCACATGGTTAAAAGGTGGAGCACGGAGACGCACTCTGAGCAAGGTGATGCACGAGAAGCAACAGATTCCCGGTGCAACGGTGAACCAGCTGGAAGCGCACGACCAATCCATGGGCTGACTCAGGGAGGGACGAGACCTTGAGCATCCCGGTGAGAAATTGTGGTTTGCAGAGAATCTTGAGGAGTGGGCCAGGACAGCCCTTGAACGGAATTGAGAAATAGTGCTGTAGATTTCAAGGACCACGGCCACCACCCTCCCCGGTGAACGGCAGAGTTGGGGAGTTGAAGCAGCGTCTGTGGAAATTAGCTTAACTCCTTGAACAAAAGCTGCAAAGCAAACGATATCAACACAGCCAGTGAATAGATGAAAGCTCAGAGACCTGTCTGTGTTTGAGACAGAATCGTAGCAGCATTAGTGTGTCCAGCGAATGAAGATTAGCGGGTGCCGATGAGGCCTGAGAGCCTGCATTCTTAAAGTGGGACGCAAGAGATAGAGTAACAGAATTGTCCAGCAGAGAAAGATTGCCCAGTCGAAAGTCTCTGCAAAGTGTCTTGATCTCGTAAAAGCAGGAAATTGAGTGAAAGAAATGTGAGAGATGTGAAATTAACTTTGTAACGCTTAATTGAAGATGTGAAACCAACAGTGTAAAGATTGATTGGACATGTTTATGCTCGATACTAAATGTTCCAAGAGGCATTGGGAGAGGAGCTAAAAAGTAATAAGGGAACGAAAGTCGAAGTGGTCCTGCTGAGGTGTCTGACAAAGCCTCACACATTTGAAAGTCTTTGACTGGAAAGTAAGTAAAGCATCTTTTGTTGATTAAAAGCTTGGTGAAGGGAACCCCTAAGCATTGTGGTTGAGGGGTCCGAGCCCGATTGAGGGAGATCTACCAAGAACTGTGATGTGAACTTTAATATTGGAAAGTAAAGGAACTTTGTTGAACTGTGAAACCAGAAGGAAACAAGCCTTGTTGAACTGTAGAACAATGAATGTTCACTTTGAATGGCTAAGTAAGCCTTGGTCCACATTATGAACTGTATCCTTGATATTTTATTTGTATCGTGCTCATACACAAGTGTTTCAGAGCGCGATAGAGTGTGCCACCTTACCCCGTGCTATACAAACGTAGGGAAGAGGGCAGACATTTGTGTTTTTTTGGTATAGGCTATTTTTATTTTTGACTAGGGCTAGGACTGTGTTTTCTTTATTTTGATGGTAGAGAACTACTCCCATCTTAGTGCTAGGGAAAGTTAGGAGTTTTCCAACCCCACAAATAAAACCTATTTCTCTTGTGTCAGTGTCTGCTTGCGATGCCATGCCTCCCTTATAGCACATAGACCGCTAACACCTTCTTTATCTTCTGTACTCACGCATACCTCATGCTCCCGCTTGTCAGAAACAAAACCATCTGAGGGACCTAGACGCGTGAAGGATCATGGGTACAATACACGTCACACAGGAATAGTATTACAAGCCCGTCCCATCAGCGTCCCTTTTCAAAACTCAAAAACAAGAATGCAATACTCTTCTCCTACCACTAGATGGCGGCCCATGCACATCATGTGAATCTAAGCAGATACAAGCATCAGAAATAAGATTACAGTAAGTAAAGTATGCCATATCGCCAGGCCTAGACAGCTCAGTGTATTCATTTCAGAATGCGCTTGTTTCACAGTCAAGAGGCTGAGGCGAACGGGGGCTGGGAAGAGAGCAATGCAATGCTCTGAGACACTCTCCCATGTGCGTAAGAATAGGTGGGCTTACTGAATGTATGGAGGCTTGCAGTATATTTTGAAGTAATTGATGTACTTCTGAATGTTTTCTTTAAAACATTGACTGTGGCCTATTTAATTTTTTTGTTACTGATAATTAGCATAATGTACAGTATAACACTGCTATTCTTCTCCTTTTGAGTCTCTGATGCTCCGCTCTGGCATTTGCGAGACAAACGTCTGAGACCCTCCAATGAGTCAATTCATAAGGTTAGGTTGTAAGTGTATCCAATTAATCTTAATATGTAGATCTATGGGGTCGCCCACACACATTAAACCTACTGATTACTGATTCATTTTGTCTCCCGTTTAATGACACAATCTGTCCTCTAAAGCTAACAAATCTTGATTTCCTGACTTTGTGTCCAACTTGGTTCCGTGGCCTAATCGCCATTCAAAGTGGAGAGAGCTACCATGTGATGGCCTGCTCCTGAACATAGAGGGTCATGGCGACGCAGCTACAAATCAGTTTCCATGGGGGACAGTTAGGTGAATTGCGAGGTTGAGCTTTGGAAACCCAGAAATGGGAACCCATGTCTGTCGGCCCAGGGTGAGACGGTTGCTTCGGAGCAAGCTCTGATTTAAAGGGGCATGGCCGACAACGCAAACAACCACACATGGTGGCGCCAACAAGGAAGGCCTCACAGCCGCTCCCTGCTCCAAAAGCTAGTCATCACAACGTGCAATGGAGTAGTCCCCTGGCGACTGAGAGGTTGGATGTCCTCATAAGTCCAAACATGCACACTTCTTTGAGGGCAGCTGCTCAAAGAGCATCTAGCAATCCAAAGCAAAACAGGAGTCCGGCTGAGCCAAGGTGTAACCCATGGCACTTAAAACAAAAACACTACTTTGGCTCCCCTTCTGTATGGGTGCAACGTTAAGCCATTGAATGGGGTTCCCTAAGAAGACACCATCCTCCCCACAAGATGCATGAATACAAAGAAAGCACACACCGAAAGCAGGCCTACACATTTCTCAGACATGCAACATAAATGCCTCCTAAAATGTTCTGAATCTGAGGAGGATTGCAGGGATGACGAGGAGTGTGGTTGAGCTTGAACTACCACAGTACCTGTTGTATCGGAGCCAACGTCTCTAGCCAAAAGGGAAAGCAGTTTAAATGACTTAAGAACAAGATGGTTACGTTCATGGAGCATTAATCCAAAGTTCAAAAAACAAACGGAAGTAACCACTAAAAAAGCCAAATATATAGTAGACCCTTAGTCTGATATTCAGGAAGACACGTACCTATACATAGGTGAGGATGAAGCAGATTGGTGGGGGCTGAGAGGGAATACATAGATCCAGAGAATAAAGTCACACCTGTATTTTACTCAGAGGGCCACTACCAATATAATGCTCTACTCGAGGCGGGCAGAGTGCATCCGTGAGTCTGAAGACTAGATTTTATAGATGATGTCTTGGAGGAAAAGAAGCCAATGTCCCACTGCATACTATTAGTCTGTTTCAAAAAGTATTGCACCATCTTCAGAAATATAAGCCTTTGCCCAGGTGACCCAGTGGACATATGTGGCCACCCAGCACCTGACTCACTGGCGGTCAAAACAACCTAGAAGAGGCCAAATGCAACACTATCGAATACCGAACCCCCCAATAAAGGAAATAGCAGAATATGTGTGTTTGGCGGAAAAATTGCCACCATAGCAGCATATAATATCCATAGCTAATGCTACTTCACTAATGGCCTGGTACAGCAGAGCCCAGTGGGATGTTATGCAGACACAAGGCAAAGATATCCCAGTTGAACTTCAACCCTAATTTCAAAAACTCCTCCAAGAGGGTGAACAAACAGCATGTCCCAGTCTTGCTCTCTGGCGCACATGGGAAAGTCAAGCAATGTCCCACTCAGAAACAGAAAAGTGCTGCCGTGGCACCTAATATTTCTTACAAGGGAAGTGGACACTACTGCTAAAGAATGCCATTTAACCAATCCCACGCATTGTCAAACTGAGCATTTATTCACTTTATTTTCTAGTACCCAAAATGGACAAAAAAAGGCCTGTCCTAAACCTACTGTTGGGTAAGATTTTCAGTTTAGTGCTAAATCTCCCTCACTTGTGAGACCCCCAGAACATTTTGCTGGACTGGTGGATTATGTTTCCTTAAACCTAAGTGAGTGGGAACCTTTTTCCACGCTCTCCATTTCTTTTACTGTTTATGGGTGTCATTTTTATGATTCTCCATAGTGTCTTTTTGATGTTATCCTCTTTGATACCTTTTTGGCATGTACACCTTATTGTTGCTGAGTTGCCCTTTGGGCTCCCCTTTTTAATTTTCACTGGCTTACCTTGTGAGCACTACAGTTCCCAAGGGTAGAAAGTATATTTTTATCCCCTCAACATTTTGTGGTGAAACCTTATGTGGGTGCTCGGGAGATACAATGTATCACCTTTCACCCCATGACTGTAACGTTTCTGTAACAGAGGCACGTTAACCTAAATGTCTGGTGGCTGTGGACCTTTTTACTAATTCGGTGCACCTTAATCGCAGGCTGTTTTCACAGCTGTGTTAAAGGCACCCAAGGGTGCCCATTTTACCAAAATGACCCCTGTCCCCTTTTTTTCCCACCATTTTCAGGTTTCTTGTCCTTTCTTGGTCCTTTCCCTACTCTTCAAGGCAGGAAATTCCTTTGTGTGGGTTGTGTCTTTGGCTGGAGACCTTAGGCACGCCCGCCCAGGTTTCAAAGTGTCTGGGAAGGTGTTAGGCAGAATTATATGCAGTACCCTTTGGGAACACCACACATAATTAAGATTACAAGTGACTGTACAATTTCACCTTTGGTACAAGCCTGTACTACACAGTTAAAGTGATAGCAGTAGCAGAGCAGCCAGACTTATCTCAAGAGTAAGTGAGCAGTATCAATTAGTTACACTAAGGACAGCAATTACTATGATTCAGGCAAACGCTGACTCAAGGTTTCTAAGTAAAAGAATATATATTTATTCACTCAACAGTTGTGTAACATTTCACTATTATAAGCAAGTTTAAAATCATAATTACACCACTCCACTTCCCTTAAATTAAAGACAAGTTAAGTTCACCAAATGAAGTGGGAGCAAAATGGCACTCCAGCAATTTAAAAGGGAGGGAAAGTCAAAGTTATTAGAAATTAAGTCAAACCAACAGGTAAGTACTCGGGGCAATTGAACAAGAGTAACTTCAGTGAGGAGATCAGCTAGGAAAGGCTTAAGGCCAAAGTCAATGGGTCAAATGTCTTTTGCTCAAGATCACACAGTTCAGGGTAGTTCGCGGTAAAGTTCATGGCACAGATTCCGGACGAGATTGGTTGATAGAAAAGTTAGTTCAAAGAGAAGAGAAGCACAAGGCCTTGGATTGGAGAAAGATTTCAAACACTTTCACTGCGGTTGAACGAAACGGACAACCAGATTTGCACAGTACCTTTAAAACGGAGAGGGAGCTGTAGCTGTGGCGAATGTTCCTGACGGTTCCTACCTGCTCACAGTTCCTGAATTGACTGTCGGACTGATACGAAGTAGAAAGACTGGAGGGTCCTGCGCCACTCGGGGGGCGGGGGGGAGGGGGGAGCCAGCAGCAGAGCAAAACAACGAATAAAAGGTGCGCTCCTTAAAATCCAAGCAGGGTCCGACCTTCCTGGCCATCCGGCCCACTGTAGCTCTGTACAGCAAATTTCGACCAGAGGAGGGGGTCCTGGATTGCAGTTTGGGCGAACTGGTTGGACCCACCAGCTCAAGGGGAGAAGTTTCCTGGAGTACCTTATCTGTCGTCGGATTCTGAAGATTCGGACCTGCAGCAGGCTTCACCAGGCAGTTCAGTCGTTGTAGGGGTCCTCTTCTTCCTGTTCCTCGTTGGTTCTTTTATTCCAGTGGTGACTGTGTTTCCAGTCCCAGAGACCTGCTTTTTATGCAGTTTCCCCCATTCATACAGCCTGGCTGTCAATCGCACAGCAGGGTGGCTGTCCTGGCATGGACAGTCCCCTTAGCCAATTGTATTGTATTGTTTATTTGATAATGCGCACAAAACCCAGGGGTAGCCGGGCGCAGCAGGTACAAGGTTACTTAAGCTTGGGTTACATACAGAGTATAGGCGAGAAACAACATAACAGTACAGTAAGACATATCAATACTTGCCGTGTGGCAGAAGAAAAAGAAAAATTAGCATATTGTAGTTTTGAGAGAGTGTGCAGGTCTGAGAACAGACGTCATTTTGGACAACAGTGTTATGGACATTGGGTGTCTCAGGAGTTAGTTGTCGTTTGTCCAGAGCCAATTTTTTACCTTGCGTCTAAAATTGGAGTAGGGTAAGTTGGCTCTTAGTGCAGTGGGTAATGCGTTCCAGGCCTGGGCAGCTTTGACAGGGAAGCTTACTCCGCCTGCTTTGGAGCGTCTGAATCTAGGGGTTTCGAGTAGGTAGTGGTTAGTAGCCCTGGTATGGTGCCTAGATGATTTTCTCGTTAGTCTGGCTGAGATGTAGGGGGGAGCAGTGTTGTTGAGCCCTTTATGGGTAAGTGATAGTGTCTTGAGCAGGACTCTGTCGCTGATTTTGAGCCAGTGGTGGTCTTTCCTAGCGTTTGAGATGTGTGCTTTGCGGGGTATGTCAAGGGCAGCTCTAAGAGCATTGTTTTGAAGGATTTGCATTTTATTTATGATAGACTTGTTGGCCCCTGCATAGAGGGCATTGCAGTAGTCTAGTTTGGACATGACTAACGCATTGGCAAGCATGATGCAGTTAGTTTTAGAGAGGTAAGGTCTGCAGGTCCTGATTAGTTTGCAGGTGTACGCTGTAGAGGATGCCAGGGAGTTGACTTGTTTTTTGAGGGATAGAGTGGAGTCGAGGTAGAAGCCCAAGGTTTTTACCTCGGTAGCCACCTTAATTGTATTGCCATCTATGTTAAAGTTACGATAGTTGGGGCTCAGTTTTTTTAGGTTGGAGTCGGAACCCAGTATTAGTATCTCAGTTTTGTCGTCATTTAGGCAGAGGCCGTGGGAGGCCATCCATGCCTGAATGAGGAGGTAGATTTTGTTTACTAGAGCTGTATCTTCGACAAAGTTGCCTGATAGAGGTATGAGAATCTGCGTATCGTCTGCATAATTCGTGTAGGTTACCCCTAGTTTGTCGAAGAGAGGCTTAGTAAAGATATTGTACATAGTCGGGGAGACACAGGAGCCTTGTGGGACACCACAAGTGATCTGGATTGGGTCCGCTGCTGCTACAGGGGAGAACACTCTCATTGAACGGTTAGCTAGGAAGGATTGTACCCATGCTATAGCTTCACTTGAGAAGTGAGCGGCAGACGCTAGATGGTTGCATAATACTGCGTGATCCACCAGGTCGAAGGCCGCTGACAGGTCAAGGAGGAGGAGCATAGCTATGTTACCTTTGTCCTTCAACTCGTCAATTTGTGTCTTAAGGTCAATGAGGGCTGTTTCAGTACCGTGCAGTGGTCTGAAGCCGGATTGCCGTGTACCTAACAGTTGGTGCGTCTCCAAGTGGTTTTGGATTTGGAGGTAGGCTACTCTATCAATAATTTTAAGGAGGAATGGGACCGTAGTAATAGGCCTATAGTTAGTGGGGATAGCTGGGTCAAGTGTCTGTTTTTTGAGGAGGGGGAGAACCCAGGATCCTTTAAGGTTGGTAGGTACAGTGCTCGTGTTAAAGGAGGCATTGATGAGTTTCGAGATGAAGGGTGCTAGATCTCTGGCTGCATCCTTAATGATTTGCGCAGGGCAATTGTCGCCTTGGCAATTTGATGGTTTAAGGGACAGAATGACCTTTTCCGTTTCCAGTATAGAGATGTTGGTGAACCTGAAGGGTTTAACATTGTTTTGGGGGGGTGTGCTAGGTAACTCCTTCAATGGGGTAGTGTGGGTACCGTGCGGGTGCAAGGAGGCTTTTTTCTCAGCAATTTTAGATTGAAGGGTTATGATTTTATTTGCAAGGGCATTTTGGATGCTGGTGCACCAGGATTTGTCCTTGGGGATATTGTCTATGGGGGCAATAGGGTTTTCTAATTCACGAAGAATAGTGAAGAGTTCTTTGGAGTTAGAGTTGGCTTTACTGATTCTATGATTGAATGAGTCTTTTTTCGTTTGAATGATTTCCTTTTTGTATTTTTTGGCAAAGTTAGCAAGTGTGGTTCTATTGTCGGCAGAGGGGGTATGCCTCCAGATAGCTTGGAGTTTGCGTTTTTGGATACGCATTTCTTTGAGATGGGGGGTAAACCAAGAGTTGAGGTGAGATTCCCGTTTACTTTTGTGGAGTTTGGTGGGGGCAATCAAGTCTAGCGCTTTGGTCATGGCGTTGTTAAATGATTCGACTAATTCACTGGGGTTGGAATCATTAGGGCTAGCTATGAGAGTTGGTAGGAGGAGTGGGAGTAGTTTTTCGGCTGTGATTTCTTTTTTACTTCTTGTTGGCATGGGGGGTGCTATTGTATTCTTATTGGGTTTGGGAGGTTCAATGTTGGCTGTGAAGCAAATAAGATGATGGTCAGTCCAGATTTGAGGTAGGATACTGGAGATGGTGATGTTGCAGTTGTGGTTGGCTATCCAGTCTAGCGTGCGGCCTTTTATATGTGTAGGAGCTAGGACATTTTGGGTAATGTCGTGATTGGCTAGAGTAGATTGGATTGCTTGTGCTTGTTTGTCCTCAGCGTCATTAAAGCCTAAGTTAAAGTCGCCTAGTAGTAGGAGCTGAGTGGAGTCTTTGATGCCGTCGGTGAGGAGGCTAGATAAGTCTTCCTCAAAATTGCCTAGTGGGCCTGGTGGTCTGTACACAAGAAGTACAGTTAGTGTGCTGTTATTTGAGATATATTTTAGCTGAAAGAAGTTCGCATGATGTGAGAGCTGGGTGTGGGGTGAGTCTGGCAGCTAGATGTGTTTTGGTTATGATGGCTAGGCCACCTCCTCTAGTGTTGGGACGGTCGACTCTAAGGATGGCAGTCGAGAGGGCAGGGCCAGCTGCCTCATGAAGCCAGGTTTCAGTGACGGCAAGGATATCTACATTGTCCGAAGACAGTATATCTGCTATTTCGGTGTTGTGTGCTATAATGGACCTAGCATTAATGAGGGCTCCTGATAGTGTTGGATTTATCTTGTTATCTTTGGCAGTTCTGGGATTGGGGTGGTTGTGTCTCCTCTGTTTGTAGTATGGGTAGTCAAGTGGTTGAGGACGATTTATCGTCACAGGACCTGGGAGGTTAGGATTGATGGTAGTGGGGGTGCGTGTGGATACTGGTGTGTTGGTTCTCTTATTTTTGATGTCATAAAGTCGTGAGAGCCTAGCTCTAAGTCGCAGGTTTCTCTCATGCAAGTTGCAAGGTGTAGAGTTGGTGAGGGCCATTATGATGGTGATGGTTAGGAGAGTCCAGGCTATGGTCCCACGTGGGAGTGAGACGCCGGTAGTGGTGTGCATAATGTGGGCGCGATGGAGGTAATGCTTGTATTTGGTGAGATTGGAAGGGATGGGTGCGAGTGTACTATCAGTCTAGGTTGGTAGATCCTGTTAGTATCTGTAAGGCGGATATGCTACAGCAAGGGTTCAGGCTTGGGAAGTCCTAAACGTGGCTAAAAAAGCCAATATAGTGGGGCATGGCACATGGAAATTGACAAAGGCATGGGGCACACATAGTTTAGAGTAGTCTGAAAGCGACCATAAGGCACAACACAATTTAGAAGTGGTCTGAAAGCGACCATAAGGCACAACACAATTTAGAAGTGGTCTGAAAGCGACCATAAGGCACAACACAATTTAGAAGTGGTCTGAAAGCGACCATAAGGCACAACACAATTTAGAAGTGGTCTGAAAGCGACCATAAGGCACAACACAATTTAAAAGTGGTCTGAGAGCGACCATAAGGCACAATCAAACAGGAGTGCAACTTGGGTTACCAAGGGAACCCATGGCAGGGGTCCGAAGATCCCTCCCTCACATCCTGCCTACCTAGACTTTCAGGCACCTTAAGGAGGGCTTCTGTGCAGAAGCCTGCGAAAAGACAGCGAACAAAGGAATCCTCCCCGGTTTGGCGTGCAGAGAAAAACATGAGAAAGACTTTGACAAAAAGAAATGGCGAATAAACCCAGCCAGAGCCAAAATAAAATGTATTTGCTCAAGCGTGTTTATGTTCGAGGCTAATATAATAGCCTAAAACATTACCATGTTTATAAGTTAATCGCGCTAGAAAAGTTAGGGTAGATACCACTGCCACCAGCCAAGTCTTGATGTAAAGGGAGCGAAACAAGGCTCCAAGAGACACAGACAAAAAGGGATAAGAATTAACCCTTTCCAGTACTCCATGTAAGATGGGATGTACTAGGTCTGTAGTTTAAAGTGACTAAAGTAAAGTTAATGGCAACTTTACCTTTTCTGGGGGACAGCAGTCAGCTCCAGAAAATGGAGTCAGTGGGAAGTTTAAAAGACATCCCTGTGTCACTGCACTGGAGATGCTGTGTAACACACATGAAAAATATGAGGCCATGGAGTAGGTGAGGCGCCAGTGCTCACGATCACACACAAAGTGAAAACGCATGTAAGGGTTGGAAAAAGGCTCACACTCTTAACAGGTGACATCCTAGAAATCCATCAAAGCTGCTGAGAGACTCATAAGGTAAGGGAAATCAGCCATTTATGAGAATTCTCCCTAACAGAAGGGAGGAAGCGTGGGAGGAGTCAAAACTCTGCGGCCCTTTGTCTTTCAGCCTGCCTGCTGGGATCCAGTTCCAACTGGGAGGTTGGCTGTCCTGGAAGGACTGTTGCACGTCTGTTTGCTTGGCCGGGTTCCTGTATAAAGGTCCAATCCTGGAAGCTAAAGAGTTAGTCGACCACTGGAACTGAATCCAAAGAGGACGATTAAGAAACTCCAGCTAAGATTTCCAGCCGCCGGAGAGCCTGCTGTGTAACCGGAGCATGCTGCTACTCTTCCTTCCAAGCGGCCTGGGGGGGTCCCGACCGTGATGACCCCTGTTATGGAGATTTCTCATAAATGTGCCAATTCCCTCCACCTTCGAGACCCCCAGCAACTTTGCTGGATTTTTGAGTTTTTTTACCTGGAAAGAGTGTGAGCCTTTTTTTCCCACTCTTACATGTATTTTGATGTGTTTTACACTTGTGTTGAGTTTTAGATGACTCCATAGGCATCATCTTTTCATGTGTTACCCAGCCCTTTCAGTGCAGTCACACAGGGATGTCTTTTAGACTTCGCAAAGGTTTAAATACCTTCTCTGGGATGAACTACTGTTCCCCAGAGAATGTAAAGTGAAATTGACTTTACTAGTCTTTCCAGATTCCTAGACCCAGCACCCACCATCTTACAATATGTGAGCCCTTGACTAGATCGCTCCCTGTCACCGATAAAAGAACCATTACTCAACAAGCTAGCACTGCTAATAGACTAACCAAGACATCTCTAACATCCTCTATCAAAACCAAACTAACTGCAGCCCCTCCGGTCAAAGCTGGCCTAATAAATGCCAGATCCCTAACGGCACATGCCACTGACATTTGCGAACTCATACTGTCTAATAAGCTGGATTTTCTTGTGGTCACCGAGACCTGGCTGCATGAGACAGCAGGACCTCTACTATCCCTTGCAATCCCAGATGGCTACACCATTCTGAGACGAGATAGAAATAACATGCAAGGTGGTGGCATTGCCATCATTGCCAAAATCAGCCTAAATATGAGAACTACCACTTCTCCGAACTCTAAACTCTTGCCAAGTGTGTGCCTTCAAACTCCCACTTCACAACTCCCAGACCGTAACTATCTACCTCACTTATAGGCCCCCCGGCCCAGTGGGCACATTCGAAGAAGATATTAACTGTCTACAATCTAATAATCTGAAAACCTCTACACAACTACTAATTCTTGGAGACTTTAACCTAGGCTATAATGATCCATCAGACAAACATGCCTTCAACGTGGCTAATACCCTAATTGAATTAGGATTAACCCAAAAATGATAGAACCCACCCATAATAAAGGGAGAACTCTCGATTGGTTAGCAGACTACAACTGCTCCACCTCCATTACCGCCATCTCCCCACAATTATGGACGGACCACTACTTGGTAACCTTTGATTTATCCACCACTAGGCCACTCCCTCCCACAGCCAATATGGCCCCCTCCTGCCCCACCAGGAACAAAAAAAGTATCACTAAGGAGAAAGTAATTCCTGCTATTCTACCCATCCTAAACCAACTCGATGAACATCTAGACGCAGAGTTGCTCGTTGAAGAGTACAACAAAATAATACGAACTACTCTTGACAACATAGCCCCTCTAAAACTCAGACCTAGCAAACCTAAAGCCCGCCTTAATAAATGGTTCGCCCCTGAACTGAAAGATCTCTGTCAACTTAAAAGAAGTTGCAAATCCACTTGGAGACTTACCCCATCAGAAAACCATAAAAATAAACTCCTTTAAATCTCCTCACAATACAAGAAGGAAATTATCCTCGCCAAACGCAACTCATATAATAAGACTATCTCCACAGCCAACTCAAGTATGAGGGAGCTGTTCTCCATCCTAAAAGAATTAGTCGCCTACTCCCACTCCAGTTATATGTACTAAAGACAAAGCCTCGTGCAGAGATGCAACACGCCACTGGCCAACAGTTACCATGCTCCAAAAGAAAATGGAGTCTAAGAAAGCAGCACTTAATCAACCGCCAATATCTAACGCCAACCTACCTTCCATGGAGCATAAAACAACCACACAATTCAGATTTGCAAAAACGTCTATCCGAGAGGTGGAGAAAGAAATCCTCTCTTAAGCCTTCCAACTGTCAAGGCGATTTATGTCCTGCACAATTTATAAAAGATGCTGCTAGAGAACTCTCCCCCTTAATAGTCCTAACTGAGCTGGGGGTAGATCTGTCTTCGGCTGGAGCCTCCCTCTGGAACAGCCTCCCTGCCACTCTAAAACTTGAGGAGAACCATCTCCGGTTCCGGAAGCACCTCAAAACCTTTCTCTTTGCTTCTGCCTTCTCCTCCCCTTTCCCCTGTTTATTCTACTCTCACTCGGCACCATGCAACTGGCCACCCTCTGTCCTCTGGGCCCAGGTACCTGCTCATCTTGCCACCCTCACGCACTGCCTCCGGGCCACCCCCTGCACTGGGGTCTGTATCTGTACCCATACAGCCCTCCCCTTTTCTTCCTCCACTTTCAGACCTACACAGCCTGCTGCCATAAACCCAGCACTTGCTGGCTGCACTCCCATTGTTGGTTGCCTTTTTATTTATTATTTTATTATTATTTTCACACTCTCCTTTTGTTCCCCCTTCCATGCACTTCTCCCCCTTCTCCCTCTACCCTGCACTTGTTCTCAATGTCACTGGACCTAGTAAGATCGTTGTTTTTGTTCTCCCCTGTTCCCTTTCCCTGCCTGGTCGCGCTCTGAAACACTTGTGTATGAGCGCGATAGAAATAAAATATTAATCAATCAATCAATAGCTAAACTTGTAAATGCTTCATTCACCTCAGGCACTTTGCCGTCCAACCTGAAACAATCATGGGTACTGCCGTTGCTTAAAAAAATAATAATAATAAAAGCCCTAGACCCCCCTCATCCCTACTAATTACCGCCCCCATCACGACAGTCCCCTTCCTGTTAAAAATCCTGGATAAGATAGCATACACCCAAATACAAAAATTCCTAGACGATCACAAACTCCTAGGAGTAAGGCAGTCTGGCTTCCGTCCTCAACACGGGACCGTGACCGGTCTCATCGACTTGAAAGCTCAAATTGATGAGTTAAGAGACAAAGGTCAAACAGCCCTCCTCTTACTCTTGGATCTCTCGGCTGCATTTGACCTTGTTGATCACAAAGTCCTCTGTAACCACCTTAACTCTGCTGCACATTTCTCTAAAAAAGCTATAATATGGGTTGAATCCTTCCTGAGCGAAAGAAACATGAGGGTGTTCTCCCCCTCAGATGCGGCAGATCCGATCCCCATTCTGTGCGGCGTTCCTCAGAGCTCCTGTGTATCTCCGACACTATACAACATATTTACTAAGCCCCTTTTTGATGATCTGGACCTTCTTGGTATCACCTACACTAACTATGCAGATGATGCCCAGATCCTCCTCCCCACTTTCAGGGGATTACAACAAGGATTTGGCCTTGGTAAATAGGGTGTATCTCATCATCCAGGCATGGATGGCAACTCAGTCTATGCCCGAATGATGACAAAACAGAGTTAATCATTCTGAGCACGCACTCAAATCTCAAGAAACTAAGCCAGGATTACTCTGCCTTTGAGATAGACTGGAATACCAATAAGGTAGCCAAGGAAGTTAAGACTCTAGGTTTCCATCTAGTTGCCACCCTCTCCTTTAACAAACCGGTGAAGTCACTGGCCTCAGCCACAGCTTACACATGTAAGTTTATCAGAGCAGGCAAACACTTTCTCAGACGACAACTGCATGATTCTAGCTAGAGCTCTCATTCTATCTAGACTTGATTACTGCAACGCCTTATATATTGGGTCTAACAAATTGTCATGATGCCTACCTCTAAGGAGCCAGGCCGGGCCCAGCAACCCCAGAGGCAGACATCATTTTCCCCAGGGAAGTCTCAGCGGGCCCAAGTCGGGGCCCTTTGGACTCAGTCCTGGCACCTTAGGCGCCAGGCTCATAGCGGACCCCAGTCCTGGCGCCTCAGGCGCCAGGCTCATAGAAGAAGATATGTGTTTAAGTGCTTGGGTGCACACTTACCTGATGCAGACCTTGCTGCTTCATCCAGGCCCTCTTGATGCCTGAATGGGACTACTTAACCTGTAGGACTACTTCACCACCCGGGTGTGGTCGGGGAAGGATACATACCTGATTGGTGGAAGGATACATACCAGGAACTTCTTCCAAGGCTATTTAAACCCCACCCGAACAGCCACACATGCTTCGCGTTGTTCTGCACCTAGCAGCTGGACGCTCACCGTGTCAGCTCCTGCATCCTGACTTCAGCCACGCCTGCCAGCACCCTGGAACACCTGCAAGGGGAGAAAGGAAGAGAATAGGAGAAGAAAAGCCCTTACCTGCTAAATCTGCATCCCGGAGTCATTTCTCCAACGGCCCTGAAAAAGAAGACATCGTTTTAAAGGCATTTCGTTTCGATCGCTGCAGCGCTGCCTTTTACTCACCTTTGCAAGGCGCTTCCATCTTCAGCAGCGATCTTCCGGATTCAGCTACGCCCCGGCGCCTAGAGGAAAAAAGACAAGAACAAAGGTGAGAGGGAGAAAAGGAATAAGGAAAGCTCAGTTTCATTTTAAGTCTTACCTGTTGGATTATTCCCACTGCATTTCGGGTCCTGCCGCTTCCTGGCATCTCCGGACCCCGGCCCCTATGGGGAAAAAAGACAGACATTGAATGAGCGAATGCAAAGACATTACCTGAGCGCTCATCCAGAACTGTTTCACTTCTGGTCGGCGCCATATCTCCGGCACTCCGAACCCCGGCCCCCTAAGGGGGAAAAAGACATAAGCATTAGCGCTTGCTGCAATTAGACAACGAACATTATTATTAAGCTTGAACTTTTGAACAGAACTTTTACAGCGCCTTACCTGAACAGTCAAGCTTACCTGAACTCCCATCAATCCTCAATCCAGTGAAGTAACTGGGTTTCAACGCGCCCCTGCATCAGAAGCAGGATGGAGAGCTCATCCTTCCAAACCCTAAGGAGGGTATCTAACGAGCCAGGGAAGCCAGAATAGAGGGGCCCTTCCTGTCCATCTTCAGAGTTCTGCGCCTTCGACGCCGCGCCTCCGTGGGAACCAGGTGAGCGTTACAGAACGCGAAGCCTTACCACAATTTCCCACCTGGGCGCTATGGAGACTTCCGAGACAGATCAGCTGGCCCATCTTTTAGGGGAATTACGGGCAGAAGTGCACTCAGCCCGCCAGGAGACTAATGCTCTCAGAAGGGAACTAATCCTATCCAAGGAAAGAACTGATGATCTGGCCAAAAGGTTATTGCAGGGCCAGGCAGAGCACACTCCTTTACCTGTTTCCGGAGATATTTCTACAACAATGGGTTCAAATAACCCGGTACAAATCAATCTACCTGGACACATGCCTTTGGCCCTGCCGGAACGTTTTGCGGGGGATCCCAAGAAATATGCCGTTTTTATGAACCAATGCCGTTTACACTTTTTATGCAGGCCCGGGGCCTTCCCCAACGACCAGACCAAAGTAGCCTTTGTACTATCTTACCTCAGTGGCTGTGCTGCCGATTGGTCTATTCCATTGGTAAATCAGGATGATCCCATTCTCCGGGATTTCCAGGGCTTCCAGGCCAGCATGGAAAGATTGTTCGCTCGACACTCGCAGGGACAGGCCCTTGACAACGAACTGCTATCCTTACGACAAGGTAATCAGGATCTTTTGTCCTATATCGCCACCTTTAATAGACTAGTTGTGGAAACCGGATGGCCTGAAAATAAAAGGATCACATTGTTTCATCGAGGCCTGCGCGGAGAGCTTAAAGATGTTATAGCTCAGATAGTAGATCCACCCCAGGCCTGCGCAGACTACATAGACTTAGTGGTTCAACTTGATCACAGACTTCAAAATAGAAAAGCAGATCGGCTCAAGTATGAAACCAGAGTACCTATCAAGACCCACGTTAACTCCAAGAGTACTGACGTTTCCGAACCTATGCAAATTGGCAGTGTTAAAGGACCATTAACGCAGAAGGAACGAGAGCGAAGGCGACAAATGCAACTTTGTCTGTATTGCGGAACTTCCGGTCACTTTCTTCAAAGTTATCCAGTTAAACCACCCAAGAAGGTGGTTGGAGCCACTGATAACGAGTTATTGACACCTGGTTCGGGAAATGACCTAGCCCGACAAGCGTAGGGGTCCGCTTGCCGAGCTTGAAAACAAACTCTTTGACCTCGCATTTTGTCATGCCAATGGTGCTTGTGAACCCAAAACAGCCTCAGCAGTTGCATGCTATAAAAACATACATAGACAGTGGAGCTATTGGAAATTACATAGACCGTGAATTGGCTTCCAGGATTAAGCTTCCTCTCCGCCCAAAAGTAGCCCAAGATGTAATTACTACAGTTGATGGAACCGAAATAGCCTCAGGGCCTGTAACGCATTCCACAGTTGAAATCACTCTGGTGGGTCAGGACGGACATCGGGAAGCAATCGTGTTTGATGTGATCAAGGCCCCACAATTTCAAGTACTTCTTGGAATCCCTTGGTTAGAAACACATAATCCGAGAATAGACTGGCGAGCAAAGAAGATAACTTTTCCTGATTGTGAACCAACCTGTTACCCAAGGAATCCAGCTATGGGTCTAGCCTCTGTAACTTCCACCTCTGTACAGCTACCATCTGAATACCAAGAATTCCAAGACGTTTTTCAGAAAGAGCAGGCTAACACCTTACCTCCCCATCGATCTTACGATTGCCAAATCGACTTGGTACCCAATGCACAACTACCTTGTAGTAGGATTTATGCTCTTACTGAACCTGAGAACCTGCATTTGCGCCAGTATTTAGATCAATACCTGGCCAATGGTTTCATTCGCCCATCAAAGTCACCAGTCTCTTCCGCTTTGTTCTTCGTACCTAAAAAGGAAGGAGACCTTAGGGCCTGTATTGACTACCGCGCCCTAAATCAGAACGATTAAGAATCGTTACCCTTTGCCCCTGATACCTGAGCTTATCGACCAAGTAAAAGATGCTCGTGTGTACACCAAGCTAGATCTCCGAGGAGCTTACCACCTGGTACGTATAAAAGAGGGCGACGAGTGGAAGACTGCATTCCGCACCAAATTTGGGCTCTTAGAATATCAAGTAATGCCCTTCGGTTTGTGCAACGCACCTGCCGCCTTTCAGTACTTCATGAATGATGTTCTTCGGGAACTTATCGATGTTTGTGTCATCGTTTATATTGACGACATCCTGGTGTATTCCTCCTCAGAATCTGATCACAGAAACCATGTTAGGGCAGTTCTTGAGAAATTGCGCCAGCACAAATTATTTGCCAAGCTCGAAAAATGCGTTTTTCATACCACAGAAGTGGAGTTTCTCGGATTCATCCTGACACCTCAAGGAATCCGAATGGACTCGCGGAAAGTGGACGCCATTCTCAAATGGCCATCTCCTAGCTCTGTGAAGGGAGTGCAAAGCATGCTTGGCTTTGCCAATTTCTATCGAAGGTTCATCCCGGAATTTTCTCGAACTGTTCAACCCATCACAGCTCTCCTAAAGAAAAACAAACGCTTTGAATGGACTCTTGAGGCTGAACAAGCCTTTCAGGACCTGAAAACCAAATTCACCTCTGCACCTGTATTGAAGCACCCGCGCCCAGATCTCCCTTACATCGTAGAAACCGATGCATCCAGTTCGGCCATGGGAGCTGTTCTGTCGCAAAGAGACCCAGAAACTAACCAGCTACACCCTGTAGCCTTTTGGTCCAGAAAATTCTCTCCACCTGAACTCAATTACGCAATTACCGACAAAGAACTAGTGGCTATTAAATCAGCTTTCAAGGCTTGGCGTCACTATCTTCTCGGTGCAAGACACACCATCACCGTAATTACGGACCACAGAAATTTGCAGTATTTAAAGACGGCCAAAGCTCAATCTTCGCGACAACTCCGATGGGCTTTATTCTTTGCGGAATTTGATTTTGTAATTACCTATCGCCCTGGCTGCAAGAATGGTAAGGCAGATGCCTTATCCCGGATAGGCATGGAAGAACTCAATTTGAGTTTAGAACCTGTGCCAATCATACCAAACAGCTTTTTGACTCTTCTGCCTTACTGGAATGGAGTCAAAAGGGTCCTCACTACACCGTTAAGGATGATTTACCCTACTTCCAAGAGCGGTTATTTCTGCCAAGTAAAGAATTGCAGGAACTTGTCATTACCCGTCATCATGAATCATTAATGGAAGGACACCCCGGTATCGCGAAAACAGAAGAAAAGATCAAACGCCACTTCTGGTGGCCTTCTTGGAGAAAAGACATAACGTCATTTGTGTTGTCTTGCGGAATCTGTGCCCAAAATAAGAGTCAAAAGAAAAGGCCAGCCGGCCTACTTCAACCTTTGGACATTCCACCAGCACCTTGGCACACCTTGTCAATGGACTTTATAACTGACCTGCCTCCTTGTGGTGGTTACAACACGATTCTCGTAATAGTGGATCTATTCTCCAAAATGGCCCATTTTATCCCTTTAAAAGGATTGCCGTCAGCTTCCACCTTGGCCAAGGAATTTATGGAAAATCTAGTGCGGTTACATGGTTTCCCTTCCATATTAGTCTCAGACCGTGGAAGTCAATTTATCTCCCACTTTTGGAAGAAATGTTGCCAACTAGCACAAATAGACGTGCGGTTATCCACCAGCCACCACCCCAGACCGACGGACAAACCGAGAGAA
Source organism: Ambystoma mexicanum (assembly GCF_040938575.1). Taxonomy (NCBI): domain Eukaryota; kingdom Metazoa; phylum Chordata; class Amphibia; order Caudata; family Ambystomatidae; genus Ambystoma; species Ambystoma mexicanum. The sequence continues at coordinate 1,301,162,055 of NC_090933.1, read as the reverse complement.
CCAATCAGACTCTCGAGCAATATCTGTGGTGCATGTTACACCAATCCGAGTTGAATTGGAAGGACATCCTTTGGATTGCAGAATATGCATACAACAATTCAGTGCATTCTGGAACCGGACAGACTCCTTTTCATGCCCTGTATGGTCACCATCCTCGGACCTCTGACCTAGATCCACCTCTGACCCTGGAGATGCCTGCAGTAAATCACCTACATTCCACAATAACCCAAGCCTTCAAAGAAGCTACAACCCACTTACAGCAAGCCAAGAAAAAGTATAAAGAAAACGCTGATTTGCACCGAAGTAAAACTCCTCCTTACCAAGTAGGAGATCAGGTATGGCTAGCAACTAAACATCTACCCCTCAAGGGTCAGAGAACTTTTAATCCCAGATTCATTGGGCCTTACCCCATCAAAGCTAATATGAACCCAGTGGCCTTTAAAATCGATTTACCATCCAACATGCGGATTCATCCCGTTTTTCACGCATCTCTTCTAAAACCAGTACAACCTGGAACCAGACTGTCTGAGCCCCCAGGCCCTGTCCAAATTGATGGAGAATTAGAATTCGAAGTGAAAGACATTTTAGATTCCAAGATAGTTAAGTCGAAACTCTTCTATCTTGTTGATTGGAAAGGATATGGACCTCAGGAAAGATCTTGGGAACCCAGAAACTATGTTCACGCACCACGATTAATTCAAAGATTCCATCAAAGATTCCCGCACAAACCAAAACCCCCGGAGGAAAAGACCTTGGGAGGGGCCTTGAGGGGGGGTACTGTCATGATGCCTACCTCTAAGGAGCCAGGCCGGGCCCAGCAACCCCAGAGGCAGACATCATTTTCCCCAGGGAAGTCTCAGCGGGCCCAAGTCGGGGCCCTTTGGACTCAGTCCTGGCACCTTAGGCGCCAGGCTCATAGCGGACCCCAGTCCTGGCGCCTTAGGCGCCAGGCTCATAGAAGAAGATATGTGTTTAAGTGCTTGGGTGCACACTTACCTGATGCAGACCTTGCTGCTTCATCCAGGCCCTCTTGAGGCCTGAATGGGACTACTTAACCTGTAGGACTACTTCACCACCCGGGTGTGGTCGGGGAAGGATACATACCTGATTGGTGGAAGGATACATACCAGGAACTTCTTCCAAGGCTATTTAAACCCCACCCGAACAGCCACACATGCTTCGCGTTGTTCTGCACCTAGCAGCTGGACGCTCACCGTGTCAGCTCCTGCATCCTGACTTCAGCCACGCCTGCCAGCACCCTGGAACACCTGCAAGGGGAGAAAGGAAGAGAATAGGAGAAGAAAAGCCCTTACCTGCTAAATCTGCATCCCGGAGTCATTTCTCCAACGGCCCTGAAAAAGAAGACATCGTTTTAAAGGCATTTCGTTTCGATCGCTGCAGCGCTGCCTTTTACTCACCTTTGCAAGGCGCTTCCATCTTCAGCAGCGATCTTCCGGATTCAGCTACGCCCCGGCGCCTAGAGGAAAAAAGACAAGAACAAAGGTGAGAGGGAGAAAAGGAATAAGGAAAGCTCAGTTTCATTTTAAGTCTTACCTGTTGGATTATTCCCACTGCATTTCGGGTCCTGCCGCTTCCTGGCATCTCCGGACCCCGGCCCCTATGGGGAAAAAAGACAAAGACATTGAATGAGCGAATGCAAAGACATTACCTGAGCGCTCATCCAGAACTGTTTCACTTCGGGTCGGCGCCATATCTCCGGCACTCCGAACCCCGGCCCCCTAAGGGGAAAAAGACATAAGCATTAGCGCTTGCTGCAATTAGACAACAAACATTATTATTAAGCTTGAACTTTTGAACAGAACTTTTACAGCGCCTTACCTGAACAGTCAAGCTTACCTGAACTCCCATCAATCCTCAATCCAGTGAAGTAACTGGGTTTCAACGCGCCCCTGCATCAGAAGCAGGATGCAGAGCTCATCCTTCCAAACCCTAAGGAGGGTATCCAACGAGCCAGGGAAGCCAGAATAGAGGGGCCCTTCCTGTCCATCTTCAGAGTTCTGCGCCTTCGACGCCGCGCCTCCGTGGGAACCAGGTGAGCGTTACACAAATACATCCCAAATAGAATACAAATTCTACAAAAGAATGCCCTGAAAGCAGCTCTTGGTATTTCTAGACGATTACACATCTCGAAGATATTGAGTAATAACTGGCTATTGACCCAAGACAAAATCTTACTGAAAGTTGCCTCACTCACACATAAAGACCTTAACAATGCCGCTCCTCCATATATAACTGATAGACCGGTAGAAAGAAAATCCTCCAGACCCTCAAGAATCTCCAATGCCAACACACTTATCATTCCTAGATTTAAATTGACCAAGGCCGGAGGCGGCTTCCCCATCCAGGCGGCCCAATTATGGAAAACTGCCACACACTATACGTGAGGAAAAATCCTACCTCAAATTCAGATCCAAATACATCAACCATTTGAAGCAATCGATCATCTAGTCAGTATCCCCTTCCCCCCACCTTACTGATATATCTATTGTATATGTAACCTGTATAAAATCCTGTCTATAGTTTGCTGTATTTGTGCCACGGCCTGTATATATTAGCATTATGTGTGACTATGTAACTATGTAACTTTGTAATCTAAGCCTTGCATATCCTGTACTTTTGCCCGCTTCTACCTTTGGGTCTGGTGCGCATTATAAATGAATAAAACAAACAATGCAGTGCTGGAGGGGTTACATAGCATCCTCCGTGTCTAAATACTCGTGTAGCAGTCAGATGGTACCTTTCCTATTGAAAAGGCTGGTGGCAGTGATTTTACAATGAACTAACGTGATTTTACCCGACCGCGAACACCGGTAGCTAAAAATTACGGGAGCCATGTTTTTCAAGAGGGCGCCTTGAGCCCCTTTGTTTAAACAGGTCCCGGTCTTCTTTTTTTCTCTGTATTTATTTTTAATTATTATTATTATTATTTTTTTTATTTATTTTGCAAAGGTCCTTCTAGTGTTTGTCTCTGCGCGCCAAACCAGGTTTGGTCCCTTTGTTCGTGTGCCTTTGGCGGGCTTCAGGACTGAAGACCACCTCTGGCGTCTGAGTGTCTGGGGTGGGCAGGAAGTGAGGGAGGTGCCCGAAACTCCCTGTGCTTAGTCTCCTAAGAAACCCAAATGCACTCTGGTGTGATTGGCTGGGTGACTGTCTGGTACGGACAGCCACCCTGCTGGGTGAGTGACAGCTAGGCTGGAATGAAAGGGAGATAACTGTTTTTGAAAGGCAAGTCTCTTGGACTGGAAGGCAGAGTGGACCACTGGAACGAAAGAACCGAAGAAGAGCTGGAAGAGGACGGCTGCTGCAACTCCTGGACCGTTGGTTTGCCCATTGAAGCCCTGCTGCAGGTCCGAATTGACAAACTCCTTTTGACAGAGAAGCTCCTTCAAGGACAGCTTCTCCCTTTGAGTTGGTGGGACCAATCTACTCATAAGCCACCTGGACACCATTCTCAAGGCTGGTTAGGATTAACCAAGGGGAGGGATACCAGCTTGTGTGCTTGAATCTACAGCTGCTAGAACTGAAGTGACTGTGTTTTCAGACGATCCCGAGTAAGAGTCCCCCGACATCCTCCCTCTTGTCCCCACGACTGCGGCTCAGGAACAGTGGGATCTGAAAGAACTGCCATGAGCCGACGACTTCAGCTGCATTTGTTTCTTCATACTAAGGTACTGTGCCAATCCGATTGAGAGAACGCCACTCTTGCGGTGAATGTTCGTGCAACTTTCCCAACTTGCATGCCTAATCAGCTTGTGGCCCAACATATGATTCTTTTTTGTACAAACTACTTAAGTGAACTTTTGCACAGACTTTACCGTTTAATACCAGAACTGCTCCTTCCTATCTAGAATACTAGCCCATTGACTTTGGCCTAGGCCTATTGACTTGAATTGAACTCTTGTGAACTGAAACTATTTGCACTGTCTAACAAGTATATGTGATCTATTCTACTTACCTTGTGCCTTTTGCTCCCTTCTAAGTAACTGAACTGCCATTTGATTCCTATTTCAAACTGTCTCAAAAGCTTAGAGTTTTGTATTATAGTGTATTGGTATATAATATTAAGTGGCCTCATTCTAGTGAATGTTTTCTAAATGATTGTGTAAATGAATTAATAAGTATTTTACCAAGAAACCTTGAGTATAAGTGTCTACTTGAATCACTATGATTGGAAGACCTCTGTGTAACTTCTTGTACTGCTCACATTCACTCTTGAGATAAGCCTGGCTGCTCAGCTCACTACCAAAAACTGTGTGGTACAGACCAAAGGTTGGTTTGACTTACACCTGTAGTCCTAATTGTATGTAGTGGTCCCAGAGGGTACTGCATGCAATTCTGCCTAACAAACCCCGACCCAGAGCCTGTTGTGATCCACTAGACTCAAGAAGATGTGCATTTTGAGCAATACTTTGCAGGGCTGCAATACCCTAGGACATTGAGCCATTGCGCGGTGCAGAGTCTTCCGATTTCCAGATCTTTTTGAAACTTTGGGGGCACCTGCAGGACCGCCAGAGACTTGATTTGAGTCCTTGAAGTCCCCTCACGAGTGTGCTGGACCAGATTAGCGACGAGAATCTGGCCAGCGATATTCAGTCTTCTCCTGGCTCCTGAAAATGGCGCCAAAACCATAGCTGTATCAACCGCTAAGAATGTCTTGCTTGGAGCCTTCCCCCCCCCCTGTTGCAAAATCCTTTCCAGTGTCCTGTCTTCAGTCTTCACAACAAAGAATTCATCGGCCAGGTGTTTGGCTGCAGTTCCTGAAGACGTCCTGCTGCAAACTCTTGTTCTTTGCTGAGGTACTGTGTTGGCTGGGGTTTTACTTTAAGCCTTTTGTGATTCCTGTGGTGTTTCGTGTGATTGGGAGTCCTCTAATCCAATTCAACCAGGCCCACTGCTGGAATCCTCCTAGGATGTCTTCTCTGAAGTCCCTGGACCCTAACTAACTCTAAAGTGAACTATGTACTTGTTTTGAAGAGGCTTCCTCAGGAACTGACTTTTCCTACATCTGTGCCTATCCTGAACTGTCTGTTGGCCACTAGAGCACTAGTGGCCCCCCTCCTGCCACTGAGAACATACATGCTTCAAGAATAGGGAAAGACTTATAAGGTTTGTGCCTTGTGCCCTGAAATGTAACAAGTGTTTAAAATTCTTTACTTGTGAAAGAGTTGGTTGGTAACTGTCGCTCTGATATATAAGCAGTTACAAAAGTTCTTACTATCCTTTAAAAGTGTTTTGCCATTCTTAAAAGTATATACAAGGTTAATTTACTTGCCTGTGAATTGGCTGCCTCTCTTCCCAAAAGTAATTCTGTTGGCTTCATTTTACTATTTCTGTTAGGATAGAAATGTATATGTTCACCAACTGGGTTTTGCTTCCTCGGACCTGTAGTTTATCTTGTCTAGAATAAGTTCCCTTGGGTTTTACCTACCTTGAATAGCTGTGTGCCATTCTTAATAAGTGTACTGTGGGTTTAGCTGACCTTGCTCTGCGTTCTGCAATCCTAAAATAGTGTGAAGAGCTATTGCTTACCTTAGTCTGTGTTCCACTGATCTGGAAAACAACTATAATAGTATATTACACCATTAGCTCTTACTCACCTGATATAACCGAGTGTTATCATGAATGTAGTGATAGGTTTATACTGTTCCATAAATTAACTATTCAGAAAAGTATCCTGGTAACAGGGTTGGTTTGTTTTTGTTTGGGTAGTTTATATAGCGCTACAGACCCTCAGGTATATGAGCACTGCTTATTTCCCACAGTGTGTGGTGCTCATTTATCGACCTCGGAAGGATGAAAGGCTGAGTTGGCCCTGCTGGGATTCGAACCTGTGTCAGCAGGCTCTGCACGATGTCAAAGCGAGCGCTCTACTCGCTGTGCTATCTGACCAGCTAAGTTTACTAAGTGATTTCTTGTCTGAGTGTCACTGCAGACTGACGGGGTCTACTACCCTTGAATTACTGTAAGTCATCTAAAAGTAACTTGTGGTTTTACTTCGCCTGAATAGGTGTGCTCTGTTCTAAATGTGTATGATAAGGTCTGACTTACCTAGAAATACTGTTAGTATTCTGAACTCTGTCTATGTTGTGGTATGTGTACCTTAAAGCATTGAGTTGTGTTTTGATGTTGTATTTATGACTCTATGACAAAGTACTTGGCCCAAGATTACCTTGGCTTAATTGTATCTATAATAAACCTTTATTTTTTTATAATGCTTCTAGGTATAAGTGTTTCTGATGAACCATTTGTATATTATAGGTTCTTTGTACTTTCCTACAGCCCTCTCTCCCTCCTAAGATAAGCCTGGCTGCTCTGTCCATGCTACCTCATTCTCGGGTGGTACAGCCTTTTCTCCAGCATGGGGTCTGGCATGGATTCACATGCTCATGAATATTCCCCGTCGTCATGCTGGGAATTCTTGGTAAAGAAAAAATCAGTTTCAGTTTGTTTCTGAACTGTCTTTCTACTAATAACCAATCACTGGTCTCTGGGTCATACTGCCCCCAGTCAATGACTGCCTTCTACCTAAGCCCCCTCCTCTGGCAGCCATCTTCAGATTTTTACCGCACGTTCAAGTGTTGGGAGTCCTCGTGCTATAGCTCTCGAGCTTTTGCTGAGTTGTCGTGCTTTTTCAAGGAGATTTTCTCATTTTTCGGTTAAATCGAGCCTCAAGCTCCACCGTTTCTTCTTCCGATTAACGGGGACCCGTTTCGTAATTTCCAACGCCCCTCAAGGGTGAGGCTTTCGTCGAGTAACGCTTTTTGGAGGATTCCAAAAGATCTGAGGCCTACCATGGACGCGGCCCAGGACAAGAGTAGCTCGACGCCCGGATCCAAGCTGTTCAGGAACTGCCCTGGATGCGGTTTACAGAATGTTTTCAAGGAGGACGACCATTCGAGATGTGTCTACTGCCTTCATGAGGACAAGACGCATGTGGAGAAGGACTGTGCGTTCTGCAAAAACCTATCGGAACGGACCATGAGGGATCGTCGTTCCCACCTCGCCAGCTGGCTGGAGAAGGGCCCAGCAGGTGAGAAGAAGAAAAGGTCCGAGCGGTCTTCTAAGTCCTGTGAGGGCGCCCTGGCGACGGGGGCCCAACAGAAGGCTAAGCACCGCGAGTCCACGGGCACCGGTAGCGCAGAATGGTCAGGCTCTTCAGCTGCCAGGCAGGGCGCACCTTCCCAGGCACCATCAACCACGAGCCAACGCTCTGGTTCGGGGAAGAGGAAATCCGAGAACCCGGGTAAGCTTCTGGAGAGGCCCCGGTCGATCTCGAAGGATTCAGCCGAGGGGGAGCGAGGCAGTGACCCTCCCCCCAAGGTGAAGGCTTCAAGCGCGCCCAAGGTGGTGAAGGCCTTGATTCACTCGGCTAAGGCCTCTATCGAGGGAGTCGCGGCGACCCTGGCGAAGCCTGTGGAGGCTACACCAGTGGAGGCGACCTCGGGCCCAGAGTTTCCCTGCCACCGCCGTGGGAATCCTCTTTCCAGCCCATCGACAAGACCCCTGTGAAGACCCCGGTGGAAAAAGAGGGGCGGGGGTGCCGGTGGCCATTACGGACACGGATTCAGCCTCTGAGGAGGAGCTGGTGGAGGCCGTGAAGAGCCTCAACAAGAGGTTCGAGAAGGTACTATCCCACGGGAGAGATCCCGAAGAGGTGGTCGAAGATAGCGACGGTGGTGCCAACGAGGCCCCTGTGGAGGAGTGGCCAGCCCTCCCGTCGCAGCCATTGCCCGAGCCTCAGGTCAACTCGGCGGCCATTTTGATGGCGATCCAAACCTTATGCACGAAGATGAGGACGAGATTACACCGGTCCGTCCGGAAGCCCTCCGAACAAGCGGAGGAGAGTTCACCCCCGCCCTTCATGCCCTCACGGCCCGTGGAGCCTTCATCCCCCTCTCCGTATCCCAGGGATGACACGGGGACGGATGACGACGGTGGTGACTGGATGGACCTTCCATCACCACCCCCTCGGGTTTCCCCGCCCGATGAAATTGGCTCCTTTCACGCCATGATTGCCAGGGCGTCCGAGCTCTTCCAGCTTTGCCCCGAGGAACAGAAGGAAGGTTTCCTCTATCAACGGCGAGAGGCCAAGAGAAGGACGATCCTCGTGGTACCGTTACTTGACGATATCTGGGACGAGGGACTTGCGGTCCTGAAGAACCCGTCCACAACGCCTGCCATGAGGGACCGGTATGGGAAGTAGCACCGGGTCCCGAAGCCGCCCCCTTGTGCCTCAGGGCTCAGCCAACGCTGGATTAGGTTGTCTCAGCAGCGGCCAAGAAGGCAGCGGGGGGCGACAGTTTCGACCTCCACTTCCCCACCTGACGGCGAGGGAAAGAAATTGGACGCCATGGGGCGACTGGGTCATCTCGTCGGCGGCGACGACAATGAAAGCAGCCAACACCTTAGCGATTGTGGCCCGTTATGACAGCGAGCTATGGTACAAGATAGCTCCCCTACTGGACTTCCTACCAGACGACAAGAGGGCAGAGGCCCTAGAGATTCTGCAGGAAGGTGAGGTGGCGTCGGACCACGCCATAACAGTGGCAACGGACATTGCCGACAGTTTCGCCAGTTAGGCAACAGTGTTTGCCTTCGTCGATCAGGCTGGCTCAAGGCGACAGCCTTCCGTCAGGATGTGCAGACCAGGGTGTTGGACATGCCGTTCGACGGCAACAACCTGTTTGGGAAAACGGTGGATGAGTCGCTGCAGGCCATCAAGGCCGACACAGAGACGGCCCGAGCCCTGGGAGTCCTTCAGCAACAACGGCCCTTTCGGAGCACCAGAGGCAGACAGGGGGCCTCCAAGGGATCAGGCGGTGGTTTCTCTACGTACCGCCAGGCAGCCTGCTCCTCGTCCCAGGAGGCCTACAGAGGTCGCGGCAAACAAGGAGGATCTCGTTGTCGCCAAGGAGGCCAAGGCCGCCTCCAAGCAAGATTGAACTGGCCGTAGCGTTGGGCCCCCACCGAAACACCCCGGTGGGAGGCCGGCTGGCGAAGTTCGTCAGCGTGTGGGAGTCCATCTCCACCGACCGTTGGGTGCTGGATGCCCTGGCCCACGGGCACACTCTCGAATTCCAAAAGAAGTGTCCCTGCATACCTCCCGTGGCCAGGAAGGAAAATCACGTCCCTCAACTGCTGTTGGAGGTAAAGGCGTTGCTCAAGAAAGGTGCCATCGAGCTCGTCCCCAAGAGGAACCGGGGCTCCGGAGTATACTCAAGATACTTCCTCATCAGAAAGAAGACAGGCGGTTGGCGCCCCATCCTGGACCTACATCGGTTGAACAAATACATCAAGGTACAGAAGTTCAGGATGGTCACTCTCCAGCACGTGCTGGGACAGCTGGAGGAGGGCGACTTCCTATCGCCGTTGGACTTGGAGGATGGTTACTTCCACATCCCCATCCTAAAAGGGCACCGAAAGTTCCTCAGATTCGTAGTTCAAGAACGCCACTACCAATTCAGAGCTCTGCCATTCGGATTGAAGTCGGCACCCAGGGTGTTCACCAAGTGCCTAGCAAGTGTGCTTTGCTGTGCCTGCAGGCGATCCACGTCTACCCCTACCTGGAAGACTGGCTCATCCGTGCAACGACAAGAGAACTTGCCGTCGAGCACACGGCGAAGGCCGTCCGCTTACTCACGGAGCTGGGTTTCTCCATCTACCCGAAATCCCATCTGGTTCTGTCGCAGGCAGCACTTTCTGAGAGCGAAGCGCGATACAGTGGAACGATTGGCGTCTCCGTCAGAGGAAAGGACGAAGGCCATCTTAGGCAAAGTGCAGCGCCTGTTAGCCACAAACGTGGCCAGGGTGAGATCCATCAAGTCCCTCCTCGGAATGATGTCCTCGTGCATCTACCTAGTGCGCCTGTGCAGGCTACGGATGCGTCCTCTACAGGAGTTCCTCGACACCCGTTGGATGCAAGCGGCGGGCAGCTTCGAAGACAAGATCCCGCTCAACAAGGTTTTCCGTCTGGCGATTCTGTGGTGGGGCACCCGTGCACACCTCAACTTCCAGACCCCGGCACATCAGGAGACTGTGACAATGGACGCATCCCTGGAGGGAAGGGGTTCGCACACCCGAGATCTCCACGCAAGAGGCCTTTGGCTCCCGGAAGAGAGGTCTCTCCACATCAATTGGAGCTCTGCGCCGTGTTCTGGGCGCTCAAATCTTTCCTCCCGTCCCTCAAGGGCAAGGAAGTGAGGATCTTTACCGACGACACCACCACGATGTTCTACATCCGGAAGCAGGGTGGCATCAGATCCCCAGCCCTATCCAAAGAGGCCCAGGATCTGTAGCACTGGGCCGTCGCCCAGGGAATGTTTCTGTTACGCTCACCTGACTCCCACGGAGGCGCTGGCCAGGATCGTGCTGCTGTGACCTCTTCTAAGGTGTTGCGCGGGGCTCAGAAGATGGACTGGACCGGACTCCCAACTCCTGCTTGTCCGGCTTGCGAAAGTGTCCTTCTGTAGGCGAGAATAAGGGATTAACTGTCTGCGGGGAATGCTACCAGCCTCCCCCTTTCCCCTCTCCCCTCTCACCCTCCTCAAAACCCTTCTGTGCTTCCCGTGGCGTCTCATCTTAGGGTCTTGAAGGGCGAGCTCTCCTTCGTGCTTCTGATGCAGGGGCGCGTTGGTATCCAGTTACTTCACTGGATTCTTGGTTTTATGAGAACCAAACTTGCTTGGCTTCCAGGTAAGTTCCTTGAAAGGTTCCCCTTTTGTCCTTGCATCAATATGCTAATGTCAATGTCTTTTTTTCCCCATAGGGGCCGGGGTACGGAATGCTGGGGAAAAGGCACCGACCCGAGATGCGAGGTGCAATCCCTGTAGAAATCAGGTAAGTCTTGATGAGCGTTTTTGGGTAATGTCTTTTCATTCGCTCATTGACGCTAATGTCTTTTTCCCCCTAGGGGCCGGGGTCTGGAAACGCCTGGATGCGGCGCGGACCCGAAATGAAGAGGGAATGACCCAACAGGTAAGTCTTAACATGGAGGTTTAGGTTTCCTCATTCCCTTCTCTCTCACCTTTGCTCTTGTCTTTTTCTCCCTAGGCGTGGAAGCGTGGCTGCGAATCCGGGTGATCGCTGCTGAACATGGAGGCGCCCTGTGAAGGTGAGTGGAATGTGGCGCTGCGGCGGTCGATGCGATGTGCTTTTAAATTAAGTGTCTTCCTTTGCAGGATCGTCGGCGAGCTGACTCCAGAATGCGGATCTTGCAGGTAAAGTCTTTTCCTTCTCCTATTCTCTCTTTCTCTTCCTTTGTAGGTGATCAGGATGCTGGCAGGCGTGGCAGAAGTCCGAATGCAGGAGCAAACACGGTGAGCGTCCAGCTGCTAGATGCAGAACAACGCGAAGCATGTGCTGCTCTTCGGGTGTGGTTTAAATAGCCTGTAAAGTAGTTCCAGGTATGTATCCTTCCACTCAGGTATGTATTCTTCCTCAGACCACACCCGAGTGATAAAGTAGTCCAAAAGATAAAGTAGTCCCATTCAGTCCTCAAGAGGGCCTGGATGTAGCAGCACGGTCTGCTTCAGGTAAGTGCACATTAAAACACTCACACACATGTCTTGCTTTATGAGCCTGGCGCCAAAGGCACCAGGACTGCGTCCAAAAGGCCCCAACTTGGGCCCGCTGAGACGTCCTTGGGGTAAATGATGTCTGCCTCTGTGGTTGTTGGGCTGGGCCTGGCTCCTTGGAGGTAGGCATCATGACAGTACCCCCCACAAAGCCCCTCTGGGGGTTTTGGCTTGTTCGGGAATTTACGGTGGAACCTTCGTATTAATCGAGGTGCGTGAATATGATTACTAGGCTCCCACAATCTCTCATGAGGTCCAAAACCCTTCCAGTCAACAAGATAGAAGAGTTTTGACTTTAACATTTTGGAGTCTAAAATGTCTTTCACTTCGAATTCTAATTCCCCATCAATTTGAATAGGATCTGGAGGCTTGGACAGTCTGGTTGTACCGGTTTCAAAAGTGATGCATGAAAAACGGGATGAATACGCATGTTGGAAGGCAAATCCAGTTTAAAGGCCACTGGGTTGATTATGGCTTTGATGGGGTAAGGCCCAATGAATCTGGGATTGAAAGTTCGTGGGCCCTTGAGAGATAAATGTCTAGTTGCTAGCCAAACCTGGTCTCCTACTTGGTAAGGAGGTATTTTACTTCGGTGCAAATCAGCGTTTTCTTTGTACTTTTTCTTGGCTTGCTGTAAATGAGTTGTAGCTTCTTTGAAGGCTCGGGTTATTGTGGAATGCAGATGATTTACTGCGGGCATTTCCAGGGTCAGAGGTGGATCTAGGTCAGAGGTTCGAGGATGGTGACCATACAAAGTATAAAAAGGAGTTTGACCGGTTCCGGAATGCATAGAATTGTTGTATGCATATTCTGGGATCCAAAGAATGTCTTTCCAATTGTACTCGGATTGGTGCAACATGCACCGAAGATATTGCTCGAGAGTCTGATTTGTCCTCTCGGTTTGTCCGTCGGTCTTGGGGTGGTGGCTGGTGGATAATCGCACATCTATTTGTGCTAGTTGGCAACACTTCCTCCAAAAATGGGAAATTAATTGACTTCCACGATCTGAGACTAGTACGGAAGGGAAACCATGTATTCGAACTATATTCTCCAGGAATTCCTTGGCCAGGATGGAAGCTGAAGGCAATCCTTTTAGAGGGATAAAGTGGGCCATTTTGGAGAACAGATCCACGATTACTAGGATAGTGTTGTAACCACCACATGGAGGCAGGTCCGTAATGAAGTCCATAGACAAGGTGTGCCAAGGTGCCGGTGGAATCTCCAAGGGTTGAAGTAGGCCGGCTGGCCTGTTCCTTTGACCTTTATTTTGGGCGCAAACTCCGCAAGACATCACAAAAGACTTTGTCTTTTCTCCAAGAAGGCCACCAGAATTGGCGTTTGATCTTTTCTTCCGTTTTAGCGATACCAGGGTGTCCTTCCATTAACGATTCATGATAATGAGCAATAACTAGTTCTTGCAATTCCTTACTTGGCAGAAATAACCGCTCTTGGAAGTACGGTAAGTTATCCTTAACAGTGAAGTGGGGACCCTTTTGAGTCCATTCCAGTAAGGCTGAAGGTACAAAAAGTAGTTTGACTCGAGTTTCAACGTCCTCGATGGTTTGCAATGAAGTCAAACCTAAGATTCTTTGTTCAGGTATTATCGGCACAGGTTCTAAACACGAATTGGGTTCTTCCATGCCAATCCGGGATAAGGCGTCCGCTTTGCCATTCTTGCAGCCAGGGCGATAGGTAATTACAAAATCAAATTCTGCAAAGAATAAAGCCCATCGGAGTTGTCGTGAAAATTGGGCTTTGGCCATCTTTAAATACTGCAAATTTCTGTGATCCGTAATTACAGTGATGGTGTGTCTTGCACCGAGGAGGTAATGACGCCAAGCCTTAAAAGCAGATTTAATGGCCAGTAACTCTTTGTCGGTAATTGCGTAATTAATTTCAGGAGCTGAGAATTTCCTGGACCAAAAGGCTACAGGGTGTAGCTGGTTAGTTTTCGAATCCCTTTGCGACAGGACAGCTCCCATGGCTAAACTGGATGCGTCAGTTTCAACAATATACGGGAGATCAGGACGCGGGTGCTTCAACACAGGTGCGGAAGTGAATTTGGTCTTTAGGTCTTGAAAGGCTTGTTCGGCCTCTGGAGTCCATTCAAAATGTTTATTCTTACGTAAAAGAGCAGTAATGGGTTGGACTATTTGTGAAAACTCCGGGATGAATCTTCGATAGAAGTTGGCAAAGCCAAGCATACTCTGAACCCCTTTCACTGAACCAGGAGATGGCCATTTGAGGATGGCGTCCACCTTTCGTGAATCCATTCGAATTCCTTTAGGAGTCAGAACACATCCGAGGAATTCAACCTCAGTGGTATGAAAGACACTCTTCTTTTCCAGCTTGGCAAATAGTTTGTGCTGGCGCAATTTCTCTAGAACTGCTCGAACATGTTTTCGATGATCTGACTCAGAAGATGAGTACACCAGGATGTCGTCTATGTATACGATGACACAAACATCGATAAGTTCTCGCAGAACATCGTTCATGAAGAATTGAAAAGCTGCAGGCGCGTTGCACAAACCGAAGGGCATAACCTGATATTCGAAGAGCCCGTATTTGGTGCGGAAAGCTGTCTTCCACTCGTCACCTTCTTTTATTCGCACTAGGTGATAAGCTCCCCGGAGATCTAACTTGGTGTATATACGAGCATCTTTTACTTGATCAAGAAGTTCAGGGATCAGAGGCAGGGGATACCGATTCTTTATCGTTATCTGATTTAAAGCGCGGTAGTCAATAAAAGTTCTAAGGTCTCCTTCTTTTTTAGGCACGAAGAACAAAGCGGAAGAGACCGGGGACTTTGATGGGCGAATAAAGCCATTGGCAAGGTACTGATCCAAATACTGACGCAAATGCTGGTTTTCAGGTTCAGTGAGAGCGTAAATCCTACTACACGGCGGTTGAGCATTGGAAACTAGATCGATCTGGCAATCATAAGAACGATGAGGGGGTAGCGTGTTAGCCTGTTCTTTCTGAAAAACGTCCTGGTATTCAAGGTATTCTGCCGGTAGTTGAACAGTGGCGGGGGTTACTGTGGCTAAACCAATAGCTGGATTTCTAGGGTAACAAGTGGGACCACAATCTGGAAAAGTTATTCTCTTTGCTCGCCAGTCTATTCGAGGATTGTGTGTTTCTAACCAAGGAATTCTGAGGATTACTTGAAATTGTGGAGCCTTGATTATATCAAACACTATTGCCTCCCGATGTCCATCCTGACTCACAAGTGTCACTTCTGTGGTGGAATGCGTTACCGGCCCAGAGGCTATTTCGGTACCATCAACCGTAGTAATGACATCCTGGTTTATTTTTGGATGCACAGGAAGGTTCATCCTGGAGGCCAATTCGCGGTCCACATAGTTTCCGATAGCTCCGCTGTCGACGTATGCTTTGATGGCATGCAACCGTTGGGGCTTTTTTGGATCCACGAGCACCATTGGCAAGACAAAATGCGAGGTCAGAGAGTTCGTTTTCAAGCTCGGCAAGCGGACCTCTACGCTTGTCGAGCCAGGTCGTTTCCCGAAACAGGTTCCAATAAGTTGTTGTCAGAGGCACCAACCACCTTCCTAGGAGGTTTTACCGGACAATCACGAAGAAAGTGACCGGAAGCCCCGCAATAGAGGCATAGTTGCTTTTGTCACCTTCTCTCACATTCCTTCTGAGTTAACGGCCCCTTAACTCCCCCTATTTGCATAGGTTCCGAAGCTTTGGTATTCCTGGGGTTTACGAGGGTTCTGATCGGTACTCGGGTTTCAAACTTGGACCGATCTGCTTTCCTATTCTGAAGTCTGTGATCCAGTTGTACCACAAAGTCAATATATTCTACGCAGCCTTGGGGTGGATTCACTACTTGGGCCAGAATGTCTTTTAGCTCTCCGCGCAGACCCCGGTGAAATAAAGTGATCCTTTTATTTTCAGGCCATCCGGTTTCCACCACCAGTCTGTTAAAGGAGGCTATATAAGACAAAAGATCTTGACTACCTTGTCGTAGAGATAGCAGTTCGTTGTCAAGGGCCTGTCCCTGCGAGTGTCGAGCGAACAACCTTTCCATGCTGGCCTGAAAGCCCTGAAAATCCTGGAGAATTGGATCGTTCTGGTTCACCAAGGGAACAGACCAATCGGCAGCACAGCCACTTAGGTACGATAACACGAAGGCCACTTTGGTCCTATCATCAGGGAAGGCTCCTAGTCTGCATATAAAATGTAAGCGGCATTGGTTCATAAAAATGGCATATTTCTTTGGGTCCCCCGCAAAACGTTCAGGCGGTGCTAAAGGCATGGATCCCGGCAGATTGATCTGAACAGGGTTACTCGAATCCAACGAAGTGGAAATTCCCCCGGGACTAGGTAAAGGAATTTGTCCAGCCTGACTCTGTAGCAATCGTTTGGCCAGGTCATCAGTTTGTTCCTTGGAGAGAATGAGTTCTCTTTTGAGGGCATTAGTCTCTTGGCGAGCTGAGTGTACCTCTGCCCTTAATTCCCCCAACAGCTGGGCCAGCTGGTCTGTCTCAGAAGTCTCCATAGCGCCCGGGTGGGAAATTGTGGGTAGGCTTCGCATTCTGTTACGCTCACCTGACTCCCACGGAGGCGCTGGCCAGGATCGTGCTGCTGTGACCTCTTCTAAGGTGTTGCGCGGGGCTCAGAAGATGGACTGGACCGGACTCCCAACTCCTGCTTGTCTGGCTTGCAAAAGTATCCTTCTGTAGGCGAGAATAAGGGATTAACTGTCTGCGGGGAATGCTACCAGCCTCCCCCTTTCCCCTCTCACCCTCCTCAAAACCCTTCTGTGCTTCCCGTGGCGTCTCGCCTTAGGGTCTTGAAGGGCGAGCTCTCCTTCCTGCTTCTGATGCAGGGGTGCGTTGGTATCCAGTTACTTCACTGGATTCTTGGTTTTATGAGAACCAAACTTGCTTGGCTTCCAGGTAAGTTCCTTGAAAGGTTCCCCTTTTGTCCTTGCATCAATATGCTAATGTCAATGTCTTTTTTCCCCATAGGGGCCGGGGTACGGAATGCCGGGGAAAAGGCACCGACCTGAGATGTGAGGTGCAATCCCTGTAGAAATCAGGTAAGTCTTGATGAGCGTTTTTGGGTAATGTCTTTTCATTCGCTCATTGACGCTAATGTCTTTTCCCCCCTAGGGGCCGGGGTCCGGAAACGCCTGGATGCGGCGCGGACCCGAAATGAAGAGGGAATGACCCAACAGGCAAGTCTTAACATGGAGGTTTAGGTTTCCTCATTCCCTTCTCTCTCTCACCTTTGCTCTTGTCTTTTTCTCCCTAGGCGTGGAAGCGTGGCTGCGAATCCGGGTGATCGCTGCTGAACATGGAGGCGCCCAGTGAAGGTGAGTGGAATGCGGCGCTGCGGCGGTCGATGTGATGTGCTTTTAAATTAAGTGTCTTCCTTTGCAGGATCGTCGGCGAGCTGACTCCAGAATGCGGATCTTGCAGGTAAAGTATTTTCCTTCTCCCATTCTCTCTTTCTCTTCCTTTGTAGGTGATGAGGATGCTGGCAGGCGTGGCAGAAGTCCGAATGCAGGAGCAAACACGGTGAGCGTCCAGCTGCTAGATGCAGAACAATGCAAAGCATGTGCTGCTCTTCGGGTGTGGTTTAAATGGCCTGTAAAGTAGTTCCAGGTATGTATCCTTCCACTCAGGTATGTATTCTTCCTCAGACCACACCCGAGTGATAAAGTAGTCCAAAAGATAAAGTAGTCCCATTCAGTCCTCAAGAGGGCCTGGATGTAGCAGCACGGTCTGCTTCAGGTAAGTGCACATTAAAACACTCACACACATGTCTTGCTTTATGAGCCTGGCGCCTAGGGCGCCAGGACTGGGGTCCAGAATGAGCCTGGCGCCGAAGGCGCCAGGACTGCGTCCAAAAGGCCCCAACTTGGGCCCGCTGAGACTTCCTTGGGGAAAATGATGTCTGCCTCTGTGGTTGCTGGGCTGGGCCTGGCTCCTTGGAGGTAGGCATCATGACAGTTTCTGGTTCCCTTCCATCTGGCAAGAATAAAAAAACACCACGAGTGGGAACTACGCTAGGATCAAGTGGATCGGCTCTTCCAACGATGGGGCAAACCCTAGATCGACCTGTTCGTGACAGCGACTAACTCCAAGTGCCAGAGGGTCGCCAGCAGGTTTCCCCAGCCGAGGAGCATGGGCGACGCTTTCTCGTTCCCCTGGGACGGCCTGTTCCTGTATGCGTTTCCTCCGTTGCCGCTTCGACTCAGCCAGCTCAAGAGGACCAAGTGCAGGATGATCCTCATCACACTAGCGTGGCCGAGACAGATCTGGTTCCCGGACCTTATGGACCTCTCAGCGTCCCCACCAGTCAAGCTGTCGACAGACGCAGATCTTCTCTCCAGAGAGGGAGGCGCCATTCCTCATCACGACCCAGAGTCGCTGAACTTACAGGCCTGGCTCCTGCAACACTAGAGTTTGGAGGGTACGATATCCCGGCTGACTGCAGAGAGGTTCTTGCAAAGGCCAGGGCGTCCTCAACTCTCAAGTGCTACAGACATAAGTGGAAGAGGTTTTCTGTCTGGTGCCGTGCACAGAAGATCAACCCTCTACAGATTACGGCACCTCAAGTGCTACCATACCTACTGTCGCTGGCCAAAGCTGGACTAGCTCACGCTTCCATCAAGATACATCTGGCAGGGATCTCCCGATACACCAGAACTACAGGACGGCCGTCCTTGTGGTCTCATCGACTGGTG
Source organism: Ambystoma mexicanum (assembly GCF_040938575.1). Classification (NCBI taxonomy): domain Eukaryota; kingdom Metazoa; phylum Chordata; class Amphibia; order Caudata; family Ambystomatidae; genus Ambystoma; species Ambystoma mexicanum. The sequence continues at coordinate 1,301,143,740 of NC_090933.1, read as the reverse complement.
AAGGAATTTATGAAGGTACTGTTCCGATCGTTCCGCCGGTGAAGGCTCCAGCCCCGGCTTGGGAGGTCAACGTGGTGCTGACCAGGCTCATGGGGCCACCATTCGAGCCCTTGCATTCGGTTCTGTTGAAGTTCCTGTTGTGGAAGACAGCGTACCTTGTGGCCATCACCTCCACACGACACGTGGGAGATATTCAGGCCCTATCCTGCAAGCCTCCATACTTGACTTTTCACGAAACGAGGGTGGTGCTGAGGACGCACCCCTCTTTCATGCCCAAGGTACCGTCGGACTTCCATCTTAACGAGCCCTTGGTGTTGCCAGTTTTCTTTTTGTCGCCGGCCGAGAGGACTTTGCACTCGCTGGATGTAGCTAGAGCGCTTAAGTTCAACGTGGACCGAACGAAGAGTTTTCGGAAGACATCACAGCTGTTTGTGAACTTTGGACCTGTGAACCAAGGGAAGGCTCTCTCGAAGGCTTCCATTTCCAGATGGCTCTCCGGCTGCATCATGCACTGTCATCGGTTGGCCAACTGACCGTTGCCTAGCCGTCCGAGAGCCCATTCGACCAGAGCGATCGCTGCTACTACAGCGTTCTTGTCTGGTGTGCCCCTGCTGGACATCTGCAGGGCTGCTACGTGGAGGTCGATGCACACCTTCACAAGATTCTACTGCGTCGACCGGGATTCCAGGGAGGAGTCCAGAGTCGGCCAAGCAGTGCTGCACAACCTGTTCGCCTGAAGGTGGGCCTGGTGAGGAGGTAAGAGTTGCTTTATGTTGAGTTTATGTAATGCTTAATGTTGAGCCTTTTGCCACCTCCCGTGGTTGTGCATGTGTGTACTGCTATATATTCTTATATTCATGAGCATGTGAATCCATGCCAGACCCATGCTGGAGTACAGTTACAGGTAAGTAACGTGTTCCTTACTAAGAGTGGAGCTTATGTAATGCCTCAGCTATGTTTTTTATGAAACCTGGTAGGGCTTTAGAAAAACTGTCCTAACACCTACTGCCCGCAAACGGGTAAAACTTCAAAGTTGTAAGCTACTAACCAACCATGAGTCGCTTGTCAAAAATTCTATACATACAAATAGCACATCATTTCTTACTCCCCAAGAGTCCATTACCACTAACCAATGGCTAGTGGCAATGGACCACCCTCCAGGAACTAATGCCCCTTGAAAAGAGGGAGGGGGCAATTATATGGCAACATTGAAATATGAAAGTATGCATCTTTCATGTGCAATGTTCCCAGGTCACCAAAAGTATCTGCGTTTCAAGGTGGACTCTCGCCATTTTCAGTCCAAGGTACTCCATTTTGAAATTGCATCAGCACCTTGCATATTCAGAGGTCCTCTCAGTATTGACGGTGCATCTTTGGTGCAAAAATGGGCCAGGCCCCGGCCGCATGAAATGCGGGACGATAGAGGGTCTGGGAGTTTAGGCGCGGGGTGGGGGAAAACGGCACGAAAGCGTATGGTGGAGCGTCCGAACGGCCCACAAGAAACAAAAGCCCAGGAAAGGGCAGGAAGCAGCACCTGGGAAGGTGCGAAATATAACAGCAAGGGGTCAGGCGGGTAACCTGGCCGTCCCCAAGAAGGAACAAAAGGCCGGGGGTGTATAAGTAAGCCAGGAAAAGGAGAGGGGGCACAAACCAGGTAAGAGCTCACCTCTCTCGGGTAGGCTCTTAGTGCCTGGATAAGGGGAAGGAAAAACGTTTGCTCTTGCCGGCTCACGCATTTCCACCGTCTCCGATTTCGACATAAACGCAGTGGCTACGAGTCGCCCAGTGGTGCCGGAGCAGGAGCGACACAGAAGCACCAGCTGTGAGCGAACAAAGCACCTTCGCTGTGGACAAACGAGACGGGCGAGGAAGATCGGGAGTAGAAAACCAGAATAAACAGAGGCCGCACGGTGCGGAGGAACGGGAAAGCGTGGCTGACAGAATTCAGACGAGAAGGATGGCAGAAGGAAGAGCAAAAAAGGGTCCAAGAATTCTCAGAATGGGCGAGGAAGGCAGAGAAGGAATAATGGGGCACAATGGGTGCTGGAGATAATGCAGAAAGAAGGGGCGAAGGCAACGTCACCTCTGCTGTTCATAGAGCACAGCAGCAGCGAAGGAGAAGACGAGGTACCGCAAGGACAGAAGAGGGGGAGAGCGGAGTCGAAGAGAGCAGAGGAACAGACGGAGGCACCGACCAAGAGAAAGAAAAAAAAAAAGAGAAAAACAAAGGTACTGTGAATAATAATGTGGGGAATAAAATCGTAAAAATGTTAAATTGCGTCACGGTTTCGGGTAAGTCGCCCAGAACCAATGGCAAGAAGAGCAGACGGGAGAAGGGATCCAGGGAGGAGCAGCAGGGTAGTTCCTCAACGAAGCAAGCTGTGATAACGAAGAAAGGGATCATCTAAGGGCTTGGATAAAATGGAGAGGAGTGGTGAGCAAGGAGAAACGGAGAGGGGCAGGGGCAGAACCCAGGGAAACCCTGGTCCCGGCACCGCAAGGGGCACCAGTAGTCCCGGTGCCGCAAGGGGCACCAATAATCCCGGCACCACAAGGTGCACCGGCAGGGCCAAACACAGGGGGAGCACCACAGGGACCCAACCCACAACCGGGGGTGCCAATGGGGGCACCAGGGGCCCACCACCGGGGGCAGCACCGACAGCGGCAGAAAATGGGGGGCCACTCATGACGAAATATGGCAGGCCAACCATGGGTAAAGATGCACCTGGCAGGTCGATGAATACATAAATGACAAAGTAAAGGAGTAAATATGGAGGAAGGAATTGATCGATATTTTCACATTGTTAGATTGTCAAAAGAGGGGGGTGAATGTGGCCCTAGAGAACATGGAGGACGAGAAAAGCTTACTAAAAAAGGGGCCAGTAGTAAGGAATTTTGACAACTGGATGTCGGCCTTCACCATAATGTCTACAATTACAATCCAAAAATTCCCGGAAGACGGGGTAGCATTAGTGGCGTATCAGCAGAGGGTGCTGAGGGTACACGCAGCGTTTGGAGGTGATGCATGGCTGGAGTATGATCACAAGTTCAGAAAGGAGATGGACTGCTTTCCGGATATGGGTTGGGATGAGGAAAACTTTAATCTCTACATATTTAATGTGCTAAAGGAGAAATGGGATTCCAAGGAGCGAAGCACAGGGGGTCAGCAGAGAAGGCAGTATTGGCAGAATGATTACAAAGCGGATTATAGATACAATAACAGAAGGTACGAATCCAGCTATGACTGAAATAGAGACCAGAGTTTTCGGAGCAGAAATTATGGGTCACAGAGAGGGTAGCAGAGCAGCCTGCCCTCGACAACACGGGGGGTGGGGGGGTGCAGCGGGAGCACGGGAACAACATGAGCAGAACCAGGACAATGTCGGCGTTTTGAAAAGGGGGTACCCTGTAGCTGGGGATGGAAGTGCAAGTTCAGCCACAAGTGCGAGAGATGACAACAGCTGCTCCAAGTGTACAAGGGCCGCAGCTTCAAGCGGTAGAAGCGATGAGACGCGGAAATAAGAACTGGGGTGGGAAGGTGGCCACGCCGGTAAAAATTGAGAGGATGGTAGAGTGGCTCCAGAAATACCCAGACCAGGAAACCGCAGATCAGACAAGGTTTTAGAGAAGGTTTTAACATCCCGTTTACCAGGCAGGGAGCACAAGACATTCCTAGGAATCTAAAGTCGGCAACCGAGAACAGAGATATAGTGACCAGTAAAACCCGGAAAGAAGTAGAACTGGGGAGGGTGGAGGGCCCCTTTAAGGCCTTAGCATTCGAAGAATTTATATGCTCTCCACTGGGGCTGGTGCCGAAAAAAGACGAATGGGAATACAGGCTGATACACCACCTATCCTACCCCCCGGGGGCCTCGGTGAACGATGGCATCGCCCAGAGCGAGGCAACAGTATCATATTCAGACTTCGAGGAGGCAGCAGAACTGGTCAGGAAAGCGGGAAAAGGGGCATGGATGGCGAAAGCAGACATTAAATCTGCATTCCGCCTGTTGTCAGTCAACAGCAGATCGCAAAGATGGTTATGTATGCATTGGGAGGGGGAATACTTTGTCGACAAATGTCTCCCGATGGGGTGCGCCATCTCATGCGCATATTTTGAGAGGGTAAGTTCATTTTTGCAATGGGCGGTAACCGAAGAGAAGAGGGAGTCCATAATGGTACATTACCTGGATGATTTTTTATTCGTTGGGCCCAAAGGTTCAGAGTTATGCAGGGCAACCCTGGATAAATTCGTAGAAATAACAAGCAAGTGGGGGGCGTGGCTTGGACGCCATGTGAAAGGACGTGCCTGAACGGGAGCTCCCGCTGATCCGAACATTATCCGGCTGAATCCGCGCAACGGCCGCTACGATGTGGCATAGACGGTGATGACTGTAAATGCGAAGCTCGGCTGCACATGTGGATGCATTTTCATACGGGATTGTGCAGCGCTTGTGTCCCCAGGAGCCGCGTGAAGTTTTTGGGCCGGAGCTTCGCCGGCAGACAAAATGGCTGCCGCCGCTTGATGTTGGGACAAAGGATCGGGGACCGGATTCTGGAGGCGATTCCCTCAGTTCACGTTCAGCGCGATCCAGCGAAAGCAAGCTTGACGGGAGGTAGCCGAAACTGTGTGGCGACGGGGGGACATAGTGCCCCCAGGCCTGGGGCCTAAGCGAGATCGAAGGGACGCTCCTGATCGAAGATATGACGAGCAAGCTCCTGAGGGCGAAGAATAAACAGCCCACGCTCGACGAATTTGCCAAGACATCGCCTGGCACCGAGGGGACCAGGAGCAAAGAAAAGGCCCAGCCCAAGGAGATGGCCGCAGGAGGAACGAACCAGGAGGTCCTGGCAGCGATCGCAGATCTGAAGGCGACATGGGAGACCAAACTCCAACTTGCGGTGGCCGAATTGAAAACTGCGATGGAACTTCAGGTCGGGGCGGTACAGGAGGACGTGAACCTCCTGAGGCAAGATGTGCGAACCCTGGCCGAGCGCACAGAGACCCTGGAGAAGGAGATGGGCCCGACTGTGGCGGAATGCACCGCGCACAAACGAGAGATCCATGCCCTGGTGCAGAGGGTAGGCAACCTGGAAAGCAGGGCTGAAGAGGCAGAAGGTCGGGCCCGCAGAAACAACATCCGGATTGTGGGCCTACCGGAGGGAGCTGAGGGCCAGAATCCCACAGATTTTATTGAGACTTTGCTGCTGCAGGAGATCACCGGAGGTGCCCTAACGCAGGGATTTGCAGTGGAGAGGGCACACAGGGCCCTGATCAGAAGGCCACCGCCGGGTAATCCGCCCAGGCCCATGATCGCCAAGATCCTCAACTACAAAGACCGGGAGAAGATTCTGGAACATTTTCGCAAAGGGGGCACCATACGGCGAGGGGAGGCAACCATCTCTGCTTACCCCGACTACACTCTACAAGTGCAGCGCAGTCGGATGAACTTTGGGGCGGTCAAAAGGCGCCTGCGGACGGCCGGTTTCAAGTATATGTTACTCTACCCAGCCAAACTTAAGGTCTTCTTCAAGGCTAAGACGCTGTTTTTCGACACCCCTGAGGAGGCCATGGAATGGCTCGATGCGCAGAACTGCCCTCAGGAGCCTGATGAGCAGATGGCGGACGGAGCAGGGAGAGTTAAGTGAAACAGTGGGCCCGGCGGACTTTGAACATTTGGACTGGAATATAGTCTTTGCCACTTTGTGATGGGGATGTACTTTTTAACTGTTTCAAACATGGTACGCGAGCGCGGATATAAATGTGTAGGGGGCATCCGAGGGCCGTTTTATTCGTACCCCAGTGTGTGGTTAGGTTAGTCACTGTGTGGGGTGTGACACCCTGTCGGGTTCTCTGCGGGGGCTTCCGTAGAGAACCGAACACGGGGATGCCTGAGATCCAGGGATGGAGCTGGGCAGTTGGTTGGGTTAGGGGGGTGGGGGGTGTTAGTTGTTATGTGAGCCTGGGGAAGAAACTGAGAAGGGATGTAGTCGGGACTGGGGGGAGGCGATCAGACCAGAGGAGGAAGTGGGAGCCACGGATAAATCATGGGAGACCTTAAGGTATTGACATGGAATGTTAGAGGGTTGAATAGCTACCTGAAGCGTAATAAGGTCATGTTGTATTTGAAGAGGCAGAGGATAGACGTGGCCTTGTTACAGGAGACGCATTTGACACGGGATAAACTTGAAATGGTGCGGAGAAAATGGAGGGGGACAGTGGTTGGATCCACATTCTCTGCGTATGCCAGGGGTGTGCTGGTTTGGGTTGCACCACATGTCCCGTTCAAGCTCTTGGGGGAGGTTGTGGAGTCGGACGGGCGGCTGGCCATGGTTCGGGGGATTGTGGAAGGTAGAGTTGTCTGTATCATAAACACTTATGCGCCCAACCAGGACACAGCGACTTACTTCAAGACACTGTGCGCGAGACTCGGTGAAGGGATGGGGAGCACAGTAATCTGGGGTGGAGACTTTAATTGTGTGCTTAACCCCAGGGAGGACAGGTCGGATGACAAAATGGTTAGGCCCAGCCCAGCGGCCAAGGTGTTGCAGTCGCTGCTAGCGGATCTAGGCCTGGTGGACGTGTGGAGAGCGAGACACCCGGGTGGGAGGCAGTATTCGCACTATTCGGCTCCGCACCAATTGCACACGAGGCTCGACTACTTTTTTGCCACTCCAGACATTCTTTTGGAGTGTGAACAGATTGACTACAGGGCGAGGGTCCTCTCGGACCACTCGCCCCTAATCATGCATTGGCGGCTGCGCCCCCCACGTGCACGGATTCCAACATGGCGCCTTCGGGCGGAAGCGCTACGGGATCCGGTATTCAAGGAGGACATGAGGGAGGAGATAGTCGCGTACTTTGAGTCGAACACAGGGAGTGTCAAATCGGCTGGTACTTTGTGGGAGGCTTTTAAGGTGGTGATGAGGGGAGTTGCTATCGCGAAGTCCAAGGGATTAATGGGCGGAATCCTGACCGACCTGCGAGAGGCCGAGATCGAGCTGGAAAAAGAATTGGAGAAGGGTGGGACCGATGTGGAAGTAGTTACTGAGCTGCAGCAGCGGTGCTCTGGGCATTGGGACAGACTTTGTAACCTGAATTATACGAAGTACATTGAGAGGTTGCATGCGGGTGGGGACAAGACAGGCAGGCTCCTCGCTTGGCTATATAAGAGCGAAACCCCTAGGGCTCCGATCCGATCGGTCATCACTGAAGGGGGTGCGGAGATCGATACGCAAGAAGGGGTAAATGGGGCATTCGCAGAATACTACCAAACATTGTATGAAGATCGGGAAGGGGGGAGCCGAGAGGAGATAGATGAAGTACTCGGGGATATAGGCCTGCCCAGAATCAGCGATGAAGAGCGAGAGGAGATGGATGCTCCGATCACTCTGGAAGAGCTCAGAGAAATAGTGCGACAGCTGCCCACTTGCAAGGCCCCGGGGGCGGACGGGCTCCCCAGCGAGTTTTATAAGGCGTATGGGGAGGAGGTACTCCCACCCATGCTGGACATGTTTAATGAGGCGTTTGAGCTGGGACAGCTACCAGAATCACTCAGGGAAGCGGTCATAGTGCCACTCCCCAAGCACAATACACCGGGACACGGTTGCGGCTCCTATCGACCCTTGTCAATGCTGAACCAGGACAGCAAGATCCTAACAGCTGTCTTGGCGGCTAGAATGAGGAGAGTGATAGGCAAGCTGATTCACCCTGACCAGACGGGCTATGTCCCGGACAGGAATATTACCCACAACCATAGACGCCTACACAGAGTGGTCGAATGGGGATGTAGCAAAGACGGCGAAATGGCGATAGTGGCGCTGGATGCGGTCAAGGCATTCGACTCTGTTCGGTGGCTGTTGGCGGCACTGGATCACTTCGGAATGGGGCCAGGGTACAGGAGGTGGGCCGAATTATTATATAGCGCGCCTCTAGCCAGAGTTCGTACGGGGGCAGTAGTGTCGGACAGGTGGCAGTTAGGTAGAGGCACCAGGCAGGGATGTCCTTGGTCCCCAATGTTGTACATCCTGGCCCTTGAGCCCTTGGCAATTTACCTCCGGCAACAGTATGACCCGGTGGGCATAGAGGTGGGGGGGGGAGCCATCTGATATCCCTGTATGCCGACGATATGCTGTTGTACCTCCAATACCCTGAAGAGAACTTGCAATATGTCTTGGAGGTGATGGAGAGGTTTGCTTGGCTTTCTGGTATAGCGGTCAACCCTCGGAAATCCACTCTGTTCCCGCTGGGCGGCTATGTGGGGATACCGGCTGAGAGGTTGCCAGTATTGCGAATCCCATGGGCGACAAGCACCTTTCGGTACCTTGGCATAGACGTATATCACACGACCGGGGAGGAACACAGGCACAATACTGAATTGGCAGTGGGGAGGATCGAGAAGTGCATGAGGTTTTGGGAGAAACTACCCTTGGCGATGATGGGCCGGGGTGCTATGCTTAAGATGGTCGTGCTACCTAGGCTGCTGCATTATTTCAATAACATTCCATACATGATACCCAAGGGGTTTTTTGCTAGACTACATGGGGTATGTAGAGATTTCTTATGGCAGGGCACGCGTAACAGGGTCGCATTGTGGAAATTGCAGAAGGCTTATGAGAAAGGCGGCGTGAGGCTGCCGAACTTTGAGGCCTACTACGTGGCAGCGCAGCTGCAGTACGTGGCCAAGTGGCTTTCGGACGACGAAACCCCGGAACATAGACTGTTGGGAAAGGACTGCTCCCCCTTCTACCTGCGAGAGATTATTTGGGTATCCAGCACATGGATGAGGGGGCGTCCTAAGATGCTAGCGTTGGGCAGGAACATGTGGCGAAGAGCCTGCCGGATGATGGGGGACCCCCTGCCGTGCATGCCGCAGCTGCCGCTGGTGGCCTTGGCAGGGGGAGACGGACAGCTAAGGGCCATCCTGCGAACATACTGGGAGTCAGTGGGGCTGGTCACTTTGGGGGACATTTGGCAGGATGGGGCCTTGGCGGAGTTCGCAGATCTGGAGGCGGGGGCGGGGCTGCATGCGGGGCAATACATGACGTTCCACAGAGTGGTCAGAGAGGTCCGGAGCACTTGGCCCGAGACCGTATTGGCTGACGAGCCGGATGCGACGCTGGAGATCATGTATGACGCATCCGAGGGCGGGCATGAGGTCTCCAGGCTGTACGAGATGCTGATGGCAAAGGTTGGGAAGGATTTGGGGTACCTGAGGTTGGAATGGGAAACAGAGATGGGGGCCCCGATGGCGGATGGGCAGTGGGAGCGCGCCCTGGGGTACCACAAAAAAGTGTCGAGGAATGCCAGGTTCAAACAGATACAACTATATATCACGCATAGGGCATACATGACCCCCCTGAGAATTTCCAGATTTCGAGACGCTGGACGCCAGGCGTGTCCTAGGTGTAACACAGAGAACGCTGATATGATTCACATGTTCTGGGCCTGCCCTGTGATTGCAACCTACTGGGGTGAAGTGGCGCAGAAGCTGGCAGGGAGGGGCATTGTACTTAAGATAGATTCGGCCTGGGCCTGTTTGCTTGGAGGGTACCCCAGGGCGCGCAAGCTTCGGCACGTGGAGAAGCTTAAAGATCTGGCTTATACACTTGCCAAACGCAGAATAGCCATGGGATGGAAGAATTGTCAGAGGCCACGGGTGGAGGTATGGTGGCGAGACCTCCAGAAATGGGCTGCCGCCGAGACGACAGCATGGTGGGAGGCCAGCAGGGCGGGAGGGGAGGAAGAGGTGAGCTCCCTCACGGCATGGAAGGTGCTATTGGCTGAACTGTTTAGTACGGGGTCGACCTCGGCTGGATCCGAGAGCGACGGAACCCCACCACACGGAACGGACAATGATGGTGGACACCCTACAGGCTCATAGGGGGGAGGGAAGGGGATTGTTAAGTTAATTTTGTTCTGTTTTTTCTTTCTTTTCTTTTTCATATCTGTTGTTTGGCTTTTGTTGTGGCTTGATGTGTTCTATTTATGTTCTGTTGCACTGTGTGGTCGTTATAAAATAAAATACATTTAAAAAAAAAAATAAAAAATAACAAGCAAGTGGGGTTTTCCTCTGGCGTAGGAGAAAACTATGGGCCCAACGCAGATTATCCAATTCCTAGGAATAGAAATTGACTCGAACAAAGGAAGGTGCCGGATCCCGGAGGACAAGGTGACGGATCTGCTGAAGACAATAAAGGAACTACAAGGAAGAAACAAAGTGACAGTGAGAGAATTGCAAGCGCTGGCAGGAAAGCTGAACTTCGCAGGAAGAGTCATACCACAGGGGCGGGTGTTCCAGAGAAGTATTGAGCTGAAAACGAGAGGTGCTACAAAGGGGCACCACAGAGTCAGGCGAGGGGGAGGAATCAAGAGAGATCTGGAAGTGTAGGCAGAATTCCTGGAATACTTCAATGGTTCAGTGATATGGCGCTCACCGTTGAACGAGGAAGGCAAAGGGGTGTTGTTCACTGATGCAGCAGGTGGCCTTGGTTTTGGTGCGATACTGGGGAAACAATGGTGTGCATGCAAGTGGCCAAAAACATGGCAGGCGGCGGAATGGACAAAAAACATAACGCTGCTGGAGCTGTTCCCGATATGGGTCGCGTTATGCGCATGGGGGGGGGGCTAGGAAACAAGGAGTTGGCAGTATGGTCAGATAACATAGCTGTGGTGCACGTGTTAAAGGAAGTGCGTCATGCAAAATAGTGTTGGAATTATTGAGGGCAATCACGCTGGAAAGCCTAAAAATGAATACATGCATAAAGGCGAGGCATATCGCTGGGGAAGCAAATGTGGTGGCTGATGCAATCTCTCGCTTTCAGTGGGAAAAATTCAGGGAGCTGAGACCAGACGCCGACAAGGAAAGAACGCCCATGCCGCGGAAGGCATGGGTCCCGTTGGAGGCACTGGAAAGGAAAGCCCGGTTGGCCACAAGGTCGACTCAGAAGAAGTGGGTGAAGAACGGAGAAAGGAAAGAGTCACTAACCAGGAACGCCCTAACGTACAAAACGGGTAAGCAGTACGAAAAGCATGTAAAAGATGTTTTGGTGGAAACAGGTGTAAAAGAGGTGAACAAAATTTAAATGGAAAACATTTGTGAATTTCTCGAAGGGGCATTTGCCAAAGGGAAAAAGAAAAGCTGGGCAGCAGCGCACCTAGCGGCGGTGGCATATACCACAAAAGTGGTGGGCATGCCGGACCCAACCGACAGCGCTAAAATAAAATACGCTATGAGAGGATGGGCGAAATTAGAGGGGAAGAAACCAGATAACAGAAGGCCAGTACATTTTGAGAAGTTGATGATTCTGCTAAAAGTGCTGCGAGACACATGCAGCAGCACGTACGAAACCGCGCTGTTCAGGGCAGCATTTGTGCTAGCATACTATGGGGCTTTCAGGGTAGGGGAACTGGTGGCCAGTAATACAGTGGCAGGAGACGGCCTGGCAAGGAAAGACATTACTATGGGAAACAAGGGGATGTCTATAATGCTACAGAAATCTAAAACAGACCAATCGGGGAAGGGGAGAGCAATAGACCTCATTTGCATCAGAGAGAAGGACCACTGTCCCAGATGCATCACCCAAGAATTCCTAGATCTTCGACCAGAGGTCGACGGGCAGTTATTAATACATAGGGACGGCAGTGCACTCAGCAGGTGCCAGTTTCAGGCGGTATTGAAACAGGCAAAAGCAGGATGGGATCCAGCCGAATTTGGAACACACTTTCAGGATAGGAGCAGCGACCTCTGCATGGGCGGGGGGCCTGGGAGCGAAGGGTGTGAGAAGAATTGGGGGATGGAAGTCGCAATGTTTTAAAAAATAAATAAGGGAGGAACTGATATAACACTTATCTTCCCCGTTTCCATAGAGGCCGGACCCCACAAATCGGCATGGATAGTGGAGCACTCTTTCATGACCCGGGCAGGCATGTGGCTGGAAGAGAAGCAAGGACTATATTTCAGAAACACAATAACATCCTGGTGGGGCCTCTCAGAAATAATACCAAGAAGGGTCTGGTATGGGGCACAGAAGAGGCACGCAATCGAAATAGCCAGAAAGAAACTAAATAAATCAGTAGAAAAGTACTGCAAGAGCACAGGGCTTACACCAGAACAATCCGGACATGTTTCTCCAGGATGGGGTACACTTATCAAGGAAAGGAATGGGGGTTTTCTCCGACAACATTTTTAGGGCACTCCAAGAACGGGGTTGTAGGTAGGATGCTTTTGGGGGGGACCTGAGCGGGCGTGAGGAACACCCACTCAGGTGTGGCGGCATGTGCCCAGGAACGAAGGCCCAGGGATAACAAGGACTCAGCAGGAGCCTTGGGCAACTTCGGGACTGGACACAAGGATGCCCAAAAGCATATGGCAGTGTATTTATTTTTGTTGTGTTGTATTTTCTGTAAGAAAATAAAATGCCTATGGCCTACAACTTTTCCATACACATAAGTTGTCTGTGATTTATTACTCAGGTAGGGATCTGGTAAGAGGAGCAAAGCGAGCCCACACTACTCAGCCTCCACCCCTCCCCCCTCACCGGTGTACCCTTTTCTCAGCGACTGGCTAATTACTGGGGAAATGGAGGCAGTTTGCTTGCGAAACACCCGAAAGAGGCAAGATGTGCGCAAAATGTGGTTTTCAGATGAACTTCAATGAAACCTCCCGCTGTCAAAACATTTGCCCCGAGTGATTTTCTTTAAAACGCAGATCACACACGGCCTACACCTCTCAAGACCGAGTACAATCACGATTAGCCCAAATTCCCATTTACCAGGTCGAAGTCTGAGAATGGTCAAGCGTTATGATTCTGTTGGAATTGATTGCGTCCTGCATATAGTCTTTGTTCCTCATGCACGATACAACAATGGCTTACAGACCAATCCCAAGTGTCCAGTGGATGGGAAGATCTAGTGGTGGTTTCACAAAGGGTGGTAACTGCTCATTGTTAGGACTGATTTTCTATACTCTGCTCTGGTGGACAAATGTATAGAAAGCCAACCTATATTGTGACAGGGTCAACTCTGGGGAGCTGTAGCCAAACCAGTCAGGTAGCAGTGACGGGAGGTCTAGGCTAAATTCTTCAGAGGTGGTGAGCTTGTAAAGGGTCCACGTTGAGGTCACACAATGGGAATTGCAGATTACACTTAGACAGGATGTATTAAAAATACAATGATCATTTATTGGCCAAAGCAAAATTTAAAAAATGACTACTGGCAGGTAGAGTTATCACACAACACTAGCAAAATAGATTACATATATACATTCACTTAGAGTGCATAATATACATCGCAATCTCCTGTAAAGGAAGGTTAAGGTTGTATTATGCACATAGAATGATCCCTATCTTAAAATGTTCGGCCCTATGTTGTCCGGGGCCTTTTGCCTAATAGTTCAGGTAACGTTCCACAGGTTTTGTAAGGCAGGAAAAAATGCAGGTGGGGTCTCTGGGTTCTAATTGCCAGAGTACAAGTTAAACTAGCTAACAAAAGACTTGCGCAAGCAAGCAATGGCAAAGCCAATATTGTTGGAATAAAGTTTATTACTAGCCTATTCCGATTCTTCCTAAAACTTGGCAGGTCGATAGAAGAAGGTCCGAACTCTTTTCCCGCTGTCAGCCGCAGAGGTTGCAGTTTCTAGCTGATGTCTGGTTGGTGTCTTTCACTGGTTCACGCACTCTCGAATGCTGCAAAGCTCGATACAGGTCGCCTCTCAGGACTGAACTCTGGTCAGGTAAGCGATTTTGGACAGTGGTCACCGCAGCACTGCGACACAAAGGGACTCATCTGCCATGTTCGGACTTTCCCCTCCTATCTCGGGTCCCCTTGATGCTAGGACACCAACATTTCACAGAGGTGAGTCTTGTAGGGCCAACTGAGGATCCCCCAAAGTTACAGGTTGAAACTCGGAGTGGTGACGTCAGCACGGTAGCCCAAACTTGGAGCTGGCCAGCCACAGGACGGTCCCAGGACACTTCTGACAGCTCTTCTTTGCAGGGTACCGAGCAGATGTCGGGAATGAATGTTCCCTCTACTCCCAGGGTCGCAGCTCCTTCACAGGACTGCTAAAGATCTTCAGCAAGACGGGGCTCATCCAGGACAGCAGCAGAAGTTGGTAGCCAGGCCTCCTTCTGACAGGTCTCCTTCAGGTTTCTCCAGGCTCTCTGAAGAGTGGGCGACAATGATAAGTTTACCACTATTGATAACCAGTTCCTAAAAGCAGTAACAAAGTCGCAAGACTAAGGGAAACAATGTTTCTGATGCTTGTTAATCTGCTTAGAATCACATGCTGTGCATATGGTCCGACATCCAGTGGTAACCGCGGAGTATTGCATCTTGTCTTTCGGGGACCGAAAGGGGACGTCGGCATATGCGTGTCTGTAGAACTATCCCTACCGTGAAGTGTGGTGTAGTCAAAATCCCTCACGCGCCGAGATCCCTCGGATTGTTTTTTCCCGCCCAGAAAACTGGTCGCCCTATAGCAGAGCTATTACTAGAGACATTGTTTATCTTTACGGAATTGTCAGTTTATTCCCTGTTAAGTCACTTCGCCCAACAAGAACATCTTCAACGAAGACTACAGAGGATTCGTCTACGGCTGTGGATTTCGGCGCCTAAGATTTGGCGGCTGGATTTTCCATGTGGTCTGGCCATCTGGCTGACCTATACAGTAGAGAGAGTGGGGTCGGGGTGGCCTTATTGTCGGTATGTCTTTCCTCATTTCCCCTCTTTTCCCTGTTGGTCTGGTTATCTTTCCCTTTAGCTATGGAAAGGACTCCTTTTAGATTCTGCCCTAAGTGTAGGGTCAGATATCCTTGGAAGGACGAACACAGGGGAACGCCTGTCTCCCCCTAGAGCACGACGAGAAGCGGTGTGCGGCGTGCAAACTCCTTCGGCTTAAGACCCTTAAGGAGCGCAGTGTAAAGCGGTGTGTCGTGTACGGTATGTCACGCGTGGAACCCCCACCGCCACACCCACTGAAAGTAACGGAGGTACTTCGGATGACCAAACATCCGTTACGGATGTTATAGACCTTGAGGCTGACGCTTCTAGGTCTGCCACGCCCGTCCCCGACCCCCTAAGGCTTGACTGTGGTCTTGCTACAGGGACAACACCCAGCGACAGGGGCGTAATAGCGCATTGCACTAAGCACACAACCCGTACACCGTTTTCGACATCTTCATCGAAAAAGGTGAAAGCGCCAACAGTGCCGCCGAAAACTTTGCCGGCTCCTTCGGATCGTTCAGATCCAAAGCCTTCCCTGCATCCGCAGCAGCGTTTTGCGACTGGGCAATCTAAACCAGCTAAGGGCGCTACACTCAAACCTACATACGTCGAAGCGTGGGAACCCGACGCTCTCCAAGGCTGCAGTAGGCCCGAAAACTACGGCTAAGCCTCTACCCGAAAAACCAACCGCTAGGCCCTCTAGCGCCGCGGAAGGAATTACACCTGCCGAAAAATCATCGGGGCCACTGTCTCACGACGATTCGGCGACTATCGAAAGCAGCATCGGAAGAATTACAGTGGCGGTGGGCCTTACCCCGGTTCCGCCTAAAGTTATGGGACAAGCCGTGGAAAACATCGGCTGATTTGGTTCCCGATTCTGACGACGCTTACGAGGATAGGCGAAAGCCTCTTTCCGATGACCTGAGAGACTCCTTTCGACGCCGCAGAGCGGAGAACGTCGTTTCTTCTCACGCAGGCCCGTTTGGGTCCTCTGAATGGACTACTAAAAAAGAGGTGTATGGATCGGCTGGAGCAGATTATCAGTTTTTCGATCATCCTCGCCGAAAAGGACTCGGCTAGACCCTAAACCTCAATTTCAGGAAGATCATTCTCCTGTTTTCCAACAGGAAGACGTGGTCCAGATGAACTCATATAGAGACATCTATAATGAAGAAGAAGCTTCTTTTCTGCAAAACTATGTGGAAGACCAACAGGATACTACGGACAACTGGGAGGAAACCCAGCAGGAAGGTCAGGACCCATGGACACAGCAAAATCAGGTCTCTTAATGTTTTGTGTCTAGACTCTCCTCCGTCCAATCCGGCTCGCCCGGCCTTTCCTGTAGATGACCAAATGGCATTCAACTCCATGTTGAAAAAAGCAGCTGAATACTTTAAAAATGCCACTCAAGAGGCGGTACCTGAGCAGGATTTCGTGGAGGATATCATTGAGGAAAAACCTCCGGCGAGTCAATCCATCCCCCTCCTTAACTCCGTTAAGAGAAGGGTAGCTCCCTCATTGGTGTCACCTGCTCAAACATGGGCAGTGAACCCGAGAGTCAAAAAATTATTTTGCCCTTCCCCTTACAACCCTCTATACATCAAAGGGCACGCCATCCCAGATTCACTGGTAGTGACTACCACTCGAAAGAGGGACGGGGTACCCCTTGCCACGGGGGAATCACCACTGGACAATGAATTTAAGCGGCTGTATGGCCTTGGCAAACGTCACGTCAGCAGCCGCATACACTATAAGGGTTGCTAATAATACTACTCCATTAGCAAGCTATGCTGATGGCCAATGGACCTTGCTCCAGGAAGGCCTCCAAGAGATCCACGAACCTGCCAAGTCAAAGCTTCTCTCCATTGTAACGGAGGGAAGACTAGTTAACCAGAACGTGGTGAAGAACATTCTGGACACTGCGGAAACTGCAGGCAGGTCTCTTACTCAAAGGACCCTACTAAAAAGACACGCTTGGCTGCGTACATCAGGATTTAAACCTGAAACTCAGGCCTCCCTCATTAATAAACCCATTGAGGAGACTAACCTCTTCGGGAAAGCGGTGGATGAGGCTTTGGAATCAGCCAAGAGGGAGCAGGAGACTCTAAAGTCTCTGCAACAAATTACACAGATACCCTCCTCCCAGAGGGTAATGACTCTCGGCGGTCCTTTCGAGGGCAAGCCCGTGCTGGTCAACACAACTACGGCACGGATAACTTCAACACAAATCAAACATCTGAGGCCCCACTTACTACCCCTCAAGGGGTCGGAAACGTGGCAAGGGTAGAGGCAGAGGCCCCAATCCCAGAGGAGCCACGGCCTCTGGTCAGAAATGAGCTGCAGGTCCAGGTCCCCTCCCATGTCACCCCGGTCAGGGGCGATTAACATCTTTCCTCATGGCATGGGAGGGGATAACTTCCGACCAGTGGGGTCTTAAAGACGGTCGCCCACGGTTACTGTGTGGAATTTGCCCGACCTCCACAGTTCAGACTGCCGCGCTCACTGCGTCTTTCACCGGACTATCTGGAAATCCTGATCCAAGAGGTGGAAGCACTGCTGGGAAAGGACGCCATAGAAGCTGTCCCTATTCTTCAGGTAAACGAGGGTATTTATTCAGTGTACTTCCTTGTACCCAAAAAAGGATCTCACCATGCACCCTGTTCTAGACCTACGCCCAGCGAACAAGTTTATAAAATCCCAGAAGTTTTGCATGGTAACACTGCAGGAGGTGATCCCGTTGCTGAAACAGGGGGACTTCATGGCAACATTGGACATGAAAGATGCATACTTTCATATTTCAATGTTGCCAGCGCACAAGAAATATCTAAGGTTCATGATCCAGGACAGGCATTACCAATTCTAGGTACTCCCCTTCGGCATCGCCTCAGCGCCAAGGGTGTTTACCAAAGTCCTGGCAGTGGCAGCAGCACATCTGCGCTGACTATCAGTCCCAGTTTACCCTTACCTCGACGACTGGCTCATCACGGGGGACTCGTTCGACACTTGTTTTTCGAACACCCAAAAAACAGTAGGTCTCTTCTTCAGCCTGGGTTTCTCAATGTCAGGGTCTGGCTTGACTGAATTCCACAGGAGCTGATGCTGGCCCCACAGACCCTCACCAGGAGTTCACCTCTCAACCCTTAAGTATAAGCTGAGCTGCGAACCCCAAGAAAGGGAAAGGGGAATTTGGAGAAAATAACAACGGAGACACTGCAGCCCTGCAACCTTCTGGTAGGCTCTGGTATCTGTAGTAAACAAATATACTTGGTTACTTATATGTTAATATAAACTTCTTTTCTAAAATTATTCTAAAACAAACTCTAACTTCTTTACCTCTTAAACCTCAGTAAAAGACTTAGAGGCTAATTATCTGTGTGGAATATCTTGTAAATTATTATCTTGCTTTGTGCATATAGTTTCAAGCCATTCAAGTCTCTTTAGAATCCTAAAGTAATGACCCTTGCAAGCACCTTACAGACTTAGATATTCTTCTTGCTTTTTAAGTTCATTTAACTCTATGAAGTTTGTTTTAAATGCTTTTGTAAAATGCAGTCTTTTTCTGAAGTATTGAATTCCATTTGCATAAAGTTACATTAAATAGAAACTCATTAACTTTCTGGAATGCTGCTTTCCTTCTGCGTGTGAATAGTTTTTTTTTTTTACACATAAAAACGTATGGATTCTTTATTGGCAAGCGTGTGCGATAAACACGTGAAATCACAAAACGTGAAGAATTGTCCTCGCATTTAAAATACACACGTGCATCTTAACCAAACACGCCCGCGTGAAAATATGTGTACGCGCTAAAAAACAACTTGCGCTAGTTAAAATGGACTTGCGCTCTATCGCTACCAAACACACGCGGTTATACGAAACGTAAATCCCGTAAAAATAGTACACGCGTTCAAAACAACTCGCGCTTAGTTAAAAACAGACTTGCGCTCTATCGCAACCCAACATGCGCTTTATTACGCAACGTCTCTCACGTTAAAATTGTGCACGCGCTAAAATACACTCCCGCATTTCATTTGAACATGTGCTCTATCGCTCGGAATACCCGCGCGCTCCCTTTAAAACGTCAACGACGACACACAAACTCGTGTTAAACAGTCTTGAAATACATTACACGTAGTTAACAAACTTTAAACTTGAGCGCACAGTCTTCAAACTTGTTTCGTTATAGTAACTTAACTGTAAAATGTCTTTTGTCTCAGTAAACTTTAAAACTTGTTAACTCTTTAAGTCTTCTTATGAAAAATGAAGGTTCACTGTGAAAATCTTAAAGCCTTTAAAAAGAAAGATCCCACCTGATGTCTTGTTCACTCTGGCTCAGCAAACGATTCTTACTTCTTTGGTAAATCTTCTGAACTCTGAAAGGCCTTATTTAAGGAGCTTAACTAATGTACAACCAGCCACTGAATTTCTATGGATGAAAGGCACTTTGGAATCTTGCTCACCTCACAAGAATCAAACCCATTGTCCTATGCACCAATCGGGCAAACCAAACATATCATTGTTCCTTTAACCAATCAGATTAAGTTTCTTTCTCTCCATCTTGACTTGGGCAAGTACAAAGTTAATTCTATGTACAGACTCTTTCTGACTACTACTCAGCCAATTCTATGCACATACTCTTTCTGATTACTAATCCAGCCAGCCCTGACACTCACTCAACGAAAAGAAATCCAGTTTGGTCCCCAGCCAAGTAAAACAATTCCTGGAGCTCTAATTCGGACGGAAAACGTCCTCGTCTTTCCCTCCAACGAGAGGGTTCAGAACATGCTTTCTCAGATCCCTCAATATGTAGCCAGTCGGGAGCAGATGGTACTCAAAGCCATGCGTTTGCTAGGGATGATGGCGTCGTGCATATACTTGTTTCCCGCATGCGGCTGCGCATACATCCCATGCAAGAGTGGCTCAACAGCCAGTGGTGTCAGGCCAGCAGACAATGGGAAGATCTGGTAGTTCTCGCCAGCCCTCGTTCTCTCTCTGCAGTGGTGGTCAAGAGAAAACCTCTTGAAAGGGGAAGACCTTCACCACCCCTGCAGTGGAAGCCACTCACACGACAGACTCATCTCTCACAGGGTGGGGAGCTCATCTACTTCAGCAGACGGCACACTGAGTTTGGTCTCCTCGAGTAGCATCCAACCATATAAACTTACTGGAGCTGTTAGCGGTGTTCAAGGCTTTGAAAGCCTTTTAGGTGCAACTGCAAGGGAAGACAGTGCTGATTCTAACAGACAGCACTACAGCTATGTATTACCTGAACGGCACTCCCTCTTCAGGGCTATCCAAGCTGTCCCAAAACATTTGGATATGGGCTCTCAGACACAAGATGTTTCTATTGTCCCAACATGTTCCAGGGGAACTCAATCTTCTGGCAGACATACTCAGCGGAGATTTCCCTCTGCCCGAAGAATACGAATGGCGACTGCACGAAGACATTGTGTCCAACGTCTTTTGCAAAATGGGGTTTTCCAGAGATCGACCTTTTCGCTACTCAGGTGAACCCCCAATGCCAAGACTACGCCTCCAGGTACCCCCAGAACCGATCCAAAGGGAACAGTCTCTGGATTACATGGTCTGGGAAATTTGGCACTTACCCAACCCCCAGGACCCCTCTGAGCGACTCCCCTTATCAACAAGATGCACCAGGAACCAGTTACCATGATACTGGTGGCCCCATGTGGGCCCGCCAACCCTGGTTCGCTCACCTGATAGAAATATCCCTCTTCCCACCAGTGAAACTACTCTGCCCGTACAACATGTTGTCTCAGGACAGGGGGGAGACCCTACACCCATGCCCACAAACTCTGAATTTAGCAGCTTGGCTCCTGAGGTCATAGAGTTTGGACACCTGCAACTCCCTCAGAGGTGCATAGACATACTCGGGGAAGCGAGAAAACCGAATACGCGTTATTGCTATGCTAGCAAATGGAAACGTTTTGTCATCTGGTGCAATTCCAAGGGCGTCCATCCCATTGATTGCTCACCCTCACACATTGTGCTGTATCTAACCCTCCTGTTGGACTCTGGGTTAGTCTTCAATTCCCTAAAGGTTCATCTGGCTGCTCTGTCAGCCTACATCACATCACATCACAACAAAAAGTATTGTGGTGGAAAATACCGGTGATTAAAGCCTTTATGGAAGGGGTTAATAGGAGTCATCCTCCCATCTCTCACCCAGTCCCTGGATGGGATCTGAATGTGGCTTTGACCAGGCTCATGGGAGCTCCCTTTGAGCCTATGCATGAAGCAAGTCTGAAAGACCTACCTATAAGACAGCCTTCCTAGTGGCTATCACTTCTATCAGAAGGGTTAGCAAACTACAGGCTCTTTCTGTTCTAGACCCCTTTGTTACAGTCCACAAAGATAAGTTCTGCGCGCACATCCTAGGTTTGCGCCTAAATTCATCTCAAAGTTCCATGTGAACCAATCAATCGAACTACCCACTTTCTTCCGGAACCCTGCTAACATGGCCTAAAGAAGCCTTCACACACTAGGCGTGTGCAGGGCAGTCATGTTTTACCTGGAAAGAATTAAACCACTAAGGAAGACTAAACAATTCTTCGTTTCAGTGGCAGCTGGTATAGAAGGGGGTCCTGTCTCTAAATTGGCTGTTTCAAGGTGGATTGTCAAATGCATCACACTGTTACACTCTTGCTAAGAGAGAACTGCCCTTCAAGCCTAGAGCACATTCTGCTCGAGGCACTGGGGCATCCATAGCATTCATTGCAAATGTTCCCCTAGAGTCCATTTGCAAAGCGGCAACCTGGAGTTCTGTACACACCGTTTCAAAACACTATTACCTAGAAACTCATTCTAGGTCTGATTCTCAGGTGGGACAAGCAGTACTAAGACATCTTTTCTCTACTGTTCCTTCTCACAACCCACCTCCAACTCCGGGTACTGCTTGCTAGTCTATGCACAGCATGTGATTCTAAACAGATTAACAAGCATCAGAAGACATGCATTACTTACCGTAATAGCATTTCTGATGATTGTATCTGCTTAGATTCACATGCGACCTCCCTACCTCCCCGCTCTGAGTGGAAGGAACATAGAAGTCTTACTACTTTCTCTTTATGTACTCACTCACTATAGCCTTGGGCTCCCTCATGGCAGAGAAAATACAATCAGAGAGACCTCGGCGCGTGAGGGATTTTGGGTACACCACACGTCACGATAGGCATAGTGTTAGACACGCCTATGCCGACGTCCCCTTTCGGTCCCTGAAAGACCAGATGCAATACTCCGCTGTTACCACTGGATGTCGGGCCATATGCACAGCATGTGAATCTAAGCAGATACAATCATCAGAAATGCTATTACGGTAAGTAATGCATGTCTTCCCAGTACTGACAGCCTGAAGGACATGTCAGTTTCCCCATAACATATGTGCAAAAGCCAGTGCAGTGAAGCTTAATGCTTCACTGTACTGCAAAAAGAGCAGGTCTGCATCAAAAATAAAAGCAAAAGGTTTGGGCGTCCATAAATATGGAAGGAAAAGTTCAGTAAAGAGAAATCTTTCCTAACACACATCAATGGTGGACTGAGACAGAATCCAAAGAAATAATCGACTGCAAAACTACGAATGGGAGAAAAGACTGAATTTTGTTTCCAAATCATTTTGAATTTGGGGCCATTTTCCAACAAAATGTGTGGGGTTGGTTGAGAGTAATAGTTATGGTTGCGGCAAGTCGGATATCCCCTAACCCCCTGCATTTCTTTAAAAAAAAAAAAGAAATTAGGTAATTTCTCTCATTCGTTATTTTCTCAGTAATACGACTGAGACAAATATGCTAAAGGGAAAACCTTTCACCAATCCTCTAGAACAAATAACAATTAGCACAGACCGCCTCGCTACTGGAGGCCCACGATCAAGCGCGAACTGCCGAAGGCATATGGGCACAAACAGGCGACTTGGCACAAACATGGTGGTACCCCATGCAATACAAATGGAGTTACTACATTCAAAACAAGTGTGCTGATAAACGCAAACAGCGCCATGGCCAGTTTTTAAATTGACAAGCAAGGTGGTTCTTGTTCAGTAAATATGGCAAGGGTGCATCGGGAGACACATTTTCTTTCAAGCACGATATGTATCGGGCGAGCACAGTTGCCTTGCAGACAACCTAAGCAGAGTGCTTCTGCAAGAACACAAATGGGAAATCCACACATTTTTTCAATGGGGCGATTAGGGCGGGATTCCTTCAGTGGACCTTTTTTGCAACAGCAGAAAACGCAAAATGTCCAGACTTCTCGTTTAGGTACCCACATCATGGGTCACGACGAAACGCACCATGGTCAGGGATGTTTTCTCACACTTTTCCTACGACATCATTGCAAATTACATCACAAACATTGAACGCTAAGTTCCTTTTTTCTGTGTGCCTTTTAAAGCCAGTAATTATTCCAGTGTGTTCTTTTCTTGTAGTTGGTAAGCATTGTGTTTCTTCTAATTTTATAGACTCAGTAAAAGTGGAGATGAAGACAGCCCCCTCAGTGACAAATGCTGCAGAAAGACGCTGTTTTATCTGATTGCCACACTCAATGAGTCTTTTCGGCCTGATTACGACTTCAGTGCAGCAAAGAGCCATGAGTTTAGCAGAGAGCCCAGTTTGAACTGGGTGAGTATGTGCTGGTTTGCAAATGCTTGGCAACCAAAGTTGTTAAGGTTGTGAACATTTGAAATGAGTCCGCATCGCCATGTATTTTGTAGCTTGTGAAAAATCGAACCTAGGTTTGCAGGAATTGTTCCACAGTAAAGTCATTTTTTTTTTGTATTTTTTTTTTTTAATTGGTCTTTTTTTTCGGTCCTCTTTGCCGCTTCAGTCATAAAATGTGATATGAAACATTTTAAACAGCCCAGCCATTAATTGATTGCAGGCCACTGGTTTTAAGTATACTGCTTTCTGCTTGTGAGACCATTTTCCAGGAAGAGTCCTCCCCAAATACAGAACCTTAATACTTCATAGACGCAAAAACTAAGTTTCATTAAAAAAGTTTTTTTACACATCTCTTTGAGCTCATACAGCACTTACCACAAGTCGCCACATTTCTTTTTTCTGCACTTTCAAAGCAGGTTCACAGTACACTGATTGTTCCACAACATGTATTGTTACATCTTTCACAAAGGCACTTTTTTTTGTTTTGGTGATTTCAATATTTCTAACTTTTTTTGTAGTTGGTTCTTTTGAAAATACTTTTTCCTTTGAGGCCTGCTGACTATATTCTCAAAAATAGTTTACAATGAGCTAAACACCTCTTACTGCTGGCATCCTTGCATTGTTTTACCCAATATGCTTTTCAAGGCAATCCTATTTTGTGTTCTACTTATGCCTGCTCCTTACTTTTAGGTGGTGAATGCAGTTAATTGCAGTCTGTTCTCTGCAGTCGGGGATGATTTTAATACTCTTAAACCCGACTTATGGAATGCTGTGGATGAAGAGATCTGTCTCTCGGAGTGTGATATATACAGGTGAGAACTTTCATATACTGGTGCAGCTTCTAGTTATAGCCCAGTAGTTAGAAAAAATATTTCTGATGTTTGTTAATCTGCTTAGATTCACATGCTGTGCATAGTCCGACATCCAGTGGACACTGCGGAGAATTGCATCTTGTTTTTCGAAAGTCGAAAAGGTGACGTCGACATAGGCGTGTCTGTAATACTATCCCTATAGTGACGTTTAGTGTACCCAAAATCCCTCACGCATCGAGGTCACTCAGATTGTTTTTTTCTGCCCAGAATACTGGTCGCCTTATGCAGAGCTCGTAAGAGACATTGCCATTACCATTTATTCGACCCTTGGTCGTTTTTGTCAGTTATCGTTAATCCAAACGCCTCCGCCCTTTTCGACAGCTAAGCAAATTCCCCCATGAGTCAAGATCTTCGGCGGTGGTTTCGACGGAGACAATCCTATCGCCGCTGCCGAACACGTGGCCCAGCCTTTTTTTTGTTTATTTGTATAGCGCACAATGCCCAAGGCATTATTTAGTTACAAGCAGGTTACATATAGACACAATATTTACCTTAAAAAATATACAAGGTTACAGGCACAATATTTACATTCAACTATACAGAATATACATGATAGATAAATGAAGGTGTGCAGTTTACACAGGCTGAGCAAAATATAAGGTCATGATATGACAAGAACGGCCTATGATGCTGAGATGAGTGTTCCGGTCAGGTCATGCCTAGTCAAGGGTGGACAGCCAAACGTTGGCCTTACGCTTGAAGGCAGGGAACAAAGGTTCATGGGTAGAGTGTTCCATAGGTTAGCGGCAAGGACTGGGAAACCACGACCTCCAAATTTTTGGAGGTTGAAGCGTGGGATGATCAGGCAATTAGCGTGTGTGCTTCTGAGAGGTCTCGCAGCTGAATGAGTTGTGAACCTGTTGGAGAGGTAGCTGGGAGCTTGGTTCACAATACTTTTGTGTGTAAGTGTCAGAGCTTTAAAGAAGATTCTTTGGGTAACTGAAAGCCAATGGAGGTTTCGTCTGTGTTCTGAGATGTGTGAGGTCCTGGGGATGTTAAAGGGCCGCTCTAATAGCATTATTTTGGATAATGCAGAGTTTTCTGATATTGCATTCGTTGGTGCCTAGATAGAGGGCATTGCAGTAGTCAATTTTGGATAAGACCAAGGTCCTGGCTAGGCAGGTACAGTTGGCTGGAGACAGGAATGGGCGGCAGGCTGTGATGAGCTTGCATGTGTAGGATGCAGCTGAGGCGACTGCATTGGTTTGTCTAGTTAAGGAGAGGGTGGAATCAAGGTACATACCTAGTGTCTTAGTGTCCTTGGCCACTTTGATTGAATTACCATTGATGGTGAAGGATTTGAATGACGAGTCAAGTTTGCTGAGTTTATGGGGTCAGCCTAGGACGAGGAGCTCAGTTTTCTGGTCGTTTAAACACAGTTCGTGCTGCGCCATCCAGGCCTGGATGACTTGGTAGATGGCGTTGATAGCTAAGGAGTCCATTTTGTAATCGCCTGTAATGGGAATAAGTATTTGGGTGTTGTCAGCGTAATTGGTGTACGTGACGCCCATGCGGTCCAGTATGTCAAATAGAGGTTTTGTGAAGACATTGTAAAGTGTCAGGGACACACATGATCCTTGGGGGACTCCACATGTGACCGGGGAAGGTTCTGCAGTGGCGGTAGGGCAGAAGACCCTCATGGATCTGTTATCCAGGAAGGAGGTAATCTAGTCTGTCGCTTTCTCAGAGAAGTTGGCTGCAGTTTTGAGGTGGTGGCAGAGGATTTGATGATTGACTAGGTCGAATGCTGCGGAAAGGTCTAATAAGAGTAAGAGCACCAATTTTCCCTTATCTTTTAGGTCTTCTATTTGTGTTTTTAAGTCTAACCGCACAGTTTCAGTGCCGTGGCGAGGGCGGAAACCCGATTGCCTTAGGCCCAGGAGGTTATTGGTTTCAAGGTAATCTTGGATCTGCAGATATGCCGCTCGATCAAGAATTTTTAAGAGAAATGGCACCGTGGTGATTGGCCTGTAATTGGTAGGAATGTTAGCTTCCAAGGTTGTTTTTTTCAGCAGAGGAATAACCCAGGCATCCTTGAGGTTATCTGGGACGATCCCCGTCTTGAAGGAGGAGTTTATGAGTGTGGTGATGAAAGGCGCCAGGTTGTGTGAGGCTTCCTTGATAATGGTGGCAGGGCAGGAGTCTCCCTGACAATTAGAGGGCTTAGGGCTGTTAATGAGTTCAACGTCAGATGTGGAGAGAGGTGAGAAGCAGAATGGTTGCAAGGATACAGTATTGGGTTTGTGGTTAGCCTGAGGAGCAAGCTGTGATATAAATGAGTGCAGGCTGTTTTTTTTTACCATTAATTTTAGTTTGGAGCATGGTAATTTTACCCTGGAGGGCCTCTTGGATGTTAGTGCACCAAGTGCTGTCTTTGGAGCAGGTGTCTGGAAGAGGGGCAGGGGATTCCAATTCCTTTTAGGATTTTGAAGAGCTCCTCAGTATTGGATTGGGCAAGTTCAATTTGTTTATTCATGTCTTTTTTAGCAGGCAGTATGGCTTCTTTATAGTTTAGCGTCGCTAATGCCATGCTTACTTTATTGGATTCAGTCGGGTGGCTTCTCCAGCGAGTTTCAAGAGTCCTTTTTTCCTTGCATAAGGTTCTTAGCTGGGGTGTGAACCAGGAACTAAGGTGAGCCTGGGGTTTGGGTTTACGTAGTTTGGCAGGAGCGATGAGATCTAATGCTTTTAACATAGTCTGATTGTAGGAATCTACCAAGACAGTAGGATCCGAGCATACTGAAGCAAGATCATTGAAGGCAGAGAGGATAAGTTTGGCGCAAGTTACGTTGCGCTTGTTCCTGATGAGTGTGGCAGGTGCAATATTAGGGGTGGAGTGGGAGGTTTTAGTGGGGATGCTAAAGGTGATAAGATGATGATCCGTCCAGGCACATGGTAGATTGGAATTGACCTTCACGTCACAATTAAGGTCAGCAATCCAATCTAGGATTCTGCCTTTAGAGTAAGTAGGTGCTGTGACACGTTGTGTGAAACCTAGATTGAGTAGTAAACTGTTGACATTTTGGGCGGATGCATCGTTGGGGTCAAGGAGGCCTAAATTGAAATCACCTAATGCGATGATTTGGGAAGTGGTCTTGGTGTTTTCAGACAGAGTATGGGCTAGGTAAAGGTTGATACAGGGCCAGGGGATCTGTATATAATGTGGACTGTAATAGTCTGGTTGGGGGAGATGGCAAGCTTAGCTGTGAGAGATTCTGCTGGTTTGAATTGGCCAGGAGTGGAGAGACGGAGGTTTATAGCTGTTTTGTAAATAATGGGTATACCTCCTCCTTTAGTTTGAGCAGTGTTGCAGTCACTTCTGATGATGGTGTAGCCTTCAGGTATAGTGAGGGATAGCGGAGGTCCTGAGGCCGCATGGGGCCAGGTTTCAGTGACCGCTATAAAGTCCAGGTCAAGAGTAGATATGAGATCAGCCATGTCAAGGGCATGAGCTGTGAGAGACCTAGAATTGATCAGAGCTGCTTTGATACTTGTTGAAGGTTGTGTGATGGACGGTACAGTATATGAATCAGTGGTAGGGTCTAACAAGGGTGTGTCCAAGGAGAGGGTGGGAATGTGGTGGTGGGTGGCAGCTGTGAGCTTAATGTCAGAGGGTTTGGTTGTCTGGCCGCTGATAGGGTGATGGTAGGCGATGTGTGGCAGTCTGGACCCTAGTCTAAGGTTTCTCAATGGAGAAGCGCAAGGTTGGTTAGGTGAGGGTTTCCTGGTGAAGTGTTGTAGCCAAAGCGTTGTATTGTTAAGGTAGGGGTTAGCCAGTGGGGCGTTCATGGTTAGGTAGAGAGGGAGTTGTTGGTGTGCGTTGTCAAGGGTACTGCTGAAGGATGCCGGGGAGATGCGATTGTAGTTCTGTGAAGGTGCAACTATAGGGGTGTTCGGGCAAAATAATGCTGAATCTAGATGTGCTGTGAGATTGATTAACAGGCAAAGTGCAAGTTGAAGGAAGGTGGATACTGCGCTTTGGGGATGCATAATAGCGGGAGAGTAAAAAGCGGGTTATCAGTTACTCGATGTGTGAGCCCATGGTGGATAAGCAATGCAGTGGTCAACATAGCAAATATGGGCAATCAGTACTGGCAGGTAGCCGTGCAATGCAGTTGAGGATTCACAGGTGATGCAGAGCAAATAACCGTACCGTACCCAGCAATACAATGTGAAATTCACAGGTTAGTGCCACAGGCCATAGCAATACAATGCAGTAAGGGGTTCACCAAGGTGGTGCAAAGCAAATGACCAAACAATGCAATATAGAGTTCACAGGGTAGTAACACAGGCCATAGCAATACAATGCAAAGAGGAATTTACAGGGTGCTGCACACGGTCGCAGCCGAGCTAGAAAGAAGGCGATCCCTCAGTGTGCCAACCATGAACAGAGAACGAAGACTTGCAGTGTCAAAACCAGAGGCATTGCGAACGGTCGCATAGCCGCTCTAGGCGGCGGAGTAGGCGGTCATCATACGAACATGATGCAGGTCGCGAAGCGCTGCCGTAACAGTGTCGGCAGCGATTTAAGTGTTAAGCGTTCCCGTTAAGGTAGGGAGCGCGGGCAGTCGCGGATCAAGTAACTGTAAAGAGACGCTTGAGGCTATATAAGCGTCGGGCAAACTAATAATATGGGCATACAGGATGACGTCGGGGAGGCGGCATATCTAACACATGGGGGAGGTGGAAAGCATTGTGCGGGCTAGCACGGTAATCAACATGGCATGCGTAGCTTCTAAATATATAGACAACCTCACGTCGCGCAGTGGATAAAATGTCAATGCAGATGGCTTGCAGCTGAAAATGAAAATGGATACCAAATAGTCTTAACTGTATCGAAATCGGTTCGCAGATTATGTGGAGTCCTCATTAAGTCTCGGCTCCATTCGTTCATGTGAAGTGTTGGTAACAGTTGCGGGGCAAAATGGGCATAGGGACCTTGCGAACGGCGAGGAAGGCATTAGTGCCGGCTCTCGCCTCCCGGTTTTCTATTGGCCCTTACAAGCAGGACTACAGCCAATCAGTGGCCATATGGAGCTCAGCACAGGAAGACAAAGGTGCTGCTTATCATAAATTTCGGTGGGCTGCCATCTTATGGTCATCAATGGAGGTTCACTTGCAGAAAACGGTTGTAAAGGCCAGTAAAGGCTGATGGCCAGATATATTTCGCTCTGTATGCAAGTAGAGCAATTGTGGTAGCAGATTTCAGCATCGGGGGCAGTTGGTAAATTTCGTGCAGTTGGGCAGCACAATAAGCCTTAAGGCTTACCTTGCATCAGGATGTGCCTGTACTGCTTCTCCATTAGCAGGCACTGCTCCAGCAGTGAGTGAAGGGGAGCTCCTGCTCCTTCAAAGGGATAGTGAAGTCTCCCTCCCCCCCCCCCTTTCCTTCGGGGTCGTTATCACTAATTATTATTACATCATCAGCTATGGAGAGGACTCCTTTTATATTTTGCCCTCGTTGTAACAGCAAATTCACGTGGAAGGATAAGCATAAGCGGTGTAACCGCTGCTTACCCCTCGAACACAACGAGGCCGGCTGTGCGGCCTGTAAACTCCTTCGTCCAAACACTTTGAAGGACCGCAGGGTCAAGAGGTGGGCAGCCCACGCTACGTTGAAGGCTGATTCCTCACCCGCCGGCGCCGAATGTGACGAGGGGGGATAGTGATAATGCTACCTCCATATCAGAGGTTATCGACCTTTCTAAGGAGCGCTCCCGCTCCTCTGCGTCTGTCCCTGGCCCTGAAAAGTTCGGCTCACGCCCTACTTATGGGGATGTACACCCCGCCGACACACATAAAAAAAGTGAAAACTAAACGCACAACCCACGACCCTTCCTCGACTAAGTCAAAGAAGGCCCCAGCGCCAACGGAGACGCTGAATCTACCGGCAGCCTCCGCCGACCGGAAGGGTCGTTCATCCCCGCAACCGCACGCGCGACTAGAGACTGGGCTGTCCAAAACTAAGGGCGCTACCACCAAAACATCACACGAAACGCCTCGTAAGAGAGTGACCGTTGGCGAAAAGGTGCCGGAACTGCTGAAAACCGTTTCAGACCAGTCCTCGACTGACAAACTAGTCGTCGAAAGCTTGGCTAGAATAGTCTCTACTGACGCTCCTAGATGGATGGCGAAAGAGTCGCCCACTCACAAGCACAGAGACGCCGAAACCTACGGAAGGTACGCCGGAACCTCCCCACCCCCGCTGTCGAAGGGAAGACCTAAAGATACATCCCCAGTGTCGGGCCCACGAGAAGGCTTTTCAGAGGGCGACAGGGGTATATCCTCCACGCTACGGGAGAGATCTCGACGCCTAGAGGCAGAGGAGCACACCTTTCCGCCACTAGACCTTTCAGGGTTATCCCAGTAGAGTATGGAAAGATACTAGATAGGTTTATGTCGAACCCCTGAACACGTTATACCCAAAAGGCCAAGAGATATTCCATGAAGACCCTAGGGCCAAATATCCAAGACTCTTTGACCCACTTGAAGAGGAAATTGATACATATGACCTCACTGATGAGGACCCGCATTTTCACAAAGATGATGAGTTCCTAAATACTGAGGATCTACAAGACCCTGTAGGGGACTTTGAAGAAGACCCAGACATAGGTGGATCACAGCCCTGGCAGTCTCCAGGGGCGTCAACAGACCCTGAAGTTTTAGATCTGTCCTCTCCTCAGACCACACCGGTCAGAAACCCGTCCCCTGTGGATGACCAACCCACCTTCAATGCATTGCTATGCAAGGCGGCACCACATTTTGAAATTGACACAGGGGAATGTTGTCATTCGCCGTCCTGTTTGGCGTTTATATCCGCGTTGGCGGTTACGCGCTGGGAGGGCGAGCGGAGGTTCCGCTACGTGATTTCTCCTTTACGCATCCTACGGTCTAGTGGTTTTCCAACATGGCGCCACTGGGAAGTATTTCTTTCCTCCTCTCCCAGCGAACGCCGCGTTGCAACCCCTTTTACTGCGCTAGCTCGCTTCTTTGGGTTTACACGCTAGTTTTTCCAGCCTCGACCGCCACGGTCACTTCTCTGTACCTTCGGTCCGCCTCCCTCGGACTACCTTTTCCTCTCTCTTCCTTCCCTCGCCTCGCCTCTTTCCGCTTTCTCCTTGTTTCCTCTTACGGTGCGCTGTCCTCCGCGCCCGCCTTCTCTGCCCTACCTTCGGCTGCGCTGTCATCCAGCCGCCCTGGTTCCTGTTGCTCCGGAGTTGTTTTCTCTGCTGGTACCCTTTCCGGTGGCTCTCTTTCTCTCCGTGTCCTTCTTTACTTTGGATGTCCGGCTTTGCCTGCTCCCATCGGCTACCTGCCTCAAGAACTCCACTACAACTGCTTGCTCCGGATCCTCTCAAGCCGCTGCACTCCTCGGAGGGTTTTTTCTGCCTGAACAGGCTTTTTCCCTTCGCACTGTCTGGTCTCGGGAAGGGGGCCCCAGGTTTGCTATACTTTAGCGCTCACTGTGGCTTCCTCTCGAGACAGATACGTTCTACACAAAAAGGAGAAGGACTACCTCTCTCACAGGCAACTGCAACCAGAGGACTTACGTTCTACACAAAAAGGAGAAGGACTACCTCTCTCACAGGCAACTGCAACCAGAGGACTTTGAATCAGGTGAGGAGAGTGGGGAGGAACGGGAGTTAGTGGAATTGTCCACCCAGGACAAATGTACTCCAGAAGTGGACTTTGTGGAGAAAATAATTAAGGAAAAACCACCAACTAGCCAGGCCATCCCCCTTCTTGCCTCAGTCAAGAGACGCCTCGTTCCATCTTTATCCACACCTGCATTGTTTAGAGGTGTCAACCCAAGAATTGAGAAGCTTTTTAGCCCCTCACGGTCGGATCCCTTATATATTAGGGGTCACGCCATACCTGATTCCCTGGTAGTAACCACCACGAGGAAAAGGGGTGGGGGTTCCGCTGTCTACTAACGAAGCACCCCCAGACAAGGAGGCGAAGAAGCTGTACATCCTCGGCAGCTTTCTCCACGCGGATTGCCAACAATAATACTTTGACAAGCTACGCTGATGCCCAATAGGGAATGTTGCGCGAAGGCCTACAAGAAGCTCCTGAGCCCTTACGAACCCGTTTTTTAGCCATTGTGACAGAAGATACTCGGGTAAACCAAAGCATCATTAAGAACACGCTAGATGCTGCAGAGACGGCTGGCCGGTCACTAGTCCAGGGTGTACTACTGAAGTGTGATATTTGGCTCAGGAACTCCGGTTTCAAGCCAGAAACCGAGGCGTCCCTCATCAACAAACCCATTGAAGACTCAAACTTGTTTGGTAAGGCGGTTGATGATGCACTGGAGACAGCTAAGAAGGAATTTGAAACTCTAAAGACTAGGGAGAATTCTCATTTTATGGCTAATTTTCCTTACCTATAGAGTCCCCCAGCAGCTTTGCTGGATTTGAAGGGTTTGATTTTCTCTCCTGCTAAGAGACTCTTTTTCCCACTCTTAGGTATTTTTGCTATGTGTGTTCTAGGCTATTTTTGTGTTTAATGTCTATGGGATTTTCTCAACTCCATAGGAACCATCTTTATTCACATGTGTTACACAGCATCCTCCGTGCAGTGACACTGGTGTCGTAGCGACCCCCAAACATAGACTCCATACTCTGGGACTGACTACTGTCTCTCAGGGCATGTAAAGTCCCAATTGACTTTACTAGTCAATTTTTGTGAACTAAACCAGTACAGCCCATCTTACTATGGACGTACTGGAAAGGGTTAATAGTTTTTCCCTTATGTTTATTTTCGAGAGGGTACCGTACAGTCCCTCTCTCAAAAGTTTCTGGCTGGTGGCAGTGGTTACTACCATAAATATTCAACCGCGAATATTTTCCCATGGGATTTTCCCATTGTTCGAGGCTACCACATTTTCTGACAGCCTCTAACATAACGCCTGTGTATTTTAATATTAACTTTACTCTGGTAGGTTTTATTTGCCAGAACGTTAATATAACTACTTCTCGTGTCTTTCTCTAAACTTCTAGTCCAGGTCAGGGATCCTTTGTTCGTCCTTTTGGCTGCCTTCTGCCGAGAAGCCCTCCTTTCGGTGCCACTGAGTCTGGGGTGGGTCCATTGTGCGGGAGGGGGGAGTAGGACCCCTGGACAGGGTTGCCTCCGCAACCCATGTCGCACTCTATCCTGATAGGCTGGAGGGTCTTCCGCCAAAAGTGACAGCTAGGCTGTATGAATGGGGATCTTTTTGCATAAAAGCAAGGTCCTGAGGACTGGAAGAGCAAGACGTCGCCACTGGAACTAAGAAGCCGAAGAGGAGAGAAGCCAAAGACGTCTGCAACGACTGAACCACCGGTGAAGCCCTGCTGCAGCGTCTCACCACTTTTCTCCACACGACGAGAGAAGATCTTCACCTCCAAGAGCCTTCTTCCCTTGAGCTGGTGGGGCCAACCAGTTTGCCAATCGCCTTCCCTGACCTGCCTTGGTCGAATCTCCCGTACCCTGTACTCGGAGGCCGGATAGCCAGGCACCAGTCCACCCGGACCGCGATTTAAAGGAGCGTACCTTTTATTCATCGGGCAGCACCGCGGCTGGTTTCATCCCTGGGTAGTGCAGTAACTCGAACTTTCCTCCACGACGAGAGCCTCTCTTCCTCTGCTGGATCACCCAAACTGTTTGAACTACCAGGAACAACCGCCACCGCAGGAGCCACGTCTTCATTTTAAAGGTACATTGTTCCGCCAGGCCTCCCTTTCTTTGCGGTAGCACTAAAGGTGTTGTAAATCCTTTACCTACCTGTTGGGTTGGCCGCCCCTCTCTTTTAACATTGTCTTTCAACATCTGCATCCACTTTTTCAAATTTGTTAACCAAAGACTTGACTGCAGCTACAAGAACATTTTTCTCCTGGGCCCTTGCCCTGTACCACTGACTCTGGCACAGGTCTACTGACTCTGGCTACATTTGTTAGAACTGCCTTCTTTAGATTGATTCTCAATTAGAACTGTGTTGGTGCACCTACGTCTTATAACTACCCTTTTCTTCCCCTTAATAAACCTTGTGAAATACCATTTTGCTCAGTTTTCATTTAAGTATTGCCTATAATGATGCACTGTCTTTCTTAATCTGGTTCACAAACTTATGAGAAGTGTTGCTAGGGTGTGTAAGAAGCTATTTCTCTATAACTTGTGCTTTCTCTCCCTTGTGAGAAATTGATAGAGTATCCCTTGTGTGTGGTTTTCACTGTGTTGTTTTGCTCAGTTTTTACTCTGGTTCACAATTTAACTAGGGAGTGTGTATTTCTTTCACTTGATTTATTTAACTTGCTTGATGACTGTGATACATGTGTTTTATTAGAAGTGTATAAAATAAATATGTATGTACTTTTTAATACAAAGCTTTGGTCAGTGTTTCCTTGTGCCATAGTACTGTAGGCCTATTGTGTCAACCCTGAATACTGCTCATCTCCCTCTTGAGATAAGTCTGACTGCTCAGCCAAAGCTACCAACTAAATCTTTGTGGTACAGGCTGATACCAAAGGGGATTTATTGCTCTCACCTGTAGTCCTAATCTGGTGTAGTACTCCAAAAGGGAATTGCACAGGATTCTGCCTAACATGGACCAAATCACAAGACCTCATAATAAGCAAGGTAACGGCAACAGGCGCTTTTTTCGTGGCTTACAACAACAATACTTCTCAGCAGGGAACCAGTGGATAATCTGCTCAGAGAAGACAACGTTGTGGCAAGGGAAGAGGTCGGGGCCCCACTCCCAGAGGTTCACCGGCTGCCAACACCAAGTGACCCGAAAGTTCGGGTCCCCTCCCATGCATCTCCGGCCGGGGGCCGGTTAACATCATTCCTACAAGCATGGGAGGGAATTACCACAGACCACTGGGTACTGTCAACAATAGCCCACGGTTACTGCATCGAATTCAGTCGTTCCCTACATTCAGACCCCCAAGGGGAAGACGCCCATCATCGGAACACCTCTCCATCCTTCTACAGGAAGTCAAACTGCTACTGGAAAAAGGAGCAATGGAGGTCGTGCCTCTATCACAGGTAAAGGAGGGTATTTATTCAGTGTACTTCCTAGTACCCAAAAAGGATTTAACCATGTGCCCTGTACTAGATCTTCACCCAGCGAACAAATTCGTAAAACCTCAAAAATTTCGTATGGTGACTTTGCAGGAGGTAATTTCCCTGCTCACACAGGGGGATTACATGGCAACACTGGAAATGAAAGATGCATACATTCATATTTCAATGTTGCCAGTGCACAGAAAATACCTCAGGTTCATGATAGAAGGCAAACACTTTCAGTTCAAAGTGCTACCCTTCGGCATAGCTTCAGCGCCAAGGGTATTCACGAAGGTACTGGCAGTGGCAGCGGCACACCTGTGCAGGTTGTCCATTCCAGTCTACCCTTACCTCGACATCTGGCTCATAACAGGGGATTCTTCCGAAACATGCTTCTCAAATACCTAAAAGACACTAGACCTTTTGTTCCACTTGGGCTTCTCCATCAACGTGAAGAAGTCCAGTCTAGACCCCAGCCAAGTCTAGCAATTCCTAGGGGCTCTAATTCGAACAAAGGACGGCCTGGTCTTCCCCTCTAATGATAGGTTCCAAAACATGCTGTTTCAGATCCCTCAATATGTAGCCGGTCGGGAGGTGACTGTACGCAAGGCCATGCGGTTGCTAGGAATGATGGCATCATGTATTTATTTGGTACCTCACGCGCGCCTGCACCCAATGCAAGAGTGGCTCAACAGCCAGTGGTGTCAGGCCAGCGGACAATGGGACGATCTAGTGGTGGTCTCGCAGGCCTTGGTTCTCTCGCTGCGATGGTGGTCAAAAGAAAACCTTGTGTTGGGGAAACCTTTCGCAACCCCCGCAATGGAAGCCACTCTAACCACAGACGCATCCCTCACAGGATGGGGGGGCTCACCTATCCCATCAGATTGCACACAGAGTTTGGCCTCCGAGTGTGGCGTCCAAACACATAAACTTGCTGTAACAGCTGGCGGTCTTCAAAGCACTGGAGGCTTTCCAGACACACCTCCAAGGGAAGACAGTGCTGATCCTCACAGACTGCACCACGGCCATGTACTACCTGAACAAGCAAGGGGTCACTCACTCTCCAGGACTGTCCAAGCTGTCCCAAAACATCTGGAAATGGGCTCTCAAACACATGTTCCTGTTATCTCAACATGTACCAGGGGAGCTCAATCTTTTGGCAGGCGAACTCAGCAGAGACTTCACTCTGCCCGCAGAGTACGAATGGCGACTACACAAAGACATTGTCTCCAACGTTTTTGAAGAATGGGGCTTCCCAGCGATCAACCTGTTCGCAACTCTGGAGAACACCCAATGCCAATATTACGCCTCCAGGTACCCCCAGAACCACTCCATGGGGAACGGTCTCTGGATAACATGGTCAGGGAAATTTGTCTACGCTTTTCCCTCCCGACCCCCCCCCCCCACCCCCC
Organism: Ambystoma mexicanum; assembly: GCF_040938575.1. Lineage (NCBI taxonomy): Eukaryota > Metazoa > Chordata > Amphibia > Caudata > Ambystomatidae > Ambystoma > Ambystoma mexicanum. The sequence goes on along the minus strand of NC_090933.1, from coordinate 1,301,107,019 downwards.
CCTTCTCAACAAGATGCGCCAGGAACCAGTTACCATGATACTGGTGGCCCCCATTTGGGTCCGCCAACCCTGGTTCGCTCATCTGATGGAGATGTCACTGTCTCCTCCGGTGAAACTACCCTGCCTGTACAACATGTCACAGGACAGGGGCCGAACGCTGCACCCATGCCCACAGACCCTGAACTTGGCAGCCTGGCTCCTGAGGTCATAGAATTTGGACCTTTGCAGCTCCCACAGAGATGCATAGACATTCTCAGAGAGGCAAGGAAACCGAACACTTGTTACTGCTACTCTAGCAAATGGAAACAGTTTGTCATCTGGTGTAAGTCGAAGAGCATGAACCCCGTTGACTGCTCTCCCACACACATTGTTCTATACCTGACTCACTTGTTGGACTCAGGATTAGTCTTTAATTCTATTAAAGTTCACCTAGTTGCACTCTCCGCATACACTGCGTCTCAACATAAAGTGTCATGGTGGAAAGTTCCAGTTAAAGCCTTCATGGAGGGAGTGAAAAGAATTCACCCTCCTATATCTAGCCCAGCTCCCGGATGGGACCTGAATGTTGTACTAACCAGGCTAATGGGCTCACCCTTCAAACCCATGCATAAAGCAACCCGTAAGAATCTCACTCTTAAAACTGCTTTCTTAATAGCTATCACCTCCATTAGGAGAGTGAGTGAACTACAACCGCTCTCTATACTAGATCCCTTTACAACAGTTCACAAAGATAAGGTGGTTCTACGCACACACCCTAGGTTTGCACCGAAGTACATTTCAAAATTCCATGTCAACTAGTCTATAGAACTACCAACGCTCTTTCAAAACCCATCTAACTTGGGAGAAAAGAGCCTGCACACATTTGATGTGCGCAGAGCGGTCATGTTTTATATGAAAAGAACTAGACCACTGAGAGACTAATCTGTTTTGTCTCAGTGGCGGCAGGAAGAGAAGGAGATGCAGTTTCCAAATCCACTATATGTAGATGGATTGTCCAATGCATCACTCTGTTTCTCTCTTGCTAAGAGAGAGCTGCCCTTCAAGCCGAGCGCACATTCTACTCGAGGCACTGGGGCATCCGTAGCATTCATTACAAATTTTCCCCTTGAGTCCATTTGCAAGGCGTCAACCTGGAGTTCTGTACACACCTTTACAAAACACTATTGTCTAGATGCCCATTCTAGATCCGATTCCCAGGTGGGACAAGCAGTACTAAGACATCTTTTCTCTACTGTTCCTTCTCTCAACCCACCTCCAGGTACTGCTCGCTAGTCTATGCACAGCATGCGATTCTAAGCAGATTAACAAACATCAGAAGACATGCATTACTTACCGTAAAAGCATTTCTGATGGTTGTATCTGCTTAGATTCACATGCGCCCACCCTTCCTCCCCGCTCGGATGGAAGGAACATAGACGTCTTATTACTTTCTTTCTTTTCTGTACTCACTCACGTAGTGATAAGGCTCCCTCATGGCAGAAAAAATACAGAGGGACCTTGACTCGTGAGGGTTTTTGGGTACACTACACGTCAATATAGGGATAGTATTACAGACACGCCTATGTCGACGTCCCCTTTTCGACTTTCGAAAAACAAGATTTAATACTCTGCAATGACCACTGGATGTCGGACTATGTACAGCATGTGAATCTAAGCAGATATAACCATCAGAAATTCTTTTACGGTAAGTAATGCATGTCATATCTTGGTGGGCTTTAAAACTTAAATCTCTCCTCCAGGGGGCAGCATGCATACTCTAAGTGAAGTCCTCGTGAATGGCCTTTCTGAGACCTGGTTCTGTATGGTAACCATTTTGGCATCCTCGTCAATGTTTTATTTTGTTAGGTTATCCTTCATAACCTCTTGGGCTAAACTGGATATTAAATCCAAGCTTGGTCTGTGCAAAGACTGGGACGAGTGTTAGGCACGATTGTATTCAGTAAACCTGTGGGAGACTACACCAGTCTTGTCTTCTTGGTATTATGTAACCCACTTATTGGTATAGGTCTATACTACACAAGATGGTAGAGGGACTGAGCAGCCTAACTTATCTCAAGAGGGGTAAATGTGAGCGGTAGCATCGAAATCCACAAATACAAGTATCCAAATAACGCTTACACTCAAGGTTTTCTAGTAGAATAATTATTTAACGGTCAGTTTTAAATGAGCATTCTTCAAAAAGAGCAATGTGCAACAATAAAAATGCACTTCATAATACATTCTCAGAATCAAGATAAGCAAGTAGATATTCGTTGGAGATATATACACACTTCCTACACCCTGAGGTGACATCAATTACTAGGACAGTATTGGCATTTATATATCACTTTTGCATTTGGTAAAATTCCGAGGTTGTGAAAAAAAATAGGTTTACGGAAGACAAAAAAGGTTAACAGGTTCTCGGAGCACGTGAGCACTTTATAATCTCCCAATGAAGTCTAGATAAAACCAGTCCCAGCAATATTTAGTTAAACCAATGTACCACCTATGAAGGACAGTTGGAAAAAGTCAAAGGGTCAGAAGAATCTGCAGGGAACCAGGACAGCCAAAGTCAATTCGAGCAATGTCTATGGAGCTGAGGCACTTCTTTAGATAGCAAAACATTCTTGCACAAGGTTGGAGAGTTTGTAAGGAATCACTGTTGGGCCACAAGCTGTTAGGCTTGTGAGGGGTAGAGCTGAGATCAGCTCTGCAAAAAGTAGCTACTGCAAGTCTCAAGTGAGATAATGCAAGCTACAGACAAAAGCGCCAAGTACCCTTTTGTCAGCATAGTACCTTTGGTTAGAAGAAGGGGATCCAGCTGGCTTCTGCTTGAGTTGCAGTGTTGCAGATCCTGGGTTCCTAGGCCTTAGTCGTGGGCACAAGAGGGGGGTAGGCTGGAGGACTCCTGCACTGCACTTCAAAGGTGGCCGGCGGCTACAGGCTAGTTTCAGTTCAGCAGCACTTTGTGGTTTCAGCTACCGGTAAATGGCACCACTGCGGATCTTGGACACTTGATGGGCTTCCTTCACTCCCCGAGTCCAGCACTCTGGTGAGGTGACTCGAGCTTGGTTCAACCTGCTTAGAGAGGTTCCTCAGGATCTTCCTGGAGCTTCGGTCCAGTTTAAAGACCATGCACTCAACTACAGATTTCTCGATCCCTGGCACTCGGTTCCAGCAGCAGCAAAGAAGTACAGCCAGTTGGGGAAGGTCCTCCAGCAAAGTTCGTCTTGGGGTTAGTTGGTCCCACTAACCCAAGGGGAGAAGTTGTCCTTTCCGGGCTTCTCTAGTCTATTCGGAATTGGAGCTTCAGCACAGCAGCAGGGCTTCGCCGGGCAGTTCAACGGTCCAGGAGGATGCAGCAAGCTTCTCTTCACGATTAATTCGTCAGATGTTTCGTCCAGTGGTCGACTCCGTCTTTAGTTCAAGAAGACTTGCCTTTTATACAGGTTTCTCCCCTTCATGCACAGCCTCGCTGTCACTCGCACAGCAGGGTGGCTGTCCTGTAGGGACAGCCAATCACGACTGGGTGCATTCAGGTTACCAAGGAGACTAAGCACAGGGAGTTTCGGGCACCTCCCTCGCTTCCTGCCCTGCCAGACACTCTGGAGCCAGAAGCAGGTTTCAGCTCTGAAGCCCGCCAATGGCCAAACAAAAAGAGGGTTAAACCTGGTTTGGTGCACAGAGGAAAACCAAAGAAAGACCTCACTAACAAAAAATGGTGAAAAAAGAAGACCGGGGCCATTGTGACACAATGGTCACCCACGGGTGCTATACTGCAGCTGAGGATTCAGCCTACGGTAGAAAAGCACAATGGTAGGAAAAATAATACTACTGCCACCAGCAATTTAAAGTAGTGAGGGTAACATAAGAAATATTAATACAACTTTATGCCACACTAAACCTATGGGGCATATACCTGGTCACTCTAATTGAGAAAGAATCTCTTTACAACGTTTCAAGCAATTCAGAAAATATAGCCTCTTTTCAATCAAACTTTCAGAAAACATAAACACATACTCCGTAAATGTCTTTTAGTAGGTAATTGTATTCATTATTCCTACAATATTCTTGCTCATCTGAATTTCACGATTTCATCAAAGATATTTCATCAAACAAGAGCAGAAAATTCTTAACCACAAGCAATATTTGTTAGAAAAAAGCTTTTTTTGTTCAGAAAATTTGCCGAATTTGTAATTTCTACGGTAAGTTTCAATTTAACAAAGGGGGTTTTGTTTCCCCTCACAATCACATGTTTGTCCACTACGCGTTTCGGGGTTATCTTCACCCCTTCTTCAGGTGTTGATTTGGTGTTTTTAACAATTTCTCTGTACCCTAAAAGTAAATTTTACAAAAATCAGAGATTTGTACCAATATTGCCTCTATGGTCCATCGAGCGCCAGTATCCCACGAATGAATTTTAAGTTAATTTCACTGACCTTGGAAATATCCAGGGTCTCTATAGTCCATTCTGACTGCCGTGTTACTTCCTGATTAATCTTCCAAGGGTCTGGCCAGATATTGCTCTCTGTAGAGAGAACAATAACAATGAACTTTTTACCCACCACAATCTGCTATTCGCTACATCTGTGTCAAAATAAATCTAAAAAGAATCAAAAAAAGCCAAAATCCCATTTCCCGAACTTACTTGCCCTCAACTGGTATCACAAACGCAACGCGGTGACGGCGAAAAGGCTGCAACCACAGCCTCCCGTCCCACGGTACGGTTTTTAAATAGGATATCAATGAGTCACGTGATCGTGATTCTGATCACGTGACCCAACGTACCTCTCTTACGGGACCTACAACAATACCAACGCTTGTAAATACAAATATGTATCAAACACAACGCGGGAACAGCGCATTGGCTGCAATCACAGCCTCCCATGATGCGTTAAGTAAAATATATTAAATCAGTCGCGTGATCAACTTGATCGCGAGTGAATGATGCCTGTCCCTTGGTGTCGCCCCACGTGACACCAAAGTCATCACGTGACGGCCTATCAATGACGGGGTCACACAATTCGAAAACTTAGACTATTCATAATTAGCTCCCTTTGGAATGTCCAGACAGTTGTGAATTCTTTTTTGTCGGAAAATCAAAAAATAATACTCATGTACATATTGCGTATATGAGAAAGAAAACCCCCCAGTGGATGTAAAATCCAGTGCAGGTAAGCCCTATACCAATGTCTAATAACTATACTAAATTCCATTCTCTAAAGGGGCAGCTATATATGATAAACCAAAACCATCCCTGCTCTACAAAAAAGTGAACTGGGACATGCTTCCTTGATGTTCATCCTCTCTTCTCCCAACAAAAATTTGGCGCTAACTGTAGTCCAATATTAACGCGACCAGAGTATTTCAATCAATTCAATGGCTAAATTCATTCAGGTACCACAGGCGCTCGCCATGCAAACAGAGACAACTAACTACATTTCCCTTATTTATTTAACATACTTCATATTCCATCATTTTTATCGTGAACATATCCTCACAGGTGGATCAATACTCCAGTTTCAGTTATCACAGTTCTATATATATACTCGCAATAATCAACAAAAAAATCACATCAGATAAAGCAAGTCAAATCAAACTCATTATTCATACCCTTTGGTTCAAGTGTGTCTAGTCGCTCAATCCACTCCACCTCTTTTTGTCTCAGTAACTTTTGTATGTCACCCCCCTCTTTTAGACCATCTGACTTGCTCCAAAATCACCACTTTCATCTGAGCACTGAGTGTTTGTATTCTTTAAAGTGTTGTGCCACTGGTGAGTGGACTGAGCATAATCGGATGTTAGATTTGTGCTCCGTCCACCTCAATTTGGCTTTTCTTGATGTCAGCCCCACATATAATAGTCCACATGGACATTTAATTCCATACACTACATTGCTTGTATCACATGTACTAGTGTGTCTAAAGAGGATCTTTTCTCCTGTATGAGGATGGTTAATGCTTGCTCCCTTAATCACATTATGGCAATGCTGACAATTATTGCAGGGAAAAGTGCCCCTGAACACATTATGGCCAATAACCGGTGTTTGATAATCAGCTCGAACAACAAAGTCTCTTACAGATTTACTCTTTCTATATGCAAAGGTTGGTTCTTTCTCAAACAAGTGTATTAACCAAGGATCCATTTTCAACATTTGCCAATTTCTTCTGACAATTTTCTCGATTTTGTGACTGAGTATGTTGTCACGTATACCATCGCTTCCAAATCTTCCTTTGGTGACTGTTCCAATGTATTAGCTCTGGGGACTGCTGAAGCCTTCGTTAAGGCACTTTCTAGTGTGGTTGTTTTATAACCACGTTTAGAAAAGTTCTCCTTCAGTTTGTTAGATTGAATCTCAAACTCGGCTGGCTCTGGAATCAGTCTGCGATACCTTAAGAACTGACTGTAGGGTATGCTTTGGAATTGTAGTAGATGGGTGAAAGCTAGATGCCATCAATGTGCTGTTTCTGTCCGTGGGTTTGTTATAGATGGTCGTTTGCAGGTGATTGTTTTTAACATAGATTTCCATATCCAAAAACTGGATCCGGTTTTTGTTGGTCTGAGTCGTGAACTTAATTCTTGGTGCTAGGTGATTCATGTACTCAAAAATTGAAGGAGACTTTAATGAGAACCTCTCCAGATACCAAAGATGATATCTATACATCTCATAAAGCTTCTTAAGTGAGGCTGATATTGTGGATTGTTCAAAACCATTGTTTGTTACAAATACGCCATGTAGGTATTCGCATACCCAGGTGCCATAGCGGCCCCCATTGATGTTCCTGCAATCTGAATAAAGTATCTATTTTCAAAACGGAAAAAATTATTATTCAAGACCAATTTCAATAAATTCAGTATGCACATATTGTTTGCTTTGCTTTCTTGTGATGACAGTAGTAACCATTCCATTGCCTCCAGGCCTGCATCATGTATGATATTTGTATACAAACTACAAACATCGATTGTAAAAAAGAATGTCTGTAGTCTCTTCAAATTCAAGATCCTTGATCTTTAATAAAAAAATCTGTAGAATCCTTAATGTATGTTGTAGTATTGTGCCAATGGTTCTAGAAGACTGTCGGTTGCTGCTATAATAGGTCTACCTGGAGGGTTCTGAAGATTTGTATGTACCTTTGGTAAGATATACAATACCGGCATTATTGGACAATCCTTGGTTAAGAATAATCTTGTTTTATCCATTATCCACTCTTGATCTACTGCTTCATCCAAAAATTCATTGATTAATGTTCTCACTCGATTTGTAGGGTCAAAACTGACCTCCAGGTATGTATCTTGATCGTTCATTTGGCGTTCCACTTCCAATTTGTATTTCACTCGGTCCATTATTAATAATGCGCCACCTTTATCGGCTGGCTTCAGTATAATGTCTTGATTCTGCCACAATTTATCCAACGCCAGTCTTTCATTTTTGGAAAAATTAATCATATTTCTGTTCTTAAAGGAAATAGATTTGAAATCTCTTAATGTTTGTTTATAAAAAAACTTCCAAAATATGATTCTGTGTATGCGGTGTGAACACACTTTTTGGTGAAATTTCAAGATATTTTGAGAGTTCCAATGGTTGTACTCCTTCCGTAGTAGCAAAAAATACTTTCAATTTCATCTTTCGAATTAACCTAAAAAGATCAATTTTCTCTTTAAGAAGATTGCTTGAATAAGTTGGAACAAACGATAAACCCTTTTGAAGAGTCTTTGATTCAAAGGCACTTAATTGATATGATATATTAATGACTAGGTTTTCTTTTGAGGAATATTCACTTGGCGTGCTGGATTTTCCAAGTATACACAATGTCAAGTTTATAGTCTCTATTGTGTGTCTCCGGAATTTTCTGATTTTCTTCGTTTCAATTTCCGATTTAAACTGATCCAATTTATTATTAATATCTTCCAATGTTGAACAAAGTTGTTCTTTGGTCATTAACGATGACAAACTTGACTTGAGTATATCAATTTCCTCTTTCAATGATAATGATTTCGATAGTTCTTCTATGGTTAAAAGTATGAGATCTAATGAACATCTATTTAATATTTGTCTCCGCTTTTTAACAAATCCCGGACTTTCTTTACACAATGTTGGTTCCAGATCTACCCGTAAACCCCTAGGTATTCTGTGATTTGTAATACTGTGCTAAAGTACTAGCATGCAATTTCTGATTAATTTCTCACTTAATCACCCTTTCTAACTGCTTAATTAATTCTTCTGGATTTTTAGTAGTCTGTATTTTCTTTTTCTGTTGTAGCAATCAAATTGAGGATACGTTTAGCTTCTTCCTCTGAGAAGCCCAATATTTCTGCTCTATTACTGGTCGGCGATCAATTTTCGAAAATGACATCCTATGTCAGATATCCCCGTATCTTCCACTACTCTCTATTAAATGGAGATAATTCACAATGTAATTATATTAAAAGGAGTGTGTGCAACCGCAGGAAGAAAGTAGCAAAAAAATGGTTCAACCCCCAGACAAAGATAACGGTGCACTACGTTGTACTTAGATCAATAATCCTTTTTTTTAAACTCTAAACTTATTCATTTATTTCACGGTGCTCCAGGTTAGACTCTCGCTACATAAGAACATAATGCCACACTAAACCTATGGGGCATATACCTGGTCACTCTAATTGAGAAAGAATCTCTTTAAAACCTTTCCATCAATTCAGAAAATATAGCCTCTTTTCAATCCAACTTTCAGAAAACATAAAAAACACATACCCCGTAAATGTCTTTTAGTAGGTAATTGTATTCATCATTCCTACAATATTCTTGCTCATCTGAATTTCACGATTTCATCAAATACAAAGATATTTCATCAAACAAGAGCAGAAAATTCTTAACCACAAGCAATATTTGTTAGAAAAAATCTTTTTTTGTTCAGCAAATTTGCCAAATTTTAAATTTCTAAGGTAAGTTTCAATTTAACAAAAGGGGTTTTGTTTCCCCTCACAATCACATGTTTGTCCACTGCGCGTTTCGGGGTTATCTTCATAAGAAATGTTACATGAGTAAGTAGGAAAATGGGCTACTAAGTAACACCCCAGCACTCCAAATAAGATAGTGTGCTGGGCCTACATACCTAGGAAAAAGGTAAGTAAACTCAATTTCACTTTACTACTCTTGGGAACAGTAGTTCACTCTCAAGAGAAGGTATTTAAACCTTGAGAGAAATCTAAAGGATTTCTCTGTGACACTGCACTGGAGGTGCTGTGTGTCACCATACAAAAAGTAGATGCCTATGGAGTTTCAGACTCCAAAAACGGAGAGAATACAGAATCCAAATCCGATCAAGGAGAGAGTGAGAAAAAGGTCTCGCTTACTACAGGATTGAAATTATAAAGTCCTAAAATCCAGCAAAAGAGCTCTAAGGTTGAAGGGAATTACCACAGAAATCAGAATTCTCCTCAACGATGAACAACCAAGGCTTAAGCAATCAGGAGGTGATGCAGGCAGGTTCTTAAGTGCAGTGAATCCCCAAGGCCCAACAAAGGACTATCCACACTCTGTTAGGTGATGAATCAGCTTCTTTATATAAAATAAGTTTCAGTAATAAATATACATTCGAGTGGATTGTGCCCTCCAACGTATTCCTCATCTTAGATGTATTCCATCCAGCTTTGCTGCTCTTCGGAAATTTTTTCGGCACAGGGCGCCGTGCGTCGATATCGTCGAGTCGATGGTCCCTCGAAGGCCTCCGTCGAGGGTGACGTCATCGGGTGTATAAGTAGTTTTTCCGCAGTATATGTTGCTTCGGACATTTGGCGCGCCTCGAGTTCTGTCAAGATATAATATACAAAGAAGAAATATGTCCTCGTCATCGACCCCGAGATGGGGATTCAAAAAGTGCAATTTGTGCGGCTCAAAAATGTCGGTCACGGACCCACCCCGTGAGTGTTTGTGGTGCCTCGGAGAAGGCCACGACATGGAGGCCTGTTCGAAGTGTCCGGCGATGACGGGGAAGGCGTTGCGAGAAAGGAGAGGAAAGCTACAGGTAGGTCGAAAAGATCGAAAAGCCTCTAGCGTCGAGTCGAGACCCCATGAGGAGAAATCTCCTCGACGCGAAAGGCATCGATCTAGGTCCCGAAGCGATTCTCATCGCTCGTCATCTTCGTCAAAAAAATCGAAGAAACAACGCCACAAGTCTCCCTTCACCTCGTCATCAGACGAGTCTCCGAAAAGGATGACATGCCCCACGAAACATTGGTTTTCCGAAGAGTGGGAAGCATTCAGGGTCAAATGGAGGTGTTTGAGAAGGCGGCCTCGGTCCGCGCTGCCTTCGGAAGCCGGCCGAGAGCGTCATCGCTCCGACACTTGCACGCCCTCGAGCCCGGGTGATCGAAAAAGGAAGGATAGGGAACCATCCAGGACGCCGAGCGAAAAACGCTCGAGTCGAGTCGACCGTTCGAGGTCACCGGCGCCGTTCGAGACCTATCGCACCTCGAAGGGAAAATCGTCGAAGACCGCCTCGACGCCCTCGAAGCAGACCCTGTCGACGACCACTATGTCGTTGACGCCTTTATCGACGCCGAAACCCTCGGCACCAAAGGCTCCAGCCAAGCCAGGGAAGCCAGAAAAAGAGAAGATGGTTACAAAACATGTAATTTCCTCAAAGCCTGGTACTACACCTCTTCCTCCTTCTCTTACAGAGAAGGTTTTCAAGCCTCTTCCCTAGAAGGAGTTTTTGAAATCCCTGACCTCAATTTTTGAGGAACAGGAGAGATCTGATGAGGTAAATGTACCTTTTATGGCACCCCAAATGTCCCAGAGGGATTTGGTGGAGTCTTTACACAATGCAAGTGGCATTGACACATCTCCTGAGAATGACTTTGGTAGACCAGATCCAGGAGAGCATGCCAGTCCATCATACTGTCAGTTAATGACCCAGGTGGTAGATAACTTGGGATGGGCTAAACCACCAGCCCAGTTCGTCCAAGATGATTTAACAGACATATTGGACCATGGTCCTACTGAAGACCCAGTACTACCTTTTCATGTAGCCTTGCAAAACAGGGTGGCCAAGAATTGGGAAACTCCGGATTCTATTCCTCCGGTAAATAAGTCCCTCGCATCAAAATACCGCCCAGCCAGTAGCGACCCCGGCTATCTGTCAAAACATCCAACTCCCGAGAGTCTGGTCATACAGGCAGCCACAGCTTCCAACAAACTTGCGTACCCGTCTATCCCTCCGGACAGGGACTATAAGCTTGTGGATGGTTGGGCACGGAAGGTATTTTCAGCCGGGAGCATGGCATTAAAATCTGCCAACTTCATATGTGCCTTGGCAAAATGTTCGTACACTCTGTGGGAGTGCATCGCAATGGCGGCGGAGCACATACCAGAAGGGGAAGAAAGGGAAGGTTTCCTAGCCATGGTTAGAGATGGAAAGGAAGCCATGCAGGAATCCTTTCAATCTGGATTGGACACTGCGGATTGTAAGCAGGTCCATGGGCACTAGCACGGTAATGCGCAGATTTGCGTGGTTACGGAAGTCTGGTTTTGCACCGGATGTTACAGAACCGCCTTCTGAACATGCCTTTTGACGGGTCTCAACTTTTTGGCAATGAGGCTGACGAGAGCCTTGAGAGTTTGCAGACCTCAAAAGCAGCTGCCAAATCTTTAGGTGCTGCTATTAGGCAACTTCAGCCTTTTCGTGCGCAAGGGCAGTCATGGAGGGGACGATCCTATCGTTATTACACCTCATATGGAAAGGCGAGAGGAATGGCTAGTCAAAGGGGCCAGAAAAAGGCCACTCGCGGTGGACGAGGAAAATGTGCTAAGCCAGCTCCAGCTGCAGCATCTCTGCCATCAGCGGCTGCAACATCCGCCACAAAACCACTTTGAGGACTTGCATCACAAAACACCTGTAGGAGGCAGGCTGTCACAGCATCTGCAAGAATGGCGAGCCATTACTTCAGATGTTTGGGCTCTAGAAATAATAGCCCAAGGGTACTGCCTTCCCTTTCTAAAGCAACCTCAAAGCAATCCACCAGGGAGACACCCGTTGAAGTCTTCAAACCCGCTCCTACAGCAGGAAGTTTTAACCCTGCTGGAGAAAGGTGCTATAGAACCAGTACCTGCAGCGGAGAGGAACAAGGGATGGTACTCCCCGTATTTTTTGATCCCCAAAAAGGACGGAGGACTGAGACCCATCTTGGACTTAAGAAACTTGAACAAGTTCCTCAGGAAGGACAAGTTCAGGATGATTACCCTTTCTTGGATCCTTCAGGCCCTTCTACTTCAGGACTGGTTGGTGTCATTGGACCTGCATGATGCTTATTTTCATGTGCTGATTCATCTCAAACACAGAAAATACCTGAGGTTCGTAGTTGTCGACTCAACCTATCAGTTTCGAGTCCTGCCATTCGGGTTGACCTCCACGCCGAGGGTCTTCACCAAGTTGATGGTAGTGGTGGCAGCGCACCTTAGGAGAGGGGGGATTCATGTCTACCCCTACCTGGACGATTGGTTGATCAGAGCGCGTTCTGCCGAGCAAGCACTGGATCATCTGAAAGTCACCTGCCACTTCCTCCACAAGCTTCTCCCTCAATTTCAAGAAGTCACAGATGACACCTTCCCAACAGCTTCAGTATATAGGCGCTGTACTAGACACATCCTTGGGAAAGAGCTCGCCTCCCAAGGCGAGGGCTCAAGACATTCTTCAGATGGTTTCCAAATTCCAAAATGCCCAAAATCTCCAGGCTTACGACTTTTTAAGGTTGCTCGGTCTCATGGCATCCTGCATCTTCCTGGTGCCAGAGACACGCTTGAGGATGAGATCCCTTCAATGTGCTCTAAAGACTCAGTGGTCCCAGTTCCCGGGTCAAATAACGTATCTTCTTCAGATTCCGAACAAGGTAAGACAAGATCTTCTATGGTGGACCTGTACAGAGAACATCCTAAAAGGACAATCTTTTTGGCAACCATGGCCGGAGATCACAGTAGTGACGGACGCCTCACTCCTGGGGTGGAGAGCTCATGCCAACGATTTGACAATCAACGGTCGTTGGTCTCCATCGGAGTCCAAACTGCACATCAACCTTTAAGAGCTGAGGGCAATCAGACTAGCGCTGAAGGCCTTCCTGCCATCTGTCAGGGGAAAGAATGTCCTGATAATGACGGACAATACTGTGGCCATGCATTACCTAAACAAAAGAGGGGGTATGGGGGTCACTACCTCTGTGCAGATAGGCAATGCAGGTCTGGTATTTGGCGATTCAGGAGGGAATTTCTTTAACGGCAATTCATCTAGCTGGGGAAGAGAATATGACGGCAGATGCTCTGAGCAGGCAGAGCACGGTGTCCCATGAATGGTAACTGGCTCAGGAAGTCATTCAAGAGATCTTCGCCCTTTGCAGAACCCCTCAGGTAGGTAGACCTGTTCGCAACCAGTACCAACCGAAAATGCGAAAGGTATTGCTCAAGGGAATTTCCCCCGAGAGGTGCCCTGGTGTCATGATCTCTGCTTCCAAAAGGTCAGGGTTTTCCCAACTCCCTTGGAAGCAGATCCATAACCCAGGTTCCGAGTGCCAACCAGTCCCAATTGGGACCTTTTGGACCCAGTCCTGACGCCAGTGGCACCAGGCTCATAAATATGCCCAGTCCCAGCGCTGGAAGCGCCGGGCTCATAATGCTTGGGTGGACTTACCTGCAGCAGACCATGCTGCTTACTTGCCTGCCAGTTGAGCCTCTGATCCTCTTCTGTTTGGAACTACTTTTCCTGTTGGGTGGGGCTGGAGCCACTCCCTAGATTTAGAACACTGGAACTCTTCTGGAAGGCAGGAACTCTTTTCTTACCAGGAACTCTTTTCTTACTTAGGCGTGGCTGTGGAAGGAGACACCTAAGCACTACAGGAGGCTATTTAAACCACACCCGGTGGATGAATCTTGCTTTGCGTTATTCTGCACCCTCTGCAGCAGGACGCTCATCGTGTCTTCTGCATCCAGTCCTGGGCCTAAGGAAAAAGGCTTACCATCCTGAATCCAGTCTTCAGCAACACCTATAAAGACAAGAAAGAACAGGTTAGCATTCCGGCATCTGAAAGGCAAAGGCTTACCTACTCTTCGTGCGCTCCGGAGGTCTTCACACTGCATTCCGGCATCTGAAAGGCAAAGGCTTACCTACTCTTCGTGCGCTCCGGAGGTCTTCATACTGCATTCCGGCATCTGAAAGACAAAAGCTTACCAACTCTTCGCACGCTCCGGAGGCCTTCGGCGCTGCATCCGCATCTGAAAGACAAAACAAGGTGCGTTTAAAGACATTGGGGAACTTTAATACTCACGTGCCATTACTCCTTTCCACATCTAATCCAGTGGGTATTCCGGCACCCTGCAGCCGCTCCGAACTCTTACCTGCAAAATAAAAAGACAGTTAGAGCGCATCGTGAAGCAGGCAACAAGCGCTTACTCACGTGCTTCCAGGCGCTTCTATTCATCACAGGGGCTCCATCTTCAACTCACTTCAGCCCGTCATCCGCCATCGCCGGAACCCTGCAAAACAGGAGACATCATTACTAAAGACTTTAAAAAGACATTTGAATGACTCGAAACTTACCGTTCGTGCAGTAAACTACGGACAGCAGTCCTCTGAAGTCAAGAGGCCTGCGCTACCTATCCAGTGAAGAAACAGGCTACAGCACCCTGCCCCGAGGCAGATGGAGAGCTCGGCATTCACTTACCTAAGGTGAGAGCGTTAACCTTTGGGGGTCTACAGGAGAGGAGAAGAGGAAAGAGATAGGGACACCCCAATAACCCCAGTTCATTAACCCCATATTTTCTATCTGCAGACATCTTACTCTTCACGTCAGGCATACAGTGCACAGAGGTCCAGCCCAAAGAGCCAACCGGGTGCTACACATCACCTTTGAAGATACGGTAGTCGCCCAGTCAAGACCGGCGCCTCTGCGAGAATCAGGTGAGCGTTACACCTGGGGGATGCGTTCGTGGTAGAGTGGAATTTCCCACTATTATACAGGCTCCCTCCGATTGCCGTCATTCCTCAGGAGGCTGAGACGCTTCGGGAACTGCATGATCCTAATTGCCCCGGATTGGGCCAGGAGAACGTGGTACCCGGACCTTCTAGATCTGTCCTCCAGTACGTCTTCCTCAGAGAGAGAACCTTCTCTCTCAAATGGAAGGTCAGGTTCTCCATCCAGAGGTCAAACACTCAACCTTCATGCTTGGTATCTGAAAGGCTGAGATACAGGGATTGGAACCTTCCAGATGATGATATGGAGGTGTTGCTTTCGGCAAGAAGGCCAGCAACAAAGTCTCTATACTGTTGCCGTTGGAAAAAGATTTGCAACTGGTGCAGAGAAAAGAATGTCGATCCTTTTCTATGTTCTATTCCGGAAGTACTATCTTTCCTTCTGACCCTAGCACATAGAGGTCTAAATATCGGAACAAGTTACCTTGCAGCGCTTTCCATTTTCAAGCGCTCATCGGAAGAATGCTCCTACTTCAAAATTCCTTTGATAACACAATTCTTGAAAGGTCTCACTAATGTGTTTCCTCCTCACCCATTTTAAGTACCGATTTGGGATCTCAATCTAGTCCTAAAATTCTTAGTGTGCTCCTTTTGAGCCTATGCACACGTGTCCATTAAGATTACTAACGTGGAAAACGGCCTTCTTAGTTGCTCTAACATCAGCAAGAAGAGTGAGCGAATTGCAGGCACTGTCTTCTGGGCCATCCTATACTGTGTTCCATAAGGACAGAGTTGTATTGAGGGTTAAACCATCATTTTTACCAAAAGTAATATCTGATTTTCATTTAAGTCAGAAAATTATTTTACCCAACATTCTATCCTCCACCCCATCCTACTAAGGAGGAGGAAAGATTACACAGACTGGATCCAAAAAGAGCTTTAAGCTTTTACATCTCTAGACTTTCCAGACTTAGAGTGGACAACCAGTTGTTTATAGGCTGCACAGGAAGGAAACTGGGTCAATCGGTAACAAAACAGACAATTTCACGCTGGATCATACTTTGCATTTCAGAATGCTACAGACTAGCACAAAAAGACCCACCCGAAGGGTTAAGGGCTCATTCTACCAGAGGCATTGCCTCTTCCACGGGCCTTCAAAGAGGTGTTCCAATAAGGTCCATTTGCGAAGCAGCAACTTGGTCTTCACTACACACCTTCTCAACATTCTATAGCCTGGATGCTTCCCAGTCTAGGGAGCTGACTTTTGGAAAAGCAGTGCTTTATTCCACCATCTAAAGGCATTGGGGGAGTAAGTATGCAAAATACTGTTTTTGGAGTCTATCTAAGATGAGGAATACGTTTGAGGACACAATCCACTCGAAGAACAAGTTACTTACCAACTGGTAACTTTCTTTCGATTGGATGTTCCTCCGACGTATTCCTCATCGCCCTCCCAACCTACCCCTCTGTAGATTTTTCCTGGTTATTACCATCTCAAATCTTGCAAGGCTGATACCTGTCTGCCGGCACAATCTACACAGTACTAGATCACAGGCAAAAAAAGGGGGGAAAAACAGAACTGGGGCCAACGGGCGCCGCGCGTGCTACTTATACACCCGATGACGTCACCCTCGAAGGAGGCCTTCGAGGGACCATCGACGACATCGACACACGGCGCCCTCTGCCGAAAATTTTTCCGAAGAGCAGCAAAGCTGGATGGAATACATCAAAGATGAGGAATACGTTGGAGGAACATCCAATCGAAAGAACGCTACCAGTTGGTAAGTAACTTGTTCTTTAACTTTGTACTTGGAAATACTTATTCAAAATTGGCAATTATATACACTGTAGTACCACACAATGCTTACATTCAGTAATGGATGCACTAAATGTAGACTGTTAAATAGGCATGTGAATTCTTAAGTGAGGTGTATCGGCATAGAATAGGAAAGAAAGGCAGGTTAGTTATGAACAGTGGCAGAAGTCTTTCTTTTGTGTGGAAATACAATTGTGTGTGAGGATCCCCCCCACCAGGGCAACCTGTAATGGAGAAGTTGGGGAGTAACGTGTCTTTTGCAGCCCAGTCCAATACTGTTCAATAACCTTCTGCTTTCTTTGAAAAGGTTCTACCACCCCAAAGTACCTGAGAGGCCACAGGAGAACAGGATCAAAGATCAATCTGGGACACCTGTACAACTCCTGAGGCTAAAAGATGTTTTTCCTCATTACAGTACCTTTGGTGCCTTGGCAGATGAAGTCGCAGAGTTCTTCGGTTTCACGCAACGATTCCCTCTTGAGGATGGACCCTTCCCTCCCCACTCCCTTGGAAGAAGGAGCCACTGGGATGCTGAGTCCACAAGAAAAATGTAACCAAAGAACTTTCTGAAGTGCAGCAGTTTAACACTTCGTAGTGCTCTCTCCTTTGGTCGACGATCTCTCTGACTGTAGAGGTCCTGTGAAAATGAAACTTGCTGTGGGCTTCTTAAAGCTTTGATGACTTCTGGCAGCAACGGGTGCATAGGTCACTTTTGGTGTTGGTCTCGGATTTACATGGTCGTCTGACTTTCGGTTCTTCAATGCTGCAGCCGCACCACAAACCTCTGGATGGCTTCTGGCAACATGGACTCGTGTGCATAGGTCACTTTTGGTGTTGGTCTCGGATTTACATGGTCGTCTGACTTTCGGTTCTTCAATGCTGCAGCCGCATCACAAACCTCTGGATGGCTTCTGGCAACATGGACTTGATCACTGGAGTGGACCTTAGACCCTCACCAAGTCTGGACCCTTGGGACGGCTTTGTTAGCTTCTGGTGGCGGAAAATCCACCGGCGGACCTTCCTCTGCACCCAACGACTCTGGACTCTCTGGCGGGGGAAAAAAGAGGTCAGTGAATATGAAAAGGATGCACTTTGAAATGTTCTAAGGCAGTTTGGAAGTTTCGCAGCTCTGGGTGTCCAGCACTATACAGGTACCCCCTCTTCTGGGCGGTAGACTTCAACGGCTTTCAGCTGTCATGAAGCCACCTCTGGAGCCTGGGTGACACCAATGGACTTCGACTCAAGATGTCCGGGCAACTCCTCTTCAGGACTCACAAAGAGCCCTTCGCTGGATGACAGGCACCCAGGACTGGCTTCCAGGGTACTTCTGATGAAGAGCAGCAAGTTACACGATGGTAGCTCGGGGATCTCCTTTGCATGCCCTCTCTGGATCAGTCCTTGTAAGTACGCTTTCAGATCTTGTGAAGAAAATGCAGCAGCAGACTTCACCAGCTGGCCTTCAAGAAACAGCTTCTTCTTGCTTCAGCTTCTGAACAAATGGTTAAGTGAGAGGTCCCCAGATACACACATCTGTTCCCCATTCACTCTGGCTGAGCCAGGCTCCGTCAGTCAATCAAGCAGAAGGGCATTCATACAGGCAGGCAGGCATTCGGGCCATTCACTCCACCCGGACACCCATAACAAAGAATGTGGTTTAGGACAAGCACCCAGCCTTTCAGCACACTACACTACATTAATGTCTGTTTCATTCAGACTGATTTATGTGTGTGACACAATGAGTGAGACAGACGCCCACAACACTAAATGTCAGTTCACTTCAGACTGCATTCATACAGGTCCCACTCCTAGAGTGTACCCACAACACACAGCCCCTGGGATGTCTCCAGTTAGTCTGACAGGAGGCAACCCCAGAGCCATATATAGTATTTCCACCTAACAGCCAGTCAGGGGAAAAGGGACAGAGGCAGGGCTTCCCAGGACTCTGGGAAACGACATAAAAGGTAATCGACACTAAGAGGCCACATTGGCCCTCTTGCCTTCCTTCAGGAATCCACTGATTCCTATGGCAGAACCTGGGTGTCTCAAAGAAGTGAGAGCCATGAAGCCCGCCCAGGCGCCAGTGTGTCTGTCTGGAAGGCAGGAAGTGAGGGAGGGTCCCCTTAACTTCCCTGTCCTTTGTCTCTAGGTGTGCCCGAGTGAAACCAGTTCTGATTGGCCTGATGGCCTAGGGCTGTGAATGAATGGGAACTTAACCACTGGAGGATAACATCCGACGAAGATGTGAAGAGACACCAGCAGCACCCTCCTGGGCCGTAAAGTGCCTGGTGAAGCCCTGCAGCTGTGCTGACTTTGTTTTGACTGAGGAGACCCGTTAAAGGTGCTTTAGAGGAACCCCTTAGAAGTGGAACCTTCTACTGCCATGCCTTCTATTTGACATAGAGAGGTGCCTCAAGCTGCAGTGGGTTTCAGCCCCTTTGAGCTCCTCGATGGTCATCCTTTGACCCTGAACAAAGGAGGTTTGGCGAGTGCTCCATCCCTACAGCCAGTCCATGTCACTGACTATGTACTAGGCCTCATGAGGAGGATGGTACTCTTGATGACTGAAGCAACTGAAAACTTGAAAGCTGGTCAGGCTCTGGTCCAGCATTGGCATGACCAGAAGGCCAACATGGTGGAGTTTACTCCAGACCAGCTAATACTAGTTATGGTTCCTACAAGGCAGAGGGCATTACAGGACAAATGGACTGGACCCTTCAAAGTTGTAGGCAAACGAGGTTAATTATTTAGTGGACTTGTGCAACCCCTAACCATCTGAAGACCTGTCTCTAGACCAGAACTAGGAGCTTTGCTTTTAACCTCTGATCAAGAGGAGGAGAGCGAGCCTCTCCCTGATCTCCCCAGGGGACACCCTTCCTATGAGACAATTAAAGGAGGTAAACTCTACTCAGCTCTGACTCTGCAGCAACAGAAGGAGTGCAAAGCTCTATTGACTCAGTTTGCCTCCTTGTTTTCACTAACACCAGGCTTTGCCCCTTGGGAGCCAGCATGGTATACTCACTGGCGACAGTCTCCCTGTCAAAAGCAGGGGCTACAGACTGTCTGATCACGTCAGAACTCGCATAAAGGAAGAGGTCAACAAGATGCTTGACCCTTGGAGTTATAGAGCCATCTTCCAGTCCATGGGCTAGTCCAGTTGTACTTGTGCCAAAAGCAGGAACCAAAGAGTTGAGATTCTGTGTGGACTATAGGGCTCTGAATGCAGTCAGACGACTGATGCCCATCCTTTACCAAGGACAGATGAGCTGGTGGATTGTTAGGTAGCAATTTGTAAGAGTCCACCTGGTGTGGGACTTTACAAGACTTGGTATTAGTTTATCCACCTTTTAATCTAGGCCTATACTACACAAGTAGAGTGATTGAGCAGCAAGGTTTATTGTAAGAGGGGTAATGTGAGCTGTAGAGCTGTACAATGAAATCAGTAAATACAGATACTCAAGTAAACACTTTAGTTATAGTATAAATATTTATTTACATATACACAAGGATAATTAGACAATCTTTATAAAGCAGTAACTAATAGTAACATTAATCCCAAAGTTAGGATTCAATTTTAGCAAGAGTAATACGGCAGGTGCGTAACGTTTTCTTATGTTATACATATTCCAGCACATTGAGTGGCGTCATTTGAGGTCAGTAATAATTTGTGATCACCATTACAGTATTTAATTATAAGGAGGGATAAGTTATAGTTGGATCAGAACATACTTTGCACTTTGAAAAACAGTTAGATTATTCCACAGGGATGTAGGCATTCTTTTATCCCAGCAATAATAGTGTTCAACAATTTAAAACCTGTAAGGGAACAAGGACTGCCAAAGCCAATAGGTTCAGAAGGGGGCCTTTAGGGAGCAGGACAGGCAAAGTCAATGGACTAGTTAAAGGTTCTGATGTTCTCTTCTTAGAAAAGGTTTTAAAAATAGTCCATAGTTAAGTAGAAAAATCACAGAAGCTCAAGAGGCGCCACCTTGTAGAAGCAGAAGCTGAGAGGCCTGTGCAGGTGAGTTGAGGTCAACTCAAAAAAGGTATAAAAGAGTACTCCCCAAGCTAGGAAGCACCACAACTTTGAAAAGGTATATGTACTCAAGCAAGCACCACAATACCTATGAACTGAAGAATTGGTTCCAGCTGGATGCCTTCCTGTTTCGTGTTCCTGGTCCTTGCTCGTGGTGATGAAAGAGAGGACGTCTGGCAGGCTTCTGCAGCAGCACTCTAAAGAGGGACTTTGTTGCAATGGATTCTCCTTGATTCAGCAGCCTTGTAGTTTTGGCACCTTTTCCTCAGGGCCAAAGAAGAACGAACAGCTCTGGTTAGAAGTTACTTGATTCCTCGTTCCTGGACTCTGATGAGGGGACTCTGGATGAAGATTTCCTGCTTTTGTAGGGTCTTCTGGATGCCCAAGAAGTTTAGGCCGGATTCGCACTTCTGAAGACAATGCACTCAATGATGGTCGGGGGGCCCCAGGGAATTGGGATTCTGCAGCCTTGGAAAGTCACAGCAAGTTTGGCGTTGGGCCAAAATGAATCTTGTCTCAAGGCTAGTTGGTCCCACCAGCCCAAGGGAGGAAGTCGTCCCATACGGGTGTTCCCAGTCAAAATGAAAACTGGGTCAGCACAGCTGCAGGACTTCACCGGGCACTGCAGGGTCTAGGAGGGTGCTGCTGGCGTCTCTTCACATCTTCATCGGATGTTGTCCTCCAGTGGTCATCTCTGCCTCTAGTCCCAAAATCCTCAACTTTCCAGCAAGTTCCCATTCATTCACAGCCCTAGGCTGTCAATCACCCGGCAGGGTGGCTGTCCACCTGGACAGCCAGCTGGCTAATCAGAACTGGTTTCACTCAGGCACACCTAGAGACAAAGAACAGGGAGGTTTTGGGACCCTCTCTCACTTCCTGCTTTTCCCAGACACACTGGAGCCCGTTTGTTTTATTTATTTGTATTGCGCTCCAGACCCGAGTGTATCAGGGCATACAGGCTACAAGGATATTCGAAGCTTGATTACACAGTAAAGTGGCATATGTATACATAAATACATCGCATTTTATATTCTATACTATACATATTTACAAAATGGGACGGTTGAAGTACATTACAGAATTATACACAAGTTAATCACGGGGGGGAAAAGGTAACTGGTAATTTACAGATTATATGTTAAGGAAGGAAGCAATAGAGTTGCGATGATCGATTAGTGGTCAGCCGATTTAAGCCATTTAATGCACTTAGATCTGAAGCTCTGATATGATTGGTCTTCACGAAAGGAAGCCTGCCAAAGGCAAAATGCACAAAGGACGCAAACCCGATTCAAACAGTGCAAAAGCCCAGAAGGAACTAACTTATGTGAAATGGCGAAAAAAGGTCACCCTTGGGTGCTGTACTGCAGCTGCGAAATCAGCCTGCAGATACAGGGCACAAGGTAGTAAAAAAAAAAAAAAGGAAACCACTGCCACCAGCCATTCAAGTTAGTGTAACAGAAGGTTACTTGAGAAGTGGGATAAGAGTTACTATGCAAGTAACACCCAAGAAAATGTAGTTAAACATTACGAAAAGGCCAAGGGACTTGTTAGTGGCACTGCACAAAAGGTGCTGTGTGTCGCAGTGCAAAAAGCAGATGCCTATGGAGTTTACCAGACTCCATTAAACAGTAAGAAACAAAAAAATCCTATTCAGAAAAAACACATGATACTGAGAAAAAAAAGTCCCACTCACTCAGGAGTTAAAATTAAGAAGTCCAGGAAAAGAGCTGGGGGTCTCTACGGTTAACAGGAATCGGCACAGAAATGAAAATTCTCCCGAACACCTCACTAGACGCGTTGCCGTTCTGCATTTAAGCCTGGAAACTCGGTGGTCACCAGCTCGTCTCACGTCTCCTTCTCCCCGAATTTTAGCCTCCCCGCATCAAGGGATCCTGTCCTGGAGCAGGTTCTATGACTGTGACTGGAAGGATGCCTGCTGTTCCCTGTGTGCGCAGACCGTTGCAGGAACTTCCCTTTCTTCATCCTATGAAGTGCCCTGAGAAAGTCTACATCAGTGTTTCTTGCATTTGTTCATCGACAGAGGTTGCATCTTGCAGCTGGACCCGACGTGAAGAATCCTCAAACCTGCAACTCCTGGGCACCTCTCACTGGAACGAACGGCGAAAGATTGAGCCCCTGGTGACAACCCCAGACAATCCGCAACATCTGGGAAAATTCGAGTCATAGGAAGGTAAGTAAACGCATTGTATCTGTCCCTCCTTGTTAATCGTCCAACCTGGGTCGAGTATCTTGCCCCTGGGTTTTCCTTGGGTCTGAAATACAAGAAAATATGTCCATACCTTTAGTAAAATAGTTGAAGGATTTGATCACCAACACAATCCTAGTAAAACGTACCTGCAGAGGCAGCATTGTGGCTAGAAGCATTATGGCTCTTGTGACTTTTGGGCACAAGGCCCCAGTTATCTTCAGTTTTGAACTTCTTAAGATGGGTTGTTTTGTGATCTGTTTCCTTCACTGACTGAATCTGTAATGTTTACCTGCCTTGCTGGAGAAGTTATTTGATGTACATTTCAACCTATGGTGCATGTATATATTTGTATCCTAGATTATTGTGTGATCATACTACCTATTAGATTCCCTTTTCTGTGTGTTCATAAGCCCTGTAATAAATAACTGTATATTTATACAAGACTGTCTAAATTGAATTATTGCGTGCCATATGGTGTGAACTCTGAGGGCTCATGATCCCTCGCACTATCTCCTGAGAATAAGCCCTGACTGCTCATCCATGTACTGTGATTGGGGTTTAGCAAACCTCAGTTCGGGATTGTGTAACCAAATCTGATTAGTCCGGTGTTGGCTTACGGGCCTGTTATGGTTGCGGTTTCTTTCACTTCCTCATGGGAGTCTGCCGTTAATCAGCCAGGCATGAGTGCCACGGTGTGGCTTCGCCACCCACCACCCATGTAATGCCACATACCTCATTTCCATTGGTGGTTCTTGGCTGGGCAGGCCAGTGCAGGCCAACATAGTTGTCTTAGCTGTGGACTGCACAGTCGGCTTCTTTGCTCCAGTTCTTCCATTCCGCAGCATTGGAACAGTGCGCTGATACATTTTACTCTGCTTAATATTGCTTACTCTTTCGGTGGACACGGTCACGTCCAGCCTTCCCACGCCGACAAGTGGCTTTTTGGTTCGGCGCCTCCTGCAAGGAAGAAGCTCCCTTCTCTGTTCTGTGGCGCAAGCTGGTGTTTCTTGCTCTCTGGCCAATTCTCTCCTGTTCTCTTGACTGACAGGTGTATTTAGGACCCACCCTGAAATGGAGGGAAGATTCCATTGGCCCTCAGTTTCACAAAGAGGCAGTAACACATAAAAGTCAGCAACCAAGCCATCCACCTTAAAGGGGCCCTGTACCCGATAACCCTGTCCATTTCCCATATAACACAACGCTTGGGTCTTTGCAGTGAGGGGAGGTGAAAGGGAATTCTTACTTGGACATTCATTGTCCCCAAACCAAAGAAGGGTGAGGGTTACTGCCAGTGGGATCCTGCTTGCCCTGTTCCTTAGGGACGGTATTGCATAACGGGCTCACCTGCCGTGTCCTAAAGGGGTAGCTCTCTCTTTAGGCAAAAGGACCAATTCCCTGGATTCATCTAGTACATATTGAGGAAACCTACCCAATAAATGCAATACGGTTATCACGGTAGCAGTAGCAGTCTGCTGTTATTTCTGTACAGCTGCAGAGAAACTGGCAAAAAATCGCGAGGAGATTGCTTAGGTTTTAATATTGTTGTGCACAACCCTAATTGCATAATGCAATAAGATACTTTGTCAGTTACATTAGAACAATACAGTTCCTAATAGAACGTCCTATCCACCAAGCAGATGAATCCTACCAAATGGTAGCCTGCAGAAGGGTGTTGGAACATCCCAAGCGGTCCTGCCAGACAGTAGCCTTCAGGAGGGTGTCTAAAGGCATGCACACAATTTGGAAATATCCCTAGGAGGCTTGACGGCACATAAATACTCTGATGCGGGATGACGATTCGCAGGTCTTTTATTTAAATTTTGTGTGCCCTAGCACTGTCTCATCTTTCTAGGCATTCCTCCCTGATCGGGGCGTCCCAATCCCAGGTTAGTACTACCGACGGTAACTCTTATCCATTTCTATTTTGGGCAGGTACTTCTAGCTGTTGCTATTCTAGGCAGTTGGGAATGGCTTGCGTTTGCTCAGTTGGATACAGGCTTGTTCACTCATGTCCACACTTACCTCTTCCCTCCTCTTACGGTTGCTCTCCTTTCTTCACCTCTCCCACTTTGTTTCACTCCTAGCTCTCACCGCCACCCTTTTGGTAACTCTCTGTGACCAATTGGTTTCTGCCCTGCAGGAGTACACAGATGAATACATGCTAAACTACCCACTCGGCCCTCACACTGCTACAAACCAAGAGCCAACGCAATCGTAAAGGTAAAACAGGCATAGACAAGATAGTTACCTCCTTCACCTTTTGTGGTAACGCGGGCTGAGGGAAGGCTATGCTCTTAAGAGGGGTGTGAATGTGATTGAGCAGGGACCCAAACGGCAAAACCTAACAGTCATAATTGAAGGGAATGCCCCCGCATCTGCTGCTCCTGCTCCCCTTCCCGCTAATCCCCCTTGCTCCTTCGCCCCCTACCTGCTGTTGCTTGGCCTCCCCTCCTGCCCTGCCATTGCTGCTCGGCCTCCCCTCCTTCCCTGCCACACATTCACTCCTAAGCCAATACCTCAATTGTTCCACAAGCTGCTGCTCCCTCCTTCCGTCTGCTGATCTCTTGATCTACCTGTCCTCCACTGCTGAAATCACCCACACCTCCGGTATCCCCCACTTAAATCTCCCTCCCTCTGTCCTGATTGGCCAGCAATCACTGTCCAATCCGCCCCCAGCTTTTCCTCCCAGGGTGGAATTGTTAGTTTCCCCTTTTTTCTATGCACTGGTCTGCCGGCATTAGAATTCCTGGTCTAATGTCTCTCCTGATTTTGTGGCGGCTCTTGGTAGGTTCCCTGGGGAAGGGTATGATTGATATATGATTTGGCATTTTTAACGTGCCTGTACAAAAGTGTTTCTAGTCGCACCAAGACAAGGAGGGGGAATCAAATGAGGGGACAAAATAATGATCGTACTAGGCTTTATGTCATTCAGATCACTCAAGTGCGGGGAAGAGAGAAGGGGAGCTGTGCCAGGAGGTGAGGGGAATTGGGAAGAGCAGTTAACTCACAAGTGCAGCCAGCAGGTGGCTCATATGTGCAGAGAGAAGGGGCTGTAGGGTTGCAGATGCAGACCCCTAAGTGTTGGGGAGCCCGGAGGCAGTGCAAGGGCAACTGGACATGCAGGAGCCTGGGCCTGCGTTCCAATAGTGACCAGTGCACGAAGCAGTTGGGTGCATCAGCAGGGGAAAGGGAAAAAGAAAGTGGAAGCAAAAAGGAAGGTCTTGAGTTGCTTCCGGAACCAGAGGTGCTTCTGCTCAAGTGTCATGATCTCTGCTTCCAAAAGGTCAGGGTTTTCCCAACTCCCTTGGAAGCAGATCCATAACCCAGGTTCCGAGTGCCAACCAGTCCCAATTGGGACCTTTTGGACCCAGTCCTGGCGCCAGTGGCACCAGGCTCATAAATATGCCCAGTCCCAGCGCTGGAAGCGCCGGGCTCATAATGCTTGGGTGGACTTACCTGCAGCAGACCATGCTGCTTACTTGCCTGCCAGTTGAGCCTCTGATCCTCTTCTGTTTGGAACTACTTTTCCTGTTGGGTGGGGCAGGAGCCACTCCCTAGATTCAGAACACTGGAACTCTTCTGGAAAGCAGGAACTCTTTTCTTACCTAGGCGTGGCTGTGGAAGGAGACACCTAAGCACTACAGGAGGCTATTTAAACCACACCCGATGGATGAATCTTGCTTTGCGTTATTCTGCATCCTCAGCAGCAGAGCGCTCATCGTGTCTTCTGCATTTGATCCTGGGCCTAAGGAAAAAGGCTTACCATCCTGAATCCAGTCTTCAGCAACACCTATAAAGACAAGAAAGAACAGGTTAGAATTACGGTCTTCAGTGACAGCTCTTCACTTACCTGGTCCATCGGCTGTCACCAACGCCTCGCGCTGCATTCCGGCATCTGAAAGACAAAGGCTTACCTACTCTTCGTGCGCTCCGGAGGTCTTCACACTGCATTCCGGCATCTGAAAGACAAAAGCTTACCAACTCTTCGCACGCTCCGGAGGCCTTCGGCGCTGCATCCCGCATCTGAAAGACAAAACAAGGTGCGTTTAAAGACATTGGGGAACTTTAATACTCACGTGCCATTACTCCTTTCCACATCTAACCCAGTGGGTATTCCGGCACCCTGCAGCCGCCCCGAACTTGTACCTGCAAAATAAAAAGACAGTTAGAGCGCATTGTGAAGCAGGCAACAAGCGCTTACTTACGTGCTTCCAGGCGCTTCTATTCATCACACGGGCTCCATCTTCAACACACTTCAGCCCGCCATCCGCCATCGCCGGAACCCTGCAAAACAAGAGACATCATTACTAAAGACTTTAAAGACATTAGAATTACTCGAAACTTACCGTTCGTGCAGTAAACGACGGACAGCAGTCCTCTGAAGTCAAGAGGCCTGCCCCCCTTATCCAGTGAAGAAACTGGTTACAGCACCCTGCCTCTAGGTGAGAGCGTTAACCTTTGGGGGTTCTACAGGAGAAGAGAAAGGGAAGAAGAGAGAGACATTCAATAACCCAGTTCATTAATCCCACATTTTCTATCTGCAGACATCTTACCCTTCGAGCCAGACATACAGGGCACAGAGGTCCAGCCCAAAGAGCCAGCCGTGTGTTACACATCACCTTTGAAGATACGGTATACGCCCAGTCAAGACCGGCGCCTCTATGGGAATCAGGTGAGCGTTACATCAAGTTTGAAATTTGAGAAAGGCAGGGAGGCTGTTCCAGGGGGAGATGGATCTGCCCCAAACTCTCTGCTTGGAGAAGCATCTAACCCTCAGAGTTGGAGGTGGATGAGCGGAGTGCTTGAGAAGGAAGATGTTTTGGAAGAGCTGGAAAGATACGATCCCTGGACTTGAGGCCAAGGATAAGTCTTCCAGTCCTGTTCTGGATAAGTTGTAAAGGTCAATGAGTATAGGCAGGAAGACTTAAACAGGCTGTTGCAATATTCCAGCCTAGAGAGGACCAGAGCTCTGGAGATGGTGAGCTTCTGGGGTAAAGTGAGAAAAGGAAGAATACCTCTGAGGTGCAGCCCCGGGTCCTCTGTAAATGAGGTGCCATAGGCATTGCGTATCCTCAATGGCCCACATATGCTTCTAAACCCACCCACTGGGCACATCCACCAATTGAAGTGGCAGGTTTTGCTTGAAAGCTGCCGCAGGAGGGTCTCATGTGAAAATGTTGCCAGCAAAAATGTAGTCTGTGAAAAAATCGTGGTGAAAATACCTCTGCAGTGAAATCACCAAGCAAAAAGCCAAACATGTAGCAGAAAATTAGCCAAAAATGCAGTGCTCTTAGGGTGTAGTGGGCTTGTGATTGCCTGGTTTAGGCTTGGGCTAGTAGAATAATGCATTTGGGTAAGTGTTAAAGAAAGGGATCTGGTGGTTGGAGAGGGGCGGAATGTTGACGTAGGATGGGGTCAGGATAAACCTAGTTACTACAGTGGAGAGTATTAGGGTATTAGGATCTTGTCAATTATACAGTGCTTTTATCCAAAGCGTTTTACATATATTTTTTATAAAATTATTATCCAATCCAAATTAGCACTCATTATTTTGGCCTTGGCCAGATGAAAGATTGTCAATCTGGCTAGGATTCGATTATGCGGTATGTGGCGTGCACAGAGATCGCAGCAGCAAGTGCTTAACCTGCTGAGCTTTCCTTCCAGCTGAAGGTGCATTTTAGAGTTGTGGGTAGGTTATGGCTAAGGTTAGCAAGTGTTTGGGTTAGGGCAAGGGCTATGGAATTATTGGCAAGCTAGCGATGGGATTGGATGTAGGTTCACTGAGTGGGTGCCAAGACTGGGAAGCTAGTTCCTCCAGCCCTACTGCTTTTGTAACGTGGGATGGCCAGGAGAGAGTCTGCATTTGATCTTAAAGTTCTGGTCGCTAGTTTCTTAGTAATGGATTTGTTGAGGTATATGGGTGCTGTATTAATACATTTGTGTGTAATACATAATGCTTTGAATGTTATTCTAGCTTTGATTGCCAACCAATGCTCCTCTCTTCTGATGTGAGAGATATGATCTGATTTTCTTAATCCTAAAGAAGCTCGAAGGCCTTTGTTTTGGATACGTTGGAGTTTGGCTAAGTTCTCCTTTGAGGTGCCTAATAGAAGAACATTGCAGTAATCAACTTTGGAGAGTATTAGGGCTCTAGCTAGTGTAAGACAATTAGCTGGAGTAAGTAACTGGTGGCTCAGGGCAATGAGTTTAGCTATGTAGGAGGTAGATGAGGCTAGGGCATTGATATGCTTTGTCATGGATAGGTTGGCGTCGAGGTAGACGCCAAGGGTTTTGACTTGTTTGAGTACAGTATAGTGGAACCATAAATTTCGATTGAGTTATAGTCAGGATGGAGGGTGTTGATTTTGGCAAGTGATCCCACAATGAGAATCTGTTTTCTCATTAAGACAAAGACTGTTTCAGGCCATCCAATTTGAGGGGATTGGGTCCTCCGACGTATTCCATATCTATGACCGTAATCACCACAGCTGTGCTGCTTCGGAAAATCTTTTGGTGTCTGCGTCCTGCGTCGACGTCGATACGCCACCCTCGAGGACCTCCTCAGACGGCCAACGTCACTAGATGTTATAAGTAGGACGCACGACTATCGTAGCCTCAGTTCTGTTTTTTCCGCGAAGGTGTTCGCTTCGGAGATCTCGGCGCACCTCGACTCTTTGGAGTTCTTTCTCGGTTCTTAGAACCCGTTTCGTTTTGTGAAGTCTTTCTTCGTGAAGATGTCTACCTCGTCTTCCACACCGCATCCGGGCTTTAAGAAGTGCGGGGACTGTGGGTCCAAGATGTCGGTTACGGACTTGCACGACTCCTGCCTCTGGTGCCTCGGGGAGGCCCATAACACGGATGACTGTGTTGACTGCCAGTCGCTCACGTCTAAAGGCTTGCGGGAGCGCAAGAAGAAGTTATCGGTAGGTAAGGTGTCAAAGCCACGGAAGTAGAGGTCTACGGGGCTTTCGGTGGACGATTCGAGAGGCGACTCTCCGCGTCGTCGTCGGAAGTCCAGTGGGTCCCGGAGTCGGTCCCGCCACTCCTCTGCCTCTTCGAGGCACTCCCGGAAGCACCGTCATCGGTCGCCTTCCCTGTCCTCTTCTGAGGACTCCGCCCGTCGGTGGGTTGCTTACCCTACCAAGCAGGCGATGCCGGAGGAATGGGCTTCCTTCGGGAAGAAAATGTTAGTGATTCTCGAATCGCAGGGCTCCGGTCCGTCTGCGCCTCCGAGTGGGGTCGGTCGTGATCGGTCGAGAGACGCCGCTCGCACACCTTCGGGCTCGGGTGGTCGGCACGATTCCCGGGAGAGGTCCCGCTCGGAGGCGCTCGAGACCGTGTGAACCTGTGATGTCTTCGAGGAAGTCGACGCCGGTGGCGCCAAGGTTGTCGACACTCTTTTGAGGCCCCGCCTCCAAAGAAGTCGCTGGCGCCATCAGCGCCCAGGCTGTCGGAAGTACACGCTCGGGGCTCCGGCCTCGAGGCCTGTGTCGACACCATCGATGCTGTTGGTTCCACGTTCAGCGTCGACGCAGATTCACTGGATGCCCTCGACGCCTTTCGAGGCTGTTTCGACGGGGGTACCCCGAGGCTCGGTGGAACCACCTAGAAAGGCTCTGGCCAAGGTCAAGTATGGCTTTGGTTCACATTCTGTGCCTTCTTACCGCCATCTTGAGTTTATTTCAGAGGTGGATGAGGGCTCTGATGATGGCATGGTTCCTAATACGGTGCCAGACGAGATTCTCTCGGGCCATAGCCAATTTGAGGACCTGAGGCAGTCCCTGCACAATGCTAGTGGGCCAGACACCTCTCCGGAGGTGGAGTTTTGTAGGCCTGAGCCTGGCACTCATGCCGACTCCTCGTACCACTGCCTTATGTAGAGGGTCACCGAGTACTTGGGATGGTCTGCTCCCCGGGGGAGTTTATTCAGGATGACCTTACAGATATCCTCGACATTGGTCCACCAACTGACCCGGTACTGCCGTTTGATATGGCTCTACAGAGGAGGGTGGCGGCGGCTTGGACTGCTCCGGAGAGTCTTCCGGCAGTGGGCAAGTCTTTGCCGCGAAAATACTGCCCAGCAAGTAGCGACTCCTGCTACTTGTCCAAGCACCCCACTCCGGAGAGTTTGGTGGTGCAGGTGGCTACGGCTCCGGCAAAGCCGGCATCGTATCCTACCATCCCTCCGGATAGGGACGACAAGCGTTTTGACGGCTGGGCAAAGAAAGTGTTTTCTTCAAGGGGTATGGCGCTCCAACTCTGTATGTGCCTTGTCAAGTTTCACGCGCACTCTGTGGATCTT
Source organism: Ambystoma mexicanum (assembly GCF_040938575.1). Lineage (NCBI taxonomy): Eukaryota > Metazoa > Chordata > Amphibia > Caudata > Ambystomatidae > Ambystoma > Ambystoma mexicanum. The sequence goes on along the minus strand of NC_090933.1, from coordinate 1,301,075,744 downwards.
TTTCCTTAGCGGCTGAACATATAATCCCGAAGGGGACAACGGGATGGTTTCCTTGCCATGGTTCAGGATGGCAAGGATGCCATGTGTGAGGCCGTTCAGTCGGGTTTGGACATGGCAGATTGCGGCAGCCGGTCCATGGCGGCGAGCACCGTGATACGCATGTTTGCGTGGTTGCAGAAGTCTGGGTTTGCTCCTGATGTGCAGGCCCGGCACCTCAACATGCCCTTTGACGGGGAACATCTTTTTGGCAGCAAGGCTGACGAGAGCCTTGAGAGGATGCAGACCTCAAAAGCTGCGGTGAAGTCGTTGGGCGCTGCAGTTCAACAACCTCCGCCTTTTCTTCCTAGGGGACAGCAATGGAGGGGGAGGTTCCTTTTGTTATTACTCATCCTTTGGTAAAGCGAGAGGAGCTGCCAGTCAAAGGGGCCACCGTAGGAGGTGGAAAACAAGTTACTTGAGGTGCCAAGGCCGCTCTGGCAGTTGCCTCTTTGCCCTCAGGCAACTCCGCAGCCACTTCAGCTCAGTCATGAGGCCATGTCCCATGGTTCGCCGGTTGGGGGAAGGCTGGCGCAGCATCTTGCAGAGTGGTGCGCCATTACTTCAGATGTCTGGGTTCTGGAGATCATAACCCACGGCTACTGTCTTCCTTTCCGGCAGAGGCCTCGAGACAATCCACTGGGGAATCTCTCTTTGAAGAGTCCGGATCCGCTCCTTGCGCACGAAATTCAATCCCTGCTGGAGAAAGGCGCCATAGAACTGGTGCCTGTAGCGGAGAGGAACACAGGATGGTATTCCCCTTATTTTTTGATTTCCAAGAAAGACGGGAGATTGAGACCCATCATGGACTTGCGCGCTTTGAACAAACTCCTCAGGAAGGATAAGTTCAAGATGGTTACTCTCTCTCAAGTCCTCCAGGCCCTTCAACTTCAGGACTGGTTGGTGTCTCTAAACCTCAAGGACGCTTATTTTCATGTGCTGATCCATCCAAAGCACAAGAAGTACCTGAGGTTCGCGCTTGGCGACTCGCACTTTCAGTTTCGGGTCCTGCCGTTCGGATTGACCTCCGCCCCGAGGGTCTTCACCAAGCTCATGGTAGTGGTGGCAGGGCACCTCAGGAAAGGGGGGGATTCACTTCTACCCCACCTGGACGATTGGTTGATGAGGGCGCGCTCTCCCGAGCAAGTCCTAGATCATCTGTCAATCACCTGCCACTCCCTCCACAAGCTGGGCTTCTCCCTCAACTTAAAGAAGTCCCATTTGACACCAACTCAGAGGCTCCAGTACATCGGAGGGGCAGTGTGTTCCTCCCCAGGTGAGGGCTCATCACATTCAGCAGATGGTGCACAATTTTCAGCTTGCCCAGAGTCTCCCAGCGTTCTAGTTCTTGAGATTGCTCGGCCTTATGGCATCCTCCATTCTTCTGGTGCCAGAGGCCAGGTTGGGATGAGATCTTTGCAATGGACACTCAAGCTCCAGTGGTCACAGTCCTCCGGCAGGATGTCGGACCCTGTTCAGGTGCCGTCCTCGGTCGCCCAGGACCTTCTGTGGTGGGCCGTCGACGACAATCTGATGAAGGGGGCTCCATTTTGGCTACCCTGGCCAGAGGTGACGTTCATGACGGACGCATCCCTCACGGGATGGGGAGCTCATGCCAACGAGTTGACAGTCAGCGGTCGTTGGTCTCCGTCGGAGTCCAGACTCCATATCAATCTGTTGGAGCTGAGGGCCGTCAGGCTAGCCCTGAAGGCTTTTCTGCCGACTGTGCGAAGGAAGAATGTCCTGATCCTGACGGACAACACGGTGGCCATGCACTACCTCAACAAAAAGGGGGGGGGCAGGGTCACTTCCTCTGTGCAGGGAGGCGATGCAGCTCTGGTTCTGGGCAACCCAGCAGGAAGTTTCGATCTCGGCAGTTCATCTGGCCGGAGACCAAAACGAGACGGCAGACGCTCTGAGCAGGCAGAGCGCGATCTCTCACGAGTGGGAGTTGCCTCAGGAGATTCTCCTGGAGATCTTCGCCCTTTGGGGGACCCCTCAAGCGGATCTCTTCGCCTCCAGTGTCAACTGGAAGTGCGAGAGGTTCTGCTTGCAGGAATTTCCTCCAAAAGGAGCCTTAGGAGACGCGTTCGTGGTGGAGTGGTCATTCCCACTGCTGTACGCTTTTCCTCCGGTCCCCGTCATTCCGCAAGTGCTGCGGAGGTTACGGATGTTCGGTTCCCGGAGGTCGTGGTACCTGGACCTTCTCGACTTGTCCATCTGCCCTCCACGTCGTCTCCCCTACCGAGACGATCTGCTCTCACGGGAGGGGGGGTCAGGTTCTCCATCCAGAGGTCAGATCCCTCAACCTTCATGCTTGGTTTCTGAAAAGTCGAGGTATAAGGATAGGGACCTCCCTGAAGACGTGATGGAGGTGTTGCTCTTGGCCAGACGGCCCGCAACAAAGTCCCTGTACCGTTGGCGTATGTTCTGCGACTGGTGCAGAGTTAAGAATGTGGATCATTTTGCATGTGACATTCCCATGGTTCTGTCTTTTTTGCTTTCTTTGGCCCACGGGCCTTCAAGTGGGTACCATTAAAGGTTACCTGATGGCGCTGTCCATATTTAAGTGCTCGTCTGAAGTGTGTTCCTATTTTAAAATTCCTTTAATTTCTCAGTTTCTGAAAGGGCTCACTAATGTGTTCCCTCAGTCACCTTTCCAGGTGCTCGGTTGGGATTTGAACCTTGTTCTCAAGTTTCTGATGGGTGCTCCGTTTGAGCCTTTGCATTCATGCCCTTTGAGACTGTTAACTCTTAAAACTGTATTTTTGGTTGCGGTCACTTCCGCTCGCAGAGTGAGTGAGTTACAGGCACTTTCAGTTAAGCCATCCTTCGCTGTATTTCATAAGGACAGGGTTGTTCTTAGAATTCGTCCTTCCCTTCTTCCGAAGGTGGTGTCGGAATTTCATTTAGGCCAGAAGGTTTTTCTTCCGGCGTTTTATCCTCCTCCACATCCTGGTAAGGAAGAGGAGAGGCTCCATAGGCTTGATCCTAGGAGAGCGTTAGGCTTTTATATTTCACGCATGTCCCGGGTCAGAGTGGACGATCAACTCTTCATTGGTTACGCTGGAAAGCGTTTGGGTCAAGCTGTGATGAAACAGACTTTGTCTCGCTGGATTATTTTGGCTATCTCTGAGTGTTACCACTTGGCGCGTTAGGACCCACCTGTCGGCTTACGGGCTCATTCTACCAGGGGTATGGCTGCCTCTACTGCCCTACAGAGGGGTGTTCCTATTCGTAGCATCTGTGATGCAACCACCTGGACTTCGGTACATACTTTTGTACGTCACTACTCCCTCAATTCCATCCGGGGGCAGGATCTGGCCTTTGGCAAGGCGGTCCTTTACTCCGCAATTTGATTGGGCATTCTAAATTTCGGTTTTCTAAATTCTTTTCCCACCTCCTTGCATTGGTACTGCTTTGGGAGTCTGTCATAGATATGGAATACGTCAGAGGACCCAAACCCCTCGAAGAACAAGTTACTCTCTTACCTGGTAACGTTCTTTCAATGGGATGGTCTGACGGCATATTCCATATCGCTCCCTCCCTGCCTTCCTTGCTACAGAATTTCTTATGCGATTGCAGCTTACGTTTCCGCAAGGCTATGTGTGGTCAGACTGGCAGAAGACTGGTGCCACACGTTCTGTGAAAAAACTGCTTGGTAGGGATTGTGTCCTCCGACGTATTCCTTATCTATGATATTTGTATCTCCAGCTTGTTGGCCTCAGAAATTTTTTTTCCCAGTAGAGGGCGCTGTGCGTCGACGTCCGTCGAGTAGGTGTTCCTCGACAGCCACCGTATCAACGCCGACGTCATCATGCCTATAAATGGCCACGCGCAGCGTCCGTTGCTCAGTTCCGTTTTTCCACGCTTCGTGTGCCTCGGAATACCATTGCTCAGTTCGTCAGTCGAAATATATTCATATTTCCTCGAGAATACCAACTCTTACTCGATGGCTTCCTCCTCCGACCCAACGACTCCTCGGTCCGGTTTCAAAAAATGCCGAGACTGGGAAGAAAATGTCGTCGACGGATCCCCACAGGATCTGTTTGTGGTGTCTGGGAATCGAACACCAGTGTTCGGAGTGTGAGGAATGCCTATCCATGACGGCGAAAGCCTTGAAGGAGCGTAAGGGGAAGCTCGAGAGAGGTAAGACAGTTTTAACTTCCTCGAAAGTTTCCACGGTAGAGTCGAGACATTCGTCTCCTCACCGTCGAAAGCATTCTCGGTCTAGGTCTCGAAGTGGCTCCCACCACTCGTCGAGGTCTAGACACTCGAAAAAGAGACGTAGAACATCTCCTTTGTCGTCTTCTAGTTCCCCTGAAAGAGTAAATTGCCCCACAAAGCACAGCTCTCAGGCTGAGTGGGAGGAGTTCAGAAAAAAGATGCTAACCGTCTTTGAGAAAGCGGCCTCGACCCCCTCGAAGTCAGCTGAGGGTGATACTCCGGGTGGAAAGCCCAAAAAATCTAAACGTCGCAGCACCCGGCGAAAGAGTCGACCCGAAAGCGCCATGAGCCATCGGGAAGTAAAGCATCTTCGACGCCATCGACGAAAACCCCTTCGAAGCATAGATCGGCGCTATCGACGCCGTTATCGAAGAGTTCTTCGCATCCGTCGATCGAGTCGACGCCGATAAAAGAAAAACCCACGGCTACTCCACAGCCAACGGTTACACCGAGAGCCTCTGACACGACGTCGAGAACGTCGACATCCTCGAGCAGGATTCCGATCCTCGAGTTCTTCGAGGCCTCTTCCAGTTTTCTCGACGCCTTTGTCAGCGCCTTCGAGGATTTTTACATCGGCGTCAACGACATCGACCTTTTCAAGGCCACTTATGATGGCTCCCCCTGCTTTAGAGATGGGTTTTATACCATTTCACAGGCCAGAGCATCCCCCCTTAACTTCAATTTATGAAGAAGGGGAAGATTCTGATCAAGAAAGGCCTTTTGGGCTGCAGACGACCACATCACCTGAACCAGAGACTTTTGCCTCCGAGGAAAGAAGGTTGAAAGACCTTCAGGATGCATTACAGGAAGCAAGTGGCCTATACACTTCCCCAGAAGTGGAATTTGTCAAACCAGACCCAGGGGAGCATGCTGAAACCCCTTATCCAACCCTAATGTCAAGAATTATGGAGTTCATGGGTTGGTCTGCGCCTTCACCTGTTTTTCAACAGGATGACCTCACAGATATTCTGGATAAAGGTCCACAGGAGCATCCTGTGGTTCCCTTTCATTCTGCTTTACAAAGAAAGATTTTAACCAACTGGGAAACTCCTGAAGTTGTCCCTGCGTTTAACAAGAAGTTGTCAGAGAAATATAGGGTATCTGTTGCTGACCCTGAATACCTATCTAAGCACCCAACTCCAGAGAGTCTGGTGGTCCAGGCTGCAACTTCATCAGGCAGTACATCTGCATACCCCACTGCTCAGGATAGGGATGATAAAAAATATGATGCCATGGCTAAGAGTCTTCTCGGCCTGTAGCATGGCTTTAAAATCTGTTAACGCGACTTGTACGCTCGCTAGGTTCAGCCATACTCTTTGGGAGTGTGCTTCATCAGCGGCTGACTGCCTCCAGGAAGGAGAAGAAAGGGACGCATTTTTAGAGATGGTAAAGATGCAATATGTGAGTCCCTTTAAACTGGCATTGATTCTGCTGACAGTATCAGCAGGGCCATGGCGGCAAGTACCACAATCCGCAGGCATGCGTGGTTGAGAAAGTCCGGCTTTGCTTCTGACGTACAGGCCAGACTGTTAAATATGCCCTTTGACGGCTCTTCCCTGTTTGGTAAGAAGGCAGATGACAGTTTGCACTTTTTCCAAACATCTAAAGCAGCAGCCAAGTCACTAGGGGCTGCAATCTGCCAAACTAATTTTCGTCCCTCAGGATCCTCTTGGAGAGGAAGGTCCTTTCGCTATTATTCCTCATATGGAAGAGGCAGAGGACGGCCGGCTCAAAGAGGCCAAGGAAAATGTACCCGTGGTGGACGGGGTAAAGGAAAGAAAGCCGCAGGAGCCGCTTTACCTTCGGCAACAGCATCAGCCGCTCCCAAACCACTCTGAGGTCTCCCATCACAAGACACCTGTAAGGGGGCAGGTTAACTCACCATCTGACGGAATGGCAGGCTATTACGTCAGATGCTTGGGCATTGGAGACAGTTGCCCAAGGTTACTGCCTGCCTTTTCTACGTATCCCTCAGAGCCATCCACCGGGGAACAGCTCTCTGAAAGTGCCGGATCTGCTCCTCTTGCAGGAAATTGTAGACCTGCTAGAGAAAGGTGCCATAGAACCGGTACCTGTAGTGAACAGGAACAAGGGCTGGTACTCCCCCCTACTTTCTCATACCAAAGAAAGACGGAGGACTGAGACCCATCCTAGACTTGCGAGAATTGAACAAGTTCCTCAGGAAGGACAAGTTCAAGATGGTAATTCTCTCTCAGATCCTTCAGGCCCTTCAGCTTCAGGACTGGTTGGTATCTCTGGACCTTCAGGATGCTTATTTCCATGTGCCAATCAATCCCAAGCACAGGAAGTACCTGAGGTTCGCAATTGGCAACTCTCATTATCAATTTCGAGTTCTGCCATTTGGGCTGACCTCCGCCCAGAGGGTCTTCACCAAGCTAATGTCTGTTGTGGCTGCAAGTCTATGGAGGGAAGGGATTCACGTCTACCCCTACCTGGACTATTGGTTGATCAGAGCAGTTTCTTCGGAACAAGCTCGGATCCAACTAGATTATGTCTGCCACTTCCTTCACAAGCTGGGCTTCTCTCTCAATTTAAAGAAGTCACAGATGATACCATCACAGAGACTCCAGTTCATTGGAGCAGTCCTGGACACGTCCCTGGGAAAAGCCTCGCCACCAGAGGTGAGGGCTCAAGATATTCTGCAGATAGTCACCAGGTTTCAAAATGCCCAACGTCTCCCAGCCTACGACTTTTTGAGGTTGCTAGGCCTCATGGCATCCTGCATATCCCTTGTGCCAGAGGCTCGCCTGAGAATGAGATCCCTTCAATGGGCACTGAGGACTCAGTGGTCACAATTCTCGGGGAGGATGACAGAGCTCCTCCGGATTCCGGACAAGGTAGCCCACGACCTTCAATGGTGGGCCTCTCCAGAGAACATCTTGAAAGGAGAACTGTTTTGGCAACCATGGCCGGAGATAACAGTAGTCAGACGCCTCACTCACGGGGTGGGGAGCCCATGCCAACGACTTGACCATCAGCGGTCGTTGGTCTCCATCGGAGTCCAGACTACACATCAACCTGTTGGAGCTGAGAGCCATCAGACTGGCACTGAAGGCTTTTCTCCCATCTGTACAGGGGAGTAACGTCCTGATAATGAAGGACAATACAGTGGCCATGCACTACCTCAACAAAATAGGAGGCGTAGGGGTCACTGCCACTGTGCAGAGAGGCGATGCAGCTCTGGTTTTGGGCAATTTAGGAAGGAATCTCTCTATCGGCAATTCACCTAGCCGGAGAGAAGAACTTGACAGCGGAAGCTCTGAGCAGGCAGAACACAGTCTCCCACGAGTGGGAGATAGCTCAGGAAGTCCTTCAAGAGATCTTCGCCCTTTGGGGAACCCCTCAAGTGGATCTGTTCGCCACCAGTATCAACAGGAAGTGCAACAGATTTTGCTCAAGGGAATTTCCCCCGAGAGGAGCTCTAGGAGACGCGTTCGTAGTGGACTGGGAGTTCCCACTTCTGTACGCGTTTCCTCCGGTCCCTGTCATTCCTCAAATGATCAGGAGGTTGAGAAGGTTTCGGAAGACCATGATCCTAATTGCCCTGGTTTGGGCCAAGAGAACGTGGTACCCAGACCTTCTGGACATGTCCATCCATCCTCCAATTTGTCTACCGTACAGAGAGGATCTTCTCTCGCCGAAGGGAGGTCAGGTTCTCCATACAGCCATCAAGACCCTCAACCTTCACGCTTGGTATCTGAAAGGTTGAGGTACAAGGATTGGGACCTTCCAGATGACGTCATGGAGGTGTTGCTTTCGGCCAGAAGGCCAGCAACTAAGACTCTATACCGCTGCCATTGGAATACATTTTGCAGCTGGTGCAGAGAAAAGAATATCGAACACTTTTTTCATGTGGTACACCTGCGGTGTTATCCTTCTTACTTTATTTGGCAAATTCAGGCCTTCAAGTTGGCACTATTAAGGGCCATCTCGCAGCGCTATCGATCTTTAAGCGCACTGCAGAGGAGCCATCGTATTTCTAAATTCCATTGGTAATACCATACCTGAAAGGTCGAACTAATGTTTACCCTCCAAGACCATTCCAAGTTCCCTTATGGGACTTAAAACTAGTTTTAAACTTCCTAATGGGTGCTCCCTTTGAACCACTCCACTCTTGTTCATTGAAGTTTCCCACCCTCAAAACTGTTTTATTGGTAGCATTAACATCTGCTAGAAGGGTTAGCGAGATACAAGCCCTATCTTGTAAACCTCCTCATACAATTTCTCACAAGGACAAAGTTGTTCTACAGGTGAAGCCTAACTTGCTCCCAAAGGTAGTTTCTGAATTTCACATTACTCAGACGATTACTTTACCTTCATTCTATCCTCCTCCCCATCCGGGGAAAGAGGAAGAGAGACTACACAGACTGGACCCTAAGCGAGCCTTGAGTTTTTATATCAGTAGACTTGCTAAAGTTAGACAAGCAGACCAACTCTTTATAGGTTACGCAGGACATAAGTTGGGATTACCAATAACCAAACAAACCATCTCCAGATGGATTATTTTAGCCATTCTGGAATGCTACAAACTGGCAGGGAAAGAGCCCCTTTAAAAGTTAAGGGCTCATTCGACCAGGGGTATCGCAGCCTCCTCAGCTCTTCAAAGAGGGGTACCAATTACAGACATATGTGCGGCTGCCACATGGTCGTCCGCACATGCCTTTACCAAATTTTATAGCCTGGATTCCTCCTCTAGTCAAGAGACTAGATTTGGCAAATCTGTGTTACACTCTGTTCATTCTTAAAGAGTAACAGGGCATCTCTTACTCCCGCCTCCAATTACATACCACTGCTATGGGAGTCTATCATAGATAAGGAATACGTCGGAGGACACAATCCCTTCGAAGAACAAGTTACTCCTTACCTGGTAACGTTCTTTCGATGGGATGTTCCTCCAACATATTCCTTATCGCCCCTCCCATCCATCCCCGCAGTAACATTTCCCTTGTGATTGCAGCTTATGCTCCTTCAAGGGTAGTAACCATTCATGCAATAACTACCTTACTCTACAAAACAGAACTGAGCAACGGACGCTGCGCGTGGCCATTTATAGGCATGATGACGTCGGCGTCGATACGGTGGCTGTCGAGGAACACCTACTCGACGGACGTCGACGCACAGTGCCCTCTACTGGGAATTTTTTTTTTTCCGAGGCCAGCAAGCTGGAGATACAAATATCATAGATAAGGAATACGTCGGAGGAACATCCCATCGAAAGAACGTTACCAGGAAAGGAGTAACTTGTTCAACTGAGGCGTTGTGCGTCCTACTTATAACATCCAGTGACGTCGGCCGTCGGAGGAGGTCCTTGAGGACGGCGTATCGACGCAGACGCCGAAAGATTTTCCAAAGCAGCACAGCTGTGGTGATTACTGTCATAGATATATGGAATACGTCGTCGGACCATCCATCGAAAGAATGTTACCAGGTAAGAGAGTAACTTGTTCTTCTGTATGATTGCATAGATGTTATTTATTAGGATGGTGTCTAACTCGTAATTCCCAGAAAGCGGTATAAGTATTTGGGCGTCATCAGCAAAATTGGCATAGATGACACCCATGTTATCCAATGCTGCGAATAGGAGTTTAGTGTATGCATTGTATAGCGCAGGGGAGAGGCAGGAACCTTGGGTTATGCCTATTGGGACTGGGATGGGGTCCAGTGCTTCTTTACCTATACAGATTCTAGAGGTGCGATCAGCTAGGAAGGATTTAATCCAACATGTTGCATCGTTAGAGAAACCAAAGTCGTTGGCTAGGGTGGTGCAGAGTTTATCGTGGTCAACAAGGTCAAATGCTGCTGAAAGATCTAATAGTAGGAGAATACATAGTTTCCCTGCGTCTCTTATAGCATCCATCTGTATTTTAAGATCAAGGAGGGCTGTTTCTGTGCTATGGTTAGTGCGGAATCCTGATTGTCTAGCACCTAGTAATTGGTTTTATTCTAGGTGGTCCTGAATTTGGGTGTAGGCTATTTTATCAATAATTTTTAACAAGAAGGGGACTGTGGTGATGGGACGGTAGTTAGTGGGGACATTTGGGTCGAGGGTGGGTTTTTTAGGAATCAAGTAAAGGTGATATTAGTAGTTTGGTTCATTGTTGGGATTACAGACTTGCACTTTTCTGTATTTAAAAATAGCTTTTTGGTCGGCCTGATCACTTGCAACATTTTCAAACTTTACATTTTTAAAACACCTTTTTTGCTGACTACTTTTTCACATCACTACATTTTCCTGGAGATATTTCAACATAGAACTGCGCGGGAGGTATGTGTGCAGAGTTTCTCTACTGTGCTGGGCTATTGGTTACACTACGTACATGCCTTTCCCTGTACGATATTCTTCTCACCACTTCTGCCATCTAGGGGCCATTTTGTAAATTGCACTTGAGCATCACAAAGCAGGCACTGATGGAAGAACCTGGGATCAAAGTGTAAAATGACTGCCAGGCACTGAATACGCGACACCAGGGGCCAAGTAAATACCTGCGCCTGGTAATTCAAACCCTGTACTAGGTGTAGGTCATCCAGATGTGCTAAAATCAGCTTGGATAACACCCTTGCTGAAAAAAGAAAATGTAGACCCCACCAATAAGGATAATTATAGGCCAATAACCAACGTGCCTTTATACTGGCGATACTGGACAAACTGGCCTACAAACAACTCCAGGCTCATGTTGAAGAACACAAGATCCTCGACACTCAACAGTCGGGTTATAGGGCTCAGCATGGTACTGAAACAGCCATGCTCGCCCTTAAATCCACACTGGCGAGCATTGCTGACAAGAATCAAGCCGCACTACTGATGCTTCTTGACCTCTCCACAGCCTTTGATCTGGTAGATCAGCTTACTAGTGACGAGGCTCGGCGAGGTCGCAAATTGTTCCTCGATGGCATCTAACTGGATCGCCTCCTTTCTATGCCCTCGCATGGTTAGGGTTTGTGTAGGAAGTAACCACTCCTATCTCTCAAACCTGTGGTGTCCCATAAGGCACCTGCCTGTCTCCACTGCTTTTTAATTTGTTCATTCGCCCTTTCTTGGACCTCTTAAACAAACTTGGTGTTCAGTATACCTACTACACAGACGACAAACGGGTGGTCATACAGCTTAGTGGTTAGTACAGAAATGATGTTGAGGCCATCAATAATAGCCACAAAGCCATCCAGGATTGGATGGCTTGTAACTCTCTAGCCTTAAACAACAATAAAACCAAACTAATGATAGTATCCTCCAAGAACACCCGGAGCAAACTAGATACTGATTACTCCAACTTCCTTATTGCAGGCAACATCATCACAGTCCAGAGGAAGGTAAAAAAAACTCTGGAGTTGTCTTCGATGACAAATTATCCATGAAGCCGCATGTTTTAGTCGGGTCTAGCAGCGGACTGATCAATAAGCGAATCAATTACATCCGTCCATTTCTAACAGCCGAAAACTGTGCTCTTCTATCCACGGCGTTGATAAACTCCAGACTGGACTATGGCAATAGCCTATTGTCTGGTACTACTACCGCAAATATCCAATCCTAACAAGTGGCCCAGAACAATGCCGTGCGGACCATCTTCACTCAATCTCGTCGCACCCATATCTCCATCTTTAGGAAGAAGCTTCATTGGCTGCCAGTCTAACATCGCATTACACATAAAATGCTCACTAAGACACATAAATGCCTCTCTTTCAGCAGTCCCATCTACTTGTCTGAACGCATTAACATCAAGAGCAATGGAAGAAATCTTCGTTCATCCTCTGCCACAGTCCTTGCTTCCCCCAGATTTAAGACCGCAAAATTTGGAACCACCAGGCTTGATGTTCAGGCCCCTCTACTTGGGAATGCTCTGCCGGCAGGGCTGCGGCAAATCAAAAAAGACCTCCTATTTAAAAAAGCCATAAAAACCTACCTTTTTAACATGGAGTAATCCTTATGACCCTTTCTGATCCTGCTTTCTCTCTCTTGTTGTCTGTCTCTGTTTTTTGTGCGCCCTGTGGCCTACGGGCATGCACACGTTATAAGAATTAAAATAAATAAATGAATAGAACACAAAGCTGCCAGCGTAGCCACGTGACTAAGAGTGGACACTGCAGTACTGTTGTGGTTCCCTTTCTTGGGGGTCTTAAGGCAGAGAACAAAAGGCAGAAAAAAGAACTGTGTGATTCTGCCCTAACCTGGGGACACGTACTCTCAGGGTCCATTGCATAAGAATAGGTTTGGAGGATGCAGGAGAACCCGGTAACCTAAAGGTTTCAACAGTTTTGGAGATGGGATCTGGTACTCTAGGCCTTGAACCCGGATCAGCTTTGACTCGGACGAACTAAAGGAAGACTAATCTACGTACCCAGGACAATGACCTTGAAGTTGAAACAGCAATGAGTAAGGCACCAGGAGGACAGAGGTCAGCCAACAGACTGGTCCCAGCACGAGAGCAGCAGTTGTGGGTGACAGCGGACAAGCGAAGCTGGAGCAAAATAATAATGGTCCCCCCCACTCTTGTGGGCAACTAAGGCACTTGTGCTTGTACCAAGCGGGAAACAACACTGCAGCAACCCAGGAAGGCCATCCAGTAGCCAAAAGAAGACACTTGATCAAAGACAAAAGACCACCAGATTTAGATAGAATTATGAATACTAGCTTGCTTCACATATAGACAAGATTTTGAGGGTGGGCCAGTGCCACATTTGTGAATATTGGTGGGCGTCATATGTATAGAAAGGAGTGTGAATATTAGCCAGTAGCGGATCTAGATAGAAATGCAGAGATATTCACACTCCACATCTAGAAAGAGCGTGGATATTTAGCACATCAGTTCTAGACAGCGATGCCAATAACCAACCCACTAACAATCTCTCAAACTCTAACCAACCGCAACCCTATAGCACAACAAACCTCAAACGTCACTACACCGCAACAAAACAAATAGACTCGCACAACAGTACACAGCGGCTACCGACCGGAAAGCACCCCAAGCTCAGCGAACAGTGTTAACCGGGTAGCGGCTGCCAACCACACATCACTGCTCTCTTGCACTTTTCCCGCTCATTCCCACTAACTAACCCCCTTCTATTTTCAGAGCCGGCAGAGTGCCAGGGGACCACTCCGGTGGTGATAATGCGCGGTACAAATATCCTTTAACGTTTACAGTAACAGAGCCCAGCTAGAAAAACCTTTCATCTATGGCAGGTGCTTCAAAAGCTCCCATCACCTATGAAAGTGGCAGAGGTGTTTTAATAGCAGTCTCTCTGATCACAAAGTAAGGTAAGAGTCGAGAAGACCAAGATTTAGTGGTCCCATAAAGTGGGACACAGAATATGGAATTCTGTCTGAAAATGTTAGCATGTGCACAGAATCCTATGACTTGAGAATGTGCGTGTGATGGCCTGTGCACCTGTTTTACATTGGGAATTCTGGCATATTGTAGGCATAGATATCATGAACATTGTGTAAAAGGTTCCTATGTGGTGTCTATTAGATTTTTTTTTTTCATCTCAACTGACTGACCCCGATGGTAGTTATTCTTTTGTATCCCTTTTATTTTTATTGATTTTTTTTCTCCATAAATTCTGCTGAAAATTGACAATTTTAACTTATTATGTACTCAACACCATGGACTCATTTAGAATATCTATGCCCCCACAGGTGTGCCCCCTGGCACAAAAAGCTTCCCCTGTGTTGGTACGGCAGAATAGTGTCAACTTGACATGTTCTAGGGCATTGCCTTTGGTAGTATGAGCAGATGAGGCGCACAATTCACTCTCCACAAATTCTAACTGTTGGCTGCTGAAAGCTCTCATCGCTGTTCCTGGCTTTGAGTTGGCACATACACCTTGACTCTCATACCATACATAGGGTCGCACATGCTCAAGCTTTCTAGCCATCCCACGAAACAGTTGGTGGGGGTTGAGTGACGTGCGCTTTACACTGCTGCTCTTATTTGCCTGTCACAATTTCTTGGATTCACCCAGCCTCCACTATCCATTCTTACATGCCTATTCAATAATTCAGTCCTCTATCGCATTAATTATTCCGTCACTTCTCCTACACCTTGAAACTTGAATTCATTAATCTATCTTCAAAATCTTAATTTCATCCCTCCGGCAGCACCGTACCCTACGAATTCATCTATTTTCACAATCATGCACACTTTGTCACAGTCTGCTTTCCCCACAAAATGTTTCAATCTCCCCAAGTTTGTGTACAAACTATTAGCTTGGTCCATGCTTGCTTAATTCTAAAGGTTGGGCTACTGTGCCCAAGGTTATTCCGGTTGGTAAGCCCGATGTTGTTTCTTTTTAGAGAGTGAATGGTAAACATATGGTGTTTTACTAGTCCTGATAAACAGTTAGCTTAAATTGATTTCTATCGAGGGGGCAGTTAAGTATTTATGAAATGACCAGGAATCGTCTAAGCTTGTGACTCTTGTAGCTTGTCCTAACCATTGTTTAACTCTGCACCCTGTACATGTTTTGCTACCTGTTTTTTTCTTAAACTAAAATGGTTACTATGTTCATTTGCTGGTAATTCTTTTCGTCTGTGTATAAAACATTTTTGGATTTTCTTTCAGCTATAACCCAGATCTTGATTCTGATCCTTTTGGAGAGGAGGGGAGCCTATGGTCGTTTAACTACTTCTTCTATAACAAGAAACTTAAGAGGATTGTCTTTTTCACCTGTCGCTCAATCAGGTTGGTATCCACAGACAATATCCTCTTTTCGAGGTGACTCTCTACAATAGTGTAGTCTTACCTATCCGCTGCAAATCTGTAATTGAGGTAACTGTTCTGGCAAACATTTCTTTAGTGAACACAGAGCCCAAAAACCTACTGATTGCACCAGGGATCGAAATTAAGGTTAGATAAGCAAGAGCTAAAGCAGCTCCTGGGTATCCGGCATTAACCAGTGACCAGAAGTTACCACTGGGGAACCAGGAGCTAGTACATGGCATGCCTTCAACATAAAATGCAAACGTTAGTTACATTGTGCTTATTTTAATGACCTATGATGCTTTACATGTTAAATAGCTGTGTACTAATGCTTATTTATAGTGTGTCCCAAATGCACAGAGTTACATTACCATAGCTGTGTGTGATTGGCATCAGTTGGACTTGGGAGCCAAAAGTAGCTCCTGGTAACTGTTGATGTCAAGATAGCCAGGCTCTTCTAGTCTACAAGGAAGAGCCAAATAGCTCTCCGCTCCGCTCAATTTCGAACACTGTTGTACTTATATACATACCTTCTTCTTAACACAGGGATTCTGTTGCCGCGTTATACATGTTTTTTAGCAGCTTTCCAGGATATACCTACGTTTTTTGCAGGGTTGTAGGTTTTATGTTAAAACAGAATATTATTACTCTTCCCCCCCCCCACCTCCCACTGCTACACTCTCCCACTACTACTCTCCCCCTTCCCTACTACACTCTCCCCCGTCCCTACTACACTCTCCCCTTCCCTGCTACACTCTCCCCCTTCCCTGCTACACTCTCCCCCTTCCCTGCTACACTCTCCCCCTTCCCTGCTACACTCTCCCCCTTCCCTGCTACACTCTCCCCCTTCCCTGCTACACTCTCCCCCTTCCCTGCTACACTCTCCCCCTTCCCTGCTACACTCTCCCCCTTCCCTGCTACACTCTCCCCCTTCCCTGCTACACTCTCCCCCTTCCCTGCTACACTCTCCCCCTTCCCTGCTACTCTCTCCCCCTTCCCTGCTACTCTCTCCCCCTTCCCTGCTACTCTCTCCCCCTTCCCTGCTACACTCTCCCCCTTCCCTGCTACACTCTCCCCCTTCCCTGCTACACTCTCCCCCTTCCCTGCTACACTCTCCCCCTTCCCTGCTACACTCGCCCCCTTCCCTGCTACTCTCCCCCTTCCCTGCTACTCTCCCCCTTCCCTGCTACTCGCCCCCTTCCCTGCTACACTCGCCCCCTTCCCTGCTACACTCGCCCCCTTCCCTGCTACACTCGCCCCCTTCCCTGCTACACTCGCCCCCTTCCCTGCTACACTCGCCCCCTTCCCTGCTACACTCGCCCCCTTCCCTGCTACACTCGCCCCCTTCCCTGCTACACTCGCCCCCTTCCCTGCTACACTCGCCCCCTTCCCTGCTACACTCGCCCCCTTCCCTGCTACACTCGCCCCCTTCCCTGCTACACTCTCCCCCTTCCCTGCTACACTCTCCCCCTTCCCTGCTACACTCTCCCCCTTCCCTGCTACACTCGCCCCCTTCCCTGCTACACTCGCCCCCTTCCCTGCTACACTCGCCCCCTTCCCTGCTACACTCGCCCCCTTCCCTGCTACACTCGCCCCCTTCCCTGCTACACTCGCCCCCTTCCCTGCTACACTCGCCCCCTTCCCTGCTACACTCGCCCCCTTCCCTGCTACACTCGCCCCCTTCCCTGCTACACTCGCCCCCTTCCCTGCTACACTCGCCCCCTTCCCTGCTACACTCGCCCCCTTCCCTGCTACACTCGCCCCCTTCCCTGCTACACTCGCCCCCTTCCCTGCTACACTCGCCCCCTTCCCTGCTACACTCGCCCCCTTCCCTGCTACACTCGCCCCCTTCCCTGCTACACTCGCCCCCTTCCCTGCTACACTCGCCCCCTTCCCTGCTACACTCGCCCCCTTCCCTGCTACTCTCGCCCCCCCTCGCCTGCTACTCTCTCCCCCCCTCGCCTGGCTGCCCGCTCACCCTTGTTCCCGGCTGCATCCCCCTCTTCGTTCCCAGCTGCATGCTCGTCCCCCTCCCCCCCTCGTCCCCCGGCTGCACGATCCCCCCCCCCTCGTCCCCTGGCTGCATGCTCCCCCCGCCCTCCATCATCCGCAGCTGCACAATCCCCCCATCTCTGGCTGCACGCTATCCCCTCGTCCCCGGCTGCACGCTCTTCCCCCCCGCTCCCCTTGTCCCCGGCTGCACGCTCTTCCCCCCTTCCCTTTGTCCCCGGCTGCACGCTCTTCCCCCCTCCCCTTGTCCCCGGCTGCATGCTCTTCCCCCCTCCCCTTGTCCCCGGCTGCATGCTCTTCCCCCCTCCCCTTGTCCCCGGCTGCATGCTCTTCCCCCCTCCCCTTGTCCCCGGCTGCATGCTCTTCCCCCCTCCCCTTGTCCCCGGCTGCATGCTCTTCCCCCCTCCCCTTGACCCCGGCTGCATGCTCTTCCCCCCTCCCCTTGACCCCGGCTGCATGCTCTTCCCCCCTCCCCTTGTCCCCGGCTGCATGCTCTTCCCCCCTCCCCTTGTCCCCGGCTGCATGCTCTTCCCCCCTCCCCTTGTCCCCGGCTGCATGCTCTTCCCCCCTCCCCTTGTCCCCGGCTGCAAGCTCCCCCACCCCCTTGTCCCCGGCTGCAAGCTCCCCCCCCCACCCCCTTGTCCCCGGTTGCAAGCTCCCCCCCCTTGTCCCCGGTTGCAAGCTCCCCCCCCTTGTCCCCGGTTGCAAGCTCCCCCCCTTGTCCCCGGCTGCAAGCTCCCCCCCCTTGTCCCCGGCTGCAAGCTCCCCCCCCCTTGTCCCCGGCTGCAAGCTCCCCCCCCCCCTGTCCCCGGCTGCAAGCTCCCCCCCCCCTGTCCCCGGCTGCAAGCTCCCCCCCCCCTTGTCCCTGGCTGCAAGCTTCCCCCCCTTGTCCCCGGCTGCAAGCTCCCCCCCCTTGTCCCCGGCTGCAAGCTCCCCCCCCTTGTCCCCGGCTGCAAGCTCCCCCCCCTTGTCCCCGGCTGCAAGCTCCCCCCCCTTGTCCCCGGCTGCAAGCTCCCCCCCCTTGTCCCCGGCTGCAAGCTCCCCCCCCTTGTCCCTGGCTGCATGCTCCCCCCTCCCCCTTGTCCCTGGCTGCATGCACCCCCCTCCCCCTTGTCCCTGGCTGCATGCACCCCCCTCCCCCTTGTCCCTGGCTGCATGCACCCCCCTCCCCCTTGTCCCTGGCTGCATGCTCCCCCCGTCCCCTTGTCTGCGGCTGCATGCTCCCCCCGTCCCCTTGTCTGCGGCTGCATGCTCCCCCCGTCCCCTTGTCTGCGGCTGCATGCTCCCCCCGTCCCCTTGTCTGCGGCTGCATGCTCCCCCCGTCCCCTTGTCTGCGGCTGCATGCTCCCCCCGTCCCCTTGTCTGCGGCTGCATGCTCCCCCGTCCCCTTGTCTGCGGCTGCATGCTCCCCCCCCCCCGTCCCCTTGTCTGCGGCTGCATGCTCCCCCCGTCCCCTTGTCTGCGGCTGCATGCTCCCCCCTCCCCCGGCTGGATGCTCTCTCCCCCTCCTCCCCCGGCTGGACGCTCTCCCCCCCCTCCCCCGGCTGGACGCTCTTCTCCCCCGGCTGAACGCTCCCCATCCCTCTCCCCTCATCTCCCGGCTGCATTCCCCCCCCCCCACGTCCCCAGCTGGGCGTCCCCCCCCCCTCATCACCCCTCTCCTACGGCTGTATGCTTCCCCCCCCTCATCCTGAGGCTGCATGCTCCCCCCTAGTCTGCATGCTCCCGCCCTCGTCCCCCGGCTGCATGCTCTCCCCTCCCCCCTCGTCCCCCGGCTGCATGCTCTGCCCTCCCCCCTCATCCCCTGGTTGCACGGTCTCCCCCCCCCATATCCTACGGCTGCGCGCTCTCCCCCTCGACCCCCCCCGTCCTACGGCTGCACGCTCCCCCCCTCGTCCCATGGCTGCACGCACCACCCTCATTCCCTGGTTGGACGCTCCACCCCTTGATCCCCCCCATCCCCCTGCCTGCATGCTCCCCCCTCCTCCTCCGGCTGGACGCTTCCCCCCCCCCCGTCACCCCTCTCCTACGGCTGCATGCTTCCCCCCCCTCATCCCGCGGCTGCATGCTCCCCCCTAGTCTGCATGCTCCCCCCCCCTCGTCCCCCGGCTGCATGCTCCCCCCCTCGTCCCCCGGCTGCATGCTCCCCCCCTCGTCCCCCGGCTGCATGCTCCCCCCCTCGTCCCCCGGCTGCATGCTCCCCCCCTCGTCCCCCGGCTGCATGCTCCCCCCCCCCCTCGTCCCCCGGCTGCATGCTCCCCCCCTCGTCCCCCGGCTGCATGCTCCCCCCCTCGTCCCCCGGCTGCATGCTCCCCCCCCTCGTCCCCCGGCTGCATGCTCCCCCCCCTCGTCCCCCGGCTGCATGCTCCCCCCCCTCGTCCCCCGGCTGCATGCTCCCCCCCTCGTCCCCCGGCTGCATGCTCCCCCCCTCGTCCCCCGGCTGCATGCTCCCCCCCTCGTCCCCCGGCTGCATGCTCCCCCCTCGTCCCCTGGCTGCATGCTCCCCCCCCTCGTCCCCCGGCTGCATGCTCCCCCCCCTCGTCCCCCGGCTGCATGCCCCTCCCCCTCGTCCCCCGGCTGCATGCTCCCCCCCTCGTCCCCCGGCTGCATGCTCCCCCCCCCTCATCCCCCGGCTGCATGATCCCCCCCCCTCGTCCCCCGGCATCATGCTCCCCTCCCCCCCTCGTCCCCCGGCGTCATGCTCCCCTCCCCCCCTCGTCCCCCGGCGTCATGCTCCCCTCCCTCCCTCGTCACCCGGCGTCATGCTCTCCCCTCCTCCCTTGTCCCCCGGCTGCATGCTCTCCCCTCCTCCCTTGTCCCCCGGCTGCATGCTCTCCCCTCGTCCCCCGGCTGCATGCTCTCCCCTCGTCCCCCGGCTGCATGCTCTCCCCTCGTCCCCCGGCTGCATGCTCTCCCCTCGTCCCCCGGCTGCATGCTCTCCCCTCGTCCCCCGGCTGCATGCTCTCCCCTCGTCCCCCGGCTGCATGCTCTCCCCTCGTCCCCCGGCTGCATGCTCTCCCCTCGTCCCCCGGCTGCATGCTCTCCCCTCGTCCCCCGGCTGCATGCTCTCCCCTCGTCCCTCATCCCCCCCGGCTGCATGCTCTCCCCTCGTCCCGCTTTCCCCTCGTCCCTCTTCCCCCCGGCTGCATGCTTTCCCCTCGTCCCTCTTCCCCCCGGCTGCATGCTTTCCCCTCGTCCCTCTTCCCCCCGGCTGCATGCTTTCCCCTCGTCCCTCTTCCCCCCGGCTGCATGCTTTCCCCTCGTCCCTCTTCCCCCCGGCTGCATGCTTTCCCCTCGTCCCTCTTCCCCCCGGCTGCATGCTTTCCCCTCGTCCCTCTTCCCCCCGGCTGCATGCTTTCCCCTCGTCCCTCTTCCCCCCGGCTGCATGCTCTCCCCTAGTCCCTCTTCGCCCCGGCTGCATGCTCTCCCCTCGTCCCTCTTCCCCCCCGGCTGCATGCTCTCCCCTCGTCCCTCTTCCCCCCGGCTGCATGCTCTCCCCTTGTCCCTCTTCGCCCCGGCTGCATGCTCTCCCCTTGTCCCTCTTCGCCCCGGCTGCATGCTCTCCCCTTGTCCCTCTTCGCCCCGGCTGCATGCTCTCCCCTCGTCCCTCTTCGCCCCGGCTGCATGCTCTCCCCTCGTCCCTCTTCCCCCCGGCTGCATGCTCTCCCCTCGTCCCTCTTCCCCCCGGCTGCATGCTCTCCCCTCGTCCCTCTTCCCCCCGGCTGCATGCTCTCCCCTCGTCCCTCTTCCCCCCCGGCTGCATGCTCTCCCCTTGTCCCTCTTCCCCCCCGGCTGCATGCTCGTCCCTCTTCCCCCCCGGCTGCATGCTCGTCCCTCTTCCCCCCCGGCTGCATGCTCGTCCCTCTTCCCCCCCGGCTGCATGCTCGTCCCTCTTCCCCCCCGGCTGCATGCTCGTCCCTCTTCCCCCCCGGCTGCATGCTCGTCCCTCTTCCCCCCCGGCTGCATGCTCGTCCCTCTTCCCCCCCGGCTGCATGCTCGTCCCTCTTCCCCCCCGGCTGCATGCTCGTCCCTCTTCCCCCCCGGCTGCATGCTCGTCCCTCTTCCCCCCCGGCTGCATGCTCGTCCCTCTTCCCCCCCGGCTGCATGCTCGTCCCTCTTCCCCCCCGGCTGCATGCTCGTCCCTCTTCCCCCCCCGGCTGCATGCTCGTCCCTCTTCCCCCCCCCGGCTGCATGCTCGTCCCTCTTCCCCCCCGGCTGCATGCTCGTCCCTCTTCCCCCCCGGCTGCATGCTCGTCCCTCTTCCCCCCCGGCTGCATGCTCGTCCCTCTTCCCCCCCGGCTGCATGCTCGTCCCTCTTCCCCCCCGGCTGCATGCTCGTCCCTCTTCCCCCCCGGCTGCATGCTCGTCCCTCTTCCCCCCCCGGCTGCATGCTCGTCCCTCTTCCCCCCCCGGCTGCATGCTCGTCCCTCTTCCCCCCCCCGGCTGCATGCTCGTCCCTCTTCCCCCCCCGGCTGCATGCTCGTCCCTCTTCCCCCCCCCGGCTGCATGCTCGTCCCTCTTCCCCCCCCCGGCTGCATGCTCGTCCCTCTTCCCCCCCCGGCTGCATGCTCGTCCCTCTTCCCCCCCCCGGCTGCATGCTCGTCCCTCTTCCCCCCCCGGCTGCATGCTCGTCCCTCTTCCCCCCCCCGGCTGCATGCTCGTCCCTCTTCCCCCCCCCGGCTGCATGCTCGTCCCTCTTCCCCCCCCCCCCCGGCTGCATGCTCGTCCCTCTTCCCCCCCCCCGGCTGCATGCTCGTCCCTCTTCCCCCCCCCCGGCTGCATGCTCGTCCCTCTTCCCCCCCCCCCCGGCTGCATGCTCGTCCCTCTTCCCCCCCCCCCGGCTGCATGCTCGTCCCTCTTCCCCCCCCCCCGGCTGCATGCTCGTCCCTCTTCCCCCCCCCCGGCTGCATGCTCGTCCCTCTTCCCCCCCGGCTGCATGCTCGTCCCTCTTCCCCCCCGGCTGCATGCTCGTCCCTCTTCCCCCCCGGCTGCATGCTCGTCCCTCTTCCCCCCCCGGCTGCATGCTCGTCCCTCTTCCCCCCCGGCTGCATGCTCGTCCCTCTTCCCCCCCGGCTGCATGCTCGTCCCTCTTCCCCCCCGGCTGCATGCTCGTCCCTCTTCCCCCCCCGGCTGCATGCTCGTCCCTCTTCCCCCCCGGCTGCATGCTCGTCCCTCTTCCCCCCCGGCTGCATGCTCGTCCCTCTTCCCCCCCGGCTGCATGCTCGTCCCTCTTCCCCCGGCTGCATGCTCGTCCCTCTTCCCCCGGCTGCATGCTCGTCCCTCTTCCCCCGGCTGCATGCTCGTCCCTCTTCCCCCGGCTGCATGCTCGTCCCTCTTCCCCCGGCTGCATGCTCGTCCCTCTTCCCCCGGCTGCATGCTCGTCCCTCTTCCCCCGGCTGCATGCTCGTCCCTCTTCCCCCGGCTGCATGCTCGTCCCTCTTCCCCCGGCTGCATGCTCGTCCCTCTTCCCCCGGCTGCATGCTCGTCCCTCTTCCCCCGGCTGCATGCTCGTCCCTCTTCCCCCGGCTGCATGCTCGTCCCTCTTCCCCCGGCTGCATGCTCGTCCCTCTTCCCCCGGCTGCATGCTCGTCCCTCTTCCCCCGGCTGCATGCTCGTCCCTCTTCCCCCGGCTGCATGCTCGTCCCTCTTCCCCCGGCTGCATGCTCGTCCCTCTTCCCCCGGCTGCATGCTCGTCCCTCTTCCCCCGGCTGCATGCTCGTCCCTCTTCCCCCGGCTGCATGCTCGTCCCTCTTCCCCCGGCTGCATGCTCGTCCCTCTTCCCCCGGCTGCATGCTCGTCCCTCTTCCCCCGGCTGCATGCTCGTCCCTCTTCCCCCGGCTGCATGCTCGTCCCTCTTCCCCCGGCTGCATGCTCGTCCCTCTTCCCCCGGCTGCATGCTCGTCCCTCTTCCCCCGGCTGCATGCTCGTCCCTCTTCCCCCGGCTGCATGCTCGTCCCTCTTCCCCCGGCTGCATGCTCGTCCCTCTTCCCCCGGCTGCATGCTCGTCCCTCTTCCCCCGGCTGCATGCTCGTCCCTCTTCCCCCGGCTGCATGCTCGTCCCTCTTCCCCCCCGTCACCCGGCTGCATGCTCGTCCCTCTTCCCCCCCGTCACCCGGCTGCATGCTCGTCCCTCTTCCCCCCCCGTCACCCGGCTGCATGCTCGTCCCTCTTCCCCCCGTCACCCGGCTGCATGCTCGTCCCTCTTCCCCCCGTCACCCGGCTGCATGCTCGTCCCTCTTCCCCCCCCGTCACCCGGCTGCATGCTCGTCCCTCTTCCCCCCCCGTCACCCGGCTGCATGCTCGTCCCTCTTCCCCCCCCGTCACCCGGCTGCATGCTCTTCCCTCTTCCCCCCCTCGTCACCCGGCTGCATGCTCTTCCCTCTTCCCCTCGTCACCCGGCTGCATGCTCTTCCCTCTTCCCCTCGTCACCCGGCTGCATGCTCTTTCCCTCTTCCCCTCGTCACCCGGCTGCATGCTCTTTCCCTCTTCCCCTCGTCACCCGTCTGCATGCTCTTTCCCTCTTCCCCTCGTCACCCGGCTGCATGCTCTTTCCCTCTTCCCCTCGTCACCCGGCTGCACACTCACCCTAACCCCCTCCCCTTGTCCCTGGCTGCATGCACCCCCCTCTCCCCTAAGCCCCCGGCTGCACGCTCTCCCCTTGTCCCCGGCTGCATGCTCCCCCCCCCCTCTCCCCTTGTCCCCGGCTCAAAACTCTGCTTTTCTCTACCTCTTTCCCTCTCTTCCCTTCCCTGCTAATCACTTCATTGCCGCTGAGACTGGTGGGCTGGACCTTCATGCATCCCACAGGTAACCAGGTCCTTGCCCACTCGAACCTCAGCACTCCACCCCCCTCTCCCCCCCACTGCCCTTGTGGGCCCCCTACCTGGCAGCTGTGCACCCCACCCTTGGGATGCCTCCACTCTTGCACTTAGCCAGCTCCTCTCCCCTATCTCCTGCACTTCACTTCACTTGGATGCCCGAATGTCACAAGGCCTAGTAGGACCACAATTGTACATGTACTGTCTTTTGCCATTATTTTTACTGCCCTTGTTCCCTCCCCAGTTCGTCTTGTGGCGCCTGAAAACACTATTTTGTTGTATAGGCGCCTAACAAATGCTCAATAAATAAATAAATGTCAATCATTCGGGCCTAAATCTTTAGTCTTAAAATGGCCCTGTAACTGACGTTTTGCCTGCAAATTCATGGTCCCAGCCAGTCTTCCCCCCCATACCACAGAATAGGAGAGAAAGCACTATACATACTTGATGTTCAAAGATCAGTTATGTTCTGTCTTGTAGAACTAAGGAACTAGTAGTGGAGCTACTACCAGTAACGATGAGAACATTAATAAGCATATTAAGGTACTTCTTGTTAGGAAGAATTTTCATTTTAGTGCTTAATTCCTCCCACCTTAGAGACCCCCTTTTGCTGGATTTGGACTTTTTTAATTTTAACCCTGGAGTGAGCCCTTTTTCTCACTCATGTGTTTTGACCTGATTTGGATTGTGTTTACTTTGTTTTTTTGAGTCTGACACGCCATAGGCATCTACTTTTTGTATGGTGACACAGCACCTTCAGTGCAGTGTCACAGATAAATCCTTTAAATTTCTCATAAAGTTTAAATAAATACCTTTTCTTAGATGAATTACAGTTCCCAAGAATAGTAAAGTGAAATTGACTTTACTTACCTTTTCTCTTTGTAGGTCCAGCACACCCTACCTTATGTGGGGTGCTGGGTGGGGGGTTACCTATTAGCCCCTTTTCCTACTTACTCATGTAAAAATGTTTGCTACTCACTACTTTAAATGACTTGTGGCAGCGGCTTAATGTTCCTACTATGCTTTTCTACCGCAGGCTGAATCCTCGGCTGCAGTATCGCACCCATGGGTGACCATTTTGTCAAAATGGCCCTGTCTTCTTTTTTCACCATTTTCTGTTTGTGAGGTCTTTCTTGGGTGTAACTCTGCACGACAAGCCAGGTTTGAGCCCTTTGTTCGATTTATTTTTGGTGGGCTTCAGTACTGAAACCTGTCTCTGGCTCCAGTGTGTCTGGAAAGGCAGGAAGTGAGTGAGGTTCCTAAAACTCCCCTGTCCTTTGTCTTTAGGAATGCCTGACTGCACCCATTCCTGGCTGGCTGGCTGTCCTTTTAGATCCAGTCTGCCTCTCCAAAATGTATCAGGGGTTCAACCCAGTGTGCTTGAGGGTGTGTGGCTGGAGAGCAGACTACTGGCATATGTGGTGTGCCTGCCTGAGGGTACAGAGCTTCTGGAAGGAGGTGTCTGGGTTGAGTGAAGGTTTTGGATGGAATAGAGAGAACCTGTAGCCCACTGCTAGTGTTTGGTTTAGAGGACGTTGAGTGGAGGTGGGGGTGTCTGCCACACACGCTGCACTGCCTACTACTGGCTGCATGGGTTTGCCTTACCATTAGGTGGAAGTTTGAGAAGCTCTCCAACGAGAGGGTGTTGTCCCTGAAGACCAGAGAGATTTATGAAATGGAAAACATTACTGGGGTCTTACAGAAGTTGTGTACCTGAAGGGAAATGGAATGGGCACCTTTCCTTTGCAAATATAGCTAGCGGAGTCTCTCCGGAAGGGAACCTAGCCTTGTCCGTGATTGTTAGTCAGGCTTGGTTTGGGGGTGGACTGCACAGTGGACTAACAGGTGCATGTGCATTGGACTGTATGAAAAACCTATTTCCATAGGAAAACAAGCACATTTCTACCAGTCTGCCCAGGCCAATAAAGAATGAATAATAAAATGAGTTGACCCTGCTTTGACATTTGACCATAGTCCTAGCCAAAAAAGAATGGGAGCACGATTCCAATGATCCTCGAATAAAAGCCCACACCCAGTTCGCTATGTGCGTCAAAATTGGGAGCATACCCAGGGTGTCCCAATAAACATTTAAAAAATGTATTTCCTGCGACTGTGGCTCAGCCATTTTCGTGTAACTCCCGAAGTGGCGCTCCATACAAAACAGCAGCCTTTAACTGGAACACATAGACGTTTAAAATCATATCCAGAGGTTGACCACGACACATTGCGAAAGCTCCCCTAAATACTGGCTCATCTTAAGTTTTTGCTTACAAAGATAAACTTGACCCTGGGAATGCAACCCCATTACAGATAATTGGATTCATTTTCACTGACCTTTTCCCCATGCTCACAGCTTCACTGCGACTTCAAAATGTTAATCATCAGGTCCAAAGGATTCATAAAAGTGGTGTAAACCTGAATCTGATTTCGAAGTGCATTTGGATTCTGGGCAATTGGAACAGTGTTTGTTTGTGTATACAAAGATCAGGAAGGCCTTAACGGCCCACTCTTGGAAAGTTAGCATGAGAGTCCACTAGGGCATCATTAACTCCATTGATGTACAAAGTAAAAAGGGCTGGGGCTAAAACACCCCTGACGGAACACAGACTTGAGCGAGGAAAAAAAAAAAGGTACACTGTCCCTCAGCCTGCATCGCACACATGCCCGGTTACCACTATGAATTGCCCACAACACTGACAAAATCTCTGTTGGACAATTCATTGACCCTAGCACGGCCCATAGCTTAGCCCTGTTCTCTTTATCAAAGGCCGTGCTCCGGCCAATGAATGCAAGGTAAATGGGTTATTTGCAGAAAACAGAATAACTCAACAGGAGGTTTTAAGTTCAATGCTTGATCCAGAAGGCCCTCCCCTAGTCTGAATCCATACTGTATGTCAGAGAGAATAGACTTTCAGATATCCAATGTTCCAGGCACCCCAATAACATCTGGGCCAGGGGCACAATTATGAGCCTGCTTTTTGATAGCCAAAGACACCTCCTTGGATGAAAAGGACAATGGTGGAATAGCCTCAGAACTATTTATTGTTGAGTTGAGACCATAGTAAATTTCCAAAAAATGCTTGACCCAGGCCTTGGCGTCTACATGAGATCCCTTTACCCTTGTGGTGCTCTTGTAGGTAGACGCATCAGTCACGAAGTCCAAGCATTTCTTGTCTTGTACTGAAACCACATCCAGCAATTCTACTAATGCCTCCTCTTCCAGCTCACCTTTCTGCTTATACAGGACTGGTGATTTATGGCTCTAGCCTGAATGATATCCATTTTTGAGCTAGCTGGGGACTTTAAAGCCTCCAAAATGGATGCTTCGTTTTTCTTTTCTTTTTTTTTTGCCAGTTCACAGGCGTTATTAAACCAACTTATGTTAAGTGACTTAATTGTCATCTTACATTTCTTCTGAAAACATTCAGAACAATCCCCCATTAATTCAATGAAGCTGGGTACAATAAAATAAGCCTAATCCAATAAGGCCAAAATCCGGTGGCCATTGCTCTGCCAGTACCTTGTAGTGCAATTTAGACTTCAATTTATGCCCAACAAATGCTGCTATTTGATGCCGTATTGACCTCGACTAAGTCAATAAAGTCATTGGCAACCTTCCCTTTCTATCACAAAATCCCCAACAGTTTTCAGCTGAGAGGGTGATGATCACCACAGGGATCCCCATTACTTCAAATTCCTATCCCAGATCTCAACGAAAGACAAAAATAGTCAATAGTGGAGGATCCCTGATGATGCCTGAAGGTAGAAAGACCACGCATATCTTGATAAATGGGTCCATTAACTGCATGCATGCCCCACACTGAGCTTGGACGAGAATTGAAGGCCTTTGATACAGACCCGAGCATCCTGCATCTGCGGTTGCATAATATTGAGGGCCACGTCCTCTTGGGCACCAAATAGGTCGCCTAACAGCCCTTCAACCATTTTCAAATTGAAATCACCCCCAGCAAAAATGCAGTACTAGGCTCCTCCATTAAGACAAGTTGTTCCTTGATAAATGCTTTAAAATGAAACAACCTATTTGTGCCATTATGCATGCTATTGTAAAAGTATAAAACTACCACAGACCCTCAATTGCAGAACGGTAATGTAAGCATTTGCAGGTAGTCCATATTCGTATCCTTTAGCCCACCTTAGTCAATGGAGGCTTTTATCGATGTGGCCAGATAACAATACCAAGACTGATCATGCTCCAATTATTATTAGCACTAGTGGTATTGGCTGCAGCGTTCATAGTATCGGGCTGAAGGAGCACAAAAGAGGGACCTCGGGTAACTATTGAAGCACACAGGGTGAGATGAAGCAAGTAGAAAACTGATTTACAGCAATACTATTCACTATTAAGGCCTTATTTGTACATTAAACCAAGCCTTGGAGGTCTGATGTAGTATCTGGCAGCCCTTGTTACCTAGCTGAAAGACAGTCTTAAGAACAGAATATCTACCCAATGCTCTCCTTAATATGCTCACTGGTTTCTCTTTATGCAGTGGATACACATATACACGCTCTGATGTTGGCACGGAGTTGGACATGGACCTTGAGGAAGACGATCGAGAGGGGATTGAGGACAATTATGACGACGAGCTTAACATTGAGGAAGACCGGTCAGTGACCTTAGAGCAGTCTTTCTCTTGTAAATGACGTGGCATCCTGCAATAAAGTGTGATGTTTTGAGTTGTGGTAAGAGGGATGACCAGTTTGGACAGCACCCTGACACAATTTTGTCTTGGCTGAAAACCGCTACTCTTGTATTCAGCCTCTTTCCCCCATATTTGTGGCCACAGTCCTTGCAGGATGGGAAGACTGTGCTTGA
This sequence comes from Ambystoma mexicanum, assembly GCF_040938575.1. NCBI lineage: Eukaryota > Metazoa > Chordata > Amphibia > Caudata > Ambystomatidae > Ambystoma > Ambystoma mexicanum. The sequence goes on along the minus strand of NC_090933.1, from coordinate 1,301,047,104 downwards.
CCAAATGCAAGCCCTCGTGGTATTTCCCATCCCTTCTGACCCAGTCACATTTTAGTTTCAAATTTAATTTTTCATGTTTGATTTTAATTTCTGCTGCTGTCTATTCCTCATTACGGTCTGATTGATGAGCCGTCTTAACACTGCTCGGTTTTATCCCCCATGCTCTCCTTTAAGTTGCTGGATGGGTTTATTTGTGACTGTTGCATGTAATGCACTAAAGTTTCAGGCTTTTCTGACTGACGCTGTGGGAATCTTCACCTAGGCTCCTCTCTCTTCAGATTGTGTGACTGGATGAAAGAGGAGTATTGACCAGTGTGTCAAAATGGTCCCAGCCTTCTTTTTTCGCCATTTCTTGCTTGTGAGGTCTTTCTTCGGTTTTACTCTGCGCGCCAAACCAGGTTTGACCCCTTTGTTCGTGTTGCCTTTGGCGTGCTTCAGTACTGAAAACGACGCCTGGCTCCAGTGTGTCTGCAAGGGCAGGAAGTGAAGGAGGTGCCTGAAACTCCACTGTCCTTTGTCTCCAAGGAAACAAGAATGCACCCAGTCCTGATTGGCTGGCTGGCTGTTTTTGCTGGACAGCCACCCTACTGTTTGAGTGACAGCTAGGCTGTGCATGAATGGGAGAAACCTGCTTTAAAGGTGAGGGTTTTGGGACTGAAGACAGTCGACCACTGGGAAGAACAACCCGACAAAGAAGCTGTGAGCATAGCTTGCTGCATCCTCCTGGACCTTTGAATTGCCCGGTGAAGCCCTGCTGCTGTGCTGAAAGTCCTTTTTGTGATCAAGAAGACTTTGCTGGAAGACCTTCCCCAAATGGCAGTAGTTCTTTGCTTTTGCAGGAACCGAGTGCCAGGGGTTGAGAAATCTTTAGTCAAGTGCAACGTCTGTAAGCTGTCCAAAAGCTCCAGGAGTCTCCGGAGGACCCTCCCGAAGCAGGTTGACCAAAACTCGAGTCACCGAGCGCTGAAACCGTGAAGTGCTGCTAGTCTGAAAAGAGCCTGTAGCTGCCACGACCTTCGAATTGCTGTGCAGGAGTCCTCCAGATGCCCTCCCTCTTGTCCAGGAACAGAGGCTCTGCAACCAGACGGGAGCCAGCTGGACCATTCTTCTTCTAACCAAAGGTACTGTTCCGACTAGGGGTACTTACCTCTGTCTGTAGCTTTGCTCTTCTCAGTTGAGATTAGTGATAGCTTCTTTGCTAGAGTTGATTTGAGATCTAACTTTCACAAGTGTAACAGCTTGTGACCCTATATGTGATTTTTCTACAACAAACTCTCTACCTTTGGCCAAGACTTTTACTTTCTAAGAAGTGCCTCAGCTCCATAGACTGCTCGATTTCACTTTGGCTGTCCTGGCTCCCTGCAGACTTCTATTCCATTTGACTTTGATTCTTACTGTCCCACATAGGTGATGCATTGGTTTTAAACTAATTTTGGTGGCAAAGATATTTATCTAAACTTCATTGGAAGATTTAAAGTGTTCACATACTTTGAGAACCTTTTTCATTCGTCTAACCTTTCCTTTTTACAACCTCAGAATTTACAAAGTGTACAAGTGATATATAAATGCCATTACTGCCCTAGTTAGTGGAGTCACCTCTGGGTGTAGGAAGTGTGCATGAAGCATCTCTAAAGAGTATCTACTAGCTTTGTGTTGATTCTGAGAAAGTATTTTAAAGTGTATTTGATTGCTGCATATATTGCCCTTTTTTAAAGAATGCAAATAATTATTTTAACCACAAACCTCGATTATAAGTGTTACTTGGCTACTTCTATTGGTGGATTTCATTGCTACAGCTCATATTTACCCCTCTTGACATAAATCTGGCTGCTCAGTCACGCTACAAACTTGTGTAGTACAGACCTATGCCAATAGGTGGGTTGACTAATACCAAGAGGATAAGAGGTGTGTAGTCTCCCACAGGGTGACTACATCAATTCTTGCCTAACAAACACTGCTCCGCCATACTACCAAGGTGATGAGCTAGTACAGACTGATCCTAAGAGTTTGGGATCTACAAACCACTGGTATAGCTTACCCAAGTTTTTTGAGATCAGCACATCTGTGATGCTGAAAATGCCTTTTGGAGGGACATTGCATCCTAGTCTGTGTCATACCACTTCTCTGTGTGTTTTTTCTGCCTCTGAAACCCAGCTTGGACATCTGGCAGTGCAGCTGTTCATTTTTCCTTTTGGTGAACACCCATAGGATTCCCTTATGGCACACATGAGTTTTGTGTTTCGGGGCAACAGTGTATTGCCCACAGAGCAGGGTATGGGTTGGTGGCAGCTACATGCTGACTTGGTAGTGGCTCTGAGTGTCCTCCGTTGTTGGGGCACCCAGGCCCTACCATGCCATAGGAATTAATTGATTCCTGAATAAAGGCAAGAAGGCCACTGTAGCATTTTGGTTTATTTTGCCTTTACACCCTGTTTCCCAAAGTCCTGGGGATCCCTGACTCTGTCCCTTCTCCCCGACTGACTGTTGGGTGTAAGAACCATATATGGCTGTGGGGCTGCCTCCTGTCAGACTGACTGGGGCCTTTTCCCATGGGATGTGTCTTGTGGGTACACCCTTGGGGTGGGACCTGTATGAATGGAGTGTGAAGTCAAACCACATTCTGTGTTGTGGGTGTCTGGTTTTGTTTGTATGACGCAATGCCTGAGACAGCCCTGACTGAAACTGGAGTGAAGGCAGTGTAGTGTTGTGAATAGCTGGGCGCTTACCTCAATTCACATTCCGTGTTAGAGTGTCTGGGTGGAGTGAATGGCCTGAATGCCTGTGATCCTGGTTGGCTGCCTGCCTGCCTGTATGAATGCACTTGTGAATGATTGGCTGCCTAAGCCTGGTTTAGCCTGAGGGAATGGGGGACAAATATGTATAACTGGGGATCTCTCACTTAACAATTTGTTCAGAGCAAGAAGAACCTGTTTCCTGGAGTCCAGCTAGAGGAACAAGTCTGCTGCTGCATTTTCTTCATGTAATCCGAAAGCTGCCAAGTTCTTACAAAGATTGAATCAAGAGAGGACCTGGTTAGGAGTCCTCTTCCCAAGCTATGAGGACCATCATGCACCTGCTACTCTTCATCAGAGGTACCCTGGAAGCCAGTCCTTTGTGCCTGCCGTCCGGAGAAAGGGTCTTCGTGAGTCCAGAAGAGAAGTGCTTGGCCTTATTGATCCGAAGAAATCCAGTTGTCGCACAGGGTCCGAAGGAGTGTTCGTAACTTCTGGAAGCCAGGTTGCTTCATATCATCCAGAAGGGGGTGGAGGGGCACCCTGGCTTAGTGCTACTTGACACTGTGAGCTGTGAAAGTTCTGCCTGATCTAAGAATCCTTCAAGGGACAACACTGACATGACATCTGACCACTTTTTACCACTGAAGAAGATCCCAGTTTTTGGTGTGCAGAGCAAGGAAGAACCAAAAGTTGGTAAACCGTGAAATCCTGAAACCCAACACCTACTTCTGCCACTGCACCGGTTGTCACTGAAAGGCATCCAAGGTCCCCAAGTGTCTTATTCTCTTCAGCCAGGCCTTTTCTGAGTCCACAGCAGGTTTTACCTTCCAGGGACATCCACAGCCGGAGGAATGACCCGCCAACAGACACCACAGAGAAGACGGAAACTGCTGCCTTTCCAATACTGTCTGTTTCCTTCTTTTTTCTTGGCCTCAGCATCCCAGCGACTCCTTCTTGCAAAGGGGGTCCACCACTTCACCTGCCAAGGCACCAAAAGTACTGTGATGAGGAATAACACATTCCAGCCTCTGGAATCGTCCAAGGGTCCCAGATTCGTTGTGAATCCTGTTCTCCTGTGGCATCTCAGGTACTTTGTGGTTGTAGAACCTGTGAAAGTAAAGCGGACAACATTTTTGCACTGGGTTGCAATAGACAAGAGCAGCTGCAAAAGCAGCTGTTCTCGGATCATACCGAACATTTGGAAGTGACGTTTGGACCACAGCACTGCGAGTCAGCACGGACTCTTGCGGTGTGATTTTCGTTCCCTGGAAGGGGCGGAGACAACTGGTGGACACGTGACTCATCACCTGACCAGAAGTTCCTTTAAAACGCGCCCGCATTCACCCTTGCGGCGTTAAGCCCAGCAGTGACAAGGCCGCTAACTGTGCTGTTGTGCGGCTGTTTGGCGCTGAGGCGTAAGTGCTGGATTCGGTAAAAATCAAGTCTGTCAGCGAAGATCCTAAGGAACTCAATACGGACTGCTGTCATTCAGTAAGTCTGTCTTTGGACTCATGGATTAGTGTAATAAGTCATTTAAGGATTTCTGGTTTTAGCGCAATTGATTTGTTTGAATTGAATTTATTATTTGGTTGTAGTTTTTTTGTATATATCAGTAATTACAGGTGGCAAGATTATGCAGGCAAGATTTCCTACGTTGACAATGGGGATGCCTCCAGTTATGCATCTTGGATGTCATAAGGGTCCTCTTAATTCCTTGTTATCTAAACCCAAACATCATGAAAATAATAAAATCGTCCCTTTTCGCTGTTCGGCTCCGGTCGGTGCCCGCAGTCGGAACAGCACGAAAGCTGGTCCTAGAAGTCCGCCATTACCGGACATTAGGGTTTTCTGTAAAGACAAACATGCAATCTCTGCTCCTATTGATATGAGAGCTTCTGCCATTTCACAAGTGTGCTCTACTCCTGGTCCTGGCTTAAAGGGTGTGCTTTGCCCGCCTTCTTCAAAAAAAGTGCCCTCCATAGATGGTGTTTCCTTAGTGCACACCACTATTACACCTTGTGAAAATTCCTCATCTCGAGTATCCTTATCCGATAGTATGATACTTCATAACTTACCACTGACAGCTCCCGTTGGAGCAAAGGCTGATACGCCTACTTGTGTGACCAATGATGCTGTAGTGGTTACTCTAGACATGGATCCCTCGAGCCTCTCTCAACAATTGCTACCCGAGAGAGCCATGTTGAACTTGTCACAGTCTCCTGTTATGTTCTCTGATCATAATTCCGAGTGTTCGGAAATTGAAGACTCATATCATGCACCGACTCCACGTCGAATTCCTATGCCTGCAGTAGCAACTGGTAAAGTGGAGGCGATAGTGGATCCGGGAAACTTGGTGGCACTTACACTATCGGCAATGCATGTCTCCCTTCAAACCTTGTCTAGACTCTTTGATTCAGTAATCTCAAAGATGGGTGATCATTCGTGTAAATTGGATCAAATTCTAACATGGCAGGAGAATGTTTCCATGCATTTTCAGCAAAAGGAAAAAAAAAACTCATCCTTTGCTTCAACTGACACTAGTGATTAACCGGTTGTCACTAAAGTATCTTTAGGTTCTCAAACTTCTTTTGAAGCATTTTCAGGACCCGGGGTAAACAATGGTGCCTCGTCTGTGGCAAATTTACCTATATCGTCAGCAGTGCCTTGTATTGCAGGTATTATTGTGGATTCCATGGTTCAGGCAAATTTGAGTCCAGCTGATCCAATGGTCTCCATACCCTCTACCAGTGCTAAAGGTGACCCAGTGCCTTGTATTGCAGGTATTATTGTGGATTCCATGGTTCAGGCAAATTTGAGTCCAGCTGATCCAATGGTCTCCATACCCTCTACCAGTGCTAAAGGTGACCCAAGTGTGCCTTATACCATCTTTACCCCTAAAATACTCATGACTGGTGCAAAATCGATTCAAACTCCCCAATGTAAAAAAATCCAAAAACCTTCCAGCCGTTAAGAAAAATGGTACAGCCCAAACAAAGAGCTTCCTCCGCCGTGTCGCACTACCTAAAAAAAAATGCGCTCATTGCATCATCGGCAGTTGCAAAAAAATACCATCAAATGGCCTTGATACGCACTCCCGTTTCCACTCAACAAGAACTCAATACTATACCTGCGTACGCCCCACTTGATGCATTGGCTGAACTAGCAGAAGACATGGACTGTCAAGCCAAGACTGCCACTTCCATGCCCACATCTATGCCTAGAGCTGATGATGCCTCAAGTGGTCTAGCTGCGAGCTTGCCTTTGGATTTCCATCGACAGGAGATTCGTCGTGCTGTTGATGCATATATGTCTGGCCAGATTGGTATGGCAAAATAAATCGCCACTCAATCTGAGGCTCTCATCTAAGAATCACTTAAGTGCAATCAATCCATCCTTACCTAATACTGGTGTGAGTTTAACTAAAGTAGTTACCCCCGCATTATGCCCACTGGTACCAGGTGCAAAATCGATGGCGCAAACTGATCTACGGATTACGACTAGTGCTGTAGGACGGTCACTCCTGGCTGAAATTGCCCCCGAACTTTTTGAATTGCTACAGGCTGCTTGCCAAAAAGAGTCGAAGTCCAGTGTAGTGCCTGCAATGGCTCTAAGAAACAGAGGCTCAGAGCCTGTGGCCTATAAACCTGCAACCAAGCGTCCTGCTAATTTTAGTTTATTGCTCAGTTGTAGGCCACACCCGAGTCCTCAATACGTCCTAAATCGTAACTCTATTCTGAGCATTTTTTCTGATGTGCCATCTCTAGAAGATATTAGCTCGTACGACTTGGCTTTGGTTGACTTTTGTAACATTTCGAAAACGAATGTTGTGCGAATTTGGATGGACTCGAGTATCGTCCAGAACGCTATTTGGGTGGCCCAAAAACAATTGCATGATCTAGGATTTGAGGTATCATTGGAAGCTACTGACCTAGGTGCTCCAAATCAGCAGCAATTAGTTCCCCATGTCAACCACAAAAATCCTGCTTATGAGCTGCAAGGTGAAAAACTTTGTCAGATTCCCTTAAAACAGCATTAGCTAGGTCAAGCTGCTGAGCTATGTAATTTTTCTATTATCAGTTGGAATACGAGGGGTCACTCTAAGATCGTGAATAATGATCTTAGTTCTCTAGCTAACTATAAGCTAGTTTTACTTCAGGAAACTTGGTTGACTACTGATCCCATTTGGGATGCTCATGATGTGATCTCTCTAGCGGCCAATAAAGGTTTGAGTGGCAGACCATGTGGTGGGCTCCTAACTGCAATACAGGCAGATAATAACGCTAGTATTTATCCGTGGGCCTCACCTAATGCCTTTATTCAAATGACAAGACTTAAATTATCCACAACATTATATGCCATTATTAACCTTTATTTGAATCCAGCGGGGATTACGGTTGAATGCTTCTTGAAGGCCTTAAATGATATTTTGACCGTAATCCTATTGGATGGATCGGTTCAAAAACTTTTTATTGCAGGAGACTTTAATTTGGATTGCATTAATTCAACTAAACAAAGCAATTCCATTCGTATAAAACAATGGGAACAATTTAGTAAACATCATAACCTCACAAGGCTGAACGGAGCTTTCTATTCCGACATCCCTCCATCTTCAACATGGTCCCGGGGCGCTTCAGCATCTATTATTGACTATATGTATACGAATGTGTCCCTGTTCCATGATGTTGTGGATTTCAAAATTGTGCATTCGGAGCTGAGTGACCATAAACAACTTACAGCTGTCTGGCAGTATAGTAGCAGTTGCAATATGCATAGAGACAGAATGTTGCAAAGTCAATTTTGTGTGAACAATGCTGGTAATAGACTGCGATGGACTGAGAAGTCAGTTGAGGCCTTTCATTTTTACTTGATACAGGCAGTCGCTGCTACATCCCTTACTGCTGACTCCCCAAATGTCTGCTACTCTGATATGCTACAAGTGTTTCGGACCCAAGTCCCTAGTTTCTCATCAAAACATTCTATCTGTGCTCAATTTTCGCACGTCTTTGACTTAGAAATTAGAGATTACAAGCGCCTTTTCAGACAACAGAAGAGAAATGCATTGAATCTTCCAGCTAATATCCGTCATAAACAGCTCTCCAACCTTAAAACAAAGTATAGAAATTGGGTGAAGGCAAGGCGTGCGAAACTTTATCACACTGATAGTCGGCTACTTTTGGCTGCTGTCCAAGGTAAGAATATCTCTAAAACCTGGTCTTAATCAAGTGACCTCGGGCTTCCAAACAATAATTCAAGCAAATGAAGTCTCAGACCATGCCTGGATTGCGTATTTTTCTAATCTTTATAAATTACCTGTTAAGGATGTATGTCTAGATAGCTCTCATTCTTTTCCTAGATTTCATCTAGATTTTGATCTGGAAGATATTCTTTTATATATCAAGAAAGCGAGCAATTCAGGCGCATGCGGTCCAGATGGCTTGTCCAACAAGATGTTCAAAGCCTATCCACAAGTGTGGAGTCGTATTTTGTTTACCATCTTTAGTCTGATCTTGAAGTCTCAAAAATTATCGTCGTCCTGGACTCATTCTATTATTGTCCCTATTTATAAGAAAGGAGATAGAAAAGAGCCGTGCAGTTATCGACCTATTGCACTTCTAGATGCGCCAGGAAAAATCTTTTCTCGACTGATTTTAAGAGACTTCAAAAAATGGATTTCGCAGGTTCAACTTAATGACCCATTTCAATCAGGCTTTGTGACTGGCTTAGGTACCATCCCTAACATCATTACGCTACAAATGCTCCTTTCTGATTACGCAGCCCAAAAGCAGACTTTGTATCTAGCCTTTGTTGATTTCCAGGTTGCGTTTGACTCAATTGATCGATCACTTCTACAGCATAAGTTGATTAAGCATAATTGTCCTTCCTCTCTATTATCTTTAATCAATCTACTACACTCCAATACTACCATGCAGGTTCGACTTAATTTGAGTGGTGATTTGACTTCAACATTTCGAACATTTAGGGGGCTAAAACAAGGTTGTATTTTGGCGTCATCCATTTTTAACTTTTTCATTTACGACTTGGGCGTAACTTTGAGTCAAATTGTGAGTGACTCACCTCAATTAGGCCGGCATAATGTTCCTTATTTATTCTATGCCGATGACTTGATTCTTTTCTCAAAAACCCATACAGGTCTGCAGAAACTTTTGCATAGCCTTGAAATATATGTAGACACGAACCATTTGACAATTAATACTAATAAAACCCAAATAATGGTTTGTAAGAGGCATGAAAAGTGTAAAGTTAAATCCTTTTGTTGGCGATTACACAATGTTCCATTAGAACAGGTAGCCAACTATAAGTATTTGGGCACCTATATAGTGGATACCTTACCAAGTATTGACCCTGACATAGAGATCCTGGGCAAATTACGGTCCTTAATTGCGCAAGCAAAGATACTTATGGCCAAATTTGGCAAATTCACGTGTAAACATGTTCTCACCTTCTTTCTTCAGAAGGTGACGCCAATCTTGACCTATGGGTCTGAGGAGGCTCGTAGTCCTAAATCTGTGGAGTGGTGGGATAGAATTGAATCCTTGTTCTGGAAACAAGTACTACATCTGCCCGCTTGTACACCTTTACCATTGATTCGATTTGAATTGGGATCTCTTTCAATGTTTTCATTCGTAATTTGGAAATATTGTGCCTTTTTCCGTAAATGTCTATTGTCCTTAGAGCGATCAGACATTTTGGGAAAGGTGGCCTGTCATCTTTTAGAACAAAATCAGGTCTTTTCTAAACAATGGTGTACTTTTACTATGAACGCAATGTCTGATGCCTCAGTTGATTTGGAGTTACTTTTGAACAATGAAGCTCGTGCCAAAATGAAAGTTCAGCAACACGATTGGATTCTGACCCAAAATAAATGCCTCAATTACAAGGATTTTGATCGAGCGCTATTTGGGCACAAGCAATGTAGAACAATGTCTGACTATTTGGCCAAATTTCCTTGCTCAAAGACTTGTCAGAAGTTTCTCCGATTTCGGTTGAACCTTTGGCCGACATTAGATGTTCAGGCACGAAGAAATCAAATTATGCAATCAGAAAATGTATGTCGCTTTTGTAAGGTTATTGACAAAAGAGAAACGCTGGAGCATTGTTTAGTGTTTTGTACAAACTTAGCCACTATTCGACAAAAATGCTTTGGAAACTTCTTTGAAGACCAAAATGCACATATTAATAAGAACCTATGGCATTGTATCTTTTCAGCAACTGCCCTAAGGACCAAAATAGCAATTGTGCGATTTTTGGATGAAATATTTAGCGTACGCCCAGAGTTAGCGTAATTGTGAGGCACTAAATTCTGAATTTTAACTGTAGTGAATGAACAAACTGTAAATCTTTTATGAATTGTAGTGTTTTGATATTGTGATACTTCTTGATATTTGAAAGGTTGATTTTATTAACCATATAAATAAAAAAAATAATAAAAAAAATAGACAAGATAAGGTACACCCCACTTTTCCCTTAGTTTGCTCAGGTGGGGGGGATTTTCACACAGTATCACTAAAGTCTAAAGAAAGTATACTGCTTATGTTCTGAAACTAACCTGCCTTTAATCTATGCAATTACACCTTGCTTAATAATTCACATCTTCTTTAAAGACTGTCAGCAGCTGGTGCATTTTATTTATGAAACTAAGTATTGTGTGGTACCATACAGAGTATATTGTTGCCATTATTAGAATATTACCAAAGTACAAAGTGTTATTGTGTGTGTGTATATTTATTTGAACCCGATTTCATATAAAGAAGCTGTTATCACCTGAACTAGTGTGTGGACATTATTTTGTTTGTGCTTGGTGACTCACTGTACTTAAGAACCAGTGTGCATCACCTCCTGAGAGCTCAACCCTTGGTTGCTCGTCCAAGCTACCATATAGAGAACCTTGGCTCGGATGTTCTGTGCATCTTCCCCTGCCAGACAGAAGGCAGAAGTACAGATTACCCCATCCAGTCTTTACAACACCCCACCTTAAGTGGAGTACTGTGGGGAGACCATGTATCCCATTTTGCGCCCCTCTAGTAACTTTGCGTTACTGTGACCGGTCCATCCGTTCAGGCTAGTGGCAGTGTACATTTTGCACTACTTTTTGTGAACCTTTATCTCACGCTGTCTTGCAGCTGCGGCATGGGACACCCGTTTACCCAAAATAGTGGTCTTACTTGCACTATGACTTGCCCGTTCTGGGTCCTACTTTTACCTATCTAGGTGGAGGATTCTCTTGTCCCTTTCTTTGCCGGGCTTCCCAAGTGCAGCCTTCAAACTCTCTGAATGCCTATCAGAACAGGAAGTGGGGAGGTGACCGAAACGCCCCTGTCCTTTGTCCTGTTGTATTCCTGACTGAAACCAGTTTAGACTCTAAAGTTGGCTGTCCCCATTGGCCAGCCACCACATGCCCCCCCGCCCGCCCCCCCAGGTTAAATCGTGAATGGGGCGCGATTGGTGCACTTGGACAGTGTTCCTGGATCCTCTCCCATTAATAATGGCTGTTAAGCATAGTTTGCATGCAGTACCCTCTGGGACCAGTACACACAACTATGACTACAGGTGTAACCAAAACCGGCCTTTGATATAAGTCTGTACCAGACAGTTTTTGGTAGCGAGCTGAGCAGCCAGGCTTATCTCGAGAAGGAATGGGAGCTTGTAAGGGTGTTACACAAAGGTCTACTATGACAAGTATTCAGATACACTTATACTCAAGGTTTCTTGGTAAAAACACTTATTAATTTATTGCACAATCATTTATAAAGCATTCACTAAATGAGGCAACCAATATCATACACACACTATACTACAGTACTGATTACTTAGCAGCTCAGCTCTCTTGAAGTAGGAGCAAAGTAGCATTGAAGTAGGAGCAAAAAGGCATAAGTTAATAAAACAAATATTACAGTTACTCTAAAACGGTGCTAAAAGTTTCAGTTCAAGTTTCAGTTGAAGGAGTTGATTCAATGCAATGGGTAGGCTTAAGTCAATGGGCAAGTGTCTTGTATAAGTAAAAAACAGTTCTGGTATTTAAAACGGAAAAGTCTTTGCCACGGTTCTTAGAAGTAGTTCACAACAGAAAAGTTCATATGTCGGGTCACAAGCTGACTAGGCCTGCAAGTTGCCAAAGTTGTACTTACTTTCGCAGTGAGAGGTAAGTTCTCGGTAGGGTTTTCACAGTACGACTTCTGTTCCTGGCAGATCTCGCTGTTCCTGAGCCTCAGTCGTGGGGACAAGAGGGAGGACGTAGTGGGACTCCTGCACTGCACGGGACTGGTCACAAAGCTGCCAAATCTTCGATTCCGGTAGCTGTTCTTCAAGAACACAAGCTGGTGTCCTTCCCCCTGGTTAATCCTAACCAGCTCCGAGAATGATATCCAGGTGGCTTACGAGTTGATTGGTCCTACCAACTCAAAGGAAGAAGTCGTCCTTGAAGGAGCTTCTCTGTCCAAATGAACCTGGCGATTCGGACCTGCAGCAGGACTTCACCGGGCAAACCAACTGTCCAGGAATTGCAGCAGCCGTCCTCTTCCAGCTAGTCTTCGGTTCTTTCATCCCAGTGGTCGACTCTGCCTCCCAAACCAAGAGACTCTCCTTTTTAACAGTTTTCCCCCATTCATCCCAGCCTAGCTGCCACTCACCCAGCAGGGTGGCTGTCCTTGCCGGACAGTCAGCCAGCCAGCCAATCACGCCAGAGTGCATTTGGGTCTCCTAGGAGACTTAAGCACAGGGAGTTTCGGGCACCTCCAGAGGCGGTCTTCAGTCCTGAAACCCGCCAAAGGCATAGGAAGGAAGGGACCAACCCTGGTTTGGCGCACAGAGACAAATTCTAGAAAGACCTTTCCAAAAAGAAGACCGGGACCTGTTTAAACAAAGGGGGCTCAGGCACCATCTTGAAAAACATGGCTCCTGCGATTTTTAGCTACCGGTGTTCGCGGTCGGGAAAAATCATGGTAGTTTGTTGTAAAACCACTGCCACCAGCCATTTCGATAGGAAAGGGTAGCATTTGACTGCTACATGAGTTTCTAGACACAGGGGATACTAGTTACCCCATCCAGCACTCTATAGGAAGAGTGGTGTGCCGGGTCTAGGAATTTAAAAAGACTAGGAAAGTAATTTGTCTTTACTTTCTCTGGGAAACGGTAGTTTATCCCAGAGAAGGTATTTAAACCTTGGGACAGCCAAAAAGGCTTCCCTGTGTCACTGCACTGAGGGCACACAAGAAAAAATGATGCCTATGGAGTTATCTAAAACTCCATAATCAAAGAACACAGAGTAAAACGCACATCAAAATACATGAGTGGGAAAAATGGGCTCACTCTTTGAAAAAGAATCAAGTCCTCAAAATCCAGCGAAGTTGCTGGGGGTCTCTAAGGTGAAGAGAACTGGCCCATTTATGAGAATTCTCCCTAACACTGGAACTAAGTGGGAAGTTCTCTTGGCTGGCTTCTTATCACGCTGCATCATTATAGTCTACCACATAGGCACTCTCTTGGTACAGGGTCCTCAACCCAACCTTCTCATCTTTGATCGGTGCCTGCCATCCCTCATTAACTTCCTTCCTTCACCTGCCTCTCCCCCTACCCCTCTGACCGGTGTACCACACCTCTGAACTCCTCAGAAAACCTTCAAAGGCAGAGACCTCCTTCACTTGGTTACTCTTAAAGCTCGCTCAGCCAACAAACACTCCGCCGACATCTGCCTCCTTCTTGAAGACACAGACCTCGACATTCTCGCTCTTACCGAGACGTGGTTCAATGACCAATCAGTCAAAGCGTTTGACTCCCTTCTCCCTGATGGCTTGAATATAATTTTCAAGCCACAACCTCACCGTGCTGGCAGCGGGGTTGACTTAATCTTCCCTGGGTGGGTTCCTTCTTCCATCATACACACCCAGCTATATCTCTCCTTTTCAGAGCCTGGTCTGCAAGTTGGTCATCTCTCCCTCCTCCTCTCTGGCCGTTGCTACTATCTACAGGCCTTCTGGCACCAGTACCCCATTACTCTCTGAATGGGCTGATTTCTGTTCCTGCCTACTCTCAACCACCTCCAATCTCCTCATGGGCGATTTCAACATACAATTGGACTCCCATGTCACAGCATCCTCTCTTCCTTGTCATCTGCACTGCTCCATTCTCTACATTCTCCCTTCTTGTCCAACCCACTCAGTGGGACACACTCTTGACGCCATCATCCATTCTGACCTCTCTTCCCCAAACACCCTCCTCTGGTCACTCCACTCTCTTGGTCAGACCATTCTCTCCTCTCACATGGGTCCCCCTGTCCACACCACAAATCCCTGCCAATCTTGTTCACGGACATCCATACAATGAAACGAGTGTTGCCTTCACATCCACCCTCTACCTCCTGTAGGGAACTCATGGTGGCCACAGTAAAGACAGACACAAGTGACCATAGTTCAAGGGTGTTTATTGAACAATGAATGCTTGGTGGAAAACGCCCATCCTAAATCTAAGATGGGAGCAAGCGTCGACCATCAAATGTAAAAATAAGGCAGTCCTAGTAGCGTTGTATCAAATAAAAGTGCCTACACCAAAGAATTAAACTATTGCCAAATCCTTACAACTAATTCATGTGGGATAGGGTTTCAATAAAGAAAGAAGTGTTCACAAATAATAAGTCGGATTGTAATTGCCAGGTGGTGTCCCTTCCCCATGTTTTGAGCACGGGGCAAAGTGTATCTCCTGAGTTCAGCACACACTTGAGCTTTCCCAGTCCAAGCCGACAGTTCTGTATCAGCTGTCGGGTTCTTCGATGGCCAAGTCTCTTCAATAAAGTCTCTTGCCTTCGAGGCCTGATGTAGCCAACAAACACAACATTCTGATTCACGTATACCTTGGGTGATGGCTTCACCCCTAGGGTCCCCCTCGTCGGGGCATAGATCTTTCTCAAAATCATATTCAACAAATCGATTAAACACTTCCTTTTCAATACACTTTAGGTGACTACTTTCTACCCCAGATCTCCCTCATTCGGGCTTGGACCCCTTTCAGATATTGGCCTCTCTCCTTTGGGTTCACTGTGGCTTTTCTTACTTTCTCAATTCTTAATGTCTTTTTAAACAGTTCTTCAGGCTTCGCCTCTTTTGTCGGCTTCCCTCTGCTGGGTTCACTTTTGCCAACTTTTACAACAATTCACTGGACACCCCTCAATCCACACACTAATCTGGTTGTCGGCTTCCCTCCGCCGGGTTCACTCTAGCGGGATTAATTTCACATTCTTTTCCAATCCTTTTGTTGGTCAAAGACTCAACGGTACAGAGGATTTTACAAGACCCCTGTATGACCACTTTGACCTCTTTTCCTCTTCCCAAGGCCTTCAGGTTACAGTAGTCTCTTATTGGGTAATCGCCCAGTCTCCTGCGTGAAAACCCACGTGGTGCCAGACGCCTCTTTCTGGTTTTCCCCCTCTTTTCTCAATAGTTCCTTTAAATCTTGCAAAGTTCAAATTTAGCTGCTTGTTACTTTTTTCGTTCAAAACAGTTCGGTTTCTTATTGAGCCTCCCCTCGACTCACCGGCTGTGATGAACCGCTTGTCTTTCTTATCCACGATTCAAGGTTCATACCACGGACACAGCGTCTCTCCCTGGCTTGTTTATCAGCAGAGTAGGGTCCCGTGTACCTTTGACACCATCTGCAACACAAGCTGCTCTTTGTTAGAGGTCTTATGTTTCCGTCTGCACGGGTTTCACAGGCTTTGATCGGAAAGGGCAAAGTCGCATATCTACTTGTCACCCTCTCGGTAGTCGCCGCCTTCTGCCTCCTTGAACTGCTGTGCCGAGTTAGCTCTCACGTTGTGCTGTCTGCCTTGCTAGTCCTGTGCTCGTGCTCCACCTTTTATTCCTGTGGAGAAGGGAAAGGCTGTCGGGGTTGTGTAATTCTGCTCAATTGCCTGACTTTGCCTGACCCTTGTATTGGGACATGTCAGGTAAACGGCTCTGGTGTTAATCCGTTGTCTTTCGTGTTGTCCGAAAGTGTTTGTGTCAGAAAAGGGGGGCAGTGGTTTGGAATATCTTACGTGATAGAATGGAGAAAAGGTATTGAAAGGTGGATAACGCGTCTCACCCGTCAGTGTCCCACTCCCCGGGTTTCCCTTCTAACACTAGGATTTAGCAGATCCCACAGTGTCAAGGTGTTTAGCCTTGGACTTATCTTTTCTGGATTTCCACCAGCTTTGAGGGGTACCAGTCCTCAAAGGCCTAGATAGGTTTCCAACTTGTCTATCGACCTCTTCTTCAGATGCACTGTGGGTCAAAGTATTTTGAATTGGAACTGAAATGGTGGAGCGCATGGTTTAGGCTCCCATTTCCCTAATGTTCTAGCTTTAGATTTGCCTTTGTTAGAGGTCGCCCTACTAACATAAGGACTTACAGTATGGTCCTCTGTAGAGGATTCCACAGATTTAGAGTTGTTTCTTGAAACTGAGACCCTAGCCTTGTCAGAACACCTATCCATCTATCATGGAGGAGTAGTTGGAGTCACAGGCGTTTCTATTAGAAGGCCTAGTAAGAAAGTTATTCTTAGATTTCTTATTACTCATTTGGTAGTTGTTTTTCAGGCCTGGAAGTTTCCTTCTGGGCACTCTGAACTATAGAAGAAAACCTAATTCCTACCTTGGGGTCAAGGAAACTCCTTGCCCTCTTAGGTTTGTTAAAAACACCTAAGCTTTTTACATCATCTGGTTCACCTCCACTGTAAAGTGGGTTTTCAGGTGTATCTAGGTTTAGAGTTTTTGGAAGCACTTCCACTGTAACTGGGTTTTCAAGTGGTTCAGCCACTATAGAGTTAACTGAGAGGCCTTTATTCTAAAGGACATACACCACACAGGGTGTGTGACATGAACACCAACGTTCTTATCAGCCCTAGGAATTGCCTCCACAGCAGTGGGTCGGGAGTCCAGGTTTTGAGATTCAAGAAACCCCCTCCACTGTCTGTGAGGTTTCAGAGGGACTTTCTACCTCAGGCTCTGCTGAAGGCAGTCACATCAATGACTTAACAATGTTTTTATATGGTGTTATAGAATGGATAGGAACACCTAAGCTCCTATCCCCAGTGAGAACCACTTCCACTCTAGGTGGATTTTAAAGAGGTTCGTTCACCTTAGCAGCAGTTAAAGGTGAGGTCACAGAAGTGACCTCTAGCTTTGTGGGCCTAGGGGCTTTGTCCCCATTTATAGGTATGGGTGCTACAACCAAGTGCCCGTCAGAGTGTCGGTTAATGCTCTTTATCCCTAATGAGGGATCTTCTAAGTGGACCTCTCTTCAGGTTTAGGAGCCTCAGCCTTTTTACAAAGGGACTCAGCTGAGCCTAAAGCCACAGCTTTTCTGCTACACTCAGTGTTGACAATTCTTAAGGGAAACGAACAGAGTACTTTTAGATTTACCTTTCTTCTCATGGTCCCTTAGGGGGTTTAGATATTGCGAAGCTGTCGTCTTATATCTATTTGAGAGCTTCTTTTACCCTATCCCAGTTACTTCTTTTTGCTACATTTAAATCCAAGATTACTTGGTAGTGTCTCTTGGGAAGCCTAAAAAGAACCCAGAGTACTCTGTCACTCTCACACAGACCAAACTTTTTACAAGTGAGGTCAAACGTTTTCAGCCATACAACAATGTCACATTCCATAATCCTACTGACTCGCCAGACCGGTGATCCTGGAAACTTCAGGCACAGAAGAGTCTGAAAAAGAAGTGTCCAGAAACCTGTCTTTGATTATATGTTCTCTCACTTTCCCAGATCCACAGTTTGTGTTCCAACAGGGTTCACCTTTTATAATGTTCCAGAGACATTTCAGAAGTCATGGTATGAGGTATGAGAAGGAGAGAGGGTGAACTAACATCCTCCTTATCAGAACCCTCATATTCTTCCTGAGAGGAGTTTGGACAGCTGTCTGAACCCTCTTCATCCTCGCTCAGCAATATTGTAAGAAGGGGACATGGGTTCACTGGAGCCATTCCTATGGTCCCACAAACTTTGTATTAAATCTAACTTACTTCCTTTACAATCGAGGCCCTTCTCTTTATACATTGTGAACAATCTTTTCATTGCATCATAGTCCTCAGGCCTAAAACAGGACATGGTGTTGGTTCTTGTGTTAAATACAATAAGTACACTTTACTTTGGCTGAAACACACCTATTGGATGGTTCTCTTTGGATGCAAAGTATCTCAATAATCAATGTAATGCACTCTACATTTGTCCCAGCGAATGCCAACAGTGTTAAGACAGTTTTTCTGAAGTTCTAAGGACTTAGTAAAACCATTCAACTGAGGCAGTACAAGACTTTACACTTAGTATAAAACTGTACCACCTGAGTTCAGGGTAGCGTAGACGGAGCAGCCAGGCTCATCATAGGAGGGAGAGAGGGCTGTAGAATCAGTACAAATGAAATTGTAATACAAATGGTCAAAAACACTGAAACACTATGTATTGTAAACATAAATGGTTTATTTAAATAAAAGTAGGCCCAGCTAAATCTTTGGGAAAGTAAGATCTATCACATTATATATAACCACAATTATAAAAACACAGCACTATACTTGAAGGTGCACAGTCCAAAGCATATAACCTTATTTGGAACACCTAACAGGAGTTCTAGGGAAGTCAAAACCAATAGTTACTTTTAGATTACTTTTAGTAATACCAGGGTAGTAGACCCTATCGGTTGTACCGTGATGCTCAGCAAGAAATTGCATAGTAATATCAACTGGACAATGTACTTTTCTGATCTATTGAAACACAGATTCTAGGAACAGTATAAACCTATAACTCTAACTCTGATTCAGGATAACAGTTATTCTAGGGGAGTTGGACCTTAGGGTGTAATATTCAATTAATTACAGTTGTATTTTAGTTCAACTAAGGGAAGCAATAACTCTAACTTATTTTAGGATATCAGTTATACCCGAGGTAAGTACAACCTATACACTTTTACAGGAGCTATAAGCAACTTAAAGGCAGGTGTAAACCTAAGACCGTTTTCGTGTCTGTCTAAAACAGATCAGGGAAAGCAAAACCCAGTGGTACACTTTATGAATGACTCAGTTATTCTAGTAGGCAAAACCAAATGCAGGCTTATTCTGGATGGATAGGCTAACAGCAAGTCAGGGGAAGCAAGACCCAGTTGGGGTTACTCGTACACTTATCCTATCAGGAATAGTGAAGTGAAACCAACAGCATTACCTTTGGTGACGAAGCACAACCAATTCACAGGTGAGTAAAATCACCTTATATATACTTTTCAGAATAGCAGAACATTTCTAAGGTAAGTAGTAATTTTTGTAACTGTTCACTCTCAGATAGTTACCAACCAACTCTTTTACAAGTATGTAACTTTTACACGTATTCTCTTTTCTAGGCAAAAGGTCCAATCGTTTAAAAGCATTTTCCTTATTCTTCAAGCATAAGTGTTCTCGGTGGCAGAAAGAAGGTCACTAGGGTCTAGTGTCCAACAGGCAGTGTCCGGATAAGTTCTTAATTAGCAAAAGTCTGAGTTCCTTAGGAAGACTGTTCAAACAGGTAAGTACTTTACTTTAGACTTAGTTGAGGGTCCAGGGGCTTCACAGAAGACACCCTAGGAGGATTCCAGCCGTGGGATTGGGTGAACTGGGCAAGAAACCTCCCAATCGGAGAAACCACCCCAAAACTACACAGGAATCACAAGATACTTGGCTCAAGTAAATAACCAAGCCACCACAATACCTCGGCACAGAAGATTTTCCAGCCGGGGGACTTCAGGATCTGCAGCCAAAAACCTGTTTGTTGAATTCCTTCATCAAGAAAACAGGACACTGGAAGGACTTGTGCAGCGAAGATCACTGGGAAAGTGCTAGGCAAGGTTTTCCTAGCGGCTGGATGCGGCGCTGTGGATTTGGCGGCTTTTTTAGGAGCACAGAAGACGGAATATCGCTGATCGGATTCTCGTCGTTTGCAAGGTCGAGCATTCTGGTGTGACTTCTCAGACTGGATTCGTGCCTCTGGAGATCCAGGAGGATGCCCACGACGTTTCAGCGAGATTCAGAATTCGGAAGACTGTGCACTGCACAATGACCCGAGGTCCCAGGGTATTGCAGCCCTGCACGGTCGCAGCATGGTGTGGGATGGCTCAAAATGCAGGTTTTCTTGAGTCTAGTGGGTCTCACCAGACTCTGGGTTAGGGTCGTCAATTGGAAGAAAGGGCTACTGCTGGCTCCGGTTGCACAGCAGGCTCTCCGGTCGCCGGAAATCGTCTCAGCCGCAAATTCTTCATCTTCCTCTTCAGTTTTGGTTCCAGTGGTCGACTACCTCTTCATCTTTCATGTTCAGACTTTTATGTAGGAATATAGCCAATCAAACAGCCTTGCAACATTCAAATTTGGTAGTGGGGGGATTGACAATCCTTTCAGGACAGCCAGCCTCCCAGTTTGAACTGGAATCTCGCACTCTGGCTGGCCGACAAAGGGCTGCAGAGTTTTGGACTGCTCCCTCGCTTCCTGCCGTCAGACACTCTGGAGCCCGGGTGGGATATCCACAGGACTCCTGCCGAAGATATAAATCACACCAGGAATTTCCCACCCCTGATGTCAGGGAAAGGAACATGAAAGGACAAGGAACACTAAAATGGCGAAAAAAACAAAACTGGCCATTTTCCTAATGTGGATGCCTTTACCGGGGCTGTGCAAACAGCCCGCAGTAAAGGTGCACCAAATTAATAAAAAGGTTCACTGCCACAAGCCATTAAAGGTAAGTTTGTCCTTGTAACATAAATGTTACATTTAAAAGGAGAAAGGGATACTCTATCTCCCCCACACTCCACATAAGGTGTGGTGGGTGCTGGTCTCTCCCTAATAAAATGTAAAAGGGGTCCAAAGATCCTTTCTACCCTTGGGAACGTTAGTTCTCACGATGTTAGCCAGAGAAAGTTAAAAGGGGAGCCCCTAGGACTACCCAGCAACAATAGGCACTTGTTGCCGAATAATTGTCAGAGGATAACTTTTAAAAGACGCTATGGAGAGTCTTTAATGATGACACCCATAAAAAGAGTACAAGATTCTGTCAGTGTGAAAAAAGGTTCCCGCTCACAAAGGTATAAGGAAATAAATCCACCAGTAAAAGCCAAATGTTCTGGGATTGACACAGGTCTGGAAGATTTATCATTACTATGAAAATCTTACCTAACAATGATAATAGTACTTACCTTTCTAAAGAATTGTTTTTGCCTGTATATATTTACAATACATAAGTGTATCAGTGTTTCTTTGGACCATATGTGTGCTACAGGTTCATTGTACTGATCTACAGACCTCTTTCCCTCCTAAAATAAGCCTGACTGCTCTGTCCACGCTACCAGCAGTACAGGATTATGCTAAGAGTAGGAGTTTAATGTATTGCCCCTGGGTGGACTTTAGAAAAACTGTTCTAACATTGCTGTATCACTTTGTCTGTGAGCCTCAATGACTGCACTGTCTTGCCCATCTATTCACAGTTCACACGTGCTAATAGTTGGTCTCTTTTTTTTCTTTTTCAATATATAAAGGTTTCAAGTGATGTGCATATGAAGCCCGGGATGCTGCAACCATTCCATGGATTCGCCAGTCAGTGTCTGGTACCCTGCTGAGGAAGTTTGACAACTCCTTCAACCAACATACCATGGATGGTTTGAAGCAGATCCTATTTTTGGAATGCCAGCAAGGAGCCCACAGGATAGTCCTGTTTTGATGTACCTGTTGAACTAGACCCAGAACTCATGGTTGACAACCTGCTATGTTTTCAGAGACCCTGGTGGCAACTGTGCTGGTCTCTCTAGGGAATTTTCTATTTTCTTGTCTGCCAGACTGCTGTAAATCTGAATGCCATACAGAGACATCACAAGAGACACCTAATCCCTGTGCATGTCCCAAAAGTTTGCTTCAGATTGCTGTGCAATAGTCTTTGTACTCTCCTTTGCCGGATGAAGGGAGCATTTTTTCTTCTTTAAACGACGGCGGCCGTGAACCAAAACATGTTTCATTTATCCTTTCCCTGCGAATTAAGTGTGGATGAAGATGCAGAAAATTCCGTCCATGCACTGAACCAGCATTTATCGACCGATTGCCCAGTTGTGTGTACTATTTCAATATTGACTCCCTTTGTGCTTGTCTGAAGGGATTTTGCCCTTCTTGAGCCAGCAAGACTCCCTTATGCACTGTTCTACTTCATTGGTGTTTTTCTTTCCTGTGACTATTTCAGCTTGCTGCACCGCCCTCAAACAGGCTCCCAGTGAATGAAGAGCATATTTATGGAAGCTTCTACAAAGGATTTGGTGATCTCCCCGTGCATGGTCTAAAATGTTAACTAAGTTGGGACATTTAGATCTGAAAATGCTTCATGTGGAGATTTCCCATAAGCCCCCGGCAGTGTTGTATTTGTTTTAATCCTTTTTCAAGCACTGAACACTTTCTGCAAAACACAAGTGATTTTTACTTTTAGTGCAGTGGAATTTTCCAATGCAACCTTTTAAATTTACCCTTGTATTTTAAAGTTTTAGATTCTGTTCTGTGGGTACCGTTTTTATTTTGTGATAAGATCATTAAGCCATTTCAGGGATTACTATTTGAGTTGGTCATTGAGTGTGTGTGTATGTGTGTGCGCGCACTTGTTTCAGCCTGGTACATTTACTTGCGGGTGGAGATGATGGCTGAGGACGGAATACCAGTCCTTGTGTGTAAAGTTAAGGGTGTGTTCTGAGCTCATTAGCTGCGTATGCATGGTGAATGCCTGGACTTCCATGCATGGGTTTCTAAGCAGGCCACATGAGTGTTAACAGTTTGGTGCATTTGCCCATGAAAGGTTTGTTATTGCACTCCTCAACCTGGAAAGGCCCAGATCTGCAGTCCTGAGCAAATCAATCCTTAACTTGTTTATTTCCTGTATTTGGTTCTATATAATTATTCAAATGTATTGTGTGATCAGGCATAGTTGAGGCGTTCTTGCACAACTCTTTAAAGTCCCCTTTTAAGAGTGTTTGCTTAGCAGTTCCTAGCGAGGACTGCAATGCAGAAGAAAGCTTGGACCAAGTACACTCCCATTTGCATTAGCTGGGATTGCAAAGGTGTAAGTCGGAATGTTCAGTCTTGCATCTTGCTCCCAAAGATATGGAAACTACGTAATCGTGAATAAAGCTTCTATTCTTCACCTTCATTCTGTGATTATTGATGGGTATTCTTTTATTGGATCTAATGAACCGCGTGTTGGGCAAGATTGTAAGCTGCAACCCTGTGGGAGACTACCAGTCTTGTCCTCTTGGTATTAGGTAACCCACCTATTGGTATAGGTTTGTACTGCACAAGTTGGTAGTGTGACTGAGCAGCCAGACTTATTTCCAGAGGGGTAAATTAGAGCTGTAGCATCGAAATCCACAAATACAAGTATCCAAATAACACACTCAAGGTTGTCTAGTAAAGTATTAGTCAGTTTTAAATAAACATTCTTTAAAAAGGGCAATGTGCATCAATCAAAATACACTTCATAACACTTTCTCAGAATCAAGATAAGCAAGTAGGTACTCTTTAGAGATGCATCGTACACACGGCCTACACTCAGGGCTGACCTAAATTACCAGGACGGTATTGGCATTTATATATCACTTTTGCACTTGGTAAAATTCTGAGGTTGTGAAAAGCAAAGGTTAAGGGAAGGAAAAAAGGTTAACAGGTTCTCAGAACACGTGAGCACTTTTCAATGTCCCAATGAAGTCTAGATAAAAACCTTTCTCAGCATTACTAGTTAAAAACCAATGTGCCACCTATGAGGGACAGTTGGAAACAATGTCAGTGGGTTAGAAGAGTCTGCAGGGAGCCAGGACAGCCAAATTAAATTTGCACAATGTCTATGGAACTGAGGCACTTCTTAGATAGCACAAAGTTAGAGCGTTTGTCGAAAATCACTGTTGGGCCACAAGCTGTTAGGCTTGTGCAAGTCAGAGCTTAGATCAACACTTCAAAAAAGCAGCTACTGCAAGTCTCAAGTGAGATAATGGAAGCTCCAGACAAGAGAGAAGTAGTACCCCTTAGGTTAGAAGAAGAGGATCCAGCTGGCTTCTGTTCTGTTTGCAGGGTTGCAGATCCTAGGTTCCTGGGCCTCAGTCGCGGGGACAAGAGAGGGGACGTCTGGAGGACTCGCACTGTAGTTAGGTCGGCAGCAGCTATGTCCTTTTTTCAGTTCAGCAGCACTTTGTGGTTTCAGCTACCGGCAAATAGCACCACCGTGGATCTTGGACACTTGATGGGCTTCCTTCACTCCTTGAGTCCAGCACTCTGGTGAGGTGACTCGAACCTGGGTCGCCTTGCTTCGGAGGGTCCTCCGGATCTTCCTGGAACTTCGGTCTAGCTTAAAGACGTTGCACTCGACTATACATTTCTCGACTGCTGGCACTCGGTTCCAGCAGTACCAAAGAAGTACAGCCAGTTGGGGAAGGTCTTCCAGAAAAGTTCATCCTGGAGTTAGTTGGTCCCACCAATCCAAGGGAAGAAGTAGTCTGTTCCAGGGCTTCTCTAGTCGATTCGGAATTGGAACTTCAGCACAGTAGCAGGGCTTCATCAGGCAGTTCAGTGGTCCAGGAGGATGCAGCAAGCTTCTCTTCACGATTCATTAATTTGATATTTCGTCCAGTTGTCGACTCTGCCTTCAGTTCAAGAAGCCTTGCCTTTTTATGCAAGTTTCTCCCATTCATGCACAGCCTAGCTGTCACACACACACCTCCCTTGCTTCCTGTCCTCCCAGACACACTGGAGCCAGAGGCGGGTTTGAGTACTGAAGTCCGCAAAGGCAAAAGGAACAAAAGGATTAAACCTGGTTTGGTGCGCAGAGTAAAACCCAAGAAAAACATCACAAACAAATGTCGAAAAAAGTAGCCAGGGACATGGGTGCATACTGCAGCTGAGGATTCAGCCTGCGGTAGAAAAGCACAATGGTAGGAAAATTAAACCACTGCCACCAGCCATTTAAAGTAGTCAGGGGAACATAAAAAGTGTTACATGAGTAAGTAGAAAAAGGGGCTACTAAGGAACATCCCAGCAATCCACATACGATGGGGTGTGCTGAACCTAAATCGGAAAAATGTAAGTAAAGTCAATTTCACTTAACTATTTCTTGGGAACTGTAGTTCACCCAAGAAAAGGTATTTAAACCTTATCCAAAGGACTTCTTTGTGACACTGCACTGAATGTGTTGTGTGTCACAATACAAAAGTAGATGCATATGGAAGTCCAAATCAGATCAGAAATACATGCGTGAGAAAAAGGTCTCACTCAAGGGTTGAGATTAAAAAGTCCTCAAGTCCAGCAAAAGAGCTGGGGGTCTCCAAGGTTTAAGGGAATTAGCACAGAAATGAATTCTCCCTAACACCATGTTCCTCCATCCCCAAATTATTATACATGGGAGGGAGGTCTGGTAAATCTATATCCAGTGAAAAATTTGAATCAGTATGAAGTGTCAACCGTGCCTTGTGGAAAATTAGCAGTAGGAAATGCTAGCCCAAAAAGAACTATGATGGTTTTGTTTCGTCCTTGCATCTTGGTAGCAAGGTGCACTGTCTGACTGGAGGCGGTGGGCATTTCTCCTGAGATAGAGGAAAAGAATGTTGCTCGTCTTGCTTCATGGGTTTAAAACCTATATTTTGTTTTTGGAAAATACTTCTGGTAGTTGTCCTCTTCCTTCTTTTTAACCGGCTATAGTTAGCCACCTTATTTCAAGCAAGACCAAGTTGGCGATAGTAAAAAATAAAAAACACACATTTCCCCTGATTTACTCTGTAAATGTATGCAAATAATGTTGTTAAATAGGAAAAGGAGTTGCATGTTTACGCAGGCTGATTTCTCTCGAACTAGCCCTCATACCTCTGCTATATGGAAAAGGTGACTTAGTTGCAACATGCTCCATCCTACAATAGTCCTACAATATTAATTATAGTCATGAATGCACAAATATCTTGCCTCATGAGCAGGACCACGGAACACATTTTTTTTAAAGAATGGGATCATGTCAATCATAAACCGATAACTAATCCAAATGATCCTGTCCCTCCTGGTTGGCACCATTCATACTTGATCCAATACGCACTTATTGGGTTTAGTGATAACACAATAACAAATGGGATGAAGATGCTCGCTGGTGTAGCTCTACTCTAGTGCTGTTGGCTTCCCTTGCCTGCTCCACTTTGCCTTCATTGGACATGTGTTTACTTTGTTGTGATGCGCACCCTTTTTCTGATAGGAGCAAGGAAATTCCTTGTTTATTCCTCTTACCAACCTTTCTCTTTCATGAGTAAGGTAGGTTTCAGGAAGACCATGCCAAGCTATGGATCCCTAATCGAGGTATCAGCCTTCCCTCAGTCTTTTGAAGACTGACGGACCTGAGCACCATTAGTCCGATCAAGTTTTGTGACCGGTTTGCAATAGGTTGATTTTTGTACCATTGTTCAATTACTAATTTATTTCTAGCAGAAGATTTCTACAAATTTGCTGGATGAAAAGTTTTCTAGATCACCAGTAAGAAAACCTATATACTACATTGCAATCAAAATGTAAGGTTCACAACCCTTAGTAGGTTCAGTAAGATCAAGAAAACTGAGATTTGATACAGGCACTGATGAGGCTGTTCCACCAGAGTTAAGTTGCCTTCTTAAAGGCCAAAAACAAACATTGGTACCGAGGTTACAAAAGACATTCCGTTTGGAGTTTCCACCAAGAATTTCTTGTTTTCCTTTAATTTTTATTGTTGGCTTAAACATATACATACGACTAAGCCAAA
Organism: Ambystoma mexicanum; assembly: GCF_040938575.1. NCBI lineage: Eukaryota > Metazoa > Chordata > Amphibia > Caudata > Ambystomatidae > Ambystoma > Ambystoma mexicanum. The sequence goes on along the minus strand of NC_090933.1, from coordinate 1,301,020,576 downwards.
GAAAATGGCACCATAATAGGAATTGAAATAAGATCCCCAATAAGACACACAGGTCATCGATGTATATGGGTATAACATCAAGCAGTAAATCGAGGGACATCGGAATCATCCTGGAGAGGGGGAAAGTGTCCTAACAATAAGGTCAGCAGTAGCCATCAAGGTGAATATTCTAGATACATTATGGTGGGTACATTTGGGGCAGTCTTGGTAGATATTGTGTACATTGTCGTTAATCACATCTGTAAACTAGGAGTCAAGTGTGGGAGCAGCTGAACACTACCAGTTTTTGGAACAAGCCTGATTGGCGATCGGTCAGGCAAGGACAATAACCTGCTGTAAAGGTTTCATAAAAGAGTGGGAGTGGCCCAATGAGTATAGAAGAGGCTCCTGAAATGTTATTTCTGCCATAAGTGACTTTTCTTACCACCTGGGTCCAGATGTTTTCAATTCAGGAACAGGGCTAAGCCAGATTCAGCAACACAGCATCAATCTTACCTCTTGGGCAATTGCTGTATGATGTGGGATCGAACATTCTAATTTTCCATGATGTATATGTCTGATGTAAATAGACCAAAGCTGGTGCTGTCTATTTAGAGATTCATCTTGTCACACACTGCTCTCCACATGTCATAAATTGTTGTTCCCAAGGATGTCTCCCATAACCACTTTGATGCATGTGAAGAACATTCTCACCACTGCATTGGTAACTTGTATAAGGAGGACACAGCTTTGCAGTCACTAACAGCCTGAGAAATGGAGACCAGTAATGAGCTCACCAGGGGCAGTTTTGGGGAACATAGGAGTCTTTGCCGCAAGTTCATCCAATAAGCTGATAGTACAGCAATGGCTTATTACCTATGGTCTCGCCTCGCATCCAAAAAATGTGCTGTGGTAAGTAACTTGTCTGATGCAAACCAGTCCTCCACAGTAATTCTCTTCAGCTTCCGCAACTCGAGGACAAGCAACTGGTCGTGAGTTCAGGTTAGTTGAGGTAGCCTATCGTACGCTGCCAGGTGGCAGAGCATCCTCGTGCAGTTGATTTCAGGCCCATAGGGTGACATTCTCTGGCTGTAATGTCAATGTTTTCATAAGCAAGGCAGATTTGAAACGGGTAATGCTGATATTCTTTCCAAGTATACTGCAAACAGGCTTTCTAAACCAGCTAGCCCTGTGGTTCAATAGGATTGTCTATGTATCCCAGCTTGCTATGAACAGCTTACCCGCTAATAGAAAAGTAAGAAGTGGTCTGATGTCTTTTTTAAAAAAAAAAAAGGACACTGGGAGCTTTGAGGGGGATATAACAATTTAGGTAAAAGTAACATTTTAATAACGGTCCTGCCAATGAGTGAATCGGAATTCTAGTCCATCTGGTCAGCTTATCTCGAGTTGATTGTAGCAGAGGTTCATGATTGATCCTGTAAAGGTCTGGCACCTGTCGCACCACTTACGCACCCAGTGTAGTAAGAAATATATAGGCGACGGACATGAAGCGATGATTCAAACAGACCTTTATTAGAAAACGTAAAGAATAACCTGCTCTACTCCCTATCACTAAGAAGAATTCCCTACGAAACTATAAAAAGGATGCTAGTCGGGATATCACATAAGTAATGTCCTCTGTCCAAAACCTAAACTGACCCATGGCTAACCTACTCTAGAAGGAAAGAGCAAAAATAATTCTAAGCTTTTGCTTTTTGCAGGGTTGCTTCACCCCAGGGACTTAGGTGAAGGCTGGTTTCTGACTCCCCTACCCACTGGCGCATGATGTCTCTGAAGATTCTTAAGTAGGTTCTCTTCACGAAGATCTTAGTTTCTTAAAAGTTCAATGGAAACCAGATTTTCAAATCAATAAAAGGTCATTAACCTGTTCCTTCAACAAGGCTTCTGCCAGGTACCTGTGTTTATCCTGTCCCAGGAACTTTGGAGTTTGTTCTTTGTCTTGGAAAGGCAACTTCCAAGATTGCTGATCTGAGGTTTCCTGGACATTCTGACCTCGGGTGAGCTGTGGGTTTTCCAGTCACACTTGTTAGTTCCTCTTAAAATATGGGTGTCTCTAGCCCCTGCTCTGCCTAGGCTAACATCTTGTGGGTTATGGCCACCTGCGGCTCTTGTGGTTTCTTGGTTCAATTCTCACAGATTGTATGCTTCTTTCTCTTTGGCCTTCAGCAGGCCATGGGCTTCTTCGGCCTGGTTTATGCATTGCTTCTTCGGCCTGGTTTGTAGTGGCTTTTCAGAGGCTATGAATGTTTATCGCCCCTTTGGCTCCTCAGTCGTCCCTTTGCGGGCTACGGCTCTTCCCCGCTCCTCCTCCCCCCTCCCCCCATCACCCTTGTGGTTCCTTGATTATCCTTTAGCAGGCTGCAGGCTTTGGTGGCCCTCCTTGTGTTGGCATTTGTTGTGTACAATGGGTAGATATCTCTTGCTTGTTCGGTTCCTTGTTTGGTCCCTCTTGGGCTATGGACTCTTCTAGCCCCGACAGATTTACTTACCTGTCACGGACTAGGGGTGTGTCTCGCCCCTGCTGGTCTTCGGTTGGCCCATGGGGGACTGTGATCCCGGTAGTTCTTCATTTTGCACCTCCAGTGTTTTGGCCTGGTTAGCTTCCCCATGTGGGAATTGGCGGCCTTGCTGTCTCCAGAAGCTGTTTGCCTTTGTTGGTGGTGAGGGCGGTGCTCCCTGCCTCAGCCGTGTGACTAATCAATTTACGGGGCACCAGTTGTCCGAGGATGAATATCTGTTTCTAAACCATCAATCAGTCGCACACTTTTAGTACACCTGAAGATATCTGAACAGATTGGAACATAAGTGAATTATAAACCTACTTGTCCAATTTTGGTAATGTGCATGGAACAGTAGGCTTATCTCTGTAAGGTTGTGTATTGTTGGTTAGTTGCAACACAGCCAAAATACAATTATTACCAAATGATAAAATGGATTGTCCAGTCAAGGTTGCATAAAAATATCTACTTTATTATTATTACAACAGACAGTTCTAGCACAGTACAAAATACAAACCACCCTGTAAAGGAACACGGAGGACAGACAGTTTCACAAAGGAAAGGGAAGCACTTTGGATATTGACATGAGGGTAGTCTGTAAAGCAATCTGTCTTAACTGTTCAAGGTTATTTGGTTTCAGCACCAAGGGAGCAAGGGGTCGTAAATGTCACTAGAGGCCTTCGGAGAAGAACCAGGGGGAAAGAACCACAATGTACCTGGTGCTTGTGATGTTATTGATGCGCGACAGCATCGAGTTGATTCCAGGATGCTTTGCAGCTCCTGCAACAGAGTTCAAGACAGGAGACTGTTGCGGGTATCAGGCGGCAGGCAGTACGGCAAGCGAGGCTGGACGGAAGGCTGCAGGCTGGCCTGCACAGCGACTTGGGTTCAAGAATCGTCTCTTTGCTGGTTGGTGGATCTGGAACACTGATCGAGGCGTCTCGGGTGGCTTTAGTGACTGCAGCAGGACAACAGTCAGTGGTGCAGCCAGGCATGGTTCGAGGGCTTGACTGCCTCAAATGTCCTTAATAGATGGACGCTGGTTGATGTTTGTGTGGCACTCCTAGCTTCTTCACAGGGCTTGTGGCGTCCTTTCAAGGCGGACGGGCCAAAGCGGAGGAGAGAGTTCGCAGGCAACAGCCTTGTCCTTTGATCAGAGACTCTCTGGCACTTCCCACCTAGAAAGTCTGCTGGCAGAACCTAGCAGGGCATTCTGGGTACCGGTTCTGGAGCTGCTGGACGGGTCCTCGGAGTCCAGTATCTTCCCCTGTTCCCTGGGAGATGTTTAAGCGAGGGATCTTGCTTCCCTCTTGGAATCCTGGCCTCCCTTCACTGGCAGAAGATGTAAGGTAGACTGTACCTTCAGCAAGGGGTCCAAATGAGTACTCCTTTTGAGGTTGTCAGATCTGCCAAGTGAGGGCTTCAGCCCTCTTTTAAAGACAACTGGGCCCCAGCGATTGGTGCAGACTAAGCCTACCTTAATGATCCAATCCTAGGTCGCCACCAACAATCTTCTGTTATGCGTGAGGTCAGAACCAGATTGCTTTGCAACAGGTAAGGGGTGACAGCATATACTCCTAAATCTCACTCGTCTTTCTGTCTGGTGTAGATCAAAGTGTCTCTCTGGTTAACTGAGCCCTCTGTGGCTCTTGATCAAAGTGTAGGTCTCCCTTGAAGTTTGTGATGAGAGCAGACTTCCTGTCTCCCTGAAATCACATACTTCTCCCTCTGAAAGGGGTCTGCTCTGCAGGGGTTACTTACGGTAAATGGTGGAACCAGACATGTCATTCACTGCCTTTCATACAGAGGGGTGGGAACCAGCTTCAAGCTGACACATTGTATATCAAAGAGGTGTTGGCCCCGCTTTCCTGTTGTCTGTCCTGCAACCAAGCCCCTTCGCAGCCTTGCCTTAATTATTTCTCATTGGTATGCTCTGCCACCAGCCGAATTAGACAATAGGGAGGCAGATCCATGGGGCTTTTGATATTTTAATTAGGCTGCCCATGGCCGGAGGAAGGTGCGTCTTCCCCCTTCTTGAGATGCTTTGATGTGCCCGTGGCCGTCACATGCCGGCTGAATATGATGGGAGGATGGAGCCTGTAGGCTGTGTCCTGGAGTGCACATGATTATGCGTTTCGTGCAGTGAGCAAGGAAAGTGTGTGCAGAATGGCCTCCCACATTTTCGGACGTTGATTTCCCATCACTCAGCTACATTTTTTTAAAAATCAAAAAGCCCAGGCGAGCGCCCCCTCCACATGCAGATGGTCGAATTCCTCATAAGTGATCCCATATTGCTTGGGGACTCTGTCTTTGTCGGATCTTTCACTCTCCCACCTCAGCGTATGTCTTGCGTGGCTCTGCTCAGCTGATTTTAAGTTCCCCTGTTGATTGGAAAAAACCTGGTTGGGCTGGGTATTCAATGTTTACAAACCCAGCCTCTCACCTTAAACATAATGGTCTCACTTAGTGTCCATATTTCCTACAAACACTTCGGCCTGTAAGGGGAGGGGAGATGTTGCTGTCATTAGGGATCTTGGGTTATTCCTTGTTGGCAGAGGGGGCGTTATCCCACCAGTGGGAATCACACTTGCCCTCTCCTCTATGTAGGGTATTGTGTAGTGTCACCTCCCTAATCCCAAAGAGGGAGAAGAGGCAAAATCCCTGGGTTCGTCATACCAGCTAAGGTGAAGATTTCGGGCATCATCTAAATCCCCTTTCAGCTCTGACATGGAGTGTACAATGTAGAAGAGAATATCTTGGATTTCGACCAGTTAATTCGAAAACTAGATATGTTGGTGCTTCGGCACCTACCCCAAGTTTAGTAGTGAGTTCTTCCACTAAAAATAATAAATTGAGTACAAAGAGGTGAGCACATAGGCCCTTCTTGCTATGAGCCCCTAGCCTGCGTGCTTGGTGACAATCAACAACGTGAAGAAGCGGGGATGGGGAATGGCAACCCTGTCCTGTCCTGGGGGGTAGGGGGGCAACTGCTTTGTTTAGGACCCTAACTGAAGGTATTTAGGAGTGAAATCCCTCATCCTCGGTGTCTAAAAAAACTAATGCAGCTGGAAGCTCTGGATCCAGCATGTTCAATACCAGGAAAAGATTACTAATGTTCCATTGTGACCGCCCGGCTATAAAGCCTGACTGATTTGGCAACACATTTTGGGGGTATTAACGGGAGCAGCGATTGGTCAATACTTTAGCAAGAATTGTAATTTCCAACCTCAAAAGTGAAATCGGACGATATGACTGACAGTTTTTTGTCTTTATCTTGTTTAAGAGGAATTGTGATGAGCTTCCCTTGACGATGTAGTGAGATCCTCTGGCCAGCGCATCATGCTGCATACAGGCTGACTAATTTGAGCAATTACAGATCAAGTAACCCTTCCATTATCGGGACATCAGGCCCCAGTACCGTACCCAGCCTTTTGGATCTCCGATAAGTGACTAGAGCATTCTATTGTCGCCCTGTGTGATTCCTCCAGCCATATTGGCATTGCCCTTTCTAGATGGGAAGCAAAGTGACCCACACAGCCACCGTGAAGCATAAAGGACACAATAGTAGTGTTTGAGTAACAGCAGAGTCAACTCTCACCACAATGCCGGATATCCTCAACCTCCCACATTTCTCGATCAAATTCTTTTGTGAATAGACCAACAAAGTTGTTCACCCGGCAGGTGACCCTCACTGTATAACCTTTCCGTAACGTTTTGAGACAGATATTTAACATCCTGATCAGCCAGCAGCATTATGGAACGGCACGTGTTTCTCAGTTAGTAGGACCTGGGTGTACTGACTTTGTCATGCTCTCGGTTGCTCCAAATCCCCCAATTATTTTTATAGTGTCTCGAGAAACCTGCCTCCTTTCTCAAAGAGTGGAAACATTGTCAACCGACCTGGTGTTCAAATGAAAGAATTTGATTTCCCCAGCTAGCACAGATCTAAACGCCACAGATCGCTAACACAGCACACTTCTCCCAAGAAGGATCACCACCTTCTTGGACGGTCGAGCAATGTGTCTTCTCAGACCAGGCGTCTGCCCAGCCATCACCTATCAGCTGCAGAGTCCTTCAGGGCTCATGCACCTCCCCCACCCTCTACAACCTCTTCACTCTCCCCTTATTCAGTGACCTAGAAGATTTCGGCATAGCCTTCACAAATTATGCCGATGACACCCAAATTCTCCTAACTTTTAACAGGCAACTATGAGCAGGACCTCAAGACACATATGCACGCATCCAGGCCTGGATAGCGGCAAAAGGTCTATGCTTAAACAGTGAAAAAAACAAAATTCTGCTAGTAGGCCCAAAAGAAGCGCTAAAAAAAACTAGACAACTATAGTTCCTTCAGTATTGAGGACACCATCAGTAAAACTTCAAACACAGTCAAAACACTCGGGAGTATATCTGGACTCTACCCTATCAATGGATAGGCAGGTCAGCGCCATCTCATCAGCAGCAGCACTTGCGTCAAAAATCATAAACGCTGTGAGACCAGAACTATACCAAAAAAAATGCCTCAACATTGCAAGGGCCATAACTGGTGCAAAACTAGACTACTGCAACATTCTACTCCTAGGCACCTCCAATAACAACATCAACAGACTACAAATTGCTCAAAACAGTTCCCTTAGAGCTGCACCCGGCATACCCAAGAGAGAGCACATCTCCCAAGCAAGGAAAGCTGCCCACTGGCTCCCGATCAAAGAATGCATAACATTCAAAGCACTCACCATCACACATAGATGTATCGCCCAGTCTGCCCCAGCATACCTAATGGAATGAATACACCAGTCACCAGCCCACTGACCGAAACGTGACCAATACTCGCACCAACTCACAGTTCCTGCATTCAAAAGAGCAAAAGCAGGCAGCTCTAGCGTTGAGGTTTAGCCCCCAAAGCCTCAAACTCACTCCCACTCAGTCTAAGAAAGGAAGAATCCCTGATAACCTTCAGGAAAGCACTAAACACAAAGCTGTTAAACGAAACCCCGTTCATGCATTGTTCTTTAACAAACTCGCCCTGTAACCTGCAAATCCCCTCTACTGTGTCATCTACTGTATATAATAATTCCTGCTACTAAGTTAATACCTGCACAAAGTGTATACCCTGTATTTTATGCACAACCTGTGCCAAGTGTATACATTTATATCATGTATAACGAGCACCAAGTGCATACCCTGTATATCATGCATAACGTGCACCAAGTGAATATCCTGTAACAGCGCCACGATGCCTCCGGGCCGCTGGGCGCTTTATAAATCCAAATAAATAAAATAAAGTAAATAAACACTGACAATTGAAGTGTGTGGGCAGCAACTGAAACTAATCAAATGGGGAATGATCATAGATTTAATGAGGAAGAATCTCACATTCTGAACTGGTAGCCACTATGCATGTAGAGGATAACCACAGATCAATAGGCGAAAGATTCATGAACAGTGGAGTAAAATGTATCATGTGTGGAACCCTTGTGTAACTATGGCTAAACCATGCTAGAGCAAAGGGGTACCTTCATCCAGAATGGCCTTGGCTGCACAAGAAAGCTTGCAGGTGTTTGAGGACCAAAGGGGCTTCGTGTCCAGGACAGTGCTCATACTCCAATATGTCAGGAACTCAGTATTGGCAAATTCAAGGCAATTGGAAAGACGGATGAAAGAACTTGGAACAATAGATGTTTACGATCGTAATAGGGAAGCCCCAAAGAATCTGATTATTTTATTTCTTGATATGGCTGAAAAACTTCAACCTTACAATAGGATTAAAACATTTCACACCGTAAAACAATCCCATAAAATACATTCAATACATAAAGAAACTGAGTTCATTAAAGAATGTTCACATTTCCCAATTGAGTCTATATCGTTCAATAACCCAACCTAATTTGTATGAAATTATTCATATTAGCTGCCCCTTTTTTGGCCCTCTGGTCAAAGCTTTCAAAAACCTAATTGTTGCTTAAATTAAGGCTATGTGCTGTGAATTACACATCAAAATATTTAAACAAATATAAAATCCTTTTGTCTCCTTTCACACAGGCTAACGGCAGATGCCTCAGGGTTTCTAATTCATTCTGATAAGCAAAAAAAACGATAACATCTTTCCCGTATCTGCAATTTCATCCTTATTCCTCTGACCTCCGTTGTTGGCCACAGATTAAACCGCAACCTTAAAACTTTATACCGAGTACACTGTTCAATAGTTAAGATCCAATCAGATCACCATAATTTCCTTTAGCTCTATCTGTGATCAATAACAGAGTGTCTAGGTCTGCTGCTATTAAATCCAGACAGTTCTCTTTCCATTTCTGTAAGGAACGATCAATCTGAATCTCCAACAAATTGGCAATAGCAGGGACAATAGAAGTTTTATGGTCTAGTAGACTTGTTCTCAGTAGCGCTAATGCTCTCCACTTTACCATGATATCTAGGGACAGCAGACCCAATTCAAAGTGGATTATCAGGACTGGAATACTCCTCAGGAGAGCTAAATCCTTGAAGTGATTTTGGTTCAGCCCCATAAATCGGCATTGGGACAACCTTTTGTTTATAATAGGTTACTACAGGTATACATGAATATAGTCTAAACTTCTTATGAATAATCAACCCCTAAAATGCAGCTGTCATAGCCTTCTGTCTCATTTCCTGTCTATATGGAGCCTCGGTTGCATGATCATTGGTACAAACTCCCAATTATTATTAATGGAGCTTTGTACAAATACCAAGTCAACAAAGGGATTTTCCCTAATTTTCTTTGAGGTCAGAATCATTGCATTTTTTTTAAATAATTTTTTTATTCCTTGTTTATAGCCAAATATTGGCTTTTACAAGGACGTGATGAGAAAAAAAGATTGTCGTTAGATGTCAAGATTAGTATGTCGAGAACATAAGTGTGTGAAGAGTCTAAAAAGTATTGTGACGACATTGCTTTACAAGTTTGCAATTTTGCCATTGCCAGTTTTAGGATTTTTGCTACTGCGATGGTCCATCTATTGTTATCACCAGAAAGAAGACGAGTCCACCGTTTGAGTCATTGCATTTGATTACATCACATTAATTCTGAGATGATTCACATTTGCATAGGTCTCTATCATAGTTAACCACCTCTGTAGCCCAAATGGCATCTGGTCTAATAGGACCAGATCGTCCGCATACAGGAGCCATGAAACTGGAGGTTTGCTTAGTTTCGGCGGAAAAGAGGCCAGCTTCGACAGAAGTCCCCAAGTCTGCTATAAATAGATTAAATGAAGCCAGGGATAATATACCCCCCTGCTTTAACCTTCTAAAAGTAGGAATCTGTTTTGATAAGAACATGCTGGTTTAATCTAACTTGAATAGAAGTTTCAAACTAAAGTTCATGAATTATAGCCAAAAGGTGTACTGGACAACCCCACTTATATAGTTTACCAAATAAAATTCCTCAATCAACACAATTGAAGGCTAGCTTAAAATATATAAATGGCAGGTACACTGGCTGTCCTGCCTGCAAAACTTTATTCTTTACTAGAATTGGGGCCAACAAATTAATCAAACTGCCCTGGAACAACCACTGATTGGGCATGGTCAAGACAATTCACCTCCTACACCCATTCCATTAAATCCCTCAATACTAAACGAGCAAATATATTTCCCAAGCGTCAAGGAGAGCTATGGGCCAGTGGTTCAGTAGGACCTTGTGGTCTCCTTTCTTAAGAATTGGTATCACTACCGCCTTCTAACAGACTCATTCAGCATTCAAAAGCCCCTATCATCATTCACTGCCAACCCCTTTTTCGCTCTCAGGGTTAAGAGCAAAACCTGTGTCTGTACACCGGTTAGATTCAAGTCTTCTGCAATGAGAACAGCTGAGGTTTTAGAATCGTCTTCAACTACATTTTAATACATTTACCACTCCTTCCAAGAAAGGGTCTGTATGGATACCCTTTGTGTTGCAATAAAGATGAATCCGTGCAAAATGACCTTGACTCTCACCTTCCTTATTTACCCAATGTTTTGTCAATTGCGAAAAAGTTAGGAGCTGCCCAGGCTTAAAGGCTAAATACCAACCCATTACGACCATCAGTTAACCCTGATGTCGGTCTCCCTTTCAAACACTTGCTAGCCTCCAGCAAAATGAGCGAATAACCGTCCCAGCACGGGGGAGTCGTGAGCCATGTTTCCTGAAGGAATACAATGTCTAGAGAGGATGGAAGATTACCTTTTGTATTTAATAAATGTTTAAATCCTCTAGTCGTCCACAACCCCATAATAACTTGGAGAGACAAATTCCCTGTGTAGTTACTCACTTGGTACCCCAGGAATCGATGCCCCTGGCATCCAGGACCAACCCTCAGCCAGCTGTGTGAGTGTTCGATTTAATAAACTCAATTGTACGACTCCCTTTAGAATTAATTTGGAAACAAGTTGCCCTCAAGGGTAAAAAGGGTGGCAACCTTGCCTTAGAGTCAGGCGTTTGTCTAGAATGCCTTCCAGGGTGAAAAGACTGGACTCTGTTCACTGTCCCAATGTCATAACCAAAAGACTGAAAATGGTTTATTGCCGAGATTAGTACTTACGAAACCAGTTGGGATGGAATATGCAAAACCACTCAGTGAAGATCATAACACATTCAACTTCGGCTATATCACTTGATTGAATAGCCCTTAATCCTGGAATAATAGCTAAAAGTCAAGAAACATTAGATCTATTTAGGATCAAATGATCCACTGGGGTATACACCTACATTCTTTTTTTTTTATTAGCCCAGTTGTCAATGCTACAATTTTGTATTCCTAATAGCCTCCCCTCCCCCAGCCTCCCAAGGAAATGGTGTATAGTTTGTTGTCGTTAGTGTATGAAAATGACTCTTGGTCATCGGATTGATCTACAAATAGTCACACTGAAGATAAAGCACAGTTGCTGGCAAAAATAACATCTCTACGTGCACAGAACCATTGCTTAAAAGGTAACTAATGCAGTCCATTGACCAATATCTAGTAACCAATCTGTAAGGCTATTGCCTGTAACAGTAGATCAGAGAAGTTGGGGCAGCGAAAGAGGTTGGAGGAAAGGTGGACGGGGCTAAATTGCAGCACTACCTTCCACTTTCCATTCCAAATTTAATTCATCTGCATAACACTTTCTTCACAATATTTGTAACTTTTCGAGTATAATTCTGATGCTTGCCCATCCACCCCTCACCCACTGTTTTAGTTTTTATGTGATGTCCAGAGAGTATGTGCCTTTTAACTCTTGTTTTATTTAATTGTAGAATAGTTACAAGCCACGCAAAGACACATTCAGTTGGCAATACATCATTTACAGGCATGGCTGGCGGCTCTGACCAGGACCGAATCATTCCCAAAATCAGAAGTCGTTGAAAATGGACTGTAGATCATTTGCACAACAAAAGGTGATACCTTTTTTTCTACTCCTTTAGAACATGTTTCTATTCCTATATTGGTCGCTTACACAGCATATAACCAATTCTTTGTGTGAATATAAATTAAAAGGCACTATTCTGCATCGATTATGGCCAGGCCCATTTGTTCATTTCATGTTAAAGATATTTGTACCGCACAGTCACCACCGGAAGTGGTACCCAGGTGTCACAAGTCTGACTGGGGAGCACAGGGCAAAGGCTATGCACTGTAGAGTAGGGGAGATTCCGGGGGCAATGCTAGTATATAACGGAAATGGGGTACATACCAAGCTGATCTGAGTTGAAACAGGTATTCACAGGAACTGCAAGGGCAGAAGCTAGCTGTTACCCAAGAGGCCGAGAGAAGGCAAAGACGAGCAAATACCCTGGGCAACACAGATTGATTAGAATAAAGGGTGCACTGGAATATGTTAAGGGGTCTCCAGGGATTAAGAAAAGCCCTTGGGATCGGTACCAGCAGATTACTCTTAACGGTCATACAGCAGTGTCATGAGTTAGGCGTGCCGAAGAAACTGTTGTACTCAGTGCGAGGGTAAAACTGGAGACCATAAACCGAGGCAGGTAAGCTTTCAACAGACTAGGCGAAGGCAACAGAAGTCATTCCCTTATCTGATCTGAACGAAGACCACCCCAGGGGACACACTGTAAACGGATTCAAAGCAGAGGCACAACAGTGGACCAAGATGTAATACAGGTAGAAAGCAGCATTGAAAGTAGTAACCAGGTACAGGACAGGATAGAGAAACACAGTACAAAGCATAGACTGGAATATCAATATACACAAGACAGAGGACTAAGGCAAGATGGATCGCTGCCAACACAGCGAATACGAGGGATTCTGGTAACTCTGAGTACTTAACAGACCTTCCAGGATTTTGCGGCATGAAATGGCAAATTTTGCGGCATGAAATGGCAAATTTTGCGGCACAAACCTTTATTTATTGCAGCATTTTTGCGGGACATTTTGCATTAACTGGAGGGTGTAAGATTGCCACATTGCAGGAAATAGGTAGAGTGCAAGGCTAGAAGAGAGCCAGGGTATCATTATTATGTGTCTTTTGTATTAATTTAATAGGAAGAGTCCCAGATGTCTCTGGCTTGGCAGAACAGTGTTTGATTTGGCTACATTTCTGGTTTAATGTTCATGCCTATTTAATAGTATTAACTAAATTGATCATTATCAATTGTAATGCTGAAAATATTCCCCTTCTATGTTCTCCAATCCCCCAAACACCCACAAACATCTCACCAACTCTCCATCATAACTTACATTCCTTAACCTCTCACTCTGTCATACAAATACTCACGTGCTATGTCACACTGTCAAGTCACAATCTGCACTGCCCAGCCCCTGCCACACTCCAAATCATACTCCCAACTCACACCTTACACTCTACAATTCCTCCCTCAATATACAGTCCTTCATTCTTTTGTGCTGCTTCTGCATCTTGCATCTTTTCTCCCATTCTATCACTTTCTTCCCTCATCCTTTTTCTCAATCTGCAGCTCACTGCCTCTTTCTGGCCAACCGCTTCCTCTACTTTCTGTACCTCTGCTCGCTCTCAGATTTCTGGCCCACCGCATCACTGCTTCCTCTGCTCTCTTGTGCAGCACTTCCTCCTCTGACCCACTGCTCTTCCTCTGCTTTCTTGCCCATCACTTCACATCTCACCCATCACTCTCCCTCTCTCTCATAGTGTAACCATTTTTATTATTTTTTTTTAAATGTAGATTTTGTCCCAGTTCCTCAAATGAGGGGGCATTTAAAAAAAGAACGGAGGATATGCTATTTTTAGACAACCCATTTTTGGAAATGAGCAGGTCACCTTATTCTCAAAGGTGACCGGCGCATTTCCACAGGCTTGAGCTGTAGCGCAAATTGTGCGCTGGCAGCTGCCTTGAATGGTGTTCTGGGTTGTTTGAACGAAGTGTAATTATTTGCGGCGGAATTGACCGTAGTCAATTTTGCTGCAAATTGATTTGCACTTCAGCCAAACAACCCAAAATGTACCTTTCACCACCACCCGACCCCCTCCCCTACTTAACCGCTTGGTCGCTGCAGCTTCCCCTGCAACCCTGCGGTGCCAGATCCGTCCCTCTAACGCGGGTCGGATCCGTCCCTCTAACGCGGGTCGGATCCGACTCTGCAGGGTCCTTTTTTCGTTATTTTCCTTTTTTTTCTGTCCCCGCCTCCAATTTTGAGGAAAAAGGGGAAAACACTTCTGCAACCACCCTAGACCAAAAATACTAAACAAGGGGAGCGGGTGACACCCCCGCAATACATGTTCAGTATTTATAAAAATCGATCGAATAGAACTGCACGTAATTGGTCAAATTGTAACATTCGATAGATTTTTGTCATCAAAATGGGGAGTACTTTGAATAGAATCGCTCTCCCGACAGTGTTCTGCAAGCTCCCAGCGCCTTTCACAGGGACAGGCACTCTAGGTGCCTGCCGCTGTAAAATGTGACCCAAAAAATGCATTTTTATCCTGTTTGAGGAACAGAAATGCAAGCGACTCAGCAGCGGTTCATACCTTAAAAGAAATGCATGACAGGGTCAGGAAAGACCCTGTCATGCAGTGGCAGCCCCACATCCCGTGCGCGTAGGGTTGCCTACAATTTCTGCACATTTAAAAGTGCATCTTGCTTGGAAATGCGGGATGTGCTTTTAAATTGACAGAAACGCCACTTTATTTGATCAAGGAGGTGAAAAAGGCCATCTGAATGGGCGCGCATATAAAATGTGCCCATTCATGTGTCCCTTGTGGATTGGGCTGCAATTTTTGGGGCGCAAGTGATTTCATTTCTTGTGTAAATAAAAACAAAAAAAAAAAGTTGAGCACCTGGCACCCTGAGGATTCTTTTTTTCAAAACAGTAATTTTTGCAGATTACTTTAAAAAAAAAAAAATTTTTTTTTTTTTTTTTTTTTTTTTTTTTAAGATGCTGTTTTTGCACAAAACGGCCATTTTTGCGGCATTTTGCGCAAAACGGCCGTTTTCGCGGCATTTTGCGGGATCGCAAAATCGCAATAAGCTGGAGGGTCTGACTTAAGAACCAGCGCTAGAACTATGGACTGAAGTCGGGAAATATTGCGGGCAAGGAATAAACAGGAAAACTTCAAAAGGCTGGGTTTGCAGAAAGAGCGAAAAGCAAGGCAGAAACAGGACAAGCCTGTGAAGCAGAAATGCTTACAGAAAACAGGGTGTTGTCAGAAAGGCAGAAAAGATATCAGTTTAGAACTGAATGTCTCAAAAGGTATCTGAAGTCAAAAGCTGGAAATCAAGGAAAGATTGAATAACGGGCAAGCTGCAAGGCAGAGGAGCAGGGCAGAAGGCAGAGGAGAGTGGCAGGGCTGCCAGGCAGGGAGTCCAGAGGTGCAGGGCAGAACGAAAAAGCAGACTGGAGAGGGTGCTGCAAACAGCAAACGGATTCAAAAGCCAAAATGAGGATTTTCAGGAAAGGTCAAAATCTGGTAACAGGAGCACAAGCACATCTGATCAAAGAGAGCTTATAAAGGCCCTCCCAGCCAGCAGGCCAACAGGGTGGAGCTGATTGCAGTCTCCGGCAGCTGTGTTCAATTAAGCCCAGTCCTGGCTTCAGTAGCCTGCAGCAGTGGTTTCTAATTAAGGGCTCTCCAGCTCTCTGCAGCCTAGCATGCAGTAGCTTGGAACAGGTAAATGAAATCTGGTCCTCTGCAGCTCTTAGTACCTTGGGGCAAACACATGTATTAGTATGCCTCCTCCAGCCCTCTGCCTTTTGGACAGCATACATGTACCAGAATACATCTGCTGGTTTAACCCAAAAGCCGGGAATGGAACATGAAATTAGATTAGTCCAAAACTGCAGCGGTAAAATAAGTAAATAAATGCAGAGGCATTTTGCAGGTTTTAACTTTGCAAGTATACCATAAACAGTGTCTCTGAATGTGCTCATGTAGCGGTGCTGGGCGGCAGGTGAGTAGGATCGTGACATCAGGCGGATCTGAAAGAGGTGGTGTGGGGGGTAGGTAGGGTGTAGGTAGGGTGTAGTGCGAGTAGGAGAGAGAGCTGTGATGTCCTGTTGGCAGCTTCAGTTTGGTTTTCACTGTGCTCTGAGCTCGAGTGCGGTTATCGGATCAGTGAGAGGTTATCGAATCGGTGAGAGGTTATCAGATCGGATCATGTGCTGTTGATACGGGTTATGTGTTTGTTGCTGCAGTGTGGGGAAGTACGTGTGGATTTCTGTGCAGAGAAGTGATGGTGTGGGTTTCTGTGTGAGAAGTGTATGGGGGAAGTTGAGGTCTTCTGGGGTTAGTGTTTTTTTTTCTTGCCTCTTAGTCTTGTTTCTTTGTTCCACATCTATGGTTAGCTTGTGAGTATGGTATTGTAGTTTGTCCGTCTAGTTGGCAGGTATGATTGGGTTGCAGTTATCCTTGTGCTACTTTCGTGGCTTGTGTACCTGGTTTAAGCAGGCTTGTTCCCCAACCCTGGTGTTTGCGATTTACAGTTTGCAAGATTCAGCTCCCTTCCTGCCTATTTCCGTGTTGGTTAGTCCTTACCTGCCTATGTTTCCTCAATGGACTAGCGGTATGTGGATATGGCATCCTCCCCCTGCCCTTCTGGTCCCTCTTTGCCCATTCCCAAGTGAGATCCTAACCTACCTACGTTTGCGTCTTTGGCATAGTGGTGTACAGTAATCGCATCCTCCCCCGCCCTCCGGTTAGAGAAGATGTGTTAGGAAGTTAGGGAGGATGGGTTCCCTCTCTGGGATTCTTGTTTCCTGCTTCGTATATGCTTCCTAGTCGTTTTCTTCTGGTTCTGGGGCAAAGAGGCAGGTTTTGAGTTGTTTTCTGAATTGAAGATCTCTTGTGTTACATATTTTTTTATAGCTCATGCCAGGTTATTGGTGACAGGTGAGAGAGAGATGATCCTCTGAATTTTCTTTTGTTGTATGGTTTTCGTTCTAGGCTGATGTTGTTGCTTGATCCGAGTGGTCGTGTGGGGTGGTATATGTTTATTTTCTCTTTTAGGCGCTCTGCTCCTTGGCAGTGGATTGCTCTTTGCATTATGCACATTGATTTGAACTTTATTTGTTGTTTTATTGGTAGACAGTGTAGCATTTTCAGTGCTGGTGTAATGTGTTCTCTTTGTGGTAGTTTGAAAAGGAGTCTGGCCGCAGCGTTTTGGATGTGTTGGAGATTTCTATAGTCGTTCTGGCATTTCTAGGTATAGGCTGTTGGTGTAGTTTACTCTGGACATGATGAGTGATGATGGTGACAGTTTTATGGGAGAAAGCGAGGAGTGGTAGGATCCTTATTAGAGCGTTTACTTGTGGCTCTCGCATTAGTTTGTTGTCCATCAAAACACCCAGGTTCTTTACTATCGTCGATGGAGCTGGCACTGTAGCAAGTTCTGTCAGCCATTGGATGTAGTGATTGTTTTCTCCGCTTTTGGATATGATCATTATTTCTCCAGCGTTGGTATCTTTCATGGATTCACATCTGGGAACCTCAGCTTGACGATGGGGAATATTCACAGCATGTGGATCCATGAAAGATACCAATGCTGGAGAAATGGAGTTACAGGTAAGAAACCACTCCCTTCTGTTTTGCCCGGGTTGAGTTTGAGGTTGTTTGAGTTCACCCAGCCGTAGAGTTCTTGGAGGCAGTGTTGTGTTTTCTTCCTGTTTGTCTTGTATTTTGTAGACTATTTGTGTGTCGTCAGCGTAGTTGTAGCAAGTGTGGCCGTGTCTTTTAATGAGCTTGATTAGTGGAGCGAGGTATTTGTTGAGGAGCAATGGACAGAAGGATGATCCTTGTGGTTGTCCACAGGTGGATTCTCTTCAGGTGGCTTTGAAAGGTTTGATACATATGGTTTCTCTTCTGTTTGTTAGAAAGGATTTAATCCATAGTAAGGCTAGGTCAGTGATTCCTATTTTTTCCAATCTCCTGATGAGAATGTCGTTGACCGTGTCAAAAGCTGCCGAAATCCAAAAGTATCAGCTGTGCTTTTGTCTGAGTCTGCATTCGCCTTTAGATCATCCCAGATTGAAAGCAGTGCCGTTACCGTTCCTCTCATTGTTCTGAAGCCTACTTGTGCCTGATCCAGCAGTAGGTGTTCTTCTATGAATTGTTATTCTATAGATATGATATATGATCGGTTATTTATAACACGCTTAATACCCAGATGTTTCTAAGCGCGGACCCGGCGATCGAACCTGTTGCTCCATGTTGTTTTGATGTATGTTTCAAGTAATTTCGATGGGTACGGGATGTTGGAGATGGGTCTGTAGTTGGTCCACGTTGCCTGGTGTGTCCTTGAGGAGTGGCTTGATGTATGATGATTTGAAGGGTTGTGGTATTTTCCCTATTGAAATTGATTTGGTTGAAAAGGTTTCTGTAGTATTCCATGGGTGTTCCTTGCGTGAGGATTGATTTGTGTATGTCTGGGGAGGCAGGCATCCATGGGGGAGCCTGCTTTGTTGCTATTGTTCACCATCTTGATGAATGTCGCTTTGAAGTTTGTTCTGGCCGTCCTCGGATGGGGTTTCTTGGTCTACTTTGTATGATCTGTTGGATGGTTCCGATTTTGTTTTGTCTGCAAGGTCGTTGAATAGTTTCAGCAAAGGTATTGGTGAGATGTTGCAGCCAGGGGTGTTTCTCATTTCGTTTAATTTTAAACATTTCTTTTTGGGTGTTGGGGGCTTTGGTGATTCTGATGGCAAAATATTTCTTTTTGGCCTTGTTGGGAATGGTGGCGACCTGTTCACCCCTCACCACCCCCTGGACCCCTTCCAGCGATTTAAAGTAAGATTAGATGCATTCGAAGCACTGGGGGTCAGTGAGAGTGAAAGGGACGCCTTCCTGTCAAGCAGGACCCCAGGCTAATATAACCAATTATAGTGTAACCATATGGTGTGGCACAAGGCACGGGCTGCATTGCTATTTTGCCTATATTAATCATAGGTTGACGAAAAGGCTTGCGCAGTAAATGCAGCATTACCTGTATTGGGTCCAAATCCATGAGGCCACAGAAATCCTTAGTCATGCCCGAGCTTCCATGAGGACAGTTTGCACCCCTCACCCGCCACACAGTTTGTTCATTGTTCTTGAAAGTGTTGCAAAGGTGTGCCTTTTACCCAAGAGGAATGTGCCCTACAAGGCCAACGATCAGAGGCCAGTCCCTGGTGTGCATGTTAACTCACTTTGTGATATGATATGGCATTTGTAACGCGCCTATACACAAGTGTTTCAATGCACGACGAGGCGGGAGGGGGGAACAAGGGGAGACAGACAACGATCCTACTAGGCCAGGTGTCATTCAGATCGCGCAAGTGCAAGGGTAGAGGGGAAGGGAAAAGTGCAGGGGGGGGAAAGCTAGAGGGGAAAAATGCAGTACAGGGTTGTAGCATACAGGATAAATTACAAGGGCCAGCTGGTGGCAAGTGCGAGGTAAGTGCAGACAAGTGCTGGGAAGGGGGGCTGTAGGGATACAGACGCAGTCCCGCAGTGCAGGGGTTGCCAGGGAGGCAGTGCGGGGGAGAGTGGCTGGGCCAAGGACCAAGAACGGTGAGTGGCCCAGTTGCAGATTCAGTGCAGTTTCAGTACTTATAGCAGGGGAGAGGGGGAGAGAAGGCGGAAGCAAAGAGGAAGGTTTTGAGGTGCTTCCGGAACCGGAGATGGTTCTCCTCAAGTTTCAGGGAGGCAGGAAGGCCGTTCCAGAGCGAGGCCCCTGCAGCGAAGAGAGATCTGCCCCCAACTCGTTGTTTGGAGAAGCGGCTGACCCTGAGGGAGTTGGAGGCAGATGAGCAAAGAGCACGAGAAGGAAGATATTTAGGAAGAGGGAGTTGAAGGTATTTTGGCCCAAGGCTCCAGACGGCCTTGTGGACAATGTAAAGGGTTTTGAACTTCATCCTCGCAGTCACTGGGAGCCAGTGTAGTGATTTCAGTCCTGGAGAGATACGGTCCCTGGGCTTGAAGCCAAGGACAAGTTTCTCAGTCCTGTTCTGGATGAGTTGCAAAGGGCGGAGAGTAGAGGCGGGCAGATTTAGGTAGAGGCTGTTACAGTAGTCCAGCTTCGAGAGAACCAGGGCTCTAGAGACAGTGAGCTTCTGGGGGAAGGAGAGGAAAGGAAGGATACCTCTGAGGAGGTGTAGTTGGTAGTGTGACTTCTTAGAGACGTCGGATATGTGAGGAGAGAAGGAGAGTGTGGAGTCGAAGATGACCCCGAGGTTTTTTGCCTTGCAGGAAGAGGGCCAAGAGAGGCCGGCCAGAGAGCTGCAGGGAAGGAGGGAGTGGGTGTGCCGATGAGTAGAATCTCAGTCTTACTGGCATTAAGGCAGAGGTCGTTGGCGGCACACCATTCCTGTATAGCAGAAAGACAGTCAGAGATGAGGGAAGGAGAAGAGGAGGCCGAGGGTAGCCTAAAAATGAGCTGGGTATCATCCACATAGCACTGAAAGTTGGGGCAGAGAGCAGCGATGCGGTGGGCGAGAAGTGCCAGATACTGGTTGACCAGCCAGGGAGAGAGGTTAGAACCCTGGGGGACACCACAGGTAGAGAAAAAGATGTCAGAGAGGAAAGACCCCAGTTGGACCTGGGAGGGTCGATTTGAGAGGAAAGAGGTCAGCCAAGCCAGAGCCTGTCCAGTAATACCCAGGTTATCACGGAGACGGTTGAGCAGGATGGTATGGTTGACATTATCAAACGCTGAAGAGAGATCAAGCAAAATGAGAACACATGGAATGTTAGAGTCAAGGTTCGGGAGCAGGTCCTCACGGATGTTCAGGAGAGCAGTTTCCATGCTTCTGGCAGCTCTGAAGCCAGACCGATGGTCATGAAGGCTACCAACAGATTCAGCATGGAGATTAAGCTGGGAGAGAGACCACCAGAGAGCTGCAGGGAAGGAGGGAGTGGGTGTGCCAATGAGTAAGATCTCAGTCTTACTGCCATTAAGGCAGAGATCATTGGCGGCACACACTCCTGGATAGCAGACAGTCGGAGATGAGAGAAGAAGAGGTGGCTGAGGGAAGCAAGAAAATGAGCGGAGTGTCATCCACATAGCACTGAAAGCTGGGCAGAGAGCGGCGATGCGGTGGGCAAGAAGTGCCAGGTATTGGTTGAACAGCCAGGGCGAGAGGTTAGACTCCTGGGGAACACCAGAGGTAGAGAAAGAGATGGAGAGGAAGGACCCACCCAAGTGGGACCTGGGAGGGTCGATCGGAGAGGAAAGAAGTCAGCCAAGCCAGGGCCTGATTAGTGATACACAGGTTATCACAGAGACAGTTGAGCAGTATGGCATGGTTGACCGTGTCAAAGGCAGAAGAAAGATCGAGTAAAATGAGGACACAGTGGGTGTTGGAATCAAGGTTGGAGGGTAGGTCTTCACGGATGTTCATAAGAGCGGTTTCCATGCTTCTGGTAGCTCTAAAGCCAGACTGATGGTCATGGAGACAACCAACAGATTCACTATGAAGATTAAGCTGGGAGATGGCCAGCTTTTCCAGGAGTTTGCCCAACAAAGGAGTGATGGAAATTGGGCGATAGTTAGCCGGACAGGATGGGTCAGCAGAGGGTTTCTTAAGAAGACACTGCAATATACAGCTGTAGGACACGGCTCTGCAGTCACACACTAGAAGCCCTGCTCAGAGAGGACACTGCAATATACACCTCGGCAGACGGGCCACTCCAAAGCACTAGAAGCCCTGCTCCGAGAGCATACCGCAATATACACCTGTAGGACACAGCTCTGCAGACATGCCACTCCAAAGCACCAGAAGCCCTGAGAGGACACCGCAATATACACCTGTGGGACATGGCTCTGCGGACACGCCACTCCAAAGCACTAGCAGCCCTGCTCCGAGATGACTCTGCAATGTACACCTGTAGGACACGGCTCTGCAGACACGCACTAGAAGCGCTGCTCAGAGAGGACACTGCAATATGCACCTGTAAGACATGGCTCTGCAGACATGCCACTCCAAAGCACCAGAAGCCCTGCGAGAGGACACGGCTCTCCGGACACGCCACTCCAAAGCACTAGAAGCCCTGCTCCGAGATCACTCTGCAATATACACCTGTAGGACACGGCTCTGCAGACACACACTCCAAAGCACTAGAAGCCCTGCTCCAAGAGGACACTGCAATATACACATGTAGGACGCCACTCCAGGCATCCGACAATCCTCCACTAAATGTTCGTATTATAGGATCTAAACACATCAATCTTCATCAGTGCATGAGCCGGAATTGTATAGATAGACTTGCGGATTACAAAATAAGGGGGTTCCTGCCAAGCACATCTGGTAAACGACCAATGCTAAATTTGCACACATTACTGTGGCAAGCTGAGCAGACCTGGCACGGATCCACTAAACCACGAGAAAGCAGTCTGTTAGTGAGCAAACCGTTGCGGGGTACCCTCTAAAGAACACCTGGCGGGGTGGGGCATCCGTAAATTTCAGGTAGTTGGTGACAGTTAACCAAGCAGAAACCTCACCAAGACAGTGAGGCCCTGCCCAATACGCCAGGGAAGTGGTGTACCTGTGTGTAGTAGTGTTTAAAATCAAGGTCAGCCCACAAAAAAATGAGCTTAACATAAACAGGTGCCAAACCTTTGCTATTGTGCATGCCAAACAAATATCAAAACTGAAGCGGGCCAATAAATTAACGATCTTCACTTATGGCCACAAAATGTCTTCACTACCAACATCAGTTTTACATTAATAAGTTGACAATGAAAGTTGCAATGTAACTCTCCCAAAAAAATGCAGCTACTGCCAACACTACGGGAGTACTATGGGAGTACACTCCTATCTTAAAATCTTATCGCTAGCCATGCCCTTTTAGTTACAATAGAGGATACAAAGTTCCTGGGAGTGATTTAGCTCCTGCTTCTAGCCTAGGGGAGCGTGGTTAGTTTGAAAAGAGATACCTATTTGGCTCCCTCTGCTAACAGGTTCCATACAACCATGAATGTGTGTCATTAACTGAGTTCTTGTGAATGAATCACATAATGGGCAAAAGTTGCCATACATATCATCTGAAGTTAGATTTGTGGTGCGCCGGGTACTCGCTCCTCCGTCACCAATCGGTAGATCATGCCTACTGTGCAATGACCCTCACCCAGGAGCTGGGTTTAGCTCCTCATCAAATCTTAATTTTGAACCATGAAATATAAGTATAAGAAGTGCACAGGGGGTGAACGGTCCAACCTCTTGCGGTCTAGCCTCCTCAGTAGCCCTAAGGTGTGTTGCATATCTGCAGCCAGGTTGTACAATATGTTGTCCAGTTCATCTTTTGCTGGAGGTCAAGACAAAAATAACCCAGACTGAATGTCTCAAGATTCTAAATTGCTGGGTGCTTTTTTGGCTCCTGCTTCTAGGTCAGAGGAGCCTGGCTTAGCTCAGGCTTTGAAATTGAGGAGAGCGGGGAGCTATTTAGCTCCTGCTTGTAGCCTAGAAGAGCCTCACAACAAAAGCTAGCTGGAGCTACTTTTGGCTCCCCAGTCCAAACGACGGTGAACAAAGACACCTATGTGAATGTATCTATAAACAAACACCAGGACACATCAATGCGATAATTGAAGCATAGGGAGTTCTCAATTATGGACACATATATATTTGAATCCTAAGTAGAAGTTATATTTGCGGAATGCTATTTACTAGCTTCTCGTTCCCTAATGGCACATCCTGGTCACAGTTTAATGCTTGATACCCAGGAGCGGCTTTGTGCTTCTGCTTATCCAAGCTTATTTTCGTTCCTTGCACTGCTACCATGAGCTACATTTGGCTCTCCAGGCAAACTGGTGTTAAGCAATCATTCCAATATTGCTCTTGTGTATTTGGGAATTTGCATAAAGCATTATAACCCAATAGAAAAACTCTAGAAGTGTGCATATCTTGTGTAAGAGATGAAGCATGCTATGGACTAGCTCCAGGTTCTCTGTTGGTAGCCCTTGCCTACTGTGTGATGCCCGATGCATAGGAGCTTGTTTCCGCTCCTTTCACAATCTCAATTCAACCCCAGTCAGGATCAGCGCATTTCAAGCAATACAGTACCAGACATCGCAGGTTAAAGTTGGCACATCAGGAGCGGCACCATGTTGATAATGTTGCCAACTGCAAAGCAGGTTACTTTTCAGCGCTCCAAAATGCAGAAATTTCTGGGCCTGGTAACTACTGCAGGGCCTGGATTCTAGATTACGCAGCATACACAAGGCCTCTTTTGCAGGCCCTGAGGGAAGCACAGAATACAAAAGACTACAGGTTACAGTGGATGCCAGAAATGATCAAACAGTTTGACGACTTAAAAGTCGTCATTATTTCGGCACCCGTACTGGCCACCCCGGATTACACACAGGATAGGAATTCTATTTGTTTTCGCATTCTGATGGTCAGCTTATGACAGCAGTGTTGATGCAAAAATACTGTATGGGCCACAAACCATTGGCTTGTTATAGTGGCACTCTGGATGCGAACAAGCATTAGCAGCTGCTGACTTTGCAATAGAGTAAAGTTCTACAATCGTAATGGGGTGTTCAGTTACGTATGTGGAGCATTCTTTGTTTGCCATTGAAGAAGGGTTAGTCTACCATGACTATGCAAAGGTTGTCGGCATATGAGATTATCATCTCTAAACCCCATGTTCATGTGGTCAGGTGTAAAACGGTGAATCCTGACACCTTTTTAACAGACTTGCCTACGGACGGCGCACGACTGTGCCACATACGAGGGGGAGGAGGATCACACTCCACTTTGATCAGGGCAGGAGCCCAGCAACAGCAGCCGTGTACTGCTACATGCTGCTGGTGTCTCTCCATGCTGCAGGAGCAGCTAGAAATGAAGTGATAGCCGCCGTAATGCACCCATGTTGCATTTGATATAATTGCCAGCACGAGGTGTACTGAGGCACCGTGGCACCTAGGCACCATGGCCTGGCCATTTGCGCCACATTGCCTCCCAATCCTACCCCCGAGCCACGAGGACTTTCTACAGCTACATTCCCCTAAGATGGCCGCCGCCCACAACTTGGCGTCGTGTTTGGTTGACTAGCAACCCTTCTGAGCCCACTGCCATATGCAGCCAGGCAAGCCGGAGGCGGAAGCCGGCCCACCATGCCTAAGGCCCACTTAGGCAAAGGCCCCTTCCTGTCTGTCCCTGTCAGCACCTGCGCTACGGCGCAGGACACTGCTCCGCAGTCCTTCTCATCCTCGCCTTGCTGCCGAAAGCATCTAACATTCGAGCCGATCACTCCGCTCACCCCACAATCCCAGTAAGACTCAGGAGGCGCATCTGATATCTTGTATTCCAGCACCAGCACGGCCCGTAACAAACTAGTGAGCGCCCCGCTCTGTAATGCACTTGTGCCTGCCGTACTACCGCCCTGACTTACCCACTTTCCTTTTAACTACTGCCCTAACCTGTTCCTACGCTATCTATACATATGGTCTGCAGCAGCTACACCGCTAATATTGTACATTCATCACGGACTTGCACGCTGCCTGTCTATTTTATGCTTTGTATGTATGATATTTTGCAAATTGTCTGTTGCCTGCAAACCGCTGTACGAATATAATTACTGACGACGTTAATACTCGGTTTCAGTGCCTTCACTCATTGCTGTGTACCACCTTTGTGGCAAGACTAGCATGACACAAACCCGATTTTGTCTCATGCCATCTTACCTACTGCCCTGCCACTGAGTGCCCCTTTTTGCCTGCCAAATTCGACTCGTGCCATTTTACTTATTGTTTTGCCACTGTGTGCCCGTCTGTCTGCCTAGCATGTGTATGGGAGGACAGGTCTGTAGGACCCCCTCCCCTACATTGTCCACCTACATGAAGCTCATGACTCATCGGCAGCCCCCATGCATCTGGGCTCGGGAGGCAGGGCGGCTGTTACTCACCGATGAGATGAGTGCGTTGAACCGGCGAGTATCCAAAACCCAGGAAGTTGCTTGAAGAGCTTTGGGTAGGGCCTCTACCCAAGCCTCCTCTCTGTGAGGGAATAAGACCTTCAAAATGATATGACCACTTGCTGTATTTAACCAGACAAGGGGACTGATCACCCAGAAGGGCGGGGAGAAAGCGCACCGCCACGAACCAGGCTGTAAAGGAAGAACAACAAGTAAGTAATAGGAAGGTAACAGTTGTCCCCTGTAAGCCTTACTAACTGATGGAATACCTGGGCTTTTTTCCCCCCGTAGGATAGAAGAACAGCACAACCCGGGAATCACCTAGGAATATGACAAGACTTTGTATCTAACTGGTTTAAACTATGACACAATTCAAGAGGTGGACAGGATCTTACCAGTGGAGAATGACTGGCGGATTTGAGTAGTTTAGAACACAACGACAGGGATAAAATAAGAAAAAGGTAATGTTAGTAGTAGGATACTAATACCCGGGCGGCACGAGGGTCGCACTGGATTCGGGATGGTGCACAGCTGCAGAGCGTCCTTGAGTGCACGGAAAAAAACAGGTGCAATCCAAACGTTCCGTTTGTGAAGCAAAAAGTCTTACCACTGATGAACGAGTCGGGATGGTAGTTCCAGGTAAGGTAAGTTGAAGGCAGGTACGGTCTGGCACGATGTAGAACAACCAGTCGGGATGGCTATTCCTGAGATAGGTAAGTCGAAGGCAGGCAAGGTCTGGTACACTAGCGGACAGGGACTATGGCAAAAGCACGTAGAAGAGAAGTCCAGAAGAAAATAGGTTTTCGGTACGCAGGCAACAACAAAGACAAAACTTAATCTAGCGGGGTCCGTGAAGCAAAAACAGGTTCGGTACACAGGAAGGCAGTTCAATAAGGGTATTTCCAAAACAGAGGGTCCAGTAAACAGTCCGAGTCGAATCCGTAAGAACGAAGAGGTTTAGCAATTGAAGAAGGAACTTCTAAATGCCGGGAGTAGCTGTAAACAGAAGCGGCGCCCTGGCTGCCTCCATGGACTACATCAGTGAGAGAGGCGGGGCAAGCCAACGCGAGGCTCTACCGGCAAACTACCGTACGGAGCCAGGTTTTCTGGGGAATGTAGTTTCCGATTTGCTAACTTCCACGGCAGCTGCCATCGTGCATAGAATGGGGCAGCATAATGCCGAATCCTTTTGGGGAGCGCTACAAATCTCCTATTCATTCTGGTAGTTGCACTAGGAAACCGAAGTGCTAGAGGTGCAGGTGGCTGGGTTTTGCACACAGAGGGGGGTGAACGTCGACCCATAACAGCATCCGCCCCCAAAGGCGGCGGCAACCCCTTGCGGGCATGGAAACGACGCAGGAGTACAGGTGAGTGAATATTACACAAGGGTTCCCAAGACCTATCCTCAGGACCGTACCCCTTCCAATCCACCAGATAAAAGGGCCGACCCCTGCGGAGTTGGAAGTCCAATATATCAGCAACCTCATATTCATCATCGCCATCCACGCGAATAGCGCAAGGGCGCGTAGGTAGGCGCGTGGAAGGAAGGCAAGGCTTGATAAGACTGACGTGGAACACAGGATGCAGTTTCCATGAGGTTGGCAAAGAAAGACGCATTGCCACAGGATTCAAAACCTCCGTAATGGGAAAAGGACCCACAAACTTTGGTAGCAGCATACGTTTGCCAGGAATACGTAGATTACGTGTAGACAGCCAAACCTTCATGCCCACTTTGTATTCCGGAGCTGCAGTCCTATGCCGGTCAGCGTATTTTTTTGCTCTCTCCTGCGCAAGTAGAAGGTGGGATCGAACTCCCCTACGGACTGAGTCCAATTCTCTTACACAAGCCTGAGCGGCCGGGTTGTCAATGGGGAGTGCCGGATCCAAGGGCAAAGAACGTGGATGGAATCCATACAAGGCAAAAAACGGTGATACACCCGAGGCACAGTGTACCGAATTATTGTAGGCGAATTCGGCAGGGGCGAGCGTCTCTAACCAGGTAGACTGAAATTGGAGACACAGGCATCGGTGGAATTGCTCCACAGTGGCGTTAGCCCTCTCAGTCTGTCCATCGGTTTGTGGATGGTATGCAGAGCTGAAACGATCGTCAATGTGCAGTGAAGAAGTCAAAGCCCTCCAAAAGCGAGAAGTAAACTGAGGGCCGCGGTCCGAAACTATGATAGAGGGAAGTCCAAAGAAACGAAAGACATGCTTGAGAAACAAAGAAGCCAGTACGGGGGCCGAAGGCAACCCCGAGCAGGGAACAAACAGAGCCATCTTGGAGAAGTAGTCTATGACAACCCAGACGGTATCATAACCGCTTAAGGAGGCAGGTCCACGATGAAATCCATGGAAACCGTATACCATGGTTTATGTGGCACCGGAAGGGGTCGCAAAAGGCCCACAGACTTGGATCTAGACACTTTGCATTGAGCACACACTGAGCAAGAGGCCACGTAATCGATGATATCCCTGGACATCGATGGCCACCAAGCCCAACGGCGCAGTGCCTCCAACGTCTTTTGCTGCCCCGGATGGGCTGCCATCAAGGAATTGTGTGACCAGGCTAAAGCTCGAAGACGTGCTTCTCCAGGAGGTATAAAAAGACGACCTTGGATATAAGGCAAGCCCTGTACGATGTCGAGATTCACATTCCTCAACATTTGAGGTCACCCAAGACGATATAAGGGCACGGAGCGAAGGCTGAGGAGTGCAGGCACAAACCACCCTTTCAGGTAACAGCAGGGGACGATCAGCTTTAGAAACACAGGAACTGTGGGATAACCTTGAAAGAGCGTCAGCACAGGCATTGAGTCGAGCCGGTCGATATGTGATGACAAAGTTAAACTGGGAAAAGAAAAGATGCCAACGAGCTTGTCGGGCCGTAAGGCACTTCATTGATTTAAAGGCAAGGAGGCTACGATGGTCCGAATAAACAGTAACCTGATGACGGGCCCCCAACAGATGATGACGCCATTCCGCAAAGGCATCCCTGATGGCTAATAACTCACGTTCTGTGATAGGATAATTGCGTTCATACGGGGTCAATTTTCTGGAAAAATATGCCACTGGATGGATTTCTCCTGAATCGGGACATTCCTGTGACAACACTGCCCCAACAGCTGAACCGGAGGCGTCTGCCTCCACTAGGAAGGGGAGGAGAGGGTCCGGGTGTTGCAAGACCGGTGCCGTCGAAAAGGCGGTCTTCAGGATTTCAAAGGCCCGTTGTGCCTCCGGATTCCATGCATATGGTTTCTTGGAGCTGGTCAGTGCCGTTAAAGGAGAAGAGATCGACGAGAATGAATGGATGAAATGCTGATAAAAATTGGAGAACCCCAAGAAGGACTGCAGTGCTTTAACTGAAGCAGGAACGGGCCATTCCAGAATCGCTCTAACCTTAGAGTGACTCATACGAATGCCACGACTGGTCAAGTCATAACCAAGAAATTCCAACTCGGCGGAATTAAATACACACTTCTCTGCCTTGACGTACAGGTGGTTCTCCCTCAACCTCTGTAACACAAGACGCACATGTACGTAGTGATCTTTCATAGAGGATGAGTAGATAAGGATATCATCCAGATAAATTACGACAAATTGATCCAGATAGTCATGGAAGATGTCATTCATGAAGGCCTGGAAGGTGGCCGGGGCGTTACAAAGTCCAAACGGCATCACTAAGTATTCGAACAAGCCATAACGTGTCTTAAAGGCAGTTTTCCACTCGTCCCCTGCTCTAATCCGAACGAGATTATAGGCCCCCCTGAGGTCAAGTTTAGTGAACACCACTGATGAACCAAGTTGATCCAGAAGCACTGATATCAACGGAAGAGGGTACTGATTTTTTTTACCGTAATAGCATTCAATGCCCTGTAATCTATACAAGGGCGCAGGTCCCCCTCCTTCTTAGGGACGAAAAATAATGGAGATGCCGCTGGGGATTTTGAAGGCCTAATAAAGCCCGTGGCCAAGGCTTTATCTATGTATTCTTTCAGAACCTTGTCTTCTGGTAAGGTGAGGGAATAGACTATTCCGGCTGGTATCTTGGCCCCTGGTAACAGGTCTATTGGATAATCATAGCGCCTATGAAGCGGCAATTGATCTGCCCTGCCCTTATCGAACACATCCCGAAAGGATTCGTATTCAGGAGGGATGTCTTTACTAGTGTCACGAACGATGGCACCTATGACAGACAAGGAAGCCACCAGAGCTTGACAGGAAGACTCTGGGCATACATACGTATCCTGAAAACAGTTTTCATTAGACTCCAAAGAAGGGAAGCGAACACTTTTCTTTACCCAATCAATAGCAGGATTGTGGTGTTGCAACCACGGAATACCCAATATGACCTGATATTGAGGAGCTTTGATTAGATCGAATGAAATCGATTCAACATGTCCGTCTTCGGTCTTCATGTTGACAAGGGAAGTATTCTGTGTAACCAAACCGGATACCAAAGTTGTACCGTCCACAGTATGGACCCTCTCGGGTTGAGCCTTTGGTAGAATGGACACATTGTTTTTTGCAGCGTAGTCAAAGTCCATATAGTTTCCCGTAGCTCCGGAATCTATAATAGCCAAGGAGGAGAACGTAGCGTCTTCGGCCGTGGTAAATAACACAGGAAGACTGACAGGAGCAGACAAAAAACCCTGTGAGTCCAAAGAAGACACTCCCGGCGTAGGGACTCTATCTATCGCCGGGATTTGGCGTTTCCCGCCTTTTTGACCGGTCTTTTGGGACAGTCTTTCAATTGGTGTTCTGAAGACCCACAATACATGCACAAATTATGTGAACGTCGATATTCACGTTGGGCCTGAGTCAAAGGACCCCTCACCGCCCCTATCTGCATGGGTTCTGGAGTCGGAGCAGGAGGAGTAACTACATCTGCTGGAGTGGGGGTAAGGATTGATGTTTTACGTTCCCCTCTTCTTTCAGACCTTCGGGCATCTATTTGCAACACCAAGTCTAATAATTCACCGAAGGAGGTCGGAACGACCGGTACTGTGGCTAGGATATCTTTTAATTCTTCGGACAACCCCTGGTAGAATACGGCTGATTTCTTCTCTTCGGGCCAGTCTGTCTCAGCAGCTAGCTGATTGAATCTGGTGAGATAAGAAAAAAGAGAAGAAGTGCCTTGTCGTAGACTCAACAACTCCAGGTCCGATGCTTGAGATTTGTAACGGTTATCAAAAACCTTATTCATGGCCAATATGAGTTCATCACAGTCATAGAGGACGTAGCTGTTGGACTCAAGCAAAGGGTTGGCCCACGCAGCCGCTGTACCCCCGAGATGGGAAAGAATAAAGGCTGCCTTGGTGGTGGAGTTTGGAAAGGCGGTGGGCCGACACAAAAAATGCAATTTGCATTGATTTATGAAGGTCCGCTATTGCTTTGGATCTCCAGTAAAGCGTTCCGGAGGGGCCAACGGGAATTGTGTGGCCATCAAAACCGGGGTCGCAGAAAACCCAGAGGCGGAAGCTGAAGGTAGACCAGAACCTGAAGCGGCCGCACCCGCCATGTCTACCCCGAGTGTCGGGGGGGTTTGAATACTCTGTAAGCTGTCGATCCTTTGATGCATGGCGTCATGAGCTAATGTCATGTCAGATCGTAACTCAGACACTAAACGAAACAAGGCAGCCAAAGGATCAGCTTCATCCATGGCTTCTGTTTTTGTTACTCACCGATGAGATGAGTGCGTTGAACCGGGGAGTATCCAAAACCCAGGAAGTTGCTTGAAGAGCTTTGGGTAGGGCCTCTACCCAAGCCTCCTCTCTGTGAGGGAATAAGACCTTCAAAATGATATGACCACTTGCTGTATTTAACCAGACAAGGGGACTGATCACCCAGAAGGGCGGGGAGAAAGCGCACCGCCACGAACCAGGCTGTAAAGGAAGAACAACAAGTAAGTAATACGAAGGTAACAGTTGTCCCCTGTAAGCCTTACTAACTGATGGAATACCTGGGCTTTTTCCCCCCCGTAGGATAGAAGAACAGCACAACCCGGGAATCACCTAGGAATATGACAAGACTTAGTATCTAACTGGTTTAAACTATGACACAATTCAAGAGGTGGACAGGATCTTACCAGTGGAGAATGACTGGCGGATTTGAGTAGTTTAGAACACGACGACCGGGATAAAATAAGAAAAAGGTAATGTTAGTAGTAGGATACTAATACCCGGGCGGCACGAGGGTCGCACTGGTTTCGGGATGGTGCACAGCTGCAGAGCGTCCTTGAGGTTTTGCACACAGAGGGGGGTGAACGTCGACCCATAACAGGGGCTGTGGATCGACACGTGAATCTGCACGATCAGTAGCCTGGTATAACATATACACCATTTTGTAATAAGCAAGACTCCATTTTAGGTGTGCTAAACCCTGGCCCATGCAGAATAGCCTGCAGAGAGAGCTGCAGCTTGGCCCCCACTTGACCTCACACAGAGAGGCCTGTACTTCCCCCAGCCTCCACCTCATGGCAGATCCGCTGAAGGCCCGTTCTCACGAGCAACTAGACGCAAACAAGTAACAGACCAAACACTGTATCATTTACCTTCCGCAGTACATCATTGCCCTAGAAGTGACCGGACTTGTAGTTGGAGTCTGGAAAATAACAAAAACCATCCCATCCGGTATGCCCTGACCCTGCATCTTACCCCCAGCGTTTGTGATATATGGAGTCCATTACCCCTGTCCAGTTCTCCCAAATGAAGTGTTAACCATACATACTAAACCCTCGAGTTTCACAGTCTTATCCATGTTGCATATGTGTTGGAAAGGGTTAAAACATATAATGCTATTAAAAGCATGATGACCCCCGCTTACCCCAAGACAGTGTGTGCTCTACCTAATGTATGATCACTCGAACATCCATTTCGTGCTAACTAAGGTTTGCTGCTATTGTAAAAAGGGTAATTGAGAAGCAATATATAAAATGCCTGTATATGATGTGATAACACATGATTGTATTGTATGCAGGCCATCTGGGGCACTGAGCCAGTTTTTACTATAATCGAAATATTAAATTAAACACATTGCGTTCTTGTTTTCAAGCACATAACCCAACCTGACACTACCTCACGTTTGTTATATGGTTATCGTTCTCATGAACTGCAAGTATAAGGTCGACCGATATGTACTGTTTGTGTTAATGACAAATCGCCATTGTTGTGAACCTAATAATGTAAGCATATGTAAAACTGAAGAAATGTGTAATGTCCCTAATGCTTCCAGCTTTAAAATTCATCCCCTCCAAGGGTATAGTATGCAGTCCTATGAATAGAGAATCACTGCGTTACAAGGCCATCTCCCCCTACTCCCGCCAAGCCTCGCAGGAGCTTGCTGGTGTTCGAGCAGCACAGCCTCACCTCCCCACATTCCGGCTGGACCCCAGCTTCAAGTATTTACCTCCCCCATGTCAGAGGCCACCATGGCCTGGCCAAAGGAATTGAGCTACCTGGTCCTAAATCCCACCGCCTTTGAGGGGCCAGTTATGTGTCCTTATTGACCCGATGGTATTCCAGCTCACTCCAAGTTTAATGGGCCATGGAGATAGTTATTCAGCCCTCTACCAACATATCGTAAAACCATCCCTCATTACATCTAACGGAATAGAATGATAAAAGCAGCTTACCCCGTGCCCCTGGCAGGGCACCTGGACTCATGAGACTAGGCCCCTCGTTAGGGGTGACTTCATAATGATGTATTGGTGAAACTTCACGTTGCATACTGTTTTTCTCTGTCTCCCTCTGATCTTAGATTAAAGTATTGTAGGATTTACAGGACAACTTGAAACTGTGTATTATAATGAATGTGTGTGAGAGTAGCCACAAGGGCAAAGTGTTAGTACAGCCACCAATCTTCAATGCGAACCGCGTCTGGCCTGGCAGCTCCACCCCGAAGAGCCCAGCTGACCTGTCTACCCCAATTGGCACCATACAGACGTCCACCAATCCTGGAGCAGCGTCTCTACACAATGTATATAGTTTAGCCAACGCCACCCAATCCCTAAAACTATGTGCCCCCTATAGCTTACATCATGCATGACGTATTTTTGTAATAAATGACTGTCTTTGCTATTGTCACAGAGTCCTCTCGGAGTTTGCAGAGTCCTTTGCATGCCCTATATTGATCTATATAAAACCCTTTTAACTTCACCCGCTCTTTGTTGTGGTCTCATTCCCTCCTGGGGTGTGTGTCCTTTACTGCCTCACATTAAGGGGGGGGGGGGGGGGTTTACTGCCTCATTGGTGGACGCTTACTTTCACATGCACGCTGAGAACCACCAGACATACACTGTATTACTGCATTGCTTTTGACCTATACTGTATGACTACACTCCCCTGAACACGTACCACTGTGCCGCTACAGCAACCGCACTCTACCTAATCTAATCGTTAGGCCACCTGTGTCACGATATGCTGCTGTGGTCCTTTGCAGCATTTTCTTCATACACCCTGTCATTACAGGACAATTAGTCAATGCACATTGTGCAGCATCTTTCAGCACCGCTGAGATTCTCCATCACCACCCCAGTACGTACTCCCCCCACTATGCTCCACAGTACATTACCATTGACTCACCTCTTCCCCCCCCCCACACCTACGCACAACACTACAACTAACCCCATCATTGACTACTCTACCAACCCTTATCACAATGCACCTGCCTTGTGGCTTCAACATTTCGCCACAAAACCCACACCTAATCAACCCTGCTCACTCCAACTCAGGAATGCCAGACTTAGGTCCAGACTGCCTCACATACCGTGCGCCCAGCGCAACACACTCCACCACCACACCTCCAGCCCACGGCCAACCACGCAGACTCTACCCAACCATCCTGTGATTCCCCCTATTAAAGAATTAAATGGAGCCCTCATCAATGCCAGATCCCTCACTCCCCAAGCCCTTGATATCACAGACCTTGTCATGATGCCTACCCCCGGGCTTCAGGACCAAGCCCATCAGCTCCGGGAGAAGGCATCCAGATACTTATTAAAACCCCAACAGCCCCGGCTGGGGGCTGTTTGGGTTCAGTCCTGGTGCCTTAGGCGCCAGGCTCATAGACTTTACTTACCTGATGCAGACCATGCTGCAAGTGAGTCCAAGCCAACGTGAGGCCTGGATGGGACTATTTTATTACAGGGACTATTTTTTACTTGGGCGTGGTTCTGGGGAACTTCTTACCTGGAACTACTTTGGAGGCTATTTAAACCACGCCCGAACAACAGCACACGCTTCGTGTTATTCTGCATCCAGCAGCGTAACGCTCACCGTGCCTGCAGTCAGCATCCAGTCTTCTGCCACGCCCGCCTCGAATCTGGAGCTCCTAAAACCAAGAGTAAAGAAAAGGACAAGGTTAGAAAACAAACTATTTTCGAATTCCTCACCTGATTCCGGATCCATCTCGCCTCCGGACCTGGAAAGAACATCATTTCACTATGCGTCGTATCTCCAGCTGCAGCACCGTGCCATACTCGCCAGTCCTCGCAGTATCTTTTGATTCGGCACTGCCTCCATCATTTCTTCGCCGAACTCCGGCACCTGGGGGACAAAAGAAAACAACAAGGTGAGCCGAGAAAACCAACAAACATAACTCTTATCACCATAGACTTACCCGATTTACCACCGGAGGCATTATTCTATAACTCTCCATATCTTCATGTGCCGCACCTGCAAAGAGAAAAAAAACAACACATTAAACATGTGCAACATTTACCAGACAGCGTTGGGAAATACTATTACCTGAGCGCCACCAGCTACCATGAGAGCATCTTCTCACAAACTGAGCTGCAAGACAAGGAAGGAAGGGGGGAACAAGAGTGAACATCGGAGATATTGAACTCTATGAACTTGATACTTACTGGTCCTTGCCAGGAACCTCAGAGTCAATACTCTCCGGAACTCTCCCACGCCTTCAAACCAGTGAAGTAACTGGTATCAACGCGCCCCTGCAATCCATGCAAGATGGAGAGCTCCTCTTTCAAGAGTATAAGGTGAGATTGCTGAGAGGGCACTTCGGAGGTGATTAGTGGGGAGGACTGTGGGGGGTGCCATCATTTGAATCCACGGGTGGCTAAATCCATCCCTCCACTTGCAGGAGAATACTTCTACGGGTCAAGCAGACAAGATTAGGAGGGCCAGTCTACGCATCACGTTGGTTGAGACCGCAGCCGTCCGGGTCTGACAACACCCCTGTGGGAGCCAGGTGAGCGTAACAGACCTCTTCACTGCCCAAAACCTCGACTTCATCGCCATCACGGAAACCTGGCTACATGCCGCCTCAGGCCCGCTCCTGGCCCTCGCCATCTCTGATAGCTCCTCCATCCTTAGAAATGACCGCCATTCCAACCTCTCCAAAGGGTGCGGCGTCGCATTTGTACATAGGGACAATATCAATATGAGACTCATCCCAACACCCAATTTAGCTCTGCCGAATCTCTGTCAGTGAAACTATCCCTATCACTGACCAACACAGCATCACTACACCTTTATTTACAGACCACCAGGAGCTCTCACCTCCTTCGCAGAGGATATTACTTCCATCCTTACCGACAACACCAAGCCCAACTCCTGCTACTGGGTGACATCAACCTTGGCTTATCAGACCCTAAGGATCTCATGGCCACCGAGGTTGCTAGTATCATTTCTAACTTAGGTTTTCAGCAATGCATTCTCGAACCAACCCATAACAAGGGTAGAACGCTCGATTGGATTGTAGACTTAAACTGTAACACATTGGTAAGTTCTAACTCTGCCTGTGCCTGGTCTGATCACCACATCATTATCTTTCATATACCAGCCACCAACCCTTGCCCTAAACCTATCATAGCCCCCTCTATTCCTACTAGGAACAAAAAGGACAAACTACTCCCCCTCATCTTACCTATTCTTAACACCTGTGCCTCACAGCATAACGACCCCACTGTCTTAGTGGACACCTTTAACCAAACATTGCTCAAAGCAATTGACACCATAGCACCACTCAAACTACGGGAAGCTAAACAACAAGCCCATTTGAATTTGTGGTTTATGCCGCAACTTAGAGCTCTGCTCAAAGAAAAACGTAAGGCGGAAGCACTTTGGAAAAGTCTTCCTTGTGCATCTAACGAAGACAACCTTTTCATCGCATTCCTTAAATACAAGGAAGCGATCATACAAGCAAAAAAAGAGACTTACAACCAGCGTATCTCGCAAGCTGAATCCAACACGAAGGAGTTATTTAAAATTCTCAAAGAATTAGAATCCCCTTCGCCCATCCTAGACACATGCAGCAAAGACAGTACATGGTGCAATAATATCCAAAATGCTCTCCTCGCCAAAATAACCACCTTACAAGCCAAAATCAATGCCAAACAAAACTCCCTTCTTACCTCCTCCCAAACTAAACTCCCTGCACCCAAGACAGCCACAACTGCCTTCACCCAGAACCCATTTAGCTTTAAACCTCTCACCATCCCAGAGGTTAAAAAAATACTTAGCAATCTAAAACCTTCCAACTGCCAAGTTGATTCCTGCCCTGCACCGATCATCAAGAAATCGGCACATGACCTTGCCCCCTTCATTACCGCCTTCATCAACTCCTCATTTCACTCTGAAATTGTCCCTAACAATCTGAATGACGCATGGGTGATCCCATTGCTGAAAAAATCTACACTGGATCCATCGATACCATCCAACTACAGCCCCATCACCACGGTCCCGTTCCTCCTAAAAATATTAGATAGAGCAGCCTACCTACGGATACAGAAGTATCTGAAAACTAACAATTTACTCGGCAGAAGACAATCTGGCCTTAGACCTAAGCACGGGACAGAAACAGCCCTATTAGACCTCAAAATTCAAATTGAGGATTTAAAAAACAATGGCAAACTGGCCCTCCTTCTACTCCTGGATCTCTGTGCAGTTTTTGATCTGGGCAATAACCAAATCCTCTGCCATCATTTGCAATCAGCTGCCCACTTTTCGGAAAAAGCCACTAATTGGATTAGCTCCTTCTTGGACAATAGACACATGAGAGTATTCTCACCTACCTCATCAGCTGATCCAACCGCGGTCCCCTGTGTATCCCCTACACTTTACAATGTATTTACCAAACCTTTGTGTGATGTGCTTGACTATCTGGGTGTCACCTACACCAACTATGCTGATGACACCCAGATGCTCATCCCTATCACTGGTGACTACATCGCTGATTCTAAAGCTTTGAACGACATCTACCAAGTTGTCCAAGCCTGCATGGCCCAACACGAGCTCTGTCTCAACGATGACAAGTCAGAGCTCCTCATCCTGGGCACCCAACAAAGACT
The DNA here is from genome assembly GCF_040938575.1 of Ambystoma mexicanum. Lineage (NCBI taxonomy): Eukaryota > Metazoa > Chordata > Amphibia > Caudata > Ambystomatidae > Ambystoma > Ambystoma mexicanum. The sequence goes on along the minus strand of NC_090933.1, from coordinate 1,300,982,452 downwards.
CAATAAGCTGGACCCCTCGTTCAGCACTTTCAATATCGATGGCAACTTCATCAAAGTATCCAAAGATACTAAAACTCTGGGAATGTACCTCGATTCTACACTCTCCCTTAATAGACAAACTAATGCGGTTGTCGCCACCTCTGCTTACACATGTAAGCTGATCACAGCCTGCCGCCTATTCCTCTCCACTCAGAACTGCATTATCTTTGCTAGGACACTGGTTATGTCCAAACTCGATTATTGCAATGCACTCTATCAAGGCACCAATGAACGCAACCTCAACAAACTCCAGATTACTCAAAATAATGCTGTTAGAGCGGCCCTCAACATTCCTAGATCTGCACATATCACTGAAACCAGGAAGAGTCTACACTGGCTCTCAGTTGCCCAAAGGATATCACTGAAATCCCTGGCCCTTACTCACAAATGTGTAAACAACCAGGCCCCCATCTACCTAGCCTCTCGATTCTCTCAGTTTATACCTCCACGGTCACTCAGATCTTCCCAAGCACCACGATCCGCAGATAGAAGCTACCGACAGCCGGAGGTGCTAGCTTCCCAGTCCTAGCTGCCAAACTCTGGAACACTCTGCCACTCACCATTAGAACCCTGCCTTCTCCTACCCTATTCAAACACAAAGCCAAGCTATGGCTATCCGCTACATCTGACCAACTGCCTTCTCAGTCCATCTGATCTTCTCCACCTTCTTTCTTTTTTGACAACTACTTCCTTGCCAATGTGCCTGCCAATCTGCACTGCTATGTACTTTACTGCCCTTGTGAATGTAATGTACTGATTGTAACTGTATTCCATGCCATGAATGTACCTATTGCTCTAAGATATGCGCCCGGTTGCCCTCGGGCCTGGTGCGCTATACAAATAAATAAAATACAAATACAAATAAAGCAAGGGACAGTGCATTGGCAGAAGGTGAGATACTTTTCATCACCGGGTCATCCGCAATTGGTCAGGAGGATGGGCAGAGACGGACAGGGTACGACTTGAGGAAGGGGAGTACAAGACGGTGGTCATGAAAAGGTTGCTCACGCATTATTCTGCACAGTCGGCAGAACTTGTGGCTTTCATCAAAAGCACTGAGCGCGTCACAAGGGTGTCATGTCACAATATATTCGGACTCGGTGTACACGCTGATCCCTCCTGTTGGAAGTGGAGGGGGTTTCAGAGGGTGGATGGATCACCACTACAGCATGCATTGCTGTTAGAGATGCCGATAGAAGCGTTATTGCAGCCATCTGCTGTGGCGCTCATCAAGCATGCCGCCCATACTCGCGGGACAAATGAAATCTGGAGGGGAACGCAGCTGTCGATGCGGCAGCCAAAATGACGGCATTTCTGTCAAATTAAATATCCACTGAGTACGTTTTGACTGCCCCACCAACAGAGAAGAATCCAGTGCCTTACACAGCATTGCCCATCTCCTAGATTATCGAATTTCAAGGAAGAAGTTGTGGTTATGGAGGGATGTGAGCAGTCTCCGACAGATCTGTTATGGAGGCAAGAGAGCTCTAGGAAGTCATGCCCTAGGAGCACTGCACAACCCATCTCACAGTGCGAAACAACACATAGCTGCAGAGATGCAGGAGGATTGGTTTAAACCAAACCTCCAGGAAAGCATCAGAGAAATGGTCATACATTGCACCACATGTTAGTTTTAGAACAGGGATGATGCTACGAACGTTACGGGGCACCTTGCCGCACCCTAGTGGACCGTTCTGTGAATTATACATAGACTACAATGATATGGGTGAGCATTGTAATGCATCTAGGTACCTCATTGTGGTAGTCTGTCCCTTCTCCAGGTGGGTGGAAGCAGGGCCCATGAGCACACCCGGATGGCAAGTGCGCTGCAAGGTTTCCAGTGCAGGTGTGTGTGCAAGGTATTGAGGTCAGATAATGGCACACATTTCTTCAATGCATTATTCCAACACGTTACGGCACTACTTAGCATCAAGAATCGGATGTGTTTGATTTATCACCCACAGGCCAATGGCGTTGTGGAGAGAATAACTTACCCGTAAGGAGGCCATTTATCTAAATTGTGCACCACGTTAAAGAAAAACTGGGTTTACTGTCTGCCCCTGTCCCTTTTTAGTGTACACACACAGCCAAGTAAAGTCCATCATCTGTCACTTCACGAGGTGGTTACTGGGTGGCGTATGCAGACCCCCATATCCCCTGTGAAAAGGGTTTTTGATGCACACAGGACTGCAGCAGTGTTAGGAGAGGAATTCAGGTCCTATTTGACAACTCGAACCTGGGCCATTAAATGCGTCTCCCGACAGATTGCACCTCCCAGGATCGTGACCACAGAGATGCTGCACAGACAATGGGGACAGATCCTGAGCATATAACGACTCATCTACTGCTGCCGTGGGAATATATCTAGGTTCGCAATTTTGTGCACCGTTGGAACAATCCTTGGTTCCAGGGACCATACGAGGTGGTCTTTTTGTACTCCCTTCACAGTAGAAGAGTTGCGCTTCTGGGTCCACCTCTGACGTTCATAGGGCACCTCCAGAGACCACAGTGGTGCACAAGTTGGCTTAAAACAAAGGGGAACAGTACCTGTACCCAGAGTACCTTTCCAGCCTGTCCAGAGGAGACACTGGTGTGGTGGCAAATCCGAGTGGCAAGCCAAAGCTTAGCTGCTAGCTCTGCACTTTTTTCTAGGACCGCTTTCTCTCTCTCCCTCTTTCTCTCTCTCACCCCCTCTTTCTCTCCTCTCTCTCCCTCTTGTTCCCTCCCGTTTCCTTTTTTTTTTTTCATACAGTGTACGTCTTTCTTCTTTCGTTGTCTTGTGTGTCTATGCTTCTATTTCAGGAAAGAAGATGAACGCAACTAATGTACAACACGAATGAGAGATTGTGGACATATATCTATTATAGTGGGTCAGTAATTGCTGGAGGATTGTGTGTGGTATTACTAGTACTACTGGGACTGTATTAGGGGAGGTCCTTTTAAAAGGGGGGAGTGTGGGAAATCAGCTGGGATAGCTTACTTAAGTCTTACTGCCAGTAGGACTTTAGGAAAACTCCCCTACCAACACCAAAGAAACCCTTGCACATGTATTTATATAAAAGCCTATTTTTTATTATATATACACCAGAATCACTTTAAATAATTTAGACGTTAATACTAGGACACTTAGAAACACTTGATAATACATTTAAAGGGAACACTTCTTAACCGTTGATACACTTGCAACTGTATCTATTTTGTCTAGACAGGTTTACCGTTATGAGAGTACAGCGCACAGACAGAAAATAATACGGTAATGCATTTAGTTAGCATACACATATAAGATATTAATTTTTAGGAAGGAAAACAGTTGGTTAGGGTTATATCAACTGAGTTTCAGGTAGTAGGGGAAGATTTCACACACTGCAAGTCTTTTAGATTCTACTTTTCAACCCTAGCTAAAGGCAGTTCGGAGCATTTTAAGAGTCTTGTAACGGTATACAAGTCAAAAGTTCTGGTGGATACTTCAAAGTCCCTAGGAAGGAATATGTTAAAAGGCTGAACCAACGATGGAGACCCAGTTAACAGACTCACTAAGGAGACACAACCAGCGCTTGGGTCGGAGGTAAGAGGGGGGTACCCTGGACACCTCTGGGTGCACTCCAACGCACTGGAGTGACTTCTCGGATACAGGTAAGCAATACCTTTCTCCCCAGAGTACCTTTGCTTAGAAGAAAACCGTTGTGGCTGGATTCTCCTCAATGTGGCAGTGCGAGACCCGACCTCTGGATTCCTGAGTATGACAAAAGGCAGGACAATGGATATCTCAGCAGCTGTCTCGAGGGAGGACCTCTGGCAGGGTTTTCATCTGGTTTTGGCGCCTTTTTTCTGCAACACCACTTCAGGATGCGATTAGCCCGATCGACCTTCTCCGCTTTTCTTGAACCTGTACCCTGCTGAGGAGGTCCTTGCGAGTTGGATGAGATCTTTGGAGTGTCCTGGAGGCAGCAGGATGGTAGAAGGGCTGACAACGAACAACCACACTAGAAATGGCGAATAAAGAAGGGAGCCCCCGAGTTGGTACTCGGGTGCCGCTGCTGTAGACAAACTACACAATAGTTGGTAGGACACATCCACTGCCACCAGCCATAACTAGGAGTTTGGACATGTGAGTAAAAAGTCGCAGGAGGAAAGAGAAGGGGGATACTAGGTATCCCTTTGGACTCCACTGAAGGTGGAGTGTGCCAAACTCTCAGATTATGTTTTAGGAGGGATACTAAGTATCTCTATCTTTAAGAACTGTAGTTACTTGAGGATATAGAAAAGAATCTCAATGGAGGACCCTAAGGATCCCCATCAACACTGCCTAAAAGGAGATGTGTGATGCAATAGTAAAACAGACGTCTTTAAGAGTTATGGAGGAGAAATAGACTCCATTTGACAGTAAAACGCACAAGAGCTCATAACAACGAATGAGTGGAAAAAAACTCCACTCATTCAGGTTTAAAGAAAAAGGCCCAGAAGTCCAGCAAAAAGTGCTGGGGGTCTCAGTAGGAGAGGGGGTGAAGCATAAACATGATAAATCTCCCTAACAATCACCTGGAGGATAGATATTTGCACCATAGTTGTAGGCATGGCTGTATTGCAAATGTTTGCAGAGACTCAATATTTTTTGCCTCTACTCTCCTGCTATTCACCAGCAAACACTACATATGCAATCTATGTATCCTAGCAGAGGAACGTTGTTCTCCTACAGTTAGTCATTCATAGTGTGCCATGTCGGCCAATGTGCAGGGCTGAAAAGCAGCTGAAGGGGCCCTTGATTCATTAAGTAAAAATGTCATGATTTCGATCAATCCAACTGTTTAGGGAGCACATTTCTTAAAGGGGGAATTCACCTCACCATGTTTTGTCCCAAAACATCATTGCTTATATTTTAAATACAATCTGTACTTGCACGTTATGAATGTTTGTGTTAATATTATATATTGTGCTATATTTCCAGGCTGATATGCAACAACTGTTTAAGGAGGCCAATGTCCCCATCAGATTTAGATATATAATTGTACCAAAGCGAGAGCTCTACAAACTTTTGGGAGGGGGCTAAAGCTGCTCGAGATGATGCAAGTTTCCTTCTGAATGGTGTCAGTGAGCTTCTCTTTTCCCCGAATAAGTTTGCTTCTGCTAAAGGAGCAACAACAGCCAGAGCTGGGAGTGATGTCCCTGATGTATTGTATTTGGTTATTTGTGTAGAGCTCTTTCCCCACTTGTGTGGCCTCAATGCGCTTTTCTGGTAGGAACGCCCTCTGTGACTGTAGTCGATGTGGTGAAAAATTCTAAGGGGTTTAGTTTAGGAGATGCGTGGGTGCATTTTTCCGGTCTAGGAATTAGGTGGCTGGCTAGGCTCGACTAAGCAGCACGAACAGAGGACAGGCACATGGGTGGGCGCTGTTGGTGGATTAAGATAGAATGCTATCATAGGAGAGCTGAGTTGTGGCCAGCTATACAGAGTTCCTTTCGGATGGTAGTCGCTGTATGCTAGTGACAGTGGTGTTGAGATAAGTTGGGTGTTTCAGTCTGGATGGCTAAGTGTGTTGCTAGACCGGATGTGCTTAGCCGTAGCACTATTCTATGGTGCATGGTTGTGTGGCCGTGCCTGTGGCCTGTGTCCACGCTAGTGGTGTGTATACATACGTACTGTAGGTTTGGAGGTTATTCGGCTGGAGGTTTCATGATGTTATAGGCCGTGAAGGAGACTAAAGCTAAGTTTGGGATTCCTGTATAGCTGGAGAGAGGTCCTTCACGCTACAATAGGCTTCACAATACAATAGGCTGAGATGGTGGCTACACCTAGATTTGAGAACTCCGTATATTGGGGGAGACTCCTAAGTTTCACAATGGAGTTTGAATACCAGAGTATAGTGAGAGAGGGGCCTAAATCCCACAATGCGGCCTGGGTACAAGATTACCAGAGACAATCCACCTAGACCTGAGAATCCTGCGTAGCCGGAGAAAGGCCCATGAGTCACAATGCATTTTAGGTTTCACAGTGCAGTTTGGGTACAAGATTTCCAGAGAAAACACACCCAGGTTTGAGAATCCTGCATAGTGGGAGAGAGGCCTAAGCTTCACAGTGCATTTTAAGTTTCAAGGTCCAGTTTGGCTTTGATTTATTTATATTGCACACACAATGAACTTAATCGAATCCTGGTGCAGCTGGAATATTGACTGAATACAAGTAGAGAAGTCAGCCAGATGATTTAGTGGCAGTAAAATTTACCAAAGGGACGAAAAGAGAAAATAACCTATTTAAATAAATAGGTCTTTAGACCTGCTCTAAATGTCAATAAAGACTTTGCCCTTCATAGGTTCAGAGCCAAGCTGTTCCATAATTTAGTTCCAGTGACTGAAAAGCTACAATCTCCTCTTGTAACACAGTTCGACCTCGGAACAGTGAGCAGGTATTGATCTTCTGACCTAAAGCCTTAGTGGGGTAGTACCGCTTCAATTTATTCGTTAAATTGGTGCCAGTCCATTAAGGCATTTAAATACGAAAAACACACTTTAAATTTGATGCAGTCTTCCATCGCCAGCCAGTGCAGAGAGTGGCGAAGGCCTGAAGTTGGGGTGTTTTTAGATGCGCCAAACACCAGCTTTACTCCGGCATGCCCTGCCTTTTGTAAGTAATGGATCTGTTTAGCCGGAGCTCTGGCCAATAGTACAAGATTATCAGAACCAGCACACCTAGATTTGAGTATCCTGTATAGTGGGAGAGAGGCCTAAGTCTCGTAGAGCAGTTTAAGTTTCACAAAGAAGTTTACATAAGGGAGAACGCAGTAGTCCTGTCTAGATGTGACGTGAGCCAACACTCACCTTTTGAGCTACCTGTAGCAATGTCTAACATTCACAATCCTGTCTGGTTGTTCGGGTGGTTAGTTTTGACATCCTGTCCTGACGGATTTAGAGAGTAAGTAGAGTAGCAGGGCTTCCAGAGTACAGTGATTTGCTGTACTCCCCACCCTTGCAAGTTGGGCCTCAATGTACTATAAACAGAGTTTACACGCAGACCCGGGGGTCCTGGCAGGTGGGAGAGAGGCCAAAGATTCACAATACACTGTTTTACCATACAGTAGACCATGATGGAGGCTATACCTAGAATTTGAGAGTCCTGTAAAGTGGGAGAGGGCCTAGGTTTCATAGTGCATTGTTTCACTTTACAGTAGTCAAAGGTGTTGGCTGTATCTAGATTTGAGAGTCCTGTAGAGTGAGTGTGACGCATGCCAATATTCACAATTTTAACTATATTTTGCTTGTATAGTGGGAGAGAGGCCTAGATTCACAATGCAATGCAGTAGCTTTCATCATATAGTAAACAAGGATGGGGGCAATTGAACAGTTGTCTGGGTTACGATGCAGTTTAGTAATAACAATGCTATAACAGTGTGGTGCAGGCCAACAATAACAGTAGCATCACAGTGTGAAGCCTTCTAGATATGGATTTGGGGCAATCTGAACAGTTCTCTGGTGTAAGGTGCAGGATAGCAATTACAATACTCTCACAATGTAGGTTAGTTTGCTAAGTGATGGGGCCTCCATGGTAGAGTGAATGCTCTATCCTTCACCCTGACCACTCCTACCTTGATTGTAGCTGCTGGTTGATGGCTGGCAACTGCTGACACCTGCAGACACTATCTGGAGCTGCCTTAGTTAGAGCCACCCTTTGCCTCGGGGCCCTTAGCCGCAGGGGCTACATGGGCAGAGGTCTGCCCTGGGGAGACTGGTCAAAAGGACCTAAGCGACCAATCAGGGCCGGGGCTGGCTGGGAGGCGGGAGGAGGGATGGGAAGGGAACAGTGATACTGTGCAGGCCAGGCAGGGGTTTCAGAGAGTGGACAAGAAATATACAAAGGCCCAGGAGGGTCTGTATTCAAATTGGACTCACCTGCAGCTCCGTTCTAAATGTAGTGAGTTTGGTGCCTCACGTTGATTACACCGTGCAAAACAAGGCTGGAAAATGGCCAATCAGGGGTCGGGGACGGGCTGGGAGGCGGGAGGAGGGATGGGATGGTATGGTATGGGAAGGGAAGGGAAGGGAACATCGATGCTGTGCAGGCCGGGCAGCGGAACAAGAAATATACAAAGGCCCAGGAGATTCTGTTTTCAAATGGGATTCACCTGCAGCTCTATTCTAAATGCAGTAGAAAAGGTTAATGCTTTACACAGTAGGTCATTGAAGAGTTTAATTCTTTTTCCAAAGCTAATGCTTAATCATCACTTTGACGTATTAGTTCTATTAGTTTAGAAAACTGTTCAAGAAAATTCAATGTACACACGTGAATGAGAAATAAATACCAAAGTATCAAGCAAATAAAGCCTAATCCATCAAGTGTACATTGTTGACTATGTAAGCATTCAAATGTCTGCTAAAGAAATCAAGACATCAGAGCCAAATTGGAAACCAATGTGTGCACTTTGGGATAGATTGCAAGGATGTCAATCCGTTTTGTAACACATGGTAGGATTTAACATGTGTTTACCTTTTTGTTTTTAGTATTCAACCAAAATGATAACCAACCTGAAATAACTGCAACTTTATGTTGCTTTACATTTTGGGATTGTATTGACAGGATATCAAAAGGATTTTTTTTAAGTGACAAATGGAATTTTTTAAACCTTAAAGACATTGTTCCATAGGACGCACCAATTGTGCCACCTAAGCCACACAAAGCACACTATCTCCCCCAAAGCCACACTATCTCCCCCTCATCACGGAATCATTCCCAATTTGAAACCCATTGTTAACGTACTTACATTTTGAGAGTACCTTTTCCGTATTGAATGGACACCATATATACATATATATGGTGGCCATTACGTGACAGCTGTTGCAGTATCAATTTGCTACTGTGTGAACAAATTCTATTCTAGATTAATTAGTAATTTGTTTCTAATATATTTTAAAAACTGTCCCTCATAATATTTTATTGCACATTGGCCGTTCCTGGTAATTAGTCAAGGAGTGGGTATTCTCTTTGGGATGTGGTATATTTAAATTATTACAGTACATGAGTATTCAACGAATCAGTGATGCATGATTTTCAGGCAGGAGGCCTTGGGTCACCCGTTTAAGCAGGGTGCACTTTGGTATGCCTGGAGTCATGTGTTTCCAGACCTTCTGGTTATGTTAATTAGCAAAGGGTTTAAAATACTATTTCCCCATATCTGTTTCTGCCTTCTATTTCTAAGTGTGTGATAGTTTCTAATTTACAAATCAAACAATTGTACCTACTCAATCTGTCAATCTTGTTTCTGCATAATGCATAATCGCCCTGTTTGCCATCCCCACCGACTCACTACCTGGCTTCACATCTCCACAAAGACATATTAACCCCTTTCACCACTAAAGACCATACAGCTTCTGAATGCAGCCACAGAAAACCCAGATTCATTTTCAGTTCAGATCTATCTTTTAAGCTTGTTTCAAAATGCATTTAAATGTAGTGACGCATTTGTAAGTTGACATTTTAATATTAGTTAATCCTGTATTTATTCTACAATAAGGACTTTAACAATGCCTATTTAGATGTCCATTTATATTCATATATCCTTTCTTTTTTGTAGAATTTTTGAGATCTGTCTGCAATGCCAACAGTTGGCCTACTATGGACTGCCGAAGGAAGCTTGCCACCAAAATCTGCAATGCCAGGCGAGGCCTAAAGAAGAGTCTGCCTTTTGAACTGTAGAATGGTTGATTTTTATTTGTTTGTATTTTTGCAAACTGTTATTTATTCTTATAGGATACATCTATGCTATTAAACTACGTTTGTTAAATAAAGAAAGTGTAAGCCTTAGTTTTTTTATTGAAGACATCTTATGGCCACAGCAATACTATATTAAAATATGAGCAATTTATATCTGCAGTATTTTACTATCGTTATTTATTTTAATATACGTATAGCCAATGATGGGCTTTGTATATACAAGAAAAAACACAAAACAAATCACACCTTATGTTCTTTTCCAACAATAATAGAATGCTTTGCAACATTAAAACTATGGTTACAATATCTACATGCCATAACATATTCATTATTCTACTTAGTCATAAAACTTTTTTAAAAATCCCTGCAGACAGTTCACCTAAAATATCATCACCAGACTACAACATTTTATCCTATTGTAAATCAGATTAACATCGTTGCCCTCCATCAACAGTGTCTACAGTAGAATATCATGACAGTTTATCTCATTACAATAGGCTTTCATATGTTTTATCCCCATATTATTCAAGCTCAGACATAGCATATTATGTGCTGTGCTGATTCAATAGAATTTGACACATTTGCTCTGACCGCGGTATTCCTCTTTTTGCTCCTTTTATTTCTAACATCTGAGTGCTGTTGAATGTAAATAGTAAATACTTTCTAATGATATCACTATCAGGAAAGGCTTCAAGATATTTTGGTGCTACACTGTGTTCCAGCCAATATTTTATAAAAAAGGACCACAACTGCTTTTAGCGGTCAAGGAGACAAAATCGGCTCTTCGGCTAAACTCACAGGTTTTTGCCTTAACCCAATTTACAAACCCTTTATGTAGGAATGTCGCAGTCTCTACATATCCGAGCAGCCAAGTCTTATATAATAAAAGCCTATTGCCCAGAGTGCCAAATCGCTCATGCTCCTATATTCTGTATGCCAACAACACCTCCACCATTATTGTTCCATTGTCTAACTTTAACAGCTTATCATAGCCCAGAGCATATTTAATCTCAATCACAGCTGAGATGCATTTAATGTTAAATTCCAGCATTATATATTCAATGCAAAACTAACCAGGGCAGAGGAGACTGGAACCCACAGCGCTTGTCAATGGTAATAACAAAACCGTATTCTCAAGTGCAACCTAATTGGTAGCCAACCGTGAAGCTGCTGCAGATGATTGCGTCGAGACGTGGTAACTCCTGCCCAGGGAGTCCACCAATTAATAGACCAGAAGAATTGATGCAACCACACTGTGCAAATGCACAAATCGGTTTATCTGAAGGATTGATATGTTTGATACAGCCGATACATGTTTCGACCACAGGTGGTCTTCTAAGGCTTAGAATTCTTGTAAGGCCCACTACTGTGGGGTAGATACTAATGCAATCAGTAGTAAGCAGAAAGCATTGATACGTAAGAAAGATTTCTCGCACTTGCGGAGTGAATTTCCGGGAATTGAGATTTATCCTGCGCATTGGACACACCCTAGAGTTTCAACGCAGGTGTCCGCAGATCCCTCTGGTTACCAGTCAGGAGCAGCACATCCCTAAACTCCTGGAAGGGGTACGGACCATGCTGCAAAAAGGGGCGATAGAGCTAGTGCCCCAACGGCTCTGGGGCTCCGGAGTCTATTCCACATACTTTCTGGTCATAAAGAAGACAGGGGGCAGGAGGCCCATCCTAGACCTGCGGTGTCTCAACACATACTTGAAGTCACAAAAGTTCAGGATGGTCACGTTCCAGAACATGCTTGGCCAACTGGAAAAGGAGACTTCTTGATGTCACTGGACCTGGCGGACGCCCATTTCCACGTCCCCATTCACAAGAAACATCGAATGTTTCTGCATTTCGTAGTGCAGGACCAGCACTACCAGTTCAAGGCCCTACCTTTTCGATTGAAGTCTGCCCCAGAGTGTTCACAATATGCCTGGCGCTGGTGGCGGCCTGTCTACGGGGTATACACGTACCTCGACGACTGGCTCATTAGGGCCTGCTCACGTCCAGCTGCTGACGGATCTCGGATTCTTCATCAACTATCCAAAGTCCTGTTTGACACCATCACAGAGCGTGCTATTCCTAGGAGCCACACTCAATACGGAGTCCTCCTTGGCGTCCCCCTCAGAGGAGTGGGTAGCGGCTGTTGTTGATGAAGATTGCCACGGAGCAAACCATCAAGTCGTTGCTTGGCCTGATGTCATCCTGCATCAGCCGCAGGCTGCAGATATAACCTCTTCAGGAGTTTTTGGACGCTCGCAGGATACAGGTGTCCAGAAGCTTTGCGGACAAGATCCCGCTCAACGAGGAGTTCTGTCGGACGATGGGGTGGTGGGGCGTCCGCTCCAATATCGCCCGGGGCACTGGATTTCAAAACCCGCCATACCAGGAGACTGTCACCACCACAGGCACTTCCCTGGAAGGCTGGGGAGCCCATACCGGACGTCTGCACGCCAGAGGCCTGTGGCTGACGGAGGAGAAGGATCTCCATATCGACATTCTGGAGCTACGGGCAGTGTTCTGGGCTCTGAAGTTGTTCCTTCCATCTCTGAAGGGCAAGGTGGTGAGGATCTTCTGACAACACCACCACCATGTTCAACAGTTATCGGGTATTAATATCGCCACATATATGGTCGGCGTAAATAATATCGCCGGAAAAATGTCGTGGCGATATTATTTGGGTGACTATATATGTGGCGATAGGGGCAAAAAAAATAAACATTTGGGGGTTGCTGGGGTGTCCCCCGCATGTTCCATGCAATAATGTCGCCACAAAAAATGACCATTTTTCGGCAATATTTTTGTGGCGACATTATTACATGGAACCGTTCAACATCAGGAAACCGAGTGCACTCCATCCCCAGCTCTCTCCAAGGAAGCGCAGGACTTGTGGTGTTGGCTCATCGTACAAGAGATGCTCCTCATCCCTCTCCACCTAGCGGGAGTCAAGAACACGATTGCAGACTCACTCAGTGGGGAATTGTGCTGCTGCCATGAGTGGGAGCTTTGGCAGGACCAGGTGGACCGCATCTTTGCCAAGTGGGACAGGCCCCAGATCGATCTGTTGGCGACAGCAGTGAACTCCAAATGCCAGAAGTTTGCCAGCAGATTCCACCAACCGAGGAACCTGGGGGACGTGTTCTCCTTCCTGTGGGAAGGGATGTGTCATGATCTCTGCTTCCAAAAGATCAGGACTTGCCCGACTCCCTTGGAAGCAGACCCATAACCCCGGTTCCGAGTGCCAGCCAGTCCCAATTGGGACCTTTTGGACCCTGTCCTGGCGCCAGTGGCACCAGGCTCATAAAGATGCCCAGTCCCAGCGCTGGAAGCGCCGGGCTCATAATGCTTGGGTGGACTTACCTGCAGCAGACCATGCTGCTTACTTACCTGCCAGTTGAACCCCTGATCCTCTTCTGTTTGGGACTACTTTTCCTGTTGGGTGGGGCAGGAGCCACTCCCTAGGTTCAGAACACTGGAACTCTTCTGGAAAGCAGGAACTCTTTTCTTAGGCGTGGCTGTGGAAGGAGACATCTAAGCACTACAGGAGGCTATTTAAACCACACCCGATGGATGAATCTTGCTTTGCGTTATTCTGCATTCTCTGCAGCAGAACGCTCATCGTGTCTTCTGCTTCTGATCCTGGGCCTCAGGGAAAAAAGGCTCACCATCCTGGAATCCAGTCTTCAGCAGCACCTGTAAAGACAAAGAAAGAACAGGTTAGCACTACGGTCTTCAGTGGCAGCGCATCTCTTACCTGGTCCATCGGCTGTCACCAACGCCTCGCTCTGCATTCCGGCATCTGAAAGACAAAGGCTTACCTACTCTTCGCATGCTCCGGAGGTCTTCGCACTGCATTCCGGCATCTGAAAGACAAAAGCTTACCAGCTCTTTGCACGCTCCGGAGGCCTTCGACGCTGCATCCCGCATCTGAAAGACAAAAGAAGGTGCGTTTAAAGACATTGGGCAACTTTATTACTCACGTGCCATTACTCCTTCCCACGCCGAATCCAGTGGGTATTCCAGCACCCTTCAGCTTCTCTAAAGCTCTGAACTTGTACCTGCAAGATAAAAGGGACAGTTAGTGCGCATCGTGAAGCAGGCTACAAGCGCTTACTTACGTGCTTCCAGGCGCTTCTATTCCTCACGCGGGTTCGATCCTCAACTCTCATCAGCCCGCCATCCGCCATCGCCTGAACCCTGCAAAATAAGAGATGGCATTACAAAAGACTTTTAAGACATTTGAAGTGCCCAGAACTTGCCGTTCGTGCAGTTTACGACGGACAGCAGTCCTCTGAGGTCAAGAGGCCTGCACCCTTATCCAGTGAAGAAACTGGTTACGGCACCCTGCCCCGAGGCAGATGGAGAGCTCGGCGTTCACTTACCTAAGGTGAGGGTGTTAACCTTTGGGGTTCTACAGGAGAAGAGAAAGGGAAGAGGAGAGAGGCACCCAATAACCCCAGTTCATTAATCCCATATTTTCTATCTGCAGACATCTTACTCTTCGAGTCAGACATACAGTGCACAGAGGTCCAGCCCAAAGAGCCAACCGTGTGTTACACATCACCTTTGAAGATACGGCATTCACCCAGTCAAGACCGGCGCCTCTGCGGGAATCAGGTGAGCGTTACAGAACGCAAAGCCTATCGCAAAACTCCCACCCAGGCGCTATGGAAACCTCGGATACCGACCAGCTAGCCCAGTTACTTGGGGAACTAAGAGCAGAAGTGCATGCATCCCGTCAGGAAATGAATGCTCTAAGAAGGGAACTGATTATTTCCAAGGAGCGAACAGACGATCTCGCTAGACAATTGCTACAGTCACAAGCCGGACAAACTCCGTTACCCGCATCAGGGGCAAATCTTCCTTCAACATCCTCTACGAACCCAGTGCAGATCAACCTACCTGGGAATGTACCTCTGGCTCCGCCCGAACGATTTTCTGGTGACCCAAAGAGGTTTGCAGTATTTATTAATCAGTGCCGGTTGCACTTCTTATGCCGGCCAGCAGCCTTTCCAACTGATTAAGCTAAGGTAGCTTTCGTGCTTTCGTACCTTAGTGGCAATGCGGCAGACTGGTCGATCCCTCTAGTTAATCAAGATGATCCGGTTCTCCATGATTTTCGAGCTTTTCAGCTCAGTATGGAAAAACTGTTTGCAAGACATTCACAGGGGCAGGTCTTGGACAATGAGCTCCTTTCATTGTGACAGGGTAATCAAGACCTTTTGGCTTATATTGCGTCTTTCAACAGACTGATAGTGGAAACTCGATGGCCTGAGGACAAAAGGATTACGCTGTTTTATAGAGGTCTACGTGGAGAGCTCAAAGATGTGTTAGCCCAAGTAGTGAATCCCCGCAAGACTCTTCGGACTATATTGACTTAGTCGTTCAAATTGACCACAGACTGCAGAACAGGAAGGCCGATCGTTCCAAGTTTGATGCTCGAGTATTTTCCAAACCACCAACTCCTACCAAAGGAGTAGACTCCGGGGAACCCATGCAAATAGGGGGCCTGAAAGGACCACTAACACAAAAGGAGCGGGAAGGGAGAAAACAGCTGCAATTATGCCTCTATTGCGGAAACTCGGGGCACTTTCTTCGAGACTGTCCGGTGAAACCAGCCAAGAAGGCAGTAGGAGCTGCAGTTACCAGGGTCACAAACTCTGAGCAGGGAAACGACCTCGCCCGACAAGAATAGAGGTCCTCTTGCCGAGTGTTAAAACCAGTTCCGTGACCTCGCATTTCGTGATACCTATGGTCCTCATTAGCCCTGAACATTCGGATCGATTACATGCGATTGAAGCTTACGTCGACAGCGGTGCCATCGGCAATTATGTGGATCATGAAATGGTTTTGAGGATGAATCTGACTCTTTGTCCAAAGGCTGTAAAGGACGTCATTACTACGGTGGATGGTACAGAGATAGCCTCCGGACCAGTAACGCATACCACCCAAGAAGTGACGCTAGTAAGTCAAGATGGACACCATGAGAAGATCGTGTTCGATGTGATCAAGGCCCCCCAGTTCCAGATTATTCTAGGAATTCCTTGGTTAGAGAAGCACAATCCTCAGATCGATTGGCGAGCAAGAACGGTTCAGTTTCCAGAATGTGTCTCCACTTGTCACCCTCGACCTAGTGTTGCACTGGCAGCAATTTCCTCGGAGGCTCCTCAGTTACCTCCTGAATACCTAGAATTCCAAGATGTTTTCCGGAAGGATCAGGCTAACTCTCTACCTCCTCATAGGTCTTATGACTGTCAGATAGACCTGATACCTGGATCTACTCCTCTTTGTAGTAGAATTTATGCCCTCACCGAGCCTGAGAATCTTCACCTCCGACAATACTTGGATCAATACCTAGCGAATGGGTTTATTCGTCCTTCCAAGTCCCCTGCTTCCTCAGCTTTGTTCTTCGTTCCAAAAAAAGAAGGGGACCTTAGAACTTGTATAGATTATCGCGCCCTGAACCAGATCACCGTTAAGAATAGATATCCGTTACCTTTGATCCCTGAACTCCTGGACCAAGTCAGAAAAGCATGCATATATACAAAGCTGGATCTTAGAGCCTACCACTTGGTACGAGTAAAAGAGGGCGATGAATGGAAGACGGCCTTCCGCACCAAGTATGGGCTATTTGAATATCAGGTCATGCCCTTCGGACTTTGCAATGCCCCGGCCGCCTTTCAATATTTTATGAACAATGTCCTCAGAGAGCTCATAGATGTGTGTGTTGTTGTTTACATTGACGACATCCTCGTTTATTCTTCATCGGAATCTGAACATCGGAAACACGTGAAAATGGTCCTCGAGAGATTGCGTCAACACAAACTTTTCGCTAAGTTGAAATAATGTGTTTTCAACGTGACTGAAGTTGAATTCTTGGGATTCATATTATCACCTAGCGGTGTGCGTATGGATTCAAAGAAGGTCGATGCAATTCTCAAATGGCCATCGCCATCCTCCGTAAAAGGTGTTCAAAGCATGTTAGGCTTCGCTAACTTTTACCGCAGGTTTATCCCCGAATTCTCTCGAATAGTCCAGCCCATCACCGCCTTGTTAAAGAAAAACAAACGTTTTGAATGGTCTACCGAGGCGGAACAAGCTTTCCAGAATTTGAAGACTAGATTTATCTCTGCACCGATCTTAAAACATCCTCGCCCAGAACTCCCCTACATCGTTGAAACTGATGCTTCGAGCCTTGCCATGGGGGCAGTTCTATCACAAAAGGACCCAGTAACCAATCGGTTGCATCCCGTGGCATTTTGGTCCCGCAAATTCTCGCCTCCTGAAATCAATTACAGTATTACTGATAAGGAACTTCTAGCTATCAAGTCCGCCATTAAGGCTTGGCGGCATTATCTTCTGGGGGCCCGACACACCGTTACTGTGATTACAGATCACCGAAATCTGCAATATTTGAAAACCGCAAAAGCTCAATCCTCTAGGCAACTCCGTTGGGCACTATTCTTTGCCGAGTTTGACTTCATAATTACCTATCGACCTGGTACAAAAAACGGTAAAGCTGATGCCCTTTCTCGGATGGGAGTGGAAGAACATTTGATCAATCCTAAACCTGTACCTATCATTCCCGAACAAAGAATTCTAGGTGTAATCGCCACACAATCCATAGAGGAAGTTGAGGATAAAGCCAGGCTACTGGTAACTCCAGCAGACATACAGAATTGGCATCTGCAGGGAAAGGACTTTACGGTGAAGGACAACCTATTATATTTCCAAGAACGGTTATACCTGCCCAGCACAGATTTACAGAAAAAGGTAATCTCTTATCACGATTCTTTAATGGAAGGACATCCCGGTATGACCTAGACCTCGGAAAAGATCAAGCGCTACTTCTGGTGGCCGTCTTGGAAAAAAGATATCAGAGACTTTATAATGTCCTGTGGAGTATGCGCCCAAAACAAGAGTCAAAAGGAAAAACCAGCCGGCCTCTTACGCCCTATTGACATCCCGCCTCGCCCTTGGCATACGCTTTCTATGGACTTCATCACCGATCTACCTCCATGCTCTGGATACAATACGATCCTAGTAATCGTGGACCTATTCTCCAAGATGGTCGCATTTCATTCCACTCAAAGGCTTACCAACAGCAGCAACTCTGGCCCGAGAATTTCTCGAAAACATCGTCCGACTGCACGGTTTTCCTTCAGTTCTAATTTCGGATCGAGGTAGTCAATTTATTTCTCATTTTTGGCGAAGTTGCTGTCGGTCGGCTCAAATTGATGTGAGACTTTCGACCAGCCACCACCCTCAAACCGACGGACAAACCGAGAGGACCAATCAAACTCTGGAACAGTATTTGCGCTGCATGCTACAACAAACTGAAAAAACTTGGAAAGATATCCTTTGGATAGCCGAATATGCCTACAATAACTCTGTCCACTCGGGAACTGGGAAGACCCCGTTTTTTCTTTTATACGGTAGTCACCCTCGAACCTCGGAGTTGGATCCACTCCAAGATCTTGGAACACCAGCAGTAGACCACCTGCATTCTACAATCACCCAAGCCTTTAAGGAAGCCGTTTCTCACCTTCAAAGGGCTAAAGAACAATACAAGAAAGGAGCAGACCAACATCGGAAGGAAGCCCCCCAATATCAAGTAGGAGATCAAGTCTGGTTATCCACCAAATATCTACCTCTAAAAGGTCCACGCACATTCAACCCAAGATACCTTGGTCCCTATTCCATCACTACCATAGTAAATCCAGTAGCGGTCAAGTTGGACTTGCCCCCTCACATGAAGATACATCCGGTCTTCCACGTCTCTCTATTAAAACCCGTGCAACCTCAAACCCGACTAACTACATCTCCAAAACCTATTCTAGTTGATGGAGAACTCGAGTTTGAAGTCAAAAGCATCCTGGATTCCAAGATCTCCAAATCTAAACTATTTTACCTGATTGACTGGAAAGGCTACGGTCCCCAAGAAAGATCCTGGGAACCTGCAGAATATGTCCACGCGCCTCGTCTAATCAAAAGATTTCATCGAACATTTCCTAACAAGCCCAAACCCCCGGAGAAGCCCGGTTTGGGAGGGGCCTTGAGGGGGGGTGCTGTCCTGATCTCTGCTTCCAAAAGATCAGGACTTGCCCGACTCCCTTGGAAGCAGACCCATAACCCCGGTTCCGAGTGCCAGCCAGTCCCAATTGGGACCTTTTGGACCCTGTCCTGGCGCCAGTGGCACCAGGCTCATAAAGATGCCCAGTCCCAGCGCTGGAAGCGCCGGGCTCATAATGCTTGGGTGGACTTACCTGCAGCAGACCATGCTGCTTACTTACCTGCCAGTTGAACCCCTGATCCTCTTCTGTTTGGGACTACTTTTCCTGTTGGGTGGGGCAGGAGCCACTCCCTAGGTTCAGAACACTGGAACTCTTCTGGAAAGCAGGAACTCTTTTCTTAGGCGTGGCTGTGGAAGGAGACACCTAAGCACTACAGGAGGCTATTTAAACCACACCCGATGGATGAATCTTGCTTTGCGTTATTCTGCATTCTCTGCAGCAGAACGCTCATCGTGTCTTCTGCTTCTGATCCTGGGCCTAAGGGAACAAAGGCTTACCATCCTGGAATCCAGTCTTCAGCAGCACCTGTAAAGACAAAGAAAGAACAGGTTAGCACTACGGTCTTCAGTGGCAGCGCATCTCTTACCTGGTCCATCGGCTGTCACCAACGCCTCGCGCTGCATTCCGGCATCTGAAAGACAAAGGCTTACCTACTCTTCGCATGCTCCGGAGGTCTTCGCACTGCATTCCGGCATCTGAAAGACAAAAGCTTACCAGCTCTTCGCACGCTCCGGAGGCCTTCGACGCTGCATCCCGCATCTGAAAGACAAAAGTAGGTGCGTTTAAAGACATTGGGCAACTTTATTACTCACGTGCCATTACTCCTTCCCACGCCGAATCCAGTGGGTATTCCAGCACCCTTCAGCTTCTCTAAAGCTCCGAACTTGTACCTGCAAGATAAAAGGGACAGTTAGTGCGCATTGTGAAGCAGGCTACAAGCGCTTACTTACGTGCTTCCAGGCGCTTCTATTCCTCACGCGGGTTCGATCCTCAACTCTCATCAGCCCGCCATCCGCCATCGCCGGAACCCTGCAAAACAAGAGATAGCATTACAAAAGACTTTTAAGACATTTGAAGTGCCTAGAACTTACCGTTCGTGCAGTTTACGACAGACAGCAGTCCTCTGAGGTCAAGAGGCCTGCACCCTTATCCAGTGAAGAAACTGGTTACGGCACCCTGCCCCGAGGCAGATGGAGAGCTCGGCGTTCACTTACCTAAGGTGAGGGTGTTAACCTTTGGGGTTCTACAGGAGAAGAGAAAGGGAAGAGGAGAGAGGCACCCAATAACCCCAGTTCATTAATCCCATATTTTCTATCTGCAGACATCTTACTCTTCGAGTCAGACATACAGTGCACAGAGGTCCAGCCCAAAGAGCCAACCGTGTGTTACACATCACCTTTGAAGATACGGCATTCACCCAGTCAAGACCGGCGCCTCTGCGGGAATCAGGTGAGCGTTACAGGATGTTTCTGTACGCATTTCCTCATTGCCTCTCCTGCTACGAGTCATCAACACACACAGACAGTGCCAATGCAGGATATTCATCACCCCCGAGTGGCCGAGGCAGATTTGGTATTCGGACCTTCTCAGCCTGTCTGTGTCGCCTCCGGTCAAGCTGCTAGTGGTTCCGGATCTTCTCACCAGAGAAGGAAGTGCTATCGTTCACCACGACCCAGGATCGCTGAACTTGAGGACTTGGCTCCTGCAGCCCTAGAGTTTGGAGGATATGAGTTGCCTACGGACTGCAGGGAGGTCCTCGCCAAGGCCAGGGTGTCGTCGACTTTGAAGTGCTATGGTCACATGTGGAAGCGTTTTGCTACGTGGTGCCGATCTCAGACGATTACCCCTCTGAGTGCCACGGCCCCACAGATTTTTCCATACTTGTTATCCTTGGCCAAGGCCTGACTGGAATACACCTCTATCAAGGAGCATCTGGTGGCTATCTCCTGCTACACCAGGTCTTCAGGAAGATCTTCACTTTGGTCTCATCGACTCATCAAGGAGTTACTTAAAGGACTTTTTTTTTATCTTTCCCGCCGGTGAAGGCTCTTGCCCCGGCGTGGGAACGCAACGTGGTGCAGACGAGGCTCATGGGGGGCCCACCTTCGAGCCTATGCATCGGGCCCATCTCAAGTTCCTCTCATGGAAAACAGCTTTCCTAGGGCCATCACCTCTGCCAGGAGGGTAGGTGAGATCCAGGCCCTATCGTGCTAACAGCCATAATTGACTTTCCACGAATCGAGGCTATTGCTGCGACGCACCACTCTTTTATGCCGAATTTCACCTCAACGGGCCTTTGGTGTTACCGGTTTTTAACCCTGAAACCTTTGTCACCGGCTGAAATGGCCTTGCACTCGCTGGACATTGCTCGTGCCCTGAAGATCTACATGGCACGCCCAAAGAGTTTTCGGAAGACTTCTCAACTGTTTGTGAACTTTGGTCCTGTGAACCATGGGAACGCCTTGTCCAAGGGTTCCAGCTCAAGGTGGCTCTCCGGCTGCATCATGCACTGTCATCGGTTGGCGAACCAACCGCTGCCCAGCTGTCCGAAAGCCCACTCCACTAGAGCGATCACTGCAATGACATCATTCCTGTCTGGTGTGCCCCTGCTGAACATCTGCAGGACGGCTACGTGGAGGTCCACGCACACCTTCACGAAATTCTACTGCATCGACGGGGATTCCAGGGAGGAGTGCAGAGTCAACCAAGCAGTGCTCGGCAACCTGTTCGTTTGGGGTGAGTCTGTTTCAGAGGTTAGAGTTGCTTCTGTTGAGCCTTGCTACCCCCTGTGATTGTGTGATGTTGTACTGCTATGTATTCTTTATTCATGAGCATGTGAATCCATGCCAGATATTGTTCTCCAGCATGGGTCTGTCATGGATTCACATGCGTACCCTCTCTCTGTCCCCTCTGCGGCATTTCTCGGTCATACTGCCACTTTACGTGCTTACCAAATCTGAAGATGGCTGCCAGAGAAGGGGCTTAGAGAGAGGACTGTCATT
This sequence comes from Ambystoma mexicanum, assembly GCF_040938575.1. Classification (NCBI taxonomy): domain Eukaryota; kingdom Metazoa; phylum Chordata; class Amphibia; order Caudata; family Ambystomatidae; genus Ambystoma; species Ambystoma mexicanum. Next base: position 1,300,960,640 of record NC_090933.1, on the reverse strand, counting down.
GGATGGGGGCAGTATGACCCAGAGGACAGTGATTGGTTTAAAGGAGAAATACAGTTTGTAAGTGAAAGTGAAACTGCGATTCCCAGCCTGACAATGGGGAATATTCATGAGCATGTGAATTCATGCCAGACCCATGCTGGAGAACAATAGTTACAGGTAAGTACTGTGTTCCTCATCATTCATGTTCCATGTGCTAGTTTACGATGCAACGTTAACCGTCACACTTATACCTCCTTTTTCCACCTCTTTCGTGCACCCAGTTTCTTTCTGTTTAGCCCCACCAATCTCACTATTGTCACAGGTTCAGTTACACATTCACTACCAAGCAGACACTGTACTGATTCCAATACACAATGTCTTATATCTGCTACCTGCGATTGCTTATTCTTTCTACATCTTTCCAACTTGTGAATCGCATCATTCCCTTTGTTGTTGGGCAAGGGCTCACGCACATTTGTAGGTTCACATAAATATTGGCGAATACCATTTAATTTAGGCGGCTTCTTTCCACCTAGTACTATATCAGTGTGGTTGCTCTCAGTCCCACAGTCTGTCAAATCTATTCTCTGAGACTGATTGTTATTGCCCATTACTAGTACTCCCTTCACTACTCGGCACGCAACTGATTTGTTCCCCTTCAATATTTTTTTGATTTGTATCACCAATTTCCAGTTTTCAACAGCTTCCTCTTATCATACATGGCAGCTTGTGCAATATGCTTATTTTTCTTTGTTTTGTGGCTTTTATTATTATTATTTACTGATACTTTTATTATCACTAGACTGCTCTGTCTCATCTATTGGGGTAACTATATCTCCTCTGGTTGAAGTGGTCATCTGAGATGTTGCACCAATCTAGGCTCGCTTTCTGAAGGCGGCCTCATCGCATCTATCTCTGTCATCACCCTTGTTTCCACCATACTGCCACTGATCACCATTAGTACTCGTTGCACAATCTCTGCATGTTTTCCTGCCCCGATTTATACATTTATGTAATGACAGCGACTGAATATCAAGTTTCTTTTCCACCCGTTCACATTGTCCCACCAGTGTGGTCTAAAGGTTTTTAAATACTGCCAAAATTGCAGTCAACAACATACTCATGTCACTGATATTGCCTTCTTGGGACGAATCCAAGTTAATTTCATCCTCTTGGCCCACCACCTGCCCACCCTCACATATATTTACTACTGGACTAAGCATTTCACCACCATCCCCATCTTCAGGCACAGATGACAATCTTCGATTGCTGTTCCCACCAGTATGGGCCAGAGAGCCTTAGACTTGTTACTACCTTGGGTGAGACATTTTCCTTGGTTATCACTTACTAACTGGAGTAGACATTTTTAGTATTTCCCCCAAACCTACAGTGTCACTCGCGATCAGATGACTGGAGGGCACAACACCATTGTCGACAACCATGGAGTCAACGTCGCAAGCATCTAGCCTTTGACTTCTCCCTCTGCCCCCCCCCAAGGGTAGATGATCATTCCTTTCTTCAAAAACGTTGTCTTCTCTCCCACATAGATTCAGTCCTGAAATCCCATCAATACTCACAAGTGTTTCTTGTTGTACAGAACACATTGTCTCACTAATCAAACGTTCATATTGTGTGATCTACTATATTTACTTCTTCGTCAAGTAGTACTGGGGGACACTTTGCCCTTTTAATGAGTTTCAGACCAAGACAGCGTAGCGATGCATTCAAATTGGACACAATCTCTTTCACTGCCGGCTCCTCATCCCATTTAGCAAAGTAGTTGGTCATTTTGGCAACCGTTTAAATTGGCCTACTGATCATCTTGGGCAGGCATGTTTTAGTAGCCCCTCACAGATGGGCATGCCCCCGTGATGACAGCTGGAGGGGCTTGTTACATGTCGTGATACTGCATCTTTTTACAACATTTTCTACACTTCCCAAGTGTTCAACGCAGTCGGTATTCACAGCCACCGTCACCCGATCTTAATTCTCACTTGGCATTTCCACCACTGGAGTGGTCATGAGCACACTTACTTCCATTCTTATTATTATGTACGCTCCTTACCCTCCAACTGCATGTGCGTTTTGAAAACCAGCCCAGCAGCAACGTTGGAGTCTGGGGCTAGAACCGGTTAACTACTCTTACAGTCTTAATCGGGCACCTCACCCAGCAGTGTTCTGCAGACTATCTGGGCTCTGCACAAGTCTGAGTTCACCGCTCAAGTGTAGTTGTCCACCAAGGGGCCGCCACAGTATCTCAAACACGATTACGCTACACCCAGCCAACAGCACTTGTCAAGCACTTCTCAAATACGCGTGCGCACATGCGCGCAGCCAACTCTATTTATTGCGGGGTGGAACTAATTTACGGATCCAATTTCTTGCCTAAAGAAAATACAAAAATAAACATGTAGGGTTATCTACCAAGTCCAGTAAGACCCAGAAGCGTAGATAATCCAAACAGCACTGTCAGTGGGTCCTTAGTTCGTGTTTAGCTTGTCGAGGAAAACATACCCCTTTTCTCCAGCAGGACAGCCAACAGCACTTGTCAAACACTTCTCAAATGCCTGCGCATCCATCTCTATATGTGAGTACTTCCGGTATTAAGGCACGGGGCTAATTTACAGATCCAATGTCTTGCCCTTTTTCTACAGCAGGATCAACGGGACAGCCAACAGCACTTGTCAAGCACTTCTCAAATGCACTATCATAATATAAACTAGTTACACCCTAATGCAAGCAATTTTACTAATCAACAACGTAATGTACAACAATGTCCATCTTTAACAGATTTCCCCAAAGTTACTGATTACTGTGGTGAAACCATACTTCTCCAGCATTGGATCTTTCATAGATTCAGATGCTTGAATATTCCTCGTCGTCAGACTGGGAATCCCCAGTGATTTAAATAATGATTAAAAAACAAAATGAAATATATATACATTATTTCCATAGCAAAAAAAAATGTAGATAGTCCATTATGGCTTATGAGCCACTCAATTGTGCAGTCCCTCCACATCACATTGGTCCTTTATGGCCCCAACCAATGAGGTGGCAGGGTTTAAACTCCACCCCAGGCAGCCATCTTTAGATTTTTCACCGCAGTCTAACAGACTAGAGGGAATCCTCCGCTCTCTGAGCTTTTTGTTTTTTTTTCTTAACTGTTAGATATAATATTTTTTCTCAAAAGCAGCTTTATATTGATGATCTGATCAAATCCATCCTACACAGTGTTTCTGGGCTCAGAAAACACCTGTTTTCACTCGAAATTCATCAAGTGAATCCTCTCCTCATGCCATGTCGGAGGAACCTACTACCAAGAAACCTTCCCTTTTTAGGGATTGTATAAGATGCAAAAAGAAGCTTGTCTACATGAAAGACCCTGATGAGCAGTGCATACACTGTCTCTATCCCCATGACATTCACAAATGTGAGATTTCTAAGACTTTTTCTATCAAAACTCTCCAGGGAAGACATTGAAGACTTCTTCTACATTTGGAATCAATCAGCTAAAACGCCCCTGTACTGTCTATGAAGCTTTCAGAGAGGCAAAATTTAAAAAGAAGGGTCTCCTCTGTGGAAAGAAGTTCTTCTCCTTCACATAGGAGTAAGACAAAGATGGAATCATCTTCCCTTGGTTCTGGAGACCAAAAGAAATAGCACCCTGATGAGAAAGCCTTCTCCAGGTAAGGAGACAATTTCAAAAATTCCAGGGGGCTCGGGGGGGTGGTAATCGTCATCGAAAACAGTCTACGAGCGGCACCGGCGATGGAGGCCCATCGACGAACAAGCTGTTGGCGAAACTGAAGTCATCTACGACAATGCTTCAAACCTCGTCCAAATCGGCCACAGCTAAACAATCATCAATGAAGGAATCTCACCACTCGTCAACTAAGCTTTCGTCGACGGAGCATCACCCGTCCACAAAGCCATCGTCATCCACAAAATCTTCGTCCACGGCACCCTTGTCGTCGAAGACACCCAAACCACCGTTGACAAAAGCACTGTCAATGACAATTGACCCCCAGTCGACAGAGAAGAATAAGTCCAAGGCACTGTCCACGGATGTTTCGAGCACACCTTCCAAGGAAAGCAAATTGTTCAAACCAATGGAAACGGACCTCCACGCTCAGCCTACCAATAGGGACTCAACTGTCTGCCTTAAGATAGATGGCAGAACTGCCTGACATCCTTCAGGAGGATTTTTCGGATTCGGAGCTCATTTCTGAGCAACCAATCCTCAATCCCAAGGAAAACAGCCCACCCTGGCATCCCCCCTTGGAGGAACCGGCATACCCATATGATCCAGAGCTCATGCTTTCATGCAAAGGATCATTGATGATTAATAGGTGTCAAAGGCATCGTTCTTCTGCACTGATGGAAAAATCTCCTACAAGGTGAATTTCACCACCTCATTATTCTCCAGGAAACTCTCCTGACAGGAGCAGGCCTCATAAGCGAGCAAGCTCACCGGAACCTCCCCGCAGTTCTAGAAGCAGGACTCTGTGATTCGCCGACAAGGGTCTCGCCTCCTAGATCGCCTGCACCAAGTTCACCTACAAGGGATCCCACAATAGTTCATCCACTGCATCCGTTTTCCGACTGGCAGAAAGATCCTTTCAGGGATTTTTCTGATCCTGAAAGGGAAATTACCCAGGATCCTGACGTGCAGAGTGAGCGGGACGATTACATTGTGAAAAAGCCTTCGAAGGAGGATTCCCCAGGAGATGCGTGACCACCCAACGATCTAGTGTCTTTTCATACCATAATTGGTAAAGCGGCGGACCTCTTTAACTTGCAAGTTGCATCAGAAGAGAAACAATCGGTGCTCTATGAGCATAGAGACACATAGAAGGGCAGTCACTAGGATTCCTCTTTTGGACACAATATGGGACACTGGAGTGAAGATTTTGATCACACCATTGTCCACACCGGCACTCGCCTCAAGACCCGAGGAAAAAGCATAAGGCACCGAACACAGCACCATTATGTCTGAGAGGACATACTAAACCAGATTCCGTCATAACGATTGTAGCCAGAAAAAGGCTGGCTAACCGATCATCGCCCCTTTCAGTTCCACCTGACAAACAAGGGCGTACATTGGAAGCCTTGGGCAGGAAGCTATCGTCGGCATCTCTCACCATTAGGGCTGGAAACGCTCTTGCCATGACTGCACGTCTGGACCGTGAGCTGTGGCTCTGTATGCCCAAGCTGACCAAGCACTTGCCTGCAGAACTTCAAGAAGAGGCCAAAGCAATCCTATCGGATGGTGAGGCTACCTCTGACCATATGATTGACACAGCTGTGGACATAGCAGTCTGGTTTCAGACAAATGGCTCATGGTACTGTCTTGAGGAGACAAGCATGGATGAAGGCTTCAAACTTTAGACCTGAGGTTCAGGCCCAGATACTGGATATGCCTTTCGATGGGCAAGACCACTTTGGAAAAAAGAGACAACTATCTCAAGGGTATAAAGGCTGACACCGATATGGCGCGGGCCATCAGTTCTCTTAAGGACAAGGACAAAGATCACAGGTCCTTTCAATCCTTTTGAGGTGCGTCTTCAAAATACAGAGGTTTCAGCCGCCCCTCCTACAATCAAAAGACGCAAAGTACCTTTCAAAACAGATACCATCAGTCGACCAGCAGATATACCCATAGGAGTAAACATGGTTCGAACCATGACAAGACCCAAAGCAAGCAAAATTGACAGTTCCTCCCCTCCCCCCTCACGACGATCCCTGGTGGAAGGGAGAGTGAGTAGTTTTTACCAACGTCGGCGAAGGTGGTCAGTCAAAAGGCCGAAAGCATAATACCGAATGAAAAAAATCTCAAATACAAAATCTCGGAAAAAAAAAAAATCAAATTATTTATTTATTTATTTATTTATGTGTTTCTGGGGTCAGCTAAGTAAAAAAAGGGTTAAAATAAAAAAAATAGAAAAAAAGGGGGGTTGAGGGGGAACCCCCCCAATTCGAGAAAAACACGTCATAAAAAAAAATTCAATATTTTTTTTTTCGGCCTTTTGTTTTCGAGATTTTTTTATTCGGTATTATCACTATAAACCGTCGGCGAAAAATAACATCAGACAAGTGGGTGTGTGAGGAATCCATTCAGAACTGCACAAAACACCTATCGGGCACCAGCTCTGGTGAAACTAGCTGGAGTAGGCTAAACAGTGCAACAAGGGGTTAAGAAAATCCTGTCAACCCAGGTGGGTGGAGAGACAGCTTTTGTGACCAATCACCGACAAAGCTCAAGTGTTTTGTTTTCTCTGTTTTTCGTTTTCTGGTTGCTAGGAGACGGGGGAGTCGGAACTTGAAGGTGACGGTTATGAATGGGCGTATTAACGAGAACAAGGTTATTATATTATATTTGAGTTTTGAAGAAGGTGAGGCGCCGTTGGGCTTTGTTAACGTTATTGGTGGCGAAGAATGTAAGACGGCCACCCCTGTGTGAGGGAGGACAGGAGATGCCGATCCGACGAGAGGAGTACATCGTCCGACGAAGGTACGAAGGCAGCTGAAATGCCCATGTGAATTCCCAAGTCCCGGGGATCAGACAGCGTGGAAGCCTCAACGCGATCCAGTATCGGCGTCGTCAGGTGAGGAGAACAGCTGAGGAGAAGGGGCGGAGAGACTCGACGTGAACCCGTCTCGGCATCGCCGGGTCAAGACGTCAGCTGAGGAGAGGGGGCGAAGAGACTCAACGGTCATCCGGAAACAGGCGGAGGCAGAGGGATTTCGACGACGGAACCAACGCACAGGGAGCAGCTGTGTAAAGGTATGAAAAGAACTTCATACGAAAGGGGGAAAAGGGCGAAAGAACTATATGTTGACAAGATGCAGTGAATGTGCTGTAATAACCGGCGAAGCAGAGCAATATTAGCAAGGGGCCTGTTCATCTTCCCCAGAACATTGACATTTGAATAAGGGGCGTGTAAATCTCCTAAGCAAGTGAAAAGATATACATTAAAGAGGTGGGCCAGGTAAATATAAGCCTGAGAAGATGAAGGGGAAGTCAAATTAAACATCACAAAGAAGAGAAGTGAGTCAAGATAGAAATGAGAAAGTAATGATATTGAGTGGGTAGTCTTATACACTGCAAAAAGAACCACAGAGTCAAAGATATAAAAAATGCTGAGGGAAGACCAGCTGAGAACCCAAAGACAGTAAAAAGAAGAAGATAAAGGAGGGGCAGTCCGGAGGAGTCAGAGTATAAGAAGTCTTGAGATAGTTTGGACTATGAGAAAAGAACTGTAGTATTCAACGATACCTGAGAGACTTACCTGAAGTTACTTTCTTCTCAAGGCAGCCGAGTGAAAATTCAAGACGTATCCTTTTTCCTACAGAGAAAGAAAAGTTAATGTTTAAAGTTAATAAAAGTCACTGGTTTTACTTGAAACAGAATACCCTACTTACAGTCTCCGAGTAGTCTTTTCAATAGCCAGAGAATACAAGGTTACAATTTTGGTGGCAGCGGTGGGATGGTAAAACGCCATGGAAGAATTGATCAAAACCCTGAGTGAGGGACAGCAACTGCTCCAGCAAGCCTTGCAACTCCAAAATCAGCAAGCGCAAGCAGATAGACAGGCGTTTCAGCAAGCCATACAAGTACAACAAGCCCAATTATTGGAGGCCACTGCTGTACGTCGACATGCTCAAGTACCAGCTTCAGTACTTCAAAAATACACCACTGGAGAGGATTCGGCTCATTTTTTTGTCAATTTCGAGAGAGTGGCAAGAAATGCTCAATGGCCTAATGAAAGCTGGTGCCATTATATTGCACCACTCATGACAGGTGAGATGCAGAGTGCGTATCAGGCGCCGAATCCAACGGGGGAGACGACCTATATGGACATGAAGAGAGTGGTCCTGGAGCGTTTAGGACACAATGAGGAGGCATATAGGCTAAAGTCTGATCAAGTTACTACCGGATGAGACACCCCGCCAACTATTTTATAGTGTGAAAGAGTTGGGAGAGAAGTGGTTACAAACTACGAATACCACCATTAAGGAAATGAATGAGAAGATTGTAATGGAACAATTCGTTGAGGCCCTACCTATCCCTATGCAACGCTGGGTCTGTCAACATCATCGGCCCAGTCTTGTCGAGGCCATTAACATCGCCTCTGCTTACCAGAAGGCCGGTCAGGGGCGTTCGATGGTTTACTTGCCAACTACTAAACCAAGCACCAACTTCAATGGCCCTCCTACTAATAACACAGGAGCTGCATGATGGCCTAATTCCATGCTCAGGAAAACAGATTGGGAACCTAATAGAGTAAGACCAGGCAGTGAAGGTCCCACAGGAGTGCGAACACCAAGTGTGATTCCTAAAGGAATACAATGCTTTGGGGGTATTTGGCCAGGATGTGCCTGAAAAGAACCAAGTCAGAGCCGATGGACGTGGGGAGCCTGGAGGTTCCCAAGGAAGGAGAATCGTCTGAAACAGCAGTAGTGACCAAGTCACCCTATACCTACACTTGTGAGGCAGAGGTCGATGGGAAACCAACGAGAGCTATGCTGGACACCGGTAGTCCACAGACTGTAGTAAGTACTGAATTAGTAGGAGATGTGAAGTTCACGAACCAAAGAATCCCTATCCGTTGTGTCCACGGGGATGTCAAATCTTACCCTACCAAAGAAATAAATTTAAAGGTAGCTGGGGAACAAATGGAAGTCAGGGCCGCTGTAATGCCGGTATTGCCAGAGCCGCTCCTGATTGGGTCAGATGTGCCGAACTTTGCCAGAATAGTAAGAAAAATTGAGAGGAGTTGGCTACAAGATGCTCCTTTTGCTCAACATGAAATTCCTGTATTCACAGCTAAAGAAAAGAAAACTAAAGCCACAAGAAGAAGGTTAATGAAAGACTGGGAGGAAAAGAATGTCTGTCCAATCGTGGTCGACTGGAAACTGGATGAGGGTGGTGACAGTTTTCGCATGGCTCAGGAACTAGATCCGTTATTAGCAAATGCAAGAGCAAGAATACGAGATGAAGTATCAGGAAAAGGACCTTTTTTCTTCAAAGAAAAGGGTTTGTACTATCGGTACAACGAGGATGAGAATGGAACTGTCACTAAACAATTATTGATTCCCAGAAAATACTACCAAACAGTTATGGAAGTGGCACATCTGCAATTGGGCGAAGGACATTTAGGAACGGAGAAAACCATACAGAAAATTTTAGGGAGATTTTACTGGCCCGGGATATATGCCCAAGTAGCTCGATTTTGCCAGAGTTGCCCTGAATGTCAGAAGAAAAATCGGGCTAATGTGAAAAAGGCGCCACTTCAACCCATGTCCATCGTGTTGGAGCCGTTTAGTAGAATAGGGTTGGATGTTGTTGGCCCTTTAGAACCATCTTCCAGAGGTCATAAATACATCCTAGTGGTAGTAGACTACGCTACTAGGTATCCCGAGGCTTTCCCCCTCAGAACAACCAGCGCTGCAAGCATTTGCGATGTATTGATACCTTTTTTCAGTCGAGTAGTTATTCCAAAAGAAAGCATCACTGACCAGGGGACCAATTTTATGTCGGCAGTCATGGAACAAGTTTGTGGGATATTAAAGATACAACATCTAAAAACGGCCGTGTACCATCCCCAAACTGATGGCCTCGTCGAGAGATATAATCAGACCATCAAACAAATGTTGCACAAGTCTATGGAACCCGGAGAAAGAAGCTGGGACCGGGTTTTACCATGGATATTGCTCACACTACGCAACACACCCCAATCTTCTACTGGATTCTCCCCATTCGAATTGATGTTTGGAAGACCCGTGAGAACGTTACTCGACATTTTAAAAGAAAGTTGGGAAGAGAATCCAGGTCAGGAGATTTCTTTAACAGAGTATGCCTTTCAGCTTAAAGAGAGGGTGGAGATCTTACAGAAAATTGCCCGAGAGAATTTACTGAAGAATCAAATCAAGCAAGAATATTATTACAATCGGATCTCTCAGTTAAGAACCTTCCAGAAAGGCGATAAGGTGTTGGTACTATTACCGACTTCAGAAAACAAAATGCTAGCTACCTGGAGAGGACCATATGTAATCGAAGAAGTCTTGGGGCCTTTGACGTATAGGGTAAGGCAAGATGATCGAAGATATCCAACTCAAACATACCATGTGAACCTGCTAAAGAAATGGTCCGAACCAACGACGACTGTAGCAATGATAAACACTAAGGAAATACCTATGGAGCAGTTCCCACAATTGAAAGGAAACTTGGGACTGGAAGCAGTGATTATAAATGAAAGCTTGTCAGAGAAACAGAAGTTGGAACTCTTAGAGCTTAACCAGAAATATGCAGAAACCTTTTCTAGTTGACCAGGAAGGACGAAGTTGGCTTTCCATCGCATTGAGACTCGACCTGGAGAGATAGTCAGACTCCAACCTTACAGGATTCCGGAGGCGAAGATAGATGCCATCAATAAAGAGATCCGAGAGATGTTGGAATTGGGGGTCATAGAGCCCTCCAGGAGCGAGTGGTCTTCCCCTGTAGTTCTGGTCCCTAAAACAGATGGATTTACTCGATTTTGTCTAGACTTCAGGAAACTGATTGAGATTTCGAAATTCGACGCCTATCCTATGCCTAGGATTGAGGATTTATTGGATAGACTAGGAAAGGCCAAATTTTTAACGACCATAGACTTGACGAAAGGATATTGGCAAATACCGCTTCATCCTAATGATAAAGAAAAAAACGCTTTTGCCACTCCATTGGGTTTATTTCAATTCACGGTCTTACCTTTTGGGTTGCATGGAGCACCTGCAACGTTCCAAAGACTGATGAACTCCATAATAAGGGGGTACGAAGCTTATGTTGGAGCATATCTGGATGATATTATCATCTTTAGCCAAACATGGAATGATCACCTGGCTCATCTAGAAACAGTACTTCGACTGTTACGAAGTTCAGGATTCCATGTAAATCCTAAGAAGACTTTTATGGCCAATTTCCATACAAAGTATTTGGGTTATTATGTTGGGCAAGGAGTCATCAAACCCCAAGAAGAAAAATTGGTAGCTATTAAAGACCTACCTTTTCCAGAGAGGCCTAGGCAGGTGAGAGCCTTCCTAGGCTTTATCGGCTACTACAGGAGATTCATTCCTCATTTTTCCACTTTGGCGACACCTTTAACTAATCTTTTGAAGACCTCAGCACCACAGCGGAAAGAGTGGCGGACACCTGAGACTGATTGAGCTTTTAGAAACCTGAAGGAGGCACTGTCCGGATTTCACCACTCCCTTTTATCTACATACAGACGCATCAGGAACCGGCCTTGGGGCAGTACTCTACCAAAACCAAGGGGAGGCAGAAAGGCCGGTGGTGTTCATAAGTAGGAGGTTATTCCCTCACGAGATGCATTATGCCACAATAGAAAAGGAATGCCTGGCAGTATAATGGGCTATCGAGGCATTACAATATTATCTGTTGGGCAGAGAATTCACTTTAGTGACTGACCATGCCCCACTGGTGTGGCTATCTCGTAATAAGGACACAAATCCCAGGGTACTTAGTTGGTTCCTTGCCCTACAGCCTTTCATCTTCAAAATGGTACATCTACCCGGAAAGTTATCGGCGCAGGCTGATTTTCTGTCCCATAACACCACCCTTCCCGAGCGTAAGGGCGTAGAAGAAGGGGTATGTGAGAAATCCATTCAGAACGGCTTAAAACCCCTATCAGGCACCGGCTCTGGTGAAACTAGCTGGAGTAGGCTAAACAGTGCAACAAGGGGTTAAGAAAATCCTGTCAACCCGGGTGGGTGGAGTGACAGCTTTTGTGACCAATCACCGACAAAGCTCAAGTGTTGTGTTTTCTCTTTTTTTCGTTTTCTGGTTGCTAGGAGACAGGGGAGTCAGAACTTGAAGGTGACAGTTATGAATGGGCGTATTAAGAAGCCCGGCTGTGGCATAACGAAAACAAGGTTATTATATTATATTTGAGTTTTGAAGAAGGCGAGGCGCCGTTGGGCTTTGTTAACGTTATTGGTGGCAAAGAATGTGAGACGGCCACCCCTGTGTGAGGGAGGACAGGAGACGCCGATCCGACGAGAGGAGTACATCGTCCGACGAAGGTACGGAGGCAGCTGAAATGCCCATGTGAATTCCCAAGTCCCGGGGATCGGACGGCGGGGAAGCCTCAACGCGATCCAGTATCGGCGTCGTCAGGTGAAGCGAACAGCTGAGGAGAAGGGGCGGAGAGACTCGACATGAACCCGTCTCGGCATAGCCGGGTGAAGAAGTCAGCTGAGGAGAGGGGGCGGAAAGACTCGACGCGAACCCGTCTCGGCATCGCCGGGTGAAGAAGTCAGCTGAGGAGAGGGGGCGGAGAGACTCAACGGTCATCCGGAAACAGGCGGAGGCAGAGGGATTTCGACGACGGAACCAACGCACAGGGAGCAGCTGTGTAAAGGTATTAAAAGAACTTCATACGAAAGGGGGAAAAGGGCGAAAGAACTATATGTTGACAAGATGCAGTGAATGTGCTGTAATAACCGGCGAAGCAGAGCAATATTAGCAAGGGGCCTGTTCATCTTCCCCAGAACATTGACATTTGAATAAGGGCGTGTACATCTCCTAAGCAAGTGAAAAGATATACATTAAAGAGGTGGGCCAGGTAAATATAAGCCTGAGAAGATGAAGAGGAAGTCAAATTAAACATCACAAAGAAGAGAAGTGAGTCAAGATAGAAATGAGAAAGTACTGATATTGAGTCGGTAGTCTTATACACTGCAAAAAGAACCACAGAGTCAAAGATATAAAAAATGCTGAGGGAAGACCGGCTGAGAACCCAAAGACAGTAAAAAGAAGATAAAGGAGGGGTAGTCTGGAGGAGTCAGAGTATAAAAAGTCTTGAGATAGTTTGGACTATGAGAAAAGAACTGTAGTATTCAACGATACCTGAGAGACTTAGCTGAAGTTACTTTCTTCTCAAGGCAGCCGAGTGAAAATTCAAGACGTATCCTTTTTCCTACAGAGAAAGAAAAGTTAACGTTTAAAGTTAATAAAAGTCACTGGATTTACTTGAAACAGAATACCCTACTTACAGTCTCCGAGTAGTCTTTTCAATAGCCAGAGAATACAAGGTTACAGGGTGCCACAGGTGGTTCGCGAAGTGCACACCATCGAATTTCTGGATCAACCTCAGTTTCTTGCCCCCGTTACGCGCAAGGTACATCAGTTGAAGCAGGTCATGCTGGAAGTTCACAAGCTACTCCTAAAAGCAGCGATCGAACCGGTACCAAACCAGCAAATGGGAAGAGGCTTCTACTCCCGTTTTTATCTGGTGAAGAAGAAAAATGGCCAGTGGAGACCGATTCTGGATTTGAGAGCTCTCAAGTTTATCAAGCGCATCAAATGCAAAATTACATCCCTTCACAACGTTCTCCCGTGGCTCAACCAACACGACTTCCTCGCCACCCTCGACTTGAAAGACTCCTATTTCCACATTCCCATTCATCCTGCCCACAGGCAATTCCTCAGATTCGCCACAGGGGAGTCACATTTTCAATTCTGTGTCCTCCCATTTGGTCGAAAATCAGCACCAAGAGTGTTTACCAAATGCCTCGCACCGGTGGCAGCATACCTCAGAAGATCGAGAACAGAAGTCTTCCCGTATTTAGACGACTGGCTCATAAGGGTAAGCTCATTCCAACTTGCGAGCTTCGCAGTGGAGAGAACAGTAAATCTCTTGAAAGTTAGGTTTCTCGATAAACGAGGAAAAGTCCTGCCCCGATCCCCCCAAAACGGTGCTTTTTCTGGGAGCAGAGCTCAACACCGACATACCCAGAGTAAAACCATCAGCAGACAGAATATCTGCTTTAACTCAGTGGGCTTCATGGTTTCAAAGCAATGGGACAGCCACAGTCCACTCTCTCAAATCTCTTCTGGGCATGATGTCCTCATGCATATTCCTCATACCAAATTGCAGGCTTCACATGAGGCCAATCCAAGAGACCCTGGAATGGAAGCAGGCAGTTGGATCATGGGAGGATACTGTACAACTACCAGCAGCCTTTCACAAGGCCCTTCTATGGTGGGGCATACCTCCAAAACCTGCTACAGGGAATGCCTTTCCAAGTTCCAACTTCAACTCTTCTCCTCAGGACGGATGCTTCGCTATTGGGCTGAGGAGCGCACTTGGCAGATCTACAAACAAAAGTCACTTTGTCCTCTCGAGAATCCCAACTGCACATCAATGTCCTGGAGCTCAGGGCGATACGGTGGGCACTGAAGGCTTTTCTACCGGTACTTGCAGGGCAGGCAGTGACTGTCCAAACGGACAACACGGCATGGATGCACTACACTAACAAACAAGGGGGAACGATGTCAGAGTTGTTGTTTTAAGAAGCTCAAGAACATCACAAGAGCCACATCAACGCAGAACACCTACCGGGGTTGGACAATGTTCTGGCAGACAAGTTAAGCAGAGTCTATTCAGCATCCCACGAATGTGAGTTAGACGAAGCAGAACTCTGATGAATTTTCCACAAATGGGGGTATCCACAGATCGATCTTTTTGCCACCAAGGCTGACAAAAAATGCAGCAGGTCCGCCTCCAGGTACCCAGAGCATCTCTCGATGGGGGACGCCTTCTCAGTGGACTGGATAGGCAAGTTCCTTTATGCCTTCCCTCTAATCCCGCTTGTTAGGGAGAATTCTCTTCTCTGTAAAGGCTAATTTCCCAAACCTTGTGAGTCCCCCAGCAGCTTTGCTGGATTTTGGGTTTTATTTTTTTCTCCTGCTATGAGTGAGACTTTTTTTCTCCCACTCTTAGGCATGATTTGAGAATGTCCTTTGACTTTGGAATGTGTTTTATGGGATATGGGGTCTTTTACTCCATAGGGCTTCCTGTGTTTTTGGTAAGTGTGTTACACAGCACCCTCAGTGCAGTAACACAGGGGTGTCATAGTGACCCCCAAACATAGACTCCATACCCTGGGACTGACTACTGTCTCCCAGGGCATGTAAAGTAACCATTGACTTTACTAGTCTCAAATTGTGAACAGAGCCAGTACAAACCATCATATTGTGGAAGTACAGGTAGGGGTAATTTGATTGCCCCTGGGTCTGTTTCCCAAGGGGGCACTGTCCAGTCCCCCCATGTCGGGTTTCTGGCTGGTGGCAGTGGTTACCATGCGAAATATTCCACCGGAATATTTCCTATGGGATTTTCCCTTCATTTTAAACGCACCACTTTTTGGTGCAATGTTAAAGATACCGCCGGGTTATTTATTTAATATGTATTCCCCGGTTGGGTCTTTTTTGCCAGGACTCAGTTTTAAAATGGCGTTTGTGTTCGCCTCTGTAACTCCAACCCAAGTCGAGCCCTTTGTTCCACCTTTGGCGGGCTTCTGCACAGAAGCCTCCAAAAGTGGTGCCACTCTGTCTGGGTCTACAGGATGTGTGGGAGGGGGGGAATAGGCACTCTGGACTGAGTTGCCTCGGCAACTCAAGTCGCACTCTTGTGTGATTGGCCCAGTGGTGAGCTGCCCGGCTCACCACTTAGCATGTTTGAGTGACAGCTAGGACTGGTGAATGGGGGTTTTCTGCATAAAAGCAGGGCTTTGGGGACTGGAACTTCAGAAGTCGCCACAAGACCTAAAGAATCCGAAGAGGGAGAAGCTGAGCCGACCTTCAACGACGACACCACCAGTGGAGCCCTGCTGAACCGAATCACCACTTCCCAACGACAGAAGATCTTCTTCCAGGAGAGCCTTCTTTCTTTGAGCTGGTGGGGTTAACCAGTTCGCCCTCTTTTTGACTTCCTGGATCGTCTCGTGGTCGACCCGCCCGTGCCAAGCAACCCGGGGGCCGGATAGCCACGCTTCACCACTACCGTGAATAAAAGGGTAGTACCTTTTAACCGGGAAACTCTGCAGCTGGTTTCTTCCCTGGCAGTGCAACGACCTCCAGCTTTCCTCGACGTCTAGATCTTCTCTTCCCCTGGACGAAGCCCTGACTTGCACCCGCTGCCAGGAACAACTGCCCCCACTGGAGCTTTCTCACCATTTCAGGTACTGTGTCCCGCCTGGTCTCCCTTGCAACAGACTCTTCAAGGTGTCCCATAAATCCTTGACTCTCTATCCTGGGATGACCTGGGACATGTTAACTAACTTTTCTAACTCCTTTTTGAACTATCTGCAAAGTCTTTTAAAGTGTACTTCAACTGTGTGATCTTGGGCACATTCCGCCTTGCTCTCTCCAAGAGTGGGCTTGGCCTATGAACTTTTTGCTGTACAGTAGACCCTGCCTTTCTTGACTTGCTGTGGTTCTGTTAAGTGTTGGCATTGTGTGCTTTACTATTTCTGCCTTTTCCCTCCCTTTTTAAATAACTGGAGTGCCATCTTGGTTAAGCGCTCACCTCTGTGTTGAAAATAAGTGGTGTTCTTTTCCTAAGACTTATCGAATAATTAATCAGGGAGGTGTATATATTTCTAGTGACTGATTGAACATGCTTGACATATTAGTGCCAGTGTATTTTTACAAGTGTGTTTTTAAATAAATAATTATATACTTTTATACCAAAGCTCTGGTCAGTGTTTGCTTGTGCTAATGTATTTATGTACCTAATGTGTATACTCTATATACTGTCTAACTCTTCTTGAAAGAAGACTGACTGCTCAGACACAGCTACCAGGTAAATCTGGGTGGTATAGACTGCTACCAATTGGGTTTACTGCCAACACCTGTAGTCTTAAACTTTTTGCAGTGGTCCCTAAGGGAACTGCACATGTTTCTGCCTAACACCGCTCATCGCAAGAGTGCTACGCAGACTGAAGGAACAGACCTGCTCAATGATCCTGATGGCACCGGATTGGGCTCGCCAGGTTTGGTACCCAACCCTGCACCACCTCTCTCTATGGCCCCCTATTCGCCTCAAAGTTCATCAGTCTCTCTTAATGCAACAGGATCGGAAAGTGCTCCACCACGACCCAGCAAGCTTGTCACTCCATGCGGCGTTCCTCAGCAGCGAAAATTAATTAACCTGAATCTTCCTGCAGAATGCTGGTACATAATCAAGGCCTCTAGGGCCCCTTCTACACGAACAACTTAGATTAGGAAATTGACTCGTTTTACTAAGTGGTGTGAAACATCGTCAGTGAACCTGCTCTCTGCTTCCATCAGCCAGATACTGCCATATCTGTTGTAACTAGCTAAAGCAGGGCTCTCCCCATCCATCAAGGTGCATTTGTCCGCCATATCGGCATACACAACTAACCCAGGTCAACAATCTTTGCTCACCTAACCGGCTGTCAAAATATTTTTGAAAGGTTTGATGCGTACTTTCTGACCAACTCCTACACCCGTTGCTGCATGGAGCTTGAACGCGGTTCTGGCAGCGCTCATGGAGCCACCATATGAACCGATTCACTGGTGTGACATAAAGTTCTTATCCTGGAAAGCAGCTTTTTTAGTAGCTATCACGTCGGCTAGGAGGATTAGTGAGATGCAAGCCCTGCCTTCAGAACCTCCATTCACAACCTCCATTCACCTTGTTTCTCAAGGACCACGTCATACTGAGGACGCATCTGAAGTTCTTACCCAAAGTACTGTCAGAAATGACACTCACTGGCCGCATCGTACTTCCAACCTTCTTCATGAATCATTCATCTGATGCGGAGAGATCCTTGCACTCGCTAGATGTGGCTAGGGTTCTAAAGTTTTACATCCAAAGAACTAAGGAATTCCGCTCCTCGACTAGACTTCATCGCATTTGCTGGCGCATCCAAAGAGCAGCACATTTCAAAGCAGAGTTTGGCCCGTTGGGTCTCCCAATTTATCAGTCACTGCCACCAGTCTAAAGGCGATCCACTCGCCAGACCTCCTTCAGCCCACTCAACCAGAGGGAGGGCAGCTTCGGTTGCTTTTCACGCTGGAGTACCATTGAAAGACATCTGCAGAGCCGCAACCTGGCGCACTCTGCATACTTTCACCAAACATTACTGCCTGGCAGAAGATACCAGCAAAAAGTCAGCAGTGGGTCAAGCGGTTCTTTGCCATCTCTTTGCTTAAGGTAGGAGCAGCCTTCTCTTCCCGCCTTCCCTGGTAATCTAACATATTCAGTTGCTGTATATAGTAAGGCAATCAGACGGATCTGCAGAATATACAGAATGATGGGCATGTCTAACTGCTTGGTATTCTATTCAAGCATCTGAATCTATGAAACATCCAATGCTGGAAAGGTTTTAGTTACTTACCTGGGTTAGGCAAAGTTTGAATGCTGTACCCTCTGGGACCACTACAAACAACTATGACTACAGGTATAGGCAACCCAACCTTTGGTATAAGCTTGTACTACACAGTTCTGGTAGCGTGTTGAGCATCCAGGCTTATCTCAAGAGGGGAAATGTGAGCTGTAGTGGAGTTGCACAAAGATTCACAGTTACAAGTATTCAAATAAACTCTTACACTCAAGGTTTCTTGCATAAACCATTAATAATGTATTTGTCAGTTATAAAGCCTTCTTTAGGAGGGAGCAATAGAATAGTAACACACAAACATACTTCAATACTGTGCACTTTGAGTTTCTGAATCAGACAAGACCCTTTTGGGATGGCCCACAGACACAACCTACACCCACAGGTGACTTCAATAACAAGGGTGCTCGGGACATTAATATCTTACTGTTGGCATTCAGAATACTATTAAAAGTTTGTAAAAGGCAAAGGTTATTAGAACACAAATATTCTTAAGCAATGCAGATACTTTTAGAGGTCACTAGAAGAGTCATTCAATTCAATAGGCTAAGCCAAAGTCAATGGGCAAAAGTCTTGGATAGGATAAATCACTTCTGGTAAGTAATGGAAAAGTCTTTGCACAAGTTTTCAGGAGTCTTTGATGAAAAGAAGAATCAAATGTAGGGCCACAAGCTTATTAGACTTGTGAGTTGTGGAAGTTATAAGCACTTCTACATTAAGTGGAGGCCCCTGGAAGACCCTCCAGGCCTTCTAGATATATTATCTGCCCCGTTCTGTGCCCCCGGCCCGTGTACCGCGCTCCCCTTCCCCTGCCCAGACCTCCTCATTGCCGCCTCCCTAGCCCTGCCCCTTCTGGTGATTGGCTACTCCCCTGTTTTAAACAAACCCACCAGGGCAGCCCTTTTCCCGGCAGCCCTCTGCCTGGCAGCCCTGGGCAGAGCCCGGCAGCCCTCTGCTCGCAGCTAAGGGCCCCCAAGGCCAAGGGCGGCTCCAACAGAAGCGGCTCCAGGAAGTGTCAGCAAGAGTCCGCAGGGGAACCCAGTGAAGCCAGTGACCAGCCGTCAACCATCAACTACAAGGACCAGTAAGGTAGTAGTGGCCTGGTTCAGGGGAGAGCTACAACTCCACCCCAGAATTATAGCCACTTACCAGTTCAGCTTTAAACAGTGTGATTAGGCCTCTCTCCCACTTTACAGGTCTCTCATATTTAATAGGGGTTCTGTCCCCATATAGCATTGTGTGATGCCTAGATTGCATTGATAGGCCTCTCTCCCATGATAGGGGTCTCTCATATTTAATAAGGGCTCTGCCCAATAATGCATTGTGTGATGTCTAGATTCCATTCATGGGCCTCTCTCCCACTATACAGGTCTCTCATATTTAATAGGGGTTCTGTCCATATTGCATTGGGTGATGTCTAGAATGCACTGATAGGCCTATCTCCCTCTATACAGGTCTCATCTTTAATAGGGGTTCTGTCCCCATATTACATTGTGTGATGTCTAGAATACATTGATAGGCCTCTCTCCCACCATACAGGTCCCTCAAACTTGGTTGGGGTTCCAATTCCGGGCTGCATTGTGTGATATTTAGATTGCACTGATAGACCTCTACACATGTCTCTCAAATCCCGCTGACCAACTCACTCTAAAGTAAGGCAGAAACCCCCCCAGTGAATTACTGTGGAGTGAGACCCTGATTAGGGGCTCACACCTCAGAAGGCACAAGTCCTAGCTGCGCCTACCCTTCAATTACTATATATCCTTCTTAAACCCACATTGCTAGCTCACTGCAGTGAACCGTGTTTAGGGTGATGGGCACTAAAGAGAGCCACGATAACACTCAACTTTATATCCCCTAACTACCATCCCTACCCCTCTCAAGACAGCGACTGAACCAGTCAGCAACATCAGCCGGAAATACCACCTACAGACAGAGCACTAACTTTTAGCGGACAGCCCCCCACACCCATTACTACACCACAAGACAACCAGACCAAAGTAGAACCAACTTGACATCAGCCAACAATAAAGACTAAACAACTCTCTATCTTATAATGCTACGCAAACGGCCCATTCCGAGCGAAAGAAAAAGAGAAGAAAGAACAAACACTCCGGAAGAGCAACAAAGAACCACAACTACAAAACGCACCCCCTCAGTCAGGAACAAGAATCGAACCAACACCGAGAGAAGAGACAAGTCCCTCTACTTAACTCCTTATCTCACCGACAACTGGTCACCAGAGCAAACCAACCCAACGCTAGAATCAGCAACATCAAACTACCCAACACAAGCGTGCAGAAGGAGGATAAACAACACAAGAAACAACAAATACATGACCAATGCGATAACACCATACATCACCAAAGCAAGAAGAATTCCAATTACCAACTCATGGAAGACGAACCCGATGAAAACAAAAACCCAAGACAGAACCTAGAAGAACTCTTCGAAGACGCTGATGCCCCAAAACCAACACCTCAACAAGAGAATGACCAGGAAGGAAACCCCAACACTGATCAGAAGACCACCTCAACAAGAAAGTCCAAACCAAACAACACCTCCAAACTCCACTGCAATCTTATAAACGCAAGATCCATGTCAAAACACTCAACAGAGGTCTTCGACCTACTCGATGAAAACGGCATTGACATCCTGTTCATCACAGAAACATGGCTGGAAGACAACTACAAAATCACACTACAAACCTGCCTTCCAACCAACTTCAAATGCCTTCAAATAAACGGGAAAAACAAAAAAGGAGGAGGCATTGCAATAGCATTCAAAGGACACTTGAAAATAAAAACAGACAAACCGCTCAACATCCTCAACTGCAAAACCATGGTAATTCACTTAACAGCAAGCCCAAAAACCAACGTCATATTCATCCTGGTGTACAGACCACCTACATATGATGCAACCTTCTGTCGACAACTTCATAGAAGCCATAACCAACATAGCCATCAACCACGAACACCTAATAATCCTGGGGGACTTCAACATCTGGTTTGAAGACAGTCACGTCAACTCCCAAAATTCACTGATCGAACAACTCGCTACCATGAAACTATGACAACTAGTCAAAGAGGCAACACACTCAGCAGGACACACCCTCGATGCAATTTCCGCCAAGGAAAAACTCATCACCACAGCACCACCGATACAAATACTGTGGAGCGACCCTCTCATCATCCCATTCGTGATCACTCTACCTACTCAAGTCTGCATTCATCCTCCTAAACTCACAACCACCTCAAAAAGAAACTGGAAACACGTGAAAGAAAGCAACCTATTCGAACAACTGGAATTAACAAAACTCCCAACTACAGAACTAGAGCTAGCTGACCAAGACAGGAAAGCGGAGCTACTACACAAATGGATTGCAGATACAATCGACAAGATTGCCCCAGAAAAACCATTCACCCCATCAAAAAAAAGAGCAATGGCAAAATGGGTCACCCCACTATTAAGTACCATTAAAAATGGAAAACAAAAAGATGGAACTGGAATGGAGGAAAGAATACAACCCAGACAAAAAAACTGTGTTCCAGAGACAAATCCGTACATACAAGAAGGAAATTCAAAAGGCGAAGAAGAGGCATTAGATGACAGAAACACAAATGACACCAACACACAAAAGGAAATGTTTAACATCATTAAAGAGATGCGAAACCCTCCGGGCTGCGACAACACCCCAAACCCCTCAGGGAAACTATGCAACGACCTGGCAGACCACTTAAAAAAAAAAAACAATGACATCCGACAAACCATACAAAACATACCAACCGACCACAACATACTACCAAGCGAACCTATCACAGAACCTCAGCACAAACTCAAAAACCTTCCCGAAATATCAGCAGAGGCAATCGCAATGCTGGTAAAACACAGCAAGAAAGCTGGATCACCCATGGATCCCTGCCCCCCGGACATCTACAAATCAATCCTCGCTCAAGGAACACGAGCAGAATACTACAGAAACCTTCTGAACCCATCTTTAGCAACAGAAACTGTACCGAGGACCTTCAAATCAGCATATATCAAACCACTTCTGAAAAACACAAGTGGCGACATAGAAGACCTCCAACTACAGGCCGATTTCAAACATTCCATATCCGGCAAAACTCCTGGAAACCTACGTATATAAACAAAACCAAGAACACGTAGAAAAACACCACCTCCTAGACCAAGCTCAAGTCGGTTTCAGACCCGCAAGAGGAAAGGAAACAGCACTACTATCCATCTGGGACGACCTAAAATCTAACGCAGACGCAAACACAACCTCCGCCTTTATTCTACTCGACCTCTCTGCAGCCTTCGACACAGTTAGTCATGACACCCTAACCAAAAGACTAGAAGACATAACAGACCCAGCACTACTCTGGACTAAATCATTCCTAGCAGACAGAACAGAAACCGTATGGATTAAACCCTTCAAATCCACTCCACGAGTTGACTGTGGAGTGCCACAAGGATCCTCACTATCACCAGTGTACTTCAACATCTACCAGACTCCGGTTATCAGAATCTACAAAAAATACAATATTACATGCTACAACTACGCAGATGATACTCAAATCATCTACAAAGTCAAAGACACCCAAGCTGATCACTCAACCCTAACCGAGTGTCTAAAAGAAGTCTTCAACTGGATGAAGGCCAACAACCTGAAAATCAACCCGGGAAAGACAGATATCATGATCATATCCAAAGACCAAGAAAACGAAACCATCATCCCATGGCCAACGGAAATGGGAACTGCACCATCACCATCGAAGGTAGTAAGAAAATCTCGGAGTCCTGATGGACAACACCCTAACCCTAGAACCACAAATAAATGCAACTGTCAAGAAATGCTTTTTCCTCCTCCACACGGCAAGAAGAATCCTACCTTTCCTCTCCTTCACGCAAAAAACACTCACTATCGTCGCCCTCATCATGTCAAAAATCGACTATGCAAACAGCCTCTACCTCGGAATACCGGAATACCTCCTGAAGAAACTACAACGGATCCATAATACAGCAGCCAGACTACTCCTCAAACTATCAAGAAGAGAACACATCACCTCTGCCCTAAAAAACACTACACTGGCTCGCAGTAAAACATTGCATCACCTTCAAAACAATGTGCATAACGCAAAGGGCAATCAATGGACAAGGAGCAGAATTCCTACAAAAGAAAATAACAATCTACAAGCCAACAAGACTCCTCAGGTCAAGCAACGAAATCCGCCTGGAACCAAAACCCATACCTCAAGAAAGAACTTGGAGGCACCTCCTTCTACCACTTACCTGCAAAAACCTGGAACAACATCCCAAAAGAAATCAGAAACACCAAAGATCACCTAAAATTTAGGAAATTACTAAAAACCAAGCTCTTCAACACAACAGACTCAAACTGAAAACCGAAACAACAAATAGGAAAAGGGATGACTAAAGTGGAGTGAACACGGACAACCCCCAGAACAGACTGGGAAGCTCCCACGACACCTGGACGGGTGACGCCGAGTAGAACGGAACACAGGCGACATCCATGGAGATGGAGAACAACCCCACCCAACACCCGCACTCGCCCCTTAGTTGCCACCAGGTACCACAGTGGTGTCGAATTGTCAGGATATTGGCAATCACCACACTAGCCGAGTTGTGTACATTGACAGGTGCACTGGCTGTATGAATGGGAAAGGAACACAGGTAGGGTGGCGATGGAGGCTGGTGAAGGAGGGGCCAGATGTGAAAGGGACCTTGGCAGGTGCACTGGCCGTACGAGTGGGAAAGGAAGGCGGGTAGGGCTGCGATGGAGGCTGGTGAAGGAGGGGCCAGATGTGAAAGGGACCTTGAATGCCGAACGGGCCCAGATCAGGACAGAGGCACAGGGGTGCTCCCGAGCCCCATCTCGGGAGATAACACAAACCCAGTGCCTCAATCCAGGATAGAGATACCAACTATTTCCCCCTCTGCTTACACCTCTCAAACTCTAAACCAAACACATCTACAAACCTACATCACAACAAACCGCACAAACTTCACTACATGATAACAACAAAACAAAAACACACATAGACTTGCACAACAGCAAACGATGACTACCGGCCGCAAACACCCCAGGCCCAGCCAACGGACCCACCGGGGTGGGTGATAGTGCGGGGAACGAAATGCATTAACATTAACAGTAAGAGGTAAGTTCTGTTAGGCTTGTTTTCCAGTACCTTGGTAAAGAAGAAAAGATGCAGCTGGTGACTTCTGTTCCTGTGCAGCTCTGCAGATCTCATTGTTCCTGGGCCTCAGTCGTGGAGACAAGAGGGAGGACGTCGGGGGGGCTTCCTGCACTGTCAAAACTGGCAAGCGGCAAACTTTACTTTCTGTGGCTGTTTTACGTTTCAGCTCCTTGCAGTACAGCAAATAGCAATTAGAGTGGATCCTGGCTGTCAAGCTAGACTGTCCTCACTTCTGAGGTCCCGCACTCTGCTGAGGTGGCTCAGGCTTGGTCAGCACTGCTTCGTGGGAGTCCGGAGGACTTCCAAAAGCTTTAGGCTAGCTTAAAAGTAATGCACACAATCTGGTGTCGCTCTTCCTGGCTATTTGGTTCCTGCTGCAACTCTGAGGAAATTCCACCAGCTCCGAGATGGGTGTCCAGGTGGCTTACTTTGGAGTTGATTGGTCCCACCAACTCAAAGGCAGAAGTCGTTCTTGCAGGGACTTCTCGATCGATGCAAACTTGGCAAGTAGTCACTGCAGCAGGGCTTCACCGGGCAAACCAACGGTCCAGGAGTTGCAGCAGGTGTCCTCTTCAAGCTTTTCTTCAGGTTCCTTCGTCCAGTGGTTGACTCTGCCTTCCAGGCCAAAAGACTCGCCTTTTATTCAGTTCCCTCCCCTTCATTCCAGCCTAGCTGTCACTCAGCCAGCAGGGTGGCTGTCCTTGCCATCCAGACAGTCAGCCAGCCAATCACCACAGAGCGCATTTGGGTCTCCTAGGAGACTAAGCACAGGGAGTTTCGAGCACCACCCTCACTTCCTCACTTCCTGCCTACCCCAGACACCCAGGAGCCAGAGGCCGGTTTCTCTCAGAAACCCCGCCAAAGCTGAAATGAACAAAGAGGTGCCTGGTTTGGCGCCCAGAGAAACGCTCCAGAAGGACCTTTCTACAAAGACCTGGCGGAAGAAAGAAGACTGGCCACCATTTTAGCAAAGATGGCTGGACGCCATTTTGAAAAAGATAGCGCCTGCAGTTACTTTACCCCGAGCCGCGAACAGTCGCGGTAAATGCAAACCAAGGTAGTTCAAAACGAAATCACTGCCACCAGTCAGTCAATTGAGGAAAGGGTAACATAAAAATGTTTACATGGGGATCCACCAGGGGGCGCTGAGATGTGTTGAAGCATCTCCGCTCGTCTCCCCACCAGGGCGCTGATCGAGGGACCCGAGCCCCCCCCGACACCCCCGGAGCGAGACACCGACACCCCCCCCCTGTACGAAGGTGCCGGGCACCCCTGGCCCAAACCTGAGACCCAGGAGTGGAGCAGAGCCGGAGCTGCGAGCCAGCGGACCCCGAGGGCGCGAAACCCCTCCCTCCTGCGGCTCCGCGGAAAACAACTGCGAGCCCGGGCCCAGAGAGGCCTCGCAAAGGCCCAGGCGTCCGAGGCCGAGGGATCCTGCCGAGAACCGACGGCGGCTCGCGGCAACGGAATGGCCCAGGAGGTGGACCGAGGAGCGGGAGAAGGAGGCGCCGCACCAGGACGAGGAACCCCCCCAGCGGGGTGTCAGCGAGGGAGAGGCTCCCCAGGATTGCGCAGATTCTGGCGAAGCCCGCGCGGGGCGAACACGAGTGGCGTGGGAGAGGCCCCCCCCGAGGTAAGGAGACCCACCCCGGGGCTGGGCACCCACAGGGGGCAATAAAACTCACGGCCCCCAACACAACGGTGGAAAAAAAAAAAAAAAAACGGGGAGAACCTGTGGAGGTGGATCCCCCGCCCACGACAAGTGATCTGCCTGGGGCTCCAGCCCCCCCACAACCTCCTCCCCGCCCCTGGCCGCAGAGCTACCAAGGGCCCCCGCTCCCCCTGGGACGCAAAGGAGACAAGCAGGCCCCGGTGGCCACAATCATTTGGGGGCAGACACCGGGGAGCAAGAGTGTCCAGGGAAGGCCTATGACCTGGAGGGAAACACTGCAGAGGTTTCGGCGCCCGTCCCTTGAGCCCCAAACAACCCCTGAAATGGCCGCCCAAACGCAGCAAGAAGCGGCAGACGCAATCTCGGTCTCCAGGGGAATGGCGGCCCTGTTGGATGAAATTAGAGGATTCCGCGCAGACATCACCCTTAGGCTGGACACCCTAGACAAAAAGGTTGAAAACATAGAAGACAGGGTGCAGTCACTGGAGAACAACACACCTTCTAATGACATTCTCGAATCGCAATTTGACATGCGCCTGTCTGAACTTGAGAGAAGAGAAGAAAAATGCTCATTGAAAATGGATGACTTGGAAAACAGAGAAAGGCGCTGCAACCTACGTTTTCTGGGCTTCCCGGAACAGGACGGGGAAACCCAGGCAGACATTGTCAAGGCAGTCAACGTGGTGGTGAGAGTGCTTTTTGACGGAACTAACACTAACGAACCCACCATCGACAGGGCCCACAGAGCAGGGGCAGCCTCCAGAGGCCCCAGATCTGTCTTAGTTCGCTTCCACTACTTCTCTGAGAAAAGCAGGATCCTCGAACTAGCTCGCAAGAAGGGCCCGGTGGAATGTGATGGGGCCCAGATCTCAGTATACCAAGATTTGTCGGCCTTCACTCTGGCGAGACGCCGTCTTTGTTCCCCTCTGACGAAAATGCTCCAAGCCAAGGGAGTCCGATACAGGTGGGGGTATCCTTTTTCACTTTCTTTCGAGCACGAGGGATATAAGTATACCCTGATCACCGAAGACGACATCCAACGAGTGACAGGCGAACTCCTAGATAACTCGGATTTTGAACCGGGAGACCGCGATCGTGAGCGCACCCCGAAGGGCCCTAAAAAGATCAACGCTCCAAAGGAGAGGCGCAGAGTACGAGGCCAAAGGAAATTCAGGAGAGTGGCACCAGCGTCGCCGGACCCTCAGAATAGCTGAAACAAACTACTAGAATCTGATGAAATCTTTCTCCACTCGACGTTGCAAAGGGGGAATGTTGTTACATTTCAAATTCTTGCATCAAGCCCGCAGGGGCGGGGGGGGCTCGAATGGGCGTTTATAATGAGGTAACGAGCCCGGAGGGGGGAGACATGGTTGGCCGGTTGTGTGACTTTGAGACGATGCCTCAATACAACCAGGCGATCTGGGTGGAGGGTGGTGGGGGGAGAGAAGAGGGGATGTTGGGATGTTGGGGAATTTGTTATAATACGCCAAAGTTTGGGGTCTTGATCACACCCTGGGGGCTGTTCCTAACCCTCAGCGAGGTGCTGAAACATAGAGGGAGTAATGACGCTTGCATCCTTGAAATTGGAGTTATGTGCTTCACAACGCATCCTAATGGATGATTCACTACAATCCTTGTCAGTGGGGTCTCTGAATGTTCGGGGGCTCAACTCACCCACCAAGAGGTCACTGCTCATGCGGGAATTTACGAGGACGAAACTACAATTTCTCTTTGTGCAAGAGACCCACTGGGTTCGGGGGAAGGAGCCCAAGCTTAAAGCTAAAAATATAGATCAGGTATTCTCAGCCTCTACCCAGTCCAAGAAGAGGGGAGTAGCTCTGCTGGTGTCCCCCGGGGCTCACTTTGGATTTAAGGTGGCACAGGCCGACCCCGAGGGTCGGTATCTCATGGTAAAAGGGGATGTGCGGGGACGCCTGTTCACCCTGGTTTGCATTTACGCCCCAAATGAGGCGCAGGACGTCTTCTGGGAAAGCATGAAGGGGACAATAATGTCATTTGCGGAGGGGACCCTCCTGGTGGGAGGGGACTTTAATATGGTGCTCTGCCCCGAAAGGGACAGAAAATCTGTGAATCCTTGCCCCAACATCCGCCTCCACAAAAAATTGGCATCAACCTTCCAGGCAGTGAATGGGGAATTGGGGTTGTGTGACACGAGTACACCCAAGAAAGGTCTGAACCCCGACTACACTTTTTACTCTAAGCCTCACGATGCCTTCTCGCGTATAGACTACATTTTGGTAGATTCAGCAATGCAGGGTGAGATCACCAGCGCTGGGGTGGAAATCGTCCCCTGGACGGACCATGACATGGTGAAGATTGGTATCGGCCTCCCCCCTACTCCTGTAGCCAGCTCCCGATGGAGTTGTAACGACCTCCTACTACATGGCAAGGAGACGCGCCAAACCCTTCTTACAGCCATAGAAGATTATTTCTCCCTGAACGACAACGGGGAGGTAGGCACTATGGGAGTATTGGAGGCATTTAAGGCAACCATCAGAGGTACCCTGATTGGCATTGGGGCGGGGAAAAAAAGAGAGAGGGACCGGGAAGAGAAAGACCTGAAAACCAAAATAGAGGCCATACAACCGGGTGGTAAACTGAAAACACAGATGTTCCCTGGGCAGTGGGAGGAATTGCAGAAGCTGCACACTAGATTGGCTCACCTCCAGGTAGGGCAAACGGAAAGGAAGCTCTCGTTTCTGAAACAAAAATATATGGAAAAAGGGGAAAAGGCCGACAAGATACTGGCCTGGAGACTCCGCGAACTTAGGAACAGCAGGAGAGTGAACTCAATCCGCTCTGTGGACGGTAACTCGACCGCAAGGGACTCCAAAATAGCGGAACAATTCAGGCTATACTATGAAAAATTATACTGCTCAGAATACAAGGGGGATGGGATAGAAGTTGATAGGTTCCTGGATTCCCTCCCTGTCCCGGGCCTGCTACCAGACAAGGCCGACACTCTGGAAATCCCTATTTCCCCGGAAGAGGTAATTGATACTATCTCCTCCTTAAAAAGTGGCACGGCCCCGGGGGACGACGGCTTCTCAGTCAAATTTTATAAGACCTATAGATCCACACTCGCCCCCTTCCTGGCCAAGCTGTTTAACTGTGCACTAAATCAAGGGTCCCTCCCTCCCACAATGATGTCAGCCTTAATAGTGGTCCTACCGAAAGACGGCAAAGACCCAGCCCTATGCCAGTCATATCGCCCCATATCGCTCCTAAACACTGACGTTAAAATACTGGCGAAACTCCTGGCGAACAGACTGGCAAAATTCCTCCCCACCCTAGTACATGGAGATCAAGTGGGCTTTATCCCGGGGCGCCAGGGGTCGGATAACATCAGAAAAACCCTCGACCTTATGCATGAGGCTACCGAACAGGGAGTGGAGGGGTACCTCCTTTCACTCGACTCTGAAAAAGCCTTCGACCGGGTCGAATGGCCCTACATGATCAAGGTTCTTAGGAAAATGGGATTGGGAGATAATTTCTGTAGGTGGGTCGCAGCTCTATATAACTCGCCCTCGGCGAGAGTATCAGTTAATGGGGGCACATCCGAACCCTTTTCCCTTTCCCGAGGCACCCGGCAAGGCTGTCCCCTGTCACCTCTCCTATATGCCCTGGCCATGGAGCCCCTGGCTATAGCGGTTAGGAACGACCCGGAGATTAGGGGTATACGATGTGGTGAGTGCGAGTTTAAGCTCTCCCTGTTCGCGGACGACATACTGGGCTATCTGACCAGCATTCACAAATCCCTACCGAGGCTGTTTGATCTCATAAACCTTTTCGGCTCCTTTTCGGGGCTGAGAATAAACGCATCCAATTCAAGTATTATGCCAATGGGCCCAGGGGAACAAGATATTGAGAACAAAACCGACATTCAAGGGGTTAGAAACGAGCGAACATCCACAAGGTATCTGGGCATCACCATCCCCAGAGATCTGTCTCATCTATACCAATGGAATTTCCCTGGAATCCTCGCCCAGGTCAGTAGCGATCTCAAAAGATGGGCCCCCCTCACGCTCTCCTGGCTTGGACGCATGGTCTCGGTTAAGATGAACATTTTACCTCGCCTTCTCTATCTCTTCTCAGCTCTCCCTATCGTGATACCTGAGGCCTTTTTCGAGGTGCTCCAGTCTCGTGTCCTTCACTTCATTTGGAACGGCAAAAGGCCCAGGGTTAAAACTTCCACTCTGACCCTCCCAAAGTCCCATGGTGGCTTCGGTCTCCCCGATTTTAGGCTCTATTATAAAGCAGCTCAGCTCAGGGTGATGTTGGAGCACATGCGGGACGACATGCGTACATTCTGGACGTATGTCGAAGACACCCACGCACATCCGAGGAAGGTCAGGGACTATCTCTGGGCCTCTCCCAGGTCACTCCCCCCACAACTCAAGACACATCCTACTTTAGCAGTCCTTTGGTCACTGTGGAAACCCAGCAAAGCTAATAATTTGATATCTACATGGCCTTCGCCTCTGTCATCTCTCTGGGGCCCGCCCATTGATCTGGATATGAGGGGCTTTCGGGACACCCAGGCATGGTCTGACATGGGACTGGAAAGAGTCTCCCAGCTTACACGAGAAGAGGGCTTCATTGAATACGACAGCTTGACAGAGGCTCTGGTGGACAGGCCCCCCACGGTTTTTGAATTCCTGCGGCTGAAAGGGATACTTACCCAACCGCGGTGGTCCGATCAGCTTAGTCGCCCCCTCACCCCACTCGAACTAATTCTGGCCAAAAGTAAATCTCGCAAAGGTTCGCTATCTAAGTTTTATAGTGTGCTGATTATAGCCGACCTAGAAGGCAGACAACCCTTCAAGCGCATATGGGAAGAGAGGATGGGGATGCTAATAGAGGATCACACCTGGAGGGCGGTTTTCAAGTGCATTTTCACAGGCTCCCTATACACAGCAGCTATGGAACATAACTTTAAAATCCTCCATTCATGGCATCGCCCCCCGGCGCTATTGTCTAGAATGTACCGGGATGTTTCCTCCCTCTGCCCCAGGGGATGCCATCAACGGGGAACCTGGTTTCATATGTGGTGGAGTTGCCCGTCCATACAGGTATACTGGTCGGAGCTCCTAAGCTGGATCAAAGATATCGAGGGTTATGGTCCATCTTTGCACCCGCTGGAAATCCTACTGGGCTCCCCCATGCCGGAGTCGGAGGTGAATGCCTTCCCCAAGGTCATATGCGCCATGTTGCGGGCAGGGAGACTGGCGCTTGCGCAAAAATGGAAAAGTGTCCTGGCCCCCTCCAAAGAGGAGTGGCTCTGCAAGCTCAGAGTGATTTTCAGCTACGAAAAACTCTCGGCAATAGCAAACAATACTATGTCTGATTTTGTCCAAGAGTGGACGGCAGTGCTGCTGCACGATGATTGTATTACTATGCGATTGTAGAGGGGCGATGGAACAAAAGTTTAAACCAACGGTTGCTATGCGCTGGTCCCCACGCCCCTCAGAGGGATGGTCTTGCCCTGGCCCAATCACCACATGGCCTTACCCCACTGTCTCAAGGATCACTTTTCTCTAGCGCAGCGCTATGCAAGTGTTCTTCCCTATGCTAAATCCAGTTGCATTTTCCCTAAAGTTGGCGTAACAATTGTTTGGGGGGAGGGATCGGGAGGGGGGAAGGGGGGTTGGGAGTTAACCAGAAAATGTTTCTGACAATGTGATTTTTTCTTGCATCTATTGCGGGTGGAATAGGCCAGTAGGCCCACCCTGTCGTGTATGTTGTCAATAAAAATAAATTTAAAAAAAAAAAATGTTTACATGAGCATTTAGAGACAGGGGATTCTAAGTAACTCCTCCAGCACGCTATTGTAAGATAGGGTGTGCTGGGTCTAGCAAGTACAATGCTAAGTAAAGTCAATTTCACTTTACTGCTCTTCGAAACAGTAGTTCATCCCAGAGAAGGTATTTAAACCTTGTGAAATCTGGAAGACTTCCCTGTGGCACTGCACTGAATTGTAAAAGATGATGCCTATGGAGTTGGTTAGATTCCATAACCAAAATGAAACTCAGTGTATAAAATCACATTAAAATACATGAGAAAATCCAGCAAAGTTGTTGGGGGTCTCTAAGGTGGAGGGAATTAGCACATTTTTGAGAATTCTCCCTATCAATCTGTAACTGTATTTCTTCAGCATTGGTATCTTTCATAGATTCACATGCGCCCACCCGCCTTCCCTGAGAGGCTGCTCCCAGTTGCCATCTATTCATGTCTTCGAATGCTCAAAATCTGAAGATGGCTGTCTGGGGTGGAGCTTAAACCTTGCCACCTCATTGGTTGGGGCCATAAAGGACCAAAGTGAGGTGGAGGGACTACACAATTGAATGGCTCATAGGCCATAATGGACTATCTACATTCTTTTTCTATGGAAATAATGTATATATATTTAATTTTTTAAAAAATAATTATTTAAATCACAGGGGATTCCCAGTCTGACGATGGGGAATAGTCAAGCATGTGAATCTATGAAAGATATCAATGCTGGAGAAATACAGTTACAGGTAAGTAACTAAAACATGTATATATTCAGTGTTTATGGGACCAGACAGGAGTATTGGTGTTTCAGTCATTTACCAGGGAGCTCATGTGTGTGGAGCGAACATGCTGCCGTGTGAAACTTAAGATGCAAGTGCTCCTGTGTGTAGAACTATATAGTTGGTCTGGTGAATTTGTAGGATTTGCCAACTTGTGAATGGTACATGTTTTTGTGCTATTGGGTATTGTCTATGATTTCTGGTGGGGTCAGCAAGTGTTTCCCTGGGTGTGGTGAATGGTCAAACTGATTGTTAGCTGCTGATAGTGATATTGGCGTGAAGTGACTGTCAGCAGTCTGTCATGCAGGCAGACCTTTAACAGATTCTGTTTAGGTCGCTGAAAGTGTATTTTAGTGCAGTGCTTTGTATTTGTGGGAGTTTACTGGGTGGGATGCCACAGTTTACAGGTTGGTTTGTGACATTGGGGGCTGGATTTGTGGTTTCTGCACTAAATCAGCAAACCTAGCTAATGACATTTGGTTGCTCTAGCATAGAAGGCAAAGATGGAAAGTGACGGCTGCAAATTCCCCATAGGTTTTCCAGTACACTATTCATAAGTCTAACTAGACTCACCCGAAAGTAATACCACCAGTCTTACTCAAAAGGGATACATCATAGGGTCATCAAAACCCTTTACTTTTGGAAGCATCTTGAAATAATTTAAACTCACCCCAGGGTTGTCTGCAATAATCATGATGAATTCCAAACCCGTCCTAAGGTTCTCATAGAGTCATCATGGAGTAATCCCCACTCATCCTGAAGTTGTCATGGGGGTCATCCTGAAGTTATCCCCATCCATCCTAAAGTTGTTGTGGATTCACCCTTGATGTAATCAGAACTCCTCCTGGAGTAGTTTCTGTGATCACTCTAGAGTCATCTCATTTAAATATTTCGGCCTATACACATACTTCAGGATGGCTTCGGATGATATTCCTGATCTAGCCATGGATGACTCTAGGATGGAGTCATGGGGTAACTCCAGAATTATTCCAGGAAGCTCTTCCTTTTTGACTCTGGGAATGCCACTGTGTTAAAAATCGTAATAATAAGCACGTTTTCTTTTTGCCATGATTAATATAATTAAACAGTCACAATACCATCAAAGTTCATGGAAACAGGATACACGCCGCCACCAGCCAACCAAACAGCACTCACGGTGCACTCAACATGTTTGTGTACATGTGCGCACACCTACCAGTGTTTTTAAAAGTCCCAGGTGGTTGTGGGCGTGACTTTTGAGTTTAAAGGCAAAATTAGATACAATGAAAGCCAGAAGATATTAAAAGTTGGGCCAGTAAAATGCAAGGTAAAACACAGTCGAAGTTCCAAGGAGAGAATCAAGTGTAGTAACGTCGGCAAATTATCTTGCAGCCTTGAATAGCGGCCAGTCAACCGGCACTCACGGTGCACTTGAATCTCATTAATGATCGCCAACCTGCCAGTTGAGTTAGTAAGTTCTTTGGTTAGCGGGAACTGTGGGTCTTTTTATGTAGCAGTGTTAGGATCCCCCTAGAGTGGAATGCCAAGTCTGAGTACCATCTAGAGTTCCCATGGGGCTTGGTGAATTTCTTATTTTTTTATTTTATTTTTGGATTTGTAGAGCGCACTGCAGCCCATGGGTATAGAGGCGCTATCAAGGATACTTAAGAAGGCTTGCTTGAGGGTTACAATAAGCAGCCCAATAAAAAGCATATAACAATTGCACTGGTTGGTACAGTATGCCCAACATCTTGCAGATGCCTTTACTACAATAGAAATCTTTTGATTCAATGGAAAAGCAGGTATGCTGGTACCCTGGTACCGTCTGTGCCTTTGCAGCATTATTAAGCCCCAGACATAGTCCAAGAAATACAATGGCTTAACCAACTAATCTGCCCTGAACGCGCTTTGGCTAGTCCTGTGCTTGGTTGGAGTAAGATGTCCTTTGGCAGATCTTGTCACAATGCATAAAACAAGTAGATGTTCTCATCCCAACTGCCCACCAACATCTGTAATAAGAAAAGGAACGGGAAGAGAAGAAGGAGCATAAGCACCCATTGCCCTTAAAGGAAGAAGAGTGATAGACAAAAACCCAAAGCGGAATTTGCTGTGCAGCGGTGTGGGTGGGTCTAGGCAGCTGTAGTATCTCCTGCATTTAGGCTAACAAAATGGTATGGATTGGCTTTTGTAGATCAGGGGTCAGCTGATGATCAGGTGGGTTCCACGTCCTAAACGGAGGCGCACCCTTTCCCGCCTCTCCAAAGTTTAGTATCTTCTATAGGCAAATCCAGCACGAGAAAGGTGTCCCCACAGGACCTCTGGGCCAAACAAGTAGTATATGCCCGCATTCTCAATTATGAAGTAATCTTTATAGTCCATTAAGCCTGCATTAGTGTACTTCCACTGTACTTAATAGAGAGGACATTGGTAGACTGTCTGGGCTTTGTGTTTCAATGTGACGGGATATATGTATGGGCTTCGCCAGGTGATGTCAGAACTGTTGTGAATAATCTTCATCTCATCTGTAGCATTGCACCCTTTTTCTGAAACTTTTTACAGAGCTTCCTCCATAGCTGGTTGCAATATTTTTTTAGGAGGCTTACAAATGGGTGCTGTAGCCTGGAAATATCATGATTTTGAACAAACTGGTGTCCACAGCCTTGTGGAACACTCCCGTCCCCTGCACACCAAATTGTAATATAGTCCAACCAATATTTTAGACCATCTAGATCAATTTCTTTCTGTCGTCACTTTTCTTCCACAATTTATAAATAAGTAATTATGATTGTTCACAAGAAAGCTGTAATGCCCGATTCGTTTAAGTATATATTTATATTTTTAGTTGTTTTGCAAAATAAATTCATTCATCAACAATTCATAAATCATCAATAGAAAAAATCACATGCTCTGTGTTTCAGGAAATGCCTTCCCTTCTTCAGGAGCCATTATTGATACTTTTTCATGCGTCAAGTTGCTTGTTGCTTTCCAAAACTTGCAAAGAAAACAGAGAGTATACTTATTTAGTATGAACATCGTTACCTAACCTTACTCGATACATACATTAGGTAATCAATATCTATCCTGATGCTGTCTTACTATTCGCCTGGTGTTGGTCGGTTGACACCAGCTTTGACTGGCATTCAAGTGTACATGTCCAACGCTATGCACTGTGCTCCAATAAATCAGCAAGGAGATCCCACGCCACAATCACAGGATATGACAAATGAATAAGTGAGCTGGCATCACACTTGTGAAAAAGTTAGGTTGAGCCTACTGAAGGTAGGAGCACTTTTCAAGATGCTAGGTACAGGTGTGTGCTCAGGCCTGAAAGCTGAGTAGTGATGTAATGTGGTCGCAATGAAAGACTTAAAAACACAAAAATGACAACTCTACACCCGTGCTTTGGTGGAATGGAAAATCATCCGTAGGCTGTATTGTTTACAAAGCAACAAACATAACCCAATACAAAACTCCCAGATGCCTCTATTTTGCACACCACGTCGTCAGGGCGGGCGATGCCCCTATTGTATATCACCAGCTTCTTCATTTTTACCAGTGCTCATTGTCAGACCAATCCGTGTTCTCCCCAGTGGAACTGAGCTGTGCTGGCAACCTGCAGTCCATTCTGTGTTTGCAAGCGGGACGTTGTGGCGTTGCCCGATGACGGGCGAACGCGGCGGCGTGACGTGTCACGCCGCCGCGTGGTGTTTAAATAAAGGGGGCGTTCCCGGCCGCGGCAGAGCGACCGGGAAGCCCAAACTAGCAACACAGTGTTTCCGTGTACTATGTATTACGGGGCTTGCGGGACCGCATCGGGGGCGCAGATACAGCCCCCAACAGTGGCGACGAGGTGTAGAGGAGACCCGGGCCCGGCGGTGAATGATTTCATCAAAATTTTTCTTACCGGAGCGGATCGAAGATTCGCTCCGATCAAGGCCGGGTCGCGAGGACGCACACGCGGCCGGCGGCCATTTTGTCTCGAGGCCATAAATCTCTCTCAGGCTCCGGTTTGGAGCAGAAACGTTTTATGAGCCTAATTTTTGGACACATTAAGAGCGGATAGCTCAATCTGCACGCCCATATCCTTGTTATGGATTTTTGAGTTTTTCTGGGACTCATACGTCGTGTGGAAGCTCGGAGAAGGATTGTTATGACTGGGCTTGCCTGAAACCAATCCATGCTCCAGGCTTAATTTTTGGAACTTCCTAAATTGGAATGGACATTCAATAGTGGTTGCATGACAGCTTCTTGATCACCTTCATCATCAGTGTGCGGTGCATCTCCTTCTTCATCTCCCTCATCATCAGGTACACCTGGCGTGTTGGGTCTTGCCGGATCTACCCCATGGTGACTGTTGGTGTGCTGGGGTGACCAGATTGAGGCTGCTGCACGAACGCCGGAATGGTCGTGGGTTTGAGTTGCGGCCCCCAACGCAGTAGGTGGGGGTGCCTGTGCGCTCAAGTCCATGGACGGATCTGATGGTTCAGACGGCGACACTTCATCAACGTCGCAACCCCGGGATCGTGGCCAGGTGGCTGCCCCGCGGACCGCCCAACAGCCAGCTACTGCACCCCCAGGGACTCAGGCTCCTCCAGGTCTGCTGCTGGGTCAACCTGCACCCCCCATCATGGCTCAACTACCAGTGCCCACCGCACACGCAGCTCTGCAGCCCATTCCAGAGTTTGATGCGTCAGGTCCACCCTCAAGCATGGGGCCCCGATGGAGGAGATGGGTGAGTCGTCTTGATATGTACTTCAGGGCGGCACACGTGACGGATGATGACAGTAGAATCGCCACTATGCTGTCTTCGGCTGGATCCGCAGTCCAAGACATTTTTGAGTCCCTTACGCCTGCCAACAACACGTATGATGCGGCCAAGGCGGCACTCCTTACTCATTTTCTCCCTCTTGCTAACGCGGACTATGAGAGGTTTGTCATGCTCTCGGCCAAGCAAAAGGAGGAGGAGACGCTGGACACTTTCTATGGTCGCCTACGCCGTCTCTCTTTGGGATGTGCATGGGGGGATGCGGACGACATGATCCGCACCATGCTCATTCAAGCATGTTCGTCGGGGAAACTCAGGAGACAAGTCCTCAGGGAGCCTGGTATCACGCTGCCACGCATATTGGAGCTAGGCCGGTGCCATGAGGTAGCTGAAGCCCGGGCTGTCAAGATGGAGTCTGGATCTCGATCAGTGAGGTCGGAGGAGGTGTGCGTCGTGTGGCGAGGTGGCCGAGGAGCGAGGCGTCCGGGCGGAGGGCCCCGAGACAGGGCAGGAAGAGCCGGTGAGTCATGCCAAAAGTGCGGCTATGACCTCCCTCACGCAGCGGAGTGCCCGGCGGCTGGAAAGGTCTGTGGGAGGTGTGGACTGGCAGATCACTTCTCGAGGGTGTGCCGTGCAGCCCTGCCCGTGATGGTACCGAGAGGTCAGGCTCGGATATGGGCCCCTCGCCAATACCAGCAGCCCAGCGTAGCCCAGGTGGAACAGGGTGAGGGTGATCCTCAGGCGGAGGTGGCTGATGAAGAGGACGAGGAAAACATATTTTTTGTCTCGAGTGTGGAGATGCTCAAAGGGAAGAGCAGAAGGCAGCCACGGTGTATCGTAGAGATCAACAACGCCCCGGTCCCAGTCCTGGTGGACACAGGTGCCTCTGTCAATGTGATGGCCAGGGAACATTATGACTCTCTTAGACCCCCCCCAGGTTTGGTAACGCCTAGGGCCCGTATATTTGCGTTCGGTGGTCAAGATCCCATACCACTGGATGGGGCGTTTGTAGCGAAGGTGGAGCATGATGGGTCGCACATCAAGGCTCGATTTTACGTAACCCCAGTCAGTAGCAATACCTTGCTCAGTTGTGCGGCTGCGGAAGCTTTGGGGATCGTAAGATTTGCATACGCCGTGCACCGAGAGGACATAAATGACCTCCTGGACCGTTACGCTAAACTCTTCAATGGGATCGGTAAGATGACAGGAGAACCGATCCGACTGCATATTGATGAGTCCGTGCAACCTGTTGCGCTGAAACACCGCAGAGTGCCCTTCCATCTCAGAGAACTGGTGGACAAAGAACTGGACAATTTGGTGCACCTCGATATCATCGAGAAAGTGGAGGGCCCGACACCCTGGGTGTCCCCGATTGTGGTTGCCAGAAAACCTAAGCAACCTGACTCAGTACGCATCTGTGTGGACATGAGGCTCCCCAATAAAGCCATCCGGAGGGAGCGGCACCTCACACCGACCATCGATGACATTATTGCTGAGGTCCAAGGGGCTCGTGTGTTCTCCAAGCTGGACCTCCGAGCTGGCTATCATCAGGTCGTACTCCACCCTGAGTCCCGGTACATTACGACCTTTACTACTCATCGGGGGTTGTATCGGTACAAGCGGCTGAGCTTTGGAGTGTCGTCGGCCGCCGAGGTATTCCAGAATATCATCAGGGGCGCCCTGGCAGATCTGGAAGGCGTCCTTAATATCAGCGATGATATTCTGGTGTTTGCCAAGACCGAGGTGGACCATATGCAGAGACTGGGAAAGACTCTAGAACGCCTTCTGTCGCTGGGCCTCACCCTTCACAGGGAGAAATGTGAGTTCCTGCGCTCGTCTATCGAGTTCTTTGGGTTCATTTTTAAGGAGGGTGGGGTGTCGCCAGATCCGAAGAAAGTCCAAGACATTAAGGCGGCGAAAGCACCTGAGTCGGTAACGGAGGTGAGGAGTTTTCTAGGGATGGTCACGTACTGTGGGCGTTTCATCCAGAATCTGGCCTCAAGATCGGAACCTCTTCGGGCGCTCACCAAGAAGGACACGCTGTGGGGGCCCCCTGGAACAAGCTGCCTTCGAAGACATCAAAGGTGCTCTCACCATGGAGGACACTATGGCATTCTTCGACCCAGCGCTGGAGTCGGAAATTGTGGTCGATGCGAGCCCTTTCGGGCTGGGTGCTGTGTTGACCCAAATAGACATCACTGGGACCATTCGACCTGTGGCGTATGCCAGCAAGGCTCTCACAGACACGGAACAGAGATACTCCCAAATTGAACGGGAGGCTTTGGCGGTGTTATGGGGCTGCCGCCACTTCCGGCTCTACGTGCTGGGGCGCCCGGTGACTGTGGTAACAGACCATAAACCACTGATTCCAATACTGGCAGGGTCCTCATCTAAACCCCCGGCAAGAATCGAGAGATGGATGCTTGCCCTACTTGAATACTCAGTCACCCTTGTTTACAGACCAGGAGCCAACAATGCGGCGGACTACTTAGCCCGCCATCCTGGAGCGAGTGGGGGAGAGGGGTATGATACCTGTGAAGAGGAAGCGGACAGTCATATACGCATGGTCGTGGAGGCGGCAACACCAAATGCGATGTCCATAGAGGAACTGGAGGTGGCAGCAGCAGGAGATGAGTGTTTTCAAATATTGAAACAGTCGATGCACAACGGATCCTGGAAGTCCATTCTGGAGGCAGTGGCCGGACGCACACCAGAAGCTAGAGCATCGCTGGAACAGTTGTGGAAGGTCAAGGAAGAGTTATCGTTCTCTAACTCCGGGCTGCTGCTCCGGGGGGACCGCATTGTTGTTCCACAATCAAAGGTCCTCGAGGTGATCAGTCTCGCCCACCATGGACATCAAGGGGCCGCCAAGACCAAGGCGCGACTCCGCTCGAAGGTTTGGTTTCCCGAGCTGGAGAGAAAGGTCGACGAGTTCGTGGCAGCATGTGTGTGGTGTCAAGCGGCCTCCCCTCTCCAACGGGAGCCTGCCATTGAGGCCATGCCTAGGGGCACGAGGCCTTGGGAGATCGTTCATGCGGACTTTGGCTCGACGTCAGTGGGGACTCATTTCCTGGTGATAATAGATGAATACTCCAGATATCCAGAGGTTGAGTTTGTGGAGTCCGTGGCATTCGAGCATGTGGTGATCGCTGTTGAGAAGATCTTTGCGGCCCATGGTTTTCCACACACACTCTGTTCCGACAATGGTTCGCCGTTTCAAAGCGAGAGATTCTCTGAGCTGATGGAGAGCTGTGGAATACATCATAGGAAGGTGTCCCCACTGTGGCCCAGGGCAAATGGAGATGCCGAGAGACTGATGCGGACATTGAACAAAACATTCCGGATTGCTCAGGGACAAGGCCAATCCTTACAACGGGCCCTTTATCAGTTTCTCCGTGTGTACCGTACCACTCCACATGCCGCCACCGGAGTGGCCCCGGCGGAGGTGCTGTTCCGGAGATGCCCCCGAGGACTGCTGCCGGAAGCGGGGGACCGGGAACCAGGGGTCATTGATGATCAGCGAGTTGAGGTTGAAAGACGGCTTCGGATTGAGCAGGAAAATCTACGACGGGGCCTTCAACCTCAGAGGCTCGAACCAGGGGATGAGGTTCTAATCCGGAATAGACATCCCCAGGGCAAACTCTCACTACCCTACGAACCCAAACCATTGGACGTTGTGGCGGTGAAAGGTTCTATGGTCACGGCCTCTGATGGCAGGTCGGCCGTCACCCGGAACGTCAGCTTCTTCAAGAAGTTGGGTGATTCGCGAACTGAAACCCCCCCTGAACCTGATCCTCCCTACACATTGTTCAACGACAGCTTCCAGGACGAGTTGCCGGAGTCTCCCCTCCGAGGTGAAGCAACCGAGGGACATCAATTGCCGGAGGTAGGCCGGAGGTACCCCCAGCGATCTGGGCGTGGGAAACCCGCCTACCTCAGTGACTATGTTGTTGGACAGATGGCCAGTGAATTTGGGGATCCTAATGGGGGTGGCTGCAATTAAAGGGGTTCTGCTCTTCTGGGTGTGCAGTGAAGTTTTCATAAGTGTGGTTATTGGGTTAATAAAGTTGAAGGTTTTGTGTTGTTTGTTGATCCTCCCGGAAAAGGAGGAGTGTGGCGTTGCCCGATGACGGGCGAACGCGGCGGCGTGACGTGTGACGCCGCCGCGTGGTGTTTAAATAAAGGGGGCGTTCCCGGCCGCGGCAGAGCGACCGGGAAGCCCGAACTAGCAACACAGTGTTTCCGTGTGCTATGTATTACGGGGCTTGCGGGACCGCATCGGGGGCGCAGATACAGCCCCCCAACAGACGTTTGCCTCCGTAGTCTTACATTTTACATTTGTTCCAGGTGGCGAACCATATTTCTCCAGTGGACATCCTCCATCTTGACCTGTTCTGCCACACCTAGATGGGTTTTACAGCCGCACAGGTACCCTCCCCCCGAAACCTCCAGCCCCGCAACCAAGTACTCGTTTAACGCATCCTC
The DNA here is from genome assembly GCF_040938575.1 of Ambystoma mexicanum. Classification (NCBI taxonomy): domain Eukaryota; kingdom Metazoa; phylum Chordata; class Amphibia; order Caudata; family Ambystomatidae; genus Ambystoma; species Ambystoma mexicanum. The sequence goes on along the minus strand of NC_090933.1, from coordinate 1,300,918,760 downwards.
TTTCTGATAATGCCTTGAAAACGTTGTTGGAGAAAACCTCAATGCCCTTGTTTGATAAATGTATGCCATCATGGTGAAATAAATCTGGATTGCCTGATGACAGTTGAGCCTGTGTGCTTGCAAAATCTTGCTGGGGTCTTTGTTCGGCTTCCTCCTGGATGTCTCCACCCCTTTCTGGAGATGGCTCTCTGCCAAATCCTTCTGGCACTATCTCTGATAGCATGATCTCTGCATCTCTTCAGCAGTGTGCTATGCTCCCCAGGGACTCGCGCATTTCGTGTAGCAATTGTTTTCTTCCTAACGTAGGCAGGTCGTTACCTCCTAGGTGGATTACTAGGCATTCGGGAGGGTCCCTGAAGGCAATGAGGTTCGAGAGCCTGTCATGGAGGTGTTCTCCCACTGCATACCTGGGGTCCCCCACCAGGCAGCCATGTTTTTTTGGGAAATGCAGGTCTTGGTGTATACCTTCCAGCCATCTGCCTGCCCTCATCACAAATGAGTGTCCCAGGAGCCTAGCAGAATTCAAGGGGCCACTGCGTGTTGGAAAGAGAACGCTATGTTAGATCACATCTTGTCTTATATTTTTTTTTCCAGCTCTTAGACCTCCACCCCCCTTCTAAACGTAATGTGGATAGTAAGCTGAGGCACAGGAATTTTTGATCATCCCATTCTGAGGTGCAGTTATTCTGATGCAATTATCATCCTTACACAAATGATTAGAAGAATGTTCTCCTGGAGCTTGAATTACTTCATTAAAGTGGCACTTGAACTCCTATCAGCATGTTTTTTGACACAATTCTTTTAATTGCGTTAATCCATCGGCAAATGTATTCCGTCTGAATTTCTTGACAGCCACATAAGTTAAGAGATATTTGTATTTTGTAATGCACATGAGTGATTTTCCAGTGGCATAAAACCTACAGGGCCTCATTACGAGTTAGGCGGTATCCTGGCGGCAAATCCACCGGAATACCGCCCCCAAATGAATTACCGTTATCGCTACTTGGTCTGGTGGAATTTCCGCCGGATTAAAAGTAGTGGTGGCAGGATAATTCCCTGTTCATATGGAGTCCATTGCACTCAATGGGACTTTTTTGGCAGAATTACTGCAGTGGAATTTCTGCTGTGGTAATTCCGTCGATGCTGCCAATTATTCGGCAGTGAGTTGGAGGATTTGCCTCCAGGATTTTCCTGGAGGCAATTCTCCACTCCAGGCCCAAAATTGTAATTTGGCGTAGTGGTAAAGTCGGTGTTACTGCCAACTTTACCACTTACCGCCAAACTCGTAATGAGGCTGACATTTTCCTATGCACAGTACGTTTTTAGGCACTACTGTGGCTGATGTTGAAGTCTTGGACTGGTTAATGAGTTTTTTGTATAATCACATATGACATATTTTATTTAAGCCTATGTTCTGAAAAAAGTGTTGTGATATTTGTAAAGAATTGCAGTGGCTAGGAAGAGAAAATTCCTTTCCAAGCTCTCATTTGCGACGGTAGCTCACAAAGTGACTTACCTCATTAGTCAGTTGCGCACATGGAAAATAATGTGCTCACAGCAGCCAACCAGTTCCCCACATAGAGAAAAATAATTGGAGGGAACGTTGGTTGGCGGCACACCACTCCTGGATAGCAGACAGACAGAGAGACAGTCAGAGGAGAAGAGAGCAGAAGAGTTGGCAGAGCGGAGACTGAAAATGAGCTGAGTGTCATCCGCTGTAACGCTCACCTGGTATCCACGGGGACGTCACTCAGCCTGTTCTGACCTCTTACGACCTCGAACCCTTCCCTGGAGGCTATTCGAATGGAGACTGGGCCTGAAACACAGGATTGGTAGGGTTTAACTCCCTATTGTCTCTGTGTGCTTGAACCCCTTCTTCCCTGGGGTCCAACCATTCCCTTTGATCCAAAGCTCACCTCGTTTTCTTGGATAGTGTGCTCTCCATCCTGCTTTCAGCGCAGGGGCGCGTTGATTGATGCGGGCTCGTTGCTGCCTAGTTACTTCACTGGCAAGAGTCCGACAGGTAAGTATAATGAGTCTTTTGAACAGTTTTCTAACTTTGTTCCTTTCCTTCCTTAGATGATGGCCGGCGTCCGGGGATGGCGTTGTGCTGCTGAGATGAGTATCGCTGAAGGTGAGTGAGAGCGCAATGCACCCTTTTCATATTTGTATTGACCTGAGTTATTTTTCTGTCTCTTTTAGGTGCCGCAACGTTTTCAGCGTGGATGCCGGTTATGAAGAACAAATGCGGTGCGTAAGCAAGGTATGCGGCGCCTCTAGATGTTTCCATGCTAACCTGGAGTGTCTTTTCCCTCTTGCAGATGGATGAGAAGTTCCGGAGACAGAGTTCCCCAGAGCGGCTGGGATTCGGGTAAGCGTTTGAAGCTCGTACAGTATTTAAAAATAAGCGAAGATTTGCAGAATGCTTACTAATGCCTTTTTTCTGTTCTTTTCCCTTTTCCTTAGGAAGCGGCGTGCCGGGATGGGAATGACACCGCCGAAGATGCCCGCAGAACAGAAGGAGCGATGAATGATGGGCAGAAGCGCCGCAAGGTAAGGCTGTTCCTAATGGTGTTCTTGTTCTTGCAGGAGGTGAGCGCAGAAGAAAGATGCAGGCCTACTGGAGACCGATCCGAACACGGTGAGTGTCACGCTGCAGGTGCAGAAAACACAAAGCATGTTTCTCAGCCTGGGCGTGGCTTAAATCGTCTCTGGGTATCCTAGGTGTCTCTGGGCTGAACCACACCCAAAAGACTAGACTGCACATGTAGTTCTGGGAACCAAAATATGTGGGGGTGTCATGATGCCTGCCCCCCGGAAGACCAGACCAGGCCCAGCAGCCCCGGAAACAGGCATCATGCCACTTGGAGCATGCCCAAAAGCCCCAGTTAGGGGCTGTTTGGGTGCAGTCCTGGCGCCTATGGCGCCAGGCTCATAAAGATAAAGTCAGTCCTGGCGCCATGGGTGCCAGGCTCATTATTGATAACTTAACTGAAGCTGACCATGCTGCATACTCACCTGAGACAGACCATGCTGCATGAAGACTCAAGCCAAATGAGGCTTAGGAGGGACTATTTTACTGAAGAGACTATTTTGTTACTTGGGTGGGGCTGTGGAAGAATACTTACCTGGAACTTCTTCCAAGGCTATTTAAACCACGCCCGGACAGCCACACGTGCTTTGCGTTATTCTGCTTGCTGCAGCGTAACGCTCACCGTGTTTTCAGCAGCTCCAGTCTTCAGCCATGCCCGCTTCAGTCCTGGGACTCCTGAAACAAGAAGAAAAGAAGGATAAAGGTTAGAACAGGAGTTTTAACTTTAATCCTTACCTGAATCCTGATCCATCTCGCCACGGAGCTGAAAGACAGAAGTCTTTGAAGCATCGCTTCGCATTCCTACGGTGCCGCGCTGAACTCACCTGCTTGGCGGTACTTCAGCATTCCATCACGCTCTCTCCATCTCGCGGCCGCCTTCCGACACCTAAGGAGACAAAGACAGCAAGGTGAGCAAGGGGAGAAAGCAAAGACAATCCAAGTTACCCCCTACAAAACCTACCTGATTTACCACGGGGGTCTCACCTCATCTCGGGTCAGCGCAGTCAACTCTGCTTCATCGCCGTACCCCGGCCCCTAAGGGGAAAACCACAATAGACTTGCCTGAATCTTACCAATTGCCATTTGGAATTCTTCGAGTGGATTAATCGGCAACCTGCAAGGAATCGGATAGAGTTAAGATCAGACATTTGAACTCTTATGAACAATTGGACTTTAGAGTCAATACTGGAACTCACCAATTCCTCTACGCCAGTGAAGTAACTGGTCATCAACGCGCCCCTGCGGTCGACGCAGGATGGAGAGCTCATCCTTCCAAACCATCTGGTGGGACTAAGGAGGGGACATCAAGAGTGATCTGTGGGAAGACAACGGGAGTGGGGAAGGTGGGTTGACACTCAATTCCACGGGTGGTTAATTCCCCTTCTCCTTTGCAGAAGAATATTCCTGCGAGCCAGACGAACTAGGCTGAGCGGGCCAGTCCACTCAGTCATCTCGGCGCTACACGTCACACTGGTGGAAACAGCGGCCCAGTTCCGGTCGACGCCCCCGTGGGAACCAGGTGAGCGTAACAGGGGCATCCATCTTGTCCCCATCAATGCACTACAAGTCCAATCCCCAATGTTATCCTATGGGAGTGAGTGAGTCTGGTGCAACAAGCGCCAAGTCTGACTCCAAGTGGGTCTTTGGAGGGATGGAGAGGCCCTTGAGGGCCATGTAGTTGATCGTGGCCTGGCTCCAGCCTGACATCTTGGAGGGTTGGGGACATGAGGGGCAGGAATCATGACAGCACTCCCCCCCCCCTGACCCCCCAAGGCCCCTCTCAAGGTGGCTCTTCTGTCTGGTCCTGGTTTGGTTGAATGGTTTTGATGAAATCGTCTAAGCAAGCGAGGTGCATGGATGTACTCACAAGGCTCCCATGTCCTGTCTAGTGGACCATACCCCTACCAGTCTACTAAGTAGTTTAATTTGGTTCTGACTGTTATAGACTGCGTCACGAGGACGTTGCGTACCTGTTCGTCCGGTTGAGGACCTTGAAGATGATGCCAGGCTGTCAGGAGTCCTGCGGTGATGTGGTTGATGACGCGAGAAGCCAGCCCAGCTCCCGCCCGAATGGAACCGGGTTGGAGATGAACCAGCTCCCAACGCCACAAGTCTATTCTCCCCTGATTAGCGTGGCGTCAGGACAGTGCAAGCACTGACAGGGGGAGCCTTTCCAGATGACGATACTGAGTCCCAAGGAAGACTGGATCCGGAAGATGGAAGTCCCAAGGATAAGGACACAGTGGAAGTTGGTTGGAGGCTGGATCCGGCAGAGGAAGGAAGTGGGATTGCCCACAAGGTAGGCACAAAGGCAGAGGGAGGCAGTGCGGGCAGGCAGACAAGGTGCAAGAGCAAGAGCCAACTAGTAGGCACAGAAAGGGAACCAACCAACTCGGAAGAAGGGAAAAGGGAGCCCCAACCACAGGACAAGGAGAAGGGAAGACAGGACAATACAACTTCAGGTTGTACCAGGAGGGTACCAGGAACAAGAAGAACAGGAATCAGGTAACAGGTAAGGAAGGCACAAGGAACCGGCGAGGAAACACGATCCAATTCAAACCGCGTTGAGACGCGGTTTGAATGAATGGCCGGGCTCCTTAAATAGGACTACCCATACCTAGGAGGCTTGGAACGCAAGCCGTGCTGTCTCCCATGCGTTGGTTGGCTTGGAGAGAGGCGTGGACCGCAAGGTCCTCCAAACCGAGTGCCCCGTGCAGTGCGCATGCGCGGAGAACGCGAAACGGCCGACCGCGCATGCGCAGACCAACATGCCCAGGAAACCCGGAAGCGCCCGAGGACCAGGAGCCCCCAAGCAAAAGCGCGGGTACATCCTCCAGGATGGGGCGCGCCGCTTCAAGTAAGTGGACCCCAATGCGGGCGGCGTGACACTGACGTACTTTGAATCTAGGATGTCCTTGACTTCGAATTCTGGCTCCCCGGCGACTACTACTGGCTGCGGTGGCGTTGCTACCCGGGTTCCAGGTTGAACAGGTTTAAGGAGAGACACGTGGAACACAGGATGAATCTGCATGTTTGACGGCAAAGCTAGTCTGACCGCCACAGGATTTATCACGGAGGTGACAGTGAATGGACCCAGGTATCTTGGACGGAAAGTTCGGGTTCCTTTAATGGACACGTGTTTAGACGCCAGCCAGACTTTGTCTCCCACTTGGTAGTTGGGGGCCTTTGATCGGTGTTGATCAGCAAACTTCTTTTGGCGATTCTTAGCTTGAAGTAAGTTTTCAGCTGCCCTTTTAAAGGTTTGAGAAATGGTTGTGTGCAAGGTTTTGACTGCCGGCATTTTCAGGGTGGTAGGAACGTCCAACTCAGAAGTATGTGGGTGCCTGCCATACATGGTATAAAAGGGTGTCTGCCCAGTGCTGGTGTGTAGGGAATATTATAAGCATATTCAGCTATGCATAATAGGTCGAACCAACTTCCCTCAGCTTGGTGTAACATGAAACGCAGATACTGCTCGAGCTTCTGATTTGTCCTCTCAGTTTGACCATCCATTTGGGGATGGTGACTGGTGGATAGCCGGATGTGGATCTGGGCCATAGAGCAGCATTTTCTCCAGAAGTTAGATATGAATTGAGTACCTCGGTCTGAGACCAAAACTGAAGGAAACCCATGGAACCGTACGATGCCTTCAAGAAATACCTTTGCCAGAGTGGAAGCATTTGGGAGCCCCTTAAGAGGAATGAAATGTGCCATTTTTGAAAATAGGTCCACGACCACAAGAATAGTGTTAAACCCTTGACTGGGTGGTAAGTCAGTAATAAAATCGAGGGACAACGTGTGTCATGGTGCTGGTGGGATTTCCAATGGTTTTAATAGCCCAGCCGGTTTATGCTTGGATGACTTGTTTTGAGCACACACTCCACAAAATAGGATGAATTGGATAATGTCTTTACGCCACGTGGGCCACCAATAATTTCGTTTTACCTTGGCTAGGGTTTTAGCGATTCCGGGGTGGCCCTCGATCAAGGAATCATGATAACCGGACATGACTTGTTCTCGTAGTTCTTGGTTTGGTATGAATAAGCGATTCCTGAAGTAGGGCAACTGATCTTTTATCATGTAATGTTCTCCTTGTGCACTCCACGCTTGTAATTGCTCCGGACTCATCAGGTTTTGGATTTCTTCATGTAATTCTTTCTGAGTTATGGTTGCTGTGATTCCTAGGAGATTGTCACTCGGAATGATTGCTATTGGGTCAGGGGTCTGATACCCTTGCTCTTCCACCCCCATACGGGAAAGGGCATCAGCCTTCCCGTTTTTCACCCCTGGTCGAAATGTAATCACGTAGTCATGTTCAGCAAAAAAAGAGCCCAACGTAGTTGTCGAGAGGATTGGGCCTTTGCCGTTTTCAGGTACTGGAGGTTCCTGTGGTCAGTTATTACGGTGATTGTGTGTTTGGCGCCCAAGAGGTAGTGCCGACATGCCTTAAAGGCTGACTTAATGGCCAGGAGTTCTTTGTCTGTGATAGCGTAATTGAGTTCAGGGGGTGTGAATTTACGCGACCAGAAGGCAACAGGGTGTAACTGGCCCGTTTCGGGGTCCTTTTGTGAGAGTACGGCTCCCATAGCCATGCTTGAGGTGTACGTTTCCACCAGGTATGGGAGATCAGGGCAAGGGTGGCGTAAGATTGGGGCAGATGTGAATCTTGCTTTGAGATCCTGGAAAGCCTCCTCGACTTCTGTTGTCCACTGGAACTTTTTGTTGCTTTTCCTTAGTAATGACGTGATGGGATGCACGATTTGCGAAAATCCTGGGATGAACCGGTGGTAGAAGTTTGCAAAACCCAGCATACTTTGAACCCCCTTGAATTAATTTGGGGATGGCCAGTTCAGGATAGCATCGACCTTGTGTACATCCATTCGGATTCCATTCGGGCTGAGAATAAAGCCCAGGAATTCCACCTCGAAGACGTGGAATGAGCACTTTTCGAGCTTGGCGTAGAGCTGGTGTTGACAGAGTTTCTCCAATACGGATTGGACGTGTTTAACATGGTCCTGCTTTGGTGTAGGATATCGTCGATGTAGACTAGAGCACAGACATCAATCAATTCGCGTAGGACATCGTTCATGAAGTATTGAAATGCTGCAGGCGTGTTGCAAAGGCCAAAGGGCATTACTTGATATTCGTACAAGCCGTATTTGGTGCGAAAAGCGTTTTTCCATTCGTCCCCCTGTTTTACGCGAACAAGGTGATATGCCCCCCTCAGGTCTAGTTTTGTGTAGATTTGGGCATCTTTGACTTGATCAAGCAATTCAGGGATCAGTGGCAGGGGGTAGCGTTTTTTTATGGTAATCTGGCTCAGTGCACGATAGTCGATGCACGCTCCCAAGTCCCCCTCCTTTTTTGGTACGAAGAATAGAGGACTGGCTGCTGGAGACTTCGAGGGACAGATGAACGCGTTGGCCAGGTATTGGTCAAGATAGGCCTTCAGGTGCTGGTTTTCTGGTTCTGTGAGTGCGTAAATTCGCCCACAAAGGATTTGTGCGCCGGGTATCAGGTTGATTCGGCAATCGTATGGTCTATGCGGTGGCAAGGTACTAGCCTGTTCTTTCTGAAAGACATCTTGAAAGTCGTGGTATTCACTTGGTGGGGTGCCGATTGCCACAGTCGCAAGCGTGGAGGTTCTGGTGTCTATTGGTTGTTTCTCTTGGCGATAACATGTGTGGGCGCAAGTCTCTGGAAAGGCCAATTCGTTTGCTCGCCAATCGATTCGAGGATTGTGAGCTACCAACCATGGCATTCCCAAAATCAACCGGAACTGTGCTGCCTTTATGAGGTCAAAAACGATAGATTCTTGGTGTCCATCCTGGCACAGAAGGGTTAAAGCTGCAGTGCATTGGGATACTAGACCAGAAGCTATTTCCATGCCGTCGACAGTGGTAACAGTGCCGGTGGTTGATTTAGGGCGTAACGGAAGCCCCATCTTTGCCGCAAGATCCTGGTCGATGTAATTCCCAACGGCTCCACTGTCTATCTACGCTCTTACTGCGTGCATCCGAGATGGTTGTTGGTGATTGATCAAGACCACAGGTAGTGCAAAATGGGAGGTCTGTAGTTCACTTTCTTCGCTCGACAAGTGGACCCCTACACTTGCCGGGCTGGGGAGTTTTCCGATTCCTTGATGGTATCTTCCTTGTCCGTGGCCCCTACCGTCCTCCTCAGTGCCTTCACAGGGCACTCTTTAAGGAAATGACCTGACCTTCCACAGTACAGACATAACTGCTGCTGTCTCCTTTTATCCCTTTCCGCTTTAGTCAAGGGGGATCTGACCCCCCCGATTTTCATTGGTTCTCCTGAACCTTCCGTTGTTCGGGCAGTATTGTCCTTTGAACGCACATACATAGGGCGAGGGTCCGGTCTGGTTCGATCTGCTCTTCGGTCCTGCAACCTATGATCCAGTTGAACAACAAGGTCAATGAATTCTGAGCAGTCTTTCGGGGGTTTCACTACTTGTGCGAGAACATCCTTGAGCTCCCCCCGCAACCCCTGATGAAAATAACATGGTTCTCTTCTCCACTGGCCTTTCTGCTTCAACTACGAGTCTATTGAACGTGGCTATGTATGTTAATAGATCTTGATTCCCTTGGCGTAGGGACAGAAATTTGTTTTCTAATGCCTGCTCATGAGTACGACGGGCGAACAGCTTTTCCATCTCCTGCTGAAAGCCCCTGAGGTCATGCAGCAAAGGATTGTCTTGGGACACAAACGGTACAGACCAGTCCGTGGCGCTACCACTCAGGTAGGATAGCACAAAAGCAACCCGTGATTGGTCATTCGGAAAGGCCCCTGGCATACAGAGGAAGTGCAGGCGGCACTGGTTCATGAACGTTGCAAACCTCTTGGGATCCCCTGTAAATCGTTCGGGCAGGGCCAAGGGAACTGCCCCAGGAAGGGTTATCTGAACGGGATTGGCTGATGGTGCTGGCATCGAGGGCACGCTTCCCGGCAATGGTGCATGCCCTGCTTGTGACTGGAGAAGTTGCCGGCTTAAATCATCAGTGCGTTCTTTGGCTACTATCAGCTCTCTCCTCAGGGTGTTGGCCTCCTGCCTGGCTGCATGTACTTCGGAACGTAGCTGCCCCAACATGTGGGCTAACTGGTTGGTTTCTGATGTTTCCATGACACCCAGGTGGATTTTGATGTGAGGCTTTGTGTTCTGTAACGCTCACCTAGTATCCACGGGGACGTCACTCAGCCTGTTCTGACCTCTTACGACCTCAAACCCATCCCTGGAGGCTATTCGACTGGAGACTGGGCCTGAAACACAGGATTGGTAGAGTTTAACTCCCTATTGTCTCTGTGTGGTTGAACCCCATCTTCCCCGGGGTCCAACCCCTCCCTTTGATCCAAAGCTCACCTTGTTTTCTTGGATAGTGTACTCTCCATCCTGCTTTCAGTGCAGGGGCGCATTGATTGATGCGGGCTCGTTGCTGCCTAGTTACTTCACTGGCAAGAGTCCGACAGGTAAGTATAATGAGTCTTTTGAACAGTTTTCTAACTTCGTTCCTTTCCTTCCTTAGATGATGGCCGGCGTCCGGGGATGACAGCGTGCTGCTGAGATGAGTAGCGCTGAAGGTGAGTGAGAGCGTGATGCGCGATACACCCCTTTTGTATTTGTATTTGTATTGAACAGAGTTCTTTTTCTGTGTCTTTTAGGTGCCGCAATGTTTTCAGCATGGATGCCGGTTATGAAGAACAAATGCAGTGAGTAAGCGCGGTATGAAGCACCTCTAGATGTTTCCACGCTGACCTGGAGTGTCTTTTCCCTCTTGCAGATGGATGAGAAGTTCCAGAGACAGAGTTCCCCAGAGCGGCTGGGATTCAGGTAAGCGTTTGAAGCTCGTACAGTATTTAAAAATAAGCAAAGATTTGCAGAATGCTGACTAATGCCTTTTTTCTGTTCTTTTCCCATTTCCTTAGGAGGCTGCATGCCGGGATGGGAATGACACTACCGAAGATGCCCGCAGAACAGAAGGAGTGATGCATGATGGGCAGAAGCGCCGCAAGGTAAGGCTGTTCCTAATGGTGTTCTTGCAAGAGGTGAGCGCAGAAGAAAGATGCAGGCCTACTGGAGACCGATCCGAACACGGTGAGTGTCGCGCTGCAGGTGCAGAAAACACAAAGCATGTTTCTCAGCCTGGGCGTGGCTTAAATAGTCTCTGGGTATCCGAGGTGTCTCTGGGCTGAACCGCACCCAAAAGACTAGACTGCACATGCAGTTCTGGGAACTGAAATATGTGGGGGCATCCATCTTGTCCCCATCAATGCACTACAAGTCCAATCCCCAATGTTATCCTATGGGAGTGAGTGAGTCTGGTGCCACAAGCGCCAAGTCTGACTCCAAGTGGGTCTTTGGAGGGCTGGAGAGGCCCTTGAGGGCCATGTAGGTGATTGTGGCCTGGCTCCAGCCTGACATCTTGGAGGGCTGGGGACAAGAGGGGCAGGAATCATGACATCCGCATAGCACTGTTGCAGCTCCTCTGTGGAATGAGTGAATTTAGCTGCGTTCCTTCCTGCTTGTTTAATAACACTGCCTGAAATTGTTATCTGCTGAGGGCCCTGTCGTCCTTGTGCATCAGCAGCTGCCCTCCATCCCCAAGCTGGGGGGTGGGCGTGTAAAAATAACTTTGTAATCATACTGGACATATCTCCCTTTTCCTTGTTAGCCTATCTTGGATTTCTTCAAGAAATAGGCCGTGCTATCTTTTCCTATGCTGAGTCTTCTTTCGCTAGCCCATCGCCCGCTGATGTTTTCTTAGGGACTAGCTCTCCCATCCTAAATGCCCCAAAGTAAGCTAGGGCAAAGGCTGTCCTGTTGTCTATTGCTTTTAGGTACAAGCTTCATGGCATTAAACCTCGGTATAGATGGCAGTGGGATCCAGCTAGGCATGCCAAGATGTACCCGGGGGTAGAATCACGCTGCTGAAGGAAATGTGGTCAAAAAGCAGATTATTGGCATATGTGGGGAAGTGCAAAAGTACGTGAAGGAGATTCTGGGATGGATAAAGCCCTGGATGGAGTGGAAAGGCACCTAGATCCCCTTCCGGTGCTATTTGGGATGGAAGTGGTAGGGGGGGAATGTATAAAACTGCCCTATATGCCCCACTACCTGCTGCTCGCAGCGAGGGCATGCTTGGCAGGGGGATGGAAGAGAGAAAAGCTCCCGGGTGAACAGGAATGGGCCTAGAAGGCCATGGACACATATATACGATGAACATTTGACCGGACAGCTACACAGCCTGGCCCGTCATGCGAAATGGAATGGTCCACCTTCCATGAGAGGTATGGCCCTGAGAAGTCATAGTAAGGGGACAGCAATGGATAACTATAGAAAGTCGGATGATTCAGAGGCCAAAAATAGAAAGTGACAGGCCGTCGAGAAGGCGAAGGGAAAGGAGTAATAAGGGGTATCCCTTGTGAGGTGGAAGAGCATCCGAGAGGTTTTGGTGAACCTTGGATCAGACTCTGGGAAGGAGGATGAGAAAAGTAGTTAAGAAGGAAGACTCTTGCTGCAAGGTGGCAACATGGAATAGCGGGGCTCAATTACAGAATGCAAAGGAACACTAGGTTAGGCTATCCAGAGGCTAGAGGGAGGCGGGGGGAGGGAGTGCGTTTGGCAAGGGTTGGAGGGGATGGGGGAAAAATGTTGAAAAATAGCAGGGGAACGCAAAGTATGTAATGACTGTATTCAGTTTTATTGTGTTACTCTGCTATTAAAAAAAATAAGAAAACACAAGCAGAACTTCAACTCACTACCAGGTTCAGGAAGAAAGTATCTTAGCACCACTCTTGGCCTTACTTTTGGTAATGCTGTATACTTTGGAAGAACAAGGGAACTTGCACAATCATGACGTATATATAAAACCAAAGGTGATGGGAACTGCTACTTCCAGGCCATCACCTACATCTTGACAGGATCAGAAAACAATTACTCTCTTCTCAGATATAAAGTCATCCACCACATGAGAACTGCCTTGATCAAAGAACTACGGGACTACTTGAGCCAAGATGTGAATGAATATGTAAACGCCTCTGGAATCTCTCGTGATAGTCTCTGCAGCAGATGCCGAGATCATGGCCACAGCGGATCCATTGAGATGTGACATCGTCATCCACACAAAGGTCGGTCACTCCATGGATTGGTTGACTTATCCTGCAAGCTTCAATCTGCATTCAACAACAGAACATGCACTTTATCTTGAAAACAAGATTGATCATTTTGATGTTATCAGTGTTGAACTTTGATCAGTTATAATAGAGCAAGTATTATAGAGTGTTAGATATGTCCTTTTATTTTAATGTGTAAACACTACTGAGAAGTATGGTACTAATCTTTGACCTTTGTGTGAAGTTTATTATTTTTTCTGATTAACGTTTTTATGGTCGAAGTCTGTGTTTACAGTTTAAAAAAAATAATTTGATGCATTGAGTAATTCAAGTGTATATCGCTCAACACTATCGATATCATGGGGGAAGAATTTGGCCTACAGAGGCATGATTTGGCCTAGGCCATAAAATACCACAGTGTATAAATTGGCTCAGGCCATAATATAACCAGGTATAATCTAGCCCAGGCCATACTATACCCGGGTATAATCTAGCATGGGGGAACCGGACAAAACTGAAATCATGATCACACTGGAAGACCGAGGAAACAAGCAACACATGAAATAGCCGACAGAATCGGGAATCCCCCAACACCATCCAAAGCTGTAAAAAATCTTGGAATCATCCTGGACAACGAGTTAACAATCGAACCCCAAGTCAATGCAATAATCCAAAAATACTTCTTCCTCCTACAAACAATAAAAAAGATCTTACCGTTTCCCTCCTTCAGGCACAAAACACTAGCCATCATATCCCTCATTATGTCCAGAATTGATTATGCTAACAGCATATACCTCGGAACGCCAGCTGAGGAAATTACAACAAATACAAAATTCGCCAGCCAGTCTTCTCCTCAAACTTAGCAGAAGAGACCACATCACACCCGCTCTCAGGATGCTACACTGGCTCCTGGTCAAAAAAGGAATCTCTTTCAAAACCCTGTGCATAACGTAGAGAGCAGTACGTGGCCAGGGAGCAGAATTTTTCAAAAGATATTCTCTGTCTACAAACCTGCCAGAACCCTGAGATCCTGCAACAATGACCGCCTTGAATCAAAACGATATACGAAGAAAATCTGGGCAGTTCAGCGTTCTCATGCTTGTTGTGAAACTATGGAACTCGCTCCCCAGGGAAATACGAGCCATCGAGGACCATACAAAATTCAGGAAATTGCTGAAAGCCTGGCTGTTCAACTCCGAACACAACAAAACCGACTTAATGATGCCTGCACGCTGTGAAACCTAGCAACTCCCCTACTAGAAAGTTAAACTCCTCAGGGGGAACCCTGCCAAAGAACCCACACCTGATGCGGACCACCCTCAGGGCAGAGAACCGGCACCCGCCCAAAAACAGAGCCAATGAGCAGAGCTAAAAAGTGCCTACGGACTAGCAGTGCAGCATTGTAACCCATTGCTTCAGAAGTGACCTCACTGATGCAATTAGAAAGGGCAAAGGAAGATGGGTAGGCACTACTAATCAACCGGAAATGGCTCAAAACCTGCCACTAACCAAAAAACTAATACCAACACACCTCACATACTGCAATGCAGACAACCAGAGCTCCTCAGCACAGCAAACCGCACATACTTCACAACACCGCAACAACAAAAGACAGCACACACAACCTTGCACATTACCACATGACGGCCGCCTCCCGAATCTCGCACTGGGGGTAAGTGAATGGTCCATCCGAAATGAACCTGCCAACAGCACATCACAGCTCCCTTGCTCTTTTTTTCCCTGCTCCTCCCACTAACCTTTACACCCCATCCCCTCTGTATTTTCACAGAGCCGTCAGAGCACCAAGAGACCACGCAAGTGGCACCTGTGCGCGGAATAAAAATCTTTAACATTATTATAGTCAATACATTGGTGGTGGGAACGCCCTTGGGCACCGAAGTCCAGAGTGTTGGAGGTCACGGAGTAAGAATGGAATGTGTGTGTGCATTTGGCTAAAATAAGGCTTAGCAGGGCTGGCCAGGCTCAGGTAGAGAGCAACCCATAAGGTCAGGCATGTGGATGGGCGCTGGGAGGGGGTCAGGAGATGACATGAGTACTAGAGGCTTGCCATGTGTGTGCCCGAATTTGTCATAGGTCTTCACTGCATACTGATGTCAGAGGTGTTGATGCATAGTCTGGTGTGTGCGGGTAGCCATGCCTGCGGCCAGTGTCCACCTGAGTGATCCGTTATATGTGCTGAGCAGATTATGGTGGTGATTTGTTGTATGTGCGCCCAATCAGGAAATGGCTTATTCTGTCGATTCTTGCGGCTGCAATAAAACGGTTAGCGACAGAGACGGTCTGTGCTTCAACTAGTTGCAACTAGAGGAGCACAGGCCTCAAAGATAAATGCGATTACAATTTCATCTGTGTGATTCAGTGGAGACAAAGCTTTCTCAATCATGCAAACATCATAAACCCCAAATATTGTGCCCAAGTGCCCCATAACAGAACAATTACTTCAATAATAGGACTTTTTAAAGTTTATTTGAAACTTATTTTTTGGGTATTTGTACATGAAACGGAGGACTGGGATTTTCTGTTTAATATTTTTTTAAAAAAGCATAATTAATTGGTTTGCAAAAGGTAAAGAAGCGATCCTAGTCCACAGTGCATATCTACACCCATTGGTGCTTTTCGTGTATTTCATGAGGAATTACACACCTGTAGGCCTCAAACCTTGTTCAAGAAAAGACTGACATTTCCTAGTTACAAATAATGACATTTGGACCATCTGGTGCTTTTTTAACACTTATCTCTAATAAAAATCTATTTGTGTACCCATAGAAAGCATTCCTACAAAGGATGTCTTACACAAGGGCAGTGGCAGATTTAAGGCAAAGGGCCTGGTGGGCAAAAATATCAGAGGGCGCCCAGGTGGGCGTGTAATGAGGTGAGCCTAGAGTGGGCAGGGTTGCACAATGTGGAACTTTAGGGACAAATGCTACTTTAAAAAAAAGTTTTATGTGTTCGGGGGGTGACTCTATCTAGAGACAGCTGGGCCCCCTCGCCAGGTTTTGGTGTCAATAGTGGTAATATTGAAAGATCAAGCCTGAAGCTAATGTTGGAAATGATGGGGTTCAAGGCAAAGGACGGGGGGAAGGCACAGCACAGGAGGAGATATCACGGGATAATTTCTACAGCATGCAGAAACATTTTATGCATGTCCCCAGTATTCTTAGCCAACACACTTGAAATCTCATTGAACATCACAAACTTAAAGGGTTGCACCTTCTAATCTCAAAACACACCAGTGGTTGCCTTTTTTGTGGGTGCTGCTTGTGGTACTTGAAAGACCCCTTAACTCCAATCCACCACCCGCATATCTCCTCTAGATCCACAGGGGCCTGCAGCAGGGCAGTGAATGGAAATGAAAAGGGAATAAGGGCAGGGCAGTGAGGGAGAAAAGTAGAGAAGGGACAGGTAACATGAACACTGATGGGACAGGAAAGTGGAGAATGAAGGCGGGCAGAAGCGTTAGGGAGCGA
Source organism: Ambystoma mexicanum (assembly GCF_040938575.1). NCBI lineage: Eukaryota > Metazoa > Chordata > Amphibia > Caudata > Ambystomatidae > Ambystoma > Ambystoma mexicanum. Next base: position 1,300,902,551 of record NC_090933.1, on the reverse strand, counting down.
TTGAGAGTGAGGGAAGGCAGGAGATAAAGTGATTGAAAGGAGCCAGGTGAGAGTAAAAGGTTGAATGGGTACAGAGAATGAAGGAGGGCAGGAGAACAGGGACAATAGTTAATAAGGCACAAGGGTGAGGGAAAATGCAGGGTGAAGAGGATAAAAGGGCAGGGAAAATAGAGAGCAGGGAGTTCAGTAGTGTAAGGAGAATGGGCCATAATGGAGGTCTAAAGAGTCAGGGAGAAAGGAAGAGTGAGGGAGGGCAGGAGAAAGGGAGAGAAGGGAGGCAAGTGAGTGAGGAATGGGCAGTGGAGGGGCAACTAGTGTGACGTGGGTAAATGAGGGAGAGAAGAATTCAGTGAAGGAAGGCAGAAGAACATGTGAATTGCAGGAAAATGAGGAAGAGAGCGGTATCTTTATAACAAAGAATGTTTGGCAGAAATGGAGAAGGAAAAGAGGAGGATGAGGCAAGAACAGAGGATGACAGTGTTACAAAAGAGCATGAAAGGATGGGATAGTAGAGAGGAAATAGCTAGTAAGGAAAAAAGGAGGGGGAAAAAACTGTTGTATGGGATAAAATGGAAGCAGGAGGTAAAGGAATAAAAAGGGAGCATATTTGTGAGGCGAGGTGGGCAGGTGCTTGCCCTAGCTGCCCACCTAAACGCAGTGACAGCTGCAATAGATACATGAACAGGTAAACAAATAAAATGCAGCCACTGTGACAAGAATGTATGCTCCACTGCCACCCCCAGTTTCAGCTTTGTGTTAACCTTATTTCAATAAACCGCTTAGAGGTTGATGATCCAGACACAGGGGTGCCTCTGTAAGGACTGTTCTCCCTTAAAAGGTGCAATTGGTGGGTGATAATAAATGCGAGGGGAGTACAATGCTGCATGCTGTGTAAAATAATGTCTCAAGCAGATTGCATTATATTAAATTCTCCTTCACACTGTGAATACTTTTTTAAAAATCAAATGATATGTTTATAGATCCACATTCCTTTGCAGGCTGCTAGTGCAATTGTGCATTCAAGGTGGTAAAAATAAAGCTATACACTTTTGCTAGACCAATTTCTGTAACAATGTATGTAATGTCAGGTTGGTTTCTTATGCGATTTGTGTACATTTCAAGGCGTTGATAGAAAAACAAATTATTTCCTTTTTGGAAACCCAAACCTTAAAAAAAAAAAAAAGATTGTGACCTATTACTGGGAAGATATGTAGTCAAGTGCTTAAATCACATCCTGGGTCCAAATTGGTGCCACTTTAACGAAATGCGTGATGCTGGGAAAATCTTTAATCTCACTGTGCGTGATCTGCTGACATTGGGTGTAGCTAGAAGTGATTTAGTTTGTAATTATACACATGAAAACCTCTTTTAATGTCTTTACCAATGGTATCCTACAGTATTGAAGACCGATGTATGAGGGAAAATTAACAACAGCCATCTCTCAATCTAAAATAATAAATGCTAAATATGGGAAATTTACGAATGCAGCCATTCTGACCTATTAAAAACAAAAAGTCATACCAGTTATATTATACGGCGCTGAATCCAAGATAGATATTCTGGGAATGAATTGAAGGCAAACATTGGAGATCTGTACTGAATTTGCCTAACTCCCAGCCACTGCCAGTAGTGAGGCATAAACTGGGTCTTTTGTCTTTACATGCAATGCATAAATGGAAGGCATGTGCCTTATATCGAAAATGTAGAACATCAAGGAAACAAACAGATCTGTTGTCAAAATTAGTAAATTATGTGGATACATCAACTCATCATTTCATCACACAGTGGGAGTCCTCTGTTCAAACTTACATGCAGGAGACTGACATCTCAATTGATCTTTTATTGACAAATCCTGACAGAGCCAAGACAAAGATGTGGCTGTCAGATTGGATTAAGACGAGGGAGCAGTGTATGTCGTACAAAGATTTCTCATCAAATCCATTTGCAACAAAGAAATATGGTGTGACCTGCCCCTTATGTGACAAAATCACCTGGCTTATCTTATAGATCACATTTTGTCACGTTTTCGTCTAAATTTGTGGCATACTAATGAAATTAAATGATACCTTCTGTAAAGAACAAATGTTGTTTTTGTCACAATCCGGATGAAAAGTTCAAACATTTAATTGCAGAATGTGCTGTTTTATTAGACACTAGAATATGCCATTTTAGGAAACACTTCACTCATGTTGGAATCTTATCACAAGATGAATTATGGTTAAGATTATTTCATAAAGAAAGCAAATTGGTAAGCTATTCAGTTGTAAATATTTTGAAGATGTTGAATTTGCAGCCACAAAGTGAGAACATAATTATAGAAAAAGAACTATCAAATGTAGAGAGTTAGTAAACTCTAATTGTTTCTTTTTCCTTTTTTCCTTTTCTTTTTTTCCATTTTCTTTCTTCTTCTCTTTTCTTTTTTAAAAGTCTTCTTTAATTTTCTTGCTTTTTCTTGTTGTATGTTTGCTGTTTTTTAATGGTAATGTCGATGAATAACAGTGTATTGAATTGACATTTTTCCTTGCATTGATTTAATAGATTTAGAATATCTCTGAAGTGAAATGCAACTGTCTTGTGAATATTAATTCTATTGTATTATATAAAATTGTTTTAAGTTGTATAAGAAAATATTGAAAAGTTGATCTTGAATCAGCTAGATCAATACAACATTTTAAAAAAAGACTGATGTCACTGCTTGTAATGCTTATTACTGTGATGTTGCAATTGATCTTGGAAATCCATATTGTGCAAATTAGGGGTCTGCATAGCCATTGCTGGACAGAGAACATATCAGTGTGTTGTACGCCTAACAGTCCCACAGTGTTGTGAATTTGTTGTGCTGTGTATGTGTTCAAGAGCCTCAGGGAGGAGATGCCCACACGGCTGCGTCTATTTTGGTTGTCATACTACACAGCAGCATATTTCTTTCTTGCCATTAAATGTGCACTTTGCCTTGTGTGCATGTTACAGGATGCCCTTTTCTGGCTGCTGTCACCTTAACTCAGTGGTATTCAAACTTTTTTTTAAAAAGAGACTGCAATCAACCCTCTGGACATTCTTCGGGCCCCTAGTTTGAAGACCACACCTTAACTGAAGACTTTAAATGTGTGCTTGGCAGCAGGTTACAGACTACCTTTGATAGCATCCAGCAGTGTTTACACCTCTGTTTGGGAGAATTCTCAGAAATGTGCTAATTCCTCTCTACCTTAGAGACCCCCAGCTCTTTTTCTGGACTCTAGGACTTTTTCATTTTTACCTGTAGAGAGTGAGACCATTTTTCCCCACTCTCTCATGTATTTTAATGTGATCTTAACTCTGTGTTTCTTTTGGTTTTTGGAGTCTGACAAACTCCATAGGCATCTTTTTGCATTGTAGCACATAGCACCTTCAATGTAGTGCTACAGGCAAGTCTTTCAGATTTCCCCAAAGGTTTAAACACCTTTCTCTTGGATAACTACGCTTTCCAAGAGCAGTAGAGTGAAATTGACTTTACTTTACAATTGTAACTTTCTAGACCCAACACACACCATCTTACAATAGGGTGCTGGAGGAGTTACTTAGTATCCCCTTTGTCTAACTACTTGTTACTATTTTATGTTACCCTTTCTGTGATCAAGGCTGTGGCAGTGGTTTACTTTTTACTACTGTGGCGTGTCTTTACCGCGGGCTGCATTCGCAGCTACAATAAAGCACCCTTGGGTGCCATTTTTGTCAAAATGGCCCTGGTCTTCTTTTTTCACCATTTCTCTGTAGAAAGGTCCTTCTTGAGATTTACTCTGCGCACCAAACCAGGTTTAGTCCCTTTTCATTTTGCCTTTGGCGGCATTCACGAGTGTAGCCCACCTCTGGCTCCAGGGTGTCGGTGGGGGCAGGAAGTAAGGGAGGTGCCTGAAACTGAAGCCCTGTTGCTGTGCTGAAACTCCACTTTCGTATCGACAGAGAAGCCCTGCGAAGATGACTTCTCCCCTTGCGTTGGTGGGACCAATCAACTCCAAAGTAAGCCACCTGACATCCTTCTCGGAGCTGATTGAATTTCCATTGCAGTCGCTGCTGGAACTGAATAGCCAGGGAGAGGAACACCAGTTTGTGCGCATTGCTTTTAAGTTGGCCAAGAGCTCCTGGAAGACAATCTAGACTCACAGGAAGCAGGACTAACCAAGACTGAGCCCTCTCAACAGAGTGTGGGAGCGCAGAAGCAAGGAAGTTCCATCTCGACAGCCAAGAACCGTAGTGTTGCTGTGTGCGGTAGACGCGAGGAGCTGAGACACCGAAGTGCCACTTGTTTGAAGTTTGCCAGTTGCTGTCGGTAACCATCCCATGCAAAAAACAAGGGGGGTCCTGGGTGTCCCTCTGCCAGACATTAGTGCCGGTTACAAGAGACTTACCCAGAGTCATTAGCTCACTATGTTTCACAGAGGAGAAATATCTAAAACATATCCGTTTTTTTTGTCCTGCCCTGGGGCAGTCCAGCACCAAAATGCTAAGCAATTCTCCTCTGAATAAGAGTACCAACAGCAACCCCAGACACATGTTTCGGTCAGGTTAGACCTCATCAGTAGGGTGAAGCTGTGCCTCGCTAAGAATAGTGAGCAAGGGGTCCACATCTGGATTCCCCTAGTAACTTAGGGTGAGCCCCAAAGTTGCTTAAATATGCAAATTAACCAAAATGCTAAGCATTCTCCTCTGAACAAGAGCACCAACAGCAACCCCTGGTTCGACCTCATCAGTAGGGTGGAGCTGTGCCTCTCTAAGAATAGTGAGGCACAACTCTTATTCAGAGGAGAATTGCCTAGCATTTCGGTGCTGGACTGCCCCAGGGCAGGACAAAGACTGATATGTTTGGGATATTTCTTCTCTGTGAAAGATAGTGAGCAAAAATATCTGGGTAAGGCTCCCGCAACCAGGATTAATGTCTGGCAGCGAGTCTCCCAGGACCCACCCTTGTTTTTTGGTAACTATCCCATTGCAGTGCAGGAGTCCCCAGAAGTCTTCTCTCTTATCCCCACGACTGAAGCCTATGAACACAGGATCTGCAGAGCTGCACAGGAACAGAAGTCATCTGCTGCATTTTCTTCTAACCAAAGGTACTGTGAAAGTCTAAGAGAACTTGCATCTTATTGTAATTTGCTTCTACTGCCCACAAGTCTAACAGCTTGTGGCCCTACATTGATTCTTCTTTTTCTTCAAAGACTTCTAAAACTTTGTGCAAAGACTTTTCTTACTTACCTACAAGAAGTGCTTTAGCCACATAGACGTTTGCACATTGATTTTGGCTTAGCCTGTTTCCCTGAATGGCTCTTCTCTGAATTGAGGGGTGTCTAAAAGGATTTGCCTGCTTAAGAATATTTGAGATCTCTTGTTTGTTCTAATAATCTTTTCTTTGACACTCATCTCAGTACTATTCTAAATGCTAACAGTAACATATCAATGTCCACTGTGTCCTAACTATTGATGTCATTTGAGGGTGTAGGAAGTGTCTTGTGGCATCCCAAATGGGTGCTTGCTGATTTAGGAACTAAGAGTGTGTATTTCTGAAGGTATTTGTGTGTTGCTAAAAAATTGCTTCCTTCTAAAGAAGGCTTAATCAACTGCCCGGTAAATGAATGAATAATTGTTTTATCAAGAAATCTTGGGTTTAAGGGCCTCATTGCACGGTAGGCGGTGGACCAAGGTGCTATTAGCACCTTGGTCCATGCCGGTAAATTACCGGCACCGCCTTGGCGGAAAGGGGAATTACCGCCCTACTCCAAGGTTGGTGGGGCCTTAATTCCCCCTTCCATCATTGCCCTTCCCCATTCCCATTTTTCCCCATAGGGCATAATGGGAATGGGGAAGGTGCTAATTACGGTACCGCAAATTTGCGGTGCCGTAATTAGCACCAAGGTCCCTTTGCGGGTTGGGTTTTAACGCCTGCAAAAAGCAGGCGTTAAATTCCCCAACCCGCAAAGGGATCTCGTAGTACGGCGGTAAGGGTTAACGTTACCCCCTACCGCCGTCGGTGTAATGAGGCCCTAAGTGTTTATTTGAATAGTCACTGTGAATCTTTGTGTAACCACTCTACAGCTCACATTGAACCCTCTTGAGATAAGCCTGGCTGCTCTACCACACTATCAACCCGTGTAGTTCAGACTTATACCAAAGGTTGGGTCCTATTGCCAGGAGGCTAAGGTTGTTGTAGTGCACCCAAAGGGTACTACCCCAAATCTTTAACGCTGGTGGCAAGCAGTGAGGATAGATTGTAGAGTTGTTACATTGAGTATTTGCTTTGCTTTTGTTCAACAAAAACCTACACAAGGCTAAGCTCCACTAGAACATCAATTGTAAAATGCAAATATGGATATCTTCAGCAAGGAAGCCCTGATCATTTTAACAGTAATCAACTGAAAGAAATGTTTAAAGTCGGGAATCTCACTGTTACAGGAAAGAAAAAAAAATGGATTGTAAGATTGTTGAATCATCAAGGTCTGGGTAGTAGGCCTGTCACACCTACTAACCCAGGAAATGTGGAAACTGATAATAAGGATGTTGAATCCGGGTCCAACTCTAATGTCTTAGAAGAGTCAGAGGAGTGAGAGGAGTCTCAGGAAAGGAGTCCCTCTTTACCTCAACAGGCCCTTTTGCCTCAACCTGTATCCACTGAGACCCCACAAGGTCCATCACTGAGTCCAGAATTTGTGTTTCTTGAAAAAATGAGACTTGAGTTAGAATTCAAAAGATTGCAAATCCAAGCTGAAACCAAACATCATGTCATCAAACTCAGGGAGCTAGAAATGCAGCATGTGCTTGAAATGAAGAAATTGTCCCTTGAAAACATTTCCCTCCCAGAGTCCTCTAGGTCTTCCAGTCCCAAGAGGCCTCGCCTGCCCAAAGAAGCAGTGAGTATGTATGATGTGAAACTTGATATTTTGGATTGGTTGGGTGCTTTTGAATATAATCATGGGATTCAGGGTCTCACAGGGAATCAGTTGATTCCTTGGCTTTTGTCTAGGCTCCCCCAGGTTACAACTGATGCTGTAATGGAGGTGGGGGAGCTTGAAAGATTGGAGTATGAGAATGTGAAGCTAGCTTTGATAGCTGGATTTGGGAAAACTCCTTCCCAGTACCTTAAGATGTTTAGGACCCTCGAAAAGACTGATGGTACCCTTTGGGCTACCTGAGTGTGGGAATGTTTGAAAAACTTAGATGGTTGGATTAAGGGTTACAGAGTGAACTCCTTTGCCTTTGAAGGAATGTGAAATCTATTTTTCTTGTGATCTATTTTTGATGCCTGCTCTCCTGAGCTGAGACAGCACCTGGCTGACTCTAAAGAGATTGATCCCAAGAAGTTAGCAAAGGCTGCTGACTTGTGGGTTGCCAACAGGGCCACTCACAAGGATTCTGGGGCCACTCACAAGAAGGATGAGGGGAAGCAGCACAAGAAAGATGACAGAGAATTCTGAAACCTCCCATCTAAAAGAGGGCCACAAACATAAGAAGGGTAAGCAATATGGGAAACCAGGTCAGTTTAGTGAAACCTCTGGTTCTAAACCAGAGGGAGGTCAGCACAAACCCCCATTTGTCAAAATATTTGGAAAATGTTATGCTTGTGAGTCAACTGACCATGTGAAACGGGATCCCAGATGCAAGGGTAAACTTTCAGGAGTCCACACTGCCTCCTTAGCCTTAATCCCTGAGGGAGAAGTTCATATGGCAAGTGGAAACTTTCATCTACTGGCTGAAGACCCCATTGGAGTCTCTGCCAGTTTGTTTGTTTTATTCATTGGTAATGCGCGCCATACCCAAGGGTATCAGGGCGCAGGAGCAACAAGGTTATTCTTAGCTTGGTTACAGTGCTGTACAGTAATGTACAGGTATGTACATGGGTAAGTACAGGTACAGGTACAAGGCAGAAACATTAAAATGCAATTTACAAAATGTACATAAGGAAGGCAAGCATGGGTGAGGTTAGCGGTCATTTTTCTTTATCCACTGAATGTAGTTGCGTCTAAAGTGGGGATAGGTTTGAGCTGTCCTTAAGGTGGGTGGCAGGGAGTTCCAATGTTGGGCTGCTTTCACCTGGAAGCTGTTACCACCAGTTTTGGTTAGTTTATATCTAGGGACTTTGAGTAAGTTGGAATTGGCAGTTCTGGTAGATCGGTTGGGGTGTATCTCTTAACTCTGTCGACAAGATAGCGAGGGGCTGCATTATTGAGGCATTTGCATCAGAGAAGCTACCTTGAGCATGATTTTGTCGGTTGTGGTGAGCCAGTTGTGGGCTCTCCTAATGTTGGAGATGTGTTCTTTTTTGGAGATGCTCAGAGCTGCTCTGAGAGCATTGTTTTGCAAAATCTGGATTTTGTTTGTAACATGTTTATTGGCTTCAACATATAGGGCATTACAATAATCCAGTGTTGACAGGATTAGAGCTCTGGCTACGGTAGTACAGCTCTGGGTCGAAAGGAAGGGTTTAGCTGCTCTTATTAATTTACAGGTGTAGGTTGTAAAGGAGGCCATGGAGCTAGCCTGTTTACGGAAGGAGAGAGTGGCGTCTAGAGAGACCCTATCGTTTTAACTTCTTTGGCTACATTAATAGGATTGCCATCTATACTAAAGCTGGGGTATTTGTGATTGTTTATTTAGGTTGGGGGTGGAACCAAGGATGATGAGCTCGGTCTTGTCATCATTCACTATGAGAAGCCATCCATGCCTGGATGATGAGGTACACCTTGTTCACCAAGGCCAAATCCTTGTCATAATCTCCGTCAGCGGGATGAGGATCTGGGTATCATCGGCATAGTTAGTGTAGGTGATGACCAGACCATCAAGATCATCGAACTGGGGCTTCGTGGACACGTTGTACAAAGTGGGGGAGACGCATGACCCCTGGGGAACTGTAACGCTCACCTGATTCTCGCAGAGGCGCCGGTCTTGACTGGGCGACTACCGTATCTCCAAAGGTGATGTGTAGCACCCGGTTGGCTCTTGGGCTGGACCTCTGTGCACTGTATGCCTGACGTGTAGAGTAAGATGTCTGCAGATAGAAAATATGGGGTTAATGAACTGGGGTTATTGGGGTGTCACTATCTCTTTCCTCTTCTCCTCTCCTGCAGACCCCCAAAGGTTAACGCTCTCACCTTAGGTAAGTGAATGCCGAGCTCTCCATCTGCCTCGGGGCAGGGTGCTGTAACCAGTTTGTTCACTGGATAGGTAGCGCAGGCCTCTTGACTTCAGAGGACTGCTGTCCGTCGTTTACTGCACGAACGGTAAGTTTTGAGTCATTCAAATGTCTTTAAAGTCTTTAGTAATGATGTCTCTTGTTTTGCAGGGTTCCGACGATGGCGGATGACGGGCTGAAGTGAGTTGAAGATGGAGCCCGTGTGATGAATAGAAGCGCCTGGAAGCACGTAAGTAAGCGCTTGTTGCCTGCTTCACGATGCGCTCTAACTGTCTTTTTATTTTGCAGGTACGAGTTCGGAGCGGCTGCAGGGTGCCGGAATACCCACTGGATTAGATGTGGAAAGGAGTAATGGCACGTGAGTATTAAAGTTCCCCAATGTCTTTAAACGCACCTTGTTTTGTCTTTCAGATGCGGGATGCAGCGCCGAAGGCCTCCGGAGCGTGCGAAGAGTTGGTAAGCTTTTGTCTTTCAGATGCCGGAATGCAGTGTGAAGACCTCCGGAGCGCACAAAGAGTAGGTAAGCCTTTGCCTTTCAGATGCCGGAATGCTAACCTGTTCTTTCTTGTCTTTATAGGTGTTGCTGAAGACTGGATTCAGGATGGTAAGCCTTTGCCTTTCAGATGCCGGAATGCTAACCTGTTCTTTCTTGTCTTTATAGGTGTTGCTGAAGACTGGATTCAGGATGGTAAGCCTTTTTCCTTAGGCCCAGGACCGGATGCAGAAGACACGATGAGCGTTCTGCTGCAGAGGTTGCAGAATAACGCAAAGCAAGATTCATCCACCGGGTGTGGTTTAAATAGCCTCCTGTAGTGATTCGGTGTCTCCTTCCACAGCCACGCCTAGGTAAGAAAAGAGTTCCTGCTTTCCAGAAGAGTTCCAGTGTTCTGAATCTAGGGAGTGGCTCCAGCCCCACCCAACAGGAAAAGTAGTTCCAAACAGAAGTGGATCAGAGGCTCAACTGGCAGGCAAGTAAGCAGCATGGTCTGCTGCAGGTAAGTCCACCCAAGCATTATGAGCCCAGCGCTTCCAGCGCTGGGACTGGGCATATTTATGAGCCTGGTGCCACTGGCGCCAGGACTGGGTCCAAAAGGTCCCAATTGGGACTGGTTGGCACTCGGAACCTGGGTTATGGATCTGCTTCCAAGGGAGTTGGGAAAACCCTGACCTTTTGGAAGCAGAGATCATGACAGTACCCCCCTCAAGGCCCCTCCCAAACCGGGCTTCTGCGGGGGTTTTGGCTTGTCAGGAAATGTTCGGTGAAATCTTTTGATTAGGCGAGGAGCGTGGACATATTCAGCAGGTTCCCAGGATCTCTCTTGGGGGCCGTAGCCTTTCCAGTCAATTAGGTAGAATAGTTTAGATTTGGAGATCTTGGAGTCCAGAATGTTTTTAACTTCAAACTCGAGTTCTCCATCAACTAGGATAGGTTTTGGAGATTTGGTTAGTCGGGTTTGAGGTTGCACGGGTTTTAATAGAGAGACGTGGAAGACCGGATGTATCTTCATGTGCGGGGGCAAGTCCAACTTGACCGCTACTGGGTTTACTATGGTAGTGATGGAATAGGGACCAAGGTATCTTGGGTTGAATGTGCGTGGCCCTTTTAGAGATAGATATTTGGTGGATAACCAGACTTGATCCCCTACTTGATAGTGAGGGGCTTCCTTCCGATGTTGATCTGCTCCTTTCTTGTATTGTTCTTTAGCCCTTTGAAGGTGAGAAACAGCTTCCTTAAAGGCTTGGGTGATTGTAGAATGCAGGTAGTCTACTGCTGGTGTTTCAAGATCTTGGAGGGGATCCAACTCCGAGGTTCGAGGGTGACTGCCGTACAAAAGAAAAAACGGGGTTTTCCCAGTTCCCGAATGGACAGAGTTATTGTAGGCATATTCGGCTATCCAAAGGATATCTTTCCAAGTTTTTTCAGTTTGTTGCAGCATGCAGCGTAAATACTGTTCCAGAGTTTGATTGGTCCTCTCGGTTTGTCCGTCGGTCTGAGGGTGGTGACTGGTCGATAGTCTCACATCAATTTGAGCCGACCAACAGCAACTTCGCCAAAAATGAGAAATAAATTGACTACCTCGATCCGAAATTAGAACCGAAGGAAAACCGTGCAGTCGGACGATGTTTTCGAGAAATTCTCGGGCCAGAGTTGCTGCTGTTGGCAAGCCTTTGAGCGGAATGAAATGCGCCATCTTGGAGAATAAGTCCACGATTACTAGAATCGTATTGTATCCGGAGCATGGAGGTAGATCGGTGATGAAGTCCATAGAAAGCGTATGCCAAGGGCGAGGTGGGATGTCAATAGGGCGTAAGAGGCCTGCTGGTCTTTCCTTTTGACTCTTGTTTTGGGCGCATACTCCACAGGACATTATAAAGTCTCTGATATCTTTCTTCCAAGACGGCCACCAGAAGTAGCGCTTGATCTTTTCTGAGGTCTTGGCCATACCGGGATGACCTTCCATTAAAGAGTCGTGATAACAAGAGATTACTTTTTTCTGTAAATCTGTGCTGGGTAGGTATAATCGTTCTTGGAAATACAATAAGTTGTCCTTTACTGCAAAGTCCTTTCCCTGCAGATGCCAATTCTGTATGTCTGCTGGAGTTACAAGTTGCCTGGCTTTATCCTTAACTTCCTCTATGGATTCGGTGGCGATTACACCCAGAATTCTTTGTTCGGGAATGATTGGTACAGGTTTGGGGTTGATCAAGTGTTCTTCCACTCCCATCCGAGAAAGGGCATCAGCTTTACCGTTCTTTGTACCAGGTCGATAGGTAATTATGAAGTCAAACTCGGCAAAGAATAATGCCCAACGGAGTTGTCTAGAGGATTGGGCTTTTGCGGTTTTCAAATATTGCAGGTTTCGGTGATCCGTAATCACAGTAACGGTGTGTCGGGCCCCCAGCAGGTAATGCCGCCAAGCCTTAAAGGCAGACTTGATAGCCAGAAGTTCCTTGTCAGTAATCGTGTAATTGATTTCAGGAGGCGAGAATTTGCGGGACCAAAATGCCACGGGATGCAACAGTAAAGGACAACTTATTGTATTTCCAACCAGGACAGCAGCAGTCTTGGCCCTCCCGGATTGGCCACTGCAACCACAACCTTTGCCATTGGTCGCCGGTAGGCGAAGCCGGCCCTCTCCATTCAAGGCCCTCGAGGACAAGGCTCGTGCCTGTTCTCTGCCTGAAGCAGTTGCTGAATCCTTCCCTCATGAGCCGGAGCTCATCCCTCGAGGCCCCGACACTGCAGGAGCAGCGGGCCTGCCCAGGAAGCCATCCCAGATCAGCAGGGGAATTATGGTAAGCGCGGACCGATTGCGCTTTTTTACCAATGCCACCTAAATTCGATTTTCCCATTCACTGCACGAATGCATACTAGCATTCCTAGATGCCCTATCAAGCACCTAAGCAGCCCTACACCCGCCCTGCTTCGTTCGAGCACGTTTTGCCCTGAATCCAGCTCCGTGGTACACGAGGTACCCCCTTCAAAGATGGCCGCCGCATTCTAGGCTACCTGCGATCGGTGCCTGACCAGGCACACAGCAGCAGTCTTGGCCCTCCCGGATTGGCCACTGCAACCACAACCTTTGCCATTGGTCGCCGGTAGGCGAAGCCGGCCCTCTCCATTCAAGGCCCTCGAGGACAAGGCTCGTGCCTGTTCTCTGCCTGAAGCAGTTGCTGAATCCTTCCCTCATGAGCCGGAGCTCATCCCTCGAGGCCCCGACACTGCAGGAGCAGCGGGCCTGCCCAGGAAGCCATCCCAGATCAGCAGGGGAATTATGGTAAGCGCGGACCGATTGCGCTTTTTTACCAATGCCACCTAAATTCGATTTTCCCATTCACTGCACGAATGCATACTAGCATTCCTAGATGCCCTATCAAGCACCTAAGCAGCCCTACACCCGCCCTGCTTCGTTCGAGCACGTTTTGCCCTGAATCCAGCTCCGTGGTACACGAGGTACCCCCTTCAAAGATGGCCGCCGCATTCTAGGCTACCTCCGATCGGTGCCTGACCAGGCACACAGCAGCAGTCTTGGCCCTCCCGGATTGGCCACTGCAACCACAACCTTTGCCATTGGTCGCCGGTAGGCGAAGCCGGCCCTCTCCATTCAAGGCCCTCGAGGACAAGGCTCGTGCCTGTTCTCTGCCTGAAGCAGTTGCTGAATCCTTCCCTCATGAGCCGGAGCTCATCCCTCGAGGCCCCGACACTGCAGGAGCAGCGGGCCTGCCCAGGAAGCCATCCCAGATCAGCAGGGGAATTATGGTAAGCGCGGACCGATTGCGCTTTTTTACCAATGCCACCTAAATTCGATTTTCCCATTCACTGCACGAATGCATACTAGCATTCCTAGATGCCCTATCAAGCACCTAAGCAGCCCTACACCCGCCCTGCTTCGTTCGAGCATGTTTTGCCCTGAATCCAGCTCCGTGGTACACGAGGTACCCCCTTCAAAGATGGCCGCCGCATTCTAGGCTACCTCCGATCGGTGCCTGACCAGGCACACAGCAGCAGTCTTGGCCCTCCCGGATTGGCCACTGCAACCACAACCTTTGCCATTGGTCGCCGGTAGGCGAAGCCGGCCCTCTCCATTCAAGGCCCTCGAGGACAAGGCTCGTGCCTGTTCTCTGCCTGTTACCTGCCGATCCTGCCATCTGCTAGCCCCCCTGCTCCACCGTACGCACTGGCCAAGGTAACACTGTGCAATAACTACGCCCCGCGGAGCGCACAACCTACCTTTAACCTCACCCGCACTTGCATTGTGTTGTGCCCTATGGTCGCCCAGACCTCATTCGCATTGTGTTGTGCCCCATAGTCGCCTAGACATCACCTGCATTGTGTTGTGCCCTATGGTCGCCCAGACCTCATTCGCATTGTGTTGTGCCCTATGGTCGCCCAGACCTCATTCGCATTGTGTTGTGCCCTATGGTCGCCCAGACCTCATTCGCATTGTGTTGTGCCCTATAGTCGCAGACATCACCTGCATTGTGTTGTGCCCCATGGTCGCCCAGACCTCATTCGCATTGTGTTGTGCCCTATGGTCGCCCAGACCTCATTCGCATTGTGTTGTGCCCTATGGTCGCCCAGACCTCATTCGCATTGTGTTGTGCCCTATGGTCGCCCAGACCTCATTCGCATTGTGTTGTGCCCTATGGTCGCCCAGACCTCATTCGCATTGTGTTGTGCCCTATGGTCGCCCAGACCTCATTCGCATTGTGTTGTGCCCCATAGTCGCCTAGACATCACTTGCATTGTGTTGTGCCCTATGGTCGCCCAGACCTCATTCGCATTGTGTTGTGCCCCATAGTCGCCTAGACTTCACTTGCATTGTGCTGTGCCCTATGGTCGCCCAGACCTCATTCGCATTGTGTTGTGCCCCACCTATATCGCCAATGCCCCCTACCCGCCACTCCTCTGTATATCAGCCTAGCCCTAGCATGCTATTTTGCCTGACTGCGATCATGTTCCCCTTCTGTGTCATGCAAAGTAACACACCTTGCACTGGCAACAGTTACCTAGCCTATAACAATGGTCTAGTCAGACCCGCCTGCCCAAGACACCACCATATCACCTGCCCTACTCCATTCCTGCCCACCACACCAGCCTTCCTCCCGGATACTAATTCTGCCCATCCCACCCATAGCCATGCACACGCTCCACATGTCCCAGCTAATACTCACCCAGCTGTCTATAAGCAGAACCCCATCAACACGAGAGCATCATGCCCCACCATTGACTACAACACTTCTTCAATAGCTAACCCAACTAACTCCCGTAACACCACCCTCATCCCTTCCGATCGGAATACTAGACTTGGCGCCAGAACCTACCACAGACCTAGCAAAAGCCCAGCTAAATCACTTAATAAGACTAACCCTCACACTGTAACACCTATCAACACCATCCATCCCAGTCCTAAAGGAGCTCTTCTAAATGTCCGTTCATTAGTCGCCCATTCCACAGAAGTCGCAGACATTATTCTAACAAACAACCTGGACTTCCTTGCGGTAACCGAAACTTGGCTGCACGATGCTGCAGGTCCATCTCTCGCCCTAGCCATACCTGATAACTACACCATCCTTAGAGCAGATAGACCGAATGCTCGAGGAGGTGGCGTAGCTATTATCTTTAAGTCCACGCTTGACATCAGACTATCCTCTGCTCCCCCACTCAAATCCTGCGAACACATTACAGTCAAATTTCAAACTTCCCCTAAAAGTACCATCACACTACACTTAATTTACCAACCGCCGGGCCCACCTGGCTCTTTTGAGGAAGACATCACCTCACTAGTTGCTGAAAGTTCCAAACCATCAGCACAAATGATTATACTTGGAGACTTTAATCTTGGGTTTAACGACCCCCTAGAGACCCCTGCCACTGCCCTGGCCATGGCACTAGAGGAGCATGGCCTCCAACAATTCTGCTCCAAACCCACCCATTCGAAAGGTAGAATCCTCGACTGGATAACTACCCTTAACTGCAACATTACTATGAAAAATCCCACACAACTTATTTGGACTGACCACTACCTCCTCCCTTTTGACATCCTCACCAGTAATTCAGCTCATAAGAGGCCTATCATGGCACCTGCTTGCCCTACCAGGAAAAAGAGCAATATCACAGCAGAAGCCCTAATACCCCTAGTGATCCCCACTTTGAACGCACTACCTGCTACAACGGACTTGAACCAATTGGTCAACGTTTACAATGAGTCCATGGCCAATGACATCGACATCATTGCCCCACTGAAACTGCGTAAAGGGATACCCAAAGCGCACCTTAACACATGGTACACCCCGGAGCTCAAAACCCTCCGTCAACAAAAAAATAAACTCGAAGCACTATGGAAATCAGTGCCCTCTGTAAATAACAGAACTAATCTCACTAACATCTCCACCCTCTACAAAAATGAGATTATACGTGCCAAGAAAGAATCTCTCAATACTAGGATCTCCCAGGCAAGCTCTAGTACTAAGGAGCTCTTTAACATACTAAAGGAACTAGAAAACCCCATTACGCCTACCGACTCCTGCACTAAGGATAAACTTTGGTGCACAGGGATCCAGAATGCCCTAGCTAACAAAATCTCAGGGCTCCAAACTAAAATTAACAACAAACGACAACAACTCACTCTTGATCCTACTTCCACCCCCACTCCCCCTCCACTTACTGCCATTAGTTCAGGCTTCTCTTTCAAAAAAGTATCCATATTGGAGGTTCAGAAAATTATAACATCCCTGAAACCATCGAACTGCAAGGGGGACAGGTGCCCCGCACAGATTATAAAAGATGCAGCTAGGGATCTCTCCCCTTTTATCACTAAATTAATAAACCTGTCCTTCGCCAATAACATGGTCCCCAGCAATCTGAAACAGTCATGGGTCCTACCTCTACTAAAAAAAACTACTCTCAACCCTGACATTCCCACGAATTATAGACCTATTACCACCGTCCCATTCCTACTAAAAATTTTGGATAAAGTGGCTTATCTACAAATCCAGGACTACCTCGAGACTAATCATCTACTAGGAACTCGCCAATCCGGCTTTCGACCACAACATGGGACAGAGACAGCCCTTGTTGATCTCAAATGCCAGATAGACGAACTCAAAGACAAAGGCAAGGCTGCCATCCTTCTACTCCTTGACCTCTCCGCCGCCTTTGACCTGGTCGACCATAAAATCCTGTGCAACCATCTGTCTCTGGCAGCACACTTCTCTCACTCTGCGGTCACATGGATCCAATCTTTCCTGGACAATAGAACCATGCGGGTCTTCTCTCCCCTAGCAGCGGCTGACCCTATCCCCATCACCTGTGGTGTCCCACAAGGATCCTGTGTCTCACCTACCCTATACAATATATTCACTAAGCCCCTATTCGATAAGCTGGACAATCTGGGTGTCACCTACACAAACTACGCAGATGACACCCAGATACTCCTCACCTTATCAGGTAACTACAACAAGGACGCCAAATGGATCAATGAAGTCTTTTCCATCATTCAGGCATGGATGGCCACACATGGCCTGTGCCTGAATGATGACAAGACCGAACTGCTTCTTGTCGGCTCACCTAACACTATCCGTAAACTCTGTCCCGGCTACACTAGCTTCACTATTGACGGTAACACCATACCCATCGCCAAGAGTGTAAAAACCCTCGGCTTCCACCTAGACACGAACACTAACCTAGCTAAACAAATCAACATGACCGCCTCGGCCACTGCCTACACTGGCAAACTTATCAGGGCCTGCAGACCATTGATCTCCCCCAGCAATTGCCTCATCCTAGCCAGAGCACTCATTCAATCTAAACTGGACTACTGTAATAGCCTCTATGTAGGTGCCAACAAAACAGTAATCAATAAATTGCAAGTCCTACAAAATAATGCACTCCGTGCCACCCTCAATATTCCCAGAAGGGAACACATCTCCGCCACCAGAACTGCCTGTAAATGGTTGTCCATACAACAAAAAATAGACCTGAAAACTATTTGCCTTACTTACAAAGCCCTTAATCATCTTGCCCCGCCCTACCTCTCTAACAAATTTACACTAAGACAGAACACCAGAACCACCAGATCGTCCAACACACTACAACTAACAGTTCCCAAATACTCCCTCAAAAGAGCCGGAGGATCCAGCTTCCCAGCTCTGGCATCACAACTTTGGAACTCCATCCCACTGGATATTAAATCTACACCCACCTTCCAACCCTTCAGAACTAAGGTCATCTCCTGGCTAATCAACAAATAACTGTCCTACCACATATGTATGCACACCCAATCTCCAATTTTACTTATGTTGTTTGACCACTATTATCTATGCATTTCTGCCTTCTTGTTCAGCTCTCCTATGACTTATTACTACTGTACCATTGTCTGTTATTTGTAACCTGATGTTCAAAGCGCACATATACCTCTGGGTCAAGAGCGCTATATAAATAAATAAACAAACAAACAAACAAACAAACTGATTGGTTACCGGGTCCTTTTGTGATAGAACTGCCCCCATGGCAAGGCTTGAAGCATCAGTTTCCATGATGTAGGGGAGTTCGGGGCGAGGGTGTTTTAAGATTGGTGCAGAGATAAATTTAGTCTTCAAATCCTGGAAAGCTTGTTCCGCCTCGGTAGACCATTCAAAACGTTTGTTTTTCTTTAACAAGGCAGTGATGGGCTGGACTATTCGAGAGAATTTCGGGGATAAACCTGCGGTAAAAGTTAGCGAAGCCTAACATGCTTTGCACACCTTTTACGGAGGATGGTGATGGCCATTTGAGAACTGCATCGACCTTCTTCGAATCCATACGCACTCCGCCAGGTGATAATATGAATCCCAAGAATTCCACTTCAGTCACGTTGAAAACACATTTTTCCAACTTAGCGAAAAGTTTGTGTTGACGCAATCTTTCGAGGACCATTTTCACGTGTTTCCGATGTTCAGATTCCGATGAAGAATAAACGAGGATGTCGTCAATGTAAACAACAACACATACATCTATGAGCTCTCTGAGGACATCGTTCATAAAATATTGAAAGGCGGCCGGGGCATTGCAAAGTCCGAAGGGCATGACCTGATATTCAAATAGCCCATACTTGGTGCGGAAGGCCGTCTTCCATTCATCGCCCTCTTTTACTCGTACCAAGTGGTAAGCTCCTCTAAGATCCAGCTTTGTATATATGCATGCTTTTCTGACTTGGTCCAGGAGTTCAGGGATCAAAGGTAACGGATATCTATTCTTAACGGTGATCTGGTTCAGGGAGCGATAATCGATACAAGTTCTAAGGTCTCCTTCCTTTTTTGGAACGAAGAACAAAGCTGAAGAAGCAGGGGACTTGGAAGGACGAATAAACCCATTTGCCAGGTATTGATCCAGGTATTGTCGAAGGTGAAGGTTCTCAGGCTCGGTGAGGGCATAAATTCTACTACAAGGAGGAGTAGATCCAGGTATCAGGTCTATCTGGCAGTCATAAGACCTATGAGGAGGTAGAGAGTTAGCCTGATCCTTCCGGAAAACATCTTGGTATTCTAGGTATTCGGGAGGTAACTGGGGAGTCTCTGAAGAAATTGCGGCCAGTGCAACACCAGGTGGAGGGTGACAAGTAGAGACACATTCTGGAAACTGGACCGTTCTTGCTCGCCAATCGATCAGAGGATTGTGTTTCTCTAACCAAGGTATTCCTAGAATAATCTGAAACTGAGGGGCCTTGATCACATCGAACACGATCTTCTCATGGTGTCCATCTTGACTTACTAGCGTCACCTCTTGAGTGGTATGCGTTACTGGCCCGGAGGCTATCTCCGTACCATCCACCGTAGTAATGACGTCCTTTACAGCCTTGGGACAAAGAGTTAGATTCATCCTCAAAACCATTTCATGATCCACATAATTGCCGATGGCACCGCTGTCGACGTAAGCTTCAATTGCATGTAATCGATCCGGATTATCAGGGCTAATGAGGACCATAGGTATCACGAAATGCGAGGTCACGGAACTGGTTTTCACGCTCGGCAAGAGGACCTCTATTCTTGTCGGGCGAGGTCGTTTCCCTGCTCAGAGTTTGTAACTTTGGTAACTGCAGCTCCTACTGCCTTCTTGGCAGGTTTCACCGGACAGTCTCGAAGAAAGTGCCCTGAGTTTCCGCAATATAGGCATAATTGCAACTGTTTCCTCCTTTCCCGCTCCCTTTGTGTTAGAGGACCTTTCAGACCCCCTATTTGCATGGGTTCCCCGGAGTCTACTCCTTTGGAAGGAGTTGGCGGTTTGGAAAATACTCGAGCATCAAACTTGGAACGATCGGCCTTCCTGTTCTGCAGCCTGTGATCTATTTGAACAACCAAGTCTATATAATCCGAACAGTCTTGTGGGGGATTCACTACTTGGGCTAAAACGTCTTTGAGCTCTCCACGTAGACCTCTATAAAACAGCGTAATCCTTTTGTCCTCAGGCCATTGAGTTTTCACTATTAGTCTATTGAAAGATGCAATATAAGCCAAAAGGTCTTGATTACCCTGTCGCAACGAAAGAAGTTCATTGTCCAAGGCCTGCCCCTGTGAATGTCTTGCGAACAGTTTTTCCATACTAAGCTGAAAGGCTTGAAAAGCATGGAGAACCGGATCATCTTGATTAACTAGAGGGATCGACCAGTCTGCCGCATTGCCACTAAGGTACGAAAGTACAAAAGCTACCTTTGCTTGATCAGTTGGAAAGGCTGCTGGCCGGCATAAGAAGTGCAACCGGCACTGATTGATAAATACTGCAAACCTCTTTGGGTCACCAGAAAATCGTTCGGGCGGAGCCAGAGGTACATTCCCAGGTAGGTTGATCTGCACTGGATTCATAGAGGATGTTGAAGGAAGATTTGCCCCTGATGCGGGTAACGGGGTCTGTCCGGCTTGTGACTGTAGCACTTGTCTAGCAAGATTGTCTGTTCTCTCCTTGGAAATAATTAGTTCCCTTCTTAGAGCATTCGTTTCCTGACGAGCTGCATGCACTTCTGCCCTTAGTTCCCCAAGTAACCGGGCTAGGGGGTCAGTATCCGAGGTTTCCATAGCGCTTGGGCGAGAGTTTTGCGTTAGGCTTTGCGTTCTGTAACGCTCACCTGATTCTCGCAGAGGCGCCGGTCTTGACTGGGCGACTACCGTATCTCCAAAGGTGATGTGTAGCACCCGGTTGGCTCTTGGGCTGGACCTCTGTGCACTGTATGCCTGACGTGTAGAGTAAGATGTCTGCAGATAGAAAATATGGGGTTAATGAACTGGGGTTATTGGGGTGTCACTATCTCTTTCCTCTTCTCCTCTCCTGTAGACCCCCAAAGGTTAACGCTCTCACCTTAGGTAAGTGAATGCCGAGCTCTCCATCTGCCTCGGGGCAGGGTGCTGTAACCAGTTTGTTCACTGGATAGGTAGCGCAGGCCTCTTGACTTCAGAGGACTGCTGTCCGTCGTTTACTGCACGAACGGTAAGTTTTGAGTTATTCAAATGTCTTTAAAGTCTTTAGTAATGATGTCTCTTGTTTTGCAGGGTTCCGACGATGGCGGATGACGGGCTGAAGTGAGTTGAAGATGGAGCCCGTGTGATGAATAGAAGCGCCTGGAAGCACGTAAGTAAGCGCTTGTTGCCTGCTTCACGATGCGCTCTAACTGTCTTTTTATTTTGCAGGTACGAGTTCGGAGCGGCTGCAGGGTGCCGGAATACCCACTGGATTAGATGTGGAAAGGAGTAATGGCACGTGAGTATTAAAGTTCCCCAATGTCTTTAAACGCACCTTGTTTTGTCTTTCAGAGGCGGGATGCAGCGCCGAAGGCCTCCGGAGCGTGCGAAGAGTTGGTAAGCTTTTGTCTTTCAGATGCCGGAATGCAGTGTGAAGACCTCCGGAGCGCACAAAGAGTAGGTAAGCCTTTGCCTTTCAGATGCTGGAATGCTAACCTGTTCTTTCTTGTCTTTATAGGTGTTGCTGAAGACTGGATTCAGGATGGTAAGCCTTTGCCTTTCAGATGCCGGAATGCTAACCTGTTCTTTCTTGTCTTTATAGGTGTTGCTGAAGACTGGATTCAGGATGGTAAGCCTTTTTCCTTAGGCCCAGGACCGGATGCAGAAGACACGATGAGCGTTCTGCTGCAGAGGTTGCAGAATAACGCAAAGCAAGATTCATCCACCGGGTGTGGTTTAAATAGCCTCCTGTAGTGATTCGGTGTCTCCTTCCACAGCCACGCCTAGGTAAGAAAAGAGTTCCTGCTTTCCAGAAGAGTTCCAGTGTTCTGAATCTAGGGAGTGGCTCCAGCCCCACCCAACAGGAAAAGTAGTTCCAAACAGAAGTGGATCAGAGGCTCAACTGGCAGGCAAGTAAGCAGCATGGTCTGCTGCAGGTAAGTCCACCCAAGCATTATGAGCCCAGCGCTTCCAGCGCTGGGACTGGGCATATTTATGAGCCTGGTGCCACTGGCGCCAGGACTGGGTCCAAAAGGTCCCAATTGGGACTGGTTGGCACTCGGAACCTGGGTTATGGATCTGCTTCCAAGGGAGTTGGGAAAACCCTGACCTTTTGGAAGCAGAGATCATGACAGGAACCCTGCAGGTGATGGGGATAGCGTCAGCAGAGGCTGAAGTAGAGAAGACACGCATAGACCTGTTGTTGAGGAAAGATTCAATCCAGCCGATAACCTCTTGCAAGAAGTGGTTGCCGAGTCTAGGTGGTTGCAGAGAATTGTGTGGTCTACTAAATCAAATGCTGCTGAGAGGTCAAGTAGAAGTAGTAGAGCAGTATTCCTATTGCCTCTAAGAGTATCAATTTGTGCTTTAAGTTCGATGAGTGCAGTCTATGTCCCATATCAGGGTCTAAAGCCTGACTGATGGATTCCCAGGAGGTGGTTTTGTTCTAGGTATTGTTGTATTTGCAGATAGGCTGTCTTATCTAGTATTTTAAGCAGGAAGGGGACGGTGGTGATCGGTCTGTAGTTCGTGGATATTGATGGGTCTAAAGAGGGTTTTTTGAGTAAGGGGAGGACCCAGGACTCTTTGAGATTGCTGGGGATGGTCCCTGAGGAGAAGGAGGCGTTGATGAGCTTGGTGATGAAGGGTGAGAGGTCTCTGGCAGCATCTTTGATGATTTGTGAGGGGCAGAGGTCACCCTGGCAGTTACAAGGTTTGAAGCTAAGAATTATTTTTTCAACCTCTAATGTGGAAACTTTGGAGAAGCTGAAGGGAAGGGGGGGTTTAGGTGTGGAGCTTTGGGGGTAGGGGTGGTGTTAGATACATGGGCTGTGCAGACGAGAGATTCTTTCTTGTTATTTATTTCGACTTGTAGGCCTGTGACTTTATTGGAGAGGGCATTTTGGGCACTGGTGCACCACTGTTTGTCTTTCACACATGTGTCAGGGACTGGAATGGGTGTTTCCAGCTCTTTAATGATAGTAAACAAATATTTTATGCTAGAGTTAGCTTGCGATATTCTCAAGTTGTAAGGCTCTTGTTTGGCGATTATGATTTCTTTTTTGTAGAGTGCAGTTATTTTATTGAGGTTCAACTTATTATCCGAGGGTGATTGTCTCCAAGCCTGTTCACTTTTACGTTTTTCGAGTCTGAGAGATTTCAGGTAAGGGGCGTACCATGTGTTCAGATGTTTTTTAGGTTTGCTTTTTCTGTTAGCAGAGAGATGGAGTCTAGAGCTGAACTCATGATTTTGTTGTAGCCATCTACAAAGGAGTGAGGGTTGTAGATTTCTGATAGTGAGTTCAAGGTCAGGAGAATGAGGGGGGATGAGTTTTTCAGCTGTAATGTTTTTCTTATTTCTTGTTTATTTAGTATCCCTGGGTCTGTGGGAACAGCAGAATTTAGATGTATATAACTCTATTCCAGATAATACCAAGGAATATTACAATGACAGTGTACTTATGAAAGGTCATAAATCCCCTGCCATTAGAGACACTGGGGCCAGCATTACAGTGGTGAATGAAACCTTTTTCAAACCTGAGGATGTTGCTAAGGCACGCAAAGGCCCCACTAAGCTTGCTGGAGGCACTATCCAGATGGTTCCAATACTACCAGCTAATAAAATGTAACAATATGACTGTAAGAATACCCGTCAGTGTACAAAATGAGGTGCCTGGGAGACTCCTCTTGGGGAATGACTTAAAAACCCTTGGAGTTGTATCAAGCACCCCCAGGCCTCCCACTAAAAGGAAGCAGGAGCAGACTAGGAAGGCCAGAGAGCTCGCTTTGAATGACTCTCAATGGGAAGTTACAGAGACACTTATAACTCCCAGTCCACAGGAAGAACAACCTTCTGATTCCAGGAAGAAAGATACAAAGGGGAATCCCAAGGTCTCAGGACAGAAGAAAAGTAGCACTCCTGTGCACAAAACCAGGACATCCCCAAGAGGACAGTCCCAAGTCACACGTGACCAGCTGAGGCTGAGTGTGAGGTACAATCAGAGGATGGTGAATCAGCTACTGATGACTCAGAGCTGGAAGAAGCCCTTCCCCCTGTTGGAGATCTGGATCCTAAAGACCATCCTGAGCTGCAAACTTTGCTTGTAGAAGATGACCATGTAGGGCAGACTTCAGCGGAAAACAAAGAGTGTTCAACTCTTGAAGGACTTCACGAACAGGCAGCTTCCCAGCTGCAAGGGAAAGAGACAGGGAAGCACAGGATGTACTGGGAGGATGGCCTCCTTTACAGTGAGCCTATAGAGTCTACCCCAGGGGACTACAGAAGACTTAAAGTGCCTCAGGAGGTGAGACCAAGGAAAGGATTTCTTTATATTTCTACTGGCCTAAGATGGGGTCTGATGTAGATAAGTACTGTAGAAGCTGTCACACTTGTAAGACGTCTGGTAAGAGTGGAGCCAAGAATGTGGCACCCTTGGTGCCCCTCCGAGTGGTGGGAGACCCTTTTGAGAGGGTAGGGATTGACATTGTTGGTCCCTTAGACCCTCCCACATCTTTTGGCAACCAATTTATATATTGGTTTGGTAGACCATGCTACCAGATATCTTGAAGCCATACCTATGAGGGCTGTTACTGCTCAGGCAGTGGCTAAGGCCCTCCTTGGTGTTTTTACCAGGGTTGGGTTTCCTAAGGAGGTTAACTCAGACAGGGGGACCAATTTTATGTCCCACTACATGCAGGCCATGTGGAAAAACTGTGGCGTGACCTACAAGTTCTCAACAGCCTACCATCCCCAAACCAATGGATTGGTGGAGAGGTTTAACAGAACTACAAAGAGCATGATATGTGCCTCACAAGAACCACTTAGAAGACCTTCTACTGCCATTCCTTCTTTTTGCTTATAGAGAAGTCCCCCAGGAAGGGGTTGGCTTCAGCCCCTTTGAGCTTCTCTATGGTCATCCGGTTAGAGGTCCATTGGGCCTAATCAAGGAGGGGTTGGAGAGTGCTCCTTCCCTCAGGCCAGTGAGTGTCACTGACTATGTGTTGGGTCTCCGAAGGAGAATGACACACATGATGACAGAAGCTGCTGATAACTTGAAAGCAAGTCAGGCTCTGGTGAAGCATTGGCATGACCAGAAGGCCAACATGGTTGAGTTTACTCCAGACCAGCTAGTTTTAGTTATGGTGCCTACACGGCAGAGGGCCTTGCAGGACGAATGGATTGGACCCTTCAAGGTTGTGGGAATATTTGGAGAGGTCAATTATTTGTTGGCCTTGGGCAATCCCAAGGAGGCCCCCTGGTAGCAAAAGGGCACTCCAGCAATTTAAAAGGGAGGGAAAGACAAAGTTATTAGAAATTAGGCAAAACCAACAGGTAAGTACTCAGGGCATTTGAACAAGATAGACTACAAGGTTAAAATCAGATAGAAAAGGCTTGGGGCCAAAGTCAATGGTTCAAAAGTCTTTTGCTCAAGATAATTCCATTCAGTGTAGTTTGCGATAAAGTTTGTGGTACAGATTCCGTACGAGGTTGGTTGGTAGAAAAGTTAGTTCAAAGTGAAGAGAAGGACAAGTCCTCGCGTTGGAGAAAGATTTCAAACACTTTCACTGCGGTTGAACGAAACGGGCAACCGGATTTGCACAGTACCTTAAAATGGAGAGGGAGCTGTAGCTGAGGCGGACGTTCCTGGTGGTTCCTGCAGGCTCATGGTTCCTGAAGCAACTGTCGGACTGACACGCAGTAGGAAGACTTGAGGGTCCTGTGCCACCCAGGAAAGAAACCAGCAGCAGAGCAAAACAACAAATAAAAGGTGCGCTCCTTAAAACCCAAGCAGGGTCCGACCTTCCTGGCTATCCGGCCCACTGTAGCTCTGTACAGCAAATTCGACCAGAGGAGGGGTCCTGGCTTGTAGTTTGGGCAAACTGGTTGGTCCCACCAGCTGAAGGGAAGAAGTTTCCTGGAGGATCTTCTCTGTCATTGGATTTGGAGATTCGGACCTGCAGCAGGACTTCAAGGGTTGGTTCAGTCGTGGTAGGGGTCCTCTTCTTCCAGTTCCTCATTGGTTCTTTCGTTCTAGTGGCAACTCTGCTCTTCCAGTCCCAGAGACCTGCTTTTCATGCAGTTTTCCCCCATTCATACAGCCGGGCTATCAATCACACAGCAGGGTGGCTGGCCTGGCAAGGCCAGTCCCCTTAGCCAATCAGACAAGAGTGCGGCTTGGGTTACCAAGGGAACCCATGGCAGGGGTCTGAAGATCCCTCCCTCACATCCTGCCTACCTAGACTATCGGGTGCCTTAAGGAGGGCTTCTGTGCAGAAGCCTGCGAAAAGACAGCAAACAAAGGAATCATCCCCGATTTGGCGCACAGAGAAAGACACGAGAAAGACTTTAACAAAAAGAAATGGCGAATAAACCCAGCCGGAGCAAAAGTAAAATGTATTTGGTCAAGCGGGTTTATGTTTGAGGCTAATATAATAGCCTAAAGCAATACCACGTGTATATAATATAATCGCGGGTGAAAAGTTAGGGTAGATACCACTACCACCAGCCAATTGATGTAAAGGGAGCGAAACAAGGCTCCAAGAGACACAGACCAAAAGGAATAAGAATTAACCCTTTCCAGTACTCCATGTAAGATGTGGTGTACTGGGTCTGTAGTTTAAAGTGACTACAGTAATGTTAATGGCAACTTTACCTTTTGTGGGGGACAGTAGTCAGCCCCAGAAAAATTCAGTCTAAAAGACATCCCTGTGTCACTGCACTGGAGGTGCTGTGTAACACACATGAAAATATGAGGCCATGGAGTAGGTGAGGCTCCAGTGCTCAAGATCACACACAAAGTGAAAACACACAGTAAAACGCATGTAAGAGTGGGAAAAAGGTTCACACTCTTACCAGGTGAAAAAAATAAATCCTAGAAATCCAGCAAAGCTGCTGAGGGTAAGGGAACTTAGCCATTTATGAGACTTCTCACTAACATCCATACATCTGCTTCATGGCCTTAATGCCCCAGCTCTCTGTCACCTCGGCGGCCGCTATCGGGCTGATTAGATCATCCACATCTTGTGCCTAACCAAGCGGTCCCATCCATAGTCCTCAACAATACCTTTGGTCCTCAAGGACCTGTAGGAGACACTCTACCCTTTAATAATATGTCATGTCATTCATGAAGGAGTTGATATTCAAATCCCTTTGCAGTCGAGAAGGCTGTGCTTGTTTATGTTTTAAGAGACTCTGTAATGCTGTTAGGGGTGAAGCCCATTTTTTTGTTGGGGGGCAGATGATGAGGGCAACTATGCAAAAAAAGTGTTGGAACAATAAGCCATTTTGTAAACACCACCATTGTTTCCCATATCAAACTCTGAGCACTCAGCTGCCGTACCACACGCACTGTGCTCTGCTGAGGAAGGGGATGAGTGTCTCCGATCAAACCATTTCGTGGAAATATAGTGGTAAATGGTAAAACCTTTTAATGCCAATTAAGCTGGTAATATTGGTCAAAACGTTATAGTTTAAAATACGACTTTGGATGGGGGATTAAATATTCTTCCGGAACAACATATACAATTAGGGTATATGTTTCATGGGATGTGCCCCAACTATCTGGAAATGTCTGTTTTTTTGCATTTGTATGTGTATTTATATGACACAAACCTCTCTAGGAAGCAACTGAGTGCTATAAATTAATTTGGGGTTAACATAGTTCA
This sequence comes from Ambystoma mexicanum, assembly GCF_040938575.1. Classification (NCBI taxonomy): domain Eukaryota; kingdom Metazoa; phylum Chordata; class Amphibia; order Caudata; family Ambystomatidae; genus Ambystoma; species Ambystoma mexicanum. The sequence continues at coordinate 1,300,874,803 of NC_090933.1, read as the reverse complement.
GCAGAAGGATAGGTTGCAGGTTATAGTAGCTTGGATATCCCACTCTACTTGGGTGCCATGTACCTAGGAAAGGCAAGTCCTAAGTGGCCTCTAGGTGTTCCCTGAAGAGCAGGATCTTGAGTTCTTTCCTGAAATGTGGAAACGTTGGAGCGGGCCTGATTGCGACCCGGTTGGTGTTCCAGTAGGATGGAGCACAGCAAGAGAAGGCCTGTTTTTGGTTTTCTCTTTACTGGCCAGTTTAGTTGCAAGCCTTTCAATTGTCTGCCTCATAGAGAGCGTGTCCCATCTGAACCTGTATGTGTTGTTGATATTTAGGCTGGTGTTCGGGCACTAGTTGCCTTACATGTGATGCAGACATGTTTGAAGAGTATCCCGGTGGCATGTGTAGCCAGTGCAACTCTCTTAGGATGGGGGAGGTGTGGTTGAGATCTTAGTTCCCATTATGAGGCATGCTGCAGCTTGATGAACAGCCTTAGGGGGTTAGGTGTGTATCTGGGACTCTGGTGAAGAGGGCATACCCTCCATTGAGGTGTGAGATTACCAGAGCTTGTACCAGGATTCTGAAATCCTTTGGCGGAAGGAAGGGTTTTATTTTACGGAGGAGTGCTAGTTGATACCAGGCAGTTTGGCCTTTTTTGTTGTCAGAAGAGTAAGTTCTGTCAGTAACCCGTAGTGATTTCACACATGGTATTAAGTGAAGTGTTAGAACTTGATCCAACAGACGCCATCATGAAAGACTTAAAGCATCCTAATATTTGCTGAGAAAATGGAATGGATCTCGAATAAGCAAAGGACATTTCTATTCAACAAACGCCCACCTGATTCCTCACTTTTACCTGCTGCTCAAGATACATAAGAGCTTAGTCAACCCACCAGGACAACCAATATTAGCAGCCACAGGTGGTATCCTTCAACTCATAGGGACTTACATTGATTTCTTTCTCCAACCCCTGATAGAGAAAACATCGACGTATATCAAAGACAGCACTCACTTTCTACAGATACTTAACACAATTGAGTTGAAGGAGAACAACATCCTTTTTACAATTGATGTATTCAGCTTGTACACAAGCATTCCCCATGACCAAGGTCAGGAAGCTGTTGAATGGCGCATTAAAAGAATTTACGATGATACTTCTACAATTCATTGCTAGCAATTCCTACTTCAAGCACAACCATATATTTTACCTTCAAACTTCAGGAACAGGCCATGGGGGCAATCATGGCACCGGTCAATGCCAATGGTTTTATGTTATGTTAAAGGTACTAATATAGCGCACCGTCACCAACGGAATTGGTCCCCAAGTGCTCTGGCGGATCTGTAAACAGGAAGGACGGGTAGGGTTAGTCGGGAGGAGGGGGCAGGAGAGTGGGAGAAGTGATGTGCTGTTGGCAGCTTCAGCTCGGTATACACTGAGTGCTGGGCTTTGGTGCTAGTATCGGATCGGGCAAGACCTCGAGTGCTGTAGGTGATGTTTGTGTGTTGTTGATGCGGTGTGGTAAAGTGTGTGCGGATTGCTGTGAGAGAGATGGTTGTGTGGATTTGTGTGGTTTAAGTATGCAGAAGATTGAGGGTTGGGTTAGCGGGGTCTGTGTCCTGATTCAGGTACTTCTGATTCCATTAGAGTTGTATCCCTGTGGGTTGGGTTGATGCTGGTTCCTCATGGGCCGCCTCGCTTTGTTGGTGCTGCGTTGACACTGCTGTATCATAGTGAGTAATTGTTTGGATTGATAAATGCACCTGACCCTTTCTTCGGGTGTGGGACTGGGTTGGTAATATCTCTATTCTCTTGTTATCTAGTGTGACACTGGTAAATTGAGGTTTTGAAAGGATCAGGGTCGGAGTGGTGTAGATGTGGCGCTCTAGTGCTTCCGTCTTGGTGAGCCTGTGTATTCAGTCGTTTGTTTCCTCCTGTCATGACTGTCTTTCTGTTGGTTCTTTGTTTTCTGTTGGGTGAACATCCTTGGGGATGTTGTTTGGTTGTAGTTTTTGTGTGATGGGGCATTGTGCTTCCCGCTGTGTAGGAGGTGGACAGTGTGTAATGATGAAACATTCTGTTTCTCACCCACTGGGTTTGGGCTCGTGGTGTAGTGCTTCCTTTCCCTCTGTCTGTTGTCCTTAGGTCTGTTCGGAATGGCTATGGTTTAAGGTCATGGTCCTCTTGATGATGCCTCCTAGGGTTTCTGTCTTTGTCTTGCTATGTATAGCAGGGGTCTCCAACCTTTTCATTGGCGTGAGCTACTTTCAGTGGAGGGCCAACAGTGGAGAGCTACTTGCGAGCAATCGGGGGTGGGGGATGTTCGTAAACATTGGAACTTTTTTTTGCTGTTAATTTTCTCTTTATAAATAGAAGGAATAACATATGCTTCACGATTACGTTAATAAAGTTCAAAAACCTCTTTATTGCATTATTTTGTATTAGAAGCTGTCTCATAAAAAGACTTCACAATGTGGGGAAATGATAGGGACATTCAGTGTGAAGGTTGACACTGCATGCCATCCACCAGTGCTCTGTAGTTGGGTGTATAACTTGATACAGCTACTCGGATGGAGTCACTCAAATGTTCATCGGTCAGACGGGTTCGAAATTTCAATTTGAGGAAGTTCATATCTGAAGGTGCAGATTCACAGAGATAGGTGCAACCAAACCGAGAAGTCACTTTTAATGCTGCTGTGCAAAGGTTACTGTACTCCTTGTAATCGACAAGGCTCCAGAAATTGGTGTGAGATTGTCTGCTTTTCAACTGAATGTCCCCTTGCAGGCTGACAATCTCCATTTCCATAGCACAACTGTTCAGGTTAAACAGTTCACTAATTTGTTCTGTAAGTTCACAAACATTGACTTCCATGAAGGGGTTTGCGATGAACATCACACATGGTTCAATCCTTTCGAAATCCCTGAACCGGTCACTGATCTCCTCCTTAAGCCTGCTCAGGGGACTGCTATATTTGTCAATGTTCAGGAGTTCAGGGCTAGCTGTATTCTCTGTCAGCATTTGGATAACAGAAGGGAAATGATGCATTTTCTTTTTGACCACTTGTTCAATGAACAGGTTAAGTTTGGACTTAAATGTCTTCACTGCGCTTATCATGTCAGCAATGGTTTTACCTTTGCCAAGGAGTTTAATTTCTCAGTAACATCTGCCAGAAATGCCAAATCAAGTAGCCAAGAAATGCTGCATAATTGGCCGAGGTCTTCATTTCTTGATCCCATGAAGTCTTTGATTTCTGGCAAAAGTGAAAGAAAGCGCCGTAGTATTTCCCCCCCTGCTAAGCCATCAGATTTCCGTGTGTAGCAACAGATCACTATGTGCGGAAGATAGTTCTTCAAGGAATATTTTGAACATTCTGTGCTGTTTGGCCTTTGCACGAATTGAATGAATAATTTGAACAACAGGGGCCATTACATGATGAAAACCCATCACTTTGGCACAAATTGCCTGCTGGTGGATGATGCAGTGGTAGTGCAATAATAGACAGAAATCGGGGTCTGCTTCACAACACGCAACAAAAACAGAATGACGCATGGTCATTGCTGGTGTACAATCAGTAGTTATTGCCACCAACTGGTTCAATGGAATTTTTGTTTTGACAAAATAATTCTTGACCTCATTGTAGATATCAACACCTCTGGTTGTGGATTTCTGAGGCAACAAGGTCAAGAATTCCTCTTTGTTGGTGAAGTCTTCAAACACCATTCGAGCAAACAGTGCCAGCTGAGCAGTATCACTTGCATCAACTGATTCATCACACTGAATGGAAAAAAAAAATGCATATCCTCAAATCTTTTTCTAACTGCCCCATCACATTGGCTGATAGACCAGGTACCCTCCTTGCCATTGTGTTTGCCCCCAACTAAACATCTGAAATGGCAGACATAATTTCAGGGCAGTTTTTAAACATGAGAGCCATCGCACCTTTCACAACTGCACCATCTGTAAAAGTGCATTTGTGTTTTGCCAAATAATGTGCAACTTTGAAGGATGCCTCTGTTTGCGTTCTTTGCTGGTTGGGTAAAAAATGATTGTTGCATCTGCAGGGCAGCTTTTAGTTCAGCTACTTTTTGAGATCTCCGATGGCTTCCTTCAGGAAAACTATTTTCATAATTTGTATGCATTGTTCCAAAATGCCTCTCGACATTACTCTTTTTTTCCCACTGCAACTTTGGCACTGCAGATTAAACACACACACTCTTCCCCTTTACGCTTGCGAAAAAGAAATTGGTCTCCCACTTTTGATGAAAATGATATGTCTTCAGCCTTTTGTTGGATGGCCCGCCTACTTCTGCATCCATGATTTCAACAATTGTCGTTTGTACGTTTCTTTTGGGACTGCACGCGCAATGTAATCTGAGGAGGATTTCAATGTGTTATTATGGTTTTTAAAATATTTGAGCACACAAAGTTCTGCTTAGTCCAAAAATAGAAACCAGTGCCATTTTAGCACATTCGCAATTTCCCAAAAATATTAAATGACACTCCCGTCCAGGCATATAGGGCAATGGCCGAGCCACAAAATCATAGTGTGGTCCTGTCTGATAAGTTACTTCACCATGCGGAAAGGGTTAAGTCTTGCCCTTTGTAGTATCTATGGGACAGTTGCCCAACAAGATCTATGGGACACTTTATGAAGTTCTCAGTTTGTCCAGTGTCAAGTGTAAAATAGTCATCCATTCATGGCTTTTATGTGCAGATTTTGAAGCAACCAGATCCTTGCAGTCCAGCATTTACTATACGAACGGGAATGTCAAATGTCAAGTCAAAAATCATAAGGACATAGTAGAAAATTATTTCAGAGATTGGTTTCTGCAAAATCTTAAGCAATGAGAGTGCAGACAAATTATCCTGAAGCCAGAATTTTTAAAGTCGGTGGAAGACAATTGAGTATGTCAGAGATGTTATTGAAAGCAAATACCCACTGCATTCACTATGCAAACAACATTTTTGTCACATGATGTGTAGTGAAGAAGACACATGTGTTCATCAGCAACCTTCAGGATATTTTAAGATGAAACTAGTCTGAATTTTAGAGGGATAAGCAGACTCTGAAAGTGATCAAAGAACACATGATAAATGATCTGAGCGTCGTTTTGCAACTGAGAGATAGTGTTGCATTTGTCTTTTTAATGTATCCGTTAAGCCCGATATTATGGCGTGTTCTCGATAATAAGCAGGAAAAGTGACAGGAATGGCATTATAATATAACATCTGGCTACGGAACAGCTGCGTTATTTTTCCTTAGCATGCTAATGCTTTCTCCATTTTCAACTCTCGTGACCATGCAAATGAAGAGATATTCACACCAAATTAATTGCTAACAAAGGACGCAGTCATTGAACGAATATGCACTACAGACCAAGCAAGATCAGCCTTGGAAGGGTTACATTCAGCAGTGGCACGAGAAGATAGTCAAGAATGTTAACAGTTATTCACTGGAGGAAAATAAGCATGAAAGTAAATGAGCGTGCCATTCGAATGACTAAGAAAAGTAAACACTGCGTGCCGCTGCTCATATTTGCATGAAGTAAGCATTGTTAGGTGAGAGGGCATTGGAAGATGCGACAGTGCAGGGTAGGATAAAAAATAATTTCTCAATGAAAGCTGCAACTGTCCAGTGGCACCATAGTGTGTGTGACACAGTCGATGTAGAGTGCTTTTAAGCCAATTGCAGTTTTCATATGCAAATTGGAATAAGATACCGTGCAGGTTAAAGGTGTCAAAATCGCTGCACTAGCAAAAGTGAGGGGATCGTTGGGAATAGAAGCTGAGCAGAAACCAACCCAGGGGAGGTGCAGTGAGGTTGCCCTGAAAAAAGGAAGTCCTCGAATACAAAATGGCCAAGAGCGAGATTTAAAAAAAACACATTGGTGCCTAAATGGCTTATGGAATAGGTACACTGGGATGTCAATGTGACCAAATGGCTTTGACCGCTGGTAACACCAAAACTACAGTAGAGCTGTCACCAACCCACTCCATAAAACCAATGCCTGGTGATACAATCACACTGTGGGAAAAAATTGGCCTTCTGAGAGGCACCCATAGGACTGGCCCCTTGTGGGTGACCGATACAATATACTTTAAAGGCAAAACGGATTGCAATGGCATGGGCACTAACGGAGAAGCCCCTTTGGCCACCAAAAGTAGGTGAGTGATCCAGGAAATAGAGTGAAAAGCCAAAAGGTTGGGGGACCTAGAAAGTGGGCCCAGAATCCCACCAAAAAACAGGAATTATGTTTTAACAGCCCCTCTGAAGGCTGTTCAGTATGCTGATGCATGCCTCATCACAAGACTAAGAAAACCATATCAACTGCATCCTTGTGGAGCTTCATTGGCTACCCCTTCAAGCATGCATCATGCTCAAGACTACCTGCATCGCCTGCGAAGCAATAGGAAACAGGACACCAATCTACCTCCCAGGAAACTTACCATCTTCAGAGGTCAGTGTGCCACTCGAAGCCACATCACCAGTCTAGAAACAAAGAACTGCAAGAGTGGGCAAAAAAAGGAAACTTGCCTTTTTCTGCAAGACACCCTGCAGGTTACTAACGTAGAAAAGACCAGCCCCCTCCATCACACTGGAGTGTCCTCCTCTGCTTCCTCGGCACTCTTACCCGGAACCCCCTGTGTGGACGTCCTTTGTACACCTCCCCAGTGCTGCCCAGCTAGGTTTGCAAACATGGATAAGAACATTTAGTAGTAGTAGTAAGGAGTAGAAGTAATAATAAGAATAGGTCAGTCATATGAGTTATTAGAAACGCAGGGCTCTGGCGAGGAAGTCCCGAGTGGGGCTTGCTCTCCAGAGCCCTGCCTTCTAAAAATAACTTACAATACTGGAAATGATCCCAAGGTCGAAACAGAGACATGCAGCTAGCATGCTGAATGTCTCCATTTCGCCCTGGGCTCTGTGTAAGTCATATGAGTTACGTTTAGAAACGCAGGGCTCTGGCGAGGAAGTCCCGAGGGGGGCTTGCTCGCCAGAGCCCTGCCTTCTAAAAATAACTTACATAACTGGAAAGGAGCCCAGGGCGAGCGGAGACAGTAATCAGCATAGCTGAAAGCTCCGTTTCACCCTGGGCTCCTTTCCGCCAAGCTGCCCACCCCTCCTCCGACAGCACAAACTTGTGCACACATGAGAGGAGGGGCCGCAGTTCGGCATGCACAGACACAGAAAGAAAAGAAAAGAAAAACATTACATTTCCCTGACCCACCCGACCTCACCTCACAATTCACTTCAGGCAGCCTTGTTACCTCAGTCCACACTTCCAAGCGCCAGGGCAGCTCCAAAATAGAAAAATAAATACATGCGCCACAGTGCTTTTAAAATAGAAAGCCAGGGCTTTCTCACACAGCACAAAGGAACTTGCTCTGGCCAATCACAGGACGCATTGCATATGCTTTACAGATTTGCAGGACTGTGATTAGTCAGAGCACTTCCTTGAATCTTTTTTTTTTTCTTTCTGAAAGTCGAACGCAAGCTACTTCAGAGGCTCTGGCGAGCTACTGGTAGCTCGCGATCGACTGTTTGGAGACCGCTGGTACGGTCTTTGGTTGTATTGCGTCTGTCTCCTGGTTAGTCGTTAAGTATGTTCTGGGAGATTTTCCTGAGGGTATTTCCCATTGATTGCTTGGTGTGGATCCCGGTCTCTGTCTACGTTCATAGATGTTTTAGTTGTGTGCGTGCCCTTGTGGCTGGTCTTTGTAGTTATGACGTGAAGAGCCAGGTTTTGAGTAGTTTCCAGAATAGTAGGTGGTTTCTTGTGTTACGTATGTACTTTGGAGGGTCGTTCCAGGTTTTCGGGGCTTGGTGAGAGAAGGAGGATCCTCTAAGTTTTCTTTTGTTGTAGGATTTCGGTTCCAGGTGGATGTCAATGCTTGATCTGAGCGTTCTTGTTGGTTGATGTAGCCGCAGTTTGTCTCTCAGGAACTCAGCACCTTCGTTGTGTACCGCTCTGTGCATGATGCACATTGTTTTGAATTTTATTTGTTGTTATATTGGTAGCCAATGTAGTGTTTTCAGCGCTGCTGTGGTGTGTTCTCTTTGTGATAGTTTCAGAAGCAGTCTGGCTGCAGCATTTTGAATGTGTTGTATTTTTTTTTAAAGTCGTTCCGGCATGCTTAGGTATAGGCTGTTGGCGTAGTCTACTTTGGATATGACAAGGGCGATGATGATGGTTGTTGTTTTGTTGGCGAACGATAGGAACGGTAAGCTCCTCATTGCCGCTCTCAGGAGGAAGAAGCATTTCTTGAGGAGAGCGTTTGCTTGTGGCTCTAGTGTGAGATTATTGTCCATCAGAACCCCCAGGTTTTTTACAATCGGCGAGGGTGCTGGGGTTGTCCCGAGTTCCCTTGGCCAAGGGATGAATTGGTTTACTCCCCCATGTTTTGTGATGATCATTATTTCAGTTTTGCCTGGATTGATTTTGAGGGAGTTGGAGTAGATTTGAAGTTCAACACATACTCAACCATCCAATATGGTCTAAGAATATCATTCGAGGGATACGTTATATAGATGACATATTCAGAGTTTGGGAAGGAGAGTTAGAACTACTCCATGAATTTCTGACATACATAAACACCATTGACCCCCGGATACAATTCCCAACGGAAATTGGGAATCCCGGTATACACTACCTGGACATAGAAATTAAAGTACGAGACCATAATATCTCAACAACGATGTTCACTAAGCCCACAGACAGCAACAATATGTTACACAGATTAAGTTTTCATCCACAATAGACCCTCGAGAACTTACCTTACGGTCAGATGTTGAGAATAAAGCGGATTGTAAGTGACCAATCGGAATGTGATATACAACCTGCCAACCTTTGCACCAAATTGAAGGAAAGGGGCTAACCCGAAGAAAACTTAGCAGCGGCAATGACCAAAACAGCAACCAAAGCATGTGAAGACTTACCGACTAAGAAATTGGGTAAGACAGCGCCAGCAGTGATGTTTGTCTCAAAATTCTCCACACAGAGTAATCAAATCAGAAAACGCATAACCAAACACTGGGATATCCTCACTAATGATGAAAGAACGAAAGACCTGTTCAGCAATCCACCTACCTTTGCCTATCAGAGGGCAATAATCTAAGGGATCTTCTTGTTAACAGCAATACAAGTACTAAACAACGATCCACAACAAAGAACAAGGGCACGTTTCCATGTTTAAATTGTAACAATTTTATCAAAGGCCTGACTGTATTTCATCCATACACAGGAGAGCTAATTCCTCTGAAGTCTTATGCAACTTGCCTGACAGAAAATGTGGTGAACTGTATCAATTGCCCCTGTGGTAGATACTACGTGGACGAGACAGGAAGAAAAATGTGTATAAGGATGAGTGAACACAAATCGTGCATACGGAATAAGAAGACTCTGAGACGGCACAATGAATGACCAAAATGCATTGGACAAACAAGCAATTAAGGTTTCAGGTTCTGGAAACCATTACTACAAAAGGTCACAGGAAAGACTATAAAACACTCAGAGCACAGAGAGAAGCGTTCTGGATAGACTGTCTAGATGCCCTAAGTCCCAACGGCATCAATGGAGAATGGGATCTGAATTGCTTTCTTTAAAGCCAAATGCATATACATAAATCTAAATGTGCTGATCGGATTGTAGTTGCATGATGCATTTTATGGTAATCATACATAAATGTCCAGAATGGGGGGTGAGTGGGCATCGCTTTGTTTCTTTCCTTTCTGTTTCAATTAGTTTAACTAGATTGATGGTTTAATTGTGTTATTTGGTCCTGTCGCCAGATGCCTCCCCGTTTGCATAATGGGGTGGTATGAAATAATGACAAGTGTGTGGCTGGGTTGGTTGTCCCAGTCGGCTGGAAGGACCTTCGTGGTATCCCACTATTGGTTGTTCCTTACTTTTTGTTGTACAATATATATGCTTGTTCATGAAAAGGTACGTCAAGACTTTATGCAAGTTCAATTGTAATTTTCTTTATTAGTTTGAAATTATTTTGTAATAGGCCTGTTGCAATAATTGCTTGTTTGTCCAATGCATTTCGGTCATTCATTTCACCTTCATCAGGGACTGTTACAAAGAAATCAACAAATAAGAGGAACTAAATAGTAAAATAAAAAAATTGTAAAGCAAAATAAATGTACCACCAATGTATGAAAGAAGATGATGTTTTATTGTATACCTGTATAAATAACCATCGAAGTGGATAAGATCTCAGAAGTGCATACTTACCGACATTCTGTGACCAAAACTATGTAGGATATTTCAAGTTTGAAAAATAATAATTCCCATAACAATGACGTCACAGGAAAATACAAGACATACAAACAACACAACATGGAAAGATGTTGAAATGTTGAAATGTATAATTCTGAATGGTAGCACCAAATTGTCGGCAAATGCTGTGTGATGGTGTTACACTCTGCCACTTGCTTTCACTGCTGGTTCACCTAAGTGTTGTATCGGCAAGAGTGCAGGACAGAGTCATGCAGCTGTCTGGTCAGTGGATTGGTCTGAGTGCAATCAAAGCAATCACCTACCAGTCCACTGTATAGACAGACTAATGAATGTGTTGCATGCTCTGTCCTGGAGCCTGCCTTAGAATCACATACATTACTTGCCACTGTAAAAAGCAGTAGGATCTGTCACTGAAATCTGTAGGCGGTAGGGCAACTTCAAAAGCAGTAGCTTATTGCCTAAATCTGTAGGGTTGGCAAGTATGGAAGTGCCAACAGCTTTTAAGCAGTAGTTCTGATTCAGCTGACCCTAGCTTGGTGAGCTGCACATATAATGGGGATTTGGAATGGTAGTAACTATAGTGAACACTACTGCAGTGAACTTTACCACATGAAGGATACCAGAATTAGATATTATTGTTACTAGCATTCACAGATGCCACACCTAAGGGTTCTCCTATACCCAGATGACACATGATTATTGCTGACGTTCACTTTATGAGACATGATGCATGTTGTGGGCCAAGATTCATAATGATGAGTGCATGTAAATGATTAGTAAGATGAGATGGTTTTGATGTCTTTTCTCGTTTTTATGTGATCTAGTTGCGCTGTTTACAGATTTTATCAACGTTACATGAAGTTATGTCAAGGTCTGGGCAGCGCCTCCCGGCTAGACACGCATGGGTAATTGTAGATCCCTTGAGCAGCACACGATTTCAAATATAGACACAAGCAGTAACTCCAACACGCGAACAGCGTGCCCATTACACAGGTATCAAAGCAGAAGGCACTGTAAGAGGTGAACATGGCCTGCACTATTGAATGGCCAGGAAGGCCAGCGGCGCACTTTAAGAGACAGGCAAAGGTAGCGCCATTAGCATTGATGGACGCGACAGAATTGCCCCCCTACTACATGCAGAGAGGCGCATAATGCGACTGAGCAGTGGGAACAGACAGCATTACAAGATGGCCGCCACATTAGTACGCACGGCACCTCACTGGACATCTTCGATGTCTAGTACCATTGCCATAGCGACGAGAGACTCGCTAGTCAACGTGAGGGACCCGGAGCCCAGCTGCCTGCATGCCGAAGTCTCGGTCTTCGTATCTCAGACGATCTGAATCGAAAAGGTAAGCCGGTGATTAGTGGCACATTGCAGATTCAGCAGCGATATATGGAGATAGGTGAAGTATATATGCAACGCCGTCTTACACGTGCAATGTGCCGTCTAAGATACTGGGGTTTCTTTACACACAAACTAGTAGTAGCAAGGTTAGTCTGACGTAAGAGGTACGATGCATGGAACATATATATCACCCGAATCACTGGGGGAATCCTGGAAACACGCCGGAGATAAAAGGCAGTTTGTGGGACTAAAGGTAAACAACACGTAGACTCGTGTGCACAATAAGCAGGCAGGCATTTAAAATTGTTAATCTGGTGACTAAACAGTGGTGGTCATTTAACGTTTACAGAATGCTTTCGTTTTTTCTTTCCTTTTGTCACTTATGTTCTACCATTTGTTACTGTGCTTGCCCTTGTCATGTGGCCTGCATGCATTGTTACTTTGATATCAATCGCTGGTGAATCATGTTGGTTAATTGCTTTTGATCACAAATTGTAACTGTCCGAAATGCATAGGGATATGGCTTGCTATCATGGCTTGCTATCACGCCCTGAAGGAGGACGTCTAACTGTCCGAAATGCATAGGGATATGGCTTGCTATCATGGCTTGCTATCACGCCCTGAAGAAGGACGTCTAACTGTCCGAAATGCATAGGGATATGGCTTGCTATCATGGCTTGCTATCACGCCCTGAAGAAGGACGTCTAACTCCGAAATGCATAGGGATATGGCTTGCTATCATGGCTTGCTATCACGCCCTGAAGAAGGACGTCTAACTGTCCGAAATGCATAGGCATGCATATGGCTTGCTATCACGCCCTGAAGAAGGACGTCTAACTGTCCGAAATGCATAGGGATATGGCTTGCTATCATGGCTTGCTATCACGCCCTGAAGAAGGACGTCTAACTGTCCGAAATGCATAGGCATGCATATGGCTTGCTATCACGCCCTGAAGAAGGACGTCTAACTGTCCGAAATGCATAGGGATATGGCTTGCTATCACGCCCTGCTATCACGCCCTGAAGAAGGACGTCTAACTGTCCCAAATGCATAGGCATGCATATGGCTTGCTATCATGGCTTGCTATCACGCCCTGAAGAAGGACGTCTAACTGTCCGAAATGCATAGGGATATGGCTTGCTATCACGCCCTGAAGGAGGACGTCTAACTGTCCGAAATGTATAGGCATGCATATGGCTTGCTATCATGGCTTGCTATCACGCCCTGAAGAAGGACGTCTAACTGTCCGAAATGCATAGGGATATGGCTTGCTATCATGGCTTGCTATCACGCCCTGAAGGAGGACGTCTAACTGTCCCAATGCATAGGCATGCATATGGCTTGCTATCATGGCTTGCTATCACGCCCTGAAGAAGGACGTCTAACTGTCCGAAATGCATAGGCATGCATATGGCTTGCTATCATGGCTTGCTATCACGCCCTGAAGAAGGACGTCTAACTGTCCGAAATGCATAGGGATATGGCTTGCTATCATGGCTTGCTATCACGCCCTGAAGGAGGACGTCTAACTGTCCGAAATGCATAGGGATATGGCTTGCTATCATGGCTTGCTATCACGCCCTGAAGGAGGACGTCTAACTGTCCGAAATGCATAGGGATATGGCTTGCTATCATGGCTTGCTATCACGCCCTGAAGGAGGACGTCTAACTGTCCGAAATGCATAGGGATATGGCTTGCTATCATGGCTTGCTATCACGCCCTGAAGAAGGACGTCTAACTGTCCGAAATGCATAGGGATATGGCTTGCTATCATGGCTTGCTATCACGCCCTGAAGAAGGACGTCTAACTGTCCGAAATGCATAGGGATATGGCTTGCTATCATGGCTTGCTATCACGCCCTGAAGAAGGACGTCTAACTGTCCGAAATGCATAGGCATGCATATGGCTTGCTATCACGCCCTGAAGAAGGACGTCTAACTGTCCGAAATGCATAGGGATATGGCTTGCTATCATGGCTTGCTATCACGCCCTGAAGAAGGACGTCTAACTGTCCGAAATGCATAGGCATGCATATGGCTTGCTATCATGGCTTGCTATCACGCCCTGAAGAAGGACGTCTAACTGTCCGAAATGCATAGGGATATGGCTTGCTATCACGCCCTGCTATCACGCCCTGAAGAAGGACGTCTAACTGTCCCAAATGCATAGGCATGCATATGGCTTGCTATCATGGCTTGCTATCACGCCCTGAAGAAGGACGTCTAACTGTCCGTAATGCATAGGGATATGGCTTGCTATCACGCCCTGAAGGAGGACGTCTAACTGTCCGAAATGTATAGGCATGCATATGGCTTGCTATCATGGCTTGCTATCACGCCCTGAAGAAGGACGTCTAACTGTCCGAAATGCATAGGGATATGGCTTGCTATCATGGCTTGCTATCACGCCCTGAAGGAGGACGTCTAACTGTCCCAATGCATAGGCATGCATATGGCTTGCTATCATGGCTTGCTATCACGCCCTGAAGAAGGACGTCTAACTGTCCGAAATGCATAGGCATGCATATGGCTTGCTATCATGGCTTGCTATCACGCCCTGAAGAAGGACGTCTAACTGTCCGAAATGCATAGGGATATGGCTTGCTATCATGGCTTGCTATCACGCCCTGAAGGAGGACGTCTAACTGTCCGAAATGCATAGGGATATGGCTTGCTATCATGGCTTGCTATCACGCCCTGAAGGAGGACGTCTAACTGTCCGAAATGCATAGGGATATGGCTTGCTATCATGGCTTGCTATCACGCCCTGAAGGAGGACGTCTAACTGTCCGAAATGCTTAGGGATATGGCTTGCTATCATGGCTTGCTATCACGCCCTGAAGAAGGACGTCTAACTGTCCGAAATGCATAGGGATATGGCTTGCTATCATGGCTTGCTATCACGCCCTGAAGGAGGACGTCTAACTGTCCGAAATGCATAGGGATATAGCTTGCTATCATGGCTTGCTATCACGCCCTGAAGAAGGACGTCTAACTGTCCGAAATGCATAGGGATATGGCTTGCTATCATGGCTTGCTATCACGCCCTGAAGAAGGACGTCTAACGGTCCGAAATGCATAGGCATGCATATGGCTTGCTATCATGGCTTGCTATCACGCCCTGAAGAAGGACGTCTAACTGTCCGAAATGCATAGGCATGCATATGGCTTGCATCTGCAAATAAACCTCCTAATACTTGATGACGAAAGTTGCAAGGAATAAGTTATGTGGGTGTGATTCACCGGATGTCAGTAAAAATACCAATACTTGAGTGGTAGTTTGGGTGTGCAGCCCACACCGAAGGCTATCTAGCCTTGCTCTCTTTTGTCGCTATTAATGCAAGTTGTATGTCACTCAGCCACCCTTGGTAGCCTCTTGGCGGGAGTCCCCTTGATCCAACGTTTGTAAAGCATCACCTGTTCCCTGAATAGAGGCATTTTCAGTCCTGTATCTGGGTCCAGATCCAGATTGGTAGTCCAGAAGCAAGCCACGCAGTTAACCTGATCATGGAGTGTGTTGGCAACTGCATTCGCAATGACTTTTAGAAATGAACGGAAGGCTGGCGATTGTCAGGTAGCTGGCAAGGTCGCTGGGTCAGGAGTGGGTGGATTAATCCTATTTTTAAGTTGCCTGGATAGATGTCCTGATTGAGGGAGGCATTCTCTATTTGGAGGAGGGGGTACGGGTGTATCCTAGGAATTATCTGGTGGCGGGAAGGATGTCGTGTTTCGATGATGTAGGTTTTAGTAACGTGTAGTTTCAGCGAGCCCTATGTGGACGAGGGGTCTGAAGTCTGTCCAGGGTTTTGTTGCATGAGGTGGGATTTTGAGCGGGGGGGGGGGGAGCACCTTTTTTTTTACACATTGATATATTGTCTGATTTTATCTGTCTTGGTGTAGAAGAAATTGTTAACTGCATTACACTTTCCTGTCGACTTGAGTTTACAGGGTCAAGCAGTAGGGTTGAGCAATGTTTGACTGCCACAAAGAGACCTTTATTACGGCTGCATGATAGGCACAGCGTAATGTACAGCTTTTAGCTTCAGTGAAGAGTGCCTGGTGAGTACTGTGTAACACATTTAAGTTGAGGGGATTCTCGTGCATATGTCTTTTGCGCTAGCTTTTTTTGGTGATTGGATAGTACTTTTGTTGTCAGTCAGTTCTTGGGTATAACAGGATGCAGAAAGTTTAATCCTGGGGTGACCTTGTTTCAGTGGTGTATGTAACTGCTCTCCTGAACACCCGTGAAGACCTGCTCTCTCCAATATTGACTATAATCTCCCTTCTGTCCTCGTTCTCCTGGATCTATCCTCTTCTTTTGACACAGTCAATTTATACCATCCTGCTCAATTGCCTCTGTGACAACCTGGGTATCACTGTTTAGGCCTTGGCCTGGTTGACCTCCTTTCTCACCGACCGACCCTCTCAGGTCCAACTGGGGTCTTTCCTCTCTTCTATCGCTTTCTCTACTTGTGGTGTTCCACAGGGGTCTGACCGCTCTACCTGAATTTTCAACCACTACCTGGCACCTCTTGCCCTCTGCATCGCTACTTTCTGTTCCAATTTTCTGTGTTATCCGGATGTCATCCAGATCTCTTTCTGGCTCCCTTCAGCCGCCTCTGCTCCTTCACTCATACCAGACTGCCTGGTCGCAATTCAGGAGTGGTGTGCCAGCAACGATCTCTGCCTTAATGCCAGTAAGACTGAGATCCTCCTCATATGGGCACCTGGCTCTCTCTCTCGCTCTCTCTCTTTCTCTCTCTCTCTCTTTCTCTCTCTCTCTCTCTCTCTCTCTCTCTCTCTCTCTCTCTCTCTCTCTCTCTCTCTCTCTCTCTCTCTCTCTCTCTCTCTCTCTCTCTCTCTCTCTCTCTCTCTCTCTCCCCCCACTTTGGGCCCTCTTACTGCTCCTTCCTGTGAGCCTAAGATCCTTGGTGTCATTTTTGACTCCACCCTCTCTTACTCTTCTCACATCTCTGACGTCTCTAAGAAGTCAAACTATCAGCTGCACCTCCTCAGAGGCATTCTTCTTTTTCTCACTTTCCTCCAGAAGCTCACTGTCTCCAGAGCTCTGGACCTTTCTAGGCTGGACTATTCAACAGCCTCTTTCTAAATCTTCCTGCCTATACTCTTCGACCTTTACAACTCATCCAGAACAGGACTGCAAGACTTGTTCCTGACTTCAAACCCAGGGATCGTATCTCTCCAGCCCTGAAATCTCTTCTCTGGCTCCCCCGTGGCTGCAAGGATCAAGTTCAAGATCCTCTGCATCGTCCACAAGGCTTTCTGGGGCCTGGGACCGCTCTACCTCCAACTTTTTCTTCCAAAACATCTTTTCTCTCGATCTCCGCTCATCCACCTCCAACTCTCTGAGGGTCAGATGCTTCTCCAAGCAGAGAGTTGGGGGCAGGTCTCTCTCCTCTGCTGGGGCTTCCCTCTGGAACAGACTCCCTGCCTCTCTCACACTTGAGCAATACCACCTCTTGTACTTAAGCGACTCAAGACTTTCCTTTTTGCTTCCGCTTTCACTCTTCTTCTCCCCTGCTGACTCACCTGAATGCTCCAGCGCACTGGTCACCTAAATACAACCCTGAACTCGGGGCCCAGGCTCCTGCATGTCCAGTTGCCCTTGCACTGCTTCCAAATTCTACCAGTACTTAAGGGGCAGTACCTGTAACCATACAGCCGCTTCTCTCTGCACTTATGAGCCACCCGCTGGCTGCACTTATTGAGTTACAAGCACTACTCCCTCCTCCTCCCCCCTCCCGGCAGTTCTCCCCTTCCCGCTTCCCTGCAGTTCTGTGATCTGAAAGACACAAGGCCTAGTAAGATCGTTGTTTTGTCCTCCTTTTTTCCCCCCTTTCTTGTCTTCTCGTGCCTAAAACACTTGTGTACAGGCATGTTATAAATGCCATATCATATGTATGTCTACCAGTATCTTCATGGTTTGCTTGAAGGTTTAAAGTGCATTTGGAAGAAGTTTGGTCTCTGGTGCGATTTTTGTCTCAGCAAGTTCTGATTACTCTTCAATTGGTGTGCTTTTGTGTAATTGCTCTTGTGATGTGGTCTCATAATTAGTTGTCCAGTTGTTCTCCTTCATCATGCTTGTAGTGTTATGTCCAAACTTTGCTTGTGTGATCCTCACTTCATTGCTAGCAGCCACATTTTCAGCAGAGGCTACAATCCCCAGAGTCAATCTGCGGCCTTTCCTTGAATGCTCTCTCAAATTTGGCCACATTTGATCACTGTCAATTTTGTAATCATAGGCCAATCTTCATTGTTGGACTACTTGATTTTGAACTCATTTTCCTAGTACATTTCTTAATTCCCATTTTAATTTTACATTCTGAATCAAAACAAAGTTCTAGGAAGGTTTGATGGCTCCTAGATGAAGAATTTGCACTCGGGTATATCGGTTTGACTGCCTCTTGCTTCATCAGGCAACTGAGTGTTGTTTAGCTGCAGGTGCTGGGTTTTAAGGCAGGAGGTTTCTTCACTTTTTATCTAGCTGTTTAATACTTCTTTGTCCCCATTCCCCCCCACCCCCACACCTTCTGATTTCACTCCCTCCCGAATGAGCCTATTTGCTGCTTGAAGCTAGTCTGGAGTGAGTTTTGGGACCTCGCAATACATGGTTGTTGCACTTCTGTCTTTCTGAAAACTGACTATGCTGGGGGTGGAATGAGGATGTAGTCAATTATCGAGTTGCCAGAGCCAGAACTAAAGAAGGAAGTGGATTGTGCCTTTCTTCTCCTGAGCTACCAAAATGTTTTCAACGATGCATTCTCCAGGACATCTCTGGTTTACTATGTTCTCTTTCTTCTTGGCATTCTGTTGCCATTTTGCATTCAATCAACGAGGGGTTTTGTTGGGCAACACTCTCGCTCTTTTATTTTGGACAGTTAATGATCCATTGATTTCAACATATTCTCTAATGCCACTGCTTTTTTTGCAACCATATATACATTGAGTTCTGCTTCGGTTCATATGAATAATGTCCATATCTTGTGTCAAAGTTAAACTGATCTTGTACAATCCCATATTCTCACATTTTGTAACTCAGCAGATAACTTAGAGTTGCTAAGCCTTCTCTCTACTTGCTTTGCTTCTAGCTGTCACTGTTTTTGCGGTTAAAACCCCTTAATTCTGGTAGCTGGTAAGATAACTCTTGACACGAGTTGGTATACAACCTTCCTAAGCCAGGTGAGGATCCTGCACCCCAAGGGCCTCGCACAACTGCGGCAGGGGAGGGAATGGGGGGGGTAGGGGTCCTGCTGTTGTGTGTTAGGAAAAAGCTGATCGGCTACCAGCCGCAGGAGAGAAGAGAAGGTCTCCCTCTAGGTTCAGAGTTGATCTCTGCTTTCACAGTCAATTAGGTATGCGCGGGGCACCAGGTAGTTGGTCCTCTTTCATAGCTGTATAAGCAACCATTTGAACCTTGCAATATACTTACAGGGTGCAGCAATCTCTCTGTTTGACGTATCCTAAAGCACAGAGGTAGGGAAACAGTATAATACTTCTGATAAGCACTCCCAATAACACTTGCATTCAACACACCGGTGGCAAGGAAAACCAGCATCAATGTACACACATAAGCACTTTATTTACAAGAGCCACAACAGTGTCCCTCATTTCCTCTCACTGGCATACATGAGGTCCAACAATAACCAACATTATAACCACCACAACCCAAATCTTTACATTAGATGTGTCTCAAAACACTTCTACAAAACGCTTGGTAACCTCTTAAATAAGGAAGCGTCGCTTCCTGAATGCTAGTGCCCACTTTCCAACTGTTCTGTACGCAAACGCATATCACTTCCAGAGGCTCTCAAAACGTTTCTAACAATCCTAAAACAAATACAAGATGCAGAACTCAGCGAATCAAAAATGTGAGGCAAAGCCCAAAGCTAACACAGTTCCGTCAGGCAGTTCAACATTACTCAGCATATGAAAAGTAGAGGTCATCATGACGTTAGGCCAACCTCGAGCTTCCGCCCCATCCCTGCTTTCTGGCATCCGCCTAGCTCTGTGGGTGGAACGCATATCTAGAAGATGTTCATTCCTGGAAATCCCCTTCCTAACCGAATAATGCCCTTTATGTCATCTGCTGCCGGGCACATCACCTCAGCTGCTAACACTAGGATCTGAGATGCCGCCCACTTTATTCCTTGGGAATATCTTCAGAGTGACACGCGGATGGTACCACCCATGTTCTGTGGGGGTGCACTTCTCTAAAGAAGGTGGGCATCTAGTGCTTTTTGGCATATTAAGATGCCCCTCGTCCAAGGCCCTATGGCCACGGGGTATCCTATTGGCTCACAGGCCGCCTTAATAATGGCTGCTTCTTACACACAGGGACTTCTGAAATGCACACTCTCATCCCAGCCAAACTACATATATATGTGTGCATGCATTTATGTTTTAGTCTGAAGCTGCTTAGCGTCTTTGCTATGCTATGATTGAGGAGAACCATCTCCGGTTCCTGAAGCACCTCAAGACCTTCCTCTTTGATCCTGCTTTCTCTCCTCCTCTCCCCTGCTGATCTGTTCTGTCTCGGCACTGTGCACCTGGTCTCCCTCTTTTTTCAGGGCCCAGGTAGCTGCTCACCCTGCCGCCCACCCGCGGGCAATCCCTTGCTCAGGGGTCTGTATCTGTAACCCTAAAGCCACCCCCCTTTTTCTGGACTTATTCAACCACATCCGGTCTATTGCCTTTTTCCTAGCAATTACCGGCTGCACTAACACTGTGTGTTGCCTTTTTGTTATTTATTTATTCATGTTTTATTTACTTATTTTTTATTTTTGTTCAGCACTTTCCACCTCTACCCCCTCCCTTGCACTTACCCCTCTCCATCTCCCATGCACTTGCGCATCCTCAATGTCACTGGGCCTAGTAAGATCGTTGTTTTTGTTCTCCCCTGTTCCCCTTCCCTTGCCTCGTCGCGCTCCGAAACACTTGTGTACGAGCGCGATAGAAATAACATATCACTATCTACATGGTTAAATAAATGAATGAACGCGAACACATTTCTTAGCGTCGGAGACATTACTTCACACACCCCACTGATATACGCTGCTTCCTGCTACCAATCTATTATAGGCCTACAGGAGCCTACATCGTTCACTAAAGCGCTTTGAGGGCACTATTGCAGTTTTAAGCACTGCTGTTCAAACTGACTCCAGGCAAATATCTCAATGATAATCTTGCTACCCACTCCAAGCAAACCTCGTAGGATATATCACGGGATATGTAATCTAAAGAGCGGGTTTGCTCGCCCCATCCAGGGTGTAAATGTTTAAATCTTTTATAAAATGGTCTAAAATGTATGTGCAGGATGAAGTGGTCCATGGCTTTCCTACCCCTCTCTATCCCGCAGTGCAGAATGGGTGCAATCCCACAACACTGGAAGAGTTCAGCACTAGGCACTAGGCACTAGGCACTAGGCACAAGGCACAGCCTGCAATCACAGCCTTTATTCCTTCTGAGGTTGATTATGTGAGTACCATTAATCTGGGTAATATAACAAAAAAAATATGACGGTGCTTGGCGCGAGTAAATCTTCACAAAAAAAAGATTAAAATGTGGCATCATTACTACTATTAGCCTGAGGGCACGTGACCTGGTCTCTGCAGCAAGATCCTATTGACTTGATTCAGAAAATATTCATGAGTCTGAGAGGTGGTTTTCCTTTCCTCTCAGCGCTGCCATAGGCCATGGCAAGATGGATCTGGCCAGCCACTCATCTCCTGTTCTTACGTTTTTATTTTTCAATACAGCAAACAGAAACACAGTGTAACAGCCAGTCAAATACTCGACATCCACCTGAGCTTGTCGTGCTGTGATTGGCATTTCCTTGGGGAAGGTAGCCTTTGCTGTGCCCTTTTTTTGGTGGGGCAGGGGGGAGGAACCGCTCAGGGGCCTACGCTTGGAGACAGTAGTGTTCTTTTGTCTGGTAACCAAGAGCATGTCCATATGAGCTTGGCAAGAACCCAAACTATAATAATCATAATTATGAGCTTAATTGACTCTTGGCGAGTAAGAAATGGTGTGCTGTGTGTATGTGAAGCCTCGGGGTGGGGGAGGGGAATTTTATTGTGCCTGGCTAGTAGCTTTCAACTTGAAACATTTCCCCAGGAGCCTGGGACCTCGCTTATTGGCAACTGATGGCAGATGCATTTCTTGCTGATAATGTGGCCGTGCACGACCTCTTGTTGCCCCCATTGCTTTCCTGGGGTTAACAGTGCCCCAGGAAAGCAATGCTGCCCTTGAGTGTTTTGAGGTGCATGCTCGTTGGGGTACAACCCGTGCGTAAGTGTATCCTGTTGTTTCGTTCCTGTGTTTTGCTCATGCATGTATGGCCGGAGGCCTGGGACGCCAATCCACGGTTGAGTTTGCCAGACTCTTGGGCATTGCTACGCTTTCTATAACTGGCTTGACATGACCACTGCCACTGCCACCCCCCTTGGGGCCTTGACTTTATATGTGGGTTGGCACATTACAGCTTCTAACTTGCTATCAATGCTGCTGTTCCTGTTTTTAGTTTCAGCTGATAGTCTGTGTACTTGCCTCCGAGGGGATGCACCAGTCGAGTTGAGGACATGATGATCTGATCTGCCTCCATTGCCTCCCCCCTCTCCCGTTGGTTTATTCTCTTTTGGAGGCTTCCATGGTTGTATACTGATTTCATACTGCCTACTATAGGACTTAACATAATTCATCTCCGCAGCAGCCCCTGAATAGTCTTGATCTACGTCCTCATGAGTTCTAGCAGGATGTACAGCTGGCGTGGGCCAAGAACCTTCACAGGTTCTGGGACATTACCACATTTGATGTTTTGGGGATCATTCAGGGGTGGTCTGGGAACTAAAATTGGCCCCTGATTACTTTTTCACAATGGCTCTATACTGCATAGATTTTATTTAAAAAATGGGTCCAGATTGCGCATCTTAAAATCTAATTTTTCTAATTATAGGGATTAAAAAGTCATATTTCAAAACCTCTCCTGATCTCCAGCTATAGATCTCCAATATTGATGGGAGCAACCGCCTGTTTCTACCTATTTCCATGAGATGCCAGTGGCTGCGGGTACTTGGCAGCCAGGGTCAGGCTGGCTATCCATCGTGGCACCTCACTGAGCAGGTACCGGGCAAATGAAGGCACCCTAACTCCTCAGAATGCTAAGCGGGCTACGATAGGGAAGAGAGAGAATGCGCCTCGGGAGATAGCCAGCCATCGATTTAGGCAAAACCGCCTGCAATCAAAGTCGGACAACAGACAGTAGGGTTTACCTTTCACTAGATCTAACCGCGACAAGGATGCCTGGGATAGGCTGTGAGGAGCCCACGGGGAAAGTAGAGCGATAGGGGCGGCCCTAGCGCCAACTTCCCAGATAACCGGCAGGCCCTAAAACTAGCCAAGAATCCCTCAGCTGAACCAATTCTTATTTTATTTTTCTAAACTTTATTTAAGGTTTGGCAGAAATAAAAACCATTTGTTATACATGTCCAAGTCACTGAGAAAACCAGCATTCACACTTTGTGCAATAATATCTAAGGGCACGTCATTTAATAACAGTGGCGCAGTCTATAGACATAAATCATCATATACCAGAACACTCTCCCCCCTACTCATGCCTGCTGGTTCTTCGTAGGCGCCATGTAGGCCCCGAATTGGCTCCAACTATCTTTAGGTCTGTAGATGGGTGTGATGGTAGAAAGGGAAGTGTCCTCCCGATCATTGGTGGACACTATGTCTCTCAACCATTCAGTGTGCAATGGGGCAGCCTTGGATTTCCAGTGCCTCAAAATACACTTCTCAGCCACTGCACCCGCTGCATTAGAACATCTCTGTGCACCAATGGAGGCCTCACCTCCATCCCCTAACAGATACTTAATCAGGACCGATGCAGCCAGAATATCTGTAATCTCTGCAACATCCGTCCAGCAATACTAGGGCATGTCCAGTGACGGGGCAATATCGGGAAAATGCCATAATGGAACCTCCCTACTCTATGGGGCTCTGATGTCCAGCCTGCGGAACAGTCTAGACCATGCATCAATGTTAGCATGTGCCACACTAGTATGGAATTCTGAACTTTGGCTTGCGTCGCATCTAGATAGAAATGTGAATGTTGGCGTGTGCCACACTCGTATGGAATTCTGAACTTTGGCTTGCGTCGCATCTAGATAGAAATGTGAATATTAGCGTGTGCCACACTCGTATGGAATTCTGAACTTTGGCTTGCGTCGCATCTAGATAGAAATGTGAATATTAGCGTGTGCCACACTCGTATGGAATTCTGAACTTTAGAATTTAACTGTTGGCATGTGCCTCACTCAGGATTCTTAACTCTAGCCTGCGTCGCGTCCAGATAGAAGTGTGACTGTTAGCATGTGCCACACTAGCAGGGATCTCTGAACTTTAGCTCGCGTCGCATCTAGATAGAAATGTGAATGTTAGCGTGTGCCACACTCGTATGGAACTCTGAACTTCAGAATGTAACTGTTAGCCTCACTCAGGATTCTTAACTTTAGCTTGTGTCGCTTCTAGATAGAAGTGTGAATGTTAACATGTGCCACACTAGTATGAAATTCTGAACTTTAGCTTGCGTCACATTTAGATAGAAACGTTATTCCTAACATGCACCACACTTAGAATTCTGAACCCTAGCTTGCGTCACATCTAGATAGGAATGTGAATGTCAGCATGCACCGCACCTGGATGGAATCCCTAATTGCAAGGACAACAATGCCAAACTAAGCAACCAACTAACAATTCCATCCCTCTGCATACACCTCTCAAACTCTAACCAAACACAACCACAAGCCTAAAAAGCAGCAATCCGCACAAACTTCACAAAAATGCAACAACAAAACTAACCACACATAGACTTGCACAACAGCACACGATGACTACGGACCGTAAAACACCCCAAGCCCAGCCAACGGACCCACCGGGCTGAGGCTGCCAACAGCACATCACTGCTCTCTAGCACTTTTCCAGCTTATCCCCACTAACCCACCCTTCTCCTCCCCTTTTTCAGAGCCGCCAGAGTGCCAGGGGACCACTTCGGTGGTGATAGTGCACGGTACAAATGTCCTTTAACATTAACATGCATTAACACTGGTGCGAACCGGATCGAAGGTGCACAAATCTACATATTTGTCACTGAATACAATCAATTTCAATCCATAAGGTGCAGCACTGTATTTCTCCAGCATCACATGTACTACGAGTGGGGATGAGCTGTACCAGTACATAGCAAAGAGGGGTGTTTGAGGATGCTTAGTCCCTTAGAAATAAATGCCCATATTGGTTCAGGGAGATTATGGGGGTGCCTCTCTGTAATTGGGAAGGACCTCCTAAAATGTGCTAGGAGCCTTATGGTGAACTGTCCCACAGACTATATTGAGGTGCACTTGAGTTCCTGGTTCGAGTGGAGGGTATTCTAGGCATTGACTTGCGTGCCATCCCTCGTAAGGGTGTACAAATTCAGGTACGCTCTCAGCAATTATTTGAATCCAACCCCAGACACGTGGGCCCTATCCCCTAGCAACCCAATTGTGTGCCCCACATTAAGGGGGAGGTTGGGGGAGGGGCCTTGTTGGCTACTATAGGTGGCACAGACACTCCTCCTGATACCACCCCTTTTTCGAACCATTTGGATTGACTATTGGGGGATGGATCAGAGGTGGTTACCCCCTAAGAATTCTTTCCTGGAATATAGCCGGCTTAAAGCCAGTGACCATCGATCCGGCTTGGTGTAACTTCATTAGCGGATAACAGGTCATATTGTTTCAGGTAATGTGGGCTATGGACCCAGTTGCCTTCGAGGGCTATGCGACCACCACAATTCCGGCCATCGTGGAAGACCGAAGGCTGGGCTCCAAATTTGGTATTATGTTAGGCTTGACTGGGAAGTGGTACCCGTTGAAACAGATCTTGTGGATCTCCAATTAGTGGTTGTGACTGTAGAGGGGTGGAGAGCGATTCTTGCTCTTCAACTTATAAAATAGGCCAAGTGTGAACACAGGCCTGGAGACCCTATTGAAGCTACAACAATTGTGTAACTCCGACACTCCCTTGATTTTGAAAAGCCACTTCATTTTGGTGGCTAGGAACTTGAATTGACTAGTGGAACCTTTTGCTGCAACAGAAGACCTCTGGGAAGATCAGGATTTTGCATGGTCTAGTTCCTTCAATACTGTCTGTTCCCCCAAAAAGAGTTAATAAAGCAGCGGTAGAGTCAGCATGCATTATTGTCAGCTTGTGTCTTAGAGCATGCAATGGCAGACTGTCAGTCGATTAACCAGGGGCTAAGACCTTAAGTGGTCCGAAGAGAGCCTCCTGCATCAACTACATATTCATATTCATTTCGACCAGCTGGCCAATAACCCAGAACCTGTCCATCATTGATTGGATGGAGAGTGACCATATACCCATATCCCTCTCTTGTTGCATTGGAACCAGTGGAACTCGGGGAGCACGAGGGTCGGGGGCAAGCCAATATATAGTGGTCGAGGGGCATGCTAGAACAACGATAAAGTGGGCAGATGGGACCGAGAGAGGTGTAAATCCCAACGCGCATGCGGCAATAGTGGGAAATCTGGGCAATATTTGTTATATTGGCATTCAAGTGTCTACCATAATTGCAGAGTTTGAGATTTTGGGCAAAAAACGGAAACCCCTTTTATTCCTCGACAAATGCACAGGCCAGACGTAGGGCCGTGGCCCAAACAAATTCTTGGTACAATGCTGAATGCTGTAGATAAAAAAAAAAGACCTAGTGTTGCATGTTAGAACTGTGAGACCTGTGGACAAAGGGGTACTAACAACTGAGGTACAATCACAAAGCAATTTGCTCGCAACGAAAAAACGCACATACCCAAGCTTCTTGGGCCGCTTTTAATGAGGCCATGGAAGAAAGGGGAATGCTGCGGTTCTGGAAGCTGGTTCCCTCGAGTAAGCTGTATGGCGGCCAGTCCCTAGAATGCTGCATCTTGGGGGCTGTCTGGCAAAGGTACTTTTCAAATATCTATGCAGTCCCGGGAAGATCCATATCATGGATGAACTGGACGTAATTCCCAAAGTAGTCTTGGTTATATAACACTCAAGGAGGTGGAAGAGGCATTGCGTTCACAAAAAAGGGGGAAAGTCTGGCTGGCAAAACATTTGGCAAAGTCCTGTTGGGAAAATTGCAGAAATGGGTGGAGGATACAGGGCTTATCAGTAATGCCCAGGCGGGGTTTTGAACTGGTCAGGGCACTGTGGATCACTGCTTTTTGTTGACTCTATTAATCCAGAAATAAACAATTATTAAAAATTAATTTATAGGTCATTTTTCTGGATCTCAAAATGGCATTTGATTCAGAGCATTATTGTGGCTGATTCTGAAGAGGCGGGAAGTCCCGAAAGAGCTGCTTGATGCAATTAAACTACTCTACGTGCACACACAGGCCACAGTGCGATATGGTCTGGGAAGGGACGAGACCGATCACTTCGATGCATTGGAGGGGGTCCACTAGGGATGTGTCCTGGCTCCGCTTATTTTTCTGCTATACATCCAGGAAACTCTGCATTAGAGGTAGGTGCCCTGGACGCCCCACAAATTGGGTAAAATAAAATGGCATAGCCTATTTTTCGCCGATGACGCAGCCATTCTCGCCACTAATCCAGCGAGGCAAAAAGTGACCTTAACATCTTTGCAGCGAAATGTAAGGAGCTTGGCCCCGAACTTAACGGTACCAAAACTAAAGTTATGGGGCCTCATTACAAGAAGGGCGGATTGAGATTAATGGCGCCGGTACTGGAGCCAGTGCCATAAATCCCATTCCGCCCTATTACGAGGTACCCTCGCGGGACCCGCTCTAGATGTCTGCTTTTACCAGACGTCCTGAGCGGGTCCCACAAGGGGACCAGGGAGCTAACAACGGGCCCGTTGTTAGCTCCCTCCCCATTCCCATTGAGCCCTATGGGGGCTCGAATGGGAATGGGAAAGGACCGGGTCCGGGTTCCCTGAAGGAGGAAATACCGGGCCCTCCAAAGTCGGAATTTCCTCATTCAGGGACCCCGGTCCCGGACACGATTTTGGAGGCAGCCATGCCCTTATAAAGGGCATGGCTGCCTCCAAAGTCGTAATGAGGCCCATGGTCTTTAAACCCCCCTTTTCAAAGTCCTGCCAGGTGAAGATCAAGGTTGATGGCCTTGTATTGGACCAAGTTAGGCACTTTGAATACCTGGGGATTAGGTTCAACGGGGAGGAGGGGAGGCAGTCAGACCAACTCGTTAAATCCAAGGTAAATCGAATTAAATGTAGCAGGGTCATTCGTTCTTTTTTTACAGGCCATGGTAGCAGGGCAATCTCACTGACGCTAGCGCTGTTAAACAATCATTGCCTGCAGCACTTTATGGAGCAGTGATCTGGGGCTGCGCAAATACAAAAATGATATCACCTGTTGAGAACAATTTCCTAAAGAAGTTATTGCTCTTGCCCAAGAACGGTCCAACCACGTTGATTCCTTTGGAGCTCCAAATTTTGCCTCTAGCCGACTCGATTGCCCTAAATCCAGCCTTTTGTTGGGTGAGACTTTGGTCTTGCCCGAGCCTGGCCCCATATAAAGATGTTTTGAGGGATTTCTTGCAATTGGAAGGCACAAAAGATCCAGGGCTGGATTCTGCATGTGAAGAAAATGTTGTGTGGGTTAGGTGCTAGACACTTTTGGGAAAACCCTAGTGAGTGTCGTCCTTGACTTAAGGTCGACCTTGAGACAACTGTCAAACGCAACACTTTCTGGAATCTAGAGATTCAAAGGTATGCCTTGAAAAATGGCCAAGTGTTTCTCCTACCGAACTCATTGGGGAATTGCAAACCTTTTTTTGATGGAATACATATCCCCTTACGAGCGCTCTTTATACGTTCGTTTTAGGCTGGGCTTTTTGCACACGGTTTGGTATACTCATGAATGGCCCCCACACAACTCTTGTGTATGTCCACTTTGTAGCCAAGCTGATGAAACCTTAACTCATTTCACGTTGATATGTCCAAACCTAATGGAGCCTAGGCACAGGTAATTAAGACTCCTTCTCGTTGATATGGAGCTAAGAAATACAGGGGAAGCAATGCAGTTCCTTACCAGTGCGCTGGAGTGGAAAGTTGTATTTGCTTCAGCTAGGTACGTCCACCGCGCTGAACTCCTAAGAAGTAAGTTGATGGGCATTAAGCCATTGCAACCATAGATCACCCCCGAGGCTGCGAGCATACTCTGCTCTTGAGGCCTAAACTTAATTTTATTGAAGGTTTTTAACTAGCATCAATTGCTTTAAAAAAGCTTGTGGTTTTACTCTTCAATTATTGTTTTGTGGTCCTTATTGAATTTTATGTCAATTGAATGTGAATGTAGTAACTGTGATTTTAATGGTTTGTGCTAAGGGACCATTCCGAATTAATCTGTTAAACGAACAACATAGCAAACTGTGCCGAACTACCATGAAGTGCGGTTCAAAGTCTGAGACCGCAATCCCCCCACGTACAAATGGTCCCACCATCTTTTCCCAGCTCAGTCTAGCAGCTCATGACCCCCACAAGAATCTCAAAGCCAGTGACTGTAGGGAAGTGAACAATGCTCTTCCGGACATATTTGTGAAGTAATATAGTAATTTAGGGAGGACCATCATTTTCAACAAAGAAAGGCGACCATACAACAAAATTGATAATTTGGACCGCACAGGCTGCTTTGCAGTCAGGCACAGCAGATATGTCACATAATCCTCTGCCTATGACAACTGCAGGTTCTTGGACACACA
This sequence comes from Ambystoma mexicanum, assembly GCF_040938575.1. Taxonomy (NCBI): domain Eukaryota; kingdom Metazoa; phylum Chordata; class Amphibia; order Caudata; family Ambystomatidae; genus Ambystoma; species Ambystoma mexicanum. Next base: position 1,300,845,428 of record NC_090933.1, on the reverse strand, counting down.
AATCTGAAGGTACCTGAAAGATAAGGGAACCCACTGAAATCCCAACAGATCAGACATGGGCCTAGTTGCGTCCGTCAATGGAAACAACTCTGATTTTGACCTGTTAACCCGATATCCCGAATATCCAGCAAACTCATAAATATCATCCATCATGCGCTTCAGATTAGTCTCTGGGTTCCGGACATACAACAAAATGTCATCCGCAGATAAAGAAATAACTTGAGGCAGCCCCAAGATACGGATACCCCTATGTCTATGTCTTGCACGCATAAGAGCAGCAAGAGGCTCAATAGAGAGGGCAAAAAGCAAGGACGAAAGTGGAGCAACCCTGCCGTGTACCTCTGCCCAATGTTATGCCTGGGGATAATAAATCATTAGTATGGATCCTCGCTCTAGGGAAGGAGTACAATAACTGTACACACAACTGATAAAATATGAGCCAAAATGAAACCGTTGCAAGACTGAGAAAAGGTATTTCCGTGAAACCAAATAGAATGCCTTCTCTGCACCTAATGAGGGAGCCACTGTATGTGCTCTGGAGTTTATCTTTGAAATAATACAAAACAGCCTTCTGAGGTTTAATGCATCGAACAAGATGGGATAAAGCCAGATTGGACAAAATGTACAAGTGATAACATATGCGGCAGCATCCTCGTTGCCAACATTTTAGCAAAAGTGTTGACATCAGCGTTGATTAAAGAAAACAGTAGGTAGGAAACAACATCATCTGGGGTTTATTTAGTTTGTGTAAAACTGTGATAATCACTTCCCTAAGCGTCGATGGGAGGTTCCCTTCTACTAACGACTCCTCCCACAATTTAAGTAGCTGGGGTGTTAGACTATGCTTCTATTCTTTATGGAATTCCACCACCAACCCATCTGACCCTGGCGCCGTCCCTGATGATAACAAAGTAATAGCTGCCAATATCTCCTCAACCATAAATGGCTCATCAAGAGTCATCATTGAGTCTTCCAACAGCTGCAGCAGTTCAATACCCACTAAGTATCCTTCACTGGCCGTTCCAGGATACATATATGAGTTGGAATAGAAAGCACTTTAATAATCCGTAAATACCTCATTAATGGACTGGCTCTTATTGACTACCATGCCCGCCAGTAGTGTTAGCCCAGAGATAGCTTGTGCCCTTCCCTCCACCTCTATCGCCCGAGCAAGCAACTTTTCAGGTGTGTCCTCATCCCCATATCTACGAGCGAGGACTGGTTTGGAACTACAATAGGTCTCCCTTTCAGCCAGTGAGCAGGATTTTTGGAGGTCCTGCTTCATTCTTTCAAAGCAGTTATTTATTCTTGGTGAGTCCATATTCATTTTTAGATCCTACATAGCCATGCATCTAGCTGATTCAATTCCAATCTTATCTTCTTGAGTATTCCAACCTTGGGGGACAATAACTTGCCCCTCACATACGCCTTAAATGCTTCCCAAATTGTGGACTGTGACTTGACCAAACCCACATTATTAACAAAGAATAAATATATTTTCTCTGATAAGGAGTCTGAAAATATCGGGTCCTATAGCATCGAAGGAGACATCCTCCAAAGCGGCCGAGGCCAGGGAGTATTCACCAGCCTGAGAGATAGTGCCACCGGCGTATGATCTGAGAACATTTGGTGTAATATAAAACCTTCATTAGTTTACTAACAAGTCTATCCCTTCATTTTCTGTTACCCAAGTCTCAACAGGGAGTATGATATTTCAAAACCTAGCTTTGTATAATTTTATTGACATGACGTGTGATTCTTTGCATCGATATCATGGATTTTTGCAAACCTCTCTCATTCTCTAGCCCTTTTTCTATAACATCATATCTTTCAACATCCATTGAGATCAGTTATTCCATCATATCTCTATGTTTTGTAATATTTCAAAACATTGATTGGATAAAAGACAATGTAGACGCACGTGCATTTCGGCAATTCATGAAAACATCTGTTCATCCACTACGCTTTTGTAGAGAGATATATAGGCCTTCCTCAGGACAACAGTTGATTCTATAAATATCATGAACAAATCATTCAATCCCGTGGCTACTTCATTTGGTCTCTTGTTCTCTCTTAAGGGGAGTATGGCTTAATCTTAGTCACTGCAAAATCATTCCTGAATCTCATTGCAGTCTCTTTCGACTCTCTATTGCTTCTAAAGCTTTTTCCGGCTGCATCTGATAGTCACACTGCTTCAGGTGTTCAAGAGGAATCCATCCATGTACTTCATCTCTGGTGTCTATTGCGGGGTCCTCCTCTGGCTCCTCCACTACTGCAGATGCCCCCTTTACCCAGGTAGCAGTCAGAGCCCCAGTGCAGATTCCAATCCAATTTCAAAAACTGGCAGACATGACACTGGCCAATGGGGATGAAATCAGCCAGTAATCTATCATTGACATCGAATAATGGACCGTAGAATAGTAAGTATATTCTGTAACATAGGGGCGAACAGATCTCCATGCATCGAATATCTGTAATTGGGTCATAGCCTGCAGTATTGCCAAAGCTGGAGCCGAAAGGTCACAGGGAGTCCTGGAGGAGCGATTCATGGCAACATCCAGTATTGTGTTAATATCCCCTCTCCCCCCACACCACAGGGATGTCAGTCACTCTATCTATTATAGCTATCAAGTGACCATAGAAATCTGGATTGTCTATGTTAGGTAAGTGTTGACTAATACGAAATCATTGCTCGCCAACCTGGCCCAAAAAGTCACATACCTCCCCTGTGGGTCAGTACATGATTTACCAAATTGAAACAGAATAGAATAGTGAATAAGTGTCATGACACCTTGAGCCTGCGAGGAGTAGTCTGTATAATACCTCCAAGATCCCCAATGCTTAGCAAAGGCTTCATGTACCCACCTCAATGCAGGTGTCTCTTGCAACATAATTATTTTATGAGTGTTGTTATATGTTCACCATTAAGAAATGTGATTACATCACCCACTACTCCAGGCCCATTTACATCACAAAACCCTCTACACTTGAAAATATCCCTAGGACCTCCTCCTCCACCACTTATCAAACACAGACATTTCTACCAGAGGTTGTAAACAACCCCCCGATACAACTCCCACCTTCCCCCTCACCCTCACCATCCACCCCAACATGACAGTGTTAAACCCAACCTCCACCATGTGAAAATTCAAGGGAGGCGATATGAGCAGCAACCAAATCCTGTAGAGCGCAGACTACCCGACACCCACCAACATATATTTGTATGGAGCTGCCATCAAGATGATCCCAGGTGCCTTATCACAGCTAAAGTTGGAAGCCAACACCACATAGAGTCTGACAATTCGGCATTTCGGTAACTTCCCGACTCCAAGCCATCAGCATCCCCAATTGGTTTCAGCGGTATGGATGATTCAATATAGGCTTAGTGTACGGGATGCAGCCTTCATGCAGCAGTCATTTAACGGGATCAAAGTTTTCCGAGCCGCCTGGACATAAAGACCCTGCTGGATTCAAATCGCAGCATTCCACGCCCACTAGCTGCTTTAAGAATCAAATCACGATCTCTCTCTGTATTTCAACAGTTTTGCTATGATCATACGAGGCAGCACTCCTGACTTTGGCTCCTTAGTGAATATTATAATGGCCGATCACTCCTAGGATCTCAACTACCACCGGGATGAAAGACCAACACCCCCACACCAAAATCCTGCTCTGGTCCATAGTCAGCTCTTCCGTATACCACACCCACCGACTGGCAGCAACAACTATGTACGTCTCGCAGACACCTTAGTGGTTGTTTGTAGGAACTCCTTGCTGCCCTCAATCACCTCCAGTATTTCAGTCTCAATGCTGCTGCCGGTAGTATCAAGAAGGGCCACCTCAACGTACCGTGCATACAAGCACTGTCAATCCAGCAGGATATTGATGTAATCTTCTATCCTCACTCGTCTTCTTCGCAGCGCTACAGACCGCTCACAGCGTATCCTTCCTTAATATGGTGTTTATTGCGCAGATCTCTGCGTTAGCACTCCCCCACACAATGCTGCCTGTTTCTATGTCAGCAGCCATCAACCGCCACGCCCTGGCTTCAAATTATGCTGCCCTATGTCCTCCGGACCCAGGTCTCGCCAACGCAGCACGGCTTGCTGCAACAAGTCGGGCGTGACTCCCCAGCAGGAAGCTCACAACTGCGGGTTTACGTACACAGGCCTACTGGATAGGGAGAAGGGATGCCTCACATCATGGCCGCACAGGCTGCCAAGTCTAGCAGCATCCCACTCACAGCCCTGGGCAGTTTATGGATTCACCAGGTACCACAATGGCCCCCCATTTGGTGCAGCGATCCTCCCCTACCATAAGCAAGAGCTCGGCACAGGAGATTTTTGTAATCACCGGAGTTATGCAGCACACCCCGTTCCCCCCCCCACCCACCCCCTCCGCGAGCTAGACCAATTTTAAATCCGAACAAAGACCCTTGAAACGTATTGGAGCGTCTAGGGGGGTTATTTGTGACACATTGACACAATAATGAAAAGAAATGTTGAACCTCATTTTCTTTCATATGTACTGGCCAATTTTTGGGGTCCAGCCTCCAGAACCTGCATTAATGGTGCTTTGAGCCTCCCACCCCCATAATTATATTAAGGGGTACTAATATTCACACTGCCACAGAAATGTTTGCTGTGAGAATCAGGATGAGTGAAGACATTTGGGGGTGAGGAGAGTCTTTTGGAAGACCATTGCTCATAAAATGACACTATATATGGACAATGTAGTTTTTAGTTTGTTTGAGGTTTCATGAACATTATCCACGGTTTTGTCTGAGCTAAGGGACTTTGTGGGTGTCTCACAATTCAAAGTACATTATTCTAAATCTATTGTACTTAATGCCACAATACCTTTGGAAATTCGAATATGGGATCTGCAACCTAAGGCTCTCCAGATGTTTACGACCATGACTCCCTTGATCTCTCCTCATTGATTATACCTCGCTAGAGCTGATGTGAATTGTAGTCCAAAACATCTGACGAGCCAAAGGTTACAGCCCCCTGCTCGAATGGAAACCGAAAAGAATTTCCCATTCAGGTGGTGTGAGGGGTCAGAAATGTGAGACGGACAACTTTGTGAAGGTTTTTCTAAAGATGCCATTCTATTAACTCAAAAGGATGGATAATCGTCTCACTATCTCTACCCTGACGAGGATTTCCCTGCCTAAAATAAACTTAAGGAAACACTATAACAACGGATATCTGTCCCTCACACTTATACATACAGTAACTCAAAAAGGTAATGCATGGCAGTTTAAAGGCAACACAAAAATAACAGTTCAATTCACAATCCCTCTTTATAATCTGGGTGGATTCCCTGTCCCCAGATTTAAGCAAGGTTCTGCTCCACGGTTCCAAAAAGAGACAAGAAAATCAGTTCTTTGTGACTCCAAATTGACAACAGAAAGTTTCAACACTCCAGTGGTACAACAAAGAACGTTTATTTCTCTTCCTCTTGCAATAGTAAGATTCAAAGTTATCTTGTCCACATAAACAAAGACTATTTCCTTAATTCTTCATTAGCAACATAAATTGTCTTTGTCAGGACGCTTTGCACCAATGTATTATTTCAGAAGATATATAAAACTTCTGCAGCAATTTTTGTACAGTTCTTTCTTCAGCAATGAATGTCTGTCAAAAAAGCTGTTTAGCACCACTTCACAGCACTTGATTAACTTCTACCTGGTTTACTTCCATGCCAGGCCTATACTTCAATCACACCTGGTTTACTCCCATGCAGGCCTACTACTTTGAGTTCACTATTGGGGTGTACTCCCCTATCTTAATAGTAATGTACAAGCAACAAGTGCCTCTGTGGTTAAGATCAGCTTACAACAGCTTTGCAGTGTTCACAGCTTTTACAAGATTAGACTTTAAGCAATTCTTTAGGGAAACCCAGATTCACATTTGTGTTCTTTAGTACTCTTTGCACTTTCCAAAACCTCACTAACTTATGCTCCTTTCCTTCTGAACAACCTTTTCCAGAAGGGCAGCCTTCTTGCCACTCTTGTTGTCCCACTGCATTATCAACCAAACTCTGACAAGGATATGATGTTATTCTGCGGTTTATAGTCATAATATCGAAAAAATAATGGCGAAATACAAAAATGTCGAAAGAAGATGTCGAAAACAAATAAATCAAAAACATATACATATAATAGAAAAAGTCAATTTTTCGAAAAAGAAATGTCGAAAAAAAAGTCGACCAACAATGGTAATATACCAATGTAAAGTGTCATCAATAGTACCGTTTAAATGGGGGGGGGGGTCCCCCCAAACCCCCTCCCTTCGTACGCAACACATACCCATTTGTTTTTTTTTGTACATGAAATACATTGACTAACGAAAACCCCACAGAAAGAAGGGTAGAATGGGTTAAGCAAATAGGTGATAACCACGAATAAAGAACCTTGCCTAAATACAGAGGAACAGATGACGGTTGTGAAAAACCGTCATTACCTGACAGAACCAAACGTCAGAGGGGACTACAGTGAATTGAATCCAGTTACTTCAGGCTAAAACAGGTAATATTAGCATGACTAACATGTAACTAGATATTGAAATATCTTACTATAAATAAATGTGTGACAGGAATAGTAAAACAGTTTCTTTTCTCCGTTGTTTCAGACTAAAAAATGCAGACAAGGTGGAGTATATAGCTTCACAAAAGGGAGGAAAACAGATGGTTTACAATGGATATATTGACTATAAAGAAGCAGAAAAAAAAGAACGCACATATTGGAAGTGCACTGAATATGGCAAAACAAAATGTAGCGCACGAGCAATAATTGAGGCTTCTAATATATAGATAAAAGGCCAGCATAACCATCTGCCGGATAAAACAACTATTATAATTTAAAAAAAACACTTCACAAGCTCAAACGAAAGGCAGTAGAAAACCAAGGTGAAGCAAGTGGTTCAGTGATATCAACTGTATGTGACAAGTTACCGATACACATATTGGCACAAATGCCTGGTGAAAAACGAATGCAGCATACAGTAAACAGAAAAAAAAAAAAATAATCTGCCACCAACACCAATGATATATACTGATGTAACAATACCAGAAGTGTTTAAATTAACTACAAAAGGAGACAATTTCCACCATGCAACAATAGAAATAAACAACTGCTACAAACTTCCAGCAACTGAGTCAAAGCCAACAATGGCAAATTGATGCCACATTAAAGGTGTGCCCCCAACCGTTTCAGCAATTTTCTACCATTCATGTAACAATAAATAACAGACTTATACCGCTTGTTTATGTTTTGATGCCAAACAAAAACGAAGAAACCTATAAAATCGTGTTTAACAAAATTAAAGACATTGTACCAGATTCACAACCCACAAATATAATCATGGATTACGAAATAGCACAGATTAGAACATTTTCTACAATATATAAAGATACAAAGATACAAGGGTGTTTTTTCATTTTACTCAAAGCATTTGGAGGAAACTACAGAAGCTAGGACTAAGCACAAAATATACAGAAGAAAGTACTTATCAATATAACATAAAAAAACTTTTCGCTTTGGCGTTTGTTAGAGAGGATGTAGTTATACATTTTTACGAACATTTAATTGACAGTGAGTATTATAAAAATCACGAGGAGGAAAATTCGGATTTGCTAGATTATATGGAGAACACTTGGCTAGGACAATTAACACGGAGTGGGACAAGACGCAAGCCCAAATTTAATGTTAAATTGTGGAATTGCTACCAAGCAACGTTAGAGGGGAAACCAAGAACAAACAATGCATTGGAAGAATGGCATAGCCGAATAAATAAAAATTTCAATACAAAAAACCCAAACTTGTGGCAAAATGAACAAACACATCAGGAATTTCGACTGTCGCAAACAATTTCATTAGCAAATGAAGAAACAAAAAGAAATACAGAGACTACATGCAAAAACTTAAACAACTGCTACACGATTTGAACGAACAAAATAAAGAAAACTACCTGGATTCTGTAGCATTTAATTTAAAATGTTAAAAGTACTTACGTTTTTGTAGAATCAATGATCCAATATGGCAAAACACAAGCGTATCCAAATACACCAACCTGATAACTCCATAAATCCCAAAGTACAAGAAGCAATCCGTAGGAAAATCTAAAAAAAAAACAAGAAAAATCCAAATCTGCAGTTTAAAACAGTTAAATTCAGCACAGATGAAAAGGTGCAAATCCAAAAAGTCACGAAAAGAAACCCCACAATCCACCATGAAAAGTGCATAGAACCAAAAAAAACATTACATCCATGAAATCCGGAGGAAAAAAAGCCTTTTGGTCCAACAAAAGTCCAGTAAAAAAAAAACAAATCCACAAAATCCATGAACGGAGAAACAGAGACCCGAATGCAACGGAAACGGTTTCAGAATGAACTTTAAAAATGGCGCTCACGCATACGTACACTCACGTAACGTGCAGACAAAACAATAATAAATAACAAATAACAGCAATATGTACATTTCTAATGCAATAGCGCCATCTAATGGAAAATAGTTATAATGAATGTTCAATGTCAGGAAAGCATGCTACCTATTTATTATTTAATATTTATTATTACAGTTATATTTAAAATAAAGTTTTTTAAATTAAATAATTATTAAAATATTATAGTACTTTATATTGATAATACTATGTTGCAATATTAAGTTAATGCTTAATAAAATATATATAAATGCTTACCTTGTATATACCTTGCATGTATTATTTTTCGGAAAAAAAAGTAGAAAAAAATGCGATATTTTGTATTTTTGACATTTTTTTTTCCGAATAAATATTTTCGACGTTATGACTTTCGAAAATATTGCATTCGAAAAAATGACTGCACACCTTATTCTGCTTCTTCCTTGGCTTTGGCAATGTGGATTTATACCAGCTTTTGTTGTTAAATGCTTCTTCAAATAAGGGCAATAAGCTTTGCAACCTTTGGAACTTTCATTCGTCTCTTCCTGTCTTTGGCAATATCTGTTGTTTTGAAATTGCCTGGTTGTTGTTTTCTTTTGGCTTGGGTAATGGTTGTCTGCATTAGGTTCTAAAAGCATTGCCCCATCTTCCCATCTTGCTGGTGGGTCCTCCACAAATTCACATTCTAAAAATTACAGTCATTTGGTTTTGAGAAATAATGGTTTCTCTGGTTGACGATAGTTCGGTATTCAAAATTTCCTTCAATACTACTTCCCCTCACACCCAAGTGTTTTCTATTTTGAAAAGACCTGTTTCGGAGTGCCCCAGGGTCACTATCAGCTGGTGAATTCAATGGGTAAGATGTCGCCGTCTGATCCTCTCACAGGTATTTTTCTTCAGTGGCTCCTCATGACCCAGCCATCTGCAACGTTAAGTCCACCAGCGCGCACGCCACTTGTAAACAGACCTTCCTTTGCTCCGGAGGCTCTCTTGTGCTCTCCGGAGACTGGCTTGTGGGGGTGAATTCAGGTCTCAGAGGGCAAGCTTCCTTCTAGCATGCTTCCTGCTGTGCAGCCTCTGCAATTAAGGTTTCTGGAGGCAAAGGCCCTCTCAGGACCAGCTACTGCTTTCTGCTCATCGCTGGTGCCGGCGTCTTCTCCTTCCTCCAGTTTATACTGCTCACACTGCTCTCCCTGCTCACTAATGGCTTCCACCTGAGGGGTTCTTTTAAGCCTCACAGTCTCCCTCGTGTGGGTCATTTCCACTAACAAGCTGACCACTTCTTCAGTTTTGTTCCTCTTTAGCCCTCTCCTTTGTCTCAGTAGTTCTGTGATTATGGGACTAATGACAGCATTAGTTCTTCTCACTTCTATTTTGCAGTAAGCCATTAGAAGGTTGGGGTGCCGGGGGGAGAGGGAGAGTTCAATAAGGGGTTTTCTCATTCCTCCTTACCTGCTCCCCCTTAGGTGTTTTAGCATTCCTTGTGTACCTTCTGCTTTACACTGTTTGCTGCCTCCTTTTAGAATTCGAATTGGCTGTTTTAGCATTCCTTGCCTCCATTATAAAATCAAATTGGGTGTGTATAGTTGATTCAAGTCTCTCTATCACCCACCAAATGTACTTCTACTTTTTCTGGGTTACTCTTACTCTCTCCAACTGTTAACTGTTTTGTAAAGACAACAAAATTGTTCCGAAATACACTGGGAAGAAACAAAAAACCACCTACCTGGGGATATATATGGTGAACAGATGTCTGAAGAAACCCTGGTGGATCTTCGAAGAGTAAGAGAAATCCCCCTGAGAACTCCTCAAAGGACCTGCAAGAGCTTGTCCTTCGTGAAACTCTGAGGGAAACCCTTGTGGGGGATAAAACCCTGGAAGAGCTGCTGGTGGGCGTTGTCTTCCTGCGGAGACCCGGTGAGAGCTGGTCTGGGTATTCTTCTGGCTGTTTAAGACGAGAGGCCTTTGAAACTGAGCTAAATATAGTGGGTAAAATGAACACAGTTATTCCAGAAAGTAAGGAAAGGAGAAGTTCCTATAGAGGGTTCTAAGAGCTTACCATGTGCTAAACATGAAGAGAGCGGAGAGGTAAGGAATCTCCGTCGTGTTGCAAAAGTAAGAGGGCACTATGATGAGGGAAAGAAAAGACCCGTAAGATTTAGGGTGGATGTATCTAGTTCTATAAGAGTAGGATGAACTAGGAGAATGCCTACCCTTTCACTTCCAAGTCCTTTTGAGCCAGCCTGAGAGGATGAGGAAAATCTGGAGGTTCCCAATAAGGTATTGATATGAAGGAAGGGTGAGGAGTTAGAAACAGAAGTCCGATAGCCGGGAGTGATTGAAGAAGTAAGATGAAAAATAGATTAGTACCTAGAGACTCCTTGAGGGAGTTATGGAGGAGATTCCGGGTCTAAGCGTGCTTAGAAGTAGAATCGATCCCGGAAATGCCGGAAATGAAAATGAAAGGTTCCGTAATGCCTTCTGAAATAAAAGGGAGGAATGGAGAACAAGAAGGTGAGTAAAGTAGACAAAAATGGTTGAGAGGAAATGTCTTTGTAATCCTAGTGAGGCGAACTTACGAAGCGTGTGCCGGCTCCTGAGAGAGTAGCAACGCATCTTCCTTCTGTTGTCGCTGGATTATAAGAGAGTGAACAGGAAGTGATGGTGGAGGTTGAGAGGCTTCCTGGAAATGAACAACTAGCCTGCATTGTACGCTAGCGATGGTAACCGCTGCGGCGGCCATCTTGGAATCAGTCTCAACTAAACTGTGGAGTGGACGATTTCCTAGTGCAGAAGTGGCGGCCATGTTGGAAATAGGTCGGAAGTCGAAATGCACATTAGAAACTATCACAGTATGCCCCTTTGTAGACCTGCTTCCTCCCGGTTAAGACGGGTGTTTGAGGTGAAATTTCTTAATAAGGCGGGGAGCATGAATCTCATTCTCAGGTTCCCATGTGCGGTCGGCAGGAGAATACCCCTTCCAGTCCACAAGATACTGTAACCGACCCCGATGGTACCGAGAGTCACAAATTTCTTTGACTTCGTATTCTGGTCCAGTTTCACACATATCTGGGGGAGGACGAACCAAGACCACAGGGTGAAAAATACTTCGATTGTCTAGTTTCAATTGTGATATGTGAAAAACAGGATGAATCCGGGACCAGGAGGTCGGGATTCGGAGTTTAAAAGCTGCGGTACCAATCGTTGAAATAACCTGAAAAGGTCCAAAAAATCGAGGAGAAAGCTTAGATGGTACTAAATGGCGAGGGAGAAATCTAGAGGATAGCCAAACCCAGTCCCCTTTCTTGATCACTGGTGCTGGGGTTCTGTGGCGATCTGCAAAATATTTCCTTTTGACTTGTGAATTTTGTAATGCGTTCAAGGCGGAGCTATGTCCGTGACGTATCTGGAGCATTAGAGAGTCCACATCTGGAAATCTGGTTTCGGATCTTTTCATTATCGGGAAAGAAGTGGGATTGAATCCTTATGTACAATGAAAAGGAGTTGTGTTAATGGCAGAATGGTATGAGTTATTGTATGTGAATTCGGCCATGGGCAGGAGTTCCTTCCAGTTATCTTGGGCTGCAGAAACATAGCCCCGGAGATATCCTTCTAATGTTTGATTGAGTCTCTCAGTCTGGCCATTCGAGTGAGGGTGATAGCCTGAACTGAGAGCCCGAGAAATACCGAGGTGTGAACAGACAAGCTTCCAATATCGTGAGGTATACTGTGAACCCCTGTCAGAGATGATAGTCTCGGGTAAACCATGTAAGGTGAAGATGTTACTGATAAAGATGCGGGCCATTCGTGCTGCCGATGGTACTCCTATCAGAGGAGTGAAGTGAGCCATTTTGGTAAGGGTATCGATGGTTACCATTATAGTGGAACAACCCCCTGAAGGTGGAAGATCAACAATAAAATCTGTTGATATTATCTGCCAAGGGTGAGAGGGTAATGGCATCTTTACCAATTCCCCAAGAGGTGCTTTTCGAGGAACCTTGGTTTGTAGGCAGACGGGGCAGGACCTAACGTATTCCTTGACATCCTTCCGGAACGTAGGCCACCAGAAAAAACGTGAGATCAATTCCAGAGTTGACAGGACTCTGCGGTGTCCAGCTATCTGTAAAGAGTGACACATGTCCAAGACTTCTTTCTGGAGTGGTCGAGTGGGAATGAATGCCTTATTTCCATGAAAATAACAATTGTCTTCCTTGATCAAAGCCGTTTTATCGGTAAGTGACAGTTGGTCCTTGGTAATGTGCCTTGATTGGACCTTAAGTCGTGACAGAAAATCTGATGTGGTTTGTAAACCTGAAGCCATCAGGGGAAAGATGGGTTCTGTCTTGAAAAGTTCGTTGGGAAGGTGTTCCTTCCGTGAAAGAGCATCCGCCTTCGAATTATCCCTTCCGGGAATAAATGAGAAAGTGATCCTGTATGGAGAGAAGAAATGAGCCCAGCGAGCCTGGCGGCTATTACAGGTTTGTGCGTACTGCAGAATCCGGAGGTTGTGATGATCTGTCCTGACTTCAACAGGATGTTTGGCTCCTAAGAGTAAATGACGCCACTCCTCAAAGGCTCGCTTGAAGGCTAAGAGTTCTTTTTCTAGAACAGTATAGTTTAGTTCGGCAGGAGCAAGTGTCTCGGATAGATATGCTACAGGGCGTTCTTGATTAGAATCGTCTAGTTGAAGTAGAACTGCTCCTAGAGCGTACTGTGAGGCATCGGTTTCAACAATAAACCTGCGGGATTGATCAGGTGTTAACAGGATAGGAGCTGAGGTAAACAATTCCTTAAGTTTATTGAATGCTTGGTCTGTGATCGGGGACCATGAAAACATTTTCCCCTTTTTTAGTAGATTCGTCAAAGGTTGAGTAAGTCTTGAGAATTCGGGAATAAACCTTTGATAGAAATTAGCGAATCCAACAAAGCGTTGAATGTCCTTGCCGGAAGAGGGAGTGGGCCAGTTTTGGACAGCAGACACCTTTTCAGGGTCCATTGCTATTCCTTCGGCCGAAAGAACATATCCTAGGTAGGTAACCTGAGTTTGATGGAAGGAGCATTTCTCTATCTTACAATACAAATGGTTTTGTTGGAGCCGCCGTAACACCTCTTCAACATGTTTCTGATGTTCTTGGATATTGAAAGAGAATATCAAAATATCATCTAAATAGACGACCATATTATGAAGTAGCAGATCTGCAAAGATGTGATCCATAAACCATTGGAAAATAGCCGGGGCGTTGGACAATCCAAAAGGCATCACTCTGTATTGAAAATGTCCAAACGGAGTTCTAAATGCTGTCTTCCATTCGTCACCTGGTTTTATTCGAATCAGATGATAAGCTCCCTTGAGATCCAATTTGGTGTAAATGTTGGCCACTTTGACTGCTTCAAGAATGTCGGGTATTAATGGCATAGGGTATTTGTCAGGAACTGTGATTTTGTTCAGCCCACGGAAATCTATGCACGGGCGGAGTTCCGTAGAGTTTCTTTTGGAAACAAAAAACAAAGAGGCAGCCGCAGGTGAAGTGGATTCAGTGATCAGTCCATTCTTAAGATGGGTTCGAAGATACTCACGTAGGACCTCCTTTTCGTTTCAGACAAGATATACATTCGCCCAAATGGTAATGGCTGGTCAGGAACCAGCTCTATAGAGCAATCATCCCTACGGTGAGGGGGAAGTTGAGTGTATTCTGAGACAGAAAAAACTTCCTGGAATTTATGATAGAGTTCTGGAAGCCCAGATACATGGTTAAGGGAGGTTACCCACTGGTGATTCAAGGGAACTGGAGCAGAGTCAACCATCACCTTTTGCTGATTTTTGACACAATGGGTGATGCAGTATTCAGACCCCAGAAAGAAAGATCCAGCAGTCCAGTTAATGAACGGGTTGTGTTTCCTTAACCATGGTAATCCTAGAATTACTGGATGATGGGCTGGCCGAATGATATCCAACGTGAGAATCTCTTGATGGCCAGAGATGTTCATCAAGATTGGATTAGTTTGATCCTTGATAGGTCCGGAAACCAAAGGGCTACCATCCACACTTTCCACTGGAATAGGTTCTACCTTAGTGGACCTGGGAATTCTGTGTGAGATGGCCCATTGATCATCAATGAAATTTCCGGCCGCTACACTGTCCACTAGTGTCGGTATGTTCTGTAGCAGACGATCACCGAAGGAGAAAGAGACCATGAGTACCACCATATGAGAATCGGTCTGACTAGTACAGAAGGAGGAGTAAGAGGTTTGTGAGGAACCCTGTTTAGGTGTTGGTTCCCGTACCGCGGTTCCCCTTACGGCCGGGAGCTGGCGTTTCCCGAACGCCGAGGTGGTGTAATTGGGCAATCTTGTACCGTGTGGTTATTTGAACCACAGTACATACAAAGACCCAAGGTCCTCCTCCGGTTTCTCTCTTCGGGAGTCAAGGGGCCTCGAGCTGTTGAACCCAATTGCATCGGTTCATCATTGGACTGTGGACGAGAAGAAGAAGGAGAGAATGTAGTTCGTGTATTCCTTCCCTTTTTTCTCTCCATTACTCATTCCTTCATACGGTAATCTATTTGCATTACCAATGCGATAAATTCAGTTAGTGTAGAGGGGCGAGGGACCCGGGACACCTCGTCTTTGAGGTCTTCAGATAAACCTCTTCTGAAGAGTGTGACCTGAGCGTCATCTGACCAAGTGGCTTCGCTTGCCATCTGTTTGAATTTGGTTATGTAAGCCAAAATACCATTACGACCCTTGCGGAAATCGACTGACCGGAGCGCCACAGCGTAAATAGCGTTTCCGCCATTGCACGAAGGAGCAAAGTGCGGCCCATTCCGACCCATCGGGCACGAGCACCACGGCATGGCGGAAGTGCTAAGTCCGCGATGGCGGAAAAGACCCCAAAACGGCCCACACCGCCGCCGTACGGGGCCCCAGGTGCAATACCGCCACCCCTCTTAGCGGTCACCGCAGTGTGCGCCTACCGGAAAGTACGGTGGCCGGAAATATACGGAAACGGAAGTTAAAACACGGGCCCGGAACGGGAAACATCCCGGCGTACACCTATAAATACACTAAAACCACACAACCACTAAAAACACTACCCTGAGACACACCCCACCCCGTCAACCACCCTAGCGAAACCAAGAAAAATGGGAAAAGCAGCGAAGAAAGCGTGCGACCGCAAGCGGCAGGTCCACTTCTCCCGTGAGGAACTCACCGTGCTAACAGAGACCCTCCAGGAGAATGCTGCCGTGGTCTTCTCCACGCAAATGACCAGGACGGCACTTGCAAACAAGAAGGCCATATGGGCTCTGGTGGCACAGCGGGTAAGTGCGGTGGGGACCGCACCCCGCACCCCACAGCAATGCCGCAAGCGATGGGACGACCTGCGGATACGCGTCCGCAGCATACTCTCTGCCAACCGCAACATTGCCACAGCCACCGGGGGAGGTCCTGAATCACCCATCAAGTTGACCCCCTGGGAAGAAATCTGTGCCTCCACCATCGGAATGGAGAGCATTGAGGGAGTCGGAGGGATGGAGAAAGGAGTGCAGACATCCGAAGATTCAGGTAGGTGGGCCAGATATAACAAGCCACACAGTCCATCCATGTGAAGCACCATGCGTCCACATAGTGCAACAGAAACACATGTCCAGGATAACGTCCACACACATCGGCCTGATAGCGCACGTTAAAACCCACAATAAATACATAAATAATTAAAAACCCCTAATACACGCACTACACGTGCAGCAGGCACACCCAAACTGCAGGCTGCCAAACAACTGCACCCTCACTCCACACACAAATCAAAGCACCTCCAAGGCCCCGACCCAAATCACCCTCAGGTACCACCCCAAAGCATGTGATACAATGCCATTCCAATTCCCACAGACCCATCAATAACCCTCGCCCTCCTTTACTCCACCACAGGGTCCGATCCAAACGACGAGCCACAGGACACCCCTACCAGCACACCTGCAAAGAGGGCCAAGACCAACGGCCAGAGACCCTCCACCTCAGCTGCACGCATCAAGACACGGCAGCAGCACAAATCAGGTGGTAGCACAGAGGAGGGAACATCAACAGGCACCCCAGCAGCCAGCATGGCCACAACACCACCACCACAGGTCCCCCCAATGGATGCCACAGAAGGCACTGCCTCTGGTGGCAGCAGCACCATAGGTGACACCCCATTGATGGCAGCATGCTCCGACACAGAAGACGGGGATGTCGAGGTCAGATCCATCCATGACCTGTCCCAATCCCCCTGTCTGTCCCATCCCGTACAACATGAGGATACCACGCAGGGGCAGCCACAAGACGACGACTGGCCATCCCCCCCAAGCCCTGTGGCAAGGCAACATGAGGACAACAGCCCCTCTGTGACACCCCCGCAAATGGGCATGGCCCAGCAGAGGCAACAGTCCCTCAACAAGTTAATCGTCCAACAGCAGCAAATGGCCACACTCCTCAAGGACCATGCCGATGAATGTGGGGGCACCAAGGCAGACATAGAAACATCAACAGAGACACTTAGGGCAGAAATGGAGAGATGTACAGAGACGCTAAGGGCACAAATTGAGAGTAGCACCGAGAGCCTGAGAGTCCAAATGGAGAGTAGCACCGAGAGCCTGAGAGTCCAAATGGAGAGTAGCACCGAGAGCCTGAGAGTCCAAATGGAGAGAAGCACCGAGAGCCTGAGGGGGCAACTGCATGCGACGTCCAAAGACGTATGTGCCGAACTTGCCGCAGTGCGCCGTGTGCTCACTGAGCTCTCGCAAACCCTTAGGGACATGCATGGACGTGAGCAGGCAGACACATCATCCGTTGCAAGTTCCGTCCAGGGCAGCCCCCAACGTAGATCAGGGAGGAACCTGCGCTCCACAGGCAGGGGTGCCCCTGATACCCGCAGAGGGGGCTTGCAATAGCGACAGGCCACTGACAATGAGCATCTTTGGACACTGGTGTTCGGGTGGGAGGTAGGAGGGTGGAGGGGGTGTGTTGGGCTCACTTGGGTGGCGGGTCGATAGGGTGTTCAACATGATATCACATATGCCATAAAAAGTGCACGATCACCCAATGAGATGTGTGGACATTGATCTTTGTGTACTAGGCCATCATAGGCGTACAGTCCATATTGTGCATGTCCCAGACACACGCAGTGCCACGAGTCCCGTGTCCATGTATCAGCCCCCAGGCGTGAGTGCTAGAAGCATACATCAATGAGATGCTGACGGATGTCACGGCCCTCCGGTGCCTCGCAGACTCCTTGAGGTGCTGCCACATCCCCACCCTCATCATGACCATCATCCGGTGCTTGCAGTTCAGCGTCAGGGGGCATGGGCACATTTCTACGTACGCACATGTTGTGGAGCATGACACATGCCATGACCATCTTTGCAACCTTCTCATGGCGGTACAGGAGTGCCCCGCCAGACCTGCTGAGGCAGCGGAAACGAGTCTTCAGTAGGCCGAATGCCTGTTCTATGACTACACGGGTACGTGAGTGGGCATGGTTGTAGTCCTCCTCATGCTGGTCCCGTGGGTTCCGGACTGGTGTGAGGAGCCATCTCTTCAGTGGATATCCAGCATCACCTGTATGTGGACGATAAACGTAGGATGTGGAATGCCATTGATACGTACGCACACCCCCCCCCCCTTCCTGCCAGTACATTGCCAAATCACATACCCCACATCATCATGCATGCAATGAGACTCACCGAGTAGCCAGGATCTGTTCCCTGCGTGTCGCTCCATGTAGCGTGGTATGGTAGAGTTCCTCAAGACCATGGAATCATGGGTTGATCCAGGGAATCGGGCACAACAATGCGTAATGATCCTGTTGGAGTCACACACCATTTGTACATTCAGGGAATGAAATTGTTTTCGGTTGCGGTACTGGGCCTCCATGGCATGTGGGACGACCAATTCAACATGGGTGCAGTCGATGGCACCAATGCAACCCGGTATGCCGGCAAGTGCATGGAATCCCACTTTTGTGTTCGTAATTTCCTGCTCCGAGCGTGGTAGGGAGATGTAGTCGTCTGCGTGCTGCAGGAGGGCATCGAGCACTTGCAATAGTGTCCGTGAAAACAGTGGCTGTGATATGCCATGCAACTGTCCGACTGTGTGCTGGTAGGTGCCTGTGGCCAGGAAGTGGAGTACAGACACCACCTTCAGTAGGGGTGGGATTGCGGTTGGGCTATCTATCATGCTGACTAGGTCAGCCTGTGTCATGTCCACAATGGCGGCTATGGTGTCCCGGTCCAGACGGTAGAGGGTGTGGATCTGCTCATCAGTGAGGTTGAACGGATGTGCTCGGAGGCGTGGGATTGCGGGCTGCCTGCGTGGTGGTAGTGGCTGTGCTGCTGGGCCTTGCTGGCCCTGCCTTGGCCTCCTCCTCCTCCTGCGTCTCCTCCGTGCGGCTGGTTGTAGTTGTTGTTCGTCTTCTTCTTGGAGTCGGAGCACTTGCAGTGCTATCAGGTCCCCCAGGGCCAACATCGCGAGTCCTGCCGGTAGCATTTCGCTGTGGTTGTGGGAGGAGACTGGCTGTGCAATTTATGTGTTTTCAGGCTGTATGGCCTCCACCTGTGGTGATTGATTCCACCTGTGCAAACGGCTCTCCCCTTTGGCCGAGCACGTCCCGTGCACTACGCTGCAATTCGGGTAATGGTATCTTGCTATTGCAATCATGTATTTGTACCCGATGGGCGTGTAAGATTGGTTGATATGTTCATTCTGCTGTGGTCCCATTGTTTCACATACTATCTGTGCAGTCGCGAACGGACTTGTGAAGGGTCAGTGGAACGTAGTACTCGAGTAACGGTGGGCCCTCATGCATCACTGTACCGAGTTGCAATGACGGGCGGGGCGTCCCATTTGTGGGTGAAGGCAGTTGCCATTTTCACACACAGCCGCACTCGATGGAATAATTAGTGATTTCAAACGGCCACAGATGCCTTTTCGACGTGATGTTGCAAATGAGGAATTCGAAGGGCGGCGCTTTCGGTTTCCAGCTAGCGGCGAGGAGATGCCCACAGGTCTGACTGCAAATATAACGTTCTATTGTTCTATGTCCTTGAGACAGGGCCCATGGCGAGGGAGCAATGATTGATATGAATAGTTTGGGATGCGCAATAGCTACGTGGGCGATGAGGCCGGCCATTCCCAAATACATGTTACTTCACAACACTGGATTTACGGGCTGGGGCACTGTGGATGTAGCAGGCTGCATTACGCACAGACTCAATGGACGTTTCTAATGTCATGTGAGTAATTATTCAGGCGTTTTGATCCCGGGATGAGGGAATGATGAATGGATGCATGGGCAGGTGATTTGGTGCAGAGTTTGCCATGTACAGGGCTTCTTGGGATCTATCCGCCTCCCCTACGCTATGTGATGCAGGGCTGCCATAGTGGGACCATCGTCTATCTGGCCTTGTTGAGCCCTCCCTGTCTCGACGCGCCCTCAGACACTTGTGTCCATGCACGTTAACATTCCCATCTGATGGATTCTGTTTTGGCAGACGCATGCACAGGTACACTCGTTCGTGATGGTGTTTACACCTAGGTATAGATGGTTATGAGTCGCAAGTGGCTTTGGGGTGTTGATGATCCTTTGGAGTGGGCTGGCATGCATATGGCTGTGGATTTCGTGTGCTCATTGAAGTGAGTTGTTCGAATGTAGTTCTGATGGCCATTCTGTTCTTGTTCTTTTCTTTTGGTTGACAGGTATCTCCTCCCCTTTTGCCACTGCCATCTGTATGCCACTCCTGCAGATGGATTTTACTCCCGACACCTGCTGCTTCGTGTTAATCGGTGGAGCAGCATTACAATCTTATGGGACGATCGCCAGTGGCCCACATGCCCTTACGCAGTACTGGTGGCTCGGAGCAACATTTCGGCCTTTCAGCTGGACTAGTGCCTCCCCATTGGGACGGCCCTGCGGTTGTGTGCGCTTCCTTTTTGCCTTTTCGTACGTGATTGTGGCTCTGTGTACCATGATGGGACAGGGCGTCACACAAGTAGTGGCTGGTCTTTTCTTGCGGATGCAGCCCACAATGGTGAAATGTGTTTTGGAGTTCATGGCCTGATGGCTGTATGGGCTTGGTGATTTTGTTGTGCATTAAATTTCTATTCTGATTTGGGCCGTGTAGCGTTTTTCTTTGCAAGTGATGTGGCATGTGCCTATATGTGGGGCGATGTATTGTGAGGAGATCTGCATTGGGTTCCTGCTTCGGGGTTTAGTTGCGTGGTACTGTGCTGGGCGCGTTTGCCTACTGAGCCCGTGAGGTCAGGGATGGGGGCTGCCTATATGACAGTTTGGATGTTGTCATGCTCAGGGGCGGGGGATTGGGTTTTGTGTGACAGATGGCGGTCAGCCAGGTGGACTGGTGGAATGATGTGATTTTCGGAATGTTGCTGGTCACAGGTGCCTGTGTTTGCGTGCGTTTCGGGGGGGGGGACTGTGGTCATGTCCATTGGGATGGCTTCTGTATTCGTGCCATCTGTGCCCTGCAGCTCCCATTGGCCCCTGTTGTGTTTCTTTTGTTCGTTGGCATGCATGGGTGCTTTGTACATTTCAATGGTTGCATTGTGACTTCATTGCACCTACAGGGAGTTGTACTTTGTGGGCAGGGAGCGGTGTACAGGCACTCAGTGGGGCCGTTTACGGTTGATTCGCGATGCCGTACTTCTCGCCATGGCGGAATGGTCCATTCCGCCATGCCTGATGGCGTTAGGTACATGTCCGCTAGGGTCGGAATTGGCGTACCGTTGCACCATGGTGGTGTTTGCGGTTTGGCATGGCGCGCGCGCGCGTGCTTAGTGCAGTTAGCGTTGGCGTTCACTACGGTGTCGCTAATGGCTTCGTACTTTGCGGTGACGGGTCATAGTCGCACCGAGCGCTATTCGATGGCGGTATTGCATTTCCGCCATTGTTTTCCCCTTTCCGCCAGGGTCGTAATGAGGGCCCTTGTTTTAGATCAAGGAGGTGTTCTTGTGACGCCACACGAATCTCTTGGCGGCAAAACATGGTACGGATGCTATTGCAAAATGCTGTAGGAGAGTCTAAAATAGGGTTATTGTTTGTGACTAAAGGTGTTGCCCAAGCCAATGCTGGTCTATCATTTGTGAGACCATATATCCCACACGATCTCTATCAGTATGAAAATAAGCTGCTTTAAAGGCAAATTGCACAGAGCAGGAGTCCAAGAACTCCTTAACCTTATGCGGGTTACCATCAAATTGTCCTCCTGGTAAGGGTCCTGGAGGAACGTCTGAGCAGTGTGGGATACGAGGGGCTGCAGCCTGTTGGGCCGTTTGCTGTTGGAGCTGTCTTAAGGAGGCATTCTCATGATTTAACTGCTGTACTTCAGTAGTTAGAGATTGAACAGCAACAATCAGCTGTTGAATTTGTTGCTGATCCATGACTTGTGATTCCTATGTTTCTACCCAGAGTACTAGGAACAAAAGATAACACGGGTGTTGCTAACTGTTAACTGTTTTGTAAAGACAACAAAATTGTTCCGAAATACACTGGGAAGAAACAAAAAACCACCTACCTGGGGATATATATGGTGAACAGATGTCTGAAGAAACCCTGGTGGATCTTCGAAGAGTAAGAGAAATCCCCCTGAGAACTCCTCAAAGGACCTGCAAGAGCTTGTCCTTCGTGAAACTCTGAGGGAAACCCTCGTGGGGGATAAAACCCTGGAAGAGCTGCTGGTGGGCCTTGTCTTCCTGCAGAGACCCAGTGAGAGTTGGTCTGGGTATTCTTCTGGCTGTTTAAGACGAGAGGCCTTTGAAACTGAGCTAAATATAGTGGGTAAAATGAACACAGTTATTCCAGAAAGTAAGGAAAGGAGAAGTTCCTATAGAGGGTTCTAAGAGCTTACGATGTGCTAAACATGAAGAGAGCGGAGAGGTAAGGAATCTCCGTCGTGTTGCAAAAGTAAGAGGGCACTATGATGAGGGAAAGAAAAGACCCGTAAGATTTAGGGTGGATGTATCTAGTTCTATAAGAGTAGGATGAACTAGGAGAAAGCCTACCCTTTCACTTCCAAGTCCTTTTGAGCCAGCCTGAGAGGATGAGGAAAATCTGGAGGTCCCCAACAAGGTATTGCTATGAAGGAAGGGTGAGGAGTTAGAAACAGAAGTCCGATAACCGGGAGTGATTGAAGAAGTAAGATGAAAAATAGATTAGTACCTAGAGACTCCCTAGAGGGAGGTATGGAGGAGATTCCGGGTCTAAGCGTGCTTAGAAGTAGAATCGATGCCGGAAATGAAAATGAAAGGTTCCGTAATGCCTTCTGAAATAAAAGGGAGGAATGGAGAACAAGAAGGTGAGTAAAGTAGACAAAAATGGTTGAGAGGAAATGTCTTCGTAATCCTAGTGAGGCGAACTTACGAAGCGTGTGCCGGCTCCTGAGAGAGTAGCAACGCATCTTCCTTCTGTTGTCGCTGGATTATAAGAGAGTGAACAGGAAGTGATGGTGGAAGGTTGAGAGGCTTCCTGGGAATTAACAACTAGCCTGCATTGTACGTTAGCGATGGTAACCGCTGCGGCGGCCATCTTGGAATCAGTCTCAACTAGACTGTGGAGTGGACGATTTCCTAGTGCAGAAGTGGCGGCCATGTTGGAAATAGGTCGGAAGGCGAAATGCACATTAGAAACCATCACACCAACCTCATTCTACTCGGCCTCCTAGTGAGTTCAGCAAGAACTGTGCAGTGCTGTCACTCCTCCCTTATTCCTTGGCTAATCCTCTGACTTCCTATGGCTCTCTCCTATATTCTCTAACTGCTACATTATCACATAATCTCCTTCTCTCCCCAGGTCCGGCAGGAAGAAGCACAAAAAAGACATCCTGAGTGCAAACCCTAGACTTCCCATTGCACACACCTATCTCAGTGCCTCCTCTAGAGAGGTTTTCACTGATCTACTTTTCTCTGTCCCTTCCCCTGATCTCTGCACCCCCCCCATATCTCATCTCCACTCTCTCTCCTTCTCACATCCCTCTAGTAACGGTGGCACCAAGTGGGAATTCCTCTTGGCTGGCTTTGCATCCTCTCATTGCTTCGTTAATGTCGATTACGCTGGTACCATTCTGGTTCAGGGCCCACAATCCAACTGCCTTCTTTTTGACTGCATCTTGCCTTCCCTCATTAACGTCCTTCCTTCACCTGCATCCCCCTTCTCACTCTCTCCCTCCTCTAAACCCCACCTCAGAAAACCTTCAAAAGCACTGACCTCCTCCACCTGGCCACTATTAACGCCTGCTCAGCCAAACGCATAGTGTAAGCACCACATGTGCAATCTGTCTTCTGCGGCAGGCATTGCCGTATGTTCCATTGTTAAACCAGGCAACAGCAGTTGGAGATTTGGTCAACTGCCAACTGGACTACTGCAATAGCCTGCTTGCGGGTATTCCATCCGAACAGCTCCAACGGTTACAAAAAGTGCAAAGTGGCAGTCCTGCAGCACCCTCTCTGTTGGTCTGTCTTCCCTGCTATTCTTTTTTGCTGAAGGAGGAGTCTAGAGTCCACTCTACTACAAAGACTACCTACTACCATGGAGCTGACGCGGAGTGACAGTGAGTGGCAGTCCTGCAGTCCTGGCAGGCATGGCTGCAAGGGCTGCTAACCCACAAACATCCCCCCATAATGCGGCGGGGAGATGGCCCCGAAGTACCCACCTGTGCACGAATATGGACACAGCTTTTACCATTAAATCATTGGACTGTACCCCATTACCTCAGCTGCAAAACAAAAACAACCTATGGAAAACGGAGACACAGGCTGGAAACACCACGACAAGAACTGCGACGGGGCCCCTAGACCCCAGCACGAGCTGTACCCCACAGGAGGTGCCTGCCTCCCTTCTATCTTTGGGACACCATGAAGATCCTCCTACATCTGGACAACCACCTCCACCTATTGCGGCTAGTAGCCCACCTTCAGTTTGCTTACCGGCTACTCCCGGCGGGGGCTCGGGGAAGGCAGCTGACGTGGTGCGCAGTGCAGCGGAGGTGTCCTCTTCCATCTACGCTCCTTACCAGACGGCGCCGAGGGACGGGGCGTCCGCTGCGATCCAGGGGCCCAGATCTGATCGTGATGAGGTGAGCTCGGATGTCGTCTCCTGCGACACGAGGGCGGGCGCTGCCTCATGCGGCGGCTGGTCCACCCTGTAGTTGACCTCGGGTGGAGCCGCAAATAGATTGCCGGCCACCTTTCCGATTCGGGTGCTGGTCCACGCGGCTGCGGCAGAGGGACCACCCCTCTTCCCTTTGGGGGAGCTGATGGACACAGCAGATTCGGCGCCTGGTTCCTTCAATTTGGGGTGCGCTGAGGAGGGAGGCTCCGCCTCAGATCCCGACAACCACGATCCCATACTGTCGGAAACTGAAACACAGTTGGAGGCATTCGATTCAGCACCAACTTTCAAACCCAAGAAACGAGACAGACCAGTGTTGGAAACTCAGTTCTGTAAAACAAAAGCTTGGAATCCACCAAAAATGTCAATCAAAAATAAAGCTCATCCGACTGCTCTTCAAAAAAAAATAAAACAGTTACGGTAGAAAAATCGCAACCGTGAATAAACCTGTTAGGAAAACATCTCCCCTAACCCTGCTGGCTAATATTTTCAACAAACGGACAAATCACCTCACCAGCAACGGTAGTGAACTGTCAGATGCAGAGATCTTCGAGGCAGTTCTGGACAACCAACCGGCCCATAAGGTAAGAAGGACCAATGACAAGACCAATGATAAGACCGTAACCAGGACTGCGCAGTACAAATTCTGAATTAAAAGAAATATTGTTGGCATCTCCGAGCCAATTAAATAATCGAGAATCTGTAGACCTGGAAACCTTAGTGCCATCAAAAGATTCCTTTCCTACGGTCGAAGCTCCAACATCCTTACCTAGTCCAGAGACATTGCAGTTAAAAAGCCTGGATACAACACCCCACTCATGAAGCAGCGCCCAGAAAGAAGCTGCCAACGACGAACACTCTCCAGAGCATCCAACAACTATGGACGTCGTCCTTATAGCGAGCCCAGCTCATAAGCGGAATAATCCTCTGCCTCAATAAAGCCAACCGACTGAGAAAGAACTTGTAAGCCAACCTAGGCTCCAGGAGCCCAGCGACTCAAGCCAAAAATGTATGGGCACAAGTAAGAGTACCATTGAACCAGAAGTCCAAGCAATTCTGCCATCTAAAACACGACCGGCCCGTGGCTACACGTGACCAGAAACCAACGCTCATTTGACTTAAACAAATCCGCATAGGAACCCTTCCTGCAGACTATCTTTGGACTGGCCCGCAACCAAAAAAATCCTAGAGAAACTCTAGGGCCAACATTTTCTCCTTTACGCTTGAACAAACCCCAGGCTCAGCCAGGACAACCACCAAAGAGACCTGTAAAAAAACCAGACATTTTCTCCATAATGTCAGCTATTACTGTCTCGCTAGCACCCTTCATGAAGCTCTATGAATCAATCTACGACACAATGAAAGACCGCAAAACGCTCAAAGCTATGATCCACACTAAATTAATCTACCTTGAAGGATACACAATGGCGCAGGAGGAAAGAGCTAAACACTGAAACTCAATTCTTGAGACCTTAACAACACGACTCTTGGCCATTGAGAAGACCATAACAGAACCGGAAAATCAAGCTGATCTTTCTCTAGAAAAACCGGTCTTAACTACGGCGCCAGCACCTTTCATCGACTTGACGACAACAAATATGATCTCTACAGGCTCACCTGTTGAGGAGCCTGTTAACAACACACCATAAAAAACAGACCCAGTTCCTACTTCAATGGTAAAAGATAAAGAGGTCGTACTTCTTGTCGACGAACCCGTCCAACATCAAGCTAATAAGTCGGCATTAAAAGGGTCCGTCGACCAAGCCTACGCAATTTTTTGTCAACTCAGAGATAAGGACCGAAAAGCCCCAAGAAAAGGCACTTGGCGTCAGACCCAAACAACTGTCCAAAGTGAAGGCAGTAAACTTTTGCATAGAAGGTCGCCCGAAAACGATGCCATCTTCTACAACCGTGTTGATGATTCAACCGGATCCTAAATCCTTACTCCAGCCCCTGCCCTAGACCAACAAACCTTGCCTACAACTACTGATGATTTCTTGGTGGACAAATCCTTAATGAACATCAGCCAACATCTGGACGATGACCTGCAAGCGCCTACCAGGATCCAAGTTTCCCTTGAAAAACAGAGGAAAGTGACGTCTGTCAATCCGTACGCTGATTTAAGCATTCCTAGTCGCGAAGACGCTGCTTTGATGCCCTTCTTTACATTGGAAGAACGAAGAAACAAACTATTCAAGGAAATGTCTCAGGGATCAAACCCTCCACATGAAAGGCACAAGGAGTTATATAAGCAAATGAACACGAGGACTAGCCGGAAGGCTAACCCTTCTAATCAAGAGTCGAAACAAAACAAACGAGAAATCCAAAGAGTTCACACCAGCATTTAAATATCCCATGCGCAGGAAAGACTTGGGGAGCCATAAAGAACCATCTTCTGATACTCGATACAGCTCACGAACGAAAAAATATTGGAAGCCTATGGTAACGGATAAAGCCTGCCATCGGTGGATCCTGAAATTGGTACAAATCCAAGAAAATCACGATGACGTGACTTTAAATAGAAGATCGGTATTGAAGCTGCTCCACTATATCCCAAAGCGACAACAAATCAAAACTGATGACCTAAAAATAGTGGACCCGAGCCATAGCCATTGCAAGGCAATAAATCACCTGCACATGCCATCAACTACAGTTAAAGATCTTTTAATGCAGGAGAAAGACGAACTTCTAAGATTGGGTTATTATATAACTGAATGCAAAGATCAAAACTCGACTTTAGAAAGAGCTACAAGGAGGTCTTCACCCAGCAAACATCTACCTAAATGGTCCACAAATAACGAACTGGATCTACAACCGAAGAGACATGACCACCGCTCGGCTCTATACATTGAAGATACAGAGGGTGGCGACGTTCGCTCAAAATACTTTTTGGCAAAGCAGCCACTATCAAAATATGAATCCACCTCAGCCTCGAAATTCTCCCAAAGAGCCACTACAAGAGATGAACGAAACCTTCCCCATTCACAAACAAAAAAGGAAGAATCTTCAAGACCACAGACAAAGCAAAAGGAGTATAAAGAAATAAAAAGAACTATCACCCAAGATACATCTAGAAATAGTCCCTTGACTGTACCTATTGAATCCAGATGGAATGAACATGGCTTTTGGTCCTGGCTCCCGAAACCGCTAACACTACAGCGAGCCAAATAGCAACCCAAGTCCGCTGAACCATCTGGCTCAACCTTATCACCGATTTAAGGCTAGGTTGCTGGAATACAAGGGGCTTTCTCCATCTAACGGCTATAGGAGACGTCGATTTAGCCTTCTACGACATCTTGTGTTTCAAGGAAACCTGGTTAACAAAGTCCCCAATCCTGGATGGATATGAAATGATCCTGGCTCTGGCTAAAAAAGTACTCACGGGCCACCTTCTTCAGGACTGTTAACTGCCTGTAAAAGTGGTCAGGGCCTCTTAGTGAAGGAAATACTAGTGTCAAACCACGCCTTACTTGCTGTGTCACTGATCTGGACCCACAAGCTGGCCGCCTCAAATCTTAAGCAGGAGACCATAATTGCTGTGCTTAACGTGTATTGGAACCCAGCAACAGCTACGTCTTCACAGTTTCTCGATAAAATCGAGAATGGGATTGATTCGATACTAGCAGTGCACCAAATATATCACATTCTAGTGTGCGGAGACCTAAATGCTACGTGTAGCACCATACATTCAAAACTTAAAACATCACAAGCAGAGCTTAGACAGCATTTACAAAACTGAAGATCGTCTTCCAACCTGGAATAACGGCAAATTGAACTCCACTATTGACTATATCATTGTCTCAACTCCACTTCTACAGATGACAACGTTCTTTGAAGTCATCCAAACCAAAGCCAGCGATCACACTCTTTTGCAGACGACTTGGAGGAATACCAGGCGGGCCGCTCAAAGAACTAAGCACACGTTGGAAGTAAACAGCCAAGGGAATGGCTAAAACTGTCTGAAAAAAGCATCAATGAGATGACCTGCAGATACATGATGGAAGATGTCTTGGACGGTTGCAAACCAGTAGACTACGGCCCTCTGCTGACGGTTGACCAGAAACCAGGCAAAAGGAATCTTTCGACGACTTCACAGAAAAAACATATGTATGACAAGGCCATGGTTCTTAAGCGACGAGAGCTTAGGAGACTTAAAAGAACAGCGACCAAAATGAATCCACATCAAGCAAAATCAGTCATAGCTGAAGCCACAAAATCCTATCGGTCATGGACAAAAGCATCCAAAATCATTGGAAACTATATCAACAAGATGCAGAAGCTATTCTTAAAGCCATCTGCAGTAACAACTCCAAGGAATTCTGTTTCCTCTTGGGATCCACGGCGCCAGCAACCAAAGACGCAATTTTGAACAGAATTGGGGAAGCCACTTGGGTCAGCTATTTTACAAACCTCTTCCAATCCCCGGATGACACCAAACGGATTGCTCCAGGAATATTGTTGAGCGAAGAACCCACATGCCCTGATCAGCTTGAGATTTCAAGCAGAAACCGACAAAGATCACAAATACACACAGTCAAATGGATCAAATTCGACAACCAAACCGAAATTGCTGATCTTCTAAAAAAACAGAAAAACCCCAGGGCGCCTGGCCCAGACGGCATTACGGCTATAGATCTGAAGGCCCATCCTGAAGAATAGACAAAATTCATAACAGACGTCTTCACAAGATGCGCTGATTTAAAATCGATCCCGATCTCCTGGGCCTCTGCCATTGTGGTCCCCATTTATAAAAAAGGGATCTGCAATGATCCAGCAAACCATCGGCCAATTGCGCTATTGGACCCGATTGGGAAGATCTTCGGTTCCCTGCTTCTAAAACAATTTCAAAGTTGGGCCTCGAAGGCTGTGTGTAATGATGATTTCCAGTCAGGTTTCAAAAAGAATACAGGTACATCAGCAAACATCGTGTTGTTAACTATCTTGAAGAATAAAGTGATGGAGGGTGGTCCTAGGCTGTTCACCGCGTTCATAGACCTATCCCAGGCATTTGATTGGGTTGACAGGGACCGCCTTTGGGAGAAGCTCTCACGCTGGGATTGCCCGCAAAATATATTGGAACCCATCAAAGCTCTGTAAACAAACACCAACATAAAAGCCCGCCTAAGTCAACAAGGATTTCTGTGAGTCCCTATACCGACGTACCGGGGAGTCAAATAGGGGTGCCCATTAGCCCCAGCTCTGTTCCTCCCTTACATTGGAGTCTACAAACAAACTGAGGAGTCAGTTTGATCGTTTCCTCCGAACCTAGCACAAAACAAAAATCAGCAGACTTCTTTATGCAGATGATCTAATCTTATTCGACCAGACTCCGATTGGTCTCCAACGTCAACTTGATCGTTTGCTAAATTACACAGCGGCAAATAATCTCGCCATCAACATCGAGAAGATGAAAATTATGATATTCGAAGAAAAAGTACCCAAGAAGGTGGAAAAGTTAACCTGGACGCTCAACAAAAAGAAAATAGACAAAGTAAAAAAATTTCAAATACCTCGGTATAATCTTGTCTTGCATTGCCTTGTCTTTTTTTGTGCTGTCCAACTCCTTTTGAAAATGTGTAAATTGGCCACTCAAGGCAAGGTCATTGATAGAAAATTTGGCAGATTTTCTTCCATCGCTGTCCTAAACTTCTACAAACTTAAAGTAGTACCCACCATCACTTATGGGGCGATGCCTGCCATACCAAAATCAATATGGGTGAAGTTAGAAGCTCTTTACTGGAGAACAGTGCTGAGCTTGTCAGAATCTACACCGGCTGCATTAATAAGGCGTGAACTAAGCCTACTCTCCATGAAGGGCACAGTGAATTGTAACTCTCTGATGCTCTACAGGAAATGTGTGATGCCAGATAGCACGTACCTTTACACCTTGATAAATAGAACATTGAGAGACTAATTATGAAATGTTAAAAACGTGGAGAAACAACAACCTGGTACTCCTGGAAGCAATAGTGAGTGGAGAAGAACTAATCAGTAACCCTACCAAAGTTCTAAAGAAATTAAACGAACTGGACTGGTTTGAGACACTCACAGTGGCGGGCGGCTATAAACTTACATCCCACATGCCCCCAACTTGGAAAAAGCTGAATGAACTGCAGGGGTATATTAAGAAATTTCGTAGTAGACCAGCACGCAACTTCATCTTAAAAACAAGGCTCAACCTGCTGAACACAAATGAGATCCGAGCAATTAGAGGCCAGTCAACGACGAACACCTGTAGAATATGCAAAGACACAAATGAGAAAGAGACCATTCGCCACCTCCTCTTATCTTGTCCAGGTACCAAG
Organism: Ambystoma mexicanum; assembly: GCF_040938575.1. Lineage (NCBI taxonomy): Eukaryota > Metazoa > Chordata > Amphibia > Caudata > Ambystomatidae > Ambystoma > Ambystoma mexicanum. Next base: position 1,300,814,550 of record NC_090933.1, on the reverse strand, counting down.
TGGGTGAGGTCCCAATACATTAAGTCTTTCATCACAAACTCTTCTCTGGCAGATGAAGAAACTTAGTGGTCCAGAATGATTAGTGGAGACAAAGCAATAGCTACTTTTAAGATCTTGCAACATATAATGACAATCCCACAAGAGCTATCAAACACTTCGGCACAGGAAGCATAATGTCGAACAACGAGAATAGACCTTTTTTCCTTGTGAATCTTCTGCCACAAACACAGGTGACGCTGAAGTCGTAAGCTCAGAAGAGACTAAGAAGTTAAAGTTGTAAGTTGTACAAATCAATTTGTTTGATTAAAAAGCAACAATAAAAAAAAATGTTCATAAAAAGATTAACGCCTGCTCAGCCAACAAACACTCTTACCGAGACTTGGTTCAATGCCAGCTCAGTCACTGCTTTTGACTCCCTCCTCCCAAACGGCTACAAGTTCATCTCCAAGCCTCGACCTCACAGCACTGGCGGGGGGTTGCCTTAATCTACCGGAGTGCGTTCCTGCTTCCATCTTACCTACCCAGACCTACTCCTCTTTTGAAAGCCTGGTTTGCAAGTTGGTCACCTTTCGCACCTCCACCCTGACTATTGCTACCATCTACCGGCCTCCAGGCGCCACCACTCTTTTCCTTTCTGAATGGGATGACTGCTGCTCTTCTTTACTTTCCTCCACCTCTAATCTTCTCCTCCTGGGTGACTTCAACATTCAACTGGACTCCTGTGGCTCTGCATCCACTCTATTCACAGACCTCTGCTCCTCGCTTTCTCTCTCCATTCTCCCTTCAAAGCCAACCCACACAGTTCGACACCCCCTGGATGCCCTCATACACTCTAACCTCTCTCTTTCCCCTCCCTCCCCTAGCAACCCCTCTCTCCTTGTCAGACCACTCTCTTCTCTCATCGTTGTCTCATGACCGCACCCCAAAGTTGCACCAACTTGTTCACAAACACGCGCACGATGAAACAAGTTACTATGGCTGCCTTTGCCTCCACCTTCACCCCCCCACTTCTGACTCTACCTCTGACTCTGCCCTCAGCAACCTCCATCTTTCCATCACCAACGCTCTTGAAATTCTTGCCCCAGGCATGAGGATCCGTCTGAAACCTACCTCAAAGAGTAACACTTGGTACGACACCTAAATTGCAGCCCTGAAACAAAACCTCTGGCTCATCCTCTGACAAACTGGCCTGCCTCCTGCTCCAAAGGCAATACATACTCACCATCCATGCAAAGAAAAGAGCCCACATTCAGGCACGAGTCTCTGGCACATCCAATAACACAGCTGAACTTTTCAAAATCTGTAGGGAACTAGCCAACCCCTCTGCAGTCTCCTCCTCTTCTTCTCCCTCCCAGGTCCTCTGCAATGCACTTGCCTCACACTCTTCCACCAAAACTCAGGACATTTTGACCACCCTTTCTACACTCCCTCACAACCCATCCCACTCTCCCCCACCACACTCTCCCCTCCTCTCTCCCCCCTTCTCCTTCCTCCTTTTCCTCCTTTTCCTCCTTCTCTCCTGTCACTCCTGAAGAAGTTACCAGAGTTATCTGCACCATTAAGGTCTCTTCTGAACCGGTTGCCCCTTGCTCATCCATGACAACATGGATAACATTGGCTCCCTTGCCCCTGCTCTCGCTGATTTCTACAATCTTTCCTTTATCACTGGATCTTTCTCTTGCTCACTGAACCACTCCTTTGTGTGCCCACTTCTGAAAAAACCATCCTCTGACCCTAACTGCCCTGCCAGCTATTGCCCTATTTCCATGACACCCTTCCTGGGGAAGCTACTTGAGAAGCTAGCCTTGCCCCAACGTAACTCTTACACTGAACTTGTTGGAGGCCTACACAACCTTCAATCTGGATTCCGAGCATCCAGAGTGACGGAAACTGCTCTTCTGATGACCCGTGAAGAACTGCTCCCATCTCTGGACTCCAACTCCCCAGCTGTCCTTATCCTTCTCGATCTCTCCTCTGCATTTGACACAGTTAACCTTTCCATCCTCATATAAAGGCTCCATGATACACTTGGTATCTCGGAACGGGGAATGGATTGGCTGTCCTCTTTCCTCACTAACCGCTCTTCCCAATTCATCCTGGGCCCCTTCTCCTCTCCTTCCATCTCCACCTGTGGTGTCCCTCAGGGCTCTATACACTTCCCATGGCTCATCAACATCTACCTTCCTCTCCTTGCACGCCTCATCTCCTCCAACTACCAGTGTTACGCAGACGACACACAGCTCTTCGTCAGACTCCTTGCGGACCCACTTGCACCCTCCATCATCACTGACTGTCTATCTGCCATCCAGTCCAGGTGCGCCTCCAATGATCTCTGCCTCAACGCCTGTAAAACTGAGATCCTTCCCATTGGGACTCCTGCTCCCTCCTTCTTCCCTTCACTCTGGCCTTCCTCCGTGGGTTCTCTCCCTGCACCTTCAACTGAAGCCAGAAACCTTGGAGTCATCTTTGACTCCTCTCTTTCCTTCTTCCCTCACACTCAGGACATTGCCAAGAAGTCCAACTATCAGTTCTTCCTTCTCAAAGGAATTCTACCTTTTCTCACTTTCCCTCAGAGACTCAATGTGACTCAAGCCCCAGTTCTCTCTAGACTTGACTACTGTAACAGCCTCCTCCTGAACCTTCCTCCTTCCACTCTGCGACCCCTCCAGTTTATCCAGAATAGGGCAGTGAGACTTATCCTTGACCTTAAGCATCTCTCCTGCACTAAAAAGTCTTCACTGGCTGCACAGATTAAATTCAAATCCCTCTGCATCATGCACAAGGCTGTCTGGTCACGGGGACCACGCTATCTTAAACTTTATCTCTCCAAATACTCTCCCCCTAGACCACTTTGCTCCTCTGGCACCAACTCCCTGTGTGTCAAGCGTTTTTGCAAAGCAGTGGGCACGGGGTCGCTCATTTTCATCTGTGGGCTCCCTGCTTTGGAATAGCCCCCCCCCCCCCTGCGCCTTGAGCAAGATCTTCTAAAATTCCAGAAGCTCCTTAAGGCTTTCCTCTTTCCTCCTCCTTCCCTCTTCTCTCTTCTGCTAATTAATCAGTTGCTGAATTAGTATCCCTGGCCCTTATGCATCTTCAGGGCCTTGACCTCCTACACCAATTCTTCTCAGCTCCTGTCTTTCCACAGCACTTTGCATTTGCATACCCTCTGCTCTGGAGACTTGCACTTACACCTCTTGCGGCCCATGCCGTTTAGCACTCCACATTCTAGCACTTCGTCCATGGCTCACCCACGGGCTCGGACCCCCCAGAATTGTTTCAACTATGGAGCCACTGTGTGTAATCCTGGGAGATGTGGTAGAAGGGCCTTATCTAGTTTTTACTCCCACACTCAGGCAATTTTTACTCCCACCCTCAGGCAATCTGAGGCAACAATGTGGATGACTCCAACACCTACTCATTGATTCAGTCGTCGATGGCAGTAAACCACTTGTGTCTCAATGGAGACAAAACTGAAATCCTGCTTGTAGGTCTCCCCGCAGTCCTAAAAGATCTCAATGAAAAATACACTGCCTTCCTAATTGATAACATCATGGTCCCTATCTCGGAGGCTGTAAAAACCTTAGGGGTGTCCCTCGACGCCACCCTCTCTGTCCCGCCAAGTTATCATTATTGTCTCTTCAGCAGCCTACACCACCAAAGGTGTGAATGCTGCAAGACCTTTCCTTTGCAAAAACAGCTGTCTAACTATAGCTCGAGCAGTCATCGGCTCAAGACTAGGCTACGGCAATGTCCTCTTTGCAGGGACCTTCGCTAGAAAGCTTCACAAACTACACGTAATACAAAATAATGCCCTGCGAGCAGCTCTTAACATTCCTAAAAAAGAACATATTTCAGCAGCCAGACGAGATGCTCCCTGGCTGCCTACCCGAGAACGTATCCTCTTTAAAACCCTGTCCATCACCCATAAGTGCCGTCCAAGACAGCCCCTCCCTACCTCTCACAGAAAATAGCCAAATCCAACCCAATAAGACCTACCAGGTCACCCTACTCTCCCTGCCCACTCTTACCAGAAAACAGATGGTTCCAGCTTGCCCTACAACGCACTCAAACACTGGAACTCCCTCCCCCCTTCAATGAGGGCAGAAACCTCCTACTGGGTATTTCACAAAGCACTAAAAACACAGTTGTTTAACTAAACTCACCCACACCCCGAGCTTTGCTCCTCTCGCTTTCCTCCTCTCGCTTTCCTCGCAATCTAACCAGCATCTCCTCGATTGTATTGTACTTGCATTGAATGGAAATAACCTGTACTTGTAACAGCGCCTCAATGCCTCCGGGCTGTTTGTGCACTTTACAAATGAAATAAATACAATAAATAAATAATGTCGGGAAGAACTGTCTGCCTGATAACACACTTGCAAAGAGCTGTCTAACTGACCCTAGTCAAGCTCTGGAAAGATCCGGAAGGCCTGGTGATGAATATAGGATGGAGTAGGCTGCCGTAAGTGTTGGCTTTGGAAAACATGACAGCACTTACGCATAATCATCTCCAAAAGTAGAGCATACAAATGTGATCCCCGTGTATTGACTATTACCCCTAAACATGTGCTTGGACCTTCTTTGGAGCTAATGACTCTGCCAATTATTGTCTACTTTATTATGTGTACAATGTATATGTTTACGGAATGATATTTGAGTTATAAGGGCATTGCTGAAGAGTTAGGCCTTGCCAACTTTATTTCACGTAATGATACCCTTAATATGTTACATGGACTTTTTCTGATGTTATACTGTGTTCTCTGCTCACCTTGTCATGGCCTTGATCCATCAACTATATTTGTGATTTCGAAATTTGAAAATTAAATAAAATAAGTGTTTATGAAAACTGTTTGGAAGGGAAGGGAAGGGTAGATTAGCACCTTATAAGAATAGTTGCTAGATACAGCGGGCCAGCTGAGAGGGACAAAGAATAGCCAGAGAAGGAAAGTAAATACAGGATATCATAAGAGTGGTCCTGTTTTTGCACTGAATGAAGGAAATACAATTCTGTTTTATAGTGTATCAAAGTGTGATGCCATCATTGGCAGCCAACCACTAAACCTTTTTTTGGCAAATCTCTATTGATTTTAGAGTTTGGCTAGATAGGCATAAGGCATTACCAGCAGTAAGGAATGGCCTTACGTATACGACATCTTAGAAGACAAGTGTGGATCGATTCTTGCGCTTTCGGATATCCCATTAGAGCATTGGAGGCTGCCAGACAATTAAGGACTCTCAACATGGCACCTCCACTATCCACCAGCCACAATAATGAATCCTACGTATCAGCCAGAGCCGATTACATCCCGTATTGGTGGATATACTCCAGACTGGCAAGTGGCGCGACCAATCTATCAACAGAAACCGTTTTAGCAGGTGGTGATACTAGACTGTTTCAGTGCTAATTTATGTCCTAGCAACAATCTGTGCACAATCGAAGTGTCATGAAAGAAGTGTGGTGAGTAAAATAGCAAGCCAGAGGTCCAAACAAAATAGTGTTGCTAGAACAATATGGGATCAATTAATCTAAAGATTCTTACTTCTGCCTGACAAAATGTGTCCACAATTACCGGTGTTGCTCATTGTGATTTCAGCATATCAATAAGGGAAAACATGTCAACAATAGAATTGTATTATATAGCTTATTCATTGTTCTGCCATTTCTTCACAGTGATGGCATCTATGAAGATGGGACTTGTATATACCCTGGCATTCCGCTGTTCTTAGGATTCTTGTGGAGAGCCCCTTCTCCAAGGACAGAGCGTCCCAAGAGCAGGCAACTATGGCCTTTGACAAGTTGGAGCAATGGGAGACCAGAGACTGCAATTGTGAGTAATGTTATTTTCCAATTGGTTAATTCTCTTCTGCAAGTGTCACTATCCAGATAACTTCCTGTATGTACTGACCAACACACCCAACAAAGGTATACTGCAAAGACAGCAGCGTCAATTACATCCCCTTATCACCTGCATAACTTGTGTTATGGGGATATTATACATCTCAATTTCTGGCCTGCTAGTCAAGTAAACGGCTACAGTTTCCTAACATGCACCAGTGTCTCCTTCCCACTACCCAACAAGTGCATGAAATGTACAGTAGTAGGTATTGTCTTGCAACAAGGTTAATTTAGACCTCCACTCCATCTGCACAGCACAACCTCAGTTCATAATGAGAACCTCGCCTCTACACCTTCTGGAATCCCATGGCCTAATTGTTTCTGGTGAGTTCCATATAGCACCAAGGCATCCCATTTCTTCAAGATGCAACTTCTAGAATTGTTGCCGATTCCTCTCACATACATTCCTCCAGTCTTGCAAGATCATTTTTCTATTGCTAACTTTTAACATGAAGATGCAAGACATAAAGTCATGTCAAATAACAAATGACTTGTATCAGAGAGTTGCAGGACGAGAAAGAGAGAGATGTAATTAATGGTCATGGCAAGTTATCTGCATAAATCTTAATGTCCACTCCCACCTACAATTCGTGATTTCCTTTTCCAATCTTGCAACTAATCCTCATGATTGAGACCCCAGAAGGTGGCTGTTCACGGTGCATTCTGGGCTAAATCTCCCAACAGGTTAGACACTGGCTGGCAGCAAACTGCCTTGTGGTATTGAGGCATAGACCCACACATGATACTGTCTGCAAATCCAAAATAAATATTGTACTGAATTTAACGGAAATAAATGACATTATTATGTTGTTTTCTTACACTTAAGGTCTTTGGGAATGTAGGCCCTCAGTTGTCCTGGACCTAGAACGGTACCAACAGTAAGAACCTTCAGCGCGTTAGTCTTCAGCTTCAAAATCTCTGTCAATTGGCAGCTTTGCAGACTCCAGTAGGACTCTGCCTGAACAAACAGGACTAGCTCAGGATTCCCCAGTTACAAACATGGTCTTCCCCTGTTAAAGAGCTCAGAAACTCAAAGATCAGAATAATACACTGCTTTTGGCTGGATCCTTAGCGCTGAGCATGTTCGTGCCAACAGCACTACTTCTCTGTACCCGCTCCAACCAAAAATAAACAAAGGGCATACATGTTTGCTATCTATAGCTTGCTTAGCCGTTCAGTTGTTCTGCTGTCTGTTGCTGTTCTATACTTGTGCATGAAATAAGCTCTCAGGAAGTCTATCATCGCTTCTTTCTGATACCCCAAGATAAACTGGCAGATTCTGAGCAATCTGGGTGATTCTTAAGACAGTTTATTTCAGCCATGTCAGTGGGTGAGAGGGTGTTAACCACAGCTAGGTTACAGGGCCTCCTGTAAAAACGCTCCCTAGCTCACCTAGGAGTAGCGATGGCTGAGCAGCGACGGTTGAATATTAGAAGGAGAGCAGGTGGTTTGAATATAAAGTTTAACACCTGCAACATTAAATACGAGAATATTCACCTAAGGATATTATCATAATAGTACATTATCTTCTGCAAAGGTAAGTAAATGTTGTGCATGTTACATATAAGTACACTTTTATTCAGGTAGAAACTGAACGAGGACAGAGTAGGATTGGATTTCTGAATTGGATTTCACCTTGATTCCAAGGCGAGTACGTTGCCCATGCGCTATCCTCCCGAGACTTGCATTTCATTGATCTATCGAGAAGGAGGGTGAATAAGATAGAGAAGGGTTGACACAGTAAATTACATGGAACAGCTCATATGCATGATTAATTGCCTTTTTCAATCTAAGATTGAAAGCAAACTGATTAAGCTTTGTTTTAAAGTGTGACCTAGGGGTGCTACAGAGCAGCGACCAGGATGAAAGTATTTTTAGGAAGGTTTCTACGAGTCCTTACAAAAAGACACAATCCTGCTGCAAAGAGCATCACACCCATATCAAAACCGTGGGTGCCTAGTGAGTGCTCGAGAGCCTGGCTGGATGACCTCTATTTATTAACACTCTTGCATCTTGTTGAATACAGAGCCATCTGTATCAGTGCACCCCTCAACCTTAATAATGCCACAACTGGAGGAATCTAGAGCTGCGCACAATGAACTAGTATAGCCTGCATGGGAAAAAAGATGCAATCACCTAAAAGCACTGCAATTAAACTCCCTTTCATGACCCTATGTCAGATGACTCAGATACTTGGACTGCCCCGCACTTTCCTGCTACACGACTGCCCTACCTTGATGAATGCTGAGGGGTGGCTCCATATTGGGCTCTTGGGGAGCTCATCTTCAGTCCTCTGTGTTATCATGGCGGAGACGGATGAAGATAATTCATGCAACAGAAAACAGAAATCAAAGTAGCCAGCCCTGCTTAATGTGAATACTCCTCACAGCTACCAGCCAATGCTTACCTCTGTGAGTTCCAACCTTTAAAAAAAGGTGATCTTAGAATGGCAGAGAGAAGCAATACAAGGTCAAGTATCGTGTCAAGATCATCAGATTCTGATGCTGACAATGTTCAAAGTGCGACATCTGGCAGACCCATCTGCCTCAAGGCCATCGACTAGAGGACAAGAAGGTCAAATGTCAGCTACAAAGGGAACTGACCAAATGAAGGGCGTGCTTAGTGTGAAGGCATCAAGAAGTAAAACACAGACAACAGATTCAACTTTCTAGGAAAAGCTTTATTTTCTTTAAATGTCAGGATGCAGTAAGGCCTAATTTGCCCTATGCTAAGCTGGAAATTTCCCTACCTAAAGAATACTTAGGATAGTCAGTGTCAGCAAGATCAAATGAAAAAAAGTCTGTCTGTGTCCATAACCTCCTACTTGCCCTCGAAACTAAATCAATACAATCTGTAGGGATGTCAGCAAGAAATAAAGTGTTCCAAAAGTAAAGTTCTGAGCTTCTTATAGGTCTTTGGCTTTCTCTCAGCTTTCCCTTCCCCAAGTCCAAAATAGTTTCACAAAGGCCTCAGGGTTCCCTTCCCCAAGAGTCCAACACAGTTCACTAAATCTTGGGGATCCTTCCCCAAGACGCTGACTTTTCCAGCTTGCAAAACCCAAAAGTCAATTCAGATCCTTTGGTTCTCCAAATAGTACCAATTTAGCTCCTCGTTTATTCCCAATGGGCCACTCGGTCTAGGTGCAGTTGTAGGAGCACACAGTCCACCCACTACAGGTCACGCAACCGATAGCCCTGCTTTTCTTGGGTCTTTACAAGTAAGAGTTACTCGGCCTAGGCGCAGTTGTTGGACCACACGGTCCACCCATTACAAGTCATGCAATTGATAACCCTGTGCACTTTGCTGTACTTCTGTATCAACCACAGCCACCAGATTGACAGACAAACTAAGAAATGCAGAACCCCAGAGGATTCATTGGACTGATGACGAGGATGCATGTTACAACAACCTAAAACAAACTTTGTCAGAATCCAATACTAAAAGTAGTAGACTTCTCAAAAGAATTTGTTAGACAGATGGCTCCCACACAGGGTTAGGAGCATTATTTTCGCAAATATACAATGGATTAGAACACCCCATCCTATTCACTAGTCATAAACTCTTCCCACGTGAGAAGAACTACTCTGTGCTGGAATAAGAGGCCATTGCCATTAAATGGGCAATTATCCATCTAAGGTACTACCTTCTAGGGAGAAAGTTCACACTTGTCACTGACCACTCACCTTTGGTATGGATAAACCAACGAAAGGATTCTAACCCTGGAGACATGCAATGGTTCTTAGAACTGCAACCCTACTGTTTCACTGTGGAACACCAAAAAGGTAAAGAACAGGGGAACGTCGATTTCCTTTCCCGGGTTCCCTGTGAAACAGATGCGGTAACACTGCATAGGGCAAGGGTATGTGAGAAACAAAAGGGTGTCTCACCTACTAGTCTCTGGGCATCTCTCTTTCAGGTGGCCAGGGCACGGCCATCACCTTTCGATCAGACCCTGGAGGATCACCTGGGTCAGGGGTCTTCGGGGAATGTGTTGAGGCAGCCAATGGTGAGATGCGGTATTCCCCCCCTTTTCTGTACAACTAACCCATCCTATTTTTTAGGATTCTCTGATGTCCCAGCCCCCCCCTTTCTACACAAACACTGTGCCGAGGAAGAGGGCGACTGAGAGTAACAAGATTAACTCTTATACATCCCACTGGACATGTCCCACTAATCAGGTCAGGCAAAGTCATGTACTTGACTTTAAGTGCATACACCTGATACCAATTAGCTCTCCTCACACGGATAAAAGGCGGAACCTAGAGACACACTCTGAGCAAGGTGGAACACAAGTAAGAGCAGAACCTCCGGGGCGAAGGCAAACCTACTGGAGCAGAGCGACGGACCAAGGGACGAGAGCAGCGGGTCTAGAACCCTAGGAGTTCCCTACAGGAGGCTGTTGCCTTCAAAAGGCAGCAAGTGGAGAAGGCCAAATTCTAAAGCAGAAGGCTGCATTCTGTTTCAAGGACGCCAGCGACCCTCTCGGGTGAACGGCAGAGTTGGGGAGGCGAGGCCAAGCCTGTGGTACTAACCTTGACTCGTGAATTGGACAATTATAAAGAAAAGAAAAGCACACAGCAGGTGAGTTGGCAAAAGATCTGAGAGACTGGTGTGTGTTAAGGAAAGATTGAAGTGGCAACATTATATCACAAGTGAAGACTGATGAGCCTGACATAGGGTGACCGGCGTGAACTTAGTTGAAGGTTGTTTGAAAGGTTGGAAGGAGAGACTTTAATGTGTAAGGCCAGGCGGGCCTCGATCCACGTTTTGAACTATTTATGTGTTAAAATCCAGAGCTAGAGTGTATCATCCTGTCTACGGGGACCGCCCTATTCCGTGTTGTCTGACGTGTGAAGAGAGCTTGTTCAGCCACATTTATTCTTTGTTTGAACACTGATTTTCCTATACATACATATTTCCTTTGTACACGTTTTGTACAAGAGATAGGGCAGGCATTAGTTTCTTTTTAACATAGGCATTTTGATTTGACAGACTCCACTAGGACTGTTTTGTTTATCGTTTTATGGTCTAGAATACTCCCATCCTGGATATAGGGCAAAGTAGGAGTTTTTCCAAACCCATAAACTTTAATAAAGGTTTTACAAATTGTATCTTTTGTGTCAGTGTCATACTTGTGATACCATGCCTCCCCTACAGACAGCAGAAATATTGGAATCCTTCAAAGTGCGGACAGTGTGTAAAATGATGACTATGCACGGTCTAGTTTACATCCTTTCAACCTTGCAATTAATGGGGTACATTACTATAAATGGCCGTTACCTCCGAATTTCCTGAAGCTCTGGCTGGCCTGCGTTACAGCTTCTCCCTCTGGGAAAGTTTGGGGACCCTGCCGGAGCTCCCTGGTACAACTTCTGGGCTTGGATGGTCAAACCACATGGGAGAAAGCCACCCAAGGCCAGGGATATCATCCCTGCCCATCCTGGAGCGCTGGCCGGGCTGTGTTATAGACTTTCACCCTGGGGATGGATGGGGACCCTGCCAGGGGCTCCCTGGCGCTGCCACTGTGCTTGGGGACAGTACACCCACATGGGAAACAGATGCCCACGGCCGGGGACATCACCGCCAACCGTCCTGGAGTTCTTGTTGGCCTGTGTTACAGCTTTTCCCCACCAGGGAGTCCCAGCAGTGTGCCAATACCCCACCCACCATCATTCTGTGATAAAGACTTACAGCTAGTGCCACCAAACGTATGGACTATGAACCCCCATGATGTAGGGTTATTGAAGGAAGTGACCCCAATAAAAATAAAGCTTAAACCTGGAGCAGTGTTGCCCAGGGTCAGACCATCCCCCTATCAAGAGAAGCAGAGGAGGGAATAAAGGACACCATATACGCACTATTACAACAGGGCATCATTGTCCCCTCAAACTCCCCATGCAATATTGCGATTTATTCGATTTAAAAAGCGAAAGGGGGGTCGTGGCGTATGGTGCAAGACCTTCACCCACTTAACGACATTGTCCAAAAGGAGTTCCCTCTTGTTCTGAATCCTGCATCCATTTTATGCAGTATGCCGAAGCAAGCAACACACTTCACGGTGGTGGACTTGAAAACGCCTTTTTCTCAGTACCACTTGACCAAGAGTCTCAACACCTAAAAGCTTTCACTCTAGGGGGAAAAAGAAATGAACATTGCCAATTACCCCAGGGGTATTGACAAAGCCCAAGTATTTTTAATAGAATATTGCACGAAGATCTCTGCAATATTGATGTTCAAAGCACCACCATTCAATATGTTGATGACCTCCTGGTGTGCAGTGAAGGGGAGGAAGCATGCAGGAGAGATTCTGTCACTTTTCTAACATTACTGGCCAGCAAGGGGTACAAGGTAGATAAGAACAAACTTCAATACTCTTTGGCAGAAGTGTTGTATCTGGGCCAATTAATCTCCAAAGATGGTAAGAGAATAATTCCTGACAGAGCAGCGATGGGGTGCGGGCAACAGCCAGACCTCACACAGTGAAAGACGTGCAAAAGTTCCTTGGCATTTGTAATTACTGCAGGGAATGGATCTTAGATTATGCCGCTTACACACAACCCCTATTACAAGGATTGAAAGAAGCATAGAAAGAAAACACAGCAATAACATGGACACCTGAAATGCATACTGCTTTCACGACATTAAAAGAACTGATGTGCACACCAACCGTCCTTGCCACACCTGATTATGACCGGGAATTTTTCTTGTTCTCACATTCAAACGGAACACTGATGACTGCAGTACTAACACAAAAGACATCCTTGGGCCACAAACCACTAGCTTACTACAACAGCAATACCCTCGATTTAATGATGCAGGGCCATTTCCCTTGTGAACAGGCTCTTGCAGCAGCTGCCTTCGCGATTGAAAAAAGTTGCTCCATCACGTTATTTGTTGAACACTCTTTGTTTGCCATACTTGAACGATCAAAATCCACACTCGCAACAGAAAGGGCCACTGCCTATGAAATTATCATCTCAAGCCCAAACGTTCATGTGATACGCTGTAAAACAGTGAACCCACCCACATTCCCTATAGAGCCTTGTACATTAGAGGATATGCAAACGCATGATTGTGCCACTTATGAGGGAGAAGGAGACGACATTCCCAAAGCAAGTGAAATCCCCCTGAATGAGGGAGAGATATTTTGTACACAGGTCAGTATCTATTTGTCTGGAGACTGGTCAAAATCATGTTTTGGATGGCAGTAGTAAGTTTGGAGGAAGGGGAGTACAACGTGTTAATACGGAAGAGGTTGCCCATGCATTATTCAGCTCAAGCAGCAGAATTAATAGCACTAATTGAAGCACTCCATGCGGCCAAAGGGCGTTCAGTGACAATATACACAGATTCAGCATATGTACCAACCACGGTACATACTGGACTATCTAGATGGAGAAGAAGATGGTTCAGAACGGCAGATGGGTCACCAGTGCAACATGCAGGATTACTAAATGAATTGATTGAAGCACTTGTAGAGCCGTGAATAGTAGCACTGGTAAAATGCCACGCCCACGCTAATAATATAGACAAAATATCACTAGGAAATGCGGCGGCTGATGCCGCTGCAAAACAAGCAGCATACTTCCAGAAAGACTTGACAGAATGCGTAGTAAAGGAAAGAGTAGAACAGCCCAAAGATAGTGGATATAACGCTCTCTCAACAGCACAAATAATAAAACTCCAAAAGAAAGCACCCCAGTAAGAACAAGAACTAATTGGCAAAAACGTGGATGCACACAGTCACCTACAGGCCTCCTATGTAGACAGGACACAACAGGAAAAGTGGTGATGCCAATAGAGTTGTTGCAAGTAGCTTTCCAGCAGTTGCACTTTCCTGGCCACACCTCAAAACAACACATTACGGCAGACATCCAGGAGGATTGGTTCATCCCAAACCTCCAAGAATACCTTAATAAATTAACAATTGAGTGCATAACATGCCAAACATTCAATTCAGGAAGGACTCTCAGGACACTGCGGGGAACACTGTCTCGCCCCATCAGACCTTTCTGCGAACTGCACATTGATTATGCAGATATGGGAGAAAGATGCAATGGGGCTAGATTCTTGATAATAGTTGTTTGTTCCTTTTCTCGCTGGGTGAAGGCTGGACCCTGTGCCCACCCAGACGCGAAATGTGCTGCCAAGTTTTTAGTGAGAGAAGTGTTCCCACGGTGAGGCATATGCGATGTCATACATCTGACAATGGGACACATTGTGTGAATGACCTTTTCAAAGAAGTGACTACATTACTGGGAATAAAGCATAAAATGTGTTCAATTTACCACCCGCAAACAAATGGGATGGTAGAAGAAATCTACAGCCTACTTAAAAGTAGGTTGTCCAAACTTTGCCACACTCTCAAAAAGAATTGGGTTTATTGCCTCCCACTGGCCTTATTCCAACTGCGCACACAAGCTAGTAAGGACCACCATTTGTCACCCCACGAAATAGTAACTGGTCAACAAATGCAAATGCCCTTGTCTCCAGTAAGGATGTCCGATGCCCACTTTCAAGTGCCAAAGTGTTGGGAGAGAAATTCAAGGAATACCTCACACACCTCACAAGGGAAGTACGAGTGATTTCAAAAGAAACAGCCCCACCATTCACACAAGAAAACGAAACCGATACTTCAACGCCCTCAGCAGATAGCCCGACAAAACTTTTAATGCCTGAAGAACCAGCTTTGTAAGGCAGTGGAACTCCAAGATTTCATGGCCCTTACGAGGTAATGTATTGCACACCTTCAGCAGTAAAAGTGAAGGACCAGAACTGCTGGATCAACCCTCAGATGTTACAAAATCACATGACAGTGCAGTACCAGAAACACTACAGCCAAATGAACATGAGGCAGCAACTCCTTCAAAAGCACTATATAAAGTAGTATAGTGGCATAGAGATAACAGAGCAACAGCAGTATAGTGATTAAGAGAAACATAAGGATATGTACATATCTATAGCAGAAATATATGTATTTCAAACGTACTATGTGAAAAATAATGTATTCCTTATCACGCTTCTCTCTCATTCTCTCTCTTTCTCTCTTTCTCTTTCTCTCTCTTTCTCTCTTTCTCTCTCTCTCTCTCTCTCTCTCTCTCTCTCTCTCTCTCTCTTTTTACGAAATTGCACCTGTGCTTTTAATGTTCGTAACTACTGATCAACTGAAAGTGTGTTCAATCCCTTATATCACACTCTGTAGGTACTACAATGGCGGAAACAAGGTTGTTGGTTACTAGTAGAAATCAGTTAGATAGTAGTAGGAATGGTATAAGTGCCACTAGGGCATATTCATATGATTGTGGTCTTTATTTTACGGCCATTGTGTTTTCTATAATGTTCTGTTTGAGAATGTACTTGTTGGAAACATAAAAGAAGGGGGAGGGGGAAAATAATACAAGAAGAGAGGAAACTAATATGGGACCATAATACCTCCTTAAACCTTACTACATTACACATAAATCGCCCAATGGTGTCACCTCAGCATGGGCTATTTCTAATGAATGACAGTGAAAAAGTAATTTATGTACATGATGATTATTTATCTAGTCCAGTAATGTTTACAGTACCACCAAGTGACTCGAAGACAACCAGATACCCTACCTCAAATGTTAAGTGTGTACTCTGTCTCCTGCTGACACATCAGAAGAGCTCCCGAGCCCTCAATACTAGCAGCGTAGTAATGGTACCAATGTAAAATTAGATGTGGTCTCTTTCCGATTTAACGCTTATATGCTCTCAGTGCACACGAAACGCAGAGTGTTGATGGTCAACAGCATAAAAGGTCACTAACTAATGGTAGAAATAAATTAATACACAGACGAAAGCGGCAAATAAAGCAATACAAATACGATGCATATCACGGATTGGGGTTGGATAAGGTAGAGGATCTTCGTCATCCGGACCAGTCTAACAAGTCGCACTCTGACATGAGCGCCACAGGGAGACAGGCCACAAACGGTAGCTGTCATGTGTGTTCACTGATACCTCATGCATCAGGGACGCCTAAGGTTTTAGTGCCACAAGAATTCCCCCTAGTGGAAGCCCAGTTTCTCGTTCATCTCGCACCATGGATGATGAGGAGCACCTTGCAGGCACACACAGTAAAACTACAACTGCTTCCTCCTGATGAAAAACTATGCAAGAAGAAACCTGAAGGTGCAACATGCTTCAAAGAGCCATTATTTGCAATAAAAGGGACAATGTCCGCTGAAAATAAATAGCAAGATGCACCAGTGATGTGCAAGGCATTATCAAACAAAAGACTGCAATGGATGGACGACACGTGCGCCCACATATGGTCTCAACACATCACAAAACTAACATGGGTCACAGCTCTCGAAAAACCAATCAAGATCCAGCATCAAGAAAAATATGAACTCTGCTTCCATGGGTTCAAACACGCTACAACAGAACTCTCGTAATACCTGACATGCGAAAAGGAACTGCAGCTTTGATGGACCATTATTGGGTGTGTGGCAAACGGGCATACTTGCACCTCCCGTCATCATGGAGGGGCCACTGTGCTCTGGCAACGCTGGCACTCTGCACTACTGGTGATTCCAGAGAAGCACATCAAGGGTGAAGGGGTGCCCAATCCACAGCAACTGGCACCCAAATCTGCAAGTGAAGAGCCCCCAATCTATGACGCGTTATCAGAAGACAAACTGCAAGATCAAGTGTCCTGCAGAAAGAGAGCATCCAACTACCTCTCTAAAGACTCTTCAGACCTCTTGGCACAGGTTCCTGATCAATACAAACTCTTGAAGTCAGACGAGACATTCTTTGTATCACTGATCCCCAGCATCCAAGCACAAACGAACGCCAAGTGGCTTCAAATAATTTGATGGGAGCTGATCCAATTGGCCAACGACACTGAGGAAGGGTTCAATGTCATCAAGGTAGAACTAAGAGCACTAAGGGTGATGACGATGCAAAACCGTTATGTCGTAGACCTCCTCACAGCAATGGAGGGCAGTATTTGCCAAAAAATCCAGAGTGCATGTTGCACATTCGTGCCTTCTTCAGATGCTGAAAATGGGACACTTTTTCATGTAATATTAGCAGTGCATGAACTCAGAGTGCGGATGAAAGAGGAAGGTGGTGTTCAATCCAGTGACTGCTTCAGCACTGCATTTGACTTGGTGCCATCATGGCTCGGGACTGCAATGAAGTTACTGGTCCCCATTATTGTCTTCCTCCTGCTGATCTTCTGTGTGTGTCAGTTGGGAGTACGATGCTGTGCAGAGGCGATTCCTAATAGTGCGATGATGATGGTAACTGTGGACAATCCAAACAGAAATGGGAAAATGCCTCATGATACTAGGGAAGCCCAAGTACAAACAGGTGAAAATGATGAACCCAAATATTGCGTGGTGGCCATCTACAACACAGGGAATATAGTAGATAATTTATGGCACACAACCATCAAACAGCCCCAAGATCTAGAAAACCACAAGGAGGTGTGGGTTGACCTAGCGGGGGATAGGGGTTGCATTTACATGACCTGTACTCCTGAAGAATATGCACGGCGTGGGGAAAGTCTAAGAAGTGTGTGCCGCGCATGGATGCCGATAAAAGTTACACCCGCATGGGATGAAGCAGAAGAATGTAGACGTACTGGAGGAGGGTATTCGTTACTTTAGGAGTAACGAAAGGGGGGAGTGTTGGGGGAGAGGTGGTCTTTCCCACCCCTCTCACCACTCCCGTATAGATGGATCTCGCTTGTGATGAAGGGGGAGACGTCCCCCCTCCCGCCCAACTGTAATATGTGTTAATCACCTACTAATTACTAACAAGGAAAACATGTAACTAAGCCTTATTGAAGCGCACAGACTCCATTTTTGGTAACCCACCAGACACCATCTTTTACTAGGCCTGAAAATGATCTCTAAAAGCCTGTCTCTCCCTTTGCCCTGCGCTTCAAACCACCAACCCGGACCCCCACCCCACTGCCTCCTGCCAGCATCGCACAAACCCTGTTCTCACTGAAGTTCAGCCATTCATTGTTGCAACCTTTGGTACCGTCCAAGAACAGATGAGCTCACTGCGCCATGTGAGACCAGAACAGGCCCCCGCCTGAGTGCTCATTCATCTCCACTAACCTGCCCATGCCCCTTCTGACCCCCACCCTGCCCCCAGACACTCATATATTCTTCCTAATCCTAACACTTGTCTATTCCTGTCATGAGGCATCAGGTAGATCAAAACCTCTATGATGGGCACCTGGGTCGGGGACTCTAGGTTTATGGGTACCGGGGTGCAGAGGGTAGAATGCATACCTATAACTTGTCAATGTACTCTGAGAAACACCCTCATTCCTACCAGACCTTTATGATTGTCATTTGTTTTATGCTCTCAGACCCTGTCATTGTAGATTAGCCAGTCACGGAGTGTATCATTTTTGCTAACACGACCTTCACCTCACAGAGATGAGCCCAGCTGACCCACGTGCTGCGGGAGTGACACCCAAGCAACTGCCAAACCTACGTGGTCATCATCTAAACATCTATACTGTACTAATGGCTCAACACAATTTTGTTGTAGAATTGTTGACTTGTGATGTGGTGTCATCAATGACGATTTTCCATCTTATAATGTGCTGCCCTTTTAATGTTTGTCAGAGTGCTCTCTGGGCAGCAGAGTTCTATGCGTGCACAGTTTATCTTCTATAAACTGTGTCCTACTTGCAATCACCTAGTCTCATTTCCTACTGGGTTGCGTCTATTATTCTGAGTTTTTGGATATTGTGTCGGGAAATGGACGCCTTCACTAACTACAGCAGAACTCCCTTTTTTTTTTTTTAAACTCTTTTTATTGATTTTCAACAACAACA
The DNA here is from genome assembly GCF_040938575.1 of Ambystoma mexicanum. Taxonomy (NCBI): domain Eukaryota; kingdom Metazoa; phylum Chordata; class Amphibia; order Caudata; family Ambystomatidae; genus Ambystoma; species Ambystoma mexicanum. The sequence continues at coordinate 1,300,795,819 of NC_090933.1, read as the reverse complement.
AAAGGGAAACAAATAAACAAACCCCACCTCCCCCCCCTACCCCCCGCTCACAGCGTTAGCCGGTCCTCGAGCCCAAACACCCTAAGTCAAGCAAAAGAAAACGTGATTTGGCACCATCCCGAGCATGACCCCCAATCCCCCTTCCCTCATCCCCCCTTTACTAACCCCTATGCCATCATCTCCACCAAAAAACACACAAAAGTCTACTGCAAGTCCAGGAGACGCAGGCGCTGCGGGCGCCACCCAATTCGGAAATCATCTTTGAGAAATACCGTAATTTAGTTTATCGTCCATTGCATAAGTTGCCCACTCAAGAGCCATAATTTCCCAGAGTTTCTGCAACAGGTCCCTCATGAGGGGCACCTCAGCACTTCTCCATCGTTGCGCTATTAAAGTCATAGCTGCGAGAATGAGAATCACTCTTGCCCTCTCCCTGGCTCTAGACTCCCCCAAGGTAATATCCCCTCCCAACCCCAGGAGAGAGAGAGCGTTGGCGGTCTGCTGCCCCCCCCACCCCAAATGCCTGCTCCTGGGCCCAGCCACTTCCTGCCAAAAGGGTCTGATTGCAGGGCAGTCCCACCAATTATGTTGCGCCGTGCCCTCTAGACCACAACCCCTCCAGCACCTCCCCGAAGTGTCAGGATAAATCTCTCGAAGGCGCACAGGGGTATAATGCCACCCAAACAAAATCTTGTACCACATTTCCTGGAGTTGGGACGCCCTGGCCAGCTTGGGGATTTTCCGCCATAGCCTCTCCCAATCCTTACGCTCAATGTCCCTACCTATGATTTGCTCCCACCTACCCATGTAACTCCATTGGCTCCTAAGGGTAGCATCGTCCAGGATTTTGTATAAATTAGACACCAGTCCCTTGGACCCATCATTAGATAGAAGAAACTTCTCAAAGCTCGTCTTTTCTCTTGTCGCCGCCTGCTTGTTGATTGGGTTCAATGCCCAATGCCACAGCTGCGCGTATCTGAGCCTGTCCCCCTCTGTTACGCTAAATTCTCTCTTGCACTCCACAAATGAAAGGATTCTTTCCCCGCAGAATAACTTGCCCAGTCGAGTACATCCCCCCTCCTGCCACTGCGTAAATGCACCCCCCTCCAAACCCGGAGTGAAATCCATGTTACCAAACAAAGGCGTGAAAGGAGATGGGAAGGTCGTAATCCCTTTTGTTCTCACCAGCTTATCCCAGTTATCTGCCATCAGTTTCGTTATGGAGCTTTCATAAAGATGCTGAGGCCGTAGCTGCCTAGGGAGCCACAACACCTCCGCAATGCCATGGTGCGCCACCGCTCTGTCCATTTTCGCCCACTGTTTATCCCATGTAGCCTCCCCTTCCAGAAGCCACTCTCTAATTAGCCGCAGCTGCGCCGCCTCGTAATACTGTTGGAAATTCGGCAATGCAAGGCCCCTCCCTTCTGGGTGCCATCATCAGCTGCCTGCTAACCCGGGCTTTCCTTCCCACCAATAAGAATTCACTGGTCAGGGAACTCAGCTCCTTAAAGAAGCCCACGGGTACCGCCTGCGGTATTGCCTGGAAGAAGTACAGGAGGCGCGGCAAAGTCACCATTTTAACCGCAGCTACCCTACCCAACCATGAAACCCGGAGTGCCCTCCACCGCCGGTAATCCCCCTTTAACTCCCTCAACAATGGTGGATAGTTGTCTTGATACCAGCCAACTAACGTTGGCGTAATCGTCACTCCCAAGTATTTAATGCCACCCGGACTCCACAGAAAAGGGGTGGCCACTCTAAGTGCCTCCCGCTCCCCAGGGTGTAGAGTCAAATTCAGGAGCTCTGATTTGCCAAGATTAATCTTCAAGCCCAAGGCTTCCCCGAATTCCTCCAATAAAGCCCTGCTTGCCTGGATCGATTCCCGGGGTGCTGTCAGTGTTAGCAGCATGTCGTCAGCAAATGCTGCAACTTTCTGTTCCCTCCTTCCAAATGGAATACCTCTTATCACCCGGCTTTCCCTAATGGCCTGTAGTAGAGGCTCGAGATAAATTGCGTAAAGCATTGGGGACAAGGGGCAGCCCTGCTTAGTACCCCTGCTCTGCATAAAGGCTCGCGGCATGACCCCATTCACCGCTATTCTCATGGTTGGCACCTGATAATTGGCCCGGACCATACGCAGGAACTCTATGCCAATGTCCATTTTTTGCATTGCCCTGAACAGAAAAGACCATTCCACTCGGTCAAACACTTTTTCTGCGTCTAAGGATAAAAGTACCACGGGTGTCCCTGTTCTGACAGCCTTTTCCACTAGGTGAGCTACCCTCCTGATGTTGTCCACGGTTTGCCGGCCCTTTATAAACCCCGCCTGGTCCGGGTGAATCCGTCCCGGGGAGCAAGCCCTCCAATCTGTTGGCCAAGATCTTCGTGAACCTTTTTGCGTCGATATTAATCAGCGCTATTGGCCGATAAGATGCCCTCTCCTCTGGGTCCTTATGCGGTTTCAGAATGAGGGTCAGTCTCGCCTCCTCCATAGACGGGGATATCCTCCCCGTCGATCTGAACGAATTAAAAAGGTCGGTCAACTGTGGGACAAGGACGGACGCAAAGGTTTTGTAGAAGGCCGCAGTATAGCCATCTGGGCCCGGTGCCTTGTTTGGAGGAAGGGCACAAATCACTTTCCTCACTTCCTCCTCTGAGATTTCCCTGTTAAGAAGGTCCCTCACCTCTCACCCGATCTTCCCCAGCTCTATTCTGTCCAAGAAATCCGTCTGGGCATCGGCCGGGGGCCCCTGCGATGCATAGAGAGACTCATAGAATTGTACCAACACCTCCTGCACCTCCCCCAGCCACGTCACCCGCTCCCCTGCCCCCGTCTTCAGGGCCGTGATTGCATTCCTAGACTGGGCTCCTCTCAGCAGGCGCGCAAGGAGTGCAACCGCCTTATTTGCTTTTGCATAAAACGTCTGGCGGACCCTGAGAAGCGCCCCTTCGGCCTTTTTAGTACGGAGAAGTTCCAACTGCCCCAAAGCTCTTCGATATTCCCTCATAGCCACCCTAGACAGGGTAGCTCCCGCCTGCTGCCTAGCCTTCTCAACTTCCCCCTCTAATTGAGCTTCGAGCACCGCCAGTTGCCTCTTCCTCTGCGCAGCCGCTGCAATGAGCTCCCCCCTCAGCGTAGCCTTAAAAGCATCCCATCTCGTCCCATCCCCCGTGTCTCCCCTCTTGTTAAACTCAAAATAAGTCTTGATCTTATCCTCCATTTCTTGCCGAACAATGGGATCCATGAGGAGATATCTTGGATACCTCCAGGACCATACCCCCTTCTCCTTAGGACCCAGGGGCATCCGCATCGAAACCACCTTGTGGTCCGCTATGCCAATGGGGCCCGTTACAACCTCCCTGATTCTACCCACCAAGCTAGAGGAGACCCATATATAATCGATCCTAGATTGGGACCCATGTACCCCGGATAGAAAAGTATAGCCCTCCTCCTCCCCCTTTAGCTCCCGCCATACATCCCGTAGACCTACTCCACCTATTTTCTCCTTCAGGCCTGAAGACATCATGTCCACCCCTCCTCTCGCAGGAGCCCCCGACCTGTCCCTGTCTCTTTCCCAAGCTATGTTAAGGTCCCCCATTTGCCCCCAGGCCTTTTCTTCCAAAACTCCCAGCACCCGCTTTATAAACTGCTCCTGGCCCGAATTCGGGGCATAAACCACCGCCAATGTATATTGGTCATCTCGGTGAGAGCCCTTAACCATAATATACCTTCCCTCCTTGTCCCTTATAATGTCAGTTACTCTAGAATCCACCGAGTCTCTAATGACTAAAGCAACCCCCCCCCCGACTTACTGCTCCCCGAGGCATGTAGGATCTGGCCAAACCCCCGCAACTTCAAACGCCCCTGGTCTTTTTGTCGAAGATGCGTCTCCTGTAGGGCCAGATGTTCAGACATCTGGCCCCTCTTTTCTCGTAAATTGCTCCAATTTCTTCCTCTTGAGAGGGGTATTCAAACCCCTCACGTTATGCGTCAGCCACTTGAATCCCACTCATACCGCCACAGCCTACAGTCCGCCCCTCTCCCCCCTGCCTTCCTGACACCCAATCCGACGAACCTGGGGCTTGCCTTGCCATTGTGCACGCCGCCCTCCTGTTCCCTCCTGCAATGGTATCGTTGGCGCCCCACCCGGGCCTGGTACTCGAGCCAAGTTACTGCTGCTTGCCCTCTGACCCCCATCCCCCCACCTCCCAAAAACACCCCCCAACCAACTGTCCCCTCCCTCCCACCCCCCCTCGAAGGGCTTGCCCTTCCCGCCCACTCCTCCCCTTCAGAACTCCCTTTTTTTTACAAGGACACAATGGAGAAACGCACAAAAAAGGAAGCACTGTAGAGATTCCTCAAATTCATCCACTTCCTCATCATCTGACTTTCCCACACGCCAGAGCTCCAGTAGGGGACAAAGGTCTCAGGCTCTCTCTAAAAGTGTCTCAAATTCTGATGACACGGTTTGTTTAATTGTGATAGCAAACATGAGACGCTGTCTACCAACCCTTGGAAAGGACTGCACATATGCTATATCCAAAGATTCCAACTTCAAGGCAGAGGCCAGGGCAAAACCCTGGATAAACATGGTTTGCCTGAACTGTTTGTGCAAACAAGAATAAATAACACATCCAAGATTCAGTCATACAAGAGGAGCCACCCACCTCTTATGGCTATATACACAGTTCCCAACACCAGAGGAAAGGTTACCTCTTCACCCACATGTGGGGTACGTGGTCATTCATGAATAGAAAGAACCTGACAAAAGCCTACTCACTTTGCTGATAACTAAATGATATCCCCTGATAGGATAAGAGTGACATGTCATTGATTCAGTGCAAATCTTTACTGTATAGCTTCACAGTGAGTAGAAGCCATCAGGGGCTCAACCGATAGGATGGCGGACCACACAACAAAGCAATCCTTTTGTGATATGCCATGCCCATGCCGCTTGCACATCTGAAAGTTGTTTGCCTGATTACCAGGCTCTTCAGGCAACAGAGTGAAAAGCAAAATGTGCAGAGGTATTGGAGGAAAGACGGACTGAATTTATGTCAGACTTGACCTTTTACTGACATCTGCTTCGGCAGCAGGATCTGCCATCTCTGCAACACAACATTTACACATTAAAAATTGGAACACCGATGCAGCCCAGTAATCAGAAGCCATACGGCTTGCTTTCCAAGGTATAATGCTCTTTGCAAAATTAGTCGAGGGCAAAGTTCATTGAGTGTTCAAAGAGTGAAAGCATGCTTAATGTTCACGCACAAAGCCTAATATGCCCTGACTATCCATTGGGAAGAAGATCGATTACCGACCTTTCCACCAGAAATCGCAGGACAGATCACATGGCAAGCCTGTAAACCAAGACCACTTGCGCATCCCTGCATGCCGCCCTAGGACCCGAAGCCTAGTTCCTGGCTACATGGGAGGGCAAACTCCAGGGAGTTCTGTGGGCGCTTGTCTACTAGGTTTCTCTAGCATCTGGGAATGCTCCCTCACCAGCGAATGGATCAAGAAGATCACTCAGGGTGGCTATTGACTGTAATTCTTCTCTCATGTGGTGACCAATAGGTGCACCCACAGCTCTCAGACCTGGAAGGAACAGCTTTCGATAATATCTATGATCTGGTCAACTCCCCTTTGCCTACTTCCTGCAGCGGGTGAGGTGCAAACTTTCTTTTCTTTTGTTGGTTCAGAAAGAGGAGGGGGGTCCATTTAATACTGAACCTCAAGATACTAAACACATTTATTTCACAAACATGGTTCAGGATGGAGACACATCTGAGAATTGACCACTTGAAATACAAGGAACCCACTTAGTGCCCATTGATGTGGCAGATGCATACCTCTGTGACCCTATCTATCCCTGCCTTCAGAGGTACCTCTGAATCATGACAGTGGACAACCATGACCATGTTACCATTCGGATTAGGATCAGCTCTCAGGATATTTCAAAAGATTCTGGTAGCCCGTGCTTGCAGTGAGCATTTTCACACCGAGGGTCTTTGCAGGCCCTCTTTATTCACCTTCTCACTCACCTTGTCTAACCCACTTTGTCTTCCCTCCTCGTCTCCTTGAGGCCCTACAACAACCAGGAATGCTGCGGTTCCCATCTTAGCTTTTCTTTTTCTCATCTGGTTTGTTTTTGCTTTTTACCCCCCTCTACTTGGGCTTTCTCCTTCTCTCCTTGATCTTAACTAGTGCTCACCTCTCTCTTGAAGTCTTTCAATTGCAACAGATGAGTCATTGTCATTCTCAGCGTTCTGTAGTGTGATGAATCCTGCAAGGTCATCACTGAACCCCTGATAGTGATCTCCTCCCATATAGCCAGGGAAAGGCAGCCACTACCTGATCTTGACCCTGGGAGTGGTATCCTGAGGGAGGACCATATGGCAGGGGACATATATCGGGGGGAAAGGTAACTCCACTAATAGAGACATACGTTTCTTCCAGTTTCCCTGAAACCCAAATTGTTAAAACACTGGAGGCTTATTGTAAAGTGGAGCCAAGCATTATGACCACTAATACACATAATGTTCACATAGCATCTCCTGGTTCTGGCAATCTCTATTCCAACAGGTATTTAAAACAGTACATCCATAGGAAGTCTAGATCTCATATGGACTTCAATTCCCATAACAACTGGGGTACTGATACGAGGAAGAAGGACAAGGAGTCAATGGGGAGGAGATGTGACATTAAGAGTAAGGTGCAGTCTAGTTGTCCGAAATCAAATCAGCTGTGTGGGAGTGGACATTTAAACCTGGAGGTTAACTTCAGCTGGAAGATTGAGGAAGGAGAGAGGAGAGAGGCTGCAGAGTACGTGGAGCGAGAAGCGAGACTGGTGGCAGAGGCAGTGGGGAGAACAGTGAATGTCTGCCTGTGGCAAGTTGGCAGCGTTTGAGACTGGAGAGGAGGAACTCCAGTAAAGCGAAGGTGAATGGAGTGCAGCTCGGTCAGGGGAGACGAGGCTCTGCAGAGCTGCTCGGGTTCTGGCAGTGAAGGAAGCAAACACTGATGTGGGAACCAAACAAACCACTGCCAAGCTGGTCCCACGAATGCCTCTCGCAGCAGCAGTACGGTGAACTGGTGAGTCAGCCTGTAAGCGAAGGGTGCCCTGGAACGTGCTAAAATGTTAGTGTTTGAAGGACAATTCTGAATACCGACCGAATAAAATTGAAAAGAGAAAGCAAACATGGTACAATTCTCCTGACATGAGATGTCAGGTGGGGGAAACCTGGACCCAGCATTGCCACTAGCCCAGAGAGATTGAAAAAAAAAGATTGACAGACATAGCTTGAACAAGCCCTCATATATGGAATGACAGCATGGGGGAACTTGGCACAAGTAGCAACTGAAGTCAACAAAGTTGTGTTATTGAAGTGTAATTGTGTGATACCTAAGGCACAAGTGAAGGTTGCAGAAAGACCTGATAAGAATATCAGGTAGAGATCCTTTTGGAAAAAGATACCTGGCAGGAGAGTACACCAGGAGATCTATGCGAGTTAAAAGGGAGATATTCTTGGCAGGAGAGTACACCAGGATATCAAGAGCTTTCCACTAAGGAGATATTCCTGTCAGGAGAGTAAACCAAGATATCAGAGGATTTAGTTGAGAAATTCCTGGCAGGTAAGTACACCAGGAAAGGCACAGTTGTGTAAAAGAGAAACCATATCATTCTGAATTGTGTTATGTGAAAGAGACATTAGTTTTGTCATCTTGACAAACGTGCTCTGTTGAAGAGATATTTGTTTTACCATTCTGACAAAATGCCAATGCCAATCTAAGGAAGAAACTTTGTGAAAGAGACATTTTCATTCATTTGGACAGAATATTATTGGAACAAAATATTTTCAATAGGTTTCCTAAATGGGTTCAAGGGAAGGGAGCCGACCACTGGACCCAAGGATTGCTTTATTGGAATGACCTCTTTGAACTTTTACACTTTTTTGTTAAGCTGGAACCAGAAACATTTACCTTGCACATGTTTGTATGGTTGTGTGAGGATCAGAGCTAATTTGGACATAGGGTCAGCTTACTTTAGTTTGGTTTTCATAGGGGCACACCTGTTAGGATAGGGACAGTTAGACCTTTATCCAAACCCTTTTTGTTTTTAATAAAAATGACAAATGAAATGTTGAGAACATCACCACTTTGTGTCCGCTTCTCATTTCTGACCCCTCACAGTAGCTTTCTGCAGAAGGACTGGCATGTGGTGGAGGGGTGTGGTAGTAACATCTAGATTACTTCAGGTAACCTCTATTACATTCTGTCATACTACCCCGTGGCTGTCCTTGAAATTCCCCCCAACACCCATCCTGCATTGGGCCGTCAGCCACCTATTGGTGTTAAAGGTAGCAAGTGTAACGGAGGCTGCAGGAGGCAGATATCCAGTAAGGAGGCAAAGTCTGAATAAAAACTGGTGCTTGGCAACTGGAAAAGATACATTTTTATCTTTGAGTGGAATTCGCCTCAATAATGAAGGACTCTGACAAAGAGGAGTAGGATTAGAAGTGATGAAGATTAACTGAGGGAAGTGCAGGCAATCCTTGCACCCTCTGTTACAAGAGCAACCTGGTGTGATAGTGATGACTGTATGTGACTTGTGTGCCAGACCTAGACCACAAAAGTGCAGAATACACTTAAGTCACACCTACGCCACAAAGCAATATCATTTCAGTTTCATGAGTGTCCAGGTCCGATTTGGGTAGATAGGCTAGAAGTTATGAATTCTCTTTTAGCACTGTGTAAAATCACTTCCTTCTCCAGACAGGTATGAGACATTGTGGTTTGTTATGGTACCAAACATGAGGGCATATTATTGTCCATTGTGACTGCCTCTGTGTTTACACATCTGCCAAGCGCATCATGGTCAAAGGCTGAACACATTGCTGGCAATGTGGGGATGTGCCTTGGACAATGTTCATAAGAAGTGATGGAAGAAGCGTTATTTCCACTCTTTCTTCATGCTCATTTTATTGACCCTTTTTCCTTCTGCAGCTTCGTTTATGAGTGGCGACTCTTCCCGCTGCTCCACCACCCACTTGAAGGATGGGCAGGAAACTCCAGCGGAAAAGTCCAAACGTCTCTGGGCCATGCTACGGAAGGCCATTACCAGCACAGTGATGAAGGTATGTTTCTGGCGTCCCCTTTTCATGAATGTAGTTCCATCTTAAGTAGGCTTCCATGCCCCTTTCGTTGGTGTCCATGAGGTCCAATCTTGTATCTCATTCAGTCTTGTCATTTGCATTTTAATTCTTTTCTCTTAGCCTTGTTACAGATCGTTAATATCTATTCAGAGCTTGTGAAGCCACTATAATGGAATGATATGTAATTGTCCCAATTTGTTTGGGCATGTATTTTTAAGCATACTGCAATTGATCTTAAAAATATTTCCTATGCATTTTACCTTAGTTTTCCTCACTTTTACACATGCAAAAACAACGGGTTGGGAGCCGCCATCTTGTGCTAATCTTGTCCGTTGATGCACTGCCCTAAATTCAAGTGCCCTTGCGGCAAGAAAACAGTTTGCCCGCCCCTCAAACTGACATCACTAGTCCAAGCAATATGCTCCACCTATTTTCATGACTTTTGTGGCCAGCGTAGCCAAACGTGGCACCGTCATCACCCACGCCATAACGTTACCTAACGCAGAACCAGGAAGCTAAACACACACATCCTCTCACATCACATAACTTTTATTTCTTGTCCCAAATAGGAGAGCAAAACATTATTTTTCAAGAAAACATCAATAGTCTGCAATGTAATAAGTGCTTTTATTTTTCAAAGACGCTCACAAGAGAATATTAAGTCCACAAATTGAACGATATGTTTTTGCCATACAAGTTATAGCTAGCGAACATCGCATGCTTCAAATGTTGTTTTTAATGTCCTCATGATATGTCGATTGCGTCCAGAGATCGATCAATTATTGTACTCCAATTCTTGTGTGTCCATATGTTACACCAGCAAAAGTTTCTAATGACGCTCATGGTGTTCCATTCGTGAGAAGATATGGATTGTTTGCACTTTCAAGCGCAACGCTTTCGCATCATCACGTTTTCACAACAGAAACAATGACAGGTTGCTCCTTATTGCTGGTACTGCCAAAGGGCAGGTTGGTCCCTGTCGGTCGACCCACATAATGGATCACTAGACTGTTTCTTCTGGCAACGTCCCTTATAATTCATTATTATGAGGTAGACCATATGATTTATTGTCATCTGTATGGGTAGTGTCATGAGGATGACGGGGATCGGAAACACACCAAGACTGCAGTTCTGGGAACTAAACTCTGTACTCAGGGACTCCACACAGGATTGCCAGAATAGCAACAACTGGGTAAAGGTACTTTAAACCTTTCGGTACCAACAGAGCCCTGAAGAATCCATGATTTTGTGTTAATGGGGTATTTCTTTCATTTTACTCTGTAAGAACACCTCAAGTCGGGTTTGAGGATTTTGTGCACCCTTCTTCTGTCAGCCAGCTTCTCGGATCTAAACGGTTCAGACACCCTTTTTCCTCTCAGCCAGTATTGAGTTTAAGGGTTTCCCTCACCCTTTCTTCTCTCTCCATGTCCCTTACTTTAATTTTGGGTTCAGTCTTTTGTGTTCGGATGGTCTTGTAGGCAAATAGGTGTTACCTTCAATGTTAAATGCTTTTTAGGGATTTTAGGTAGGGCAGAGAAGCCTGAAATAGCATTGCCTTCCTAGTCTCCCCAGAAAGGTTCTTTGGGTTTATGGAGTTGGATAGTCTCCCCTCTTGGATGTCTCTCTAGTTGGGTCCTGACTAGCCTCAACACTGCTCCACACTCTAGTGCCACCACCTGCCATGGCTCTGACCGTTTGAACTGGGTTTTTTCCTCTAACTTCTGCCTTGTACACAACTGGCCTCCTCAAACCTTACTATGCTTTATCTACTCAATCCTTCTGCAACCTCCTCCTTCACTAACATCCTAATTGCCTCTTACCGCTTTCTCCTGATGTTAAAAATCTTCTGCCATCTTCCCTTTCCCACATTCATCTGATGTTCACAAACCTTCTCTGACTTTGCCCTTCCCACCTCGGCCTTATTCCCACGAACTTTCTCCTTAATATTCTCTAGCAACCCTCCTGAGGTATTGCAACCTCCACCTTAATTCCTCCTTCCACCCTCCTCTCCAACTTCCAACCTTAAACCCAATTTATGCTTTGTCCCAACCCGCTCCTACTCTCCAAACACCTCCTCCTCTCCAGACGTCTCTCTCCCTCGAGGCTCATCCTTCCCTACAACCATCTCCAAACCCATGCCAGTAGTTTCTTCTGCAAAAACCAACTGTGTCTAACTGAGATGCTTGGGCGTAGTAGTCTGTACATGGGATGGCAAATTGGTGGGGGGCTTGGACTGGCTGAGGTCAGTATGCTCAGTGTGACTCAGTCCCAAGTGTTGCTCAGACCCAAGTCTTTAAATGCAAATCTGTCATCTTGAATTTCATACATGCCATTGCCAGGTTGGCCAGGGAACCATGTTAGCTGTAGCATGCTGCTCCAATGAACCCAGTATTTGAAAATGCTTGTGAGCAAAGGATTTGTTGTTTAATGTTTTCCACTTCCTTGGTGGTTGCTCTTCTGGCAGAGTAAGAGGTGTCAACATTGTCTGGGTAGTCTGTGATTTCCTGCACAGTCGGCTCGCAGGACATTTCTGTTTACTCTCGATGCCTGCACAAAGCCCATGAATGAGGGCGCTCAAGAGTTCCCAAAGGCCCCTGATGTTTGAATGGACTCTGGTACAGGACAGTCATTGTTCACACAGTATACTCTGGTTCACTGCGACACATTTCTTAAGGGAGGCACTTGTCACTAGGGTTACAGTGTTGCTGGAAAGGGATGGGTTGCTGACCTTTCTTTACCAGGCTGCCTCTTTGATGTTCCTAAATAGGACTGTCTTGTTGTTATTGTTCCTGTGACTGTCCTCTGCTCTGTGTTGGGGGAGGCGGGTAATTAGGAGTGACCAGGGGATCCTTCACATAACACCTTAGGGCCCACCATCCTCTGGTTTCAGGTGGTGCCCGACCCCCTTGGTCACACCACTAGAAGTCACCATAATCACGGATGAGAGTTTGCCAAGGTAAATAAAACACCAAAGAGAAGGTTGATATCCATATGAGGCAGAGGTGGCGCTAGCACTTCTCTAGTTATGGCTAGGATGAATCTCCTATTGAAAGGTGATTTTGAATGCCTCGAAACGTTGGGGTCCAACTGGGGACACCAACTGTCCCCTTTCAACCATTGGAACATAAAAGGGATGATGAAGGTAGAATGGTATTAGGACATGGGTTGTGGGAAAACCAGGAAGTCTGCCTCATAAACACATACGCTCCGAAACCACGATACCACTGTGTTCTTTAAGTCACTATATACCAGGTTATCTGCGTATAGGGAATCCACATGGGTCTGGAGCGGAGATTTTAACTGCACTCTTGACCCTAACCTGGACAGGTCAGACAGGAGACACAAGAAACCTGCATCGCCAGCTAAAACCCTGGGTGCCTTTTTGCGGAGCCTCAGACTGGTAGATATCTGGAGGGAGGCGCATGGTTAAACGCTGGGTTACTCACACTTTCTGGCTCCCCGTGCTGGGCGAATTGATTACATTTTCACTGGGAAAGAATATCTGGGAGAATTTGTACAAATAGAATATATGGCCAGAGTCCTCTCTGACCACGCACCATTAATAACAATATGGCAGGGCACAACGCAAAGACCCAGAATACCCACCTGGTGGCTAAGAGCAGAAGCCTTGCTAGAAGACACCTTTAGTGACTATCTGGGCAAACAGATAGAGGAGTATTTTACCTCCAACACCGGCAGTGTGGCACAAGTTAGCACTCTATGCGACGCATTTAAAGTAGTCATAGGAGGGGCAGCGACAGGAAAAAGGGGAGGCCTCAGGGAAGAAATATCACAGGCCTAGAAGCAATTGAAGGTGACATAGCACTGAAGGAACGCATTGGTGAAGGGACAATAGGCGAACCAAAGGAATTCTTGAAACTAAGGAAAAAGGTGTCAGGGAATGAGAAAGGTTGGGCAGATTGGACTTTGCGAAATATACGCAAAGGCTGCATGCAGAGGGGGATAAACCTGGGAGATTGCTAGCATGGCTATGTAAGCGAGAGGAACCAAGAGACATGATTAGTGCTATTACAGATTAAACTGGAGATGTCGTCAGAACACAATGTGGGATTAATGGGGTGTTGTTGAGATTTTATTAATCCCTGTATTCTAGGGACATAGCAGGAGCGGACAGAAATGTGGTTGGCGCACTAGAGCAACTGAATTTACCTAGACTAACAGCAGATTAGGCAGATTATCTTGACGCCCCGATGACTGTAGAAGAAATTGGAGAAGTAATCAGAGAACTCCCGGCGGCCAAGACCCCGGGGCCAGTAGGACTCCCAAGGGAGTTTTACAAGGCGCACACGGAAATACTGGCCCCTAGATTGCTGGACGTTTCACAGAGGCGCATGATTAGGGGGCGCTGTCCAACAGTTTAAAAGATTCCGTTATAGTACCAATCCTAAAGCAAGAGAAATGCTTGCTGATCATACAGGCCACTCTCAATGGTAAGTCAGGACTGCAAAATATTAACGGCAGTATTGGTGAACATGCTCAAGAGGGTAATAGGAGAGCTGGTCCATACTGACCAAACCGAGTATGTTCCGGGGTGCAACACTTCGTGGAACCTGCAGAGTCTACACCACGTCATAGATAGTACAAACCAGATGAAGGAAGACTGTGCGATTAGCCTTGCTGGACGCATTAAAGGCTTTCAACTCGGTCCACTGGGACTGGCTACTAGAAACTCTAGATCGTTTCGGGATTGGCAAGGCCTTTCTGTGATGGGTAAAACTGATTTACACAGCAACCATGACGCGGGTGAGGACTGGTAGACAAGTCTCGGAGAAATGGGAGGTACATAAGGGCACTAAGCAAGGCTGCCTACTGTCACCGATGCTGTTCATTCTAGCGTTGCAACCATTGGCCGTGTTCCTTTGGGAAGAGTATAAAGAAGCTGGAATAGTGATAGACTGGGTGGCACACCTGATCTAACTATATGTAGATGACATGTTGTTGTATGTGAGCCGGTCTGAGGATAATCTGCCGCACCTGCTAGACATCATCGCCAAATTTGCTACGCTTTCGGGTATTATGGTACATCACGAGAAATCCTGTTTGTTCCTGCTACATGAAGGCCAGTTCCTATTGTATTTGGGAATGGCCCAAAGGATCAGAAGGAAATGGTTTAACCAACAAGAGGCGATAGTAATGAACAAAACACTAGACACTATGTACGACGTGTCAGAAGGAGGGCACATGGTCTCGAGATTGTATGACTTCTTCCTGGGTAATTTAGGCGCAACAGATTTGAAAGTGCGAGGAAAATGGGATACAGATATAGGGAGAGAGTGTTCACAGACATAGAATGAAGCAGGGTGTTGTTGTACACCAAGCAAGTCTCAAACGCCAAATTTAAACGAACTCAACTATATGTAACACACAGGGCATATATGACACCACACAGGCTATCATACATAATGAGGGATGGAGGTTAGGTTTGCCCAAGATGCGTGAGGGAAGGGACGGACATGATGCAAATGTTCTGGACGTGCCCAAAGATTCCAAGATTTTGGGGGGAAGTGATGGAGAGAGTAGCAAAGGGAGGCATCAAGATGCACTTGTGGACCTCTGAATTTTGCCTGCCGTGTTTGTTTCCAAGGGGCTGGAAATGAGAGGCCCATTTCTCTAAAAGGAAAGACTTGGTCTGCATACTGGCAAAACGCAGAATAGCAATGGCTGGGAAAACAGCAAAAGGCCAGAGACCTGAGGCTTTGTGGGCAGACCTGAAGCGATGGTCACTAGCAGAAACTGCAGTATGGCACAGAGCACTCAAGAGAGGGATGCATGAAAGGAGTTCTGGAGTAGAGGCCTGGAATGCATTGGGACAAAGTATATTCACCCCTGATGTAGTTGTGTCTAGTTGACTGAGCTCAGCAAGAGAGGAAATGATTAAGGGGGCAGACGCCTGGAAGCTCAACACAGAGCACATAGTAGGAAAATGAGAGAGCTGGGAGATTAATAAACAGAACCAAACCTGGTGAGAAAAGGGTAAAGGGGTTAAGAAAAATAACAAGCCCACTGAAAGTCTTGAATCGATGTATGCCTACACGACTGTAATGACATAGCTGAACCTGTCTTTATGTTTGTTTGTTTGCTGTTGGTTAATAATAAAAACTTTTTTTTTTAAATGTTGAAATGTTGGGACCAAATTAACTGAGGTAACGATTGACAGAATGTCTTGGTCATCTTCAATTTTGACAAATGTCTCCCAACTTTAAAGTTTGTAGGGATTTCCTGCGTTTTTCCCTAGCATCATTCACAGTTTCCAGTGGCCATATATTCATAATGTGGCGGAAGCCCGCAGGCATTATAGAATGAATACAGGGATAAAACATATTCTCTGTGTCCTGATGAAGGCCTAAAGAAAAATGCTTGGGCGCTCGATGAAAAGAGCAGACTACATTTTGTACAGGCAGAACCACACTGTTGTCGACATTTAGTTTTTTAATACACAGTGCTTTATGAAGCAAAAGCAAGTTTGAAATGGGAAACACATAGTCAACCATTACTTGTGTTGACGACCTGTGTGTGCCAACTAGGCTTGGCCAATGTACTTGTGTTGACGACCTGTGTGTGCCAACTAGGCTTGGCCAATGTAATGATTTAAGGTACTAAGTTTAACTGGAACGGACAAGGCAGGAGATAAATGGCACACAGTCCAGACACCTTACTGTTATATATTGCCTGTTGAACAATCTTCTTTACTGAGAGTGAAAGACGTTGGTCTTAGGTTTTTCTAGTTGTTTAAATATCTTGAATAGTTTGTTTGAGCCTTTCTCTGCACTCTCAATTTGGTTATTGAAAAATGATGTTTTAGCTTCAACTATTGCTTTTCTATAAGCTTTTTCTATGATCTTTATTTTGGTCTGTTTTGGATTTAATCCATGTCCGCTCTGCCTGTCTATTGTTTTTTCATGGTTTCTAGTGTGGGCTTAAACCACATACTCTGGTTAACAGTAATAGTTTTTACTTTAGGCAGGGCTACCTGATCAATACTTTCAACAAAGACCTCTCCACTGTTCTATCAGAGAACTTAAAGGATACATCACAAACCCTATTAGTAGGAGATTTTAATTTAGGATTTAATTATACTAATGACCAACAGGCCACTGCTGTAGCCAATATCCTGACAGAACTTGGCTTCACCCAGAGAGTGAATGCACCAACTCCTAGTAAAGGGAGAACTCTCGACTGGGTTGCAGATCATAATTGCATAATTGTCTCTATCACTTCCATCTCATCCCAAATTTGGACAGACCATCACCTGATATCTTTTGGCAACAAAAAGAAAAGACCCACTCTACAGTTACCTCCTGCCCCTCCTACACTAACTAGAAACAAGAAGGATATCACAGGAGACAAAATCCTCCCCTATATCCTGCCTACTCTTAACTCTCTTCCCGACAACATGGATCCTAGCCTTTTAGTCAAAGAATATACCAGTCATGAATACAACTCTTGACAACATCGCCCCATTAAAACTAAGAAAGCGTAAACCTAAAAGCCAATTGGTTTACTCCCCACTTGAAAAACCTAAGATTAATTAAAAGAAAGTGCAAAACTGCCTGGAAACGACACCCTACCACAGAAAATAAATCAAACCTAATCAATATATCATCCCAAAAGAAAAAGGACATCCTTTTGGCAAAACAAGAAACGTACAATAACAGAATTACGCAATCTAATTCCAGTATGAAGGAGCTCTTTATTATTTTAAAAGAACTAGAAACATCTATCTTAACCCAAGACAACTGTGTCAAAGACAAAACATGGTGTTCTGATATTCAGTGTGCTCTAGTCAACAAGATCTCTATCCTTCTGAAGAAAATGGCCCATAAGAAAGCGTCACTAACATTGACGACACCTTCTAACAAAATACCTCAGCCTAAGACTAAACACGTCACCCAATTTAACTTCTCTAAAGTCTCTATTATAGAGGTTGAAAAAGTTATATTGGGTCTTAAACCATCAAACTGCAAGGGCGACCAATGCCCAGCACAAATAATCAAGGACGCCGACAGAGATCTAGCACCTTTCATTACTAAACATATCAATGCCTCCTTCACATCTGGCACCCTTCCCTGCAACCTCAAACAATCCTGGGTACTCCCACTCCTTAAGAAGCAAACACTAGACCCCTCTATACCTACCAACTATAGGCCCAATACCACGGTGCCATTCCTGCTAAAATTCTTAGATAAAATAGCATATATCCAAATCCAGAACTTCCTAGAACTTAACCAACTCCTAGGCTCTCGCCAATCTGGTTTCCGGCCACTACATGGCCTACAGAAACAGCTCTTATCGATCTTAAAGCTCAAATAGATAAATTAAGAGACAATAGAAAATTAGCATTACTCCTCCTCCTTGACCTATCGGCTGCATTTGACTTAGTGGACCACAAAGTCTTATGCAGCCACCTGGACTCAGCAGCCCACTTCTCCAAGGAGGCCATAGTATGGATACAATCCTTCCTTAGTGACCGAACTTTGAGGGTCTTCTCGCCATCTGCAGCAGCAGACCCTATTCCCATTACTTGCGGGGTGCACCAAGGATCATGTGTTTCTCCAACTCTGTACAATATATTCACCAAGCCCCTTTTTGAGGATCTCGATCATCTGGGTATCACCTACACTAACTATGCAGATGATACCCAGATCCTCATACCACTTACTGGGGACTATGATAAGGAATTGGCCTTGGTGAATAGAATTTACAGCATCGTTCAGGCATGGATGGCTACCCACGGCCTCTGCCTGAACGATGACAAAACAGAGCTCCTCATCCTGGGTTCTGCATCTCATCTGATCAGACTTGGCCCTGATTATTCATCCTTTATCATCGATGGAAAGTCTATTAAGGTGGCCAAAGAATTAAAAACACTACATTTTTACTTACCGTCCACCTTAACATTCACGAAACAGGTAAACACTCTAGCCTCATCTACAGCATACTTGCTAATTAATCCGAGCAGGTAAAACATTCCTCTCATCTAATAGTTGCATGATCTTAGCCAGAGCCCTCATTTTAGCCAAACTTGATTACTGTAATGCCTTATACATCGGTGCCAACAAATGTATTATTAATGAAATGCAGATACTCCAAAATAACGCCCTTAGAGCTGCTTTCAGCATCGCAAGTACAGAACACATTTCTGTAACAAGAAGGAAATATAATTGGCTATCCACATGTGAGAAAATCAGACTAAAAACAGCATCCCTTATCTATAAATGCCTAAAGAATAAGGCACCACACTATTTGATAGAAAGAATCTCTAGAAAAACTTCAACCAGACCCATGAGACTAGTCAACTCCAATTGCCTTCAAGTGCCCGCTACAAATTAGCCACCATCAGAGGCACTAGCTTCCCAGTCAAAGCAGCCTAACTGTGGAATTCACTACCTACCCCATCAAGAATGGACCAAACCTTTACTAAATTCAGGCAAAATCTGATCAGACGGCACCTAGAGAACGATGATACTTGAACCTTCAGACTAGGATGATACTGTAAATAACCTTGTATGTATCTTTTGTATATATACTGTGTGTATATTCTTCACTTCTGCTTTATTGTAAATACTTGTATACCCTATGCTCGCTAGACTAGATGTTATTATACACCATTGTAACTTGTGTACTAAACTGTATGACTTCTTACCTCCTACGCCCTGATACCCTAGAGTCTGGCGCGCATAATAAATAACAAACAAACAAACAATGTTCCCAAGATGTGAGATTTATATGAGGCAATTAGGATGTCCAGGTGATCCAAGTCAGTGTTGGACACCAAAAGTTGTTAAGATCCTTTGATGCCACTTTATTAAGGTTCCTACTGAAGTTTTTATCCAGTTTCTTAGTATTATGAGGGGGCTTCTCAAACTCTACAAACAGTGCACGGTTTCATTTCTATATATTCAGTTTGAATGTTCATAGATGCCAGCAATCCAGGGTGTGGCCCCTGATGTGGGTTGGGTCGCTGTTATGTACTGAGATGTTTATGATCTTAAACTTCTGTTCCAATATTACTGCTTCCTTGTCAGATGCGCTGTAATGCAATCTATTCAGGCTACCCCAATAGTATGGTTGAACAATTGGGTCTGTTAAGAGTGGCTAAAAGATGTTTAAGTTCCTCATTAACTCTGGGTGTATCGATTTTTCCAAGATGGGCGTCAAATCCAGGTAGACGTGTCGGCTGCTGCTCCTGAAGCCCGGGGTATATTGATAGTTCTCCACCATCCCCTGAACCACATGAAACCCACAACCAGGAGCTGTAACTCGGGGAGCAGACCTGGGATCACAAGAGCAATCGGACTGCTGGCAAGCACAAAGTGGCGGGCGTGAACAGCTGAGGTTGGCCGCCGCACCAGCAGAGGAGGGAAGGCAATCATATGAGAGCGGGTCGAGAGCCCTGCATCGGGCTATCATCCAGAGAACTGACTGGGCAACAGGGGTAGCCCTCCAGGAGGAAGAGAGGAGAAGCGGCCCTCCCGTAAGGGGAATACTGAGAGGCCCGGCATAGAGGAGGAGCACGAGGGCCTGGCTGAGGGCAGGCAGCAGAAGGCAGCTGCCAGCAGTACTCTCCACACCAAGGGGGATAGCCCTTGATAAAGACAAAAACGCTCCCTGGAAAGGACCCTTCTGGGGGGTGGGCTGATAGAGAGGAGGCCGCAATGCAGGCCCCAACGCTGCAGAAGGGAGAACCAGTCGGCGGGATTAGAGGCAGGGACGGCCCAGCCGATCCAGGAGGCAAACAGCAGGAAGAACGATGAGGAATAGTAAGAAAGGCTGAGGATCGGCCGAGTGGGCCCCAATTCCACAGCAGAAGGAACTCACCCTGAGGCACATAGTGCACCTGGGAGGACCCTGGAGAGATGCGGGAGGCCCCCAGGTTAAAGGAGTAAGGAATAGAGCTGGACCAGGGTGGGGGCAGCTCCTCGGTCATCGCTAGCGACAGTGAAGGAACCAGGCTGCCGAGGGGAGGACTGGAACCCCTGTTCACAGTCCAGACACCACCTGAACAGGAAGGGGGCAGAGGCATGAAGTGCGTGGAGGAAGAATTAAAGTTACACAGATCACAGAGAGCAGGGAGGGGCACCTCCCGGCAGATTCCAGAAGAAGAGGGAAGAACAGCAGAGAGTCGGAGGAAGATTGGAAAGGATGTTGAAGGTCAATGCAAGGGCCACGAAGCAGGCCCTGGGGGCACGGGAGGTACCATTCCCACCCTGTGAGCCACACCAAGTGAGGCAAGAGTGTCCCCGAAACTGAACAGGGACATGGAAGCGCACAAGGACCAGACTGGGCCCACAGGGGTGGAGACATTCTCCTGGTTCGACCTCCACGACGAATCACCAAACATCCCTCATAAAGACTTTCCAGGAACAATTCCAATTGATGAGAAAGGACCTCAACACGGCCCTGACAGAAATTAGGCAGGAAGTTGTCCAGCTGGGGGGGAAGGACGGACCTCCTTGAAAGGGGCCTCCAGGAGGTGGACATGGACACCACGGCACAAGGCGAGGCCATGGAGTGCCTCATTATGGCCACGCACAATCTCGAAGTCCAGATGGAGGACACAGAGAACAGGTTGGGCGGACCAACAAACGCATAAAAAACCTACCGGAATCTATTGCGGACAAAAACCTGAGGGCGGAGATCAGAAAGATCTTTGCGGACATTCTGGGAAATGCGACTCCAGAAGAAATTGAACTGGGCAGAATCAATAGGATGGGAAAAGTGCAGAGGACCACAGGAGGAAGGCCGAGGGATGTTTTGGCGGCATTCTCCCGGTATGCGCAGAAGGAGGCGGTCCTTAGGGCGCCAAGGGTTAAGGAACCAGTGCGATAACAGGACTCTACAATCTTTCTGTAGCAGGATTTGGCAGGCAGCACAATACTAAAAAGGCAGCTGATGGGCCCAGTGGTGAGGGAGTTGGCCTGCAAGGGCATCCGATATAAATGGACATTCCCCTTTCGTCTGGTATTTAAATGGGAGGGGGCGCAAAACGCATCACAACAACTCAGGAGTGAATCGACCTCATGCAGCTGGAGGAAGCTCAGAGTAGTTCAGGAGATCCCTCTGCCCAGCATGCGGGCCGACCAAGACCCAGGCCCTGGTGAAGGACAACGGCGGGAGAAGGACTCAGAAGGAGACCTACTTTGCAAAGCCCCTGCCCATGAGCAGGGGAAGAGAAAGGGGGGACAAGGTTGCACAGGGATAAGGGACAACCCAGTGGCTCACACTGGCAAAATGGTTCAGGCGGTAGTGGATTATTATTATGTGAGCTAATCAACGGGCGACCAGAGCGGGAGAGATGCTCCATCTTGGCATCAGTGAGGGCGATGAACCCCGGGGCGGGGGAGCAAAGGGGGGACTGGGGGAGAGGGGGCACTATGGAAGCAGGAAGGAGAGATGGGAATGGGAAGGGGGGAGAAGGGGAAGCGGTGGGGGTTAGGGAGGAGGGACACCAGAAGTTGGGGGCTGGACTCCAAGGAGGAGGGGCGGAAAAAACAGAAGAGACTGGGTGAGTGGAGCACATTGAGGGGAACTGGAGCAGAAAGAAATGGGGAAGCAACGGAGAGATATTACAAATCAAATGGGCCACACATAATTTAAAGGGGTCTAAATTCCCTGCTTAAGAGGAAAAAGCTGGAACAGCTTGCTAATAAATTAGCCCCGGATGACCTGGCCTTCCGGGAAACTCATCTCCTAAGGAAAGACCAGGCAAGACCAAAAATACAGGGCTACACACTGGTATCCCTGGCCTCTGGGCCAACTAAGACAGGCAGAGTGGCCCTCGCTCTCCGCAATGAGACGGATATCCAGATAAAAGACCTTAAGGCAGATAAAGGGGGGAGATTCATAATAATAGTACGTGGGAATCACTTATACTATGGTGTCAATGTATGCTCCAAATGTAGGACAGGAGGCTTTTATTTATTTATTTAGCATTTGTACCGCGCGCCAAACCCCTAGGTATCTGGGCGCCGGAGAGCAGGTAATAAATAAAAACATTACAGGGTTATCACCGGCAACAATAGAGAACAGTGGTTTGGTATAAATCATAATAAGAATATTTACAGACATAAGATATTTACATATAAAGTAATCCTATTAGTACATAATCAGTAGTATCTACATGTGCAACCTTGTTCACATAGGTAATTTACAAATGACGTAGAGCAGATGTATTCGCAGAAGCGTGTTGTATAAGGAAGAAACTGTAATCATTGAGGCACAGAGGCTACGCATTGGAGGTGAAGAACCAGGCTTTGAGTTTTCTGCAGAATGCAGTGTGGGAAGGGTCAGATCTAATGTCTAGAGGTAGGGTGTTCCAACCTTTGGCTGCCACAACTGGGAAGCTGCGTCCCCCCATCTTTGTTCTTTTGAATATCGGAACAGAGAGAAGGAAGGCTGTAGCGGAGCATGTGGTCTCGGTGGTTTGGGTTGGTGTTAGTAGGTTGGTAATATATTTAAGAGCTATGTTAGTGAGGCATTTGTGGGTGATTGACATTGTTTTGAATTTGATCCGGTCCTGAACTGGTAGCCAGGGCACTTTGCGTCTGATTTTCGTAGTTTTTTTAATGCTGGTAGTGCCAGCCAGCCAGCCCGGAGAACATTACAATAATCGAGTGTTGACGGAATGGGGGCTCTTGCTAAGGGCTCTTAAGAGAACTACTGGACACGCTAGAGGGAATTGCTAGAGGGAATTGCTTAACGCAGCCTGGTCGCAGAGATTAGATAGAAGCACTATGGGGGCAACGCCTATGGGGGAGCTGTGGCCTTGGTATCGCTATGGGAGGGGTTTGAAGAGATGGGTTTGAAGGACGTGTGGAGGGGAGTGAAAGGGGACGAGGAGGGATTTACATTCTTCTCCAGCGTGAATGGTAATCAGTCTTGTATCAACTACGTGTGGGTGTCTGCCCCCCTGCTGGGTAGGGTTGGGGGAATTGAGGTGGGACCACTTGGAATAGCGAACCATGCAATTGTTACAATGGTGCTGCATCTACAGGAACGTAGGCCTAGGATCTGTGGATGGAAATGCTGGGAGAGCTATTGCGGGATCTAGTGGCGAAGGGGGAATTGGAGGGGGAAATTAAGGTCTTCTTTGCGACCAACAAGGAGGAGGACACGGGGGAAAGCCTGAGGTGGGATGCATTTAAGGCTATGGTGAGGGGGGAGGTCATAGCAGCAAAGGCCCAAAGGGAGAGGCAGCTGAGGCAGCTTGAGTCCCATTTGCAGAAGGAGTTAGAGGAGAACAGAAGGAGAGCATTCACCAAGCCGTCGAGGAGGGCAAAAAAGGACTACCAGCAGGTGGTGGGGTAGCTCAATGTCCTCAGAATCAAAAAGGCAGAGAGGGCAATGCTATTGGTCCGTCAAAAGTACTACACGCAAGTGAATAAAGCAGACGCCCTACTGGCTAGGTTGATGAGGGGGGCACCGGGAAGCAAAATCATAGAGGCTATAATAGACGACCAGGGCGCGCGCTATTTCCTCACCAGGGAAATACAAGACTGCTTTGCAGCCTACTATGCGGGTCTATACGCTACCCAGGGGCCAAGGGAGAAGAAGGCAGATGGCCTTCTTGGATGTGCTGTATCTGCTATCATTGGGTAGGGAGGTGGGCAAGGAGTTAGGACCAGAGATATCGGTCGAGGATGGCGCCGGGGCCGGATGGCTTTACGGCAGCATTTTGTAAGGCATTTGGAGGGAAACTAGCCCCACACTTGACCAGCCTTTTTAACCACTTTAGGGACACAGGCAGAATTTTGGGATCAGTGGAAGAGGCGAAATTTATTCTCCTCGCTAAACCCAACAAAGATCACACCAAATGCACGGCATATAGGCCAATTGCCTTGATAAACATGAATGCTAAAATGCTAAAGATGTATCCTGGCTTGCAACATTATGTGTTACTACTGACTTCTGCAATTGTATTCACTCTCCCCTCTTGCTTCTCCACTCTTTTGACTGCTAACTCTCTGTTCTCTCCTCCTTTCCCTTCTCCCTTTTCCTATCTCCTCCCCTTACTTTTTTCTATGCACTTACTCTATCAGAATTGTCCCTGGACCTAGAATGATAGCATCCTCGTCTGTCTCCTCTTCCCTCCCCTTACTGTTTTTTTCCTCCCCAACCCCCTCCAGCACTATCTTAAATGTCGCCTAATATGATAGTCGTCGCTTGTTTTGTTCCTCCCCTACCTTTCTGCACCCCTCTCCCTCACCTCTTGTTTTTTTTCCGGCTCTACCAGAAATGTCGTCAGGCCTAGTACGGTAGTCGCCTGTCTGTTTCCATTTCCTTCCCACTCTCCCCCTCCCTTCCTTATCTATGTTTTAGCTCTTGCACTATCTGAAATGTCGTCAGGCCGAGTACGATAGTTAATTTCACATCCTTACTGTTCATGGCCTGTAAGAATGTCATTGTTTTTTCCCTTGTTCCCTCCCTTGCCTTGAAGCGCTTTGAAACACATTGTGTATAGGCGACATATAAATAAACTATCATATCAAACTATCATATCATATCATCATATCATACCAAAATACTGGCCAGTAGGCTTGAGAAACCTCTACCAGGATTGATACACCCACATCAGGTGGAATTTGTGCTGGGGAGACAGACGTTTGATCATATCAGGCGCATTGTTCACCTCATAGAGAAAGCACATAAAACCTCATCTCCCTCTGCTCTGCTCTCTTATCCGGATCTGTGATCACTGCGACGGCCGAAAATGCGACTTTTTTTTTTACCCTTTACACCACATATATATGTGGAGGGAGACTCCCGCACCCCCCATATTAATATTATACACTTAACCCTCCCACATATATATATATGGTGTAAGGGACGGTTTAAAAAGAAAAAAAGAAGTCTGCATTTTCGGCCGTCACAGTTCCCAGGTCGACATTTTTGTATGATTCCCTCTTATCCCTTTACGCCGAAAAGGCATTTGACTGTGATGGAAAAAATGGGGCTGAGCGAAGACTTCCTGCGAATGGTCAGGGCAAATTAGAACAACCCTGTGGCTTGCCTCCTTGTCAATGGGTCAATGGCTAGAGAGATCAAATTACAGAGAGGCCAAGCAGGGCTGCCCTCTGTCCCCCCTGCTGTACGCAATATACTTAGAACCATTGTTGCAAACAATGCGGGACTCAGGGGGAAATCATGGCATCCCGTTTCGCGGCATCCAACACAAAGTAGCAGACTATGTGGAAGACCTGTTTATGCGTAATTAGACTCCTTTAAGAGACTACTCTGTCAGGCGACACTTTTGGTAATTCAAGATTTGTTTTTTTGAGAGTTTCTAGTGTTGCTGGTCTCTCGCATCTAGTATGAGTTAGGTGGTAGGAAGTCCATAAAACCACCTTGGAAATAGTAGTGTATTTAAACATACTCAGAGATCAAGAAATGTGCCAAGTTTGTTTGTGCCATAAGTTTGAATTTTAATTTTGTGCCCTTAGTGATGACACGTGTTTCGGCTACTGAAAGCCTTTCTCAAATCAGGGCTAATTGTGCTAATAATCATCAATCCAAATATACATGATATGGTTTGCACAGAAAAATATACAAACATATATAAAGATTCACTGATATTGGGGGTTGGAGTGGGGAGGATTGTTGGGTAATTAAACAAAAATAACAAAAGAGAAATAGATGCAAGGGCAGACATCCCCTCAACCCAATCATCAAGACTAGGCGCATTCCGTGATTTCCAGCCCCTCAGGACCAACTTTTTGCCCAGACAAGCCCCACGGAGCAAGAACTTTTTCCGTGACACAGAGAGATCCTCCAGCAATTCTCCACCTCCCAAAATGACTTTCTGAGTATTTACTGGTTTATTGCAGGTTATGTATATATAATATTCTGTTATTCTGTGTATTTTTGCTGAGTATTAATTGTTCTGATTGTCTGATTATCTTTATGTAAAACTTTATAAATAAACAAAAAAAACAAAAACAAAAGAGAAATAAACAAAACACAAAGTCAGATTGACACAAATGATTCAACAGAAAACCACAATAGTACAACTGTGCCATATTATTCTCATATGGCTTGTTTTCTTTAAATACCGTTTATATTTCACATTACCTTCGCAGCATTATGACATTTAAAGTCCTTGTTGGTTTGTTTGAGTTCCTTTTTTAAGGGTCTAATCCCTGTGTACAAATGTCAGAGGCTAGTGAGTTATCTATCCTTGCTTGGAAACCCTTTCTCAGTTGCTCGAGATAGTACAGTAAGTATAGCTGTCTATGAAGTATTTGTATCGATTCTCTTTTCTTTATACATACTATGTGTATACTAGGGCTGCTTTTAGATTTGCACATTGCCTCTTTATAATTCCCCTGTGTGGGAGATATTTCAATAGCTGCATGCGCAATCACAACTTGCTCGTGTCCCATTTCAAATATGCGATTGCTTGCACTTAAAATTATAGCTGCATACGCCATTGCAAAAACGCTCCTGTTATTATTCTAAATACGCTGTATGCTTGTGATTGCACTTCCAGCGGCATTACATTTGTTTCTTTCAAGCATCTGCTTATTACGTTTAAGTTACAAAAAATGCCTCCGCTATTTTGCGTTTCCATTTTATTCATTTATTCTACTTGGAGTGTGCATCTCATTCGCTCAAGACTGCCCGCAAAACTTTAAATTGCTTAGTCCGCTTTGTGCGTATTTAGCAAGTGTTCTGAAAACATTGATGATCTCTTACCTCGAGTTCAAGCCCTCCGGCGTCTCTCGCGTTTGCGCTGCTGCTTGCGTATTCTCTTGCACTCACCATTTTGGAATGCTTTTGTGTGTTGCCTCGGCAACGGACAAAGCTTAAGTCCCTCCTTTGTTCCTATTATGACGTCCTGCTTATTGCGGGCGCCATGTTTTGGGATGGTGAAAACCTTGCCACTAGTGTTAGTCTATTGCACTATACCCTTACCTAAACATTATCGTGTTACATTTGATTGGAATAAATAATTAGGGTCACAGTGCTCACATGTACCCAATCCAAAGTAAATAGAAAGCCTTCCTGCTAATTTCGGTTGATTAATTAATTACTTTGTATATGCGGAAGACCTGCTCTTCACACTTATGAACCCAGTGGAGTCGCTGAGAGCGTGTAGGGGGTTACTGGACGATTCTGGGGAGGTGTCATGCCTTAAAATGAATGTAGCCAAATCGGAACTATACAACTTCACGGTTATGGGCAGGGAAGCAGCAGCACTAAAGGACTCGTCACCATATATATGGAGCCCCAAAGGGATAAAGTATCTGGAAATTCGCATGAGCCCCCTCCTCACAGGTTGGTACGCGGCAAATTATCCGGCCATGCTGAGAGCTATTAAAGCAGACCTTCAAAAGTGGAGAAACCTTTGGATATCGTGGGTGGGCAGGATGGCAGCCATGAAATGGTTATCCTGTCCAGACTACCTCTTTCAGGCGATACTGTTGGAGGTCCTAAAAACTTTCCTTAGGGATTTAGGAAAGACCACGGTCAACTTAATATAGGAGGGCAGGAGGCCAAGCGTCAGCATGTCCCTGCTGACGGCCCGGGCAAAGCGGGAGGGATGGGTCTCCTGAATTTTCGATTGTATTTTGAGGCATTGCATCTGCGGATTATACAGAAGTGGCAAGAGGGAAGCAGTGGGTAGTAATGGATAAGGGCTGTGGTGAAACACAACGTGAGGGAGATCCTCTGGCTGCCAAGCCAACACCGGCCTCACCATCTGTATCTGAGTGCCATAACTAGACTTGTGGCGGACACGTGGGAGAGGATGGCGAGAAAATATGGGATCACGTCCTTCCCGTCCCGCTCACCTCAATTTTCAATAACCCGAAGTTCTCACCGGCATGCAGGCAGGAGGCATTTGTACACTGGCGGGGGGACGGGGAATGTCGGAAGCGAAAGTACATGTTCCAGGGCCCCATGATCAGGTTGTTTGTAGAATGTAAACAAGCTTTCGAAGTGGGAGAGAAGGAAAGGTTGCAGTATTTTCAGTTACGGCACTGGCTTCAGAACCCAGAGGTTAAGTCGGTGGCTACACGCCAACTTACCTCATTCAAAAAGTTTTTGACGACGCACAATGGGGTGAAGGGTATGACATGAAGCCTTTATAAACTCTTGGACGAGTCTACACATCGACCGCCCTGGTCATATATGGGCAGCTGAGAGTGGACGATTGGGAGAGGCTGTGGAGACGGATTCCGAAAGTGGCCAAAGCGTCCCAAGTGCTGGAATTTTGGTGCAAACGGGTATTCAAATGGCACTATACACTGGAGCGACTTCATAGGATCTATCAGGAGTCCCTGCAAGAGTGCTGGAGAGAATGTGGGGCTGCAGGGTACCTGGTCCCATATTTGGTGGAACTGGCCAAAAATCAGACCCTTCTTTTTTCTTTTTTATTATTTATATAGCGCTACAAACCCTCAGGTATATGAGCGCTCCTTATTTCCCACGGTGTGTGGTGCTCATTTATTGACCTCGGAAGGATGAAAGGCTGAGTTTGGCCCTGCCTGGATTCGAACCTGCGTCAGCAGGCTCTGTACAGATGTCAAAGTGAGCGCTCTACTCGCTGTGCTATCGGACAGGCTGGAGGGACCTTCTGGAGGGGAGGTCCAGGAGCCCCAGGCCCTGATCTCCGGAGAGGAGGCAGGGGTGCCCCTGAAGGTCATACTGTTGGGATTGGAGGTGACTAAAAGCTCAAACAATGCTTACTATTGCTGCAATGCTGCTCATCGCGGAGCGGTGGACAGGAGCATGCATTCCCATGTTACAGGACTGGTTTCGTAAAGTATGGGACTTTGTGGCTATATAATGGGCCACCTTTGCGATAAACAATCAGCTATCACACTTTGCCAGAGACTGGGAGGAGGTGCTGATCTTCCTAAAGGAGGAGTACAGTGCCCAATGGTGCACCCAAAGATCAAAACTGCTGGATCTATATTAGTTGAATGACTATGCAAGGAACGCCTCCTAATTGTCACCGGTCTTGGCCTAGAGGTAGCAGGGGGGAAGCAGGGATTGGGAGAGGGGGGGTTGACGTTATTGTTATTGTGTTCCACTTTCCCCACGACATTGTAAGAACGAGGCTGTTCTCCATCGGGCTGTCGCGAGCCCCCCTTCATCAAGATGCCAGTTGAACAGCTGGGGCTTGCACACAGTAATACTGGAGCAGTTTGCCTTACTCGAGTAACGAAGCTCGCGGGGCGTGCTTTTTTCTACAGTGCAAGCGCATCAGCAACATTATCCTAACGCTACAAAGTGAAAAAAGTTTGTATTGGGTATTGCTGTGTTTTGGCACATTTCTCATATCCTGAAACATATTTCCCATACCATTTGAGATGCCAAACATGGCCGCCATGAAAACCTGCAGCTCTTTGTGTCCCGGAGGCAGCCTGATGCTGCGTGATTGGCTGGCATCCGCCTCATATAGCCAAAAGGAAGCAAGCAGGCGAAAGCCCTCTGCCCCCCCCCCGCCCAGCCAAAACCCCACACCTAAGGCCCTGTCTGGGCCAGGAAGTGCTCGAAGGGCACCCTCCCTCTGGTACCTGTACATCATGAGGCAGTTGTTGCTAACTCGGTTTGGTGCCCCTGGGCTCCCACACTGCCTGCAAGTCGTCAAGTGAGTGATGGCTGAACTTTTCCACTACCTCCTCCACTAACAATTCTAAACTTTAACTGTGCCCCTCTTTCTGCCTCTGGCATCACTGTATCTTCCTCTCCCACACTGCATTGTGCCCTGTTTTGACTTTCACATTTAGGTGTTGTGCTTTTTAACATCCTGCACCCCCAGATTGCATTGGTTTTCATTTTGTACCCTGTTTTGACTTTCAAATGTAGGTGTTGTGCTTTTTAACATCGTGCACCACAGATTGCATTGCATTTTGTACCATTTTAATTTTCAAATGTATGTGTTGTGCTTTAACTTCTGCACCACAGATTGCATTGCATCGCGTGCCCCTCCCGTAACTACTTGACCGCCTTGCGATCTGGTCCAGAACTAGCAGTGCAGCCTCTCTTCTCTTTTCTTCAACTATCCTCTGCCATCCTGATGGCAATCACCATCTCTCCTATCTTCTCCAACTGCTACACTATCACCGACCCTCCCTCTCTTACAAAGTCTGAAAGGAAAAAGCACAAAAAAACATACTGAGGGCCAAACCTGGCCTTCCCATCACAAACACCTATGTCAGTGCAACTTCCAGAGAGGTTTTCACTGACATCCTTTTCTCTGTCCCTTCTCCAGTTTGCCTTACTCCTTGGCCCTCTGACTGCACCTCCTCCAGCCCTGCCAAGCTCGTTCACGGATATCCGTTCGATGAAACGGGTGTCAGCTGCTGCCTTTGCATCTACCTTCATTCCCTTCACCCCCCCCCCTAAACTCTACCACCGACTGTGCTCTCAGCAACCTCCATTTGGCCATTACAAGCACCCTTGACATTCTAGCCCCAGTCAAGAGAATCCGCCTGAAACCCGCCTTGAAACGTAACACCTGGTACGACTCCGAACTTGCAGCCCTGAAACGCAAGTGCAGAACTGCAGAACGAAAGTGGCAAACCTCAGGCTCACCCTCTGACAAACTGGCTGCCTCCTGCTCCAAAGGCAATATAGACTCTCCATCCATGCCAAAAAAAGTGCCCACATCCAGGCACGGGTGTCTGGTGCTTCCGACAGCACGGATGAACTCTTTAAAATCCGCAGTCTCCTCACCTCTTCCATCCCAGGCCCTCTGCAACGCACTGGCCACACACGTCACCACTAACAGTCTGGACATCCTGAGCACCCTTGCTACCCTCCCTAACAACCCGTCCCTCACTCCTTTGCCTCCTATGGCTTCTTCACACCCTCCTCCCTGCTCTCACCCCTCCTCCCCTGTCACACATGAAGCCACAAGAGTTGTCTGCTCCATGAAGGTCTCTTCCAAACAGGTTTCCCCTTGCTCCTTCAGAATCATCAAGGACAACATTGGCTCTCTTGCCCCCGCACTTGCTGATCTCTGCAACCACTCTTTTGCCACTTCATCTTTCCCCTCTTTGCCTCTTCCCTCAAGCACTTCCTTGTGTGCCCCCTTCTACAGCAGACCCGACCTATCCAGCCAACTATCACCCCCTTCCTTGGGAAACTGCTGGAGAAGCTGGCCTTTCCACAACTCACTTCATACACTGAACTTGTTGGTGGTCTCCACGACCATCAATCCAGATTCTGAGCATCCAGAGGCACAGAACCTGCTCTTCTGAACACCTGTGAAGAACTGCTCGCATCTGTGGACAATAACTTTCCAGCTGTCCTCATCCTATTTGATCTCTCTGCTGTCTTCGACACAGTCAACCATTCTATCCTCATAAAAAGGCTCCATGATAACCTTGGCATCTCAGAGAAGGCACTGGACTGGCTGACCTCCTTCCTAACTGACTGATCATCCCAAGTCATTTTGGGCACCTTCTCCTCACCTACTTCCTTCTCTACTTGTGGTGTCCCCCAGGGCTCAAACCTCTCCCCCTGGCTCTTCAACACCTGCCTTGCTCAGCTGGCACTCCTCATTTCCTCCTTCTCTGCCAACTTCCAGTACTATGCAGATGACACACAACTCTTTTTCAAACTTCCTGCTGGCCTTCTTGCAACTTCCATCATCCCTGACTGCCTATCTGCCATCCAGTCCTTGTGCACTTTAAATGATCTCTGCCTCAATGGCAGCAAAAATGAGATAATTCCCATTCGGACCTTTGCTCCTTCTTTTCTCCGTTCACCCTCGCCATCCTTTATGGGCTCTGCCCTTGCTCCTTCATCTGAAGCTAGAAAGCTTGGAGTCATTTTCAACTCCTCTCTCCCCTTCCTTCCTCACGCTCAGAGCATTGCCAAGAAGTCCCACTTTCAACTCTTCCTTCTCAAAGGAATTCTCCCTTTTCTCACTTTCCCCTAGAAACTCAATGTTACTCAAGCCCTGGTTCTCTCTAGGCTTGACTATTGAATAGCCTCCTAAATCTACCTACTTCCACTTTACTACCCTCTAGCTAATCCAGAATAGGTCAGCAAGATTTATCCTTGGCCTTAAGTCCAAGGACCGCATCTCTCCTGCCCTAAAAAGTCTTCACAGGCTCCCGGTTGCTGCACGGATTAAATTCAAATCCCTCTGCATCATCCACAAGTCTGTTTGGGACCACACTATCTGCAACTTTCTGCTAATAAATACTCTCCCTCTAGACCTCTACGGTCCTCTGGAACTACCCATTGAGTGTAAAGCATTTCGCTAAAACGAGGGCTGGATGCTGATCACTTTCTTCAGATGGCTTTCTCTTATGGAACAGCCCTTCTGCTTCATCTTGAGCAGGACTTACTGAAGTTCCAGAAACTTCTCCAGACTTTCCGCTTCACCTCCTCCTTCCCTTCTTCCCTCATCTGCTAATTCTCAGTCACTGTGATTGGTGACCAGGGCACTTATGTATCGTTCGGGGTCCTGGCCTCCCATGCCTCTGCCTACCTCGCAGCACTTGCCTCGGCACTCACCGGCCTCCTTCCTGTAGGCTTGCACTAACTACCCAATGCGTATCCAGGTCGCATAGCACTTACCACACCATGCACTTCATTCACTGCTCATCCACGATCACGGGCATTCCAGCTCCTACCCCCACTCCCACTTCTCACTGCACTTGCACGTTCTGAACACTCACTCACAAGGCATAGTAGGTTCACCCTCATCCTGTTTTTTTTATTGCTTAATTCCCATGTTCCCTGCCTGTTGCCCTGTGGGCGATTTTTAACAGAAGTGACTTACTGTATAAGCGTCTAACAAATGCACAATAAAGTAAAACAAATATGTTGAAAATTAATAAAAAGAAACTTTAAGAAATGTTTTAAAAAATCTGGGTGTACCCCCTGGGGGATTGTAAACCAGAATGATATTGTTACAGCTATTATTGTTGGGGGTGAGTTTGTGATGGATAATTTCGCACCCCTCGAAACTGCTGGGGACTTCAAAGAAGTGTAAATTGTTTCTGGCGACAATGGCTACAACATCTCCCTTGCCGTTTTCCCGGTTCTTATTGAAGAAGTTATATTTTCTTGGTACCGTCAATTCTATTTTGGGACCGCTCGCATGGTTCAGCCATGTTTCAGTAAGGCATAGTAAATCAATGTTATAGTCCTCAATATATTCCCTGATGTCATTAGCGTGTTTGTTCAGGGACAATGGGCCTCATTACGAGGCTGGCGGCAGCCGTGCCTGTAATACAGGCACGGCTGCCGCCAGTATTCATTTTTTTCCGGTGCCCAGAAAAGGACAATTAACGGGTCATTACGACCTTGCCGGAACCGGTAATTGCCCTTTTCTGGGTGCCGGAAAAAATTCTTCCCCATTCCCATTTTTTGAGTCCCGTTAATAATGGTACCGGTGCTACTGTCATGTTCTGCTCACGGATGCCGGTACGGCCGCCAGGTCAGACCTGGTGGCTGCAAAGACACACGCGAACAGAACTCATAGTTTGCCGGTACAGTAACAACAGTACCGCAAGCTTACTGGTACAGTTGTTACTGTACCGGAAAACACGTAATGAGGCCCAGTGTGTTCAGAAGGGATATTTTGATGGGTTTGTTCTTCAGCACATTATCCGTAGAGTTGTTGTCCACAAACTCTTTTATTACATTTTTGGTATTCTTTCCCGGGACTGAGCTATCATGACTGTCTGTGCTATGGTTGTGCAGGGATTGAACATAAGTAGCACCAGTTTTTTCCTGTTTAGTGGTTTGCCCTTTTACTGGTTGTTGTGGCGTAGGTTTTACTGTTAAAGGGTCAACAAGGAGAATAGAGGGGCCTGTCAATATGGGTTCCGGTCCAATACATAATGTTAATAAGGTTTGATCTGGAGTCTTTAATGCTGCCTGCACGTTGCTGCTTATTTCTAGGGGGTTAGTGGGTGTGTTAGATTCTATGTCGGTCAGTTTAAGATTAAGGTACCTATTAACCATAGCTTTGCGCGCTGCTTTTTGCGCTGCCAAAAGTAGATTAAGGCCGGGATGTATTCCCACAATGAAATGTGGATAGGTATAAAGAATATCCCGACATGTCTTTATTCACCTGGATGAGTTTTTCCAGTTTCCGTCGAATTGTATTTGGTTGGGCAGCTGTCTTCCACAGACTTGATGGATGAATTTCTGATTCAATTGAAATCTGATAATGAGGCAGGTCTGAGCCGATGTCCCAACAAGGCCCAAAGCTTCTGTTTGACAGGGAGACCACCTCTTAATGTTCAGAGGCTGTACTCTAGGCTCTTGACCACATGCATGTCCAGGAGTCCGGGTCCTTTTGCTCACAAGCCCAGACTCGCTTCTTTCCTCCTTGCTACAATACCACACGCTCCTTTATTTTATTTATATATGGGTGATTTATTATGCGCCTATACACGTGTGTCTCAACGCACAACAAGGCATGGGTGGACGACGATCCTACTAGGCCGTGTACATTTGGATCGTGCAGGTTATTTATAACGTGCTTAATTCCAAGATCGGTTTCAAGCGCGGATCCAGGATTCAATCCTGTGTTGCTCAGCGTGGTCTTGCTTCCAAGACTCGCCCTTTGCCACAGAGCTATCCTCCCTTCCTAAGGGACCTTCACCTAATCCCTTACTATCCACCCCACTGTCTGTCTACTTCTCAATACTTCGCCACATGCTTGTTTCTCATCCCAATCACATGCCCTGCAGGCTTAGGGTGCATGTGTCCATTTCTCCTCTCCCAGGTTCTGCTCTTGTATTACTCTTCTGATGACTCTTCGTGGCCTCTTTTCCCCTACAATCTTTCAACTCCTCATGCCGATTTCTCCCTGGCTCCTCATCACCTCTTCATCAGACCACACTTCCTCCCCCTGATCTCCACCCTCCATTTCCTCCTCGGCTCCTCTCACCACCTCCATCTCCTTAGCTCTTCTCACCATCTCCTTCTTCGCTCCTCTCATTACCTTCCCCTCCTTAACTCTTCTCACTACCGCCTCCTTCATAACTCTTCCCTAAATTACAACCCCATGCCTCCACTCAACCTCACCAACCTCCCGAATGTAACCACACTACGCTCTCGGGCCCTTGGTATATATAGCCCTCACCTTAATCCTGCCTTAGCACGACTTTTGTAATCTAGTTTGCAGGAGTATGTTTGCCGTAATTATACAGTCTGTTACACCTCTTGCAGCAGGCAGACCATGCCTACATAGACGCCCATTGCCATCTTCCATGTCACAACTGCGAATGCAGGCCAAAGGGCAGGCATCACTGAGCCTCTGTCTCTGTGAGCGGATGTAGGTGTCGGGTCCCGAGATGGGAGTGTGCGAACACTCCCATTCCTGTTTGTTTGCGTGTGAGGAGCACGTTCTGTTCCACAAGCTACTTTGAATCCTCTTCCACATGAAATGACTTCCTCTACATGGAAGGATTCAGGTGACCTTGTGAGTCTCATTTCTGGAACTGAGGTGGACCTTCCCAACCCTTCCTCCAAACCGGGGATAACAGAGGGTGAGGGATTGGGACATCTGTTGATGCTCTTACTATCTCAGTGGTATTAATAGGTTCCCTTAAAGGGAGTGTTCTTTGATGTCTCAAAGTAACAAGTGCATGCCTTCTGTGGGTGACATGGTGAGCGTAGATTGGCCTCTTCCTCACGCCGAGCCCTGCATCCCTTGGTTTCTGCTGACACCTGGTCCTCTTGGTGACCACACCATCCCCCACTGCTGGCCAGGCAGGGAACTTTGCCACAGCGTTGAGATGCCATGGCCTGAGAACATTAGCCAGAGGAAGTGATTGACACAGGTAATGCACACCCACAATAGGTCACGCCCAGTAAACTGTGCAGTCACTGTCTCACTGGCTGTGAGTAACATGTTATACAGAAGTCAGGGCTTGATTTGCTTACTAACCAGCTGTGAGTGACTGCTGTGTTGCACATGATTAATCGTGCTGTTATATCTCTGATTTTAGATGAAGAAGTCGGACCTTGTATCTATGCACTTGACACATGGCATTGAGCATCAGCGCCATATAAATACCAAGCATCCAGTGCGCCAGGTGGTATACATCCATGGAAGTAAGGGCTTTGTCAGCCTGGACGCTGCTGGCAGGATCCATCTGCACCAACCGGATGGTCACGTAGAGAAGTCGATCGAACCTGACCTAACTCTCAGCGGTTTGCTGGTTGCTCCCAACGTAAACCAGTACGTGGCTTGGGACTCGGACCACCTAAATGTGCTTAGTGCAGACTTTTCAGTGATTTCTACCGTACATTCTTCGCAGGTAATTTGCTGCGCCACGTACAACATGGAGTTGAACGAGTTGGTCACCGGTGGGGCAGGATACATCGCCACTTGGCGCTTCCGTTTCGGTTCCCACAAACTAGTCAGCCAGAAAGTGATGACCCAGGGCTTCGATAAGCGCGATGTAGTGAGCATGCTGGCTCTCGAGAAGTCTTTGCTGCAGTCCCAAAGGTGCTTTGCTGTCTGTGACAACGGTGTGATGGTTTTCAACCTCTGCGACGGGGCTCTTCTCACAAGCAGGAGGGACCTGCACATGCGGTAAGGAAGATCAGTATTATTGTTCCTTTGCACATGTTTTTGTTTTTCAACTGCTTTATTTGTTATACTAGCGAGATCAACCTGTGAACACGGACATACTAGAACGTTCTGCAAGGTATGGGACAAAATCATATGTAAAGAGGATGACCAGTGAAAATAATGTTGGAAAGAAAGTCGTACAAATATTACTGAAAGAATAAAGTATATGCAGCCTCAATACTTGGAATGAGATTGCTCTGATGGCTACTAAAAAGGCTAACTCGAATATGTGGGCGATCCTAAGAAGAAATGACTCATTGATGGAGTCTCTGAACCTGAATGGTTGTCCCATATTGTTAATACGCTAGGTCAGGGTGAGAGCGACGAAGCTCAGTTTCCTCTCCCTAATACAACATGCACATGCAACGTAACAATTTGTGAGATCATAATAATGATTGAACAACTTAATCCTTCTTGAGCTGCAGGACAAGATGGCATCTGCAATGCTCTCGTTAAAACTGCCCCATGGCTATGGGCTCACTGCCTCCCCCTGTTGTTTACCCACACAGGCAATACTGACTGTATCCCCCAACACCTGGTCAGACAGTCATATCTTGCCAGTTCATATGAAAGGGCCCTGGAACTTGGCTTCCAACTATCGAATGCTTGCCATGTTGGACGTCCTGTCCAAGATCTTTGGCAAGATATTACTGTCTGAAAAAAATGATTGGATTACAACATATAAAGTACTGCGTCCAAACCAGATGGGATACATTAAGAAATCTAGTACCACCCACTATCTGCTTATTCTAGTCACCTATATCGAATACGCGTGGAAGCGTAAACATATACCAGTCTATGCTGTGTTCATTGATTTTACTGAGGCATTCGACTCTGTGCTTCGCAATAGAGTGTGGTCAAAACTTGCACAATGGAACATACTGTTAATGCTATTATATTCCAACACATCGGTGAAGATCCGACTAGATGCTGAAGGCAAATTATCTACCTCAATTCCCACAAAATGCGGTGTTAAACAAGGCTGCACTGTCGCTGCTACATTATTTAACTTGTATTTAGCTGATCTCGGCATTGCGTTGTTGAATCCACTCTCATGCCCTCTTCAAATGGGCGCCCATCGACCTGATCCTGGTTGATTACACCCCAAAAGGGTTGCAAAGATGAATTCTTGACTTAGTAGTATACGCCAAATCTGACTATTAATTTGGAAAAGAGCAAAATAATGAAATGTTCTCCTTCTAAAGTTAATAACCGTATCGTCACGTGTACTCTGAATGGGCTCCCGCTAGCCAATCTTATCACCTATAATTATTTAGGTGTCCATGTTCAAAGCGATCTGAGATGGGAAACACACTGGCTAGCAACAAAGATGAAATGTTATAGAGCTGTTGGTACTCTTTGTCAATTCATAGGCCAACAAGCTGGGATCTCCACTGTGACCATCCTTCTACTTTATCAAACTAAAATTTGTTTGATTATGTTGTATGGGATAGGGATCTGGGGACACAAATATGGTGAAAAATGAAGCATTTTGAAGCATCTATTTTGCGTAAACTCTTGTTCCTTCCAAAATCTCTCCCAATTGAATATCTGTATTTAGAATGTGAGCTTACTGATATATTTGCTTATTCGAGTGTGAAAATGGTAATGTTTTGTGACAACCTTTTCAAATTGAAGAATAAGTCTATGATGCAGGCTTTGATTAGAGGCTTTTAACAAAGTTGATAACTGTAAGTCAATGGGGACCCGTGGTTTGCTGATCTCGGAACATTCCAAATGGAATGAAGGATGTCTTGGTATAACTACTAATGGGGTCGTGTATATGACAATGTCTCGACTAAAAACTAAACTCCAAGCATGTAGCCAAGAACAGCACCTCGTAAACTTGTATTCTGTGCGCAATGCTACGGCATTTTGTGATTACATTTCTGAACGCACCTGAAAACCAACGTACCTTACTGCATATCCTAATAGTGTTATCTCTAGGCAATATGAGACTAAAATTTAACATCAGTAATGCCTTGATCACACAAGGGGCACGACATGGAATCCCACAAAATATTAGATTCTGTCGCTTATGTGGCAATAATGATCTAGAAACCATTCAACATCTGTTGACAACTTGTGAAAGTCTCCATAAGCTACGATGCAGTTACCTACATTCTTATCGCAGTGGTGCGAATTATGATCGCAGCCTATTAGTCTGGTCTGTTTTTATGAATGGTTGTGACCACAATCTGATCGTTTATTTAGTTACATTGTATTGACAATGGATTGAGATCAATGACATATTATCTTGCTGAAGCAATTTTTCTCAGTCATTCCCTTCAATCTGTGAATGAGAGAAACATATTGGTTATTAGTGGCTTGTTTTTAATAATAGTTTTAATTATGCCTTGTTTCATTTGATCTTTCTTCTTAGTTTACTTTAAGTATGTATTTCGTAATGCTACCTGATCCAAGTTCTTCTGATTGTTTTTATCGTGATGACCAATTTTACTGTGAGGATGTGTATACTGTTGATTAGTTTTACACCTTGATGTATAATATTTGTTGTAAATGTTTTGTGTGTTTTTTATGTTGTATATGCAAAGCCATTCGGCTGTATGTATATGAAATAAATAGTAATATATACAAATATTGTATGCTTAAAAGATATCTACATTCACAAATGAAGTGAAGAGTTAATGTTTTTTGTGCACTGACTCCTATCGATTAAGGTAATCTGAATTAAAATGTCGGCATTCTTAATATATCAACAGTGAGAGAATGGGCCTCATTATGACCATGGCGGTAGAGTGCTGCCGGCGCCGTCTCTACCGCCACATTACAAGTTTGCGGCCGCTTTGTACGCCTGGTCAGACCAGACGTGCAGAGGGGCACTCGCTAGCAGAACAGGGTGGTAGCAACAGTCCCGTTATTAACGGGGCTGTGTTACCTTCATCCACATTGGGAATGAGGACGTATCGAGTCCGGTCCCGCGAATGGGAATTACCGGGCCCGCAAAGGTCGGAATGACCCGGTAATTCCCATTTTTCGGGACCAGGACCCGAGTTTGGGGGTAGCCATGCCGGTAAAAAGGGCATGGCTACCTCCAAACTCGTAATGCGGCCCAATGGTTTCTATTATTTCTTTTTTTTTTTAAACCTTTATTTATATATTTTTTGTATTTTTTTGTATTTTTTTTTAAATCACTTAATGATTTTTACAAAAGGTGAATTTAGCAGCCTTAACTTTTCACGTAATACAAAAATGTCTGAGAAGTGTAAAACAACAAAAAGCGATAAGATGATGATTAATCATGGCTCTGTCAGCGAAAGAACTCCTGCATGGTGCTATAAAAGGTTGATTCCTTGTTTGATTTTCCTCAATGCGGTTAAAAGGATTTTTGTTGTTGCTATTGTCCACAACGTTTTTTCTCCGTTGATGAAACGGCCCCACCAAGAATCTTCTTAACCCAAGAGGAACGGGGAACATAACTGTTTTAAGTAAACTCTTCTGGTTTCCTGTATGTAAGGGCATGACAACAAGAGATGTCTTAATATTTCGGTCTAATCTGGGTTTTTGCACAGTCTGCATTTGTTTGTGGTGGAGATGTTTCTCACCACTCGGATTTCGTTTGTGTCCAAGAGGTTTAGCCGCCCCCTAAGGAACACGTTTCTTAAAGCTTTATTTGGGAATTTCTTCAAAAAAGCCTGAGTTTCATTTAACTTTTTAGGGTTCAGTGGAAGGTGGGCTGTCAGCTTGTACTTCGCTGCCCTTTCCAATGTGTGGATCCAGTCCAATTCTTCCATTTTCTTTTTTCTTCTTTATCAAGTCCTCTTCCATGCATTTTACTGTGGCCAAATATATATTTTTTTTCTCATTGGCCCATGCATTCAGCATTTTATAGCCTGCTCCTTTGATTTCTAGGTCTATTAGCTTGTAGATCTTAGGGCTGTCCATGAGCAGGGATTTACTGAATAACATCATACTGTTTGTCTCGATCGTTGCTTTTAACAAAAGTATGCTCAGTTTGCGTCTGATCGAGAGCATGGGGGTTGACTTAGGTAGATTTAGGACTAATCTCCATAAATAGGCTTCCAGTTTCTGCCAGATGTTTTTCGGTATGTTTGGCATTGCCTCAACTCCGTATGTTATGGTTGGTATCACCTTAGCTCTGTACAATTGGATTGCTGGTAAGAGCGAAAAGCAACCAAATTATTTGTCCACAGCTCCGGTTTGCGACGTGAGTTTCCTCCCAAAGAGTACGCTGCATGGTGTTTTCTGCTCTGGAGCTGTCCAGCATCACTCCCAAGTCCTTGAATTTGGGTACTTTTTCAATTGTGATCCCTCCAAGTATCATCTTAGATGTTCTTTTCTTTTATTTTCTATTACCATCACTTTTGTTTTTCCCTTGTTGATTTCTAGGTTGTTTAAACTGATGTACTTGGTAAGGTTGTCCAGTTGTCTTTGCAGACCGATTGCTGTATAGTCAAGGAGAATCATATCGTCCGTGTACAACAAGCGAGATATTGGTGTTTGCCCAATTTTTGGTAGAAATGATCTCACGCTCTTCTCCGTATCTTTAAAGTCCCCAAGGTATGCTAAGAAGAGAGCTGGAACTCTTGTGATGGGTATTTCTTCTGATAACAGCCCCTGCTGGCTCAAACAAACTCTCATTTTGGTTCCGGAATAATGAGATTTCTTCGGGTCTAGGATAGTCAGTGGGCAATTCCAAGCTGAAAGTTTTGGCCATCGTTTTCCTCGATCGGCCTGGTCAAACGCTTGCGCCAGGGTCGATAAAAACAACAAAGACCCTAGTGCTCCCTTCCAGGATCTTGCTCTTAATAATGCTCAAAAGCATTCTGTTGGCCAAGGTTCCAATGTTTTTCCTGAAGCCCGCCTGGAAAGGGTCATCTCAAGCCGCGGTCTTTGCCCAAGATTGAAAACTTGCCAAAAGGAGGGAGCCAAAGACCTTCCCGATTACATCAAGTAATACAATTTGGCAGTAGTTTCTGGGGTCTTCTTTGCTATCCTTTTTGAAGATGGGCATCACTATTGATGATGTCCAAGACGATGGTATGGTCTTGGTCTCTGAGCACCTTTTGAAGACCGTGCTGATGAAGGATGCCCACTCCACTGGATGGTTTTTTAGGTCGATGTTTGTTAACCCATCCGGGCCCCGGGCTCTTGATGTTTTTAACTTGCGTATCACGTTTTCAATTGTGTCTCTATCATATAAGTCGGCCCAGGAAGAGCTCTTTTCCTCTTTTTTTGGCGAACTGTTTTCCGGAGGCGAGTGAAACAGAGTTTTAAAGTGCTCCACCCAGGTGGCTTCCCCCACGCTGTTTGAGATGGTGTCTTCGAATTGAGATTCTGTTGATCTTATCAGTGACCAGAATTCCCAGGCGTTGTGGCCCCCCACCATCTTCAACATTGCTTCCGAATCTTGCTGATATAATTTAATCCGGTAGCTTTTGATCCAGGACTTGTATTTCTTCACTTCTTCGTGCAGCATATTTTTATAATATTGGGACTTGTATTTGGACGCCAGTCTTTTGATTTTACGCATCTCACCACTTTTGTCTACCAGTAGTTTCTCGAAGTTATGTTTTTTCAATTGAGGTGGGTAGCTGGATTTTTCCCCTGCCGATTTGTATACTGTTAACAGTGGTTGGTAATCCGTTGATAAAGAATTTCTGGCGCTGTTCCTATAATTTATCGTTAGTTCTTTGATGTTTCTTGTGCTCAGCCTCACTATATTTCTCTGAGTGTTAGTTTCGATTTCAGTACTTGTTTTTATTTTCAGAGCGTCCATAGTAGCCATTGTTACTGACAATAGATTATGGTCACTATGTGTGGTCTTAATAACCTCAAACGAAGTTATCAATGATAGAATTGGCCATGATGTGAAGATGTAATCGATTGAGGCCAAAGCACCCTCTTTTTCCCAGATTGTAATATGATTTGGTTGGTTAAATAGCTGTCCTGTATCGAGAAGGTTTCTTGATTCCATAAGTTCAATCCAGAGAGCACATCGCTCTTCTGATAGTGACTTTTTCCTGTTCACCAGGTCTTCTGGCCTGCATGTGGCATTTAAGTCACCACATATAATTATGTGTGTGGCTTGATGTTCAGCGTCATCGATTGCTTTTTCTATCATCGTGAGGTAGTTTGTGTTTGTGATCGCTTGGGGATTCCAATAAGTGTCTGTGATTGCAATCATGATCTGTTCCTTCCTTATTTGCATATTGGTCTGTTCCCAGTTTACGAGAATTGCCAATAGGGAGCTATTCGCTAGAACGGTCTCCTGGATGTGAATTCCACTCCCTGAACGGACAGCCGTTATAAGGCCCGAAGATGGTCGTCCTTTAGGCCTTTTAAGAGCCGGTGATATTTCAAGCGCAAATCCATCTAAAGTTGGTTTCTCTATCAGCCAGGTTTCCTGGAGGCAGAGAATATCAAAAGCTCCCAGGTCTACATCTTCGGCTGCCGTAAGGTGTTGGTGTCCTCTCGTATTCCAGGATCCCAAACTCAGCTCCTCAAACCGAGCCTCAGGAGTTGTCATATCATCTGTGTTATGTAGTTGTTGAGGTAAGTGAGCAAATTCCTATTTTTTAGATGTGAAGTTAAAGCCTTTGGCATCCATGCCCACAGTTGATTCAATGGAGCAGGTATTTTTTCCTTTGCCATCGATTTTGAAGGGATAAATTGTGGATCTTGTGTAGTAGTTATTTTTATTTTGGACAACGGACCGCTCAGAAATCTTCCATTGTCAGACACCTCTTTAAAGAGGGCCATGTCAGCCGTCCTAGGGCTGCCCGTCACCTTTTCCGGTCTGGGGGACTGTTCC
Organism: Ambystoma mexicanum; assembly: GCF_040938575.1. Classification (NCBI taxonomy): domain Eukaryota; kingdom Metazoa; phylum Chordata; class Amphibia; order Caudata; family Ambystomatidae; genus Ambystoma; species Ambystoma mexicanum. The sequence continues at coordinate 1,300,752,287 of NC_090933.1, read as the reverse complement.
AGTTGGCGTTCACTTTCCGTATGCCGATTTTGTGTGTTCTGTTTATCCGTGGTATTCTTTGAAACAGGTACTTGTTTCCTGGGTTTCTGTTTCTGTACTGGTCGTTAGTTCTTGAAATATAATGCAGTTTGGTTTTTAAGTCAAGGTTTTCCGGGTAGTGTGTTTTTTCTCTCATCTCCTTAAAAACAAAGCCCCGACTCAATAGGTTTTCTGCTGCGTCTTGGATCGAGGGTTTCATAGCCAGGGAGTTTATGTGTAGGTAGGATTTCGCTTTGTGTACCTCGTGATATGGCTCTACTAGTACGAGGTCCTCTGTATGGTGTAAAAGATTTAAAATTGTTCTCCTGCTCAGTATAATTTCATTGTGATTATCCTGTGTTTGGTCCAGTTTGAACATATGCACACCAGCCACTCTCCTATCTGGACTTTCTGGTAGCTTTATGATCTTTTGTTTTTTTTTCACTTCCTTGGTGGATTCTGGGGGCACGGTTGTTATGATAATCAGCGTCTTTTTGTGTAGACCTTGATCTAGGTCTTTGGGTCCTCTTTGCAGGATTAGCTCTCATATTTTAAATGGATCTTTTCCGTCTGGGCAAGGCTTTAGATTTCTGGCTGGCGTTTATTGAAGTCTTGGTTTTTCTATGCCCTGGAACAACATCCTCGTTTCTTCGTTTGGATGCAGAGGTTTTTTGAAGACCCCAGTTTGTTACTGTGGTCAATTTTCTGCACCTTTCTTCCAGAGTTAAGAAACGACTTTCTGGGTTTGTGGCTGCCAAACTCCTGTCAGAGGATTTTGCCTCTTCCACAGTTGCTGCGGAATTACAGGTCGTCATTGGTTCAGCTGTAAACGATTCCTCTTGTGAATTTTCTAAATCACGCAAGAGATGTTGACTTATGTTCATTGACGCCTGATCTGCTAAAAGTCTTCCACCGTTCTCTGTGATTTTGCCAAGTTTTCTTGTTGGTCCCCTTGTTTCCTCGGCATGACGAAATCGTCTAAATCTTTCAACGGCCCCACACAGGGTATTGTTTTCCTGAGAGCCGGAATCGGATGTCCATTTAGAGTGGTGTTAACCACAGCGGATTTTGTTTCCTCCAACGTTGATACACCTAGTGTAATTTGCCTTGATTCGTCTTTGGTTTTTTTTGGTTTGCTTTTCAATTACTCAAAGATGGGGAATTCTTTGTTGAGGTCAGGCTTCTCCCCAATCAGTGCGGTAGCAGTCTGTCCCGACTCCACCCTCAATACAGTTGCATCCTCCCTGAAAACAGTTATTCTTCGCCGGTGCAGTTTGTTTGGTCTCTCGGGCCACTAACGCTTTCTGGGTTTTTGGGACTATCAATGTTCTAAAGGTTTCTTTCGCCTGCACATGAGAGGGCGTCACAGAAATCAGGCAAGGGCCAATCACCTGGTACCCTCTTTGTCATCTTGTTTGTTGGTGCCTTGTTTCTTTGAGTCAGGTGATATGGGAATGTGATGTTCCACTAAGGTTTGTGTTCCCGTCTCAATTTTTCTTGAGGCCCGCGGCATGCAAACCTTCAAGTAGTCCCCTTCATTGTGAATATTTGCTCTTTGAGTTGGTATCACCTCACTCTGATCTTTGAATCTCTGTTCCATGGCGGTGATGTAACCTTCCAGGAATATGAGCTTTGTGTGCATCATCACAGCCAACGTTGTGTGGTCTTTTAATGTGTTGTTTAACGACTCGTACAGTTTTCTGAAGGGTCTAGGGCAACCGTTACTGCAGACATTATTGTCAAGAGGTCAGGTTATTTTGATGGAGTTTCTTTAGGTGTAATCATCGGGCGTTCACTCAACCTTCTGGTTTTGTGTGGTGAGCGCTGGGACATCGACATTTTTTCCGGGAAGGGTGGCTGTTCCCATTTTCCAAAGGTTTGTTGTATCCTGGTGTCACCATCAAGTTGTACGTTTCTTTTTCCTTGTGTGGAGAAATCAATGTGACTCCTTTTAGAGGACTGGAGTCCAAATTTTCTATCCGAGGAGGGGTGTTTAGTTCCGTTGTTGTTGCCTGTTCAATTACAACTGATTTGTTTGTGGGGGGGTAAACCTCCTCGAAAACTGGTCTTTGTATTGCAATTTGCCCGTTAGCAAGGGAGCGTGCGTGGAAAGACTGATGTAATGTCAAGGGTGGCGAAGACCAATGGGACAAGGGCTCTATTGACCTTCTTTCCTTGGGCGTTTCTGTCGCCAATTTGATTTCAAGACGTTGTGGCCGTGGCTTGGATGTTTCAGCCGATTTCGGTATGTCATTTACAATTGGGTGGATTTTCAAAGTTGTAGGTGTAGATTTACCATGGCTTATTTCAGTGTTTAGGGCAGCCAACTTTGGTATTTCGTCGACTTTCTGGAGTTTTGCTGTTGATTGCGGCTTTGCACCGCTTCCAGGATTTCAGCATCAGAGATTTCCCCTATTGTGTCTAACTTTCTCTTACATTGTTTGTTGAAGAAGTCTTTAAGTGTGCTGGGGGCATGGCTACAGAGCCATGTGAAAGGACGTGTCTCAGAGGGAGCTCCTGATGATCCTGGATGCTACAGACAAAAACGTGCAAAAAATGTTGAAATCGGTGCTAACAAAGAAGGAGCAGCTGTGTGAAGATCCACCGCACACAGACGGAACGAATTGTAAGGACTGAGGCCGGCACGCAGGAATTCAGAACAGAAACAGCATCCCGAGTCTCGCCGAAACAGAAAACAAAATGGTGGTCCGCTCAGAACAAAGGAACGGATAGAGGTCGCAGAGGTCCGCAACACGCTCGCCGCCGGTGCGGATGTCGGCACTGTAAGCTGCACATGACCCGAGAAATACAGGAAGAAATGCGCGGCCGGATGAGAGAATCGGCACGCAGGGTATGCTGAGCGGACCCCAGGGCGAACAAAGAAACCCGCAGCAGAGCGCCACGTGGAGTCTGGAAGTGTCCCCTGGGTGAAGAAGGCTCGTAACATGAGCAGGCTGTGACCATGGACATTGAGATCTGCCGGCGCCCTTTATGAAAGACGCGAGGGAGGCCGCGCAAGCTGGGATAGATACATTGTGGCAAGCGCTGGCGGGACTCAGCCGGCGGATGCATCACGCACGAGGAGCGGCAACACTGTGGCCACGAACTGATAAGGACGTGCTGGTTAGGGCTGAGCCCCAGGAGTGCTGGAAGGTCTCCACCGGAGCACACACGAACATCGTGTGCATGCAAACTAAGTAAGGAGAAAGTTTTATAGCGGAGGCGTGGAGGTGGCCGTGCGAACAGCAGATGAAGGGTGCTCTGCAGAGAGCGAAGTGAAGCGGCGTTAGGGGGATGCCCTGCGCCTCTCCTTGGACATCTGCTTAAGGCTAGCCAAGCAAGGGCTCCACACCGGAGCCCATCTGAAAACATCAGGCGCTGGCCTGAGGAAAATCCCTTGTTCACCTGCCAGGAATTGCAGAACGTCCCGTAGGGGCGCAGGATGGCCTGAATGATGGGATCAAGATAGGAGCTGGAGGCCTATAACAGAACAGCACACGATAATTTGAAGGCCGACCCTCCAAGTGAACATTTTGCAATCGTACAGGCAGAGGGGCCTAGAGGAAAGGCCATGCAAACGCCACAGCATAGGGGGCCATACCACCCCCAGAGAGACATCCCCTGAATCAGCTGCAGAAGGGCACTAACACACAGTCCCATCGCCCATCAGGGAATGTAGTTGGCACTGTAGGCGCTGGGAGACACTTGCCCCAGGAAGGTTGGAAGAGGGACACAGGACACATTGCTAATTCCCATAATGAGCAGCGAAGACCACGGCCCGGGAGGACCATAGAAATGAACTGCGGTATGGTTAGTGGAGAGTCAAGCTCCACGGAGGATAACAGGCCACTGTGAGTGGAGCCACGCTGGGGCACATCACTGGGCAACAGCGTTATCAAGGGTGCGGTGCACAATCCACCCGTGTAACATAGACAGACCGCTAGGACCTTTACCACAGCCTCCCTGAGGCCTCATAAAAGATATTGGAACAGCCTTGAGGCGCTGGGGATTGCACCACTGGGAGTGTATTCTGCAGCATACGGAAATACTGAGATGGCGAACAAACAGATCAAGGTAAAGGGTAAGCAGCCCACACTGGACGAATACGCCAGGACACCGACTGGCCCGGACGGAGCCAGGAGTAAAGACAAAACCCCGGCAGGAGGAATGGCTGCAGTGGGCACAAATCAGGAGGTCCTTGCGGCGATCGCGGATTTGAAGGCGGCCTGGGAGACCAAGCTCCAATTAGCTGTGACGGAATTGAAGACGGCAATGGAGCTCCAGGTTGGGGCGGTACAGGAAGACGTGAACCTCCTCAGGCAGGATGTTAGGACTCTGGCGGAGGGCACAGAGACTCTGGAGAAAGAGATGGGCCCTACTAGGGCAGACTGTGCTGCGCACAAACGAGAGCTCCATGCCCTGGTGCAACGTGTGGGCAATTTGGAAAGTAGGGCGGAGGAGGCGGAAGGACATGCCCGGAGCATTAATATTTGCATTGTAGGACTGCCAGAAGGAGCAGAGGGACACAACCCGATGGAATTCGTGGAAAATATGCTGCTGCAGGAGATCGCCGGGATAACCCTGACTCAGGGATTCGCAGTGGAAAGAGCGCACAGGGCCCTAATGAGGAAGCCGCCGCCGGGAACTCCGCCCAGGCCGATGATCGCCAAGATCCTTAACTATCGGGATCGGGAGAGAATCCTTGAATACTTCCGCAAAGGTGGAACAATACAGAGAGGGGCGGCGAGCATAACTGCCTATCCGGATTATACCCTGCCGGTACAACGAAGCCGTATGAACTTTGGATCTGTCAAGAGGAGATTGCGGGAGGCTGGTTACAAGTACATGCTGCTCTACCCGGCCAAACTAAAAGTTTTCTATAAGAACAAGACATTGTTCTTCGACACTCCGGTGGACGCCATGGAGTGGCTAGATATGCAAAGCTGCCCTCAAGAGCCAGATATCCAGAATGAAGATGGAGCAGGACGAGATAAGTAAAGCTGCGAATCTGGTGGGACCTAAGACTGTAGGACTTGATTATAGTCATGGATGCAGCTGGAAGGTGGGCATACGCTGGTTGATAGGAAACATGATCCGTGAGCACGGAGAATGTTGCGTGGTGAAGGAGCCTCTTAGGGCCGATCTTTATACCCCCATTCAGAGTGTTCTCACTTTTGGGCTTCCAAGGTGGAACCGAACGCGGAGATGCCTGAGATCCAGGGATGGAGCTGGACAGTTGTTGGGGTTGGTTGTTGGGATCGGGCAGGGTGGGGGGAGGGGAAGGGCTGTGGGATGTTTGGGGTGTATATAGTTATGGGGAGTTTTAGTCTGAACATGAGCCTATATAGCAGAATTGGATGGTTGAATCTGTGTCACGCAGGAGGGTGGGATCTGCTGGAGGTAGATAAGGGGGACGATATTGAGCCACGGGGGATCTTAAAATAATCACATGGAATGTCAGGGGACTGAACAGCTACTTGAAAAGGAACAAGGTCATGGTATATCTGAGAAGGCAAAGGATAGATATCGCGCTGTTGCAGGAAACACATCTGACACGGGAAAAGATGGAGCTGATTGTCAAGAAATGGAAAGGGGTGGTGGTGGGCTGAACATACTCTGCGTATGCCAGGGGAGTACTAATCTGGGTGGCGCTGCATGTTCCGTTCTACCCATTGCAGGCGGTGGCGGAGACGGATGGGAGGATGGTCATGCTGAGAGGGCTGGTGGAGAATAAGGAAATAAGCATTGTAGATACATATGCCCCCAATTGGGATACAGCAGCATATTTCAGGACTCTGAGTGCCAACCTCGGCATATGTATGTGCAGTGCAGTGATTTGGGGTGGTGATTTTAACTGTGTACTGAATCCTAACGTAGACAGATCGGATGGTAAGATTGATAGACCTTCCCCAGCTGCGAAGGCACTACAGACACTGCTAGATGACTTTCGTCTGGTGGATGTGTGGAGAACTAGATACCCCCAAGAAAGGCAATACTCGCATTACTCCGCCCCTCAACAGCTACATACGAGGCTGGACTACGTCTTTGCCACGTCGGAGGTAATAGCAGAGATTACTCAGGTAGAATATAAGGCGAGGGTCCTCTCAGATCACTCGCCATTGGTCCTGGGGTGGCAGTATCGCCCCCCGAGGGCACGGATCCCGACGTGGCGCCTTCGTGCTGAGGCGCTCAAGGATCCAGTCTTTAGAGAAGATATAAGGGAGGAGATTGCCAATTACTTTGAAGAGAATACGGGTAGCGTTGACTCAGCAAGTACATTATGGGAAGCCTGTAAGGAAGTGATGCGAGGGGCTGCCATATCAAAAGCAAAGGGCCTGCAGGGCAGGGTTCTAGCTGACCTACGACGGACGGAAGAGAAACTGGAGGGAGTATTAAAGGGCGGATGTGAAAATATGGAGCGGGTACTTGGGCTGCAGCAGCAATGTGCGGAACACTGGGAGAGGCTCTGCAACCTTAACTATAAAAAGTACATTGAGAGACAGCATGCGGGAGGGGATAAAACAGGACGGCTGTTAGCGTGGCTATACAAGAGCGAGGCTCCCAGATCCCCGATCAGAACGATAATGAGGGAAGATGGTAGCGTAGTGGACACCCAAGAGGGTGTCAACGAGGAGTTCGGAGAATATTATAAAGTGTTGTACGCAGACAAAATGGGGGGTAGCCGAGAGGAAATAATGGAAACGTTAAAAGACATATGACTACCCATGATAAGTGAGGAGGAAAGGGAGGAGCTAGATGCACCAATCACCCTGGAGGAGTTAGAAGAAGTGGTGAGGCAGTTACCTACCTGCAAGACCCCAGGGGCGGATGGGCTTCCGAGTGAATTTTATAAGACATACAGGGAGGAAGTGCTCCCCCCGATGTTAGAAATGCTCAATGAAGCGTTTGAGGTGGGACGGTTGCCGGAATCACTTAGAGAGGCGGTCATAATACCGCTTCCCAAGCCTAATAAACCTGCACACAGTTGCGGCTCTTACAGACCTCTCTCGATGTTGAATCAGGAGGGCAAGATATTGACGGCTGTCCTGGCAAACAGATTGCAGAGAGTGATTAGCAAGCTAATACACCATGACCAGACGGGCTATGTCCCGAATAGGAATATAACTCATAATCATAGGCGACTCCGACGGGTTGTTGAATGGGGAAGTATGGCTGAAGGCGAAATGGCGATCGTGTCCTTAGATGCGGTCAAAGCTTTTGACTCAGCCGAGTGGCCGTGGTTGCTGGCGGCCTTGGAGAAGTATGGTATGGGGCCCGGTTATATGAGGTGGGTGAAGATGCTATATAGTGAGCCACTGGCCAGAGTCAGAACGGGATCAGTAATATCTGAGAGGTGGCAACTTAGTAGAGGCACTAGCAGGGGTGCCCTTGGTCCCCGATGCTCTATATATTAGCCCTAGAGCCCCTAGCAATATATCTCAGACAGCAATATGATACGATAGGCATTGAGGTGGGGGGAGAACGACACCTGATCTCCTTATACGCAGATGACCTGTTGCTATACTTAAAGTATCCAGAGGAACATCTCCAGTACATACTGGAGGTGATGGCGAGGTATGCAGGGCTGTCTGGGATAGCGGTAAATCCCCAAAAATCTAGTATGTATCTGCTAGGGGACTGTAAGGGAACCCCTGAGAGACAGTTACCAGTGTTACAAATACCATGGGAGGTTAGTTCTTTTCGGTAACTTGGGATAGACGTGTACCATACGATGGAGGAGGAACACAAGCATAACACCGAGGTGGCACTCAAGAAAATCGAGAAGTGTATGCTATTTCGGGTTAAGTTGCCCTTAGCAATGATGGGACGGGGTGCAATGCTAAAAATGGTGGTCCTGCCTAGGCTTCTGCATTATTTTAGCAATATTCCATACATGATACCTAAGAAGTTCTCTGCTAAACTTAACAGTATGTGTAGGGATTTCTTGTGGCATGGTACCCGGAACAGAGTGGCACTGTGGAAGCTGCAGAACTTTTATGAAAAAGGGGGATAAAACTGCCCAATTTCGAGGTGTATTACGTAGAAAGTCAGCTGCAATATGTGGCTCAGTGGCTTTCAGACGAGGCGACCTCTGAATCTAGGCTATTTGGACATGATTGTACCCCATTTTACTTGAGAGAGATGATCTGGCTGCCCAAGTCCGAAATGAGTGAACGCCCCCGGATGATGATGCTCGGGTGGCAGATGTGGCGTCGAGCATGCCGGATGATGGAGAACCCATTTCCATGCTCCCCGCAGGTACCGCTAGTCGCATTGACGGGGGAAGATAAGCAGTTAAGGGCGATAATCAGGACCCATTGGGAATCGGTGGGGCTAATAACTTTAGGGGACGTCTGGCAGGTGGGGGCTATTTTGGACTTTGAGGCCCTTGAGGGGGAAACAGGACTGCATGAAACTGAATTAGAAGAAGAACCAGATGCCATCATAGAGGCAATATATGATATATCGGATGGGGGACATGAGATTTCTAGGTTGTATGAGATGGTGATGTCTAAGGTTGGGAAGGACTTGACGCAATTGAGACTAGATTGGGAGGCGGAAGTGGGAACCCCGATAGAGGATGGGATGTGGGAACGGGCACTGGGATACCATAAGAAGGTTGTCAAGGAATGCCAGACTAAAACAAATACAACTATATATAATGCACAGAGCATATATGACGCCTATGAGGATATCCAAGTTTGAAAACGCTGGACGACAAGCATGTCCCAAATGTGACGAGGAGAAAGCTGATATGACACATATGTTTTGGTCATGCCCAGTAATTGAGCGTTTCTGGGGAGAAGTGGCACAAAAGCTAGCCGAGAAAGGGGTCACGTTAATCATAGATACAGCTTGGGCCTGCTTGCTGGGAGGGTTCCCCAGATCATCAAAACTTAAGCATGTCGGTAAACTGAAAGATCTGGCATATGTGCTGGCTAAACGAAGGATTGCCATGGGATGGAAGACTTGTCACAGGCCACGGGTGGAGGTGTGGTGGAAGGAGTTGCAGAAATGGGCAGAGGCAGAAACAATGGTATGGCAAGAGTCGAACACTGTAGCGGGGGAGGAGGAGACAGGGACCCTGATGGCATGGAAATCATTAATAGCGGAATTGTTTGGAACAATACAAGAGTGGTCAGAATCTATAGGAAGCGAGACCCCGCCGCGTGCGGCGGACACAGAGAACGATGAACAGACAGGCTCATGAAAGAGGGTGGGGGGGAAGCAGTGACCAAGATTAAAGAATTGATATAATTATTTGGATGTGAAATGCACTGCGTGTTTGGTTGTATTGTTGTTTTGTTTGATTAAAATTAATAAAAATTGTTTAAAAAAAAAGTCTTTAAGTGTGCCGGTGAACAGGGGTTTTGGGAGAAACTTCTTGCTGATTACGTTTTTCACATGTTTTACATTTTCTCGTTTACATGGTTGCCTTTGTTGTTTTTGCAAGTTATTTACAGTGGTGGGGTTCCCAACGTTGTCTTTGTCACCCTCTTCTTCTGGAGGTGATTTCGGTCAGTTTGCGAACTAACTCGTTTTTTTCCGGGCAGATCGAGATGGTAATTTCATCATGGGGTTTACTTTCAGTCTGGTAGGCAGGGTCACTCCAACAGTTGCACCCACTGCCGTTTGGATTTGCATTTCGCTTTCACTTTTGTTTGTAAGCCCATCATTTGCCTGAATCTGATTTGTAGTACTCAGTAGTACTCAGTGTCTCGCCATTGCAGTGGCGGGAGTGGGCTTCTATGGGTACCTCAAAGTAAAATTTGACCGTGCAGTCTGTCTCCTGTAGGTGCCCAGTTTACACAGGCTCATGGAGGCCGCCACCCTCCACCTCCGGTCTCGCCAATATTGGGTCATCAAGGGCCAGGGGTTCTTCTCTGTGCTTTTATTCAGTAAAATACAATACAATAACCAATCATAAATCATGAAATAGTCAAACAATTCAAACATAATAACTAAAGAAAGATGCGTATGAAACCTATATACAATCATCTAACATACCCACCACCCCCCAGATAAAGAAGACAGAAAGCAATAAAATGAGACTAGTATAAATCAGTGAATTTCCCCCAGATCTTATCATAAGTAACCAATCTATTATTATTCCTGTAGCTCACCATTTCAACCTTTGAAAGATTGTGCATTTCAACAACCCACTCATCCAACTGCTGAGCAACCTTGGATTTTCATCCCCGTAGGATCAACCGTTTGCCAACAATAGCGCCTCTAAACAGCCATTTTGTTCTGTGAAGCATTCAAGGTATTCAACAATTCATCATCACCCAAGATCATCGTTTTGAAATCAGGGTCAAGATTACGTACTAGCACATCCACACATACCTCGCACACTTCCGTCCAAAAGCCACAAACTCTAACACAGCTCCGAAACATATGCTGAAGGGTACCGACCTGATGGACACACCCACAACATACATCCGAATCTGAAAGACCACGCTTCATCAAACGTTCTGGGCACCAATACACTCTATTCAAAATCTTAATCCGTCTGGATCTCTCACCAAGATTAAGAGAGCAAAGCATTACATTCCTGCACATCTTATGCCAAATATCTGGGGTTATATTGAAGCCAATCCTCCTACTCCATTCTTCCTGGAGTCTGTCATTATTCCTGTAATTCGCAACTATCAACTTGTATAATCTACTAGCCAAACCCCCTTCCCCCTGTTTTGGTTTAGCCAAAATGAGATCCAAGTCTAGGTTATTTGACTAGTCAATTTCACCAATAGATTTCTACAGACGTCTATAATCAGCCTTTGAAAAATCCAAAATGTCCCATTTCTCTTTCACTTCGTCAGCAGATAGCCACCTTCCATCTTTCTCCAAATCACCAATCCATTTCACAACACCTAAGAACCATTCGGGCAGGAACAGCATTCTTCAATTATCTCTAATCTTCAGATTTAACCAAACAGACACTTGCAGTGACTTCGGAGCATCTACCCCCCAACAGCTCCAGTAAATGTGTCCATGCTTCATGTAAAAAGTCAGTGGCAGGTAGCTTTCCACCACCCTAGTTCGGTTGAGTAGTCAAAAGTGCTCTCTGACTCAACGGGCCAGAAACACTCGCCTCCGCAATAGACCAATCATCTGACTCATTATCCAGAAATGGAAGAAACGATTGAGCTGAAAACGCCAAGTGATAGGCTCGAAAGTTTGGCACCCCCAGCTCACCACAATCCACAGGTAACTGAAGTTTCCAAATTTTGAGCCTAGGAGGCTTGCGATCCCAAATAAACTCCTGCATTAATCGCTCAGGTTCCTTCCAATAGTACGAACGAATCCTCAGAGGCAACATGCTGAGAATGTACCTTGGGGACCGAAGTCATCTTGAGCCCATTGACCTTACCCCACATTGATAAATTCAATAATGACTATCTATCCAAATCCATCTTGAAGTCTTTACAAACCTCCTTCAAATTCTCATCAACCATGTTACTCACCAACGGTATCAACCAGATACCCAAGTAACGCACTCTTGCTTCGCACCACCTGAAACCCATGGACGTGACCAAGGACTTATCACACATATAAGTAAGAGGCCCATAACCGCAGATTTGACCCAGTTAATTTTGTAGCCAGAGGCCTCATGAAAACTGGTAAAAAGTCCATTAAACAGGACAATGAACTACTCAAATCCTGTAAAACAAGCAAAAGATCATCCGCATAGAACCATACCTTCTGCATAACTCCCCAACAACTTACTCCACCCAACTCGGGATCACTCCTGAGTGCAATAGCCAACAGCTCAATTGCAAGGATGAATAAAAGTGGTGAAAGCGGATATCCTTGCCTGGTACCCCGTTCTAGTTGAAAGGATTCTGGTTTCAAACCATTAGTTTTCATATCCACTGTAGGATTTGCATACAATAACTCAATCCATGAAATAAAGTTGTTACTTATATTAATCCCGCGCATTACAGAGTATAAATATTCCCAACTTACTCGGTCGAACGCCTTTTCGGCATCGAGAGAAAGGACTGCAATATCACTAACAGAGTGCAAGGCCTGACCCATGGTAAGAATTGATTAAATTAATTTGATTTGTTTAAATCATTTTCTTGGCAATTGAACACTTCCATTTTGTACGATGAGGATATAATTGACAAAATTGTTTCTGAGGCAAATCGCTTTGTGGAAGAGAACCGCTCTGATGAGATATGTTTACAGAACATTTGGGAGGCGTTTAAATGTACCATGCGTGGGGTTTTGTTAGGCTTGTCAAGCAGGAAGTAGAAAAAAGATGAGAGGACTAGATTGGATCTTGATATGAGAATAAGGGATATCTCTCAAGATTTGATGCTTGATCAGACGGACATTGTGAAAGTAAAAGAACTACGGAAACTGAAAAGAGAGATGTATGATATTCTATCGATAAGGTTGGAATGGAACCTATATTACTCACAGTGTAGCTATTTTGAAAGGGGTGAGAAATTTAATAGATGGTTAGCGTATAGACTGAGAAAGTAGAATTCGGATGCAGCGATTACTTCAATCTTGGATCCTGACAGCAATGTCACACTTGATCCAAAATGGACTCATGGTATATTTAGGCAATATTACATGGATTTGTATCGTAATGAGTCGGGCATTTCAGGTAAAGGGAGTGACTTTTTGGTAACCTTAAGATCCCAAAGATTTCTGATACAGATAGTTTGCTCCTTGAAGTGGGACTGACGGTTGAAGAGTTGAAGACTGCGATTCAAAAATTTAATACTGGTAGGTCCCCGGGGTCGGATGGGCTTCCAGTCAAATTTTATAGAATATTACCAAACTCGGCTCTTGAGTTATTGAAGGATATGTTTTTTGCGTCCCGGAAGGATGGTGTGATGCCTAAGAGTACAAGTCATGCTTCGTATTCGGTATTTCTTAAAAAAGGGAAGGATGGCAACTTGCCATCTAGCTACCGCCCTATCAGTCTTATTAATACCGATAATAAAGTCTTGTCTAAGGTTCTGGCCTTGAGGATTGAAAAGTTTCTTCCAACATTGAATCATGATAATCAATCGGGATTTCAAAAGAATAGGCGTACATCCAGCAATGGTTTCTATTATTAATCATTTGCTGTACTATGCATTTTGATTGTGATCTCATTTCTACTTTTACCCATTCTTTTATCACTTCTTAGTCAATTATAGATTAAGCAACCTGGGCTGGAATACTTATGTGGACAAGCAAAAACTCCATGCACATTTTGCGCAGGAATCTGACCTGGAGGCGGCCCTCCTCACCCTAGACTCTGAGAAAGCTTTCGACAGAGTGGAGGGGAGGAACATGGCCTTGCTTCTTGAAAAATGGGAGCTGGGAAGAATTTTCATTCTTTACATTCTTGGGTTGGGGGTTCTATTCAGAGTGCCGTTTGCCAGAGTCTAGGTCAATGGGGCTCTTTCAGAGCCAATTCGGTTGTCTGGAGGCATGAAGCAGGGGTGCCACCTTTCCCCGTTGCTGTACGCTCTCACGATGGAACCTTTGGCAATAGCGGTACGAGAACACCACAGTATAAGGGGTATCACACAAGGGGGAAGTAGAGTTCAAGTTTGCCGACAACAAATTCACTTACTTGGCAGATGTCCACACTTCTCTTCGCAATTTACTTTCCCTCGTTGATACCTTTTGTGGCCTTTTTGTGGCTGAAAGTTTATACAACTAAATCTGCCATAATGCCGATGTGTGCCTCAGACTCCTTCCTAGACCTGAGGAAACAAGTGCTAGGTTTGAAAGTGGAAAAGACCTCGAGTATCTTGGGGTGTTGTTGCCCACAGACTTAACAAGGCTTTCGGCATACAATTTTTATCCCCTCTTCAAAACCATCAAACTATACTTGAGTAGGTGGACCCCACTTATACTGTTGTGGTACAGGCGTATGACTGCTGTTTAAATGAATGTTCTCCTGCAACTCTTGTATTTTTTCACGGCCTTGCCCACAAGGCTTCAAGAGTTTTTTCAGAGACCTCCAGACGGTGGTGAATAGGTGTGTGTGGCAAGACAAGTGCCCAAGGATCAAATTATCTTCTCTTACCCTACCAAAGGAGGAAGCAGGCTTTGGGTTCCCGTATTTTTCTTTATATTACAAAGCAGCTCAAGTGAGGGTTCTTCTGGACCACATGCGGGATGCTCTGTGGACGTTTTGGTCGTATGTCGAGGACATGGACACACACACACACAGCGAAAGTAAGAGACTTGTTATGGGCCCCTTATAGGACTTATACCGGACAGAATGAAAGATCACCCTAGTTTGAGGGTACTCTGGTCTGTATGAAGCGAAGACAAATTGACTGTCAAGTTATCTTTTTGGCCATCTCCCATGATATCGGTTTGGGGTCCTGACATAGATCTGGGGCGACGTGGTTTTCGCAATACGCAAGCATGGTCGGACTGGGTTTGGAGGTGGCGGGGCAGTTGTTTGCAGACAAAGTGTTTCTGGATCATGTTGCGTTTAAAGAGTTGGGTCCTTTGATGAAACCGTAAACTGAAAAAACTGTGTGGAAACCACATAGCTAGCCAGTCGCTCTCAAAATGTACTCCTAGCGGAGTTACTAATTGATTATAGAGAAGTAAATGAAGTTAATATCCTCTCTATGTGGTCTCAAGAGCCAGTACTTAAATTGATATTTAAAGTTTCAAACACACAATCTTGAGATCTCATTAGTGCAAAATATTGAAATTTAATGTTCAACAGTGAGGGAGGCCAGCTGTTTGTTTGTTCATTTATTTGTATTGCACACCAGACCCGGAGATATCGGGGCACAGAAATTACAAGGAAGTTCAAAGCTTACGTTGCAGAAATAAGTTACACATGGCAAATATGGCACAAAGTCGGGCAAAACGATAGCAAATTACAAGTCATCACAAATAGAGATAGGAACACAGGCAGGAACACTATGTCTAGGACCAGGGGGCAGTATTTTAGAGTCTATGTGCAGTGTAGTGAGGGTGGCAGGCCTTAGAGGTCTGTAGTCTTAAGCCAATTAATGCAGTTATATCTAAAGCTCTGGTATGATTGGTCCACTCGGAGTGAAGGTGGCAGGGAATTCCAAAGCTGGGCCGCTTTGACAGGAAAGCTGCTGCCCCCAACCTTTGATGATTTGAACCTGGGAATAGAGAGGCAGTTAGTATTGCTTAGTCTAGAAGGTCTAGTGGAGGTCCGTCTGTGGAATCTCTCAGAGAGATAGCTAGGAGCAGTGTTATTCAATGCTTTGTAGGTAAGCAAAGCAGTTTTCATTTGGATTTTGTCATTGGTAGACAGCCAATTATTTTGTCGCCTGATCTCAGATATATGTTCTCCCCTGGCTACGCCGAGGGCCGCTGTAATGGTGCTATTTTGGAGAGTTTGGATTCTCCTAATAATATATTTGTTGGAACCAATGTAGAGGGCGTTGCAATAGTCCAGCCTAGATAGGATGAGGGCTCTATCCAGGATGATGCAACTGTTGTTGGAAAGAAATGTTTTGCTGGTTCTGATGAGTTTACAAGTGTAAGCGGTGGCAGAGGCCATGGCATTAACTTCTTTAGTGAAGGTGAGAGTGGAATTGAGGTAAAAACCTTTGGTTTTTACCTTGTTGGCCACTTTGATGAGGTTGCCATCAATTATGAAGGAGGTATATCCATGGCCTAGTTTTTTGAGGTTAGCGGGGGTACCCAGAATGATGAGCTCTGTTTTGTCATCATTCAGGCATAGACCGTGAGTTGCCATCCATGCCTGGATGATGAGGTAAACTCTATTCACCAAGGCCAAACCCTAACCGTAATCCCCAAAAAGTGGGAGGAGAATCTGAGTATCATATGAATAGTTAGTGTAGGTGATACCAAGATGGTCCAGATCATCGTCGAAAAGGGGCTTAGTGAATATGTTATACAAGGTGGGAGAGATGTTGCCTCATCTAGACGAGAGCTCTAAAGCCAATGCATTTCAGAGTCAAGACTCCATCAGGTGCTGAGCCCTTAAAATGATCAAACCCAATACTTTCTCGAACGAGAAACTAATGAGTGTAAAACCACTCGATTCCACAAGCTGCTGCAGCCAGAGGTGCACCAAGTGGGTAGGGAACGCTTTGATAAAAATCACCATCTTTGAAAATGTGTGCCTAAAAGGGATACTGACGGACACGAAATGGAGGGACAAACTAAAATGTTCACTCATACCCTTTGAGAGGGTTATTGATGCCTCGGAGACTAGGAAGGGTATTGTGTTCAGGATGTATAAGGTGTTGAGTGTTACAGATTTGGAGGGAAAACAAAACTTTAACCAATTTTGGAATTAGTTGGGGGGAGGGACTTTCGGCTCAGACTTGGGGGGCGGTTTATAGGATCATGTTCCATGGTAATTTATTCACATCTGCGATGGAGCATAATTTTAAAATGTTCCAAGGCTGGAACAGGGATCCTCTGAGAATTTCTACAATGTTTGCTGGTACTGCTCCGCTATGTCCGACGGGATGTGGCCATGTGGGTTCCAGGGCACACAAGTGGTGGCATTGCCCACAAGTTCAGCAGTACTGGGGATGGATAGAGGGGGTTATAGAGGAGTCTTCCGATGGATCCCCTGCAAATGCTGCTGGGGCTCACGTCAATGAGTAGCGATATTCACAGATATCCCAGAATGTGGGCGACCATGTTCGCTGCTGGAAGAGTGGCAGTGGCACAGAAAAGGAAGAACTCAGAGGTGCCGGTTAAAGCAGATTGGCTGCTGAAATCGAAGGAAATGTACATGAGGGAGAAATTGACAGCGTTAGTTTACGATTACATGGGATCTTTCAGAGATTAATGAGAACCAGCGATACGCAAACGGGGATGAGATGTACACTAGAAGGGGAGGTGATAGAGTTATATTGCATGCCTCCCTTAGCCCCCCATATTAAGGCTTAGTTGAGGACCGGGGAGGGTGAAGGGCTGGACTTCTTGAGGCAGTGATGGGAGGAGTCGAGGGTGTGTTAGCTCTGTGTTATCTTGTTGGGGAGTCTGTCTCCTAAGAATGGAGCACTTCTGTGGGACATTGGATTGTGAACCGAGAACCTATGTCGAGATGAGATTGAATTGTGAATTAAGGTATAGCTGCCTGTTTAACTTGCTTTTTAGATTTAGTCACCTGTAATCACTGGTATTTGTTGGAAGGGGTCGGGGAGGGGCAATAGGGGATTGTTGATTGTTGTTTGGTGGTGATTGTTTTGAGATTTGTTGGTGTAAAATCTTCATCCAAGCCTGTGTCTCTGCGGCATCTAACAACTCGGACAAACTCTTTAAAATCTACAAGGAGCTGGCCAACCCTGCCACAGTCTCTACCTCTCCTGTTGTCCTTTGCAATTCCCTTGCCTCTCACTTAATCTCTAAAGCCCAGGACATCCTGTCCACCCTCTCGTCATCTCCACCTCTTCCCCCTTCTGTGTCGGCTAACTCTGGCCCTCCTGCAGCCACCCCCCCCCTTCTTTTTCTCTGTTCTCTCCTGGCGAGGTTTCTAGGCAAGTCATATCTATGAAAGTCTCATCAAAACAGGTTCTTCCCTGTTCATCTAAAACCATCAAGGACCACATTGACACCCTTGCTCCTACTCTGGCCGATGTCTGCAACCACGCCTTCACCGCTGGAGCCTTCCTGTCCCCCCTGAAGCACTCTCTTGTGCACCCTCTTCTCAAGAAACCGACAGCTGACCCCTCATGAGCGGCTAAATATCGCCCGGTCTCCATCAGTCCTTTCCTGGGTAAACTCTTCAAAAAGCTGGCCATCTCACAGCTTAATCTTCACACCAAGTCTGCTGGATGTCTCCATGACCACCAGTCTGGCTTTAGAGCAGCCAGAAGCACGGAAACTGCTCTCCTGAACATCCGTGAAAATCTGGTCTCCAACCTTGACTCTAACATTCGCTCTGTCCTCATCCTCCTCGATCTCTCTTCTGCCTAACCTGGGTATCAGCGATTAGGCCCTGGTCTGGCGGATCTCTTTCCTCTCTGATCGACCCTCCCAGGTCCAACTTGGGTCCTTCCTTTCCTCTATCTCACTCTCTACCTGTGGTGTTCCCCAAGAGTCTAACCTCTCTTCCTGGCTGTTCAACCAATACCTGGCACCCCTTGCCCACTGCATTGCCGCTCTCTGCTCCTACTTTCAGTGCTATGCGGATGACACTCAGCTCGTTTTCAGGCTCCCCTCTGCCACCTCTTCTCCTTCTCTCATCTCCGACTGTCTGTCTGCTATCCAGGAGTGGTGTGCCTCCAATAATCTTTGCCTTAAGGCCAGTAAGACAGAGATTCTCCTCATTGGCACACCTGCACCCTCCTTCTTTCCTGTCACTCTCTGGCCGGCCCCCCTTGGCCCCCTTCCTGCTCCCACCTGTGAGGCTAAGAACCTTGGGGTCATCTTCGACTCCACACTGTCCTTTTCTACTCACATCTCTGACATCTCTAAGAAGTCAAACTAACAACTGCACCTCCTCGGAGGTATTCTTTCTTTCCTCTCCTTCCCCAGAAGGTCACTGTCTCTAGAGCTCTGGTTCTCTCCAGGCTGGACTACTGCAACAGCCTCTTTCTAAATCCACCTGCTTCTACTCTCCGCCCTCTGCAGCTCATCCAGAACAGGACTGCGAGACTTGTCCTTGGGCACAAGCCCTGGGATCGTATCTCTCCAGCTCTAAAATCTCTTCATTGGCTCCCAGTGGCTGCAAGGATTAAATTCAAGACCCTTTGCATTGTCCACAAAGCTTTCTGGGGCCTGGCTCCAAAATACCTTAAACTCTCCCTCTGTAAATACCTTCCCACTCGAGCTCTTCGCTCCTCCAACTCCCTCAAGGTCAGTTGTTTCTCCAAGCAACAAGTTGGTGGTAGATCTCTTACCTCGGCTGGGGCCTCCCTCTGGAACATCCTCCCTGCATCTCTGAAACGTGAGGAGAACCATCTCTGGTTCCAGAAGCACCTCAAGACCTTCCTCTTTGCTTCTGCCTTTGCTCTTCCTCTGCCCTGCTGATCTGTCTGCCTCGGCACCGTGCACCTGGACCGTCTGATTTCGGGCCCAGGTCCCTGCCCACCCAGCCACACAGCCTCCTGGCAACCCTTGCACTTGGGTCTGTATCTGTAACCCTACAGTCCCCTTCCTGCACTTATCAGACACCCTGTGTCTGCACGCTAAACCTGCACTTGCCACCTGCTGGCTGCACTACCTTTTGTTGTTATCCCTTGCTAGGAATTTCCATTTCTCCACTCCCCTTTGTAATTTCCCCCCTTCCCTCTCCCCTGCACTTGCGCATTCTCAATGTCACTGGGCCTAGTAAGATTGTTGTTTTGTCCTCCCTTGATCCCCTCCCTTGGCTCGTCGCGCTCAGAAACACTTGTGTATGAGCGCGATACAAACAAAATATCATATCATATATCAATAAAAAGTAGCCAGGATACACATAGGCAACATTCTACATACCTCCCGTAACTTGCACAGTAGCCCTGCATCCATCCCATGTCGGAGCCTTCCTAGTGATGGAATGAAGACATGCATCGCTGTAAGCATGCAACCCACCTTTGAGCTTTGGGTTCTTTTGACATTTGTGGGACGTGTGATACATATTTTGGAAACTATTACAGATCAGTAACATTATATAAAACCTGACAGTGTAAAGCAGCCATTTTGTTAGAGGTTGGGTGTTCTCACACAACAAAATGATTTTAAAATGAGCGATTTCTAAACTGCATTCAGACTTTAGTCCTGATCGTACTTGATGGGATTGAAGGGCAATAGTTGGGCTGTTGACATTGATTCCAGGTAATAGGATTTCAAGGCCAATGTGTAGGGGAGAATATATGATGTTCAGACTGCCTAATAGCACAGATATTAGCAGTCTCCTCATGCCTGGTAACAGTTATTTATGGTTCCTTAAAAACCAGTAATCTCAGCCATTGCCATTACTCACATTCCCAATGGTACCACGTAGTGCCAGGTACCTAGGAATAATTCCAGTTTTAAATGGCCCAATGGCAAGAATCCGTGCTGCCAGCTTCACAGCAAACCCCAGTAACTGTGTTGTCCGCTTCAATGGATGCTTTTTTAGCTATTGCCAATTTCACGTCCCCATAGCAAGTGTGGGCAGTTTTCACATGCAGAGCAACTCTATTGCAAGCTCACGTGACCTGCAACAGAACTACCAATGGCAAATGCCCAGTACCAGGCATTTCAGTTTGCATGCCAAGTAACTTGGTATGGGCAGTTGCGCGCCCCCAGCAAGTGGGGATGGCCATTTAGCAAGCCATTCACTCATTCTCTGTCCCTCATACTCTTACTCAGGACGTAGCTGCCTTGATGTGTTCTTGAGAAGGGTCTTGAAACACAGACTAAGCAAACTACGAGTGAAGAATCAAGCTCATTATTGTGGGGTCAAGAAGACAGCAAAGGCAGCACTGCATGAATGAGATACGTACCTTAGAAAAATAGGAATGGGCTAGTTTCTGGCTTTAAGGCTGCAATTGAACATCTGTGGGGCACTTCTCAGCTTAACACACAACACAGGGCAGAGGGGGGGCGGAGGGGGATCAAAGTCTGGCTCTCGGAATAGAGAGAATTGAACATGAAGCCAGAGCCATAGGCATTATCAAATTGCCTTTGGGGTAGAGGACTTGAAACAGTTTTTTCAGGAGTGGACATTGGCAGGGCTGCATATGCAAGATTGGACATTTTTCAGGCTGCTTATTCATAATAGCACAATTTTCACGCTTTCTATTCAGGATTCGGCATCGGTTGGGCTCAAAAGGAGTATGTGTGTCTGCCACGAGCCTGCAGCAGAGTACACCGTGGCGGCCTTAAGCTTATATGTATGCAATAGATGAGGTTATGTGTTTCAAAAATCAAATTAAAGCCAGAAACTAGCCCATAGTAAGCAGCCTGGATGCCACCAGGTGATGTGCAGAAGAAACTGACTCAAATCCAAGAACAAATGGGGTCAGGATGTGAGTGTGTCACATTCGGGAGGATGTCACTCAATTCCAGCCTTGATCCTGGGACTACCAAACGGAACATGGTGCTGAATGCTCATCCCAAGAGGCAGGGCCCTGAGGCTACAGCAATGCTTGAAGGCAGGGCCGTGGCCCTTTACAAGGAAGGGGCTTTGTCAGAAGGCTGTGGGAGTCTGGAGAAGGAGCTCCTTTGGAGGCAGCTTGCAAAGAGTGCAAAAGGAGCAGGAGAAATGACCCAAGAGGCTAGGAAGTGAAGCACCCAGGAGACTTCGGTAGGATGAGACGGGGGCAGAGGAGGGACCCACGAGGCTAGGAAGTGAAGCACCCAAAAGACTTCAGCAAGGATGAGATTGGGGCGGAGGAGGGGCCCAAGAGGCTAGGAAGTGAAGCACCCAAGAGACTTCAGGAAGGATGAGATTGGGGCGGAGGAGAGACCCTAGAGGCTAGGAAGTGAAGCACCCAGGAGGCTTCAGCAAGGATGAGATTAGGGCGGAGGAGGAAGTGAAGCACCCAAGAGACTTCAGCAAGGATGAGATTGGGGCGGAGGAGAGACCCTAGAGGCTAGGAAGTGAAGCACCCAGGAGGCTTTAGTAAGGATGAGATGGGGGCGGAGGAGGGACCCAAGAGGCTAGGAAGTGAAGCACCCAAGAGACTTCAGCAAGGATGAGATGGGGGCAGAGGAGGGACCCTAGAGGCTAGGGAGTGAAGCACCCAGGAGACTTCAGTAAGGATGAGATGGGGACGGAGGAGGGACCCTAGAGGCTAGGACGTGTAGCACCCAGGAGACTTCAGTAAGGATGAGATGGGGGCGGAGGAGGGACCCCAGAGGCTAGGAAGTGAAGCACCCAGGAGACTTCAGTAAGGATCAGATGGGGGCGGAGGAGGGACCCTAGAGGCTAGGAAGTGAAGCACCCAGGAGACTTCAGTAAGGATGAGATGGGGACGGAGGAGGGACCCTAGAGGCTAGGGAGTGAAGCACCCAGGAGACTTCAGTAAGGATGAGATGGGGGCAGAGGAGGGACCCTAGAGGCTAGGAAGTGAAGCACCCAGGAGACTTCAGTAAGGATGAGATGGGGGCAGAGGAGGGACCCTAGAGGCTAGGGAGTGAAGCACCCAGGAGACTTCAGTAAGGATGAGATGGGGCAGAGGAGGGACCCTAGAGGCTAGGACGTGTAGCACCCAGGAGACTTCAGTAAGGATGAGATGGGGCGGAGGAGGGACCCCAGAGGCTAGGAAGTGAAGCACCCAGGAGACTTCAGTAAGGATCAGATGGGGGCGGAGGAGGGACCCTAGAGGCTAGGAAGTGAAGCACCCAGGAGACTTCAGTAAGGATGAGATGGGGACGGAGGAGGGACCCTAGAGGCTAGGGAGTGAAGCGCCCAGGAGACTTCAGTAAGGATGAGATGGGGGCAGAGGAGGGACCCTAGAGGCTAGGAAGTGAAGCACCCAGGAGACTTCAGTAAGGATGAGATGGGGACGGAGGAGGGACCCCAGAGGCTAGGGAGTGAAGCACCCAGGAGACTTCAGTAAGGATGAGATGGGGGCGGAGGAGGGACCCAAGAGGCTAGGACGTGTAGCACCCAGGAGACTTCAGTAAGGATGAGATTGGGCGGAGGAGGGATCCCAGAGGCTAGGAGGTGAAGCACCCAGGAGATGTCAGTAAGGATGAGATGGGGGCGGAGGAGGGACCCAAGAGGCTAGGACGTGTAGCACCCAGGAGACTTCAGTAAGGATGAGATGGGGCGGAGGAGGGACCCCAGAGGCTAGGAGGTGAAGCATCCAGGAGACTTCAGCAAGGATGAGATTGGGGTGGAGGAGAGACCCTAGAGGCTAGGGAGTGATGCACCCAGGAGACTTCAGTAAGGATGAGATGGGGCGGAGGAGGGACCCCAGAGGCTAGGAGGTGAAGCATCCAGGAGACTTCAGCAAGGATGAGATTGGGGCGGAGGAGAGACCCTAGAGGCTAGGGAGTGATGCACCCAGGAGACTTCAGTAAGGATGAGATGGGGGCGGAGGAGGGACCCAAGAGGCTAGGATGTGTAGCACCCAGGAGACTTCAGTAAGGATGAGATGGGGCGGAGGAGGGACCCCAGAGGCTAGGAGGTGAAGCACCCAGGAGACTTCAGTAAGGATGAGATGGGGCGGAGGAGGGACCCCAGAGGCTAGGAGGTGAAGCACCCAGGAGACTTCAGTAAGGATGAGATGGGGGCAGAGGAGGGACCCTAGAGGGTAGGAAGTGAAGCACCCAGGAGACTTCAGTAAGGATGAGATGGGGGCGGAGGAGGGACCCAAGAGGCTTTGAGGTGAAGCACCCAGGAGACTTCAGTAAGGATGAGATGGGGGTGGAGGAGGGACCCAAGAGGCTTTGAAGCGAAGCACCCAGGAGACTTCAGTAAGGATGAGATGGGGGCGGAGGAGGGACCCAAGAGGCTTTGAAGCGAAGCACCCAGGAGACTTCAGTAAGGATGAGATGGGGGTGGAGGAGGGACCGAAGAGGCTAGGAAGTGAAGCACCCAAGAGACTTCAGCAAGGATGAGATTGGGGCGGAGGAGGGGCCCAAGAGGCTAGGAAGTGAAGCACCCAAGAGACTTCAGGAAGGATGAGATTGGGGCGGAGGAGAGACCCTAGAGGCTAGGAAGTGAAGCACCCAGGAGGCTTCAGCAAGGATGAGATTAGGGCGGAGGAGGGACCCAAGAGGCTAGGAAGTGAAGCACCCAAGAGACTTCAGCAAGGATGAGATTGGGGCGCAGGACAGACCCTAGAGGCTAGGAAGTGAAGCACCCAGGAGACTTCAGTAAGGATGAGATGGGGGCAGAGGAGGGACCCTAGAGGCTAGGGAATGAAACACCCAGGAGACTTCAGTAAGGATGAGATGGGGGCAGAGGAGGGACCCTAGAGGCTAGGACGTGTAGCACCCAGGAGACTTCAGTAAGGATGAGATGGGGGCGGAGGAGGGACCCCAGAGGCTAGGAAGTGAAGCACCCAGGAGACTTCAGTAAGGATGAGATGGGGGCAGAGGAGGGACCCCAGAGGCTAGGAAGTGAAGCACCCAGGAGACTTCAGTAAGGATGAGATGGGGACGGAGGAGGGACCCTAGAGGCTAGGGAGTGAAGCACCCAGGAGACTTCAGTAAGGATGAGATGGGGCAGAGGAGGGACCCTAGAGGCTAGGACGTGTAGCACCCAGGAGACTTCAGTAAGGATGAGATGGGGCGGAGGAGGGACCCCAGAGGCTAGGAAGTGAAGCGCCCAGGAGACTTCAGTAAGGATGAGATGGGGGCAGAGGAGGGACCCGAGAGGCTAGGAAGTGAAGCACCCAGGAGACTTCAGTAAGGATGAGATGGGGGCACAGGAGGGACCCTAGAGGCTAGGAGGTGAAGCACCCAGGAGACGTCAGTAAGGATGAGATGGGGGCGGAGGAGGGACCCAAGAGGCTAGGACATGTAGCACCCAGGAGACTTCAGTAAGGATGAGATGGGGCGGAGGAGGGACCCCAGAGGCTAGGAGATGAAGCACCCAGGAGACTTCAGTAAGGATGAGATGGGGGCGGAGGAGGGACCCAAGTGGCTAGGACGTGTAGCACCCAGGAGACTTCAGTAAGGATGAGATGGGGCGGAGGAGGGACCCCAGAGGCTAGGAGGTGAAGCACCCAGGAGATGTCAGTAAGGATGAGATGGGGGCGGAGGAGGGACCCAAGAGGCTAGGACGTGTAGCACCCAGGAGACTTCAGTAAGGATGAGATGGGGCGGAGGAGGGACCCCAGAGGCTAGGAGGTGAAGCACCCAGGAGACTTCAGTAAGGATGAGATGGGGGCACAGGAGGGACCCTAGAGGCTAGGAGGTGAAGCACCCAGGAGACGTCAGTAAGGATGAGATGGGGGCGGAGGAGGGACCCAAGAGGCTAGGACATGTAGCACCCAGGAGACTTCAGTAAGGATGAGATGGGGCGGAGGAGGGACCCCAGAGGCTAGGAGATGAAGCACCCAGGAGACTTCAGTAAGGATGAGATGGGGGCGGAGGAGGGACCCAAGTGGCTAGGACGTGTAGCACCCAGGAGACTTCAGTAAGGATGAGATGGGGCGGAGGAGGGACCCCAGAGGCTAGGAGGTGAAGCACCCAGGAGATGTCAGTAAGGATGAGATGGGGGCGGAGGAGGGACCCAAGAGGCTAGGACGTGTAGCACCCAGGAGACTTCAGTAAGGATGAGATGGGGCGGAGGAGGGACCCCAGAGGCTAGGAGGTGAAGCATCCAGGAGACTTTAGCAAGGATGAGATTGGGGCGGAGGAGAGACCCTAGAGGCTAGGGAGTGATGCACCCAGGAGACTTCAGTAAGGATGAAATGGGGCGGAGGAGGGACCCAAGAGGCTAGGATGTGTAGCACCCAGGAGACTTCAGTAAGGATGAGATGGGGCGGAGGAGGGACCCCAGAGGCTAGGAGGTGAAGCACCCAGGAGACTTCAGTAAGGATGAGATGGGGCGGAGGAGGGACCCCAGAGGCTAGGAGGTGAAGCACCCAGGAGACTTCAGTAAGGATGAGATGGGGGTGGAGGAGGGACCCAAGAGGCTTTGAAGCGAAGCACCCAGGAGACTTCAGTAAGGATGAGATGGGGGCGGAGGAGGGACCCAAGAGGCTTTGAAGTGAAGCACCCAGGAGACTTCAGTAAGGATGAGATGGGGGTGGAGGAGGGACCGAAGAGGCTAGGAAGTGAAGCACCCAAGAGACTTCAGCAAGGATGAGATTGGGGCGGAGGAGGGGCCCAAGAGGCTAGGAAGTGAAGCACCCAAGAGACTTCAGGAAGGATGAGATTGGGGCGGAGGAGAGACCCTAGAGGCTAGGAAGTGAAGCACCCAGGAGGCTTCAGCAAGGATGAGATTAGGGCGGAGGAGGGACCCAAGAGGCTAGGAAGTGAAGCACCCAAGAGACTTCAGCAAGGATGAGATTGGGGCGCAGGACAGACCCTAGAGGCTAGGAAGTGAAGCACCCAGGAGACTTCAGTAAGGATGAGATGGGGGCAGAGGGGGGACCCTAGAGGCTAGGGAATGAAGCACCCAGGAGACTTCAGTAAGGATGAGATGGGGGCAGAGGAGGGACCCTAGAGGCTAGGACGTGTAGCACCCAGGAGACTTCAGTAAGGATGAGATGGGGGTGGAGGAGGGACCCAAGAGGCTTTGAAGCGAAGCACCCAGGAGACTTCAGTAAGGATGAGATGGGGGCGGAGGAGGGACCCAAGAGGCTTTGAAGTGAAGCACCCAGGAGACTTCAGTAAGGATGAGATGGGGGTGGAGGAGGGACCGAAGAGGCTAGGAAGTGAAGCACCCAAGAGACTTCAGCAAGGATGAGATTGGGGCGGAGGAGGGGCCCAAGAGGCTAGGAAGTGAAGCACCCAAGAGACTTCAGGAAGGATGAGATTGGGGCGGAGGAGAGACCCTAGAGGCTAGGAAGTGAAGCACCCAGGAGGCTTCAGCAAGGATGAGATTAGGGCGGAGGAGGGACCCAAGAGGCTAGGAAGTGAAGCACCCAAGAGACTTCAGCAAGGATGAGATTGGGGCGCAGGACAGACCCTAGAGGCTAGGAAGTGAAGCACCCAGGAGACTTCAGTAAGGATGAGATGGGGGCAGAGGAGGGACCCTAGAGGCTAGGGAATGAAGCACCCAGGAGACTTCAGTAAGGATGAGATGGGGGCAGAGGAGGGACCCTAGAGGCTAGGACGTGTAGCACCCAGGAGACTTCAGTAAGGATGAGATGGGGGCGGAGGAGGGACCCCAGAGGCTAGGAAGTGAAGCACCCAGGAGACTTCAGTAAGGATGAGATGGGGACGGAGGAGGGACCCTAGAGGCTAGGGAGTGAAGCACCCAGGAGACTTCAGTAAGGATGAGATGGGGCAGAGGAGGGACCCTAGAGGCTAGGACGTGTAGCACCCAGGAGACTTCAGTAAGGATGAGATGGGGCGGAGGAGGGACCCCAGAGGCTAGGAAGTGAAGCGCCCAGGAGACTTCAGTAAGGATGAGATGGGGGCAGAGGAGGGACCCGAGAGGCTAGGAAGTGAAGCACCCAGGAGACTTCAGTAAGGATGAGATGGGGACGGAGGAGGGACCCCAGAGGCTAGGAGGTGAAGCACCCAGGAGACTTCAGTAAGGATGAGATGGGGGCACAGGAGGGACCCTAGAGGCTAGGAGGTGAAGCACCCAGGAGACGTCAGTAAGGATGAGAGGGGGCGGAGGAGGGACCCAAGAGGCTAGGACATGTAGCACCCAGGAGACTTCAGTAAGGATGAGATGGGGCGGAGGAGGGACCCCAGAGGCTAGGAGGTGAAGCACCCAGGAGACTTCAGCAAGGATGAGATTGGGGCGGAGGAGAGACCCTAGAGGCTAGGGAGTGAAGCACCCAGGAGACTTCAGTAAGGATGAGATGGGGCGGAGGAGGAACCCAAGAGGCTAGGACGTGTAGCACCCAGGAGACTTCAGAAAGGATGAGATGGGGCGGAGGAGGGACCCCAGAGGCTAGGAGGTGAAGCACCCAGAAGACTTCAGTAAGGATGAGATGGGGGCAGAGGAGGGACCCTAGAGGATTTGAAGTGAAGCACCCAGGAGACTTCAGTAAGGATGGGATGGGGGTGGAGGAGGGACCCAAGAGGCTTTGAAGCGAAGCACCCAGGAGACTTCAGTAAGGATGAGATGGGGGCGGAGGAGGGACCCAAGAGGCTTTGAAATGAAGCACCCAGGAGACTTCAGTAAGGATGAGATGTGGGTGGAGGAGGGACCCTAGAGGCTGGGAGGTGAAGCACCCAGGAGACTTCAGTAAGGATGAGATGGGGCGGAGGAGGGACCCAAGAGGCTTTGAAGCGAAGCACCCAGGAGACTTCAGTAAGGATGAGATGGGGTGAAGGAGGGACCCAAGAGGCTTTGAATCGAAGCACCCAGGGGACTTCAGTAAGGATGAGATATGGGCAGAGGAGGGGCCCAAGGGGCTAGGAAGTGAAGCACCCAGGAGACTTCAGTAAGGATGAGATGGGGCGGAGGAGGGACCCAAGAGGCTTTGAAGTGAAGCACCCAGGAGACTTCAGTAAGGATGAGATGGGGGCGGAGGAGGTACCCTAGAGGCTAGGAGGTGAAGCACCCGGGAGACTTCAGTAAGGATGAGATGGGGCGGAGGAGGGGCCCAAGAGGCTAGGAAGTGAAGCACCCAAGAGACTTCAGGAAGGATGAGACTGGGGCGGAGGAGAGACCCTAGAGGCTAGGAAGTGAAGCACCCAGGAGGCTTCAGCAAGGATGAGATTGGGGGGGAGGTGAGACCCTAGAGGCTAGGGAGTGAAGCACCCAGGAGACTTCAGTAAGAATGAGATGGGGGCAGAGGAGGGACCCTAGAGGCTAGGGACTGAAGCACCTAGGAGACTTCAGTAAGGATGAGATGGGGGCAGAGGAGGGACCCTAGAGGCTAGGACGTGTAGCACCCAGGAGACTTCAGTAAGGATGAGATGGGGGCGGAGGAGGGACCCCAGAGTCTAGGAAGTGAAGCACCCAGGAGACTTCAGTAAGGATGAGATGGGGGCAGAGGAGGGACCCTAGAGGCTAGGAAGTCAAGCACCCAGAAGACTTCAGTAAGGATGAGATGGGGACGGAGGAGGGACCCTAGAGGCTAGGGAGTGAAGCACCTATGAGACTTCAGTAAGGATGAGATGGGGGCAGAGGAGGGACCCTAGAGGCTAGGACGTGTAGCACCCAGGAGACTTCAGTAAGGATGAGATGGGGCGGAGGGGGGACCCCAGAGGCTAGGAAGTGAAGCACCCAGGAGACTTCAGTAAGGATGAGATGGGGGCAGAGGAGGGACCATAGAGGCTAGGAAGTGAAGCACCCAGGAGACTTCAGTAAGGATGAGATGGGGACGGAGGAGGGACCCCAGAGGCTAGGAGGTGAAGCACCCAGGAGACTTCAGTAAGGATGAGATGGGGGCAGAGGAGGGACCCTAGAGGCTAGGAAGTGAAGCACCCAGGAGACTTCAGTAAGGATGAGATGGGGACGGAGGAGGGACCCCAGAGGCTAGGGAGTGAAGCACCCAGGAGACTTCAGTAAGGATGAGATGGGGGCGGAGGAGGGACCCAAGAGGCTAGGACATGTAGCACCCAGGAGACTTCAGTAAGGATGAGATGGGGCGGAGGAGGGACCCCAGAGGCTAGGAGGTGAAGCACCCAGGAGACTTCAGTAAGGATGAGATGGGGGCGGAGAATGGACCCAAGAGGCTAGGACGTGTAGCACCCAGGAGACTTCAGTAAGGATGAGATGGGGGTGGAGGAGGGACCGAAGAGGCTAGGAAGTGAAGCACCCAGGAGACTTCAGTAAGGATGAGATGGGGGTGGAGGAGGGACCGAAGAGGCTAGGAAGTGAAGCACCCAAGAGACTTCAGCAAGGATGAGATTGGGGCGGAGGAGGGGCCCAAGAGGCTAGGAAGTGAAGCACCCAAGAGACTTCAGGAAGGATGAGATTGGGGCGGAGGAGAGACCCTAGAGGCTAGGAAGTGAAGCACCCAGGAGGCTTCAGCAAGGATGAGATTAGGGCGGAGGAGGGACCCAAGAGGCTAGGAAGTGAAGCACCCAAGAGACTTCAGCAAGGATGAGATTGGGGCGCAGTACAGACCCTAGAGGCTAGGAAGTGAAGCACCCAGGAGACTTCAGTAAGGATGAGATGGGGGCAGAGGAGGGACCCTAGAGGCTAGGGAATGAAGCACCCAGGAGACTTCAGTAAGGATGAGATGGGGGCAGAGGAGGGACCCTAGAGGCTAGGACGTGTAGCACCCAGGAGACTTCAGTAAGGATGAGATGGGGGCGGAGGAGGGACCCCAGAGGCTAGGAAGTGAAGCACCCAGGAGACTTCAGTAAGGATGAGATGGGGACGGAGGAGGGACCCTAGAGGCTAGGGAGTGAAGCACCCAGGAGACTTCAGTAAGGATGAGATGGGGCAGAGGAGGGACCCTAGAGGCTAGGACGTGTAGCACCCAGGAGACTTCAGTAAGGATGAGATGGGGCGGAGGAGGGACCCCAGAGGCTAGGAAGTGAAGCGCCCAGGAGACTTCAGTAAGGATGAGATGGGGGCAGAGGAGGGACCCGAGAGGCTAGGAAGTGAAGCACCCAGGAGACTTCAGTAAGGATGAGATGGGGACGGAGGAGGGACCCCAGAGGCTAGGAGGTGAAGCACCCGGGAGACTTCAGTAAGGATGAGATGGGGGCACAGGAGGGACCCTAGAGGCTAGGAGGTGAAGCACCCAGGAGACGTCAGTAAGGATGAGAGGGGGCGGAGGAGGGACCCAAGAGGCTAGGACATGTAGCACCCAGGAGACTTCAGTAAGGATGAGATGGGCCGGAGGAGGGACCCCAGAGGCTAGGAGGTGAAGCACCCAGGAGACTTCAGCAAGGATGAGATTGGGGCGGAGGAGAGACCCTAGAGGCTAGGGAGTGAAGCACCCAGGAGACTTCAGTAAGGATGAGATGGGGCGGAGGAGGAACCCAAGAGGCTAGGACGTGTAGCACCCAGGAGACTTCAGAAAGGATGAGATGGGGCGGAGGAGGGACCCCAGAGGCTAGGAGGTGAAGCACCCAGAAGACTTCAGTAAGGATGAGATGGGGGCAGAGGAGGGACCCTAGAGGATTTGAAGTGAAGCACCCAGGAGACTTCTGTAAGGATGGGATGGGGGTGGAGGAGGGACCCAAGAGGCTTTGAAGCGAAGCACCCAGGAGACTTCAGTAAGGATGAGATGGGGGCGGAGGAGGGACCCAAGAGGCTTTGAAATGAAGCACCCAGGAGACTTCAGTAAGGATGAGATGTGGGTGGAGGAGGGACCCTAGAGGCTGGGAGGTGAAGCACCCAGGAGACTTCAGTAAGGATGAGATGGGGCGGAGGAGGGACCCAAGAGGCTTTGAAGCGAAGCACCCAGGAGACTTCAGTAAGGATGAGATGGGGTGAAGGAGGGACCCAAGAGGCTTTGAATCGAAGCACCCAGGGGACTTCAGTAAGGATGAGATATGGGCAGAGGAGGGGCCCAAGGGGCTAGGAAGTGAAGCACCCAGGAGACTTCAGTAAGGATGAGATGGGGCGGAGGAGGGACCCAAGAGGCTTTGAAGTGAAGCACCCAGGAGACTTCAGTAAGGATGAGATGGGGGCGGAGGAGGTACCCTAGAGGCTAGGAGGTGAAGCACCCGGGAGACTTCAGTAAGGATGAGATGGGGCGGAGGAGGGGCCCAAGAGGCTAGGAAGTGAAGCACCCAAGAGACTTCAGGAAGGATGAGACTGGGGCGGAGGAGAGACCCTAGAGGCTAGGAAGTGAAGCACCCAGGAGGCTTCAGCAAGGATGAGATTGGGGGGGAGGTGAGACCCTAGAGGCTAGGGAGTGAAGCACCCAGGAGACTTCAGTAAGAATGAGATGGGGGCAGAGGAGGGACCCTAGAGGCTAGGGACTGAAGCACCTAGGAGACTTCAGTAAGGATGAGATGGGGGCAGAGGAGGGACCCTAGAGGCTAGGACGTGTAGCACCCAGGAGACTTCAGTAAGGATGAGATGGGGGCGGAGGAGGGACCCCAGAGTCTAGGAAGTGAAGCACCCAGGAGACTTCAGTAAGGATGAGATGGGGGCAGAGGAGGGACCCTAGAGGCTAGGAAGTCAAGCACCCAGAAGACTTCAGTAAGGATGAGATGGGGACGGAGGAGGGACCCTAGAGGCTAGGGAGTGAAGCACCTATGAGACTTCAGTAAGGATGAGATGGGGGCAGAGGAGGGACCCTAGAGGCTAGGACGTGTAGCACCCAGGAGACTTCAGTAAGGATGAGATGGGGCGGAGGGGGGACCCCAGAGGCTAGGAAGTGAAGCACCCAGGAGACTTCAGTAAGGATGAGATGGGGACAGAGGAGAGACCATAGAGGCTAGGAAGTGAAGCACCCAGGAGACTTCAGTAAGGATGAGATGGGGACGGAGGAGGGACCCCAGAGGCTAGGAGGTGAAGCACCCAGGAGACTTCAGTAAGGATGAGATGGGGGCAGAGGAGGGACCCTAGAGGCTAGGAAGTGAAGCACCCAGGAGACTTCAGTAAGGATGAGATGGGGACGGAGGAGGGACCCCAGAGGCTAGGGAGTGAAGCACCCAGGAGACTTCAGTAAGGATGAGATGGGGGCGGAGGAGGGACCCAAGAGGCTAGGACATGTAGCACCCAGGAGACTTCAGTAAGGATGAGATGGGGCGGAGGAGGGACCCCAGAGGCTAGGAGGTGAAGCACCCAGGAGACTTCAGTAAGGATGAGATGGGGGCGGAGAATGGACCCAAGAGGCTAGGACGTGTAGCACCCAGGAGACTTCAGTAAGGATGAGATGGGGTGGAGGAGGGACCCCAGAGGCTAGGAGGTGAAGCACCCAGGAGACTTCAGTAAGGATGAGATGGGGGCAGAGGAGGGACCCTAGAGGCTAGGGAATGAAGCACCCAGGAGACTTCAGTAAGGATGAGATGGGGGCAGAGGAGGGACCCTAGAGGCTAGGACGTGTAGCACCCAGGAGACTTCAGTAAGGATGAGATGGGGGTGGAGGAGGGACCCAAGAGGCTTTGAAGCGAAGCACCCAGGAGACTTTAGTAAGGATGAGATGGGGGCGGAGGAGGGACCCAAGAGGCGTTGAAGTGAAGCACCCAGGAGACTTCAGTAAGGATGAGATGGGGGTGGAGGAGGGACCGAAGAGGCTAGGAAGTGAAGCACCCAAGAGACTTCAGCAAGGATGAGATTGGGGCGGAGGAGGGGCCCAAGAGGCTAGGAAGTGAAGCACCCAAGAGACTTCAGGAAGGATGAGATTGGGGCGGAGGAGAGACCCTAGAGGCTAGGAAGTGAAGCACCCAGGAGGCTTCAGCAAGGATGAGATTAGGGCGGAGGAGGGACCCAAGAGGCTAGGAAGTGAAGCACCCAAGAGACTTCAGCAAGGATGAGATTGGGGCGCAGGACAGACCCTAGAGGCTAGGAAGTGAAGCACCCAGGAGACTTCAGTAAGGATGAGATGGGGGCAGAGGAGGGACCCTAGAGGCTAGGGAATGAAGCACCCAGGAGACTTCAGTAAGGATGAGATGGGGGCAGAGGAGGGACCCTAGAGGCTAGGACGTGTAGCACCCAGGAGACTTCAGTAAGGATGAGATGGGGGCGGAGGAGGGACCCCAGAGGCTAGGAAGTGAAGCACCCAGGAGACTTCAGTAAGGATGAGATGGGGACGGAGGAGGGACCCTAGAGGCTAGGGAGTGAAGCACCCAGGAGACTTCAGTAAGGATGAGATGGGGCAGAGGAGGGACCCTAGAGGCTAGGACGTGTAGCACCCAGGAGACTTCAGTAAGGATGAGATGGGGCGGAGGAGGGACCCCAGAGGCTAGGAAGTGAAGCGCCCAGGAGACTTCAGTAAGGATGAGATGGGGGCAGAGGAGGGACCCGAGAGGCTAGGAAGTGAAGCACCCAGGAGACTTCAGTAAGGATGAGATGGGGACGGAGGAGGGACCCCAGAGGCTAGGAGGTGAAGCACCCAGGAGACTTCAGTAAGGATGAGATGGGGGCACAGGAGGGACCCTAGAGGCTAGGAGGTGAAGCACCCAGGAGACGTCAGTAAGGATGAGAGGGGGCGGAGGAGGGACCCAAGAGGCTAGGACATGTAGCACCCAGGAGACTTCAGTAAGGATGAGATGGGGCGGAGGAGGGACCCCAGAGGCTAGGAGGTGAAGCACCCAGGAGACTTCAGCAAGGATGAGATTGGGGCGGAGGAGAGACCCTAGAGGCGAGGGAGTGAAGCACCCAGGAGACTTCAGTAAGGATGAGATGGGGCGGAGGAGGAACCCAAGAGGCTAGGACGTGTAGCACCCAGGAGACTTCAGAAAGGATGAGATGGGGCGGAGGAGGGACCCCAGAGGCTAGGAGGTGAAGCACCCAGAAGACTTCAGTAAGGATGAGATGGGGGCAGAGGAGGGACCCTAGAGGATTTGAAGTGAAGCACCCAGGAGACTTCAGTAAGGATGGGATGGGGGTGGAGGAGGGACCCAAGAGGCTTTGAAGCGAAGCACCCAGGAGACTTCAGTAAGGATGAGATGGGGGCGGAGGAGGGACCCAAGAGGCTTTGAAATGAAGCACCCAGGAGACTTCAGTAAGGATGAGATGTGGGTGGAGGAGGGACCCTAGAGGCTGGGAGGTGAAGCACCCAGGAGACTTCAGTAAGGATGAGATGGGGCGGAGGAGGGACCCAAGAGGCTTTGAAGCGAAGCACCCAGGAGACTTCAGTAAGGATGAGATGGGGTGAAGGAGGGACCCAAGAGGCTTTGAATCGAAGCACCCAGGGGACTTCAGTAAGGATGAGATGGGGCGGAGGAGGGACCCAAGAGGCTTTGAAGTGAAGCACCCAGGAGACTTCAGTAAGGATGAGATGGGGGCGGAGGAGGTACCCTAGAGGCTAGGAGGTGAAGCACCCGGGAGACTTCAGTAAGGATGAGATGGGGCGGAGGAGGGGCCCAAGAGGATAGGAAGTGAAGCACCCAAGAGACTTCAGGAAGGATGAGACTGGGGCGGAGGAGAGACCCTAGAGGCTAGGAAGTGAAGCACCCAGGAGGCTTCAGCAAGGATGAGATTGGGGGGGAGGTGAGACCCTAGAGGCTAGGGAGTGAAGCACCCAGGAGACTTCAGTAAGAATGAGATGGGGGCAGAGGAGGGACCCTAGAGGCTAGGGACTGAAGCACCTAGGAGACTTCAGTAAGGATGAGATGGGGGCAGAGGAGGGACCCTAGAGGCTAGGACGTGTAGCACCCAGGAGACTTCAGTAAGGATGAGATGGGGGCGGAGGAGGGACCCCAGAGTCTAGGAAGTGAAGCACCCAGGAGACTTCAGTAAGGATGAGATGGGGGCAGAGGAGGGACCCTAGAGGCTAGGAAGTCAAGCACCCAGAAGACTTCAGTAAGGATGAGATGGGGACGGAGGAGGGACCCTAGAGGCTAGGGAGTGAAGCACCTATGAGACTTCAGTAAGGATGAGATGGGGGCAGAGGAGGGACCCTAGAGGCTAGGACGTGTAGCACCCAGGAGACTTCAGTAAGGATGAGATGGGGCGGAGGGGGGACCCCAGAGGCTAGGAAGTGAAGCACCCAGGAGACTTCAGTAAGGATGAGATGGGGGCAGAGGAGGGACCATAGAGGCTAGGAAGTGAAGCACCCAGGAGACTTCAGTAAGGATGAGATGGGGACGGAGGAGGGACCCCAGAGGCTAGGAGGTGAAGCACCCAGGAGACTTCAGTAAGGATGAGATGGGGGCAGAGGAGGGACCCTAGAGGCTAGGAAGTGAAGCACCCAGGAGACTTCAGTAAGGATGAGATGGGGACGGAGGAGGGACCCCAGAGGCTAGGGAGTGAAGCACCCAGGAGACTTCAGTAAGGATGAGATGGGGGCGGAGGAGGGACCCAAGAGGCTAGGACATGTAGCACCCAGGAGACTTCAGTAAGGATGAGATGGGGCGGAGGAGGGACCCCAGAGGCTAGGAGGTGAAGCACCCAGGAGACTTCAGTAAGGATGAGATGGGGGCGGAGAATGGACCCAAGAGGCTAGGACGTGTAGCACCCAGGAGACTTCAGTAAGGATGAGATGGGGTGGAGGAGGGACCCCAGAGGCTAGGAGGTGAAGCACCCAGGAGACTTCAGCAAGGATGAGATTGGGGCGGAGGAGAGACCCTAGAGGCTAGGGAGGGAAACACCCAGGAGACTTCAGTAAGGATGAGATGGGGGCGGAGGAGGGACCCAAGTGGCTAGGACGTGTAGCACCCAGGAGACATCAGTAAGGATGAGATGGGGCAGTGGAGGGATCCCAGAGGCTAGGAGGTGAAGCACCCAGGAGACTTCAGTAAGAATGAGATGGGTGCAGAGGAGGGACCCTAGAGGCTAGGAAGTGAAGCACCCAGGAGACTTCAGTAAGGATGAGATGGGGGCGGAGGAGGGACCAAAGAGGCTTTGAAGTGAAGCACCCAGGAGACTTCAGTAAGGATGAGATGGGGGTGGAGGAGGGACCCTAGAGGCTAGGAGGTGAAGCACCCAGGAGACTTCAGTAAAGATGAGATGGGGCGGAGGAGGGACCCAAGAGGCTAGGAAGTGAAGCTCCCAGGAGACTTCAGAAATGATGAGATGGGGCGGAGGAGGGACCCTAGAGGCTAGGAAGTGAAGCACCCAGGAGACTTCAGTAAGGATGAGATGGGGTGGAGGAGGGACCCAAGAGGCTTTGAAGCGAAGCACCAAGGAGACTTCAGTAAGGATGAGATATGGGCGGAGGAGGGGCCCAAGGGCTAGGAAGTGTAGCTCCCAGGAGACTTCAGTAAGGATGAGATGGGGGCGGAGGAGAGTCCCTAGAGGCTAGGGAGTGAAGCACCCAGGAGACTTCAGTAAGGATGAGATGGGGGCGGAGGAGGGACCCAAGAGGCTAGGACGTGTAGCACCCAGGAGACTTCAGTAAGGATGAGATGGGGGCAGAGGAGGGACCCTAGAGGCTAGGAAGTGAAGCACCCAGGAGTCTTCAGTAAGGATGAGATGGAGGCGGAGGAGGGACCCAAGAGGCTTTGAAGTGAAGCACCCAGGAGACTTCAGTAAGGATGAGATGGGGCGGAGGAGGGACCCAAGAGGCTAGGAAGTGAAGCTCCCAGGAGACTTCAGTAAGGATGAGATATGGGCGGAGGAGGGGCCCAAGGGGCTAGGAAGTGAAGCTCCCAGGAGACTTCAATAAGGATGTGATGGTGGGCGGAGGAGGGACCTCAGAGGCTAGGAGGTGAAGCACCCAGGAGACTTCAGTAAGGATGAAATGGAGGCGGAGGAGGGACCCAAGAGGGTAGGAAGTGAAGCACCCAGGAGACTTCAGTAAGGATGAGATGGTGCGGAGGATGGACCCAAGAGGCTTTGAAGCGAAGCACCCAGGAGACCTCAGTAAGGATGAGATGTGGGCGGAGGACTGGCCCAAAGGGCTAGGAAGTGAAGCACCCAGGAGACTTCAGTAAGGATGAGATGGGGCGGAGGAGGGACCCAAGAGGCTTTGAAGCGAAGCACCCAGGAGACTTCAGTAAGGATGAGATGGGGCGGAGGAGGGACCCAAGAGGCTTTGAAGCGAAGCACCCAGGAGATTTCAGTAAAGATGAGATGGGGGCGGAGGAGGTACCCTAGAGGCTAGGAGGTGAAGCACCTGGGAGACTTCAGTAAGGATGAGATGGGGCGGAGAAGGGACCCAAGAGGCTAGGACGTGAAGCTCCCAGGAGACTTTAGTAAGGATGAGATGGCGGCGGAGGAGGGACCCTAGAGGCTAGGAAGTGAAGCTCCCAGGAGACTTCAGTAAGGATGAGATATGGGCGGAGGAGGGGCCCAAGGGGCTAGTCAGAGACACGAAGGGACCCAGGAAGTCCAAGGAAGTGACTGAGACGAGAGTGTCATCATTTCTAAACCTTTTGGTCCCACAGGCCTGCTTCTCCATTCCATCAGACACATGACACATGCCTGATGGAGCTCTGATTAGGGCCTGTAACTGCCATGCCTTTGTATTTGTCTTAGAATCCAGGTGGGACTTGTGGTGCGCATTCCACGCCTTCACCCCCCAATTGGGCTGCTTCCAAGTCAAATTCAACTAAATGCCAGGAAATTACCATAAATTAAAGGTTCCTTAGCTCAGATACATTGTGATGGTTGCATTGACAAATGACACAAAGTGAAGGAGTAACAACTATTTGTTATTGCAGGAGGGGAATCCCATAAGTATAATGCGCCTGTATATCAAAAGTGGAGCGGAGCATGGTTGCAATGAACCATATGATCAGAGTCACCGATAGAAACATTGACATATATGGTACCATCATATTAGAGTAGATTTGCCAGTTTTAACACGCTGTAGCACATTTTGAATGAGCTCAACTGCATTACGCCAGATCTCTAAGAACAGAAAGAGCAAAAGAACCGGTTCCGGAAGCACCTCAAAACCTTCCTCTTTGCTTCTGCTTTCTCTCCTCCTCTCCCCTGCTGAATTCCTGACCGAAATTGCACTGGTTACCTGCCCACCTTTTCTGATCTCTGGCCCAGGCCCCGTCATTTGCCCACCTGCACTGCCTCCCTGGCTACCCCTGCACCTGGGGACCTGTTTTTCTGTATCCCTACAGTCCCCCTACCAGCACTTATGTCTGCACTTCCTTGCACTTGCCACTAGCCGGCCGTTTTATTTATCTTATTTATTCTACTTTCCCATGTACTGCACTTTCCCCGCTCCCTTCCCCCTGCACACTTTTCCTTTCCCCCCTTCCCATGCACTTGCGCGATCTGAATGACACCTGGCCTAGTAAGATCGTTGTCTGTCCTCCCTTTGTTCCCCCCCCTTGCCTCGTCGCGCCTTGAAAGACTTGTTTATAGACACGTTATAAATGCCATATCATATCATATATCATAACCATTTCACTCATAGGATCTCCCTTATCCAGAGCTAAGAGCTTTCTGTGTCTCCCTTTGTTTCGCTTTGCTGGGTGACAAGCTGAGTATAGCTTTCTGCATGCTTGTGCTCTCTGAGCCTCAGATATAGATTTCTTGTGCAACTGCCTAAGGATACAAACATTGAACATTTAAATGTCTTGTTTCTATGGGTAGTTGGGGTTTCTATGTGAGTCTTTGCCTTACATTCAAAGAAGCATTCTTGCACTGGTGAACCTTGAATTTTTATTCATATGCATTATTGTATTGTATTCGTAATTTACATAGCACCCTTTCCCGATTTGTATGGCCTCAATGCGCTTTGTGTTTGGAACGCCTTCTGCGACCGAAGTCCATGTGTGGGAGATTCTAAGAGTTCATTTATAAGATGCGTGTGTGCATTTTGCCAGGTTAGGACTTAGGTGGGCTGGCTAGGCTCCACTAAGCAGCCCGGAGGTCAAGCATGTGGGCGGGTGCTGTCGGTGGTTTAGGATAGAGTGCTAGTGCCAAAGACTCGGTGTGTGCCCAGCTAGACTGAAATTGTTCGTAGTTTGTCGCTGTTTACTAATGGCAGAGGTCATGAGGTGCATCAGGGGTTTCAGTGTGGACGGCTGTGCGAGCTGCTAGACCGTAAATGCATAGCCATAGCTGCATTCTATAGTGTATGGATGGGTGGCCGTGCCTGTGGTCTGTGTCCACAGATGTGGTCAGGGGTGGACTGGGAACTAAAAGAGGCCCTGGAAATTATTTTCAAAGTGGCCCCAAATGCCAACTTTTTTCCTATGGGAAAATATGTAAATACTGCACAAAAGAGGCCCAGGGCCCAGGCTCCAGAGTTCCCTATAGGCCAGTTCACCCCTGGGCGTAGTGCATGGTATGCATACTTTAAACTTGGATGGAGTTCATATTTGATATCGTTTTTCTAGGTCAAACAAGGTTGGCTGGTCTTGTTAGATGTGGTCTCCCTAGATTGAGTGCATGAGCAGTGGGAGAGGGACCCAGGGGGGCGAGGTGGAGGGGAAGGGATGTATGATCATCTGGTGGTGAGCGGGTGGGGGGAATTTATCATGGTGTTCCGCTGCAAGCCCTGTCTGCATCCGTGGAGGTTTGGGTGGATAGGTGCGTTGTCAGGAATGGGCCAGTGTTTCTTGTGCGTGTATCAACAGTATAGATTGTCAGAAGGTTTCAAGACGAGAAAGGGCGAGCCAGGTTTTGAGGGCCTTCCTGAATGTCAGGTGATTACTGATGTGCAGGGGCAGAGAGTTCCAGATGATCAGCGCTTGGACGGAGAAGGAGGATCCGCCCAGTCTGGGGCTGTTTTAATGGGGGACAACCAGGAGAGATGCTGTGCCAGATCTGAGGGTCCTTGAGGGGTGGTAGCGAGTGACTTTGTCTTGAAGGAATTCCGGGCCGGTGTTGTGGCTGGTACGGTGAGTGATGCACATGGCAGTAAAGGTAGTGCGTCGACCAATAGGGTGCCTAATGGTACTCTTAGAGTAGGGCTGATGTGTTCTCTGGGAGGGAGGCTACCGAGCAGGCGGGCTGCAGCGTTTTGGATTCTTTGCAGATTCCTTGGCTGAAACGCTGGTGCGCCTGGGTAAAGATAGTTTGCATAGTCTAAGCAGGAGAGGATGATGGAGATGATGGCAGAGAAACAGTGAGGATAGGTGAGGCATGGGAAGATACGCCTGAGTAGGCATAGGTGGAGGAAACACGCTATGGATACCAAAGATAAATATCTGTTCATTTGAGTGAGACTCTGGGCCTCTTTGCTAGTATCGGCCTCAGGAAGCTGACCCTCTTGGCTATTCATGAAACTGCTTTGCTCCGTTTCTGCATGTTCGTTGCAACCCTTCACAGGCTTGCACCTGCTAAAATGAAATGCTGTTCCAATAATGTGTATAATGAAAGGCATAGTCAACTGGGGCTGGCTACATTATAGAAATCTAATTGCAAAATATTGACACATTCAAAAAAGGTCTGAGAACATTGGTCTTTAAAAAGTTGAGGTGGGCTATGGCATCATGACGATGTAATAAACTGGCTAATGACACCTCTCTCAAGGCCTAAGTTTGTTGAACACAAGAATGTGTCACCACTTGGTAAGGCAATGTAAACACATTTCCTAAAACATTGTCCAACATCTAGAAACCCCTGTCTACATTTTTGTGCTTGTAAAATACAATGTAGGACTTTTTATCATAATAAGCAACAGATGAGTGAACACAAACATTCAATGCATCACATAATACACATATAGAGGAATCATTGAAGCATTTCTCATGAATCCTTAGATTATTTCTTACTAATGGCCACGAATATATCAGTATATGAAGGGGCATAATCTCCAAAACCGTTCAAAATGAATGTCCAAAAGAGGAGGTTTCTGGACTTTCTTTTCCAGCATACAACAGAATTTGAGAATCGCAGTATATGTTTTCAGACATAAATTTTACAAAATGTTACATTGTTTTTTCTTGAAGTATACCAGGATGTGAGTTCCTTGTTGACCCACCTGAGTGGAAAACCGTTCCCCTTCTTCTCTGTGACTAGGAGTGCGGTTGTGGTTCCCTCAATCCATTTCGCGAGCCATTCAAAGCTGTCCATCGTGGCAAGGTCTTAATCCCGGAACCAGTTGTTTTCCTGTGTTCGGCCTTGTTCTGCCTCTGCAGAGTGGGACTCTTCGCCAGATTCCGTGACGTTCGGGGAGCTGCTGAAATTGGTATGCATTCCTCCGACTGCTGCTGCTGTCTGCTGTGACAGGACCCCATTACTGATTTCTGTTGATTCTCTTTGAGGTGCTACAGGCTGTTTGTCAATATCGATGAATTGGCATTAGACGCCACCTGGAAACAGCCTTTGTATGGAAGAGGTATCTCTATGATCTGAGAGACTCCTGTTGGTCGGGCTTGCTTAGCCGAAAGTGTTCTTGGCATGACCCGGATTGACACATTTTCTGCCACTTTGATTACCTTGTTACACATGGTGCACTAGAAAGTGGACTTCACAATGGACATGTTCCTAATCAATGCAGAGAGGAAATGTTGTTCAAATTACTTTCCAAGAATGAAGCCTAGGTGTCTGCAGAAACCAGGCCAGAAAAGAAACGTTTCCGCTTCATGGCACCGGCTTGTTTCATCGCCCATTATTTGGCATCTTGCACAGCGTAACAATGACATCACAAATACTGCAATAGGGACTAGAAGTCAGGTTTGAATGGTTGTGAAAAATCTGACATATGTGTTTAGTGCTTGGTAGACCACCGTTAAAAATCTGTGTAGCAAGCACAGTCACTGCAGGAAAAACCTGTATTCACACCTTTGGAGGCAGATGCATCATCTAGGGCCTGGACAGTCCTTGGCATATCCTCACCATAAAATAACATGAATGCACTCTGTTCTGCCGCTTTGGAGTGGGCCTCAAGACAGGAATCATTACTGCTACACACTTCAATCCAAAGATTTTGTACATGTGCCAGATATAGGCTAAACTTTGGAAATTGTAACCTCCTTAGTTTGTTGTTATGCCAGATTCAAAAACATTTTGATTGAGTAGGTGGATTAAATATAAACCCACAAAATCTCTCCTGTGCACTCACAGTAATAAGGGTGGGTTTTCCAATCCCAGTGTGACAAGATGAAGAGTTTAAGTGCACAAGGTATGAGCCATTCAATAAGCTATGTACCTGACCATGGAATGTCTTAACAGGTGTAACATGGAGTTTGCATTTAGTGATGTATTCAAAAGAATTCACTTGGAGTGCTTGTGTGCCACCAAATAAATGGAACCTTTGCAATCACTTGAAGAGAACAGTGACAATTCAGGGCTAGGTGACGAGACACAGGCATGCGTGTAAGGGGCTTCACAATCCTCCCAACCCCATGTGCCATTGATTAACTGCATGCTTCCCCAGGAGGTAACTCCTGAGAAAACATTCAAGGTGTGGTGTGTGTGGGTATATTCAGAACACTGAGCAATATGCGAGCGGACACCTCAGGTGCCCATGGAGATGAAGCCACAACGCTTCTCTTTAGTACACTGAGCGAAAGGAATGTGGAACCTGACATTGCCTAGCGTGTTGCAATGGTAGACCAGTTAAGTGCATGCTTCTGTTCTGGCCATGAAATCACATTCCAACCTGGGATTCCTCGACTTGGAGCGCCCAGAAAGGCTGTTGCAACAGAAAGACTTACTCCTGCTTCCTGTCACTCCTAACAATGGATACATCCTTTTCAACCAGTCCCTCAGCATCAGCCACAACACCCCTAAGCACACAGGAGCCCTGCGCTAGTGCATGATCATTTGAAGCTGCCCCACTCCGTCTGCTGGATCCGCACTATTGCTCGTGACCACGGTCTAGCGGTTACCTGATGGGGATGCCTTTCCTCCAGCCCAAGGGATTCTAGGTTGAGATGTGGCGCACAGGAACAGCAGCTGTCTGCAGGATGGCTGTCCAACCTTTTCTTTTATGAAAGTATCTAGGGACTGCATCGCCTCGCTCGGGTGGGAGTGTGAACACAGGCTTTGGTACAGTTTCCGTATGGATACGGGTTGAGTCAGAAAAGTGTCATGGGAGTTGCACGCACGATAGGAGTTCACGCTGGTCCTGGCGCTTCTTCTTGTATTGCCTTCATTTCCTTGGACTGCCCATAAACAGGTCTCTTGATGCATAGGTAATATGCTTAGTGCCATTGCATTTCTTTTCTTCTCTATGTAATGCAGTCCAGAACCTACCCTCCTTAAGATCACGATAAAAGAATATGTTTCTGTTCCAACAAGCGGCCGTGAAGTGTGTATAATTCAACAAATACATTAAATAAGGGGAATTTTGCATGCTCTGTCTAATGTGGGACCAGTTTTGATTTGCCAAGTGTGTCTACCCCATGAAGATCAGAGAAGGACAGCCCCTTACCACATTTGTTCAGTCATGTTTGAAAAGAAACCTCCATCAAAAATAACTGAATTAGCAACATGTATGTGCTGTGCGCCATCTAAC
The DNA here is from genome assembly GCF_040938575.1 of Ambystoma mexicanum. NCBI lineage: Eukaryota > Metazoa > Chordata > Amphibia > Caudata > Ambystomatidae > Ambystoma > Ambystoma mexicanum. Next base: position 1,300,708,875 of record NC_090933.1, on the reverse strand, counting down.
TCTGGTGGGAAAGTCTCCCGATTCTCAAACCTGCAATTCCCTTCCTGATCAGGCATACGGATTTAGTGACATGTATGGCAATTGTGCTTGGAATTCAGGACTATCTTCCCTGAAAGGCAAGGAACAGTACTCCCAGAACATATGTTTTGGTCATTGAGGGCCACATTTATGGCAAAAAAAAGTATTTTAATATCTCATATAACATACAGGTCTTCAACATTATCAAAAGAATCAAACAAAGCATTATGTGTAAATGCCAGCAGCCTAGCTCTTAACAATTCTCTCTGTTCTGGATACATATGGCTCATTCCCATTCCCCGAGGCAGTTGGAGGGTTTTTATTGAACATTTTGTGAGGCCTATGGCCAGCTCTCTCTCTTTCTCTCTTTATATCTCTCTCTCTTTCTCTCCTTCTCCCCTTCTCTCTTTCGCTCTTTCTCTCTCTCTCTCTCCTTCTCTCTCTCCTTCTCTCTCTCTCGCTTTCTCTCCCTCTCTCTCTCTGTCTCTCTCTCTTTCGTCTTTCGTCTAGTGTAGAAACTCCACCCTAACCCAGGCATCCCAGTTCTCAGGTTAGTAATCACAGAAGGCTGAACCCTACTGTATAGTTCTGTCTTCATCTGGAGGAGATAAACTATCTCTGTAGACTCCCTCCAGGACTTCCTAACTCTCCCTACACTATCCAATTCTATTCCTCTAATGGGGAGTTGGGATAGTGCCTTGGAAATACGCTAGTTGATTCAGGCCCCTTTCGAACATGCTCACTTTTACCTTTCCCTTTTCTACTCTTACTATTCCTCTACTTCAGTCAATCTTCTGTCCCTTCAACGTTCTCACTCCTCCTAGATCCCACCTCCACCCTTTGATGCCACCTCTCATTCCCCACGCTACTAGTCCCTCCACCCTCCAACTCACTAAACCACCCTCCTCTCACTGAGTGCTCACTCACCACACAAACTCACATATTCATACTGCAGTACCACTTCCACTACCTAGCCAATACCTCACCTGCTCCACAATTCGCCTCCACAATCTGTCGGTCCTTCCTTGTTCTCCAACTCTGACCTCTCTTGAAAAACCTACACTTCCTGCTTCCTGTTCTGATATAATTTTACCTATCCTGTCCAGGACTGGATTTCTTTCCCTGGCCATTCTGGCTTGCCCTCCCCACCTGGGGCATGTCTGTAATGTGGATAGGCCTAAGTAGTGGGGTAAGCCCCGCCCACTTTCCCTGCGCAGTGTGAGACATGCATGGTATCATGAGCGAAACACAGACACAATGATTCAAGTTTATGAAAACCTTATTTTGTAAAGAAGGGGGTTTGGAGACTGCCTAACTTGCCCTAGGTCTATAATGGGAGTAGTCTCGACCATCAACCAAAATATAAGTCCAAAGTCAGTCAAAACCAAAGTGTCTGTGTTAAACCTGTGCTTGCCCTCACACTCTCTAATACAATAATGTGCATGGGATTGGACTAAATAAAAGGGGCGCTTCAAAGTAAAGGTCAGGGTAGTATTGGAGCTGGTCCACAGCTGCCTTCCCCAAGTCTTGAGCCACTTGGGATTCAGTATGTGTTCCTCTGCTTTCAAAGGCACTGCATAGAGTTCCTTTCACAAAGTTCAAACAATTCTGGTCATAAAAGTTCAAAGCTCATTTAGGCAACAGTTCCTCTGTGTCACCTATGCTCAGGAAGTCTGCAACTTATCACCAGATTATGATACATTTATAGTTAACAACAGGTTGGTTTATCCAAGCCTTTCGACAAAGCACAGTATTCCTCTGCCCCAGGTGGGACCCCTCTGACACCTTGGCTCTCTTCACCAAGTTATTCAGCAGTTCAATGTATCAGAGGCTTCCGATGAACACACAGTACTTTCCGGCCCTCTGTGGGACCACTCTGATACTTAGGACTCTCTCTGTTTTCTATCCTCATCGTGCCCTGGCACCTCTTTTGCAATTCAATTTTAGCTCTTCTGAATATCATGCCCCGGCACCTTTTTACAATTAACAAACAAGTTTTCACAGGGTCTCAACGTGCCTTTTCCCTCAAGCATAGCCTCCTTCACTTGCTATTCGCTCTCTCCGTGAACTTCACTCTTGTAGACAATGCCTTTGTTAACTAGAGCCCCTTTCACCATGTGTTAATGTACACGCAAACGTTTGCTATTTCGTTGCTCTCATCTTTCAACTTTGACAACGGACAATTGAAGCTTTCCTCTTCAGTGCGCTTCTTATCCTACACTCGTCCTTGTAATTATCTTACTTCTTGCAACATTTTATCCCTTGCACTTTGCTACTATCATCCCCTCTGGCCTTTAACTCCCCGGTTGTGATATCTTTAACGTCACTGTGCGGTCTCATCGACTGAAGACCAAGGGCTCCTCACCAGCCCCTCCAACTCTCATGGGTGGTTTATCTGGCCCAGGAGACCGAACACCCTTCTACGGATTTCACTCTGGAGAACAGCTTTGCACTTAACCCCCTTCTGGCTCTGTGGAGACACAGCTCCCTCGCCCTTTTACGCCATAGGCTCTCAGCGTCTCAGTTCTCCGTTCTCCCCCGGTAGGTCTCTGGTTCTCTTGGTGTCCCAGTTTGCCTGTGCTCTTGTACGCTGGCTCATGAACCTCTTGGGCTCCAGCTCGCTCATTCTGTTTCTATGGCTCACTCCTTTTATACACCTGTGGATTGCTAACAGGCCTCGGGTGTGTTTGTTCCATATTCAGTGCCTGACTTTGCCTGTCCTTGTTAATAGGACATTGATAGAAATGAAAAAGTGCCTCTGTTGGATTTCGCTGTGTTTTAACAGAGAGGGGAGTTTTGGCAAAGGAAAAGGGGACAGTCTGCAGTCATGTAATAGGAGGGAAAATCGGGTAGGGGGTTATTGGGAAAAGGGGGTACCATGTCTTGGCCTCGGGCAATCCCTCCCCAATCCCAAAGGACCCTCTGCCCAGGTGATCCTCCCTCGCTCGTCCACCCCCAGGTTCGGGATCCAATAGCGATGGCCCTCCCTTGGCCACCTGTGTAGAAGATCCCCTGGGAGTAGGGAGGGAAAGACCCTCAGGTTTTCCACAGCTGGCTCACCGCATACCGGAGTTGACAGCCTGGTAAGACCATTGTCTAGGTTTGTGTTCTGGGTCAGGCTAGGTGGGGTCACCTGTTAAGTCTATCAGGGGAGGGTGAGTCCTTCTCCCCTCTTGGTCCCTAGTGGCCTGGGGGGCCTTTGGGTTGTTGTGTGGGCTCGTCTGTTATGTTCGGCAGCTCTGCAAGGTCATTGCCCTGCAGTGAGAGGTCAGGGCTTCTCGCTCTCTTTGTCTCCAGTGTGTTGCAGTGTTTCTGTTTCTTCTCTCTCTCTCTCTCTCTCTCTCTCTCTCTCTCTCTCTCTCTCTCTCTCTCTCTCTCTCTTTCTCTTTCTCTTTCTCTTTCTCTTTCTCTCCTTTTCTCTTTCTCTTTCTCCTTCTCTTTCTCTCTCTCTCTCTCTCTCTCTCTCTCTCTCCAGCTGATCACTGTAACAAACAAGCATTGTTTCTAATCTCTCTTCTGGTTGCAGCTTTTGTGTACTTCTGATGCAGATGCTCTGAAATTAAGAGAAGGACACTGGCAAGACTAGAGATAACAGTGGTTTGCATACAAATATTGCCATCACAAGGGGTGGAGGAGGAACTGGGGCCCTCTCAACTGCTGCCGTCCATCTCAGAGGTGGGACTGGCTATGGATTTCTCCCTGCTAGGCCTCCCATGGCTGAGAGTGGCTCCCATCCCCTCTTGACAAGGCCAAGGTTAATGGGTGAAGTCTGGATTTATCAATTACTGAAAAGGTATGAATCAAGAACTGTGTGTCTGGGCCATTGGAACATTTGTATAATAGTATCCGTACATGACCGATGGGTAGGGGAGGAATATGTATTGCGGCAGGAGCCGCCAGGTCCTGAAATTCTCTTTTAACTAACATGTGTGAAGAACTCAAAGGCCTAAGAATGATTTCTTTGCTTGCAGATGTATTGGGAACCATGCTGAAAATGTGTCTTCATGTCAGTGAGAGGTGAAAGATAGTGAAACTCAACCATAACAGAATGAAATACACTGCCCTCATTGCAGAGAGTTGTCACGAAAAGTTTGCATATTCTGTGTCGTTCTGGACATCAGCCATCATCATTTAAATCTCCATCTCCTGTTCTTCAGGCTCCTCAATTGGAAGTGGATGGTTGCTCGGAAACATCATGGTAACTATTTGAAGCAGTTTTCAGATGATCCACAGAACTTTGCCTCGTGCCTCTCTAAAATGGTAGTGTGGGTAGGAACAGCTGTTGTAGAACCCCTCGGTCGGATTATTTGAACTGTCCGTCTGTAGGAAGGGCCAAATTAAGTTGTGTCTTGGATTTTCTCCCGGATCCAGTCTCGTGCCTTTAGTTTGGTTTCAGAAGTGACCTTGGCAGCTTCTTTCTGGAGGGCATCTCCTAGCAACCTGGTTGCCGGCAGCAGCTCTTTTCTGGAAAGGGGACTGGATAGTGTGTGCAGATCAGGTATAACATTTTTACCTCTGCATAGAGATTGCCGTGGTACATTCCCCATTACCAGCGGCATACATTCCCCCCAGTTACCCCCATTGAAAAGATGCATTTTGTCAAGCACAACTTTATGGAATTATTAGCTCTTTCTATTATTCCATACTTTTCTGGTTTAAATGGATTTAGACATTGCACCTCACATCCTCAAGTTTTCAGTGCCTTCCTGAGGGCATGCCCTAAAGAGCTGGAACATAGTCGGCATGTAATGTCGAAGTTCCTTTCACAAATACTACGCTCCGTAGTGAGTCTATGGCTGATTAGCAATCTGCTTTTTTCTGAGGTAGCATCCAGGTGAAACTTGAGTCTACTATCACTAATGTATACTTGTTCACTGTTGGCAATGGGCCTATGTGGTCTAAATGCTAAATCACAAAAGGAGTGTTTGCCTTTCTTAAGTAAACCTCCTTTGGCTTTCTACTATAATACAGTTTGCAATATATAGTTGAACCTCTTCTCTCAAACCTGGCCACCAATCCTAATCAAGAAACATCAAGGTGTGCCTGTTTAATGTCCCATGTTGGTTTTCAAATCTGTCTTGTTGACACAGGTTTGTGTTTGTTGTCTCTGAAGTCATTCTGAACCCACAAGTCCAAATTAGTGTTTTAAGCTTTGACTATCTCATCTGAGACTATTCAAATGGGTTTCTTTGAATCTGCCTGGCACAGAGTCAGCAGTACCTCATGCAATTCAGCAGTTTGAGTTGAAGTGTCTGCCAGATATTTAGTTGCGGTGTCAGAATGTACAATATTATTCTCATGAGTAAAGTATTATGTAATGGCTACGCAAACAGCTGAGTACTTTGATAAGAGTTCCTGGCACTGCAGACTCATCACAGTATATTTATTTATTAAAATCAAACAATGGAATATCAGGTAATGCCCGGCTCTGTCGCCAATGGTTCAAACCAGATCACTTTTTTATATGTATTCTGCTTCATACTTCTATTTGCATCAGGTGCATTCTGTATTGAAGTCCATCTAGTGTGCCATGCTGTCACATTGGTGCACTAGATGGTGTGGCAACTTCAGGTTGGGCTAGAGGCGTGTTTATAGGTATGGTTGTGTTTACGGCTAAGGAAATACTCTTTTTGCACTTGCATTGCTGCCATTATCCTTCCCTCTGGTGTAAGCCTTAATCCATCAGTACAATATACACGTGATTGATATGCAACTGGGTTTCATTCTGTTTCAGTGAATTCACTGTTCTTTGACATCTGGCTAATTTCTAAATCCAGTTCTGTTTGTTTTGCAAATGGACCAGTCAGCGTCATTAATGAGAAGACATGCTGTACAATATGTTTATGCTCTTTCGACCAGGGAGTAGCCTGGAAATTTGGGTTGATCAAAGCATACAGTGGTCTCACTAGCTCTGTGAAATAAGACATGCGTGATCTTTCGTAGTTGAGTAATCCTAACACAGTTTGTAATTGTCTGAGTGTTTGAGCTGGACACATGTTGGCGAGTTTGTCAAGGAACCCGGCGAACAAACCTTTGCCCTCACCTGTCAGTGAAAAAAGTTAAACAAATACACTTTGGAAGCCAATGATGAAATCTACTTGCTATAAAAGATCCGTAAGGTTTTCATGAGTCCTATACATCTCATCAATTTACTGTCAACAGTTTGAGACATCTGCTAAAAGGCTCTATGTTCGTCTTGTGCTGGAGAAGTCCATTGCCCAGATGAAGGTTGGTTTTGCAGACTGGCTTGAGACCTGAGCTGTGCTGATTTTGAACTACCTTTGTCTTAGAATGTACATTTCATATTCTGTGATCCAGCACTAATCTATGGGCACGATCTGTCTCGGCCACTGCAGTATTATGTGAACTTGCTTGCTTTAAAATGACCCCAGGGTCAATTAATTGATCTGCTATGGTTTGAATGTGTGACCTGTGTTCTCACTCACTTCAGATGAAAAGACAAGTATACATCTCAGTGCCTGCCTCTCATACAGTGGAGGCCAGTGCTGCAGTGCCAACAACCCCTTCAATTGAATGTGTAAATTGGGCGGCAAGAGTTCCTGTATTACTTTTGGGTTTACCCCTTCCAGCTGGATTGCCACAAAATATACCTCATTATAAGCTAAGGTTTGCCCAGTGGATGTCATCTCTGCACGTGTATGTGCTTTGGTGTGCACCAATAGTGCTTTATGACTGGACTCAAATACTGAGATCTCAGACTGCGATGAATCTCAGGAAGAGCTACCATCATCCAAAGTGCAGAGGCAGCCACAGAGAGAAGCCCGCTTGCAGGAGCCACCCCGATGCAGAAAAACAAGAAAGACTGCAGAGTACACGCAACAGAGGAAAGTGTACTAAGAAGAAGCCCAGGTGAAAAGACGGGCTTCCCGAACAGCGTGCGGCAGACTGGTATCGTAGCAGAAGATCAACGGGACGGTCGTCGCTCCCAGAGACCGCTGCATTACTTACGAGTGGCTCGTAGTGACAATGTAGAAAACTGATCAGAAGCAGAAGCACTGCTACGAAGCTGGAGAGCCACAGGAGCCACTGCACAGAACTAGTGTGTTGGCAGAGAGAGAATGATTACCATGGGGAGCTCTATACAATAAGGCTGTTACAGAAACCTATGAATACCGAACTATTGATAAACTGAAGCAGAACTTATTTGAATCTCAGAAAGAGTTTTGAATACCAAACTATTGATAAAACAAAGAAGAACATATTTGATGAATACCAAACAGTTAATGAAAATGAAACGAAGTGGCAAAGACAAAAGTTCCCTCATAAGGAAATACAAGAGGGGAACGTTTGTAAAAAAACATTACCCACACCTAAGAGGCTGTCATAAGACTTTGGGCAAATTGCTAGTGAAGGAAGCCTCAAACCAATACTACCCACAGCCAAAAGGCTATGAGATGTCTGTATTAAAACAAACACTGGGAAAAGTTCACAACAAGCATTATCATCAGCCAATAAGTTGTGAAAGTCCCTTAAGGAAACAACTGAAGTATAAAACCCCTTCTGAGAGATATAACTTTGGGAAAACATATATCTCATCCTGCCAACAGCCAAGAGATTGGGAAATCATACCGAAAGATTGGTGTGGAGAATATTAGAACCAATCATACCATCAAATTTGAAGTTAGTTGTAGGAGTTTTCTTCCTGGCAAGCTAGTATACCAGTAAAGGGCTTATAGTAGTTAGCCCTGGCAGGCGAGTGGACCAGGAATGAAGATGATGGTTTGCTATAATTGTGATGGAAATATATGTGGAAATAACTTTTTTTGAATGAAGAGAATGTATGTACTTTATCATTTATCAACAAGCAGTATAATGAACACAACAAGTTGTGCTTTGCTATTCTGACAAGTGTTCTATTTTATGAAGTATGAAGAAGAAAGAGTAACTTACTATCCTGACAAGAAGAAGTTTTCTTTGGAAGAAAGTGTCACATGTGTAAGGAACTCATGGTGGCAACAGTAAAGAAAGACTCAAGTGATCACAGTTCAAGGGTGTTTATTAAACTGCAAAAGTGGGTGAGATAAATGCCTAATCTAACCTAAATCTAAGATGGGAGCAAGCTTTGGCCATAAAATGAAAATAAGGCAGTCCTAGTGGCGTTGTCAAATAAAAGGGCCTGTACTAAGAAAAACCTATTGCCAGACCTTACACTAATTACAAAAGAGTGTGGGATAATATTCATAGGAAAGATAGAAGTGTTCACAAATAATGTGTCAGACTGCAGTAGTCTGGTTCTCCCTTCCCCACGTTTTCAGCACAGGATAAGGTGGAATCTCTGAGCACAGCACACTTCTCGGGCTTCCCCAGCACGCGACGACAGTTCCGGTCTCAACCTTCAAGAACCTCGATGGCCAAGTCTCCATTCCTGTGAAAAGTCTCTTGCCTTTGAGGGTCGGAAAATAACAAACCACAAAGTTCCTTTTACACAGTACCTATGGTGATCATGGCTCACCCCTAGGTCCCCCTCTTCCGTGCGCAGTCCCTTCTCAATCGTTAGCCTGCCGCTTTTGGGTACTCTATGGCTTTTCCTTGGTACACAAATCTTAGTGTCTTTTTAAACCATTCTTCAGGCTTTGCCCCTTTCTGTCGACATCCCTTTGTCGGTTGACAGTTGTCAACTTTTGCTGAACAGTTCATTTCTGTCGAGACACTGTTCATAGAGATTTCAGGCTTTGCCCCCTTTTGTCAGCAACTCTATGACGGGTTCACTGTTGCCAATTTTATCAATCATGCCCTTCATAGTTGATCAAAGTCTTTTGAACATACAGAGTATTTTGCAAGGCCCCTGTATGACCACTTTGACTGTTCCTTTGCAGCCTTCCAGAGGCCTTCTGGTATTTGCAGTTTCAGCAAACACGGGATTGACCAGCGTCTCTCGAATAAGCACCCACGTAGTGCCGGATGCCTCTGCAGCTGATCTCCCCTTTATTCTATCAGTTCTTTGAACTTCCCTTAAATTGCTATTTTGCGGCTTTCGTTCAACACAGTTCGGTTTTTATCGCTTCTCCCCTCGACTCACCGGATGTGATGAACCGCTTGGCTTTTCAACATATCTGGAGTCAAGGCCGGTACCATGGTAGCAGACGCCTCCCTCGGTCCTGCTTATCAGCGTAGGCATGCTCCGTGTACTGTTGACAGCTGCTGCAACACACTTGAGCTATTGTCCACGGTCTTACATTTCCTTCTGCGCTGGCTTTGCGGGTCTGGGTCGGAAAGGGCAAGGTTGTGTCTCTTCTTGTCAGCCTCTCGATATTCGCCACCTTTCTCCTCCTCTTGAACTTCCCTCTCTGGGTAGCTGTCCCGTCGTGCGGTCTGCCTTGCACGTAGTGTGCTTTCGTGCTCCAACTTTTATCCCTGTAGGGAAGGGAAAGGGCCGTCAGGTGGGCGTGATTCTGGTCAATTGCCTGACCCTGGTATTGGGACATGTTAGGTAAGCGCCTCGGGTGTTAGTCCATTGTCTGTGGTGTGCAGAAGTGTTTGTGTTGGAAAAGAGGGGGGCAGTGTTTCCGAATATCCTACGTGGTCGGAGGGGGAAAAGGTGTTGAAGGAAGGGGGATACCTTTCCTTGCCCGTTAGTGTCCCACTTCCACTCCCCAAAGACCCCCCATCCAGGTGATCCTCCCTCACTGGTCCATCCCCAGGAACTGGATCCAATAGTGATGGCTGTGTCCTGGCCAGATGGATTCCCGGGGACTAGCTAGGGAGACACCTTCAGGTTTCTCACACATGTTAACAGAACAATGGCATCTGATTTTGGAACTTGTGTTTTGGGAGAGAAAGTCAATCATCCTTGCAAGAGCGACATTGTGAAAGACAGTGAGCGGTTTGGACTTTCAACCATCTGCGGTGAAAAGAACATTTGTTGTTTATCTAAGAAAGACTTTGTGGTTGGAAAAGACATTTCTAATTCATTGACTGGAACTTTGTTGAAACAGCACTATAATCTGAATATTCCTGAATTGATCCAGTGGGAGGGAATACAACTCTGGTTACAAGGAATACTTCCAAGAACATTTGAGTTTGAATTACAAAACTGTTTTGTAATTCTAATTCTACTGGCGGAGTAGCGGCAGAGTAGCAGTCTCAGGCAGTGATTGCAGGCTACTCTTTTCTTCAGTCTGTTTACTGTGTTTGTTCCTGACCACCTGACCACCATTCAAAAGCTCCCTGACACCGCGGAGCGGCCACGGAGTAGCGGTAGAGTAGCAGTCTCAGGCAGTGACTGCAGCCTACTCTTTTGTTCAGTCTGTTTACTGTGTTTGTTCCTGACCACCTGACCACCATTCAAAAGCTCCCTGACACCGTGGAGCGGCCGCGGAGTAGCGGCAGAGTTGCAGTCGCAGGCAGTCTATGGCAGCCATGGACGCCGGTGACGCTACTCTGACTTCTTCACTAACTACGGCTTTATGTGATAAAGACTCTCAGCAAAGGAGTTCACGGTCCCGTACACGAGCTGAAGTGGGCCGAAAACTGCCTTCAAAGCCAGAGAAAAGCAGACCAAACCAACTGCTACAGCAACGACACAGAGTCCTGCTATGAGCCAAGTATCAACAATATCGACGCCTGGGAGTAGCAGAAGCTTCTGTCCGAAAACAACTTGGTCAAAAGAGGAGGTGACGGCAAAAAATACACTCCCAGTACTGGGAACCCAGTACACTGATCTGTGCACCAACGACGAAGAGTTGCGGGGAGTGGACATCTTCCCCGTACGCCAAAATCTGGTCCAAACAACTTCAAACTCACTTGGGCGTCCCGTGGCTCTGCTGGAGATCCCGGGCGGCGTCTCCCACGGGCTAGGCCCTGTCCTGTCAGCCGCGAACGTTCCGCCGCCTGTCGGAAGACGGACGGCGTCGAGCTCGGCGGTGATGGGGGGAGCCAGTCCGGGGGAGCAAGCCGCTGATCGGGAAAAGCCGCGGGCTAAGGCGCCGGCGGACCTAGTGGAACTCCCGAGGGTGGGGCTCCCGGAACAGGAACTCACGGAGAAGGTCATGGACCATGTAGTCTTATCAGTAGTGGCCGTCCTGAAGGGCCACCCGGTGGATGATCGGTGTGAGACAATGACGGAAAATGCACAGGGTAAACTTTTGCAGAAAGCTCCCTGCCTACATGACCAACCGGCAGGCAAACCGGCAAGGGTGGCGGAGGAAATCCATCCGCTCCCTCCCAGCTCGCCGACCACAGCAGGTTCAGCAGACACAGTTAAATCAAAAGCCAATGAGACCATGGGCAACACGAGCCACCCAAACGGCGGCCAGTCAACAAAATCACCGGACATACAACCTGATGACGGACCTTGCTGTAAAAAACTGAAAACCACGCTGAAAACGAAAAAACAAACTTCGACAAATACATCATCGACAAGTGCACCAACACTCCCAGGCAAGTCTAAAGGACTTGATTCCAACAATGAGGGAAAACAGAGACCAAAAAGGACAATAAGGCGATCTATAGACAGTACAAAAACAAAAAGCCAACAAGCAACTAACATCTTTTCGCCTCAAGTGGGGCAGACTTTTTTGTGAATCACAGAAAAAGAAAGTTCGAAAACATATGTGAAATAAGTGACAGCGAGATGCTGGAAGTGGTGCACAGCTCAGAAGATTTACAATCTGGGACTCCAGCTCCGGTGCCAGACCTGGGCGGACCCAGTATAGAAAATCACACAAATCTACCTTCCAGTGCTATGGATGAGAAAGAAGAAGTTGAACCCAATGTTTCGCCCACAGACGAACGGCAGAAGGCGGAGACTCCCCATCAATTACAGTGGAGACTGAGACTGGTATGGCTAGCCAGGAAACTGCAAATCTTGACAGTGAGAAGCTGGAAGTGGTGCACATCTTAGAAGACTTAGAATCTGCGACTCCAGCCTCGACACCAGACCTGGGTGATCCCAGTATAGGAAATCATGAAAATCTATCTCACAGAGTGGAAGAGAAAGATGAAGCTGAACCCAGTGCTTTGCCTACAGACGAACGGGAGGGGGTGGAGATGCCATCAACTACAGTGGAGATCAAGTCCCCTATGGCTAGCCTGGAAATCGCAAAACCTGTCGCTGACAAAATACAAAACACTGATTATAATGATGAAGCAAGACCCAAATATTTTATGGAGAGTGGGGAACCAGAGGACTGGTTCCCTTCAGTCGAAGATGAAAACCAAATGGCAAATGACTTAAATTTATCTGCAATAACAATGCCAAGCAGGGACAAAGGAAAAACCCTCGGACAAAACCATTCGCCCGAGAAATCACCAGAAAAAAGACCGGATATGGTGACGCTATGGCAGCGGTGGCGGTCGCAATGGCCCCCTTTACCAAGCTTTATGAAGCCATAAATGATTCATTAAAAGACAATTGCTCTCTACTGACAACAATGCATGCAAAGCTTGCATATTTGGAAGGGTATGTCACTGCGGTGGACCACGAAAAAAACAAGGCTGGTACACAACGTCCTTGGCCGATAGCGCCAGAAGGAATGAAAAGGACCTCTATATCGGTAAGCATCGAAAAGGGGTCTCAAACCGTGTTTGACGTCCAAAAAAAAATTCAATCCCCCCCAAAGTCGACAGAGGAGGCGGACTTGCTCATAATCGAGCAAACTTCGCCAGTCCAACTGCCAACTAAAAGCTCAAAGCCTACAAGTACACACTTGCGAGACAATCCACAAAAGAAAGATGACGCCATCAGTGGTCACAGACCAAAGAAGGCCCAAAACATTGCATCTGAAAAAAAAGTCCTCAAACTAGTGAATAACTCAAAGAACTCACAAACGAAGAATATGGAAGCAGTTACCAACAAAGACTTCTCCATTTTTGCTGATCGCAAGTTGCCAACGACACCAGTTGAAACTAAGGGAAAGCAACTGGTATTCTGCCTACCAGTGCAGGAAAAGATCTTCAAAGATAGGAGGAAGAACTATGGTGATGGAGCGTGCCCAAATGCAAATTCAAATTGCTCAACTCCAATTATCCCAGAGGCTGCTTTGACCCCAACTGGCACGAATCAAATGGAGACTTCCAAAGTCTCTAACACTTCAAAATCTACAGAAGATCTTCTGATGGAAGAAGTTCTCGAAAACTTGAATCAATCTTGCGAACCTCCTTCCCTAGAACTTATAGAGACATCAATGGAAAAAGGGACAAAAGGAGTCCACAAAGCGGAATCCCGATCGAAGCAAGGATCAAAAGAAGTAAGAGGTAAACATCTATCTCTACCATCGAAGGATCATTGTAAAAAGATTACTCGCTCTGTTACCCGGAGTCCTGTCAAACAGGACGAGAAGGGGTGTAAAACCCCGAGTCAAGGTCCGCAAAAACCACACTCTACAAAAGCTAGTGATCTAGAAAATTGGCGGGGAGAGAAATATCGCCCATCCACATCCGGAAATGAGGCTCAGCACCAAGACAGACACATGAACCATCTATGGCGAGAAGATCGGACAGCAAATAGAAATGGAAAAAGACAAGAAAGAGAAGATAAAGGACGATGGGTACCACTTAAAATGCGATCTAGAGATCCACCTGCTTTCAAAATTGAACAAATCGGCCTCTGCCACAACTATGTAATCCTGAATAGAAGAACTGTGATGGAGTTGCTATATAGCATACCGAAACTAAGACCAGTGGAATCGAGAGATTTGCAAATAGTGGAGCCGATTCATGAAGGCTGCCGCGCAACTGCCTATCTATTTATCTCCTCAAAATCTGTCAAACAGAAGCTGCGCGACTCCTTGAAAGACTTCCTAAAAATGGGCTATGACATAAGTGAATTTGGTGACGAGAGAAGAGCTAAATGGGATGACCCAATTTACCCCAGTCCAAATAACCGTTCAACGAGGAAAGGGTATAACTCCTCAAACGATAGATCACCTGAGGGTAGGAGACAAAAATACCTTCAAGAGAACCCTAATACGGAATATCAAGAAGCATGGGCGAACAAATCGACGAGAAACTCGCCAAAGCGAAGACTTCATGAAGAAAATACCAGAAAACTAGACCCACGGGGTAAACCTTCAATGAATAATAAAGAAAGTGACGAGGTGGAAGTGACAAAATATGACAGACAACCAGCTGGGCCATCATTGCCGACTAAAAGAACGAGTACACAGAAGGTGCAACCAGAACAAAAAGGCAACGAAGACAAGGAAAAATCAAATCCTTTGCAAAAGATGTGGGCATGGCTCCTGAAAGCTCTTGGCCCCCAAGAAAAATAGCAATCCATTGCCAACAAGAACTCTGGCGATGACGACTCGAAAAGAGGCCCAACTACAAATCTAGCTAAACTCTGCTCATGGAATACTCAGGGATTTATGCACCTTACAGTACGGGGTGACGTGAACTTTGCCTCTTTTGATATCATGTGTTTTCAAGAGACATGGCTTACCACAAAACCCATCTTAGATGGTTTCGAAATAGCCTTTGCAACAGCTAAAAAGGGACCGAAAGGCCGACCCTCCTCGGGCTTGATAACTGGAGTTAGAATGGGCAATGGAATGAAAATGATTAGAATCCTGACACTTTCCTTCCTGATGATTTCAGTACAAGTAAAATGGAAGTACTGGGACGAACTATATAACAGATCTGTCTCGACAACAGCAATAATCATAAACTTGTACTGGAACCCAGAAGCCATCTCAAACAAGGACTTTCTAGATATGGTCGAACAAGAAATCGACAAAGCATACACTCTGAAGTCCATATATATGTTTGCGGCGACCTGAACGCAGTATGCGGAAAGAAACTGACGAGAACCAAAGCTGAAGCAAGGGGTGCAGCTTGGACAGTACTGATGAAATCTAAAGATCTGTTCAATGTGGCCGCCACTTTCGGGAATTCAGCTCAGTATCCAACATGGAAAGGTCGTGGTTCGGAGGCAACAATAGATTACATCTACGCCTCATCGGCCCTACTGTCTAACATTTCATCTTTCGACGTGGTTAAAACCAAGGCGAGCGACCATAATCTTCTATGCCTGACCTGGCCAACCATTTCAACTGAAAAAATAGCCTCGGCCCCAAAGCTTGTAACAAATCCAAATGGAACTCTGCTTGCATTGAGCCTAAACAGTGTCATCTCTCTGACAAATAACTACTCCAAGTTAGAGCTTCAAGAGCACGTCTCTATCCTTCCCGACTACATTGATCTTCTGAACGTCTTCAAGAAACCGAGTTTGAAGAATAGAACATCTACGAACAAATCAATCCATACTTACGACCAAATCTTGGTCGAGAAAAGACGTCAACTCAGGAAGGCTAAGAGAAGTTTTGTGAAAATTAGATCTGACTCTAACAAACAACTTTGGATCAACGAGCTAAAAGCTTACAAGTCATGGCTGCGAGACCATCGTCTCGCCATGTATCAAAAAGATTCGGAAGACATGTTGCGAAGTGTGTCAACCAAAAACCCGAGAGTATTCTGGGCCCTGATAAACGCAACGGAACGGATCAATTCAGACGTCTTAATCAATGGCATCGCAGAGGCTAAATGGACAGAGTTCTTCGCAAACCTTTTCTTCGATCCTAAGGTTGGCACCGAAACTGCACAGGTCCAAAGCACAGAACCTTGGGTGGAGCTTCACGACCTTGAAGACATAACATACATTCTGAAAAAATTGAAAAATTCCAGGGCCCCTGGGCCCGACGGTCTGACAAATAGGCACCTGAAAGAACATCCTGAGGCATGGGCTAACTTCATATGTGCTGTTCTCCGAAGATTGACAGCTGCAAGGGCTCTACCGAAATCTTGGACCACCGCAGTTGTGGTACCTATTTACAAGAGAGGGGCGAGAGACGACCCTAAAAATATTCGGCCTATTGCCCTGTTGAACGTAATTGGCAAGGTGTATGGTTCTTTACTTCTACAACACTTCCAAAGGTGGGCTAAAGACGCACCCTGTGAAGACCCCCTTCAATTTGGCTTCAAAAAGAATGTGGGAACAACAATTAACATTCTAACGGTCAACATCTTAAAATACAAAAGCCTGGCGGGCGGCACCCGTACCTACGTGGCTTTTATAGACCTAAGACAAGCCTTTGACCAAGTTAACAGAGCGAGGCTCTGGGCAAAGTTAAGGTCTTGGAATTGCCCGGCGTCTATTCTACATCCAATTATAGCACTACACACGGACACAAGGATCCAAGTGAGGCTTGACAACCAAGGCGCACTTTCGGAGGAGATCCCAACCAATCAGGGAGTTAAGCAGGGCTGCCCGTTGGCCCCGGCATTATTTCTGAGCTTCATTGGCGACTACAAAGAATCAGAAGCAAAGGTCAGATCATTCCCTCCGCATATTGGCCAAATGAAAATCTTGAGAATTATGTATGCGGATGATATCATCATCACAGATCAAACAGCAATAGGCCTGCAGAGACAACTTAACAACTTCGCTGAATACATCAAGGCAAATGGTCTTGAAATAAACAAGCCCAAGACCAAAATCATGTTCTTTGGGAAAGACAAAGGCAAAAGCGACTCATATGCATGGTCTTTGAAAGGTGAACACATTGGCACAGTCACAGAATTTAAATATCTGGGCATTGTGGTGGACAACTCGCCAAGGGAGATTGCAATGCAAAAACATCTGCTGTCAAAAATAAAGAACTTAATATCGCAGGCTAAAGCAATAGATAGAAAATACGGTTGCTTCTCCCTCATACCAATTGTGGACTTTTACAAGGCCAAGGTAGTTCCCACACTGATCTACGGAGCTGAAGCAATGCTGGGGTTACCACACACCATCTGGACGAAACTTGAAAGCCAATACTGGAGAGAGGTCCTAAATCTACCAAACTCAACTCCATTGGTTTTGATCAGACGTGAAATGAGCCAACTCTTGCTTGCCTCGATAGTGGAAAGAAACAGCTTGATGTTTAGGAAGTTATTGCTGGAAAATCGCCCTGAGCTTTTGGAAGCTATAAATACAGAGGCAGAAGGAGGGCGCCTGTCTGTCCTGAACAGATGGTTTAGAGACCAAGAAGAAAAATTAGACTCTATTCAATGTTCCAAAAAGGAGTTGACGGACAATCCGATGAAAATCCAAAATAAATTAAACGAGCTTGACTGGATACTTACTTTGGACCAGGCCGCTTCGTACAAGTTAACCTCGCACCTGCCACAGACATTCCACAAACTACACGAATTACAAGCGTACGTGAAAAGATATCCAAACCGCTAGCTGAGGAATACTTTTAAAAGAGCCCGCCTCAACTTACTCCATACGAACAAAATCTTGATGATAAGAGGCCTGGCGAGCTCAAACGTTTGCAGATTTTGCAATGACCCGGCTATGGTGGAAACGACCAAACACCTATTGTTAAGATGCCCAGAAGTAGAGGCTATAAGAGGTCCTTACTTGAAGGAGATATTATCTGCAGCCCACACTTTCGATGTAGAGACTTGGTGGGCGAGGCTAATTGGAGGCGGACGAACTACTTGGGTCACTGCCACAGCAAAAATTTTGGATACAATTCTGTCAACTATAGAAAAACGACCATAGGTGAACAATATTCAAATGGAAAGGATTGAAACGCAAACGCAAAAACTTTTAAAAAACCCTTTGGGTTAAACAAAGTATAAAAAAAAAAAAAAAGTTTTGTTGAACCAGAGGTCAGCCATATATTCCTTCTATAATTTGATTGTGTGTATTAGTGTGAGGGCCAGAGGTATCTTTGACACTAGGTCATTTTTCTTTAGGTTTAGTTTGCTAGGTAGGGACCTTTCTTTTAGGTTAGTTAGGCATTTATCAGAACCCCTTTTTGCTAAGAATAAATGGCAAACTTTGAGAAAACTTTACCTTTGTGTCTGTCTCGCATTTCTGACCCCTCACATATGGTGTCAGGAGTGGGAGCGGATTGAATTGAAACAAATTGGGGAACCCTTACATTTGAGAAACTTAGTAGGAGGGCTTCTGATTCTGCCATTGCTACAGAAAAATCTATAGGTTTTGATATATATATAGTAATAGAGGGGAATTGTTGCAACCAGGAGATAGAGCATTAATATCTACAGCCCCCCCCTGCTACTTTAATCAGACTCACCTCCAAGTCAGGTCTGGCTTGGTGCTATGGCTTAGACTTATTGGCTGGAGTAATTGACCCTGATTATAGGGTTGACATCAAAGTATTAATGCAGAATAATAGTAGAGCCTTACCAACTTAAAGCAGGAGAAATGATAGCTCAAGGAATCTTGGAAAAGGCTCAGTTGCCAAAACCTCAAGAAACAAAAACAATTGATAAATCTGAAAGAGGGAATCGAGGTTTTGGAGAAGCTGATGTAGAAATAACCCTGGATCCAGTAATAAAACCTATTCCTGTTGTTGAAGAAGAAACAGAGGTTATTCTGGATTTTGCTTTTGCCCAAAGGAATGACTCTTTGCTAGCTGAACCCTTTCTTCAGGTATTATCAGAAGAGGAAGGTAGAGAAAAGGGCGGACCATTTTGTTTCTGAAATCTGGATTGTTATATCGGGGAGATGTGAGAATTGCTAAACTGTTTTGTTGAACCAGGGGTCAGTCATATTTTCCTTGCCTAATTTGATTGTGTGTATTAGTGTGAGGGCAATAGGTATTTTGGACACTATGCCATTTTTCTTTAGTTCGAGTTTGCTGTGTAGGGACCTCACTGTTAGGTGAGGGAAAGTTAGGCGTTCATCAGAACCCCTTTTTGCTTTGAATAAATGGCACACTTTGAGAAAACTCTGCCTTTGTGCCCGTCTCGCATTTCTGACCCCTCACACAGACCGAGACGGTTTACACCCAGAAGGAATCTCCCCCGCTTAGAAACCAATCGTTGGTAATAAGCGCGTTACAAAAGAACAATTATGTCATAAGCTGGTTCATGAGAGGAGGGAGAGTAGAGATAAAAGAAGGAGACGCAAGAGGTTGGAGGGGGAGACGCAAGAAGTTGCAGAGAGAGAGAGAGACAGAGAGAGAGACAGAGAGAGAGAGAGACAGGAAGCTGTGGAGAGAGATGCAAGAGGCTGGGGAGAAAGGGGCCCATGAAGCTGGCTATATAGAGGCCTAGGAGGCTGGAGAGAGCAAGAGAGAGACCCAGAAGGCTGGGGAGAGAGATACCTAATCGGTTGAGGAGCACAGAACCAGGCAGCCGGGGAGAGAAGTACCCAGGAATTTGGAAGAGAGAAGGCAAATTTATCTCTGCTTAAAGAGGTGTCTATGGAGGAAGTGGTGACAGAAGCTAAGAAGGAGGTGGCGAAGGGGCGTGGCCTGGCACACACAATGGCAGCCGCCATTAGAAATAGTTCTGTGTGGGCTGGGGGCTATCCAGCTGATTATGTGCCATCCCGGGGGCTGTACATAGTGAGCACGGCAGCAGCAGATGGCAGAGAAGCTGGAGAACAGGCCGGACGAGTGGGGGCACCCATATAGTCTGCATAGAGCAGTGGCAGAGGAGCAGACCTTCTTGGAGCTAAGGGCGCTCACCATGATGCCACGACAAGGAGGAGGCGTGGTGCGGTGGCCAGGCAGGCACAGGGACTAAATCCCAGGGAATGTGAGTTGGGCCTGCATGCCGACTGAGGAGGATGCACTAGTGGATTCCTCATGGGGAGGAGGAGAAAGCGGACCGGCAGGGGCAGAATCTGCAACCGGAGCAGGAGCCCTGCTGGCCGGCTGAGTCGGGGATCCTTGGGGAGAAATGGCAGGTCTTGTTGTTGCTAAAACCAGAAAAGTGATGAGTGGAAGGTTTTGAATGAATCTGAACCACTGGCATTGCTCTGGGAAACCTTCCACAGCACTGTTGTCTAGCCCGTCTGTGCCATTCCAAAAGGAGTACAGCAATATGCAAATCAGTCAGGTACTGCCATCAATTGGAGAAGTCCTGCCTGAACAGCTAGGCCATGTCCCCTCTGCATGGCAACACAAGCAACCCCAGACATGTTTCAGCCTTGTTGGACCTCCTCAGTGAGGTGCAGCTTGGTTCCCTAGGGCGTAGCGAGCAAGGGACCACATCTGGGCATACCCTCTCTTCCATAGGCAGACAAACTAAAACCAAAAAAGTGATGGGTCGAAGGTTTTGAATGAATCTGAATGACTGGCAATGCTCTAGGCAACCTTTCACACCACCACTTATTAGCCCTTCTACGCCATTGCAAAAGGAGTCCAGCCATATGCAAATCATTCAGGTACTCTCAGCAAGGGGAGTAGTCCTGCCCAAATTTCCTGGTCAGGTCCCCTCTGCACAGAAACGCACACAATCCCAGACATGTTTCGTCCTTGTTGGGCCTCCTCAGTGAGGTGCAGCTTGGTTCCCCATGGCTCAGCAAGCAAGGGACCCACGTCTTCCACCAGGAATACAAGACAGCCACAAGCCCTCGAGTTCCTGAACCCCCCATACAAATCTGGGCATGATCCTGCACTTCCCGGCCCACTAACGCTTTGATATGGGCATATCAGCTGTGTGAACGGTCGGTCCACACGTGTGTGAAATTTGGTGCCAAACTCTGGGCAGCTTCTGACCCGTAACACTGGGCCAGCAGGAAGAAGACCTCGGGCAGAGTGCGCAGTATGCCTAGCGTGAAGACATGGCATTGATTGGATTGCCCGTGTCTGGGCTCTCCACCGTCTTTCAGCATTGAGATTTCCGGGAGAGCGGCCCTGATCTGAGAAGGGCTGCTAAGCCTGCTGCGTGAGATGGGGGCACCTCAGGTGCTCTGTGAGGAAAGTGACATCACGCCCGAAAGTGAGGTGGACATCCAAGCAGCGAAATACCTGCGGTGAATAGGCACAGGAGCACCTTCTTGAACTCTGTGAAACGCTGAACGGGGATCGGCTGGCGGTGAACCCTAAAGACGGTGGGCTGCTGCTGATCCGGATCCTGATACCTGCAACCATTGCCTGCAGCTGCGATCTGCCGGCAACGACCTGGCTGTAGGCCTGGCCTTAGTGTTCATATGGAGTCGAGTGCAGCTTGGCAGCAAAATACAGCTTGTGGTGTTCTCCGGTGAGTTGGACACCGTAGACCCCCCTCCACTCCTAGGGGAGGCAAAAAAGCAGCTTGGGGAGCAAAATGTGGAAGATCAACGTGGGGGTGACTTGGAGACTTTGCTAAGAGTCAGGGGCGGTGCTACCTTGTGGAGGGATCCTTGACCTTCTCTGTTGTGAACATTGTCTGCTTGTGGGGGCCGTTTGAGGTTGCTGCAGTCTGGTGGACACTGCAGATCAGGACAATTGAAAAAAATACTGATGTTGCACTCCAATTGTTGCTAATAAGTTAGATAAATAAGGCCACTTAGGGTGCAGAGGAGAGTGTAACTACCCTGGCACCAGGTGGAATACACAAGCAACCATTATTAACTAAAGTGTTTTTTTTCCTCATGGCCAAATTCTGAGCAAGCAGCCCCAATGATCAGAGGCCGAGCTCAGTTTGCTGCTATTCGACAGAGGTATGAGTAATAGAAGGAGCTGTATGGGCTGGGTGTTTTCTTACACCCCTCGACCAACCAGGAAATGTGTCATTGAACCCAGCAAGAGCTGTGACCGGATCTCACCTAGATGCATATGTGCCCTAATTTGTAATTTTGTAGATCCGGGGGGGGGGGGGAATCAGTGGTTATGATGTGGTGATGTGTTGTGGTTTCTTGTAATAGGAATTTTAAAATTCAGTAAATGCATGAATCCGATTTCACCGTAAGGACAGTTTCCTTTTTTGCTATGAAGTCCACGTGCTTACATTTCTGCTCTCGCCCTCCTTTGTAGATCCATCACCGGCATTCTTTATTCCGATGCTGCCAAACTCCTAGTGACATCCTCCCTGGGCTCGTCAATCAAGGTCTGGGATGAGAACTGGAATATCCGAACCATTTTTGTTGGACATACAGGTAAAGCGGGAGTAGTCCTCTCTTCTATAGCAAACACCCCTTTCTTTTGACTCACTGGATATCTTTCTTGCATGTGCGGGACCATATCCCTTTTGTCCTGGATTCAAACTTCCAAATGTCTTTTAC
This sequence comes from Ambystoma mexicanum, assembly GCF_040938575.1. Taxonomy (NCBI): domain Eukaryota; kingdom Metazoa; phylum Chordata; class Amphibia; order Caudata; family Ambystomatidae; genus Ambystoma; species Ambystoma mexicanum. Next base: position 1,300,686,881 of record NC_090933.1, on the reverse strand, counting down.
TTTGTTATGCAAGCATGCTTCTGTCTCCCCATACCAGAAGGACCTTCCCTGAGTGTAGAGGAAGAGTGCTGCAAGACTCTTAGCATAATAGGCACTCTGTTGAGTAACATTGTAGCGTAACAAGTGTTATTGTCACTGATGACATCACATGTCTGGCTCCCTCTTTTTTTGTTCACTAAGATATCTAGGCCAGGTGGTTTTCTTCACTGACAGTCATATCATAGGATACACATACATAGGTGAAGAAGCAAGCCTAAAACACAGCAATCATTTCTGTGCATGACGGTAAGCAGTTAGGATAGGAACACTTTATAGTAATATTGCAGCTTTTTTGCTTAGTTTACTTTCTCTGTACATGCTTATATTTCTATCCATTGTGGTCTTTTTATATTTTGTGTGTTGTAGTACAATTATGTAATAAGTGAGGTATTGGTAGCTACTTATTACATGTTTCACAGTACGCAAAACTGTGAAACGCAAGCATTCATTATTTTACTATCCAACATGGCAAGATTTTGAATATTGCACCTCTATGGTGAATGCTGCAGACAATGTCTAGGTTTGCACATGAGTAGGTGCATGTACTGGCCAGATCTCTGTAATTCAATGGTGTTTAATAGGGATGCATTACTTAATAAAGTATGTATGTCATGATAGCTATCCCAATGACCTCTGATAGCTTTCTGGCAACATTATAATGACAATCCCTTGTGGAGGCTTTTCATGAAAACTAAATGCACAGGTGATGTGATCAGTGGTGTCATCAATGACATTTGTGATGTCATGCTTGATGTCATGGGTGTTAGTCTTAGCAGTGCACAGTGGTGGCGCGAGTTATGGTTGCTTAGCTTACCATAACTGACACATTTCTGGGGTTTTTCTGTTTTACTTGTAACCATAATATGGATAGGTTTTTATTAGTGCAAAGTAAGTATAATGTTCCTTTCAAGTACTTGTTGCACTGAATTTGATAGGTTTTTATTAGGGCAACTGCAACACATCGTTTCTTTAACCAAGGTTTCTGTGAGCGAATTGCATAGGTTTTTACTAGTGCAACTTAACCGTAAGTTGCCCTACCACAAACCTGTGCACTTCACTAAAAAAACTTTTCAAACGTGCCATTATGGTTCAAAGTAAAACCGAAAAACCCCTGAAATTCGCCAGTTATGGTAGGCTAAGCAACCATACCTGCCCGCACTACTGTGCACTGCTAACACTAACACCCAGGACATGAAAGATGGAATCACAAATGTCATTGATGACATCACTGATGATATCACATGTGTAGCCCCTTTGTTTTTGTTCACTGCCATATACATATATATGTATATTCAGTAAAAAAAACTTTGTTAAAGGGACGTTATGGTTCACAGTAAAACCGAAAAACTCTTGAAATTTGCTAATTATGGTAAGCTAAGCAACCATATCTCGCGCCACCTACATGCATTGCTAAGACTAACACCCAGGACATCAAAGATGACATCACAAATGTCATTGATGACATCACTAATGACATCACATGTGCATGTACTTTTCAGGAAAAGTCTGCAGAAGGGAGTCTTATTATAATGTTGATAAAAAAAACTGTCAAGGATCATTGGAATAGATGACATGAGCTATGTGGTGCATTAAACAATGCATTGATATAAATAACGTTCTATTATGAAGTTCTTTACATTACAATAATGTACTCATGTATAAACATAAGCATTGTGTGCAGCATACATAATGGAGGTGCAATTTCAACTTACACTCTTTACTGAATTTCACAGGTTTTTTGAAGGGGAACTTAATCATAACATCGCGTTAATAAAGTTTTTTTGCTGAATATACACTATCATCATGTGATCTTGGGAGATATGTAGTATAATTTACTTACTTTATATACATGTAACATAGTCATGTCTGTGGACGGCCGCGGACGAGGTCAACAGTACCCAAACAGTCAGGGGGTATCTGAAATTGTACTATTGTGTTACACAAAAAATGCTCAACTTTGAAAAAGGACACATAAAGACATTATAAGTACTAATAAATAAGTAGGGAAACCTAAACATCTGAAAGAAAAAACCATGCATTTAATGACCATGTAGAATGAAATGGATTATACCATTACAAAAAAAAGTATGCCTCCAACGTAATTACCTCACAGAAACTCTGCAGCCAGGACCGACAGTAGACGCACACAGTACAACAAAGGCAAATTACAACAAAATAGTAAGTGAACTTCATTTTTCTTGTATGTGTGTGTACTTTTTTTGGTATGAGGGGCAGAAAAAATAATGTCTGTCTGTTGTTTTGACACAGAAATGTGCAGTACTTTGGAGTGGCTGGAGGGGAATTTTCCGCCTGTGGAAATGTCAGAAGATGGCGATAATAATGGTACACACTGCTCTGCATAAGCAAAATAATGGTCAGTATTTTATGGGCATTTGACATATATATATTTATTTTTAACAGACCAGGAAAAAAAAGTAGAAAGGCCAACAAACGACATAGAGGAAGACAGGCTGAAAAGGATGGAACTGAAAATTGACACACTAAATGACAATTTTAACAGTTTAAGGCAATTTGTGGAGGAATTTGTGAGAAGAAAAATACGTTATCACTGTCCCACCTGTACCTGCCCCCTTCTCCATTTCCTAGTGAACCATCCCCAAACCTTCAAGAAGAAAATAAACGTTTTGATGAAACATCCATCCCTTCATCCCCTCACAAATCCTCCCCTCACAACCAGCCCTTGTTGAACCCTAATTCCCCTATATTCGTGTCAGTATCTGCTTCCCCCTGTATTTCTGTTGACTGATGTGTGTGTGTGTGTGTTTTTTGAAAGTTTTTTTTATATTAGTTGTAGTCGAAGGGTTTGAGGAAAAAAAAATGTTTTAAAAAGACTTAAAATGTCAGCGGACAGCGCGTCTGTTCGAGCTAGCTGTAAGCAATAGAATATGGATGTTCTAACGGCAATACACCTACCCGTACCAATGCCAACCAAGATAGAACTGATCTTAGAACACACCATCTGTTCAAGTTGTGCATAAATGAACAGAATGGGACATTCTAAGGACATTATATCTCTCCGTACCGCTCACAAACGAGATAAAACATGATCTTAGAACACACCGGGTGTCAGGGATGTCTGTAAATGAGCAAAATGGGAGTGTCCTAAGGACACTATACCTGTCCGTACCGTCCGCAGTCAAGATGGAACCATCCGTAGAACTGGCGCGGTGGCCGTCATGTTCGTAGTCAAACAAAATGGAGGTGTCCTAAGGACACTGGACCTGTCCGTACAGTCATCAGATCATGTACAGACATTCGCAGTACACCCATAAGTACTGCGAACATTGTGCCTGTCCCTACCTGTCCGTCTCACTTGTGTCGCACTTTTAATTAGTTTGAGGACCCGAACACTGTCCGTAGAACACTTGCGCGCATGCGCACGTTTGTTAGTCTGCATTTGCTATCCAGCGATCACCCATTTCCCTTGCGGATGTGTTCAGGACGTCATCATGTGACCGCACCCACGCTGAGCGTGTGGACTAATTTGCGCAGTTTGTCTGCTTCCGCAACATTACAAAAGAATTTATACACACATGGGAAATTATGTTACAGAATAAAATCACCATTTCACATGTCCCATACAATAGCTCTACCTGTGAACGTATTGTTTAGAATTTTTGCAACGCTTTTGAGTGATCAAGATGGTCATGAGCCGCACCCCTCCACCTCTATAAATGGCCACACCACCGAGCTCATCTTCATTGTGCTTCTGGCTAGAGCAGATTGAGTTGTGCTGCCTTTAATGCTGTAGCGACCATTAGGCAACTAATCCTTATGGCACCCATGGCTACTGTTGCTTCATTAGCCTCAGCACCACCCCCAAACCCTCCACCGCCACCACCTCCCCAAGGGGCTGCAGAGGGATATTCGGGTGAGGATGTAGAGATCGAAGAAGAGGAGGAAGAAAAGAATGAGGTGGAGGAACTCCGCACTACAAGCACTTGCCGGGAGTCGTGGGTGTGGTGGTGGTTTTCCGTTTTTGGGAACGTACCAAAAGCATGTGCGAACCTGGTCAGGTGTAACCAGTGCCAGTTGGTGCAGAGTCGCGGGAGACCTGGTGCGTACAGCTTTGGTACGACAACCATGAAGCGTCACAAGCCATTTGCAATGCTATTGACCCTTACCTTTCGAAGGTCACAATATTGTGTATGTACTGCGACGCAGTACTCTGCAGGGGGGAGAGTCTTCAAAGTGCTTTTAAGGCTACGGTCACAGAGCACCAGAAGAACTGCCCCCTACCTAAGTAAAGCCCACCCTATATCTTTCTCTCTCCACCTGCCCCTTCTTATCCCCTTGGTTGGTGTCCCTTCCTTGCCCTCCTTTGCCCTCCTCTCCTAGTGTGTCGTGTGCTCAAAAGCAGTAAACTGGAAAACAACAAAAATTACAAAAAAGGCTCTTTTCAGAGCCGCCTTTCTCAGTTTAACAATAGAACTATCAAGTGACCGTTGTAGGCCCCCACTCATTTATGAAAAAGTCTGCGGACAGTCGTAGGACACACAAAAATGGAGGGTGCAAGCGGATCGTAACCAATGGACTTTTCGCTGGGAGTAAGTGGTGGCTCTGAAAAGAGCCTTTCGGTGGTGTTTTGTGTGCTTAAAAAACTGTAGATTGGAAAAAACGGATTGCCAAATAGGTGACTATGAAACCAAAAAAGGTTGCAATGCATTTTGTACATTGCGAAGAAAAATCTGATTGCCAGCATATGTGAGATGGACTCCATCTCTGCGAAAAATGAAAGAGCTGCAAAACAAAATATTTTCATTGTGGCATGAGGACATGCCGACATCTCTTAGAAAGGCACAAACAGCCTTATTCACATTGCGCCTCGCTTTCTCCATTTGTGGACCAAATGCAGAAGAACGCAGCCATATTTATCTTTGTGCAATACGGGAAAAAACTATTTGGCAATTTGGAAACATGTCCATGACCTTCGCAAGTCCTTCCTTCATTGCAAATTGCAAAGAAATTCCAGAAACATGGCCTAAACTGTTTCCTGCGCAATGAATGATAAGTATATCAGGATAAAGCTCTGTCTGTAAAGTAGCACAGAGAGGTACCAAATCCAGCCACCTCATTCCACGCACGCCATGCCAGTGCACTTCCACATGAGGAAATCCAAGATCTGCACATAGACCGCAACTTTCTGCATGCATCTTCAACCAATGTATCCATGAGTCTCCCCAAATCCAGATAATCTGTTTGCGAGCACGCAGAGCCATGGCCGTCTGGTCTCCTGTCAGGGAGAAAACCTTTTCACTAAATTTCTACGTTAAGAACACACCCACTGAACTTTACTGACCAATCCCTACCTTCCCACATTCTCATTTTCATGTGTCTCCACCCCAGAATCCCCCTTGGTAATATGCGCTGCCTGCAAACTACCGCCATGTCTGTGGAAACCTACAGGATCAGAGCGTGACGCATTTAAATATTATTCCCCTTTTCCCCTTTAAGGTGGGCTCTGAAAAGAGACGTTTTTTGTTTTGTTTTTGGGCCTTACAGACACCTGTTATTTTGTTTTTTTATATTTTTTGTTCTTACTTTACTCCTACAACCATTACAGAAACTTCTCCAAAGCAAGCCTTACATTCCAAAAGAACATGGCATTTCCCAAAGACGATAACGCAACACCATCTGCTTCAAAATAAGCCGCATTACTGGGAACAATGTTATTGTGGCTGCAGAAAAACATACCAGCTCGTAACATGAAAGCACGCATGCCGCGTTTGATGTTACACCTCGCAATACTTTGATCAGGACAGAAAACAGAACTGTTGTTCCATTTTCCTCTAGGGAGTAGGGAGTAACCCAGAAAAAATTACTTTCGCAGTTGGAAAGATGTTCATGACTGCTTGAACCAACTGTACCAAATCTTCCAACACTCACGTACCCCAAATGGCAAGCACTGTAGTGCAAAAGTACCACATGAGGAGTGGTCATCGTACGCATGTCTCTACAAACTTGCAGAATTGCTGCAACATTGCGATCAGTCTCAGCGCTCCACACCACCTCCACTCCTCTCATCTCGAAATGGTGTGCCACATGCCTACTTTCGGCATAGTGCTGTAAACCATAGACAAAAATATCTCCAAGCACCAAAACCCTGACCCGCTCCACCTCTGCCATCTTCAGTATACGCACCGTCTTTCGAAACAAAAGAGAAATGTGAACATCTGATTGGCCGATGCCTACAGTCCCCTTTCCATGCTGGATTTGCTGTAGAAACCCGTATGTGACACGCCCTACCCGTGGACAAGCGTTGTCTACGTGCAGCACGTAACTCTTAGCCAGTCCTTCTACCCTTTCCACACCACTCGCAAATCCATTCCCTCATTGGACACAACTAAGCAGTCACACAACCATCCACCAATCACATTCAACATCTCTACATCTAACTTCGTCACATAGTGAAGTGAAATGCACACATGCACTGTGTTGAAATATCAAAGGAGAATACTCTGATGAAAGATGCAAAATTAACGTGTACAGTAACATCACTGCTTTAAACACACAAAGTTACTAACTTCTTCTTTTTACAATCGCAGTGAAGACTACTCTCCTGAAAATCGACAGCATCTACAATGCAAACGACATATCCGAAGACACCTGGTCATTCCGTAAAAAAAAGTAAGTACAGTACTACCTTTATATTCTAACTATTCCTCAAAGAGACTGTGTGGGTTATTTATTTAATTTGTGCACCAGAGCAAACATTGATTTCTGGACCATTCTATCCACAAATCCCCATTTATTAAACAAAGAATAACAGGCAGAATGGCTCACAAATCCCTGTGTGTTTGGAACTCAAATAACATACAGAAGTCTTAGAATGTTAGTACTAGAAAACAAATAGCTGTTTCAATTTTATACCATTACGTTTACTATTAATGCTTTGTCCTCACCACTAGCCCACTTTGTACTCTCATCTGAAGCACATTGTAGTAGTATACAAACAGAAAAATAGCCTTTCCAAATCATTGTAAGAGGCCAATGCACATTCACACACTACCACAAAGAGCTTCCCCATCAAACTCATGCACGCATGCACACAGCACACATACATTGTACAACAGACCAAACCATGCCTTCTTTTTTTCAACAGACCCCAAAGAATGCCTACCAAAAAGCAAGTCCGTAGAAAGGAATGCAGAAGTAGAGCAAATAAAAATAAAATTGTCCAAACTAAGCATCCATCTGTAGCAGAGTTTGTAGAGAATGTTGGAACAAAACAGCTAATACAGTCATTTAGCGAAACAAAGGAAGCTTCAACTACCAAAACTTTACCTCCTCCATCAAAATGTGGCACGAAACACAAAACTCTTCCAAAAAAATCGTCTACCAGTACTCCTAACAATGCGCCTATTAATCCTGATATAGTAACAAGAACCCATAGTAAAAAAAGTATTTTAGCAAAAATGTTTTGCCACTGAGTCCTTCAGAATCTAATAAGAAGAGGACCGAAATCATCCTCAACCCTTAAAACCTATCATAGAAAATTAATCCTACAAGCTCTCGTAGACAGTGCAATCCTTCTCAAAAGGAAGTTGTTTATATTAGTGTTAAATAGGATGAAACCACTAACAAAACAAAGTACCAAACTACAAAAGAAACTTATCAATAAACGGAATGTGAACAAAAGTAACTTCTTACATATTTGTGGAGGTGAATGGAGTCACACAACAACCACAGAACCATATTTTAATGAAGAAGCATACAAACAAAATTAAACAAACACAATTGCCATCCATAGCAGTGGACTGGAGTATGACAAAATCAATAATACCATTATGGAACAAGAAACACTGCTTAGAAAAGTATCCCCTGAAAACTCAAAATTACCTCTCGATTCGACTGAACCAGACCGTCCAGTATACAAATGGCCATGCACATCAAAAAGTGTGCCATTCCTAACAAATCTTTAAAATCTTTACGTCAGCTCCTCAATCAAAATGTGAAAAGTAAAGACAAAATTAAAATGAAAGTGCTGCAAAATATGGATATCTGTCCCGTGCGCAAATACACAGGACTACAAGGACATTTATTAGCCTGCATTTCTGGACCTATTTGCAAAAGCACCTTCCATGATATCAAAAGGATATCAATACATCATTCAAATGTAAGAAATCTAGTGTATAAAATATACAATGCTAAAAGTCCAGCTTCAGAATTAGCCAATTTAAATAACACTGTTCTGCATGGTACACCCAAATACCTACAAGAAGAAATTGACCATATCCAGAGAAAATATTTTGGAAGTGAAAGTCACTTACAAAATGCAATAATTTTAGAACAGACAAGCAACAATGCTGCACATAGTAACCTTCTATTACACACATACAAAAAAGAAATACTAACATTTAAAAGTGCATCGGCTAAAGTACCAAACCATGTGTGTGTGTGTTGCCGCAGAACGTTTTACAAAAGGAACACAAAAAATATAGACATGGCATACAAAATAGAAGACAATAAAGATTCCAAATGGTTTGAATTAGCTCTCTATCTTTTAGCAGAAAACAAATATCAAATAAGTGAACCCCTAATATGTTGCAGTTACTGCACTACAAAACTAGACAACAACCAAACTCCTTCACGTGCTATCACAAATAATTTGGAATTGTTCCCACTACCAAGAACCCTGCAACAACTCAATTTGTATGAGAGCATCATAATTCAAACAGTTCACCCATTTCAAGCAATTATACACCTTCACCCAAAAACAGCAAAATGACCTCCTTCTGAATTGGTGAAAGGCATTCGTGGCAAATTAGTTTATTTGCCATTACATATAACAGAAAATGTACACACTCTAGGAGTGCAACGTTCAATAGAGCATTCTTTAATTGTCTTGGTAAATGGTGTACCAACAAAAGACAACCGAATTTGGCAACAACTGGTGGACTTACATAAAGTTAGACAAGCCTTGCAATATCTAAAAGACAATAACGAATACTACAAGGAAATAAATATTGAAGAAAGCTTAAGGGAAACAACTGAAATAATTCAAGAGTCATCAGAAACTGGACAATTTGAACTTCTAGATCCTGCTGCAGTATCCACTCTTTTGGATCAGTACACAATTCATCCATTGCATTCCAATGAAAGCATAGATGATGCACTAGAAACTTACCAAATGCGACAAAGCAAAGGTTCACCAGTGAGCAAATGGGAAAAAAGTATTGAAGCACTTGCTTTTCCACTGCTATTTCCTACTGGCAAAGGTGGAAGATACGATGATAGACCCACTCAGATTACGGCATCAGAATACCTTCATTACGAATGTATTCGCAAGATCCCAGATTTTGACAAAATGTGGAATACATATTCCACCTACTCATTGAAAGTGAACTAGCAACCCTATGTTACGGAGTTGCACACATTTTGAAATCTGGAACCCACTTTCAAAATATGTCAGCTACGCAATTAATAAAAAAAGTACAAGAAAAAGATGAGGTTTTACAATCAAGTATAACAAATTTGTTTGCAAACATTCGTGGTACAAAAGAATACTGGTTCAGATGGCACGGAGACATACGTTGTATGATCAGAAACCTTGGACCACCGACTTGGTTTGTTACACTAAGTTGTGCAGAATATGCATGGGAAGATTTACATGAGTTCCTACGCATATCAAACAACAACAAATCCAACATAGATATATTAACACCTGGAGAACTTTGCTCTCTAGATCCAGTTAATGTGTCAAGATATTTCCATCATATTTTCATTGCTATGCTACACTTTATTTGCAATAAACGTGTTCCTCCCCTCAGAGAAGTGCAACACTTCTTTTGGAGAAAAGAATACCAAGCGAGAGGAGCACCACATATTCACATGCTTTTATGGATCAAAGGTGCACCTAAATTTGGTCACGACACTGATGCCACTGTTTTGCAGTTCATCCAAAAATATGCCACTTGTGAAATCCCTTCACAACGGACATATAGTGACCTGCATGGGCAGATTTTACAATTTCAAGGACACAAATGTGGCAAATATTGTCCTCGCAAATACAAAAACAAAGAGAAATACTACACCAAATGCCGCTTTGGTTTCCCTAGACCAGTTACAGAAACAGGTGAAGTGAACAATTTCATGTCGACATAGTGTTAAAGGTAAATCACCTAAGAACACGAATTACATAAAAAGAACAGAAGAATCAAAATATATCAATGATTACAATGCAATCATTGCCCTCTTATGGAATGAAAACTTAGATGTGCAGTACATTGCAGACAATTCCACTGCTGTTGCACGATATGTTACAGCTTACTTAACAAAAGCAGAAAAAACAGAGCTTCAAGACCTCTGGGATGACCTATCATCAGACAAAATAGAAATTGTACAGCCTAGGCATAAAAACGCTCTCTCATAGAGAATGTGGCGCCTATGAAGCGGCAGATCGTTTAACCGGTACTGCTTTGTATGGAAAATGAGACAACATAGTATGGTTAAGTCTTGGTCCTGCTAAATCTAGAAAAAGAGTTCTGAAATCATATGAAGATATAGAAACAATTGCCAGAAATGATCCCAACAGCCAAGACATTTTAAAAAACAATTTACTGGACAAATACTATTTGAACAGGAGGAGCACTTTTGAAAGCATGTGTCTATACCACATAGCTCAAAAATTTGCATACAAAAATAATATAAAACCCGATGAAAGCAAAGGTAGATATAGAGTGACAGATTGAGTAGGCAGCTTAGTGAAACTTACTAAACAAAGCTTAATTAATCATGTCAAATTGTCATTAGAAACTCCTCAACAGAAAGAACTATATTACATGTCTCTGCTGCAACTTTTTAAACCATGGAGAAAAGAGGAAGAGATACTAGATAACTATGACTGCTATGAAGATGCTTTCAAAGCAAATGAAAGCGCTATCACCGATGTGAACTTTACGCAGTACAAAACAATGTTGTACAATGAACAGCACCATGAAGAAGAACTTCAGGCCCAACTAGATAAGGACTCTTCCGACAGTAGTCAACCATCTGTAACAGGAAGCCAAGAACCACTAGGACAGCCACTAATAGCAAATGAGGCAGAATTAGCAATGTCAGAAGTGGAAAACACCATGTGTCACTATCAAGAAGATATAGAAGACTTAACTGTACAACAAGCAAAACTTAACAAAGATCAGCACACCATTTTTGAAGACTTAACAAAATAAATTGCACATGGTGTACAACACGAAAAATAAAGAATGTACCTGCCAAAATGACAAACCTAAACTGCTGTACGTCAGTGGTGAAGCTGGGTCAGGAAAAACATTCTTAATCAAAATCAGCAAGTTCCTTCAACAATTGACAAACAACAAACTGTCAGCTGTTGTAACTGCCCCCACAGGTTTAGCTGCCTACAACATAGGCAGTGTCACTTTACACTGATTACTACTCCTTCCAGTAGAGCACCAAAACAAATTAGACTATTACAAACTTTCTGCAGAAGCTGCAATGGAACTACGCAGAGTATTAAAACAAATGAAAATGCTACTAATAGATGAAGTGAGCATGGTCTCCAACCTAATGTTGGCTTTGATTCACCTCAGATTGCAAGAAGTACTTAAAACAAACTACGAAGAACTCTTTGCAGGGAAACACATTATCGTTTTCGGAGATCTTCTACAATTGACACCAGTGAAAGGTGAAACTATTTTTAAAACCTTAGGACACAAACTCTGCCGTAAAACTGTTGGCAGCATAGGAAATGTCAACCTTTGGCAACATTTCCAATACAGAGAATTAACAGAAAACATGCAGCAATCTGCAGATCTCACTTATGCCAACATCTTAAAAAGTATTAGAGTTGGTGTACTATCTCAAGAAGCACAAACCGGCACATTCATGCACTTTATGGCGATAATGCATGTGCTGCTGATGTTATCGAACAATTAGCGCACAAAAATGTCAATTGTATGGCCTTGCAAGCTGTTTCAAATTCATTGAAACAATGTTAAATAAAGACATGCAACCAATAATTGAAATTTGCGCCACAGACAAACTAGACGTACATGGTATGACACTACCCATGTGTGAGCAAGCCACAACAAGACTAAATAACTTAGAAAATTCAATCTCCAACACAGCTGGGTTCGAACAAATATTAAAATGATCCTTAAATTGTAGAGTAATGCTTAAACGTAACCTTGACGTGGAGCAAGGGCTAGTTAATGGGGCACTGGGTACAGTTGTTGGCTTTCCATCATATCCACATGACAACAACATTCAGTTTGTCAATCTTCGCTTCGACAAACTTTCAGAAGTGAAAAGGATAGGGCGCTCAACTGCTCGATTCCTTCTCTTCAAAGACATGTATGTACGTAGAGAACAATTTTCTCTAACTCTCGCATATGCAGTCACCATTCATAAATCCCAAGGTCTTAACCTAGACAAAGCATTGATAGATATAGGAAACACAGTCTTTAAAGAAGGCATGTGCTACGTAGCACTATCACGCTTACATATACTTGACAGTCTATTTCTAATCAACATTGATGCAAGTAAAGTGAACGCTGATATTCCTTGCATTTTAGAATACAATAGACTGCGTTCACTGTACACACCCCATCTGAAACAATATTCTGTTCCAGAAAAAGTACAACATGGTAAAAGAAAACTAATTCAAACAGAAATGCAACAGAATCTGATAGCAAATCCTTCAAAGAAAATAAAAGAAGCTAAAGCTTCATCAATTACCACAAGCAAAGAAGAACCTATTAGGGAAAGTAAACCAGGTACTTCTTCAAAGAAGGAACAGAAACTCTGAAAAAAGCACTCAGATACAGAACGAGCTGGTCCATTCAAATTTTCAAATGAAACTGGTATAAGTTGCTATGCAAATGTAGCAATGAATATTCTATTTCAATTGCCACCACAGTACAGACCAATTGTGTTTGCAAATGTTAGTCCTTCATAGAAACGCAACAAACAATCCTTACAACACATACAGTGTTCGCGGAATAAGACAAGAATTGGACTACTGTGCTGGAATGGTGAGATTCACTATAAACTCACAAGAAGATCCACAAGAATTTGTAATGTACTTACTACAAGTACTGGAAAACAAAAACATACCTATGAATGAAATCTTCCAGATTTCATACATGTGGAAACATACATGCACTCTCTGTAGCAATGTGATACAGGAACAAATCCCAAATTAGCGATTTGTGTATGTATCCATACCTAATTGAGAATCCATTCCATTTCAGCAATTTGTACAGAATGCAAACCATGGCAGATTATGTATTATTTGCAATTCAGACAATTGCTCCACCTTACTGATACAAACACATAGTAACTACATAATACTTTTGCTTCTACGTTATAATGCAGATGGTACCAAAAACAACTGAAAGCTGACTGTTTTCACACACGGTCAAGTGTCACTTGGAAAGAAAACCTTTACAACGATAGGTATAATCTACCATGCAGGACCTACGACCAATGCAGGTCACTACACTGCATACATTAAAAAGAAATGTGGATGGTTGGAATGTAATGATAGCACCATTACTCTAAAGCAGAGATTGCCAGCTAATCTTACAAATGTGTATTTAATCTTCTTAAAGCCAAAATTTAATAACTAATGTGTACTTCAACATTACCAAAAAATGAAGTGAAAGACTACAAACAGATAGAATATGCCAACAGGTATCTAATTGTTGTTAAAAATCGGCAACAAACATAACATTAATCAGAAGGAACAAAGAAATAGTTTGTAGCATAGCAAATAAAGGTTTTTTTAATCCGACAAGGATTTTTTTTCCCCCCAGACCCAAGGATTTGAAAAACAAACAAAGAAACTGAGCAAAATGCACAGTACACTGGTTTGTAAACTAAATATGAGGGTAAAAAAAAACGAATCTGTCTATTATACAATGTAATAAGTTTCATAAAATGCAAACACTAACATGCTTTTTTCTTTTTATCACAGAAATTAAAAAAGGATAGTTCCGCCAAGTACTAAAGTCATGTAAGACATATATGGATTCTGAACAAAGTAAACAGTAAGTATAATTACAGTCATTTCATACACGTCTAATCTATGGCAGTAATATGGTGCAGTGGCTGTAGGCTGGCCCTAGCATCTTCGATGTATAACCTACCGCCTATAGCCCTGGGCCAAGCAACCATAGGTCCTACCCACAACCATCACTGCATATCAAAACCATGGTGCTTGTAATTTGACTACTTATAAGTTTACTCTTGGGTGCATGGTCTGCAGCCATGCACCCAAGACGCTAGGATGTGCACACAACCACCGCACCACACCACACCCATGTTCACTTATAACCTCACTCCTTATGACTTCAGTCTTGGTTGCATGGCCTTTGAACCACCACAGCATATCGCACCCATTGTGGCTTGTAATTGCACTAAGTATAAAGTTGGTTTTGGGATCATGGCCTTCGGCCATGATCCCAAAACGCTACGCCCTCCCCACAACTACCTGAATGATGTTTCATAGTACGAGTGTACCTATACCTGTGATATGTGAAGGCAAGCGTCCCCAACCAGCACGATCCTCCCCGCAATGAGAGACAATGAAGGACTCTCCCAAGTTGGGAATAAAGCCAAGACAGAGTGCGGGTGAGCTTAAATGGGAGTTTATCAATCAGAATAGGGCATGCAAAGAACTCTGCAAACTCCGAGAGCGCTCTATCTGACAATAGCAAAGACAGGCGTATATATTTACAAAACACGTCAGCAGAACCTACATACTATAAGGGGCACAAGTTCAATGGGATTGGGTGGTGATGACTAGTTATAGGCGCTGCTGCGATGTGGTTGGCCTTGGCTGGAGGACGTCACTGGTCAGCCTCGTGGGTTGGGCTGGGCCTGGCGGGTCGGCTGAGTTCATCCGGGCGGTGTTGTTGTGCCATTGTGGCCAGTGTCAGAGATGAATGTCTTTTCCTGACTTATTTGCCCTAGGCCATGCACACCGCAGTCATTCAGTTATTGCAATATTATCTTCTTTAGTAAATCTTTCAATAGGTTATTCTACAGGTTAATGCAACACAGGAGGAATGTACCGTGTGAGGGGTCTGATGGTCATTCATCAGTGCATGGTTACCAGTGTCCTGTTGACCGGTACCATAGGTCGAGGGGCTAAGTCTCAGGGCATGGGACGGGCGGTACATGCCTCTCTGTCTTGTTAGAAGTCGTTATGAATGGGCTGCTGTATGTTGCCACAGTATTGGGTATCCTAATTGCACAGGGCCATAAGTCTAAGGTGATCCGGTGGGTTGTGGGGTTTAAGAGGGGGCGCCTTTGGATTTGTGTATTCAGGAAGAGGTTTACTGCTATGCTGTAAATAATGCATGTGGCGGGCCGTGGCCTTGGGTGCTGCAGAGGGGACTACAAATCTTTGAAGCGGCTCCAGCCTGGTTGGGGGAGGTGGAGCAGCGGGCCTCTGCTCTCTTGTTTGGCAGTCTTCGCAGGGTATTCACAAGGGTATCTTACTCATGTGTTGCTGACTTTAGGTACAAACATTTGAACACTCTATAATACTCATTTGGATCACTCGAAAGCATACATTTCAACTTCGCTAAATGTCTCTCAAATATAGCCAGTCTGAGCACCTTATTTGTACACTATGTTTTAACAACTACAGCATTTAGTTATATGCATATACATTTGCAGTAAGTGAGGTAGTAGTGTGGTTGGTGGAGCACAAAGAAAGAGACCCGCCACCGTGCGTGGCGGTAGTGGCACATAAGGGCTTAGACATACACATATGACGGGTGCATTCTCGCGCGTCCTTCACATGAGCCCTCTGTATGATTACACTTGTCTTCCCTTGTACTCTAGCAGCATTAATTCGGTTATGGCGCGGGACCGTGGAGTGTAAGCTTTTCAATGATACATATAACGAATAGTCCCCCGGAACGCTTTTTATTATTTGCACACAACTGCAGGGGTGTGGGTCCTTCATTGCTGGTGTCATGTGAACCATAATTACACATTTTTACAGGTTTCTTTAATAGAAGAAGTTTTGTGAAGAGAATGCGCGTATTACAAGTAGTTTTGGCATTAGTATTTGGGGACTTTTCTGCTTTCATCCGATGACCATTTTACAGTTCTCTCCATCTCCCAGGCCTCGCTGGCCGGGTCATGCTGGGAGCAGTGATACACTGCGGAAGGTGAAATGTTACAGTGTTAGTATCTTACGCTAGCTCATGTCCGTCTTGTTCGTGGGAACGGGCTCACAGCGGATCCGCCAGGGCGCTGCGGCAACAGGGATAATTGACACTCTCCGAGGGTGGGGGCCGCGCTACAGTGCGCTGAGCTCACACCATCTTTATTAGACAAAATGGTTTCTGAGGCCCAGCTAAATTCAATACGTGTGGGCAATGTCTTCAGCAGGTGAGCCCTCCACCACCTGGGCCCTGGTGGTATGAGGGGATGCCCAATGAGCCATGGCCCTCACCTGGGGAAGGGATGTAGGCAAGGGGGGTCTCTTGGACCAACCCTCCCCTACATTTCCCCCCTTTCGTTACTTAAGTAACAAATTCTTTAACTCATTCAATCTCCTACACTCTTCTTCGTCAATAATTGCGTCATCCCATGCTGGTGTGCCTTTTATGGGCATCCATGCTCTGCACACCACCCTTAAGCTCTCACCCCTCCTAGCATATTCATCTGGGGTACAGGTCAGGTATATACATCCGCTCTCTCCTTCCAACTCTACCCACACCTCCTGGTACCATTCTAGTATACGGGGCTCTCTGATGGTGGTATGCCACAATTTGTCTACGGTATCCTTGTCATGATACCTGGGCACTAGCTGATACCTGGGTGTGTCATCAGTTCCTGTTTGTACCTGCACTTCCTGCATAGTTTGTATTGTACCACGGGTGTTGCCCATTGTCACCATCATCATTGCACCATTAGGTACTGCGTTAGCACAACATCGAAGACCCACCTGGCACAGGCGAAAAATAAAGAGGAGGAACACCACAGCTGGCATCAAAAATTTCAGTCATTCCCAGTCATGAGGGAACCCAGGAGAAGATATTGTCGAACCATGTGCTGTCTTCTGCTCCACCTTCCATTTTCATCCTTTCTCCTAGGTTGTGTACTGCTTCGATCACATGGGACAGGGAGCCATTTTCTGCGTCTTCAGAAGGTACGAAAGTGCAGCAGGCACTTCCGATTTTTCGGCAAACACCTCCATCCATCGCCGTCAACAGGTCCAAGACATACCTGTTTTGCATGGTCATCAGCCGTAAAGCTCTTAGTTCCACTTTTATTACGTTGAATCCTTCTTCAGTGCCATTTGCCTGCTGGATCAGCTCCCATCGTGTTATTTGGAGCCATTTTGCGTTTGCTCTGGCTTGGATACTTGGGATGAGTGAGGCAAAGAATGTTTCTGCCGA
Source organism: Ambystoma mexicanum (assembly GCF_040938575.1). Taxonomy (NCBI): domain Eukaryota; kingdom Metazoa; phylum Chordata; class Amphibia; order Caudata; family Ambystomatidae; genus Ambystoma; species Ambystoma mexicanum. The sequence continues at coordinate 1,300,669,440 of NC_090933.1, read as the reverse complement.
GCTGAATAATCGATATCTGTCTGGGATCTGTGCCAGCAACTCCGATGATGCCTTTGATATGTAGTTTGATGCTCGTCTGTTTCGGGACAGCACCTCTTCCTTGCTCCCGGAAGACAAGACATAGATTTGTGACTCTGCAGTCGGCTGGGCCTCGCTCTGTTGGGTGTTTTCTCGTGTTCTTTTGCTCCCATCAATGTGGCTTTCTGGTATTACCATTAGGGCTGAGTGCAGAGTGGCCATTGAGCAGCTGCCACTCCATGACTGGGGAGGTGCAGGTATGCCTGGTTGCCGCATACCCAATACGTGTCCATCAGGGCCGCTGTCCCTTTTCTCAGATCTGGGATGGTGAGGGTCTTGTTACAGTTCTTGTTTGTCCCCATGGAGGTTTTCCCCTCTCCTTTAAAACATAGTTCATAGTCTATTTCGTTCTGCAGTTTGAAGGGTTTTTCAATGGCTGTTACCCAAGTTAGTTTTGAAATGTGTTCCTTCCATACTGGTGTGCACGTTTCTTCTATCCATTGCAATTTCTCTGGTGCCACACCGCTCAGCGCTTCAGCTTTACACATTACTTCTTCATCCTTCCACTTGTCCGAAAAAAGTGTCCCTTGTATCACAAAAAATGGTTCCTCCAGACATACCACTCCTACCGTCTTTGGGTAGCAAGTTTTCTCGTTCTGCAGCATTCTAAAAGTAACTTCATGTGCCTGGAAGGTGTTCTTAATCCTGCATAACGTGAGATGAAGGAGACATTGGGCATCTACAATAGGCAACTCTTTGGGTAACAATACCTTGGGTGTGCCTGAAGCATGGGGAATGAGGGAGCAGACATAGCAGCTCTCGTTTGTTGTTTGTTTAGCTGTTGCACTCATATCCGCATAACATTTATTCGTCTGGTGAGGGTGTCGTGGGTCTTCCATTTTATCTAGTCCTAACCCATAGTACTCATCATACTTTCTCCTCCCTGCTTCCCTTTTTCGTCTGTTATTCTTGTTCCTCATGTACTTCCCAGCCTCCTGGGCGATGGACAAAATGGGCCCCCCTTTCTCATTCCCGCCCCCCTTTGCCCAGTCATCATATAATATTTTGTGTGTTGCTCTCATCCTTTCCTTTTCTTCCTTGACGTTATCTGTCAGTGTGTTTTTTACTATGGGGGCAGGTTGGCTGGTGGGGGTGTTATACAACCACGATATGGCAGACGGGTTTCGGTCATTTAAGCTGCGAGCATTGTAATTAGATTTCTTTGGCGGAGACACTGTGTTATTTTGCATTTCACCCTGTAGCCCTTCATTTTTTGAGATGACAGCATTGGATGGTGTGGTATAATAACCCCATACAAGTTTAGTTCCGTCCCATACCAAAAAGTCACCTTCCTTAGTATTTACACTCGTGGTTGCATTAATTACAGTAGTGCTGTTAATCCCTCCCCCCTCGTTCATCTTGATAGAGATGAACGCTATGAACCAATATGTAACCAGGCCAAACATTATTGTAAAAAACAATGTAATACACACAGATAATCCACACTCATACGAATATCTGCATCTCTCAGTTAACCACTCTCTAAATCTAGTAAATCTATCCGTTGCAGGCTGCCCGTTAGATGCCATGGTAGCTCCTGTTTGAGATATAAAAGTGTATTAAGTGCATGAATGTAAACATTTTGTTGGCACTACCAGTGCCAGTATATATTGACAGGGAATGGAAGCGGGTAGGGTTGCAGGGATGGGGATGCACAGACAAGGGTGTAAACACTTCATAATTTTATCATATCATTAGTTACATATACGTTCACAAGTGGAAAACATTTTTTTTTTGTAATATAAAGATGCAAGTATACTTGTCAGCCATTTTTTTTTCATTCATCTGTATTACTGTCACACACATAAGTTCATATTCAGACATTCTGCTCAGTTGCATTGTTTGCTGTTGTCTGTGCCTCCTCATCCACCTCTTCCTGCACATTACTATATGCCCTTCGTACGTCTGTCAAATGCACCCAATATTTCAAGCCCTTTACTTTAACTGCTGTGGGCGTGCAAAACACTACTTCGTATGGGCCATGGAACCGTGGTGCATTCCACCGACGCACAAAACTCCTGACATATATGAATTCACCCGGCATCAGCTGTAGCTGTGGTTCAAGTTCAGTAACAGACCCTGTTGTGTTTCCTTCCTCTTGCGTGAATGGTGGAGAGAGCTGCTTTGATATTGCGCACGCTGTCCTTGTCAATTTCTTCAAATAGTCTGTGAACTCGTCTCCCAATATCGCTGCGCTTCTGTGTGCATCTGAGTGTTCGCGCAGTGGGGAGTGTGCTGTGTGCATTCGTCTCCCAGTCACGATCTCGTGCGGGGACAAATGGTGGTCCTTGCTTGGCTGATTTCTCAGCTCAAATAGCGCAAGGGGCAGACAGTAAATCCAGTTCTTTTTTAATGAAAAGCATAGTTTTGATAACCTCCCTTTTAACAGTCCGTTCATCTTTTCCACTACGCCATTACTTTGAGGATGATAAATCGAGCACAATTTATGCTTTATTCCTAACAATGTAGTTACTTCCTTGAAGAGCTCGTTTACAAAGTGAGTGCCGTTGTCCGAGCGAATCACGTCACAAATTCCCCAGCGCGGGAAAACTTCCCTCACTAAGAACTTTGCAGCGCTTTTGGCATCAGGTCGTGCACATGGGCCTGCTTCTACCCACCTTGAGAATGGGCATACAACCACGATCATGTAACGTGCCCCATTACACCTTTCTCCCATGTCCGCGTAGTCGATATGTAGCTCTCTGAATGGCCCAATGGGTTTCGGAATTGTTCCCCGGAGCGTACGTAATGTCATTCCTGAATTGTATATCTGACATGTTGTGCATTCCAGTGTTAATCGAGATATGTGCTCCTGGAGACAGGGCACGAACCATTCTTCCTGTATCTCTGCTGCAATGTGTTGTTTCGTATTGTGTGCAGGGAAGTGTAGTTGTTGAAACGCAATTTCCAATAACTTTACTGGCATTACCACTTTTCCCGAGTTATTTTGTCGCCACAGTAAGTCTGTCGCCGATTTGCTGCACCCTCGTTTTGTCCACATCAATTTTTCATCTGCACTAGCTCCTTCCTGTAATTCTAGTATTTGTGATATAGGCATCATATTGTAGCCTTCTGGGAGCTCTTCGTTTACCTTGTGCTGCAGCATGTACTCACCTGCTTCATATTTCTGAAAGTAGGAGGCTTCCTTGGCGGCAGCGTCCGCTGCCGCGTTTCCCAAAGACACAACATCTGTGTTGGATGTATGTGCTTGGCACTTCACTATTGCTACCGCTGTGGGATCTTGTAGGGCCTCAATCAACTCCTTCAGCAATTCTGCATGCTGCACTGGACTTCCATCTGCTCGTCGAAACCCCCTCCGCCCCCATCTTGCTAGACCCCCATGTACTGTTGTCGTCATGTAAGCTGAGTCTGTGTATATTGTCACTGCACAACCTTTAGCTGCATGTAGTGCTTCTATGAGGGCAATCAGTTCTGCTGCTTGTGCGGAGTAATGTGATGGGAGGCGGTATTGCACTAGTGTCTCATACTCACCGTCTTCTAATCTCACCACTGCCATACCCACATGTTTCTCTCCCGTGTCCATGTCAATTGATGCTGACCCGTCTACGAAGTACACTTCCCCCTCGCTCAGAGCATTCTCACACACCACTGTGTCCTCCCGGCTTTCTCCTGTGTAAGTTGCACAATCGTGTTCCTGCATGTCCTCTAGTGTGCACGCTTCTGTAATGAATGTTGCTGGGTTCACTGTCTTGCATCTCACCACATGGATATTGGCGCTGGACAATATTATCTCATAGGCGTTTGCCCGCTGTGTTGCAAGTGTGCTTTTTGACCTCTCAAGTATTGCAAATAATGAATTTTCCACAAACAATGTCACAGGGCATCCCATTACTATTGTGGCACTTTTCTCAATTGCGAACGCGGCTGCAGCGAGTGATTGCTCGCAAGCGAAATGTCCTTGCATCACAGCATCTAAAGTGCCACTATAGTAAGCCAAAGGCTTGTGTCCTAGGGACGTCTTCTGTGTCAGTACAGCTGTCATGAGTGTTCCCTTGCAGTGTGAGAACAGGTAAAACTCGCGTCCATAATCAGGATTTGCGAGTACTGGAGCGCTTGAAATTAACTCTTTTAATGATTTAAAGGAGGCGCTCATTTCTTCTGACTTCTATTTTTTTGTTCTCCTGTTGTGCCTCCTTGAGCGCTTGTAGTAGGGGTCTGGTGTATGCTGCACAATCTAATATCCTTGCTCAGCAATAGTTGCACATTCCCAGGAATTTCTGCATGTCTTTCACTGTTGTGGGTTCTCCTACTGATCTTATTGCTTCTACCCGGTCGGGGATTATTCTTTTTCCATCTTTTGATATTAGCTGTCCCAGGTATAGAACCTCTGTCAGACAGTATTGTAGCTTTCCTTTGTCTACTTTGTACCCCTTATTGGCCAATAGAGTCAGGAGTGTTATTGAATCTTTTCTACATGTCTCTTCGTCTTGTGCACAGACGAGTAAATCGTCTACGTACTGAATTATTGTACTCTCAACTGATAGGTTTCCTAAGTCTTCATGTAATATGCGGTTGAATATGCTCGGGCTCTCACAGTATCCCTGCGGTAATCTGCAATGTTCATATCTCTTTCCCCCTAGTGTGAATGCTGTCAGGTATCTACTCTCTTCAGCCAGGGGGATGGAGAAAAATGCGTTTTTCAAGTCGACCACCGTGAAATGTGATGCCGTTTTTGGGATGCTGCATAGTATTGATGCAGGGTTTGGGACCAAAGGGAACTCTTTCTGAATTACATCATTTAGGGGGCGTAAATCCTGTATCATTCTCCAAGACCCTCCCTTTGCTTTTTTGATTGGGTAAATACATGTGTTGCATGGGGAGTTTGAAGGCACTATTATCCCTTGTGCAAGTAGTGCGTTTATTGTCTCTTTTATCCCTTCTTCAGCTTCACGGGACAATGGATACTGTTTCACTCGGGGTAGAATTGCTCCTTGTTTTAGTTTTATTATCACAGGTTGTACTCCATGCAACAGCCCTACATCATGGGGGCCTGTTGTCCACAAATTATTTGGTACGAGCCTCATGTCATCATCGAAGAATGACGGCGGTGCTCCTACCACTGCCATCAGCTGAACGGGGATTTCTCTGGCTTGAATCAAAATGTCACAGGGCATCGCTATTTCCATTACTATTTCACCATCCCCCTCTGCATCTGAGAAGAGATCCTCATCTGTTAAGTCTCTTAGGGCGATATTGGCATTTGTACACAGTACTGTACGCCACTCACATCCTTCCATATCTATTCCAATCACAGAAATCCTTTTTGCTGATATCTGTACAGCATGCAAATCTAATGATACCACTGATCCTGGTGCTGTGTCAGGGCACACTATTGGGCGGAAGAGGAACTCCGCTGGAATCCTCCAATCCATTCTTCTCAGCTCTGGAATTATGAGGGCCAATGTCTTTAGCCCTTCAATAAACATTTCCTTGTTTTCCGGCAAACCTCGTATTTCTTGTGCGGTTGTGTGAGCCTGTACTACCAACATTACACGTAATGGGCATATTCCGGGTGTTGAGCACACTATACCTCTCTCAGTGAAGGATATGGTCATGTTGAGTTTACTCAGGAGATCTCTCCCTAATAAATTTATTGGTGAGTGTTCATAGTACAGTAAGGGTGTCTTTACAGTTTTGCCCCCCACTGTTACATCCAATGCTTCTGTGTAAGGAACTTCAATTACAGCCCCAGAGAACTCCTGCGTCTCTAACTTCCGGTTAGATAACGGGAACCGGCCCTCTCTAATGCATGATTTCTCCGCTCCCGAATCCACCATGAATATGAACTGCTTGTCTCCTATCTGCGCCCCTACCAATGGTTCCTCTGATGCATCGTAGGTGGTAGATAGAACTGGACATGCAAGTGTTCTCTGTGGGCTGTCCTATGCGGGGCGTCTCATTGCCCCCCCCTGATTGAAGACGCTCCCTGAAACCACTGACACGCCACTATAGGGGGCTGGTGCGGGGGCCCCATTTGCTGTTGTCGCAAAAGGATTGCCTGGCGTGTACTGCATATTGTCATTGTTTTGTGGGTGGTTCTGTGTTCTATACTGATGCCCCTGTTGTTGCTCATTGTGCCCCTGGCCTGGGTTTCTTTGTTGTTGTTGTCCCATTGGGAGACCATATGGACTCCCCGGATGGGGATGGCCATAATATTCTGCCTCTTGGAACCCGTTGTTGGGTCTGCTTCTGCACTCCCTAGAGTAATGTCCCCATCTTCCGCAGTTCCAACAACTCCCTTGTTCACCTCTAGGACCCTGCCATCCATTTCCTCCCATTCCCCCATACCCCGGTCCACCTCCTCTTCGGCCCCTGTACCCACCTCGTCCCCCTCGAGGGGCCCACTCTTGCCACTGCGGACCTCCGCCTTGCTCCTGCTCGTTCCACTGCCGCTGTCCTGCTCCAGCCCAATTCGTTGCCATCCTCCCTTGTATTGCTACCAGCCTCTCCTCCTCCTCATCTCCCTCCCTGCTGTGTGGGAGCGCGGCTACTGCTGCTGCGACCTTCACCAACTTTGTCTGCACTAGTTTCGCTTCGTCTGCCAATCTTTTCTGCGCCACCTCCTTCTCCCTTTCTTTTATTCTCTTACAGTGGTGCACTATTATGCTTTGAATCTCAGGCCATCTTTTCGCTTCAATACCTGCTATCTTGTCGAGCGCCTTTTGCACCTCTTTTGGGAGCCATCTTTTTATAATGAAGTAAAATAAAGATGTCGATTGATACCAGGGCGTACCCGTTTCTGCTCTCCACATCTCTTGGACCCGAAAAATGTAATCCATAGCATCTTCCCCGTCATTCATTGTACACTGCATTACTGACTGTAAGTCTGGTGTATCTGGAAAAGTTTCCCGCAAGGCATCCCACACCCTCGCACGCACTGTGTTAAAGGAGGCCCCATCATGGCGGTCGCAGTCTAATGTTACTCCCGGGAAACCAGCCTTGACCCACACTCTATCAGCCTGATCTCCCACTACTGATACAAGCAAGCTCTTCACATCTCCTATCGCTAGGGGTACCCCGGCAGTGTGTTTCTCAAATGCGTATATCCACTTGCTCGCCCCTCCCGATAACGGGGGCAATAACTTTAATAAATTGGCCTTATCCATCTGAGCCCACGGGATGTAATTCGGCCTCCCTCCTCCCCTATGTATCAGCGGGAGCTGTAACTTTCCTTTCATCGTGGTATCTGTACCCGTCTTCACTCCTGATGTTCCCAATGATGCCATTTTCCCCACCCTGTTTCTCAATCGCCCCGTCCATTCATCATCCAGTGTTCTCATTGAACATGTACCATCTAACCCTTCACTTCCCCCTCCCAGTGCCATGCTCAACCTGTCGCTTTCCTCCAAATCGTCCCTTATATCACATAGTAGTTCTTCCCTGTCCCCTATAGGCCTTTTTTCATTGTCAGTACATCCCTCTCTTGTCCCTAGTTCAGTTATTCGTGTTGGTTCATCTTGAATTCTGAATAGTAGGTTCTTACAAATATGTGATAAGGGTGTTTCTGCCCCCATACTTTGTGCCCTCCTGGTACTTGTGTGTCTCTGTGTATCTCAAAATTACAATGTAAACGTATCACCATGTGAGTCCTCGTCTTCTATGTCTCATTCAATAATGGGCGCCTTTGTGTTCCTCCCCCTGCCTGCACACCACAAGAATGGCTGTACGCAGTCTCTATTCTATTCTCTTTGGGGGGCACATACGAGAGCAAACCATCAGTGATCTTGACAATGTTAACCCTGAAATCAGAAAAGGTACACACTCACTTCCCCTTATTATTTTTGTCTTCATGAAGCTTTGCCCGGCCACACTTACCATGACCATTCAATGGCTATACATTTATGACCATTTTTACACACCCACAACACCAAATTATCTCCTGACGCATACGATGTGCGCACACCTCTCTGTAACAATCTATTCACAATTCAATTTGCCCTCCCTTTCCTCCCTGGCCGGCTGTCCCTGTCCGTCTTATTCTGATATATGTATGCACATATATATATTTATAGGTTTGATCTTTACTCTTACAGTAGAACTCTCTGTCTCTTACTTTATCTCTATGGTTTTGTACTAATCTCACTTTTATTTTTCCCCCAACCCTAAAGAAAAGAACAGAAAGAATAGCAGTCACTAATATATTCTCCGTGTCCCCCTTTGCCAGACACTTTTATCTTGTTATCCACTTCTTCATATATTCCCAGTACTAGTCAAGATAGCACTATGCGGCGCCGCCTTCCACCCCCTTTTGGAGCTAGGTTCCCGTCACTTTTGTCTCTTATTCACCTCTTAATCCTAATGGCCATATGCAAAGAAAAAGCAAAGAAAGTCTAAGATGGTCCTTAGTAGACCTACGTGCCCCCCTTTCTACCCCTTCTTGTTCCCTGTCCTAAATTTCCTCCTCCACTCCCTTTATGATCACTCGCACTCAATACTCACGTGCCCGTCTTGAACCGATAGTCTCCGAAACTGGGTCCGTCCAGGCAGTGTTGCCGTCCGCTCAACTGTCAGCCCCGGCTCCGGCGAGCGGTACTCAAAGGGGATTTTTCAACCGGGATCCCGTGCCCTCTCTCTGTTGAGTGCGCACTTCTGAGCGTACCGGTCGCCGTTGGCGGACAGCCTCCCGGAGCCGGCACACCGTGCGTATCCCTTTTCGACCGGAGATTTTCGTGCCAAAAGGGGATGGTAGTGATAGGTTAGGAAAAAATAATAATAATCACGCTTTCGGGGTCACCACTGAAGGCAAGCGTCCCCAACCAGCACGATCCTCCCCGCAATGAGAGACAATGAAGGACTCTCCCAAGTTGGGAATAAAGCCAAGACAGAGTGCGGGTGAGCTTAAATGGGAGTTTATCAATCAGGATAGGGCATGCAAAGAACTCTGCAAACTCTGAGAGCGCTCTGTCTGACAATAGCAAAGACAGGCGTATATATTTACAAAACACGTCATCAGAACCTACATACTATAAGGGGCACAAGTTCAATGGGATTGGGTGGTGATGACTAGCTATAGGCGCTGCTGCGATGTGGTTGGCCTTGGCTGGAGGACATCACTGGTCAGCCTCGTGGGTTGGGCTGGGCCTGGCGGGTCGGCTGAGTTCATCCGGGCCATTGTGGCCAGTGTCAGAGATGAATGTCTTTTCCTGACTTATTTGCCCTAGGCCATGCACACCGCAGTCATTCAGTTATTGCAATATTATCTTCTTTAGTAAATCTTTCAATAGGTTATTCTACAGGTTAATGCAACACAGGAGTAATGCACCTTGTGAGGGGTCTGATGGTCATTCATCAGTGCATGGTTACCAGTGTCCTGTTGACCGGTACCATAGGTCGAGCGGCTAAGTCTCAGGGCATGGGACGGGCGTTACATGCCTCTCTGTCTTGTTAGAAATCGTTATGAATGGGCTGCTGTATGTTGCCACAGTATTGGGTATCCTAATTGCACAGGGCCATAAGTCTAAGGTGATCCGGTGGCTTGTGGGATTTAAGAGGGGGCGCCTTTGGATTTGTGTATTCAGGCAGAGGTTTACTGCTATGCTGTAAATAATGCAGGTGGCGGGCCGTGGCCTTGGGTGCTGCAGAGGGGACTACAAATCTTTGAAGCGGCTCCAGCCTGGTTGGGGGAGGTGGAGCAGTGCGGCGCGGGCCTCTGCTCTCTTGTTTGGCAGTCTTCGCAGGGTGGGAGGGGGAATGGCCTTGCACGTATTCACAAAGGTATCTTCCTCGTGTGTTTCTGACTTTAGGTACAAACATTTGAACACTCTATAATACTCATTTGTTTCACTCGAAAGCATACATTTCAACTTTGCTAAATGTCTCTCAAATATAGCCAGTCTGAGCACCTTATTTGTACACTATGTTTTAACAACTACAACATTTAGTTATATGCATATACATTTGCAGTAAGTGAGGTAGTAGTGTGGTTGGTGGAGCACAAAGAAAGAGACCCGCCACCGTGCGTGGCGGTAGTGGCACATAAGGGCTTAGACATACACACATGACGGGTGCATTCTCGCGCGTCCATCACATGAGCCCTCTGTATGATTACACTTGTCTTCCCTTGTACTCTAGCAGCATTAATTCGGTTATGGCGCGGGACCGTGGAGTGTAAGCTTTTCAATGATAAATATAACAAATAGTCCCCCGGAACGCTTTTTATTATTTGCACACAACTGCAGGGGTGTGGGTCCTTCATTGCTGGTGTCATGTGAACATGCGTTCTACCATAATTACACATTTTTACAGGTTTCTTTAATAGAAGAAGTTTTGTGAAGAGAATGCGCGTATTACAAGTAATTTTGGCATTAGTATTTGGGGACTTTTCTGCTTTCATCCGATGACCATTTTACAGTTCTCTCCATCACCCAGGCCTCGCTGGCCGGGTCATGCTGGGAGCAGTGATACACTGCGGAAGGTGAAATGTTACAGTGTTAGGATCTTACGCTAGCTCATGTCCGTCTTGTTCGTGGGAACGGGCTCACAGCGGATCTGCCAGGGCGCTGCGGCAACAGGGATAATTGAAACTCCCCGAGGGTGGGGGCCGCGCTACAGTGCGCTGAGCTCACACCATCTTTATTAGACAAAATGGTTTCTGAGGCCTAGCTAAATTCAATATGTGTGGGCAATGTCTTCAGCAGGTGAGCCCTCCACCACCTGGGCCCTGGTGGTATGAGGGGACGCCCAATGAGCCCTCACCTGGGGAAGGGATGCAGGCAAGGGGGGTCTCTTGGACCAACCCTCCCCTACATATGCTACAGTAGTTGTGGCCACAGGCTACAGACTTGGGTGTGAGGCCATAGATTTTTCAATGTATGGGTATGCAGTATATAAAATGCATAGTGGCTTACAACTGCAGTGCTTATAACTTTGTTCTTGGGTGCATGGCCTTAGGCCATGCACCAAAGACTCTACGTCCTGGCAACAACTACCACACCATATCACACCCATTGTGGCGTGTAACTACACTACATATAAATGTGCTGTTGGGTGCATGGCCTTTGGCCATGCACCCATGACTTCAGGCCCTCCCCACGGCAACCTGAGTGATGTTCAATACTACGGGTGTATCTGTAGCTGTGATATGCTGCAGTGGTTGTGGCCAGGGCCTAAAGTCTTAGGTGTATGTCCATACATATTTCAATGTATGGGTGTGAAGTGGCTTATAACTCCAGTGCTTATAACTTTGTTCTTGGGTGCATGGCCTTCGGCCATGTAGCCAAGAATCTACACACTCCCCACAACCATCTGATTGATAATGAATACTACAGGTGTACCCATTGCTGTGACATGCTGCGGTGGTTGTGGCCAGGGCCTAGAGTCTTGGAAGTATGGCCTACGGCCTACGGCCATGCTCCCAAAACTCTAGGCCCTGGCCACAACCACCACAGCATATTACACCCATGGTTGCTTATAAATCAGTAGCACACCCATAGAACGAAACATGGTAACTGTAGCATGTACTCAATTTGTACCCAAGACTCTAGGCCCTGCCCACACCTACTAGATACATAATCGATTGTATGGGTGTGATGCATGAATGTGATATGCTGCAGTGGTTGTGGGCAGTGTGTACATGCTTGGGTGTATGGCATACAGCCTGCAGCCATGCACCCAAAAGTCTACGTCTTGCCCACAACCACCGCACTATATAAAACCCATGTTGGCTTATAAGTTACCAAGAGTGCACGGCCTGCCACAACCACCTGAGTGATGTGCGATACTACGTGTTTTATTCATTTATTTTGTATATTTTATTTATTTAATTGTAATGCACCGGTAACTCGCGAGTTTCGGGGCGCAGAGACAAGGACACGAAGACAAACATAAAGTGACGGGACAGTTCCTAATGAAATCTCAGGGTTAGTGGATCAGGGGTGGCGATGTCAGTTAAAGAGATGCGTTTTCACTAGCTTACAAAAGCGTAAGTAGTTAGATTCTTTCCTTATGTGGACTGGCAAGTTTTTCCAGATACCTGCTGTAATGACTGGGAAAGATTTTACCAGTCCGGACATGCGTTTGTGTTGCATCACTGCAATCCTGTTTTGATCCATGGATCTTAAGGCGCGGCTTAGAACATAAGGACGTATTTTGGATTTTAGGTAGCCTGGTGCCCTCCCGTAGATGCATCTGTGGGCTATTGTAAGAGCCTTGAAGTGGGTTCTACTCTCCACTTTGAGCCAATGTAATTCCTTCCTAGAGTTACTAATGTGGTCTGATTTAGAGTTGAGTTTGATTATCCTAACCACGTTGTTTTGGATAATCTGGTACGCCTGTAGGCTTTTTTTGTTGGCTCCTAGCATAAGTGCGTTCCCATAGTCTAATCGAGATGGTATAGTTGCTCTGGCCACTGTGGCACAGTTATTCTCTGATGGGTAGGGTCTAATGGTTCTGAGGAGTCTCGGGTAGTAATTGCATGTTTTTTTTATGTACTAAGTCTGGGCTTCTGCTCCTAGGGATGCTTCCATCATCATACCCAGGTTTTTTACCTTCTCAAGTACTTTGATGTTGGCGTCTTTCATCTTAAAGTTTGCATAGTCGTGGGATAGTGAGTTTCTGGCTTGGGTGGATCCAAAGACCATCAACTTGGTTTTGCTGCCGTTCAGGCACATCCAGTTGGAATCCATCCATTATTCTATGATGTTATATATTCTGACGAGGTTGTCGTTGTCAGTTTTATGGTCCCCACTAAGTTCCAGTACCAGCTGCGTGTCATCCGCTTAGTTGGTAAAGAATATATCTGCATGATCTAAAATGTAGCATAAGTATCTAATGTAGAGGTTGAAAAGCAGTGGTGACATGCTGGCTCCCTGGGGGACCCCGCAGTGGATCTCCTTTTCCATGGAGAATTTGTCTCCCCAATGGACTCGAGAGGTCTTGTTTTTCAGAAAAGACATTATCCACGTTTTTGCCGCTTGTGAGCAGTTTGCCGTTTTGCCTAGAGCTACTTCGAGCAGGTTATGATCCAGTAGGTCGAAGGCAGCACTGAGATCCAACAGGATGAGAAGTCCCGTTTTTCCCTTGTCTATGATGCTGAGCATCTTTGTCTGTAAGTCCAGCATAGCTGATTCTGAGCTGTGTGATGGTCTGAACCCAGATTGTTGTGGGTGGAGTGCGTCGGAGGCCTCAATGTGTGCCTGTAATTGTGCGGTGGCTGCTTTGTCCATGATTTTAAGCAGGAAGTTACAGTTTGTTATTGGCCTAAGGTTGCTTGGGTCTCTTGGATCCAAGCCTTTTTTTTTATTAGGGGAGTAACTGACTTTTTTATGGCCTGAGGGACTAGCTCGCCCTTGAAGGAAGTGTTAACAATTTTTGTCAGTGTAGGGGTGGAAATGTCTGGATTTTTCCAGAATTAATTGGGCAGGTAGGATGTTTTCCGCACAGGATGTTGGTTTCATAGAGGCAAGTGTTTTTTTCATCTCTTCTGTGGTGAAATGCGAGAAGTTAAAAGGTTCTATGTTCTCAAGAGGCTCTTCTGCTGGCATTTTTATTGTTCTAGGTTTGTTTAGTTGGGCTCTTGTGATTTTGTCTCTAGCCTTTTCCAGCTTCTCAAAAAAAGCTTTCTGGGTGTTGTCGCATTCCTGTTGTGAGGGTGAGAAAGGTGGCGAAATGGCAAAAGGTTTGTCTAGGGGCTTCAAGATGTTAAAAAGTTTACTTGACACATTTTCTTCTGCCATGATTTGTTTATCAAAGTACTGTTTTTTAGCCTCTTATTTCTTTCTTGTAGCTTGTTTCAATGATTTTCCATTTTTCCCTGTTTTCAGCTCTGGGTTTTTTTTTCCAAGTGTTTTCCATTTTTCTTTTGGCTCCCTTTAGCTGGGTTAGTTCTTCAGAGAACCATTCTTGCAGTTTGCTTTTGGTTCTAAATGTTTTGGGCTGTAAGGGTGCATTTTGATCTACTAGCTTTTTAAGATGGTCGAAGAGGGTAGTCATCATGATGTCACAGGAGTCCTCTTCTTTAATACTCGTGCTGAAGTCTTTTATGCAGGATTCAAGTTGTTCTTTCTTGATGTTTTTAAAATTCCTTTGCGTGATTTTTTTTTTGGGCGATTGGGATTTTTCTCTGTAGGCGAGGGGAGAGAGACCTGAAAGGTGACACGGGTGTATCTGTAGGTGTGGTATGCTGCAGTGGATGTGGCCAGAGTATAGACACTTAGCTGTATGTCCATAGATATTGCAATGTATGGGTGTGCAGTAGCTTATAACTCTAGTGCTTATAACTTTGTTCTCTACACACTCTCCACAACCATCTGATCCATAAGCAATACTACAGGTGTATCCATTGCCTACGGCCATGCACCCAAGACTCTAGGCCCTGGCCACAACCACCGCAGCATATTACACCCATGGTCGCTTATACATCATTAACACACCCATACAATGAAACCTTATAACTGTAGCATGTACTCAATTTGTCCTCAGGACTCTAGGCCCTGGCCACACCTACCAGATACATGATCGAATGTATGGGTGTGTTGTATGAATGTGATATCCTGCAGTGCTTGTGGTCAGGGTCTACACTCTTTGGTGTATGGCCTACAGCCTGCAGCCATGCACCCAAAAGTGTACGTCCTGCCCACAACCACCGCACTATGGAAAATCCATGCATATAACTTTAGAGCTTATAAGTTTGTTCTTGGGTGCATGGCCTTCAGCCATGCACCAAAGACTGCAGGCCCTCCCCAAAACCACCTGAGTGATGTGCGGTAGTACGGGTGTATGTATCTATAGGTGTGGTATGCTTCCGTGCTTCTGGCCAGAGGCTAGACTCCTAGCTGTATGTCCATAGATATTACAATGTATGGGTGTGCAGTGGCTTATACCTCCAGTGCTTATGACTTTTTTCTTGGGTGCATGGCCTTTCGCCATGCACCCAAGACTATACACACTCCCCACAACCATCTAAGCGATAATCAATACTACAGGTGTATCCATTGCTGTGACATGCTGCAGTGGTTGTGGCCAGGGCCTACAGTCTTGGAGGTATGGCATTTGGCCTATGGCCATGCATCCAAGACTCTAGGCCCTGGCCACAACCACTGCAGCATGTCACACCCATGGCGGCGTACTAATCAATAGCACACCCATAGGAAAAAAAATGTAATTACGACATGTATTCAATTTCAATGTTCGCTAACACCACGCGTGTCCTTGGAACAGTTTCAAGTTGCCAGTGCACAACACAGACTGAAATACTACTCTTATTAGACCCCTCATTTTCTGTACGTCCAAACATCCCGAACAAGGCGGCATAGAGAATACATCATTAACACCTACTGCCTGAACAAATACAGTTTTTCACCCATCTCTTACTGTCTGAACCTCCCCAAGCAGTATGACACAGCAAAATACTTTTCGAAATAGCATGTTGCTGCTAGTCGCCGCTGCGCTGTCGGCGGATCCAAGATGTCGGGTGCATCCAAACAATCTGACGCAGAACACGCCTCACTGCAGCCAATCGGCAGAGATGTCCGCGGTCATGACGCCAGATCCTTAGCCAATCGGTATCTTGTCCGCGGAGCGAACAGGGAAGTGTGACTGCGGAACGGACATAGACATCACTCATTTTTTTAGACCTATTTTTTGGTCATTTTAAAGAAAAGTACTACACGGATTGTCACCAAATTTACAAAAGCACGCTTTCGGGACCAAGCCCCTGCCCCTGCTGCACATTTGGTGAAAATCCATCCAGCGGTTTGGCCTGTAGCCATGCAGTTTTTTCCCCATTCAGTCTATGGGAAAAAAAGACATTTTGGGACCCCCCCTATAACTTTTCCCCCTAGACGAATCCTCACCAAACTTTGCAAAACAATTCAGAGTGGCCCATATACTTTTTTTTGCAAAGTTTGGTGAGGATTCGTCCAGGGGGAGCAGAGTTATAGGCCGCCCAAAAAGTGCTCTTCCTATGGAAAAGCAACTTAACCATAACTACACAGCCACTACCGTGGCTGTGTAATATATATATATATATATATATATATATATATATATATATATATTAAAATGAGACTGGGAACACTACCCTCACCTCAGCCTCTTACAAGGGATGTTGGAACATAGCCATCTCTGATCACTGCCCTTGTGTCATGATTATTTGGAGTCTTTTAACATTCATTTAAATGTTTTTTATTTTTATTCTTTAAAGCTCAGACCTAGCTCAAGAGCAGCAGATCATTGTACAGAGTGTGGGTATCCCACATTTGGGCTGCCTTCTTTTAACAGTAGCACAGTACTGTGAGGTCTGTGTGTCGGTATGTGCGTCCATTGGAATTAGTCCTTTGTCAACTATTGTTGAAACAGCCATGTTTTGAGAGATTTGCAAAATTGGAGAATTGTGGGGACATTTTGAGCCGAAACTGAGATTGAGGTCCAGAGGGTGGGTGCATGATAAAAGGATTGTTTGCGCGTCCTCTATTTGCGGACGAGTTGTGATTCAAGCCGGTTGTTCGATTTGCTGCGTGAGGAGTGTCTGCCACCAGATGTGGAGCTTAGCCGACAGATATGCTGGAGTTACTCGTGACTGCTTTGTAGATGATGCATGCAGTCTTGAACAGGTTTCATGGCTTGGAGCGGAAGCCAATGTAGTTTGCGTAGGATGGGGGTAATTCGGTCACATTTCCTAATTTTTATGTCCTGCCTATGACTATTTGAGATGCAGGCACCTGAGGTCATGCTTGAATAACTAAGGAGTGCAGTCTTTGATTTCAGCTGAAGAACTGCCTAAAAATTCAAGATATATGGACGCTGTTTTTGCTGTCCCTAGTTATATCAGCAACGCATGGTCTAGGACGCGTCTTTTAAAATCACCATGATCTTTGAATTTTGAATTGCAACTTTGGATATTAAACAAGAATTGTCTATGTAATAACTTGCATTGTTGCGTCCGATATATTGTACTTTTAGGCACATTATATTCTGCTTCCTGGTGAATGAGAAATTATCATAAATGTATAATTGTTAATTTTATTCATTATTTTTTTGTATGCAAGTATTCCGATCCTGCTGATGATGAATTTGTATCCCCTTTACTTGTCTTGACTCAGACTGAATGTGCATTTAGAATGGATCGTGACCTCCCATGTATTCCCCATCTTTTGATATATCCATATTCAGCTTTAGCTGCCTCAGAAAAAAAAATCAGCAGAGTGTGCAGCGCGTCAATGCTGGTCGACTCGAAGTCCCTCGAGGACCTCCGTCCCGATGTCAACGTCACCACTGGTACATAGAGCGCGTGCAGCAACCTTTAGCTTCAGTTCCATTTTTCCATGAGAGCTTTCAGTTCTGAAGATCGTCGGTCGGTTCCTTCGAGAAACCTATCGAGTAAATAATGGCATCTTCATCGTCATTATCAACTCCAAGATCAGGGATTTAAAAAATGCCACCCCATTGGGTGTGTCAGTGGTGTATGGGATCCGATCATAAGACAGCAGAGTGTGGATCGTGCCTTTCGATGACAGTGAAAGCCCTGAAAGATCGTTAAGGAAAGTTAGCTGCAGGTAGGACACAAAAATCCCATTCGACAACTCTGTCGAAAAAGTGATCCTCTGACAAGTTCCTCATCGGAAGAAAGCTAAAACATCTCGATCCAGGAATGGATCTCACCACTCATCTTCATCTTAATGAATGAAGAAAAGGCGTCACAGGTCGCCGTCCTCTTCATCAAGTTCCTCCCCGGAACGAGGAACTTGCCTGACTAAATCAGCTTCACCGGATGAATGGGAGAGATTCTGACAGAAAAAGCTCCAAGTCTTTGAGAATGCGGCCCGACACCCTCGAAGTTGAATAGTAGAAGCCATGCCCCTGTCGAGGAAAAACTCAACATGGAAAGGGCAAATGACCAACTCTGTGTGCTCTCGTGCCTGGGTGTCCATGAGAAAACGCCTCAAGAACCTTTGAAGGTCCTTTCGAGTCGAATCTGCTCTGTGGAAGCCAAAATAAATGCCGAAATTGTAGACAGAGGTCGAGAAAACTAAATAATCTTTCACTTCACTATCAAGACAGGACTTTTTGCAATATATGAGGAGCTTGAGCCATCAGAGGATAACAATCAACCATGTTGGCTTGGAGTATTGAACACCAGTCGTTGCAGGGGCTCTAATATCTGAAGAGTCATGGATGAAGGATCTATATGAAACATTAGAAGGCAAGTGGGATAGACACTACCAAAGAGATTGAATTTGGCAGACCAGACGCTTCAGACCACACAGATGGGTCATACAGACAATTAATGGCTAAAGTAATTGAAATTTTGAGGTGGGGCAAGCCTGCACCACCTTATGACAGATATTTAAACTAGGGACCCAAAGAGGATCCTATTCTTCCCTTTCAAATAACCTTGCAAAGCCGGGTCAGTGCAAACTGGTATATGCCAGAGATAATACCAGTGATAAATACAATTTTTACAAGTAAATACAGGACCTCCAAGAGTGTTCCTTATTTATCGAAACATCCAACTCCAGAAAGCCTGGTGCTACAGGCCGCCACATCTATCTCAAAATAGACTGCCTACACAACGATTCCCCCAGACAGAGATGACAGAGGTTATGATGCCTTGGCAAAGAAATTCTTTTCGGTTGGGAGTATGGCCCTTAAATCGGCAAATGCCACATGCGCACTTGCAAAGTTCACATTTACCCTATGGGACTGTATAGCCATGGCGGCTGATCATATTGCCGAAGTGGAAGAACTAGATGGATTTTTAAGCATTGTTAAAGATGGGAAGGAGGCTATGTGCGAGTCCTTTTGCGGACAGTATCAGCAGAGCATGGCGGCTAGCACTGTGATACGCAGATTTGCATAGTTAAAGTCTGGGTTTGCTTCTGATGTTGATTCAAGGGTTCTTAACATGCCCTTTGACAGCACACACTTATTTGGCAGCAAGGCTGACGAGAACCTGAAGAAGCTGCAGACCTCCAAAGCGGCAGCCAAATCTCTTGGTGCTGCAATCGGACAACCGCAAACTTGCCTCAGTGGAACAGCTTGGAAGGGCCGGTCCTTTCATTTGTATTCCTCAGCTGGAAGAGCGAGAGTACTGGCGAGTCAGAGGGGTCAAATAAGGTTTCCCTGTGGTGGATGGGGGAGAGGTACTAAGACGGCCCAGGCAACAGCTGTTTTACCCTCAGCTGTTGCATCAGCCACCTCAAAACCTCTCTGAGACCTTAGTCCACTAAACTCCACTGAGAGGCAGGCTCTCACAGCATCTACAAGAATGGTGGGGTATTACTTCATATGCATATGCATGGACATTGGAAACAGTAGCCCAGGGTTACTGCCTTCCCTTTCTAAAAAGGCCTCAGGATCATCCACCGGAGAGAGCAACTCTTTCAAAATTGTAGATCTGCTCCTTGTGCAGGAAATGTTGACCATGCTACAGAATGGTGCTATAGAATCAGAACCTGTAGCAGAGAGGAACAAGGGTTGGTACACCCCTTACTTCCTAATCCCCAAGAAGGACGGAGGATGGAGACCCATCTTGGACTTAAGACTCATATCCTTCAGGCAAACCAGCTTCAGGACTGGATGGTATCATTAGACCATCAGGATGCTTACTTTCAGGTGTAAATCCATCACAAGGAAAGAACGTACCAGAGGTTCACCGTTGGCAGTTCTCTATCAGTTTCAAGTTCTGCCTTTTGGGCTGACCTCTGCCCTGAGGGTTTTCACCAAGTTGATGGTGGTGGTGGCAGCGAGTCTCAGGAGAGGGGGGATTCACGTCTACCCCTACCTGGACGATTGGCTGATCAGCCTTCCATTTTTTCAGGTTGCTCTGCCTCATGGCATCCTGCATTTTTATGGTGCCAGAGGCTCGCTTGAGAATGAGATCTCTCCAATAGGCTCTCAGGACTCAATGGTCCCAATTATGAGGCAGGATGTCAGACCTTCTTCAGGTTCTGAGCAGAATCGCACAGGACATTATGTGGTGTGCCTCTAAGGACAACATTCTGAAGAGAGAACCTTTTTGGCAACCATGGTCGGACATAACAGTAGTTACGGACGCCTCACTCACGGGGTGGGGAGCACATGCCAACAATCTGACAATCAGCTGTCATTGGAGTTCAAACTACATATCAATCTTTTTGCGCTGATGCCAGTCAGACTAGCACTGAAGGCCTATTTGCCCTCCTTACAGGGAAAGAATGTCCTGATAATGACGGACAACACAGTGGCCATGTACTACTTCAACAAGAGAAGAGGGGTAGGGTCACTACCACTGTGCGGAAAAGCAATGCTGCTCTGGTTCTGGGCAATTGAAGAGGGAATCTCCCTATTGGCAGTCCACGTAGCCGGAAAGGAGAACACAGTGGCAGGCGCTCTGTGCAGGCAGAGCACAGTCTCCCATGAGTGGGAACTAGATCAGGAAGTCCTTCAAGAGATCTTGACCCTTTGGGGAACCCCTCAAGTGGGTCTGTTCATGACCAGTTCCAACCAGAAGTGCGAGCTGTACTGCTCCAGGGAATTTACCCCAAGAGGAGCGCTAGGAGACGCTTTCGTAGTGGACTGGGAGTTTCCACTCCTGTATGCGTTTCCTCAAGTCCCCATCATTCCTCACATGATCAGGAGGTTGAGGAATTTTGGGAAATCCATTATCCCAATTGCTCCCGATTGGTCCAGGAGGTCATGGTACCCGGACCTTCTGGACATGTCCATCTGCCCTCCAATATGTCTTCCGCAAATAGAAGATCTTCTCACGTGGGAGGAAGGTTGGATTCTTCTTCCAGAGGTCAAGACACTCAACCTTCACGCTGTCAATTTTTAAGAACTCATCTGAAGAGGTATATTTTCTTCAAAATGTCACTAGTGATACAATTTCTCAAAGGACTGACAAATGGGTTCCCGTCAATCCCTTTTCAGGTTCCAGTTTGGCACCGTTTCTAAAATGTCTCAGGTGTACTCCCTTTGAACCAATTAATTCTTGTCCTTTAAGGTTGTTAACCTTCAAATCATTCTTTTAGTTACTCTTACATCAGACCGTAGGGTGGGGGAACTTCAGGTTTTGTCTTGCAAGCCTCCTTATACTATTTTCTCCAAGGACAGTTAAACCCACATTTATACCCAAAAGTGTGTGTAGTTTTCATTCAACACAGAAAATTGTACTTCCTTATTTTTTTCCACCTCCTCATCCTGGAAAGGAGGAGGAGAGATTGCACAGGCTTGACCCTATGCGAGCACTTGGTTTTTATATTTCTCGAATGTCGAAATTGCAACAGGATGATAAACTGTTCGTTGTTTATACAGCCCATAAATTGGGGATGCCAGTGACAAAGCAAACCTTATCCAGGTGGATTATCATTTCTGAGTGTTATAGACTAGCTGGAAAATACCCTCCTGAGGGTGTGAGTGCTCATTCGACCAGGGGCATGCCTACATCTTCTGCTTTACAGAGAGGAGTTCCAATTCAAGATATTTGTTCAGCGGCCAAATGGTCCTCAGTTCATACTTGTGCAAAGCATTATTGTCTGGACTCTTCCTCAGGCCAGGAAAGAGGATTTGGGAAGGTAGTGTTGCATTCTGTTCATACAAACTATAAGGAACTTCTAAATTCTTACTCCCTCCTCCAAAATAAATACTGCTTTGTTAGTCTATCAAAAGATGTGGAATACGTGGTGGGACACAATTGCCCTTTAACTTATAACTTAGAACACTCTGTTCACTGCTCGAGGAGTGTGGCGTTTTTTTAACGAATTATGACGATGATATTTAGCTGGTACTGGAGATGAGCAGTGACTATTCTCAAGACATCAACCTCCTACGCTCCTACGAATCCATCGAGTCCTGGATGCCCATGAATTGGATGTGCCTGAACAGCAGTAAGACGGAACTGCTTATCTTTGGTTCCTGGCAGGTTTGTGCAAAGCTGAGTGATGATTTCAAAAGCTTTAACGTCAAGAGCAATGCAATCACGGTTCAGGGCAAGGAAAAACCTTTAGGCATCACGCTGGAATCCTCCTTGAGCGCAGAGGCTCATGTGAATCAAATCTGCAGAAACTGCCAGTATTACCTTCGTCAGTCACATTAGGTCCCTTGTCAATGAAAAGAAATGTGCCACTATTGCTCTAGCAGTTATCCTCTCGAGGCTCGATTATGGCAATGCATTGCTAATTGGGGCAAATAGCTCCAGCCTGGCAAGCTGCCAGACAATACAGAACAACGTGGTGCGTATTGTCAAGAATAAACTAAGAAGTGAGCATATCTCATCGGATAGGAGGGACTTGAACTGGCTGGTGGTGATGGATCATATTGCCTTTAAATCAAGCACCCTTGTACATTGTTTTAGTTTTGGAACAACGCCTTCCTATTTGAAGCTACTCGTCTCCCATTATGTACCCTGCAGATCCTTTCGCTCAGGAAACCTGGGACAGATTAAGGTCTTTATTCACAGAGCGTTTTCCAATGGGTTTGCTCCATTATAGAACGCTTCTGTGAATCAGGCCCTAACTGTCTAAATTTAAGGTGTTCTGATGGCCTGGGTAGATCTTTCCCAGTAAGAGCCGCAAAGCTATGGAATGCCCTCCCAATGGCCATAAGATTGGAAAATAACCTTTTGGTATTTCGCAGAACTCTGAAGACTCTGCTCTTTAACCTTTAGGTTTAGTCGGGCTTCTCTCCATGCACTCAGTTGTCCCGCACTCTTTTTCATGTTTGTCTTTGTCTGATTGTTGCTCCCCGATGCCTGTGGGCTGCGGCGCATTACAAATAAATAAAATAGATATTTCGAAGAACAAGTTACTTACCGCTGGTAACGTTCTTTCGACTGGATGTTCCTCCCAAGTATTCCTCATCGCCCCTCCCATCCTCACGCAGTGGAATATCCATGTTACACTTTACGTTCTTTCAAGATAACACCATAAAGTGTTGAGGGAATGCATCAAAACAGAACTGAAGCTAACGGGCGCAGCGTGCACTATATGCACCAGTGGTGACGTCGACATCGGGACGGAGGGTGGAAGCCCTCGTGGGATATCGAGTCAACCGGCATCAATGCGCAGCGCCCCCTACTGAAAATGTTTTCTGAGGCAGCTAAAGCTGAATATGGATATATCAAAAGATGAGGAATGCGTGAGAGGAACATCCAGACCAGAGAACGTTACATGGGGTAAGTAACTTGTTCTTCTTAATGCATTTTACAGTTTCTTCTTAGACAAAGTAGCTGGCTGCATACTACAAATTAAAAGTGGCTCTCTGCTGGATCTGTGTCCTTCTATGGTAATCAAGGACCATATGTGGATTTTACTGTCTGCGTACTTACTCTTCAGCAATGATTAAGGCTTTAGCAAATAGGATAGATCTTTCCTAGTTTAACAAGGCTTTTTTTATTCCCCTCCCAAAAAGCCTTCCTTTGGTCCCTCACTCACCTCTAATGTATGCCCCATGTTCCCTTCTTTCTTTCCTGGCCAGGGCTATGCAGATGCTGGCCAATGGATGCAAAAAGGACTCCATTAAGTCATCTAAATACTTTGACCCCAATAGGTGGGTTTTTCTGCTGTAGGTCCTGGATGCCCTTCACATAGAAGTGTATGGTGGGGGTTTCATATCCTGCTGCATCATTTGATACTGTAAATCATCTGCTGCTACTGGGGGGCCTGAGGTATGCAGGCATCTGTGGAAAAGCCTTCTCTCGGCTGGAATCGTGTCTTATCCCATCCACATGGGGGAGAAATCATGGTTTTAAATTTGACAGGTTTGCTTGTTCCTAAAGCCTACTGTCCTGCGAAAGGTACCATCTTTTCTCACTACTCCTCGCTGCGCCACTGTTGTCACTGCACTGATCTCCTCTAGGCTGCAATATGCTGCCTTATTATATCTTGGCTACGAAACCTACCTGACCAAAGGCCTGTAACTGTTGTAGAAGGCAACCTTCTGATGTCTGCCCATAGAACTGATCATGTCATGCATCTTTTGTATACTCTTTAGTGGCCTTTTTGAGTCACTGTGCATTGGTGGTAAGGCCATTCATGGCATTGGTTTTCAATTCTTCCTGGCTCGCTGTGCTCCTTGACTGCCCTGCTTCTCCGTGTTCCAGGCTTTCATAGGTAAAGGAAGGGAGGGTCTGCCCTTTTTGTGAGTGAACTCCAGATTTAAAACGTCCTGTTTGTCTATTTGTCCATCAATCACCATCTCACATTCAGGAGAGCATTGAAGTAATGGCTCCTTTCTAACTAAAATCTGCTCCTTCTGCTCATTTCCTTCTGGCAGCTCCTTATGTAATGAACAGAAAGAAATCCAATGTGGATAACTGCGTCCCCTGCACACTTTCAGTGAGGATAGATTAGCCTAATGGAGATAAATTTAATTAAATAAAGATCTAAAGCAATTCTTTTCACTTCCAAGCCTATGTGAAACTAGTTTTAAAAAAAAAAGAATCCAATAATACATTTGGGTTAAAAGAAACAATCTTTTCTTTTTATTTGTTTCTTGGTTGGCCCAACACGTTTCGAGTTATGAACACTCTTCATCAGGGGCAGCATATTCAACAATTATATTCTAAAACAAGAAAAAATTCAATGCAATATTTTAGAGTCATAAATTCTTTTTTTTACAGAGTAAAGAAGAAATGATATACAATGACAAAAGTAACAAAAGTATTTACAAAATTCCTGAATTAAAAAAATGGCATCCTGTCACTTATATTCATCAGAACCAAATGCTAACTCAAGAAAAGAAGAACTATTTAAAGCATTAAGAAATTCCATGTACAACATAATGTAGGGCTGTAATTGGTTTTCATGTTTACGGATTTGGCCCAGTGTATCAACCACATTAAGTTGAGAGAGGTATGTAAATGTAACTAACTAACACATCTTGTCAAGAAAAAGTCTAAATATGTATATGTGGAATGCTCCACAAAGGTATGAGTCTTACCTAAACGGTAGATATGTTCATAAGAAGGATAAGTTATGAACATCAACATAGATTGATAGCTAATAGCTAATTCCAAGCTCCGTAGAACCTGAAAAGATGGATAAAGGATTTAGGCGGGTGTTTGAAACACGAAAAGGTGGAATTCTGAAGAGTGGAACCAATGGAATGGAAAATCAGGTAATAGTCGTTCCTAAGATTTTAGAAAATTCCAAAGGCTGAATACAGCTAGATGATGTTGGTCAAAATGGAGGCAGCCGGAGAGATGCCAGTTTCAACAAGGGATAGCCTTGGTAAGAAAGAGGTCACCCAATCTGAAATAAATTGGAGAACTCTTCAATGGGGAGCTCAACCTGATGAAACATCAGATGTCAACAAGATCTGTTATGCTCGTACTTACTTTAGAAAAGATGAGCCGGCACGATGGATAACGTCCAGATGCTGTGGGAAACCGCTACTGAATGCCATAGCCTCCGCACGGCTGTTTATATATCTGAGAAAGGGCTATGATGTCATCCTCGCATGCGTCAGCGGCGCCGGACGTGTCCGTGATGTAACTCGCGCATGCGCGGGAAGACGTAAACAAAGCCTGATTAAGTCCGAAACGGTTGATGCCGTAGCTAGTCTAAAAATACAGATTTTGTTAAGGATGATGATTGGCAAGATAATATTTGCACGTCCTTAATATTGCCTCAATATTATCTTGCCACACTTGATAGTAGCTAGGACACTTTCTACTCGTTTTCGAGTTCACCATACCTTTCTATGCTTCTTTGAATACATGATACCAATTGTGTCACCCTTATTCCCTTAGAGTAAGGCCAAATCTGTATTTTTAGACCAGCTACAATACAAATACATATATATGCATCTGCCTCCTTAATCAATCTCCTGCACACCTTTACCGCATAAAGCGCTGCTCACTTCCCCTACCCTTCGAGCCTGTCCCTCCCATCTATCACCTTCCAATTAAACTTTGTCTCCATCCTTTCTATTCTCGCGCTTTAGTATCCATCCACATCTCCTGCAAAACACCTGCTTGTTGGTTCTCTTCTTTTTCTACACCCTGGTCCACTCCCTATAGCCTAACATCCTGTCTTGTCCATCCACTTGGCCTTGTCCCTCCTGCCCATCTCCTCATTCCTTCCTTAACACATAGACTCCTTGATCTTTTCCTCATAGTCTCCTTGATAGTCTCCCCATCCCTATTATCACCTTAATAATGCATCCCTCTCTTGTATTGTAGTATCTTTCTGGTGTTGCATTCATCTCTATCTTTCTCACTCTATGGCTGCATGTGGCCAGAGACTAGTGAGGAGAGGATATAGACTCTAGTCGCACCTTTTATGAAAAGGCTGGCAGGACAATGGCAAGTAATCACTAGCAGCAGAGCCAGGGCGGAGAAAGGCCGAATGGCTGCTCTCAGCCTGTCATTTCTGAACAAATAGTAGTCATTTCACTGGCACAAAATCAATACCTTACTGACTGTATCCATAGGCACTACGAGTGTGCACTTCCTTTTCTTCCCTTTTGACGCCTCCTCAGCTTTAATATTTCAGTACTGTAGCCTTCCTGATTTACTTGCATATTTGTTGATTCCCTTAATTTACTCCGCTCTTTTTTAATTGTTTTTTTTTCAGCTCATTTACCGCCTTCCCCTTTCTTGCTTCTTTCTGACAGTTCCCTCCCCACTGGCCTTTGTCACTTCCTGCTATCGCTTTTCCTCCTTGTGTTCTGCTCCCTTTCAGAGGCGTATCCAGGATTGTCTAACAAATGGGGCCTGAAGCTAATGTAGTTGGGCCCACCGGAGTGCCATTAACATCTATAAATACCCACACAGCTCTGTTGAGTGGGCATTTACAGATTTTGGGTGGGCCATGCCCGCTCAGGCTCTACACTGTCTACACCTTTGCTTTCATTGATGAATACCTCCTGCTCTGACATTCCTTTGCCTCTTGTGTCACCTCTCTATCCTTTGCTCTTCAATCTCCCCCCAATCCACCACACACACACTTTGTTTTACTCCCGTGTACATTATGTGAATCATCTCTGGAGACTGACCTCGTTCTGCCTCTTTCTCGTTGCAGGTCCTATCACAGCTTTGGCCCTATATCATACAGGGACACTATTCTTCTCAGCTTCCTTGGATTCCACTATCCGCACCTGGGACCTGGAGACGGCTGATCAGATAGATGAAGTGCGAGTGAAGGAAGGCGTGCTCGGCTTGGTGGCTCACGGAGAAGGGCAGTCGCTTGTGTCGTACTCTAATTGTGCCATAGACACATGGCAGATCATCCACCTTTATGATCTGTACAGCATGATCGGGTCTCCTGTGACCGAGATCACAACAGTAGACCTGAGCCAGATTGGCAGCTTTCCCATTCGGGCAGTGTGTGTGGGCATGGACTCCACCATACGACTATTGGCGGTTGAGACTGGAGAGGCTCACTGTACCTTGTTGCTGGACAGACCAACACAGGTGGCGGCCGCAGAGTACTGCCTGCCCCGAGAAACCCTTTTCGTACTGACCGAGCAGGGAGACCTCCTGAAAGTGAATGCTCTAACAAATCCTATGACTGTTATCAAGCAGTTGTCTTCCGGGAATGACACCTCTCGGTTCTCCTGTCTGACACTGTACAGCTTCATCGTGGACTTTAAGGAGGCGTTTACATATTGGAGGAATGTGGTTGAAGAAAAACGAGAAAGGCGACCAATGAGCTATTCACAGCTATCCGTAAGGCTTCAGGAGAAAAACCGGTAAGAACCTGCTGTTTCCAAGGGACAGGCAAATCGAACCTTCTCAGGATGCAGTTAGATGTGTATTAGGGAGTAGTACCAGCTCAATGCATTTGAGCTTTGTCCATGGGATAGTACATCTGCATCATTTTGTGGTCCTTCTTGGCACTGCCTCCTAACCTGCTAACCTTGTCATAATCTCTATGGTTTGAGAATGTTACAAAAGGCCACACTATCCATAGCTTGAAACATATACAAAGTTATTAGACACAGCACACTTGGTTAGTATGTTCCCTGTCAAATGTTGGGCATCCAATGTAATGTTTATATTGATATCATGTTTTAACCCAAAGCCCATCATGTGTTTGATTTATTTTAGTGTATTTTCTCTTTCCCCAACGTTCTGGGTGGGAGCTCAGGCCCTTTCACAATCTTTCGCTGCTCCTACTCTTTTCTGAGTTTTGTACAACAACCGGTACATCAGCGGTCACAACAAAGTCTTCTACAGTAAAACATTGACCCCATTATCCCTGGCCCAAGGACTCCTTCCCCTTCTTCCCGCCTCACTGTCTCGTCCCCTTACCACCTCTCCCCCGCCCAAATTCGAACTCCTATAAGTTCACCTTCATTCCCATTTTCCGCAGATCTTTTCATGTTTTTGTGGACATCCCCTTTGTTTGTACACCATCACTGTCCTCCATGCTCCAATTGTTGGGGTGGCAGAGGTCATCCACTTTTCTTCCCATCGTACCCTCTCCCAGTACCACTTCAGCTTGGGGGGCTGCCACAGCATATGAATAAAAGTATTCTCCTGGGTTTTACATTTGGGACAAGTGTCCTCCCCTTTACCCGTTTTATTTAGCCTTTCCCTGGAGTAGTAGACCTTACCTATGCAGCTATTTGAATTGTATCAGCCTCAGGTGGGCTGCGATGGCTACTTCACTGGGGTATTGTAGGGCTTCCCCCATTCGTCACTCCCAAACTCCCCCAAGTCCTGCACCCATCTCTCTTTCAGCTTGTCTAACAGTGTTGTGGAATTAAGATTTAGTGCTTTATATAGAGGGTTGAGGCCTGCTTTTCAGTTATCTCTCGGTCCAGTGCATTCCACTCGATGGGGAAAGCCCGTGGGTTCTCTGTTTCTCCATTCACATAGGGTGCCAAAGCTTGCCTTAGCTGTAGATATTTGTAATGATCTTGTCTAGGAAGCCCCCATTGTTCCCTTTACTCCTGAAAGGACCTGATCCCCTCTGAAGTCACTACATCACTTATCCTCTGTATCCCTTTCCACTCTGACCCCCACTGGAGGTGTTGGATAACCCCAATTCCCTGCTTCCCCCAAATTCTTGCTGCCAGCATATGTTTCCTCCCCCACCCCAGATGCCTGTGAGCTTGTAACCATACTGCACCCATGGCTACTATAAGTGGTAGGCCTCCAGCCTTTTGGGGCTTCCCATACAGGATCTCAACCCAATCGTCCCTACCCATCATTCCCAGATCCATGCCTACCAATTCATCCCTACCCCCCCCCCCGGTACTCCCATTTGTTTGCTATGGCCAGTTGTGTCGACAGTAGTAAATCCTTAAGTCCTGGAGACCTAGTCCTCCTTCCCATTGTGGATTGCTCAGTGTCTTCAACTTAACTCTGGGAGTCTTCTTTTCCCAAAGGAATTCCCTCAGAATCTTGTTTATCCTGTTGAATTCCCTCACCTGTATCCCCATCAGGGCATGCTGTACCACTTACAAGAGGCTAGGAAGGGTGCCCATCTTGTATACCGCCCCACTCTTCCCATCAAGGGGATCGGGAGGATCGTCCATTGCCGGACATTCTGCTCAAATCGCTTTATTGCTTGGTGGAGGTTCAGTTCTGCAAAGGATGTATTGTCTTTTTGGAGAAACACCCCATGGTACTAAAACCCGTTCTCATCCGTTTTGTGCAGCGGGTATCGACTGAGGTGCCATTCCCCCAGTCCACAGGGTAGTGAATGGACTTATAGCAGTTAATTCACAAGCTGGAATACGACCCAAATTCCTCTAGGATAGTCATTATCTTTGATTTCAAAGTTTCTGGGTTGGTCACATATAACAGAATATCGTTAGCATACAGTGATATCTGTTCCTCTCTTCCCCCCGGCCATGCAAAACCAGACAGACATGGGTCCCCTCTAATCCACTCCTCCAGTAGTTCGAGAGCAAAGGCGAACAACATAGGTGAAAGTGGGCATCCCTGCCTGGTACCCTGGCTTAATGTGAATCTCTCTGAGATTGTGGTTGTTCACCTTAACCCGGGCCGTGAGCCCGTTATACAGTACTTGAATTCAGCCTATAAAACCCTCTCCAAAGCCCATCCTTCGCACTACCGCGATCAGGTGTACTCTTTCAATGGAGTCAAAAGGCTTTTTGTGTGTCCAATGCTAAAATGTCTACTGGACACTGCGGCTTCTCCTCCCAGCCCCCCAGGACTAGGTGGAGCTGTCTAATGTTCAGCCTAGTTGACCTGGGTGTGATGAATGCACACTGGTCCCTTTTCACTATATCTGCTATAATTTGACTTTTTTTTTAAAAAATATATATTTATTAGGCTTTTTTTAGGTTGCATGTCACTGCACAACATTCACAACATTGCACCACCATTACACATTATATATTCAATGGCCCCCTTCCCTCAACCCTTCTATTTCCCGACATCCCTCCCTAACCCACTCTAAACAGTGACTTAACCATGGCTTGTAATCTACCTGGATTTGATTTGCAGCATTTATCTTGTACCTGTTTACAATTTTAAGCATCTGGTCTCTTTGCTTTCTCATCCAACTCTCATAAATCTACCCCCTCCTGCTCATTAACTGGCATCAGCAGTTTTCAGGGAAGTCTGTCATCCGGTGAGCTGAATAGTGCATGTACTAAGGCATTCCAGGTCATTAAATCCTCTGAGGTCTCCCTTCTTCCTATTTGAATGGCTCTATACCACACTGCCACCTCTGCTATGTACCACCTTCTAAGATCCTCCCACCATTTGTTTATACATGGCCCATGCCATGGAAATTCTTCTTTTTGCTAATATCCAGGCCAGGTCTATTAGTCTGCTCTCTAATTTGGATGTTTTGAGGCGTGCGAATATGCCAAGAAGGCAAGCGTCTGGTGTCCATGTGTATCTGGTCATACCCCCTTTTCTTAGTCTAAGTTCCATTTCCCTCCAGAATACCTGCACCGCTGGGCAACTCCAGAACATATACACCAATCCCGCTCTATCTAGTCTGCATTTCGGACATCCTCTCTTCTCTGAGTCCGTGGAATGTGACAAAAGTCGTGGCGTCATGTATGCTCTGTGTAGTATATAGAATTGGGTTTGTTTTAGTCTGGCATTTCTCAAATTTTCTTCGGGTACACTAGTGCCCTGGACCATTCTCTTTCCGTCAGCTCTCTACCCATATCCAATTCCCAGGCACTCTTTCCTTTGGTTATAGCCTCTAGTAGGTCCTGATATAGTCTGTACACTTCGTGCCCCCCTTCCGACACATCGTATAGCAGTCCTAGTATGCTGTTCTCATCCAGGGAGCTCGGAAAGCTTGGCCATTTCTTACGTACTGCTTATAATATTCTAGAATATGTCAGGAGCTGCCCCTGATGCACCCCAAATCCCTCCATTTATTTCTGAAATGTTAAAAGCTCATCTGAGGAGAGCAGATCTCCTACTGATATTACCCCCTACTTTCCCAGTGTGTCCTAATCTGCACTTGGTCCTTGTTATTATCCCCATAGATGGCTGCTGTTGGTATCTGGGGTGAGTAGCGCTCTTCCAGTTTTAGTATTGCCCGGGTTCTGGTCCAGACCTTCCTGCCCAACTGCAAGAGTTTTGGTGGATCATTAATCTTATTTCCCCCTAGCCACAGTGCCTCCTTCAGGAAATAATGTGTTATCCCTGCGGTCAATGGGGTGTGTTCTACAGTTTCGTCATCCGCCATCCACCTCGTTACATGTTGTAGCTGTCCTGCCAGATAATAGAGCTCGAAATGCGGGAGTCTCATTCCTCCATCCGTGTATTCCCTAGTCAAAGTGTCCAGGGCTATTCTTTGTCTGCCTTTCACCCATATGAACCCTCCAATCACGGAGTTCAGCTCCCTTAAGAAAGGTCACGGTATAAGATATGGGGCATTTGCAAAATGATATAATAAGCGGGGTAGGGCAACCATCTTCAGGAGCGCTATCCTGCCCGTTAACGGAAGTGGCAACCTTTTACAGAATCTGACTGAGGGTTCCAGTCCAGATCTTGCCTGTAGCGTGTGCTGCTGGTGGGTCTCTGCTGTGTCATGGTAGACATCAATGCCCAGGTACGGAAATGTCTTGCTTTTCCACTGAAGTCCTAGACACAGAAGTCTCGACTCTTCTACGCCCACCCAGCCTCCCAACGGAAATATACAGGACTTCTCCTTGCTGATTGATATTCCCGATAACTCAGCAAAGTTCGCTAGCACCTCTAAGTACGACTCTAAAGTATCCTCCAGACTACGTACGTATAGTAATATGTCGTCTGCATAAGGTGATATTACATGGTGCACTCCTTCCACCTGCAGTCCTGTGTCCTTAAATGCTTTCCTGAAAAACGCTGCATGTGGCTCTAGGCCTAATAAATACAACATAGGGGACAATGGACATCCTTGTTTTGTGCCTCTTTGTATAGGGAACGGCTCTGATATATGTTTACCTCTTCTTACTCTGGCAACAGATCTAGAGTAGAATATCTGGATTAATTTCATTAACTTCTCACCTATCCCGTATCTTCTTAGCGAGGCGAACAGCCATTCCCACCTGACTGAATCGAAGGCTTTGATGGCTTCTAATGCTACTACTACACATCCCTCTTGCCAGTCTCTCGTCCTGTCGATTGATTGCATGCAGCCACCTTAGATTTTCTGATGTTGCCCTCCCCCGGACATATTCCGTCTGGTCCGGGTGTACCAATGACCCAGTTACCCTTTTTAGCCCCCATGCCAGGGCTGCCGTGAGGATCTTGGTTCATTAACAAAATTGGACAGTAAGATTTGCAGTGCTTCCCTCCCTTCCCAGGCTTCAGGGTCGGAATTATAATGGATTCTACCATACGTTGGGGCAGTCTTCCCATCTCATATGCCTCCTCATAGATTCTGCTCTATGAATTCTCTGTAAAACTCTGCCGGAAGGCCGTCTCTTTCAGGGGTTTTGCCCGTAGACAACATGGATATGACACCCTGTACTACTTCTAGTGAAAGCAGTGCTTCCAACATTTAATTCTGTTCCTCACTTAGGGCGGGTAGGCCTATCTCAGTCAGTGTCTCCTCAATCTCCCGTATCTTGGTGTCTCCTGTATCTTCGTACATGTGTCGATAGAATGTCGTAAATGTCTCATTAATTTCTTTTTGTGAACTCCATACTTCCCCAAATTCATACTCTATTTCTATGATACCCTCCTGGTTATTCGTACCCCTACACAACTACGCCAGTAATTTCCCTGGCTTGTCCCCTTGCTTGTCTAACATTTCTGTTTATTGTGCGAAGCTGTACTTGCCCAGTCTGTCCCAATGTGCCATGCATTGAGTTCGAGTAGCCTCCCCTCAGGCTCCTTACTTCTCCCTTCTGCACCCTCTAACTGCTTGATTTCTGTTTCGGTACCTGTTAGTTTCCGCTCCAATTCGTACCAAATCCCCACTGCTTTGGCTATGGCCACTCCCCGTAGCACGACTTTAAAGGCGTCCCAAAGGGTCTGTCCCTCTTCTACACTGCCCTTATTGAATTTGAAGTATTCCCTTATTTGCTGTCCCATTTCATCCCTAAAATCTATTTCTCCCGAAATTTACATTTAAGTTTGTGACACACCTTCCATTAAAACTTCCTCAATCTAAAAAGTCCTATTTCATTTGTAAAATTAAGTGATCACGCAGTTCATTCGGTATTGTTTTAAAAAACGTTGATTTTTGGAAAATGCCCTCACACATATATG
The DNA here is from genome assembly GCF_040938575.1 of Ambystoma mexicanum. Classification (NCBI taxonomy): domain Eukaryota; kingdom Metazoa; phylum Chordata; class Amphibia; order Caudata; family Ambystomatidae; genus Ambystoma; species Ambystoma mexicanum. The sequence goes on along the minus strand of NC_090933.1, from coordinate 1,300,635,779 downwards.
CAGTCAATAAGCACCTGCTGGGAAACCCGACTCAAGTTATTGTGAGCAGGAATGTCACCATATACTTTCCCATTGAAAACATCCCCAGTTTTGCATTGGTGTTAGCCACGCTTTGCCACGCCTTCTCGACAGGGATCTATACTCCTCATTTATTAAAAGATTTGTATTTTCATTAAAACAAGAAGAGTTTGGATGCCTGCAGATCAAGATCACATTTTAATTGGATCGGGACATCCAGTCATCCAGTAGATCTTCTATTGCATCAAACAAAAGCTTGTTGGCTTGTTGAGACAAACTAGCTGGGTTCCAATATATGTTAATTAATAAAAAAGAAACCCAACTCAGGGAATCGTAAAGGATCCCAGGCTATTACAACTGCCTGGATAAAAGGATTCAGTGACTTTCAGCAAGAAGCTTGTATCCCCAAGTTATTCCGGACTCCTACAAGTAAGCTGATTGATAACCATCTGAAAAGGGGGAACGATAAAAGCCACATTTCTTGAAACATAAATACATCGTAATAATCAAAGTTAAATTGTGTATTCCCCATCTGGAAAAGGGTTGATAAACAACGAGTATTCCAAGATCGTACCACTATAGTCCTAGGCTTACATATTGTTTCATGCTATCGTTTATTTGTGTGAAGAGCTCCAGCCAGCCAGGACCAGTTATCTTTAAATCTAACGCAGATGTTTTTAACTTATTTACACGGACATGCCTCTGGTTTACATCAGCAGTAGAACAGGAGATTGTGAGTTCTAAGCGTGTTAAATTCATAGCCTTCGTAGTAGTATTATTCTTCCCCTCACAACCCACTTGTCTATCTAAAGATTCTAAGTAATTGACTTACGTCAAATCATATACGTAGGGAAGCAATTGACGGGCTGCATCCAATAAGACATGCATGACATTGTAGACCTAATATGCAGTAACACCCGATCTAGAGTTGAATCATGTATAAAGTCCCCTTGATCTATGTCTCCTGAAACAATGGCACATAAACCAGGAATCAATAAAAACAAGGCTAAAACATTATATCTGTTTAGAACATTTTGTTCAGTTGATCTCGAAATGTGATCTAGTAAGAGGCATCTAGATGATTCTGCCCCCGGCCATGAAGGTTGATTACCCAAATTGGGAGGGACCCTTATAGCAGATGCAGTGTGTTGTTTCTCACTGCCTCTCTTCTTTGCTCTAAAACAGGCTACTATGTGTATTTTGTATAGGGGTAAGAATGGAGTTGCTTATAGCTGGTAAAGGGGGAACTATTAATCATGATTGAGGCTCAACTGAAAGTAGACAATTTTCCTTTTCCTTCAGAAACGGCAGAATAGTCAAATTTGCAACGTCTGACCTATTTATTGGACTGTCATTTATTGAATAGGTCAAGATGCACAGAAGGTCACCATAGTCTTCTTCATTAGAGTTTACATCGTTGCTTGAAACAGGTTCCCCACATCGGGCAAGAGCCCGGGATTTAGATGCTTTTGTCTGTCCACAGTATGAGACTTTTCCTGCTTTATTCCCATTCCATCCAGGTTGTAATACTTTGAGCGTATTGTCTGAAGTCGTTACTGGAATAGTTAATGAACGTTAAGTTACAGGATGCACAGTTATTTGAGACACCTGTAGATTCAATATATATGTATTTGTTCTTTTTTTCTCCCTTTCTCCCTTTTATTAACTCCCTTCTTCCAAGCTTGCTTCTTCTTCCGGCTCTGATAAACAAATAGAATAATTTGATGGATCTGAGTCCGGTTCCTCCGAGATCTGAGGTTCCATAAAGGGCAGGATCGTGTTGGGAGTCGACTAGCAGCACTTCCTGTGTGATATTCGAGGTATTTAGTTTGAGTCGTGAAAGCGTGTCGAAGAAGGAGACTGACACAAGGGTGGCATGATTTTAGCTATAAACCTTTATTTTGGAAATGTAGAAATGGTCCTCAACTTTATTTAATTATTTGTTCATTTGTAATGCACCGGAGCCCATAGGCATCATATCCCTAACTTCTAAGAGGGGCTTCCCTGCCTCAAGACTAATACTGAAAGAGTTTGTCAGAATGTCCGTCAACATAAAATCCACTATCCTGTGTCAAAACCTACTTCTATCCCTCACAATATAGAACTAGAATACATTAACATAAAGTTCCTTCTTTAAGAAGGGTAGCTACTTTCTCCTTATGCTTGAATGACGTTTAACAAAAATATTCCTTCGAAACAAAAGTACCCTGGCGGAATGACTACTTTCCCCTGGTTTGCAGGTTTCACAACAGTCTTTACACAATGTTCTCTCCAGGAAAATGGCTCCCTCCTCCTGGTGTGGTTATGCACAACTTCCAATAAAGCCAGGGGGGATTGACTCCCTTCCCCTCTCCCAAGAAAATAGCTCCAGAAAATCCGAACAAAATCTTTAACGCAGGGAGTAAATAGGTAGAAAAGCCAGAGGAACGGAAATATGTCCCGACCCTTCCCTGGTGGCCGGTAGGTTCCTCTTCCTCACTGCGGTTGCGGACAGGGTGCCAGACCCTTCCCTGGTAACCACTGGGATCCTCTTCCCCACTGTGGCTTTGGACAGGTTCCCAGACCCTTCCCTGGTGGCCAGTGGGCTCCTCTTCCCCACTGTGTTTGTGGCAGAGAGCTGCCTCTGTCTAGAGGGCGACTCCTTTTGATACTTGCTTGATGCTGGTTCGAGTCCCAGACCCTTATCTTGCTTAGGTTCCAACTCTTGCTGTTATCCCTCTTATTTTCATTCAACTTGCATTCCTTTTCCATCTTTACACCCCTGCCAGTTCCCGCATTACACCCGTTACCTTCTCTGGCTTTGGGATGCTCTGCCGGTTCTTCCTGGGGTCTTGCTTCCTTTGAGACCGATGCACGAGCATTCCTTGTCTCCCTGACTCTTGCTCTATGTGTCTCTTTCTCAACCTCTAGACAAGAGGTTTAGGCGGTGTTCCACGACCACACGGTCCACCTTTCTACCTACAGCCACGTACTCGACCAGCTCCACACCACCGGGAAATGATTCTCTCCATCTGCCTCCCGTCTCGAGTGGATGGCAGCTTCCCGCTTCTTTAGTGAGCTCTCTGCATCTTCAGTGTTTTTCCCGGGCTGGACTGTCTCCCATGCTGCTCTCCTTCTTGGATGGCCTGCATCCAGGACTGTTCTTCTCTCCTTCACTGAGTCCTTCATCTATTTCTATGTTGCTTAGGTAAACACTCCCCCGCGGAGCACTAGAACGTTTCCTCCCATTCCATGGGTGACTCTTCATGGCTTCTTGGGGCCTCCTCTTCTCAGTACTTGCATTGGTGCTGATCTTCATGTTTCAGATGATTTTCTTTGTCTCAGTTTGGGAAACTGACACAATGTCACAATAGCATATGGATGTTTCAGTCAGTGGGGGTGTCTGAAAGGACAAAAGAGGTTTTGGGCAGGTTTGGTTTCGGGTGTTGTGCCGCCTATCACCTACGTGGTCGTCCTTATCCCCAGTATCTGCATTAAACCAACCCTAGGGAGAATATTGGGTAGCGGCTTCACCTCCCTAACTGCATGATAAGGGTCTCCCCCCCGTGTAGGAGTGACGGCACCTAGTGAATCGTCACAGTGGGTACTTGCTGAGAAGTCTTCATATATAGCACATCAGTCATAGAAATGATACTTTTTCGACCGTATCCAAAGTGGGAGATTACAGATAAGATATCCCCCAAAGGATTCTCGGACTGAATATTTCCTGGTAGAGGTGCGCTTGACGGCTGTATGATATTTGACCTTGATGCCACAATGAAGCCCTCCACAAAAGACATTTTTGAAGATAACTTATTTAATACAGATTTTTGGTCCTTCAAATTTGAGTTTATGTTCTCATAGAGCCGGACAAGGGAATTTAACACAAGGTTCAGAGCTGATAAGGTTGTGGCACAGAGTGGGGGGCCGGGGTAGGTGTCCAGACATTTGGTCGACCTAAAACTGGTCGAATGACATTTGGTCGACGCAATTTGGTCGAAAACCAAATGCTCGAATTTTTTTTTTTTTAATTCTATATTTATTTTTCGGGTTTTCGTTTTTTACAAAAATGGGTTTTTAGAAAAAAAAGGGGGTTGGGGGGGGACCCCCCCAAAACAAAAAAAAAAAAAGGGTGAAAATAAAAAAATAAACAATTCGACCATTTGGTTTTCGACCAAATTAGTTCGACCATTTGTCTGGTCGACCAATTTTTTTCCACCAAATGTCTGGTAACCGCCGGGGTATTAGTATCCGTAAGGAGAGGTTAAAAAGGTGAAGGAGTAAAAGTGTAAGAAGAGGATTCATAAGCATTACACAGGTACTTAGGAAGTTCCAGGGACTCATTCAGGGAGTCCTGAAGTTGCTCTCTTACTTGAGATGTTTCTGTAACAACACAAACGCTTACCATGTCTAAGGGTATAACCAACACCATTGTCACGTGTTCAGAGAAAAAAGACTGACTTTTTGCAATTTCACTTACCACTTGTACACATGACAATAGTTTGTCATCCAATACATTGTTTGTTAAGGGTACCCTTGTGTTTGTGGATCCAAAGATTCCTTCTAAGTGATCAGAGGGATTTGGCTGAGATGGTACTGACTTAGCAAAAAAAGCAGTTATATTTACTTTCAGCATCACTGTTCAGCTCATTTTTCTTAAGCGGATAGGTTTGGGAGTAGGACACATAATGGGGGAGGTCATTTCAGCATCTGGTGGATAGAACAACTACTGCTGTGACATTTCAGCCTCCTGACTCGGATTTGAGTCCTGAGATTCTGAGTTACGCGGCTCAACCGAAGCTGCAAGTGAACGAACCTCGGTTCTAAATCAGTTTACTACGCAAGGAATAAGACATGAGCATTGTGGTAACTTCAGACAGGTGCAAACGTTTGCTCTCCAAAGAATTTGATTTGGACATCAGTACATCTAAAAACTCCAAGTTAGGCAACAGTTTCAGATGCTGTATTCAGATGAGCGACTTCTCCCAGCGTTCTTACAGGCGTGAGTGTAGTAGAACTGGGTATCTCATAAGTAGATCCACAAACAAGCGATAACTTTCCTTCGTCTCTTAATCTCCATACTACAGCTGCCTACTACAGCTGGCTTTAATAGCCAAGCTTCTTACTGTGAGTTTTCCACTGGACTGCAGCAAAACTACACTTGATCGCTGCACTTCGTGCCAGCGCTCCACGCCACTTGATGGTTTTAAAGGAAAGCTGCTGCTTCTTTCCTTAAATACGTCGCTCCTCACAGCACCAACAATAGTTCCACATACCTCCGCTGTACAGTAGCTTAAGCAAGACCGCACTTAATCGTTGCACTTCGAATTCAATTAACCTTTCTGAATAGGGCACACCTTCTTTTTTGTTGTTGGTGCAAGTGATAAATGCTGGTGCATTTCAACCACTTGCACCAAAAAAGTGTACACTCACTGTAACATATACCCTCTACTCCCTCTTTCTGTTTTTCTACCCATAAGTAAAACACTTATACAGGAGGGGTCAGTTGTAAGTGTAGCTTGCTCTTTTTAGAGAGTCTTCAGAAATGTCTGTGCACCCAAAGGGCAGCAAAAAAATACTTGTTCGCCAGGCAGAGTTAGTCAAAAGCCAATAGAAAAGCCTGCCCCAAGGGCGCAGTGTTTGCCGGAAAGGAAGGAGATTCTTCGAGTCCCGCCAAGGAACCCGTGAAGCCACGCCCCCTAAGCCTCTTAAGGACTGTTGGCGGTCCGCAGGGTGAAGCCCGTGGCAAGGGCACAGTGTTTGCCGGAAAGGAAGAAGATTCGGCTAGTGCCACCAAGGAGCCTGAACAGTAGGCCATACTTGTACCTCTTGAAAACATTGGGGTACCCCCTGATCACGCTCATACCAGAGTAAATGCACCCCTCTAGGGAATTAAGGCCGTGAGTCTATCTTGCATGAGATAACACTTTTCATCTGTACAGAAGTGAGGATTGGCAAAGAACTCTTCCCCAGAGTGGTATATTCTGTCGCTCAACCGCTCCCAGGTCCTGAAGACTGGTGTTGGGCCTGGGGCTGAAATACTCTTGACTTTGTAACTGGAAACCGGCAGAGCTCATCCAAAACTGTTCTTCCTTAAAAGGCATGCTGCAGTTCTTCTTTCTGGCATGGCTGGGCTCCGTTTGGGACAAGCTACATAACATTATGCTCCCTAAGCAGGAATACATTGTCGCTCTTGTTTAGCATAATTTGCTATGTGATAAACATTCATACATAAACACATCTTCCTGCCATTCTTTCAACACTTCACTTAACATAATTATATTTGATCTGGTCCAGTAATTTCTACAAAAAACCCTGTTTTCCCATAGTCCTCTGTATTTCGTGCTGAATCTGTTTTAGTCTCCATTGGCTTGTGATGGACAGGGACAGCTGCTCATCCACTGTGTGCTCTGCGAGAGCTAGCCTCGGTGACACAATGCCTGTAGTCTACTTTTACAACAGGCTGCATTTTTGGCACAGAGGATTCTGCTCTTTACCGTGCTTTCAGAAAAGCTAACTACTCTTTAACAGTTTTACAAATATATTCAGCTAAATAATTATTTGTGCCTCATATTTAAATTCAACTATCTTTATTTAGTGATCCTCCTCCCCCCTGGACTCTTGTAGTACTTAGGAAACAGTTAACAGAAGTATTGCCTAATTCTAAAGCGCTTGGGAAACTTGGGAAAGAAGGAAAGCACTAGGCTCCTTCCCAACAAGCCACGCCCCCTAAGCTTCTTAAGGACTGTTGGCGGCCCGCAGGTTGTAGCCAGCAGCAAGGGCACAGTGTTTGCTGCGCAGGTATTCACCAGGCGGGTGGTCCTAGGACTGATGAGGATGTCTGATGAGGATGCCTGATCAGCGGGCTAATGATTGAGGCTGATTTGGGGTAAGTGCCAGACTGTAAAGATACCTCAGCCTGTAAAGGCATTGAAAGAAACTTCTGTCCTACTACCTGGTTTACGCATCATCTACTACTCAGTACGTTTAGTATGTTTGTATTACACTAGTGAAGCCGCATGGTTATGGCCACGGAGCAGGGCTACGAGTGTAGCGGGGCTGCTAGCAAGTGAGCCAACTGTTAACTGTATCCTGTTATCACAGGCCTGTTAGCCTTGGCTCACTGTTTTACAGTGCTCTCCCGCAACTTCCTGCACCGCACTGCATTACTGGGATTGTTGATTTCTTCGGAAAGATTGACCATTAGAGCAAGGGCTTCCGTTTAACCTTGCTATGTTCGTGAGGAAGCAAGGGCACAGAAACATCACCTCATCCAGTATTGTACTTTCCCATTTAAAATTGAATTTGAAACAGAATACATCTTAGGGTTTGCTTCAGAATGGGAAGAGTACTTAAGTACACCACTGGGAAGGCCAGGGGGGAGAGTCGGTCTAGGGCAGCTCCTTAAACTGTCAAGCATTCCATGCCTCCCAAATTGTTCCTGATGGCTCTAACGGCTCTATGTCTACGCGTAGAGCTCAAAGCAAGACTGTGAAGTGGAGCATCAAACCTGGTGATGCGAAAAGGTGGTGTTGGCACCACAAGTTGTGTGCAGGAAAGGACCCTCTGCGCTTATCACATTCGTGGCCACAATTGTACCACTTAATCTCCCAAGGACTTTGGGGCAGTGGGTCTTCTTTTTCCCTTCACCTCTTTTAACTACAAGTTTAAGTGAATATTGTTACAGTGGTACCCTACTGGGCTGAATGCAGCGCTGTTAGTGATTTTTATGAGGCTGTGGTGGGGAGTCTGACTTTGGGTGTCCCTTGAGCCAGTTGGGCGTTCTTTGCTCCTGTGGCTGGGCTATTCACTGTCTTTTGTCTTAGCACGCACCCTCTTTTTTCAATTTGTAACTAGTATCCTTTATCGGCAAATGCTTCGTTTTGCACACTGAACATACCAGACCTCGGTTTAGCCCTTGTTTTAGCCTTGATGATTTTATTCTTAAATAACTGATTGTCTTAATTGAACTGCTTTTGATGCGTTGATTTATTTATTTTTTGTTTTTTTTAGCAAACTTTTAATAATGTTTAATACCGGTAGATACACTGTATAGTACTGAGGCACAATTTACACATGTTAAATGTTAAAGGTATTTGTACTGCGCACCGTCACCAACAGAGTTGGTCCACAGGCGCTCTGGCGGATCTGCAAACGAGAAGTCGGGATGGGTTAGTGAGGTGAAGAAGGAATTGGGATAGTGAGAGAAGTGGTATACTGTTGGCAGCTTCAGTTCAGTATACACTGTGCTCTGCGAGTATTGCATCGGAGACAGTCCTTTTGTGTTGTTGGTTACGGCTGATGTGTTGTTTATTTGTTGTTGCAGTGTGGTGAAGTGCATGTAGTTTGCTGTGAGAGAGGTGGTTGTGTGAGTTTTTTGTGTGAATTAAGTATGCAGAAATGTTGAGCTTTTTGGTTAGTGGGTTTATATGTTTGCAACTAACCCTTTGCAGCATGGCTACATGCCTAGATTCTGAGAGTCCTGTATTATGCTAACATTCACAATTCTAAATGTGGCGCTTGCCAATATTTCCAAATCTGTCTAGATGCGATGCATGCCAATATTCACTGTTCTATCCAGGTTTCGCATTTGCCAGTATTGTTAATGTTAAAGGATATTTGTACCGAGCGCTATCACCACTGGAGTGGTCCCCTGGCGCACTGGCGGCTCTGAGAAGGGAAGGGGGGTGAGTTAGTGGGAATAAGCGGGAAAAGTGCAAGAGAGCAGTGATGTGCCGTTGGCAGCCTCAACACGGTTAACACCGTTTGCTGGACTCGGGGTGTTTTCCGGTCGGTAGCCATTGTGTGCTGTTGTACAAGTCTGTGCGGTTTGTTTTTTGTTGCGGTGTAGTGAAGTTTGTGCGGTTTGTTGTGGTATAGGGTTGTGGTTGTGTTTGGTTAGAATTTGAGAAGTCTAGGCAGAGGGGTGAAATTGTTAGTGGATTGGTTATTGGCATTGCTGTCTAGAAGCGGTGTGCTGATTTTCCACGTTCTTTCTAGGTGTGGCGTGCGAACATCACTGCATGTCTATCTAGCTCCGGTACTAGCCGATATTCACAATCCCTTCCATAAATGATGCCCGCCAATATTCACAACTGTGTCCAAAATCGGCCCTGCCCGCCTTTGGAACCTGTCTATAGGTTCGGCTAGCTGGTGTTTACGATTCCATCTGAGTCTGGCACATGCTAACATTCAAATTCTATTTTAATGGGATGCTGGCTAATGTCTATGATTTCGTCTAGGCAAGGCACATGTTAGCATTCGCAATTCTGTCTAAGTGTGGCACATGCTGACATTCATAGTTTCATCTAAGTGTGGGACTTGCTACCAAACAGTAGAGTGATTGCTCTACTCCCCACCTTTGCCAGACTCACTTTCTTTTGCTGTCGGTTGACGCCCGACTTCACTGGCTTCCCCTGCTGACACCTGCTGACACACCTTCGAGCCGCCAATGTAGGAGCCGCCCTTTGCCTTGGGGCCCTTAGCCTTGGGTTTGCCGGGCAGAGGGCTGCCCTGGGAAGGTGGTTTAAGAGTGTTGAATAAGCCAATCGGGGTTGGGTACGGAGACAGGAGGAGGGAGGGAAGGGGAACCAGAGGCAAGGGGACGATCAGGAAACAACGGCGGGGGCCGTGGGGCTCAAATGCCAAAATGAAGGCAATGGAAATGGGGCAGAGGGTCCCAAAGAGTACCGCGCTCACCTGCAACACCAAGGTGGAATCAGGCGTGCAGGGAGCGCTGGCGAACTCCAGGCAAGACTGGCTGCAGATAGCCAATCACGGGACGGGGGCTGGCAGGGAGGCGGGAGGCGGGAGGAGGGAGGGAAAGGGAACCAGAGACAAGGGGACAATCAGGAAACAACGGAGGGGGCCGGGTGGTCACATGCCAAAATGAAAGGCACTGGAAACGGGGCTGAGGGTCCCAAAGAGTACCACGCTCACCTGCAACGCCAAGGTGGAATCAGGCGTACAGGGAGCGCTGGCGAACTCCAGGCAAGGCTGGCTGCAGATAGCCAATCACGGGACGGGGGCTGGCAGGGAGGTGGGAGGAGGGAGGGAAGGGGAACCAGAGGCAAGGGGGACGATCAGGAAACAACGGCGGGGGCTGTGGGGGTCAAATGCCAAAATGAAGGCACTGGAAACGGGGCCGAGGGTCCCAAAGAGTACCACGCTCACCTGCAACGCCAAGGTGGAATCAGGCGTGCAGGGAGCGCTGGCGAACTCCAGGCAAGGCTGGCTGCAGATAGCCAATTATGGGACGGGGTCTGGCAGGGAGGTGGGAGGAGGAAGGGAAGGGGAACCAGAGGCAAGGGGACGATCGGGAAACAACAGCGGGAGACTGAGGGTCAAATGCCAAAATGGAGGCACTGGAAACGGGGCCGAGGGTCCCAAAGAGTACTGCGCTTACCTGCAATGCCAAGGTGAAATCCTGCATATTTTGGACAATTCTCTTAAGTTTGCACTAACTAGCGTGGTTTGCACACATTTGTTGAGGCAGTACCGGTGATTACTGGGTTTCCAGTAATAATGTAGCCCCAGAGAATCTCTCAGCCTATCCTATATCTCCTATTTGTCTGTTGCGAATCCAAAGGCAAAAAGGAAAGCAGAGAGATTGTGTGGGAACCTCTTAGTGAGATTAATCATCTGATCTCAGAAATTAAGGGTTTTTTGCAGGGCATATAGGTTATTGATGTAGCTGACGACTCAGAACGAAGTGACAAAGTGAAAATAACAGAGGAAGGGCAGGTTCCTTCACTGTGTGCAGTTGGGAAGGGCTCTCAGAATGTGAGATCAAACTGCGTTGTGTTGTCTGAGAATGTAGATTTGATGGACTTCTGTGACTCCAACCCAACTCCCAAACAATTCCTGCAGTCTCCAAATAAGACCGACAAAAAAGGTGGATTTGTTGGCTCCTTTTAAAGTGTCGCTTCTCCCGGGTCAAGAGGGTGACAAAACAGTGTTCTTCCTATTAAAAATACATCCACATTCCTGGGATCCAAGGGGGTGGATATTATTGAAGTATATAATGAAACACCCTACCCTAGTGAGCTTGGACCTGTACCCAAATTGATACCTAAAATCAGTTCCATAGTTCCTGTAGTAAAAAGCTGGGGGTCTAGTTGTCTCCTCACCAGAAAGGGTAGTGTGATCTCAGATGGAGGGATACATACCCTAATTACAATCCCAATAGGCAATCGCTTTGACCCACTCCTGAGATTGACATCTTCCCTTGGTATGTCCCCCCCCCCCTTAGTAGGAATACCTGAGATCCGCGATAGCACCTCACGAGAACCTAAATGTGCCCAAGCAATACAGGGCAAAGGAAGGATCCAGTTAAAGGGGAAACGGAAGACAACAATCCCGGTAGTATACAAACAACCCGGGCCGTTGCAATGCACAGTAGGCACCCAGACAGAGCTTTTCCCGGTCTCTGTTCACAGCTCCAATACTTCCTGCCCAACTATCTATCCAGATCCAACGGCCGAATTAGCAAGAGACACCCTGGCTGTTAAAGTGGACAGTATGATTAATCTACTAAATACCCTGAAGGTGGAAATCAGGGAGATTAAACGTAATCTTGTGGAACAGAGCAACCCTATGGTTGCAAACTTCTCACTAAATAGAGTAAATAAGGGTTTGATAGGGACCAGTGCCTGTTAATAAGGCTAGCTCCATGGGTAACCCGCTTGGAACAGAAAGGGTCCCTGACCCGATTCAGAGGAAGGCCCCTGATATACAAACATGGGGGTCATATGAGTCGTTTTCACGCTCATAGACCCCCTATTCAAGCATGGGGCCATATGAGTCATGTTCACGATCATAGACTCCCTTTGTATCATGCAAACGATATAAGGAAGTATTCCCCTGACAAGCTCCAATCTGACGCCAATAAGGAATCCCATTACTTGTGTCCCAAATGTAGTGAAAGAACATACAGAGGCAAGCGATTGCCGCCCTAGTGTGGTGATGAACAATGTTCCAAAACTGACAGCTGGGTAGTATGAAGATCAAGAGAGTTTGAAAAATAAATGTTCATATTGGATCAGGCACAAGGAGTGCCTTTCGATTGTTCATGATGATATTTTGTCCTGTCAGAGGGACAATACATCAAACTCACAATGGGATCACAATTATACCATCAAAGTGTAATATTGATACTCCCGTATTCTGTGATCTGGAAGATGTTGAGTGACTGGGCATAGAGAGCTACTGGCGCAAAGCAGTTATCGGGGCTATTAAACTCCTGCCCTGGAATATAGCGGGACTAAACAGAGTGATGATAGACCCTATTTGGGACTCATTTATAAGAGACTTTAAGGTAATAGTTTACAGGAGACCTGGGCAACGGATCCTGTTTCACTTCAAGGGCTTCAGTCCTACTGTGGTCCAGCAATAAAAAACCGAAAGGGTAGTAAGGCCAAAGACGAACTAATCCTAGAATCCTAAGAAAACCTAAACAAGAACATACTTCCCTTTATTTCTTTTACTGCAGGCAAAATAAGTGACAATACAACCCATGAAGAGCGATGGTTCTACGAGGACTATCGTAAGGCCAGAAAAAGATTGATTGTGCTGCAGTAAAGGAGAGGGTAAATAAAGTCTTTGTGGTAATCACGGCTAGAGTATAAAAAACTAACACTTATGAAGAAAAAGGATAATGTGTCAGATAAATGGAGGGCCCTGTATGATGCTTTACAGTCTAAAATAATGCACTATTCTGGAAATTGGTCACGGACAAAGGATTACGGGGAGACTCAAAATTGTTGTGATTGTTGTATTACTGCAGAGGATTAGTGGCAGCATTTGTCAACTTTTTATGTTCACCAGATCTGTGCAGTTCCACAGTCCCAGCCATGGGTGCCAGTGTCTGCTAATTTGTCTGACCGTTTGATTATCATGTTGAGGGAAGTAGAACGTGCTCTTTCTGCCCATAAACGTGGCAAAGACGCAGGCACAGACCTCATTCCTGGTCATTTGTTTAGAGGTGAGGTTGAAATCTGGGCACCTTTAGAGTTTTTTATTCTATCATTAGGAGGGGCCAGATACCAGAATCCTGGAGGAAAGAAATCCAAAATAATCCCACTGTACAAGAAGGGAGGGCAAGACATATCAGCAAATTACAGCACAATTTCCCTTCTGGACAGTGCGGGTAAACTGTTCAGCAAGGTTCTGTTGTCACGTCTCCAGGACTGGGCCGATAACAACGATGTTATTACAGATCTTCAGGCAGGATTTAGGAGGAATAAGGGTACGCTGGACCAATGTTTCGTGCTGTATTTGTTGATCCAGAAATACGTTGTATTGAACAAAATTAAATTATATGCTGTATTTCTGGATCTCAAAATCGCTTTTGATTCAGTATCCTGGGGAAAAACTGCGGAGCATTCTCTCTGGAAGGAATGTTCCCCCCGCCCTGATAGAAACCATTGGTTTATTGTACACAGAAAATAGCGCCTCTGTTCGTTATGGCCTCTGAGGGGAGTCTACAAAGTTATTCCCAGTCACTAAGGAGGTAAGACAAGGCTGTACCCTGGCACCTTTAGTATTATTTAATTTTTATATTCAGGAGGTCATCAACGCTTTAAATATCCAGCATTATTTTAGGCAGATGATGAGATTCTTTTGTCCACAACCCTGTAAGGCGTGAAGGAAGCTCTGGAAATGTAGGGAGTTACAATTAGAGCTTAATATTGAAAAATCCAAAGTCCTGGTCTTTAGGCCCCGATTTGCAAAATATACTCCCTTAGTGCTAGAGGCGGAAGGGAAACGATTGGCCCATGTTAAATGTTTTGATTATCTTGATGTAAAGTTTCAAGACATGGGTGGGTGGATAGAACAGATGAAAAGCTCTTACTACCCTGGAGAAACTCAGTGGGTCCATCAAATCTTCCCATGTCAAACACAAAGGTGGAGCCATTTCACCCGCCCTGAATCTTTATGGAAAACAAGCTTTACCTGAAGCCCCATATGGGGTGGAATTGTGGGGCCATGCTAATGTGAAAGATATTATTTCAAGTGAAGAAAAGTTCTTTAAAAAAGCTGTTATTACTGACTAATAGTGCTCCCTGTACATTGATGTTTATTTGAACTTGACATAGTCACAATGGTTATTCAGTTCAAACTTAAGCCTGTGCTAAAGCAACGGTCGCAAGAGGGCCTAGAAAATCTACGGTCCGCACTAAGACATCTAATGTACATAGATGGCGGAAGCTCCATAGCATGGCTCCGTCATTTGAAAAAAGTCTTGAAAGAAGCCGGTGAAACTGATTTGTGGACCAACCCTGAAGGTCAATGTGCAGGTGCCAAAAGAAGAATGAAAGCAGCTTTGGCTCACAAAGCACAATATGAATTGCTGTATATGGCCATGGAACAAAAAAAAGGCCCGGATTATCTTGAGCTTTTACCCTTTGGCCATAAAGCTTATTTGGTTTATATCCAACCAGCATTTGAAAGGTCGCTATACTTACGCCTAAGGCTTGGCACTTTACTGGTGGCAGTTGTGACCCAAACATGGCATGCCTCCAACACGGCACAATGTCTGATGTGTGGGAATCATAAAGAACCAATGCTACATTTTATGTTATTGTGCCAAAAATCTCTATCTCAGGCGATTGTATTTGAGGGCGGTACTACGGAAATTGGAGGTCTGGGGTACTAAATCAGCATTTAATCGGCTAAAAAAGACCACATGTCCCTTTGTGGTCTTTGGGTGTGCGCGTTATATACATAGGACATAGCTTTTAAGGAATAAATGGTTGAAACCGGGGGGCAATTGAGCAGTTCTAAGTTCAACCCACACCCTGGTAGCATATTGGAGCAATTGTTGGTCTTTTTGTATCCCGCATTTAGATTACCTTTTTTATACCTTAGTACCTTGGTTTAATTGTATTTTGAGGCTGTGAGCATCACTCTCTCAACGGTTTAATTGACTCCTGTTCAGTAACAACGTCTTTTAGCTCTCATATACCACATACTCTGTTTTGATATGATATGGCATTTATAACGCGCCTATACACAAGTGTTTCAAGGCGCAGCAACGGAGGGGAAAAAGAGGGAGGACAGAGACAACGATCCTACTAGGCCTGGGGACATTGAGATCATGTAAGTGCAGGGGAGGGGGAAGGGGAAAAGTGCAGTGGGAAAGGGGAGTGGCAGTGCAGTACTTAGAATAACAGTAAAATAAATAAGAAAGACAATAGATAAAAGTGCAGCCAGCTGGTGGCAAATGCAGGGTAAGTGCAGACATCAAGTGTCAAGTGCTAGTAGGGGCTATAGATATATAGAACAGTCCACAGTGCTGGTTTTACCTGATTCCATTTTGTTTTTTATCGATGTATCTGACTATCCTTGTGTATCTACTGAGTTGTTTTTGTATTTTTATGTCAATGGATGCATGTTATTTGTTTTTTACTTGATGGCGCACGTTGAATGAAAGTATATTGACTGACTGAAAAGCCAATAAAGCTCATCTCTTTGACATTTTCACTTGCTATTGTGACTAGTCAAGTGAATTTGTTTAAGCCTGACCATAGTTCAGGTGAGGTCTTAAAGTTGTGTGCAGTGGCTCTGAAGCTTCCTTTTGCAACTGAACTTGCCACTTCTAGGACATCCTACTGAAAAGCAACATCCAGTCACTTATCTATTTAGTTTAGTTTATTATTTGTATGGCGCACCATACCCTGGAGTATCAGGGTGCAAACAGCCAAGGATATGCTCAACTTAGTTACAGATACATAGAAATCAGATGAAGGTACAGAGATGCGCTGAGCTTGATTACAGATATGCTCGGCTAATTGCAAGTACAAGGAAACGGCAGGACGTGTAGACATAGACATCAGCAATATTACAGTGAGCAGATATGAACAGGGAGAGATCAAGGACAGGGGAGCAAGGAGCATGCTCCTGCATGGTCCTGTTCATGTAATATATAGTAATATACAGTTATGTACAATGTAACAAGTGAAATAGTTAGCTGTCATTGGCTCTCAGCCACCTAGTGAGGTTTTGTCTATTGATACATATGTGCCATCCCACTAACAACCCAATTTGTTTCCTTGCTAAAATATATAAATTGGGTGTTGTGGGGGCAGGAGATGCAGTAAATATTTATTAATGAGAATGTGTATCTCAATCAGGCATTTTTAAGATCTTGCTTCAGGAAAACACTGATTGCCAAACCTTTTGTAGTCCATCCAATTGCATTGCACTGCTGTGTTTTCTGGCTTCTGTACTTCCTTAACACCCTATTTATACAATTCAAAGTCATTTATCATAACTTTGCACCCTGAAAAACCTGTTTGATGAGACCAATCTTGCCTGAAGGTTTCCCACTGCCAAGATCTGTACAATAATTGAACACTTACCTCCTCTCCCAGGTACTTGCTAATCGCTGGCTCCGAGGATGGCACACTGAGTGTATTTGAGTGGTATACCTTGCGTGTCCAGTGCCAGGTGAAGGCCCATGACTTTGGGAAGGTCACCAAGGTCATCTCCAGCCCACAAAACAATTGCATCATCTCGGCAGGTGAGTTGTGCCCTCCTGTAATGTTAATTGGTAGAGGATTTGAGTGAAGCAGTGGGTAAGAGAGCAATAAAGAGAGTTGCATTGTTTTATTACAATTTGATTTAAGCATAATCATCAAAAGGCATTCAGTAAAGTTAAGAAAGTGTTCAGGAACTACTCGGTGCAAGACACTTTGACCTTTGGCTGGTGCTGGTGGATGTGGGGATCAGCGTGTCAGGCACTCAACATCAGCCAGCAATTCTTCAGCTGCCAATGCCAGAGAATCTGATTTTGTAGCAGAAATAACATTTGTAACAGGTTTACATCCTGTTGCGTTATTTCACTGTCCATGTTCCTGGCCCTCGCTAGACAGACAAGTCACTTCGTCTCTGTGTTCACCATTCATGCCTTCGCCCCTATGGTTCAGTGTCTTAATCCACACGCACCCCTTTTCTTTTTGATTCTTTTGAAGTAGCACATGTTCCTGCTGATGACACCCCTTCTTTCTCTGCTGTGACCATTGTTTCTTTGGTCTGTTCTACAGACATTGCTTTGCTTTTGCTTAATATCAATGTCATCCCCCACTCTAATGCTGGTTCACAACATACATTCTTTTGTCTGTGCAAACGTTTGTCTTCTTTTTGTACGAGCAGTCTTTTTTTCTGACTGCTCCACTATTCTTTTGGATGACCAATTGTATGCCTAGGTTGCTGGCCTATCATCAGCGTGGCTTGGCTCTTTCCTGTGCTTTCCTACTGGTTATTTCTGTATTGCGTATACATTTGTACAGATCTTAATGAGTTGAATTTTCCTCAATCTTTGCAAGCTGTATGGATTTTTTAAGTGTTCTGTAAGGAAGGCATGGTATCAACAGTAAGACAGACACACTTGACCACAGTTCAAGGGTGTTTATTGAACTTTAAACAAGAGGTTTGAAAAACGGCTATCCAATCCTAAATCTAAAGATGGGAGCAAGCTTCGACCATCAAATAATAATATTGCATTCCTAGTGGTGTCTTGTGAAAATAAAAGAGCCTATACTAAAAAAAAAAGTATTGCCAATCGTTACCTCTAATCACAAATAGTGTGGGAAACAGTGTTATGTAAAAGAAAGAAGTGTCCAAGAAATGGTAAGTCAGGATATTCAGGCCATTGGTCTCCCTTCCCACGTTTACAGCACATGACAAGGTGACACACTCAAGCTTAGCACAGTCTCTGGCTTCTCAAGGACCAGGGCGCGACTCAACCCTTAGCAGCAGGGCGTTCCATGCCCAAGTCTCTTTGCCTTTCAAAGTCTTTTCTTTCAGAGGGCCTGATGGAACAAACTAAGTTATTTTCCTCTTAGGATTTCACGCACACTTAATTTGTCAGGTGATTCAGTATTCACCTCCGATCCCCTTCCGCCTGGCTCAGATCCTCTTTAACACAATGTTCGTAGGATTTTCATGCATCCAATTAATGTATCCAATTTATCGGGTGATTCACGATTCACCACGGATCTCCCTCTGCCGGGCTCAGATCCGTTTCAACACAATGTTCAAACAGTCTCCCTCCTCCGGGCTCAGACCAATTTATATTTGCTTTAACCAAAAGCTCTCAGCTGATCTCCCTTGTTTGGTATCGGCCTCCTCAACTCACCTGCTATATTGATTTCACTGGCGCTGCTTTGTTGTAGGAGCCAAGGACAGTACCACGACAGTAGGCGATTCTCCCCGCCTTGATTATCGATGCTGGAGAGCCCCGGGTACCTCTGACACAATGCAGGATTCTTCAGCCTGGTTTCCTGGTCTTACACTTTCTATTCTCGAGGTTTCGTGAAAGTAACGGTTCCTCGTCGAAAAGGTCAAGGGCACTTCCCTCCTTGCGATCCCCTTCTGTTTTGTCATCTTTCACCTTGTGTTAAACTGCCATCTTGGAACTGCTGCTTCCTCGTGTGCTCTGCCTCGCTCAGAGTATGCTCTCGTCCTTTTATCTGTGTGGGGTATTGCCATCAAAGTCAGGTGTGTGTGATGGTCAGTAATTTCCTGACCCTGCCTGACTATCGTATTGGGACATGTCGGGTATACGGCTCAGGTGTTAGTCCGTTTTCTCTCATAGCGAGCCGTCTGTGAGCAAGTGTTTGTGTTGTAATGGGGAAGGGGGTTCGGTTCCTAAGTATCCTACCTGGTAGGATGGGATAAATGTGTTACAGGAAAGGCGATACCACATCTCGGCATCCGGTGTCCCACTCCCACTCCCTGGAGACCCCAAACCCAGGTGATCCTCCGCACTGGTCCACCCCCAGGAACTGGATCCAAATGCGATGGCCATGTACTGGCCACCTGGATGACAGATCCCCGGGGACTAGCGGGTGAGAGACCAGGTGTCTCACAGTTCCCATAAATCTTTCAATCTTGTTGCTTGAGAGAAGAATGTCACTCGCAAAGGTCACTGGCAGGATGATGTCACGTTAGGTGATGCCAGTGTTTTATGGGCCACTCCTCACCTAGCAGTCTCAGCTGGGAAAATGAGTTTGGACGACGAGGAGAATGGGGCAGTTGCAGGACACTGATTCGGTGCATGTTGTGGAAACAGTGGTGCTGGAGGGAATTACTAAAAAGAAAAGTGTTTGGCATTTGCTGACGACCTTTCTTGATGGTGCTCGTCAGAGAACTCTGTTACAACCTAGGTCTGCAGCCATCTTCTGCCACATCCTTGGAGGTGGACTACCTGTTGACGTGCATTGGCACACGTGAAATTACTTTGTCATTTCTCCCGCTGGTTTTTCTGCCTCTGTGCCTGTCTGTTGCAGCATACCCTTACTTTTCTCTCTCACACTTTTAATGTCTCAGAGGTGTGGATACTGGTCATTTCTACACTTTGTAACGTAAATGCACTGTACACAGGCCTTCTTGATTACCTCCTTCACTGACTTTAGATTGCTCAAAATGCGGCCATTTGCCTTATTCTTCATGTACCCAAATGTTCTCCTGTATTGCACTTTTAACAATTGTTGGCTGCCTGTTGCAGCTAAAATGAATTCATCACTCTCATATGAAACAAGTTGATTAAAGCTCAACCGTAAAGAGCGACCTCTGCCATCTCCCGAGCAACGCCTGGCATAATTCTGCGACCCCTGGCCCTGGACTGGAGCCGGGAGCCTGGAGCTTGCGCTTTTTAAAAAATGGTGTGTTGCTTCAACAAACTATTTGAAAAAAACAAGCAAGCTCCAGATTGCCTGCTGCCATCCATTCCTGGGCAGTGGACACGGCGTGGCGCAGTGCCTCCGTGTCTGTGTTATGTTATGGTTTCGAGCTATGGTTGCTTAGCAACCATAGCCAGTCCAGAGATTAGCCGGGGCTGAGGCGGGGCAGAGCTCTGAGTGCAGCAGCCAGCCACGCGAGATCGCTCTCCAGGCTATGCAGACCCACATTGGCCTCTGACCAGAAGCCTTTGCTCTCGGATGAAGACAGCCCAAGCAACCTGGCAGTGGCTCGTGTTCTGCATTGTTGGATCGCACCGAGGCCGGAGGCGAAAAGCAAAGGCAAGTGCAAAGAACTGTGCCACAAATGACTTCATTTTAATTATATTGGAAGGTGAAAAGACCAAGCCGACCGTGATGTCATTTGCACTTGTGATCTTGAGGTTTGCACACACACTCAACTATTAGCTAGCGTCGCCAGTTTTCGCTGATGAGAAAAAGTAGGTCATATTAGTTTTTATACATATACGTAACAATATCATTGATGTATGTTAAAGTTTGCATGCTCACGCAAGATTACCTAAGGCTTTGCCCGTGTAAATTCAACTTGAACCCGGTTCTCACTTTGGACATAGTTTGTCAATGTCTACGTCCTTACCATAGCGCTCCGCTTCCTTACCGAACACACATACGCAGTGGAATCTTAAGAGTGATTGCTCCCGCTAATTACTCAATGCATTATGCTCTCCAATACCCTAAAGATGCTTCCAGACACAGTAAAGATGAATAACCACACAGCTCGCTGTTACACGGTGGCGGCCACAGAGAAGGAGGACGCGGACACAGGAATTGTGGAAGCCCCTTTTATTTTCTTTCTTCCCAAAAAGTACTGGCGCTCGCGCGCCTTCCCATAATTCCCCCTTTTCCCCGGCCTTACGCCGTAACTGGCTCCGCCCCCACAACAGTGGGGCAAGCACTCCTTTAACCCTTGGGGTGCTCGGTAACATCACCCCCGAACAATATATTCAAACATCACATCAACATTCTTCAACAAGTCTCATAGGTTTCCTTACGATTCTCTGTGGCCTCTCCTCTTGGTCACCTGCCTCTTGTAGTTCCGTGGTTCTCGCTTCTCTGCTTGTCTCCCCCGGATCTCCTCCTGGCGGGATCCACAGGTCGTCCCGCGGTTCTCGTGGTTCTGGAGAGGTCGACCGCTGGAACGGCTCTGTTCCTTCTCGTCTGGTGTAGTGCCTGAATTGTTGACAGTTCCTGGTGACAGATCTGCTTTGATCCTCGGCCGTCACCATCGTGCCTTTCACGGCGGTTACTCTCATGGGGCTTGGAGCAAACCGCGGATCTGTCTTTCTGGGCGTTGGTTGCTGGACGAGTACTTCGTCCCCAATGTGGAAGTCTGGTATTACCGCGTGGCGGCGAGCATCTGTCTCTCGTCTTGCTCTCTCCTTGGCTTCCGCGTCCCTTCGGAGTACGTCTATGTCAGGCAGCTCCTCATCCAATGGGTTGCACGGTATACGGGTTCGCACTTTGTATCGAAACATTAGCTCGGCAGGTGTCTTGTTGGTGGCTTCGTGCGGAGTGTTTCTATAGTCCCGTAGAAGTCGGCACAGTGCCTGGTGTGGATCGACTGCTTCTATTCTGGCCCTTTGTCTTGTCTTCTTGATCGACGCCATGAAGCGTTCCGCCATCCCGTTCGCTTGTGGGTGTCGAGGAGTTATCTTCATGTGTGCAAATCCTAGGTGTTCTGCTAGGGTTCCAAACTCGTGTCCACTGAACGGGAGCTCGTTGTCGGACTTGACTGTTTTGGGGATCCCCCACTCGCTGAACACTTCCTCTATTGCCGCTGCTACTTGAGGGAATGCGGTGGTAGTGACTGTTTTGACGATCGGGAAACGTGAGTGTTCATCTATTATGAGCAGGAGGTAGTCACCCTCCTCCGTGGGCCCGTAGAAGTCCATGGCTACACGCTCCCACGGCCGTTCAGGTATCTGTGTGTGTTGGAGCGGGGGTGGATGTTCCGCAGGAGCCGTGCACTGACAGGCATGACAGTTTTTTACCCATTCCTCTACCCCTGCGTCTAGAAACGGGAACCAGATATGGCACCTCAGCTGTCTTTTGGTGTTCTCCGCTCCTCTGTGTCCCTCATGGGCCGTGCTGACTACTTCGTTCCTGAGCGTGGCGGGGATGACGATTCTGCAGCCTCTGAGGAGGATGTCGTTGTCCTTGATGGCCAGTTCACTATGTATCCTGGCCAGTCTTTCGATTTCCTGTTTGCACACCCCTGGGTGCGCCAGCATTGCCCTGTGGTGATCTCTCCATTTGTTGGTCAGTGTGAGGCTGATGGCGAGAGCCATGGTGGGGTCGGCCGCTGATGCAGCTGCAACTCTCTCCAGGGATAGCGCCGGTGGTAGCGAGTTGGATGCAATGTATTGTACGTAGGCAATGTCTCCTTCGCGGGTTAGGGGAGCCCCGACTGGGTGTCGTGATAGGTAGTCCGCGGGGTTGAGGTCACCCCTGGGTCAATGCACAATGTCATAATCGTATTCCTGTAAACGGATTCCCCACCGCTCGATTCTAGGGGGCATCTTGGTGTGCGGGTTGCCAAAGAGCGAAAGCAAGGCCTGGTGGTCCGTAATCAGCGTAAACTTTTTCCCGATAATGAAGTCGTGGAAATGTTTGCACGCCCAGACGGCGGCTAGACTCTCTTTTTCCGCTGGGAGTAAGCCAGTTCAGGCGTGGACAGGGCTCTGCTTGCATAGGCGACCACGTGTCTCGGGTGGACGTCTGCCCCGCTGGTCTGGGCTAGGATGGCACCAATGCCCACTGGGCTAGCGTCCACCACTATTTCAGTGTGCCACGAAGGGTTGAAGTACGCCAGGCGATGTGCTTTCATCAGGGCACGTTTGATGTTGGAAAATGCCTTGCGGCACGCAGGGGTCCATTCGAAAATTGTATCTTTATGAAGGAGCATCCGCAGAAGGTCGGTAAGGGACGCATAGTGCGGTATGTACCTCGCACAGTAACCAGCCATGCCGAGGAACGAGCGAACATCTGCAGCCTGCCGCGGTTCATCCAAGTTGGTGATGGTGTCAACCTTGTCGGGATCCGGCAACATTCCTTCGCTGGAGAAGATGTGTCCGAAAAACTTCAGTTTTGTCTTGCTGAAACGGCACTTGGCGGTGTTGAGAGTGAGGCCCGCTTCCTGGAGTGCTGCACACACGGCGAGTAGAGCCTTGTCATGGGCCTCCTTAGATGATCCAAAAACGAGGATGTCGTCGCTGTAGTTTAGTGTGCCCCTGATGGGTCTGATCACCTGTCGGATGGCCTCCTGGAAAATTTCTGCGGCTGATGAGATTCCAAAATTCAACCGCCGGTACCTGTAGAGACCGTCGTGGGTCGCAAACGTCGTGATGGGCCTGGACTCCGGATGTAACTCTAGCTGATGGTATCCTTGGTTGAGGTCGAGTTTGGAGAACATCCGAGCGTTGTTCAATTGCACAATCATGTCCTCGATGCACGGGCCCGGATGTCTCTCACGCTGGATGGCAGTGTTAGCCACCCTCATGTCCACGCACAGACGGATCTTCCCTCCTTCTTTGGGTACGACCACGAGCGGGGAGACCCATGGTGTCGGGCCTGTGGCTGGTTCAATGATTCCATCAGCCAGCAGCTGTTGAAGAGCATCTGACACAGCCGTTTGCAGGTGGAATCCTACTCTCCGAGGATGTTGTGGTACTGGCCTCACAGATGTGTCGACGTGGAGCTGGATGGGAGGGGCCTTGAGTTTGCCTAGCCCTGTGCAGAGGTTGGGGAATTGCCTCGTGATGTCAGACTGTGTGACCAGGTTCTGCGGCTGGTGGCATGCGATGGAGCCAACTGTGTTTCTCGTGATTGTGCTTTTGGAGGTCGCTGTGATGGAGTCTCCCGGCCTCACGTGTATTTCGATCAAGCCCAGGAGGGATGCCGTGTGATAGCTGAGTAGGCATCGGCTTCTGGCAAGTGACCGGATAATGTGTATTGTTGTGTCGACTTTCCGGCCATTTAGGAGAAGGCGTTGTGTGAAGCATCCTACCGTCGGTAGGGGGGTGGTAGCTACCCACTGAAATATCCTTGAGCGAGAGTGTTCGAGTGCTGGTGGGTCCGGTAGTGCGGCATAGTCCTGCTCGCCCATAATGTTGAGGGTAGCGCCGGAATCAATCATGAACTGGAATTTTCTGTTTCCCATTTTGATGGGGATTTTTGGGGCTTCTCTGGCCTCTTCAGTGTCAAGTACGAGGTTGACAAACTCGTCATGGTCGTAGAGGTCATATGGCATGTCATATGCGGCTCCGTGCTCCTCCTGGTAGAAAGTCTTGGGCCCATATTCCTCTGGTGGATGATCATATTCGTCCGTGAAGTATCTTGTTCGGTCAGCTTGCTCCGTCTGTAGTGGATATTCTGGTGTTTGGTATTCGTCGATGGCCCGGATGTATCTCCTTTGCCCCTGGCCTTGTTGGTAGTATCTGGGTTGAAAGTATCGTGGGGGTGGTGGACGGAAAACCGGCCTGGCAGGCGTTTGGGGTCTCACAGGGGGAAATGGTATGCCTTCCCGGCATACTGAGTGAAAATGTCCTTCTCTTCCGCAGTTCGTGCATCGCTGTGATAGCGCCGGACATGAGCCTGCATGCGGAAAAGACATCCCACAACGATAACACTGTCTCTGTTGGCGGGGAGTTTGGATGGATTGAGTTCTGTATAACTGCGGCCCTCGGTCACCTGGGCGAGCTGGTTGAATAGTTGCGACCAGTTCCGCTGCGTCCTGCTTGGTGTTACTCGGGTTTCCCATGGATGTGGCTTGGGCATCAACCCTTTCATGTATGCAGGCGAGTTCGCTCACTTCCTGGATGGTGAGGGGTTTCTTCAGGAGCTGTTTTTTGAGCACCGGGGATAGACAGCCTTCGATGACCCTTAATCTTATGGCTTCCTCCAACGAGAAAGCATCAAATTGGCAATTTGCGCCTTTCACTCTTAGGCGGGTTATGAATTCGTCAACTGTCTCCTGTGGCATTTGGGTGCATTTGTTGAAAAGATAGCGTTCATAGTCACGATTAACCTCTATGATGAGGAGTCTATCTAGAGCGTTGATCAAGTCCTTGAATGTGTTCTGTTCAGCTGCAGGGATGGTCTTGACCACCGTCTTAATCTCACCCCCTACCAGGTTGAGGAAAATGTCCCTAATGTTGGGGGAATTACCATCACCAGACCCCCTGATGTAGTGCTGGAAATCTTCCATCCAGTCGGTCCATCTGGGCCCCTTCGTGGCTTGTGGAGTCATGGTGAAAGGCGGTGGAAGTCGCAGCTGAATTGGCTGTACAATATGGGCTGGTGTCAGCGACCCAGGGTTGGACCATGAGGCAGATGCTGGCGTGCTCGTGGTGCCAGGAGCTGGGTACAGCACTTGTGTATGGATCAGTTATGCTGAGAGAGTGGTCTGCCAGGTGTGGAGAGGGGTGGCACACGTCCTTGCTTCAAAACTCGCCAAATGTTCTTGATGATATTTAACAAAAAAAAAAAAATGTTTTTTTTTTTGTGGGCGTGGGCGGGCTATGCCAGCACACCGCGCAGTGGAAACGCTGAAACTCCCTTGGGCAGTTTCTGGGGGGGGCTCGTCGCAGTGCCGTGAGAATCGGGCGTGCCTCCAACGTACAACGTCGTGATATGGCGCAGCTGCAGGGTACCTGTGGAGCGGCCTCTACTTTCTGGCCGTGTAGGAGGTTAACAGGCAGAGGGAGGCGCAGGAACGTCCTCAAACGCGCTTGCAGCGCGGAGGCGGCATGAGATCAAAACGGAGGAGAGCTGGCGGACTGCCAGCAACGCCGCGGATGCGCTCGTAGCGCAGGACGTGGTGGAAAACCACAGGAGGACGGCGGACTGCTGAAGGAGGACTCCGTGGGCGCACGGGGATGGTCCTCGTCGCCAGTGTTACACGGTGGTGGCCACAGAGAAGGAGGACGCGGACACAGGAATTGTGGAAGCCCCTTTTATTTTCTCTCTTCCCAAAAAGTACTGGCGCTCGGGCGCCTTCCCATAATTCCCCCTTTTCCCCGGCCTTACGCCGTAACTGGCTCTGCCCCCACAACGGTGGGGGCAAGCACTCCTTTAACCCTTGGGGTGCTCGGTAACACTCGCTAGTGTGTTTATTTTAGTTGTAGCCCATTGAGGGCATTCACTTCAATAACGATGGTTAAGGTAGTGGTTTCTTCCTATTTCCAAGGCCAGACCTCCAGAAACATGAAACTGCACATTCCAAGCTGGGACAGCAAGGAAAGTCTCCTCAGAGGGAGCTTTTTTCTCCAACACCTTACCCTAAAATGCACCACTATTCTCATCGAAATTCCTGTTTGGTCGAATTTTCTGAAGTGGCACAGATTGGATGCCCTAGATGTGCTCCCCCTATCCTGCTCCTGCGCAGGTCCTGGCCCACCCCGCTGCCCCCGGGATTTATGTCAGCTAAACAGCAGCAGAGTGCGAGACAATGCCACCACAGACGCCATTCATTGGACCTTGCTTGAGTAGGCCTTTTGTGGCAGATGGGGGCGTGCGCAAAAAAATGAAAGGTCCCAAGCTGAAAGAGAATGGGAGCGGAAATATGTGAAAGGAAGGGGATTGTAATTGATCAGAGTTAACAAACACAGTGGACGTTGAAATACCACCATTACAAAATTCATATAGACAATGCCCTGCTGGTCGGGGACGTCCCAGATAATGGGAGCAATTTGGAAATCCCAAGCAGCTCACTGCACTGCGCATACATATTTTTACGAACTGCCTCTGCATAAAAATAACAGAGGACTTCCTTTCTGCTTCACATGCCCAACCCCAGCTGCTTCCACTTCCTTAACAAATGCTGTACAAAGTAACATGCTTACATTATTTCCTCTCCAACATTTTTGAGAGGAAAACACTTGTGGTAAGAGGCGAGGTCAGAACAATGTATGGAGTCCAAATCAGCTGCCGGGATTCATCTCAGCGGGTTGGCTGTGCTTAGTGCATGGGCAGGAAACATATATAGTGATGGATATGTGCCCTCTTCTGCATACAGCCGTATTGCTGTGACTGAGGGTCAGCAATTCGCTGCAGAGGCTAAGGTGACTGGGCAGATAGGCAGTCCACCTCTCTATACCTTGCCAATGTAAATAATGGGCTCTATAAGAGACAGCGTAAAACAATTCGGGATGGCAGCAAATGAGTATAAAATACGGGGAGTATGTTCATTTTATGGAGACCATCTCTTCAAATGTGATTCCAAGTGCTCCAAAAAGGGCTTGTAATTAACTTTCACAATCCCCCAGATCTATTGTAACTCCGATCCCCAAATATTTTATGCTCTTATGTTCAACCCTCATACGCTAATATCCTTTCTGAGAGTCTAAGAGAGGACTTTGTTTTTGAATGGGCATGATAAATGACTTCTCCACATTAATTTTAAAACCTGAAAGGTGGCCATATATCAAGATTTGTTTCATTAGTGCCAGGAGTGAATGCTGCGTAAGATAACCCAGTGCATAGTCTGCAAAGAGCGATAGCTTACAATTCAGTCTCCCCACCAGATATGCCTTTAATTTGTCGGTTCTCCTGGATTGCATTTGCCAAGGGCTCCATCGTCAAAGCATAAATTAGTGGAGAGTGGGGACAACCTTGTCTAGTACCCCTTGGTAACATGAATAGCTCCGGAAGCCCGCCGTTTACTTGAACCCTTGCCCTAGGACCAATATAGAGTCCTGCAACCCACCTTAAGAGGTTCGTGCCAAACCCCATTCTCAGCAAAACCTTCATCACAAAAGGCCACTCCACCCTATCGAAGGCCTTTTCTGAGTCAAGGGATTCTTAACCGGCATCCAGTTCCACTACTTGGGCACAGTGCATCAGATCAATAGTCTTCTGTATGTGGTCTGATCCCTGTCTCCTCCAGACGAAACCTACTTGATCACCATGTACCAGTGTTGGCATCCCTACCTCTAGTCTTGTTCCCAGGATCTTAGCTAGGATCTTGACATCATTGTTCAGGAGATAGATGGGTCTATATGAAGAGCATTTAGTGGGGTCATTCCCCTCCTCATGAATAGCTACTATTTTTGCCAGCAATATTGTAGCGGGTAGGGCCTCCCCCTCCAAGCATGTGTTGAAAATTCTCACTAAATAAGGGGCAAGTAAACTCTGAAACAATTTATACAATTTCATCAAAAACCTGTCTTACCCCGAGTCCGTCCCCAACTTCATTCCCCTTGTAGTCAGCTGTACATCCTCTTCTGTAATAGGATGGTCAAGATTCTGTCATGTCGTGTGAAAGGTTGGGATGGGCAAGCCCTTCTAAAAAGGTATCTGTCCTCCTCACCCTTCCATTCCGAGGTATATATATTCTTTCAATATTTAGTGAATTCCTTCTCGATGCCCTGATGATCATATATTGCATTGTATTGTATTGTATTCAGTGATTTATATAGCGCTCTTTCCCCATTTGTATGGCCTCAATGCACTTTATATGTAAGATGATCCCCTTCTTGGTCCCAATGCCCCCTATCGTTCTCTGTTTCCTTTCCTCCTCCAATCTCCACGCTACAATCTTGTCTGCCTTGTCCCCCTTTTCATTATACATCTGCTTCAGGTACAGGAGTTTTTTCTCGGTATCCTGAAACAGAATAGTATTTAATTGTGTTTCATATTGTCGGAACTTACTTGCCACCGCAGAAGACATATAATTGCCTTGAGTACCTCCCGGTTGCAGGCATTCTATCTTTTGACGAAGATTGTTTTCCTGCTCCCCACCTCTTTCTTTTTCTGAGACCATATCCTTATCAGAAGCCTCCGAATTGTTGCCTTGAAGCCCTCCCAAAGGGACCGAACACCCACCTCCCCAGGTCATTGAAAATGAAGTTATCCTTAATGGCGGTGAGCAATTCCTGTGTCACATCCCTATCCTTAAGCAGAAAGGCATTACATCTCCAACCCCCTAGTGGGTTAGTGTCTGTCCCGTCCCCACTACCACCTTTACCATATCACGATCTGACCATGGGATTGGGGTGACCTGAGAGAACAAGACCTGCGCTTTCAAGTGTGTGTCTACCAATATTGTGTCTATCCGCTAGAATTATGCACTGCTGAGAAGTGAAAGGTATGTCCCCTTCGGAAGAGGGGAAGGTGAATCCATCAAGCCCAGGACTTCATTCGCACTTCTGAAATGTGCGTAATCTCCATTATTCAACCGTGCTACTGAGCCCTTCCCTATTCTCTTACGGCCTTTCATTAGGTCCAACACCACGTTGAAGTCTCCCCTACCACAAGTTGGCCTTCCGTACAAAAAAATCAATGTATCCATTACACTCTCCCAAAAATCGCATTGAGCCGCATTAGGAGCATATAAAGACCCCAGAGTAATCTGGGCACCATGCAGTTGTCCCTTGACAAACGCATAACGGCAATTTTGGTCAGTCAAGTCCCTTTCCGCCAGGAATCCTAGGCGGGCTGAGACCAGGACCTGTCAGAGGCCATGAACACTTCCCCCACCTCTGCAGCTTTTAAACAGGGTTCCTTGCCTTTCTGCCAATGTGTCTCCTGCAAACACAGCCAATCCAATTTTGCCCTCTTAAATTCCTGGAGAACCATCAACCTCTTACATGGTGAATTGAGGCCTCGTACGTTGAGGGAGCTGATTGTCATTTCACCCATTGATGCCATTTTTCTGTTGCTGGAGTGCTGTAAATCTCCCCTTACTCCTGAGTCCTCCCTCTTGGAATGCCCCTCTCACCAGGGCCCACCAGCGCCCGTAATACACCTAAGAACCTTTGGAACTTGTATGAAAATGAACGTGCCCATCTCCCCACCATGTCCCCCCTCACTCCTGCATCCAACACCTCCCATAACCCTGCCCATAATATTTCTCATCCACTCTCCTCCCCAACTCGTCTCTCTCCTCTGCCCTGTGCCCCCCATTCAAAGTCAGAAGTCAGTGTCATGTACACTCTCCTTTTAACCCTGAGTAACGCCCTCTGTGAAATCATCTTTGTATAGGTCTCTCAGAGTCAGATTCATTGGCTCCTCTTTCTGCCCAGGGTGGTGTTAAGTTTCTTAAACTTGCACTCCCTGGGAATATTTTGCCTGTCCTTCGGTTGGTCTTGGCTTGTTGTCCCTTCTATTGCGTCTCATTGGCCTCTGATCCGGGCTCGGGGGTCATCCATGATTTCAGCAGAAGCTCTTTGAATGTTGTCCTCAGTGACTAATTTGTTCAAAAGAGATTGAAAAAGGGATCTTACCCCCTTTTCGTTTGGCCATTTAGTAAGGAGTCCACATTGCTTCCTCCTGGCCAAGGTGAAGGCGGGTAGATCTTGATAGATAGTTATTTTGGGTGAGCCATATTCAAGTGGGCCCGCTTTCCTCACCCTATCCGGTATCTTCTTCTTTTCCTAAAAATAATTAAATTTGGCAAGTACTGTCCTTGAGCCCCTGACACCTCCCCATGCCCGGTGCGCCCGATCAATTGTGGGTTCATCGATTACATCTGAGCCGAACAGAAGCCTCAACACCTCCATTTTGGGTCATTTTCTGCTCTCGGATTCCCCCTTCTCAGGGAACTTGAAGAAACTGAGGTTGTTTCTTCATTCTCTATTATCAAAATCATGACTTTTTAGCTGAACCTCAGTTTCTCTCCTTTCCAGTTCTGATAGTCGCATATCGATTTACATCTCCATTGTGTCAAGCGATGTTTGGTTGCTCTCCAGACCCTGGACCCTTTCATCTATTCAGTCCATTCTCTGGTCCATTTTGTCCAGCCTCTGGCCCCACACAGTGCACATGCCCCTTATTTCCTGCGTGAGCGCAGCTATGTCTTTCTTGGTGGATACTGGGTCATCTGTCATAGTCACCACCCGGGTGGACTCAGTAGGGTCAATATTTGATATAGTGGCTTGAAATAGAAATGTCTGTAGCACAGTCCTTCAAGTCATCTATATACAGTCATAAAGTGCTCTCCAAGAACCTCACGGCAAGCACATGAGCTCCTTTTCGTCCTGTACCAATGCCCTCGGTGCACCAGTTTGAAGGCCCACTGCCGTATTGGGGGTACACTGTGATGCTGACTCGGGAGGATAGCTCAGGGGCAACATGCTCGCCTTGGAAGTAAGATGACACGGAGCAACACAGGTTTGATCCCTGTGTCAGCGCTTAGAAACCTCTGGGTATTAAGCGTGTTATAAACTATCATATCATGGTTCCACTGGATCAGGCACGCATCTTGGGGCTCGCGGGACCCTCCGGCCGCATGTCGTTGGTGAGGTTTTACTTCCCCAGATAGCTTTATTTTGTACGCACAGACTTAAATTCCCCTGCGCACACCAAGGAGTGGCAGGGGGATCCAGGCACCGGAGTCTGAGTATTGCAACAAGCAGCGTCCTCAAGGTGTGCTTGTGGAGCCCCTGTTATGAGGGCCCCTAGGTGGACTTTTCAACTCCACACCCAATCCTGGTAATTTCTATTGCGCAACCCCCGCTTGGTCGCCCTTTATTAATGAGACCCTGTGAGCTCCCGCAGCCTGCACTCGTGTCTCTGGTTTGGGATCAAGTTAGTATTGTGTGACCACCCCCAGGCTTCCACTTCCTGCAGTCTGAAGGTACAGCTCACTCCTCTTTTCCAGTGCCCAATGGTCAGGATAATGGCTGCACTCCCCGAGGGGCTGAGTCCACAACACTCCCACCAGGCTCCTGCCTCCAGCCTTCTTTTCAGCCTTCTATTTGTATGGCCCTTTCAGCTTCCCAATGTTTCAGCACAGCCACTGCTCCCTGACTGTACATATGAGCCTTTCAGTTAGCGGGGCTGTTCCAGTCACTCCCCCAAGGATGGTGTATCCCCTTACTTTATACCACTTGCGCCGGACTGTCACTGATAATGCACTCTGTTTTGCCCCGCGACACACCTGACCCTGCGTTTTTGTCGGCTCTGCACTCCTCACAACGGGATGCCACTCCTGGGCTGGAGTCGCACAGCCCCACCGGGACCAAGCAAGTCAACACTGTGTCTCACCATAATATGTAGCCGCTCCAGGGTTTCATGAGGGAGGGTATTTCCAAGTTTCCAGCGCAGATGTTGACAGCCCAGGTTCACTTTCAAACCGCTGCTCAAACCTCCCTGGTCCACTTCGAGAGGGGCACTCACCACTCCCCTCCTCAAGCAGCCATCACTGAACGTCTGCACTTATCTATCTGTGTCGGACTGCTGAGGAGCCACAGCTGCTGTGCTGCATCCCCTGACAGAGACGCTGGATAGAGTCCAGCGTCGCCTTGCTCAGCACCTCCTGATCACCAAGGGGGGACGAATCTCCTCTGTCTCTTGGCCCACAAACCACAGTGTTGCGTAGGAGCACACTGGAGCTCGGCGCCAGGGCCGTTCTTTAGACTCTACACAAGCCTTTTTTGCAGTCGGCTAGCTCCACCAAATCGCTACCTTTCTGGACAAAAGTTTGGTTGAGTGGTCCTTGTAGGGTGGGCTATTGAGTATAAGGTTCAAATCCGCGTTTGAGGGGGTTAAAGCAGGGACTCACAACCCCTTTATGTCCTCAGCACCGGGAGCAGCACGAATTAGGCTGTCATCGCCTGTGCGCCCACTGGTGGCCTCCCTCTGCATCCTTTTCAGTCTGATTTCCGTCCTGACAGAGGTACTGAGGCAGTGTTCATCTCTGTACTGGATGACATGACCATTCTCCAGGACTTCCCAGAGGTTGGAGTTTTAATTCTCCTGGACTTCTCAGCAGCTTTTGATACAATCGACCATACCATCCGGCTTTGGTGCCTGGAACTGGCAAGAATCACTGGCCTCGCCCTGGCTTAGTGCACCTCTTTTCTGTCAGAACGTACACAAACGGTCTCTTTGTTTCCTTACAGATCCTCCTCTTCTGCCATCACCTGGGGTTTTCCCAAAAGGTCCTAGCTGTCGCCTCGTTTTAATCTCTATCTCTGACCTCTTGCAGATCTTATTCAGGAACACAGGATATGGTTTTGCACATATGCAGATGATGCGTAGCTGCTTTTCCGTCTGCACTCCCCTATATCTGACTCCCCCCGTAAGCTCTGTAATTGTTTGGAGGCTGTAGGGGAGTGGATGGCCAGAATTTGGTTAACAGTAAAAAACAGAGATCATGGTCATAGACTTTGCTGCAGTGCAGGCTGCCTGGACCAAGGAAGTCTGGCCTGAATCACTCGGACCGTACCCTTTACAAAGTGAATCAGTAAAAAGCTTGGGTGTCAAAATTCTAACCTTCAAATCTCATCGGTCTGCAATTCTGGTTTTCTAAAGGTAAAAATCCTCAAGAAACACTGCCTTTCTTCCGCCAGACTCTCGAGACAAGATTGTAACAGTGTCTAGACTATTGCAATTACATTTACCTCGGACAACCTACTATTCTAATCCAGAAGCTGCAGCTTTTGCAAAATGCTGCAGCTAGGCTGGCATTGAGAGCTATCCACTTGGCTCACTCCCAGTATCTTCTCCGGCAGCGGCCGTGGCTGCCTGTTAGCAGTCACGTCAAATTTAAGATTTTCTGCACTGCTCACCGTGTTGTTGCAGAATACCTTCAAGACAAACTGATCCCCCTATGTCCTGTGAGAGACCTGAAGGTGTACGCCATGGACTGCCGTTTTGGGGAGCTTTGAAGTAGGAGCAAAATACACTGCAATGCATTCTGGGACCGGAAGTCCAAAACGGTTTTTTTTGGGGAAAACTGAAGAAGGGTCTGCACCCGGCAGAGCGAGACCCTTAAAGCAAGGTGAGAAGGTCTGAGCCCAGAAGATGGGGACCCGAACTTTAAGAAAACCCAGTGAAGGACCAGCAGCAGAGTGATCCGGCGCTGCAGGGGCGCTCATTCGAAGGACTCTGACTGGTCCCCTTTGTTGAAACTAGAAATACCAAGAGGCCCTAGGAGAGACCAGCATATGAGGTCAAAGTGGTCTTACAAGGGTAGAGCAAAACCCCTTGTACAATCGTAAGTCTTTGACACGCTGAGGAAACAAAGTGAACTGTGTTAAGGGGGCAATGGTAAACCCGACTGAGGGATGCCTACGAATCAGGGTGACCAGTAACGACCCTGAGAACATTTTGTTAATAGAGCTGTGTGATGCCTGGCTTGGGGATTTAAGGAAAGCCTGACTGGGGCCTGAGACAGGGACTTATGTAAGAAGTGAACCTAGGGGGTCTAGAGTTATTTTCTTGTGAACTCTGGCTAGTGTGAACCCGATAGAGGGATGCCAAAAGAAAGCTAGGGGAAGAGAACCCTGCTTTCTGATGAGATGATAATATTGTGAAATGTGTTAGAATGGGTATGTGAACCCGACTGTTGCCGCCATGAGTTCCTTACAGGCCCCACAAGGAAATTGATGTCGCCCTCCCAGAATCTCTTGATAGTTCCACGCTTTCGTCTTGTAAGAGCAGGAGGTCGAGCGTTCTCGACTTTAGCACCCACTACGTGGAACTCTCTCCCCGTGCTGATAGGGGAGATGAATGATCACCTAAGCTTCCGGAAAGCTCTGATTTTATTTTTTTAAACATCTATTAAATAATTTCCAACAAGAAGAAATAACATTCCCCACCCTTCCCCTAAACACCCCCCTCCTTCTGTTCCCATTCTTCACCCTCTCCCTCCCCGATCATCCCTACACTGGGCCCTTCCCCCTGGGGCCAGTATAGCTATATAGCCACTTAACATATATGAGTTCCTGTCGTGGGGTTCCATTTAGTACAAGTCCAAATGTCTTAGACGGTGGGAACACCATTTTGCTCTGTAGTCATCCTGTAGGAATGCCAGGACCTCGCACCAATACCTGGCAAATCTTGGCAGGTTGTTGTTCATAGCATAGTTTGCCCATTCCAGCGCAACAACATCCCAGACCTTATGAAGCCAATCTTGGGCAGTGGGGACTGCCTCTCCTTTCCACTGCTGGACTATAAGCCGCATCGCTGCCAATCTAAGCACCATCCATGCTTTCGTCCGTCCCATGCATTTGTTCTCCTCTGCCACTCTGGCCAGCCAAAACAGAACCTGTTCCCTGAAGACCTGAACCTACGCCTCCACACCTCCCTCCAGAACGACTCAATTTTGGGATATTTCCACCATATGTTGGACCAGGCACCCACCTCCCCACAACCTCTCCAACAACCCCACGTAACTGCAGGGTAAATCTTGTGGAGGCCAGCAGCCATATAGTGCCATCCTTATAGTATTTTATACCAATATTCTTGCAAATTGAGATGCCTTGGCCTCCTTAGGTATTAGCCTCCACAATCTCGGCCATTCATACCTACTGTTTTCCCTTCCGATCGTCCCCTGCCCAACAAACCATATAGGGCCATGTTGCCCAGTGAGTGGCTTTGTCCAAAAGTTGATAGAGATTCGAAACCAGACCTCTGGACCTATCATGTGTTACCAGATACTGGTAAACTGGTGGCAGACTGCTGTTTTAATCTCTTTGCTTTGGAGCCAATGCCGTAATTGAAAGTATTGCAACCTCTCTTTTTCTCCCATCCCAAAACACTGCTTGCGCTCTATGAATGATCTAATGATTGAGCCCTGAAACATGTGTCGCAACACCTGGCACCTTCCTTCTTTTCATTGGACAAACGCCCCCTGATCCTTTCCCGGCATGAATTCTGGGTTATTAAAGATGGTGGTGAAACGGGATGGGAAGGTCGTAATTATGCATTTCCCTGGCAATCTGTCTCATGTGTCTGCTATCAGCCTCGTTATGGTGCTCAGGTACATATGCTTTGGCCTGTGTTGGTGCGGAAGCCACCATACCTCCCTGAGGTCCTGCCTTTCAACCGCCCGGTCATAGCCTCCCACTTTTTCTTTTTTTGTATCCCAAGAACCCTTCCCTTATTATCCGCAGCTGTGCGCCTCATAGTACAGCTGAAAATTGGGGAGCGCCTTCCCTCCTGTGGGACGTCGATAGGAGCCAATTAATCCTCTGCCTTTCCCCCTCCCATCTGAAATTGCCTGTCATCATTCCCAACTCACCAAAGAAGCTATTCGGGACCGCCAGTGGGATCGCCTGGAATAGATAGAGCAGCCATAGGAGTGTCACCATCTCGACTGCTGCCAATCTGCCTACGCAAAAGATCTGAAGATTCTTCCACTTTTGTAAGTCTGTCCTTATAGCTGATAGCATGGGTGGGTAATTAGTTACATACCAGCCGGGAAGTGATGGCATGATTCGTACTCCCAAGTATTTAATCCCTCCCGGGTTCCATACAAAAGGCGAGGACGCCTTCAGCTCAGCCACTACCATACCCTGCACCGTGAGGTTAAGCAGCTCTGACTTGGTGATGTCAGTCTTAATGCCTGAGACTGCTCCAAAGCCTGTGAGTATCTCCTTGTATGCCCTTAACGATTCTTCTGGTCTAGAAAGTGAGAGAAGCATGTTGTCTGCAAAGGTGGCCACTTTGTGCTGAGCTCCGCCAAAGGGTATGCCGTGTACCGCCCCGGACTCCCGTAGGAACTGCAGCAGTGGTTCCAGGTAGATTACATAAAGCAAGGGGGAGAGGGGACAGCCCTGCTTAGTCCCTCTGCTCAACTGGATGGCCCGGGACAGGGACCCATTAATAAGACGTGCCACTGGGGTTTTATAGTTGGCTTGCACCATTCGTAAAGAATTTTCTCCTAACCCCATCTTTTCCATTACTTTAAACAGGAAGGTCCACTGAACTCGGTTGAAGGCATTCTCTGCATCAAGGGAGAGGAGGATCGAGGGAGTAGCTGTCTTGTGGGGCCTTCTCTACCAGATGTACCATGCGCCTGATATTATCAAATGTCTGCCTCCTGCGTACAAACCCTGACTGGTCCGGTTGGATCAGGCTCGGGAGGTGTCCCTCTAGCCTGTTGGCCAGAATTTTAGTATATACTTTGGCGTCTACATTTATCAATGCTATTGGCCTATACGATGTGCACTTGGTGTGGTCCTTGTTGGGCTTGGGGATGAGTTATTTTAGCTTCTACCATGGAGACAGAGATTCGACTGGTTTCCCAAAAATGGTTAAATATGCTAGTTAGGTGGGGTACTAACACTCCTGCATAGGTTTTATAGAAAGACGCTGTGAAGCCATCCGCCAGAGCGCCTTATTTGGTGGGAGGGCTGTTATGACTCTCCTCACCTCCTCCATCGTGACCTCCTGCCCTAGTGCCTCCCTCACCTCCACTCCCACCGTGGGCAGCTGAATCCCATCCAGGAAATCTTTTTGATGTTGACTCAAGCGGTTCTGAGTCGAGTATAAGTCAGCATAAAAGCTAGCAAAACAATCCTGAATTTCTTCCGTGCAAGAATGGCAGAATCCCGGGACATCCGTTATAGCTGCAATGGTGTTGTTGCCCGCTGCGCCTCTTAGTAGTCGCGCCAGAAGCATGTCCACTTCTGCCAGACAACAATGAGCCTGCCTATATGCCCTCATTGAGCTCTTGAATGGGGCCTCCCCTTCTCGCCTCCTGACCTCTTTGACCTCCTCCTCCAGTTGGGCCTCAAGGAGCCTCAACTGGCTTTCCCTCTGTGCCTTTGCGGCTATCTATTCCCCCTTATTGTGGCCTTGAATGCATCCCATTGGATGCTTTCCCCTGTCCCGTAGGCCTTATTTAACTCAAAGAAGGCCTTGATCTTTCCCTCCAATTTCTCCCTGATAGCTGGGTCTCGCAACAACTCCCTGTTGATCTTCGGAACCCCAGACCACTGCCTTGTGCTCAGGTAGACATATATTGATTGTTACCACCTTGTGGACTGCTAGTCGTAGGAATCCACATCTCAGTGTCCTCTACTGCTCCCAGCGGACGGTCTGAAACCCATATATATATTGAATGCAGGATTGTGTTCCATGCATGCTGGACATAACCCTCACTGTCTCCCCTCAGCCCCTCCACATATCCCATAAACCCAGGGGCTCAAACCTGTCTCGCATTGAGATAGACACCAACACCCCCCATGAGGGCTCCTCCCGAGGACCTATCCAGATCCCTATAACAGATCAGATTACAGTTACCCATCAGGATTATATGTCCCTTCGCAAAAGATATGATATGGCATTTATAACGCACCTATACACAAGTGTTTCATCCCTCAAGTATGTTTAGGAGTTCCCTCAAAAAGGCCTCTTGCCAGGAATTAGGCACGTAAACGGAAGCCAGCATATACGTTGCTCCCATGTATTCCCCACTACTGTGACTTATCTGCCTCCTTTGTCTTCCTTAGTATCCTTTACTCTGAGCTCCTTTCTGTTCACAACAGCCAGTGCCACCCCACATGTGTTAGTTGGGCCAGAGAGAGACTTGACAATTTTGAGAGAAACCCTGCAGTTTAAGTACCGCCTGGTCCTTTTTCAGAAGTGAGTCACCTGAATCGCCAAAATGTCAGTCCCTGAGTTCCTAATGAAACTGCTCCAATGTTTTCCTTTTGAGGGAAGTGTTCAGCCCTCTCACGTTATGTGTTGACCATTTCAATGGATATGACTCTCATACATGCCCTCCCCTGTCTTCTCTGCAGTGTGTTGTTTCCCCTTCGTCCCTCCCCAGCCTCTCCTCACCTCCCTTCATTCGGCCAAGGCGCTTTATATCTGCTTCTCCCCCTTCCAGTCAGTCCCCTTAGCTCCCACCCCTCATCCATCCTGCTCCCCAACACCGGGATGACCACTGCCACTCATTCCCTCCCTCCTCCTCCCAACTTCACTTCCCCCTGGGCTTCGCTGCCCTCAGTGAAACCAAGATGGAGCGTCCTCCTGCGCTCCCACTGCCCAATTTATAGTCACTTCACTCACCACCCCCCTATATCAAAACTCATTGTGGACCCTTCACTCCTTCCTGCTATCAACGTTTGGTTTTCTTCCTTTAGCCTCCCCTCTGGGTTTTGGTTGCAGGCCTTGCAATGTGGCCCTCCTTCTGCACCTTTCTCCTGCCGTTGCCCATTCCCAGGGTCGGGACCTCGTGTGGGTCTCCATTTGGGAGCGGGAGGCTTTCTTCCTGGTTGTCCTGGCCTGCATCCAACTTCAGAAGGTTAGTTCCCTCCGGCGGTGATGCGATGCACTTTTGTGCCCCTTGCAATTCGAACACAAGACTGAAGGGAAAAGTCCACTTACATCGGATTCCTTGCCGGGTCAGCTGCTCTCTTAAGAAGAGTGCTGCCTCCTAGGTCCTGAAAGAGGGAGATAAGGGAGCCTTTATACATCACTGGTTCTTGTGCCCCAGCTGCATGCAAGAACGCCTCCTTCTGCCCGTATTGGGAGAATGCAGCCAGGACATCTCTCGACCTGGCGTTGGGGCCTTTCACCATTTTGCCAGTTCTATGGATCTGATCCAGCTCTATGCCCCCCAGTAGGTCACCGAAGATCCTCTGAACCTCCCCCTTCAGGTCTTTGTCCATGACAGACTTCAGCAGATTTGTAATCCTTATGTTGATCCTCCTTGATCTGTTCTCCATATCCTCCATTTGTAAGTCTAGGATTTGCGTCGCCACATTGCGACGCTCTATGGCCTCGCTGTTCTCTGTGGTGTCCCTTTGTCCACCTCCTGTAGACCCCTTTTGAGGAGGTTTGTCCTCTCCCCCAGTTGGCCTAACCCCTGCCTTATTTTCACCAGGGCTGTTTTAAGATCTGTTCGCATTAGTTGGAATTGTCTATGAAAGGCTTTGGTGAGCGTCATTTGGAGGTTCATTAGGTCACTACGGAGGTGTTGCCTTGATTATGGGCTCAGTGATTCCTATGTCCATGGGATCCCTGTGCTCCGTCATGTCCAAGACGGTCTAGTCTGATTTGTCACCCACATGATGGGGAGGGTGCCCGGCACATCCCCGTCGATGGTGCCTGCTTTGATGCTTTTATTTTGGCTTTGGCATCCGCCCCACTCTCCCAGGCACGAGGCCTCAGACAGTCGTCCTTGATGGGGGTCCTTCCGTCTCTTCTCCTCTATCCACACCTAGTTCTCTCTTGCCGGCTGCAGAGGGCGCAGGGGGTCACAGCCTGGGTCTCTTCTGCTTCAGATGTGCCCCCCTCATTTGGGGCAATTTCCAACCTCCATCGTTGCTTCCTTCTTGAGGGGGGAAGGGAAAAGTGCAAGGGGAAGAGGAGGGGGCAGTACATAGGATAACAGTAAAACTAAAAAGTAAAGACAATAAAGTGCAGCCAGCTAGTGGCAAGTACACGGGTGAGTGCAAACTTTATGAGTGAAGTGCATGTAGGGACTGTAGGGATACAGAAACAGTCCCTGAGTGCATGGATTACCAGGGGGCAGTGCAGGGGTGCAGCTGGCAGGGGAGGGGACCTGGGCCCGAGATCAGAGGGTAGCCAGGTGACCAGTGCATTTTCAGATTCAGCATGGAGATCAGGAGGGGAGAGGAGGATAGAAAACGGAAACAAAGAGGAAGGTCTTGAGGTGCTTCTGGAACCGAAGGTGGTTCTCAAGTTTCAGAGAGGCAGGGAGGCTGTTCCAGAGGGAGGCCCCCGCAGAAGAAAACAATCTAACACCAACTCGCTGCTTGGAGAAGCGACTGACCCTGAGGGAGTTGGAGGCGGATGAGCGAAGAGCTCGAGAAGGAAGATACTTGGGAAGAGAGAGTTGAAGGTATTGAGATCCCAGGCCCCAGAAGGTCTTTTGGACAATGCAGAGGGTTTTGAACTTAATCCTCGCTGCCACTGGGAGCCAGTGTAGAGATTTCAGTCCTGGAGAGATGCGATCCCTGGACTTGAGGTCAAGGACAAGTCTTGTAGTCCTGTTTTGGATGAGTTGCAGGGGGTGGAGAGAAGAGGCAGGCAGATTTAGAAAGAGGCTGTTGCAGTAATCCAGCCTAGAGAGAACCAGAGCTCTGGAGACAATGAGCTTCTGGGGAAAGGAGAGGAAAGGAAGAATACCTCTGAGGAGGTGTAGCTAGTAGTATGACCTCTTAGAGACGTCAGTGAGGAGAGAAGGAAAAAGTGGAGTCGAAGATGACCCCAAGGTTTTTAGCCTCACAGCTGGGAGCAGGAAGAGGGCCAAGAGAGGCCAGCCAGAGAGTGACAGGAAAGGAGGGAGCAGGTGTGCCGATGAGGAGAATCTCGGTTGGGCTTCCTTCACTCTTTGAGTCCTGCACTCTGGTGAGAGGACTCGAGCTCTGGTCTTCCTGCTTCTGGAGGGTCCTTAGGAGGCTCCAGGAGCTTCTGGCCAGATTGTAGACTTTGCACTCGACAATGGATTTCTCGACCCCTGGCACTTGGTTCCTGCAGCAGCAAAGAAGTACAGCCAGTCATGATGATTCTCAAGGGCTTGATTTCTAATATTTCATCCATATTGTTTCTGTTCTATTTGTTAGGAAGGATCTGACCCAAAGTAAGGCGTTGTCAGTGATTCCAAATTCTTCCAGTCTCGTGATGAGAATGTCGTGGTTAACTGTGTCAAAAGCTGCAGAGAGGTCTAGAAGTATTAGAGCTGTGCTGTTGTTTGAGTCTGCGTTAAGCCTTTAGATCATCCCAGATTGAAATAAATGCTGTTTCTGTTCCTCTCATCGGTCTGAAGCCCACTTGTGCCTGGTTTAATATGTGATGTTCTTCTATGAAGTCTTGGGTTGTTCTGTATATGTGCGTTTTATGGAGTTTAGCTGGGTAGGGGATGTTGGTGATGGGTCTGTAGTTGGAGAGGTCCTCTACGTTTCCTATTGTGTCCTTGAGGAGTGGTTTGATGTATGCTGATTTGAAGGCTTGAGGCACTCTTCCCATTGAGATTGAGTGGTTGAGGATGTTTCTGTAGTATTCCATTGGTTTTCCTTGTGCAAGGATTGATATGTAGATATCAGGGGGTAGGGATCCGCGGGGGAGCCAGATTTGTTGCTTTGATTTACGAGTTTGATGAAAGTCTCCACTGATATGTGCGGGAAGTTTCGGAGTTTGTTCTGGTGTTCCATGCATCGGTGGGTGTCTTCAGTGTTGAGGTTGCATGGTCTGTTTTGAAGTTTGAATTGTTTTCCGCACTCTTTATTGATCCTCCATTCTAATTCTAGTTTTCGTTTTCGTTTTTTCCTTTTTTTCCTTTTCATGGTGCCTTGTAGTGGGGTGAGCCATTTTGCCGTTGCTCCTTTGCGGGATGGATTGAAAGGTTTTTCTTTTGCGATCTCGTCGATTGTTGTGGTGATCCCTTTGTGAAGTATATCTATTTCAGTGCCCATGGTCGTTGTTTGTGGTTTGGTGATCTCCAGTCGTTCCGTTAATTTGGAGTTTTTTTTTATGGTTCTCCAGTTTCTTTTCATGATGGTTGGTAGTTTTCCTTGTTTCTTGGTAATTGGGGAGGGCAACGTGATTACGAATGGGATGATGAGGTGGTTGCTCCAGAGGATCTGAATCGGTGGTGCTGTGGTAATTAGATTTCTGTTGGCAAAGATTGCGTCTTGTGTATGTCCAGCCGTGTGGGTTGCTCCTTTGAACAGCTGATGTAGTTCCATTGTTGTTAGTTGGCCGGTAAGCAATTTTTGTGAGGTTGTGGTTTCTTCATCGAAAAGATGTTGAAGTCTCAGAGGATAATCAGTTGGTTACGCTCGATGGCTAGGTTGTTGATTGCTTCTATAAAGGTGTCTATGAAGGTCGCATCATATGTTGGTGGTCTGTATATCAGTATCAATTTCAGGTTTGTTTTGGGATTTGTTGATAGAGGTATGATTAGGGATTCACATTTGTTGGTGTTTAATGGGTTTTCCGGTTTAATTTCCAGGTGTTCCTTGTGGATGATTGCTAGTCCACCACCTCTTTTGGGTTCCTGTTTACTTGGATGCACTTAAAGGTATCGGGCAGGCAGTTATTGAGGGTGATCTTGTAGTTGTCATCTAGCCATGATTCGGTTACTAAAAGGATGTCGATTCCTCCATCACTTAGGAGGTCGTAGATTTTGGTGGCGTGTTTGGACATTGATCTTGCGTTGATTAGGTTGCAGTGAATCTTTTTGGTGTCATTTGGTTTATTTTTTGGTCCCGGTTTTGGTTTGTGGGTGTTCAGTCGGGGTGCATTTGTGTTGCCTCCAAGCAGTAGAGGTTCTGTGAAGGCGGCTTCGTCATTGCATCGGTCTGTGAGATTGATAATTGGGTCGCTGTTAGGGAGAATTCTCTGTTTAGGCTGAATTTCCTAACCTAGGTAGTCCCCCAGCAGCTTTGCTGGATTTTTGGGGTTTATTTTTTCTCCTGCCAAGAGTGAGACTCTTTTACCCTCACTCTTGGACATGACTTGAGAGTGTTTCTGTGACTTGCTATGTGCTTATGGGCTAGGGGGTATTTTTTCCCCATAGGCTATCATTGGTTTTTGAATGTGTGTTACACAGCACCCTCAGTGCAGTAACACAGGGGTGTCATAGAGACCCCCAAACATAGACTCCACACCCTGGGACTGACTACTGTCTCTCTGGGTCTGTAAAGTCACCATTGACTTTACTAGTCTTAATTTAGGAACTTAACCAGTACAAACATCTTACTGTGGAAGTACTGGTAGGGGCAATTAGATTGCCCCTGGGTCTGTTGTCGAGGGGGTACTGTCCCGTCCCCCCTCGCCGAGTTCTGGCTGGTGGCAGTGGATACCACGGAAATATTCCACCGGAATATTTCCCAATGGGATTTCCCATTGTTTTTAATGCAAAACTTTTTGGTGCAATGTTAAAGATACCGCCGGTTTATTTATTTAATATAAATTCACCGGTTGGGATTTTTTGCCAGAACTCGCCGCCAAAATGGCGTCTAGGTTCACTTCAGTAACCCTGAACCCGAGTCGAGCCTTTGTTCCACTTTTGGCGGGGTTCTGCACAGAAGCCCTCCACAGTGGTGCCATTCTGTCTGGGTACCACAGGGGGTGTGGGAGGGGGTTTAGGCACCCTGGACTGAGTTGCCTTGCCAACTCATGTCGCACTCTGGTGTGATTGGCCCAAGTGGTGAGCCACCCCGCGCACCACTTAGCATGTTTGAGTGACAGCTAGGCTGTATGAATGGGGGTTTGCTGCATAAAAGCAGGGGTTTTGGGACTGGTTCTTCAGAAGTCGCCACAGGACCTAAGAAGCCGAAGAGGGAGAAGCCGAGCCGACCTGCCAAGACGACACCACCGGTGGAGCCCTGCGGAACGTCTCACCACTTTTTCCGACGACAGAGGAGATCTCCCGCCGGAGAGTCTCCTTCCCTTAACTGGTGGGGACAACCAGTTGCTGCCTTCTTTTCGCCGACCCGAAGAATCTCGTGGCCGCCTTGCCTGTGCCAAGCACCTCGGCAACCGGGATACCACTTTTTACCACTTTTTACCTCAACCGCGAAAGAGGGGTAAAATCCTTTGTGACCGGAAAACTCCACGGCTGGTCTCATCCCTGGTAGTGCAACGACCTTCAGCTTTCCTCCACGTCGAGATCACCTCTTCCTCTGGACGACGCCGCGACTTGCACCCACTACCAGGAACAACTACCACCGCTGGAGGATCCTTTCCACTTTTAAAGGTACTGTGTTCCGCCCGGCTTCCCTTGCCACCGATTGTACGGGGTAGATTTAGCCCTCGGCTCTCGAACCTGGGTAAGCCTGGGATACCCTAACTAAACTTTGTCTAAATTCAGTA
This sequence comes from Ambystoma mexicanum, assembly GCF_040938575.1. Lineage (NCBI taxonomy): Eukaryota > Metazoa > Chordata > Amphibia > Caudata > Ambystomatidae > Ambystoma > Ambystoma mexicanum. Next base: position 1,300,591,500 of record NC_090933.1, on the reverse strand, counting down.
AAACCTTTTCTACTCACCTGCAAAGACTTGTGACATTGTGTGATCTTGGGCGTATTTTCGCCTGGCTCTCTCTAAAGCGGGCCACGAACCAATTCTCCTTGTTCCACAGTTGACTGCCTTTTCTAACCTTATGTGAAAAGTGTTTTACCTTGCTGCTTGCATTACTTCTGCTTTTTCCCTCCCTTTTCTAATAACTTGTTGGAGTGCCATCTGACGTTAAGCGCTCACCTCTGTTTGGAAATAAGTGGTGTCCAACAAATGACTAGGGATGTACATATAAGTAATAGTGACTGTGTTTTGACTTACTTACCTTTTTCTGTGCTAGTGAGTGTGCCTTTAAAATAAATAAGTATATACTTCTACACCTAGCTCTGGTCAGTGTTTCCTTGTACTACTGTGCCTCTGTACCTATCCTGTATCCTCTATATACTGCCTAGCTCTTCTTGAGGGAAGTCTGACTGCTCAGCCACAGCTACCACAGTGAATCTGTGTGGTACAGACTGCTACCAAGTGGGTTTACTGCCAACACCTGTAGTCTTAAATCTTTTGCAGTGGTCCCAGAGGGAACTGCACAGGTTTCTGCTTAACAGTCGCTGACTTGTATTGTTTCTTCATCTCTTGTCATTTGGTGTGGGTGTACTGAGGGAGCCCTGGCCGGCTCATAGTCTGGGTCTGCCCTGCAGTACTTTAAGACGCGATAGCTGCACCTCGAGATGGATGGGGTTGCAGGGTCTCTTACTCCAACACTAATCAATAAGGACAAATCAATGGTTTGGCAAAGGGGAGTCCATTTTATGACAAGTACAAAAAACGGGGAAACATGGACATTAACAGCAGTGCGTCAGCCTGTCTCGCTTCAACTCCCTCGAGCTTCACACACAACATACCTTTTATACTCAAAATGCATCATAATCTGACGTGTAACATTCAAAATTAACATGGTAACATTAGAATAGGTGCTATATCTGTATATGGTAACGGGGTGAGGGGATTGGGTAAATACTGTCAGGTGGGTATCTAAGCCCTTCCTTCACAAATGACTACTGTACACGTCACTAAAAGTATGACGTCTCATTGGTTCTACTAACTATAGGACCCTAGATTATGTGGTCCATTGTGATTGGGTTGGCATTAACCCCAGGCATAAATCTCCACTTTGCCTAGCAGCACGCAAAACGGTCATCCAGGTGCAGAGTGTCCCCCAATTCACCATGCCTTCCTTCAATCAATCATCGCTTTATGGGCTATGTGTCAATTAGTTCACTGTGGTTGGCCTCGAAACTGCATCTTCTTGTCTCGAAAAAGTTCTGATATCTCTGCCTGAGCTGGTGCCAGGCGTAGGTGTGAAACCGTGCCTCTTCTCGCTTTCTGGTCACGTGCTAGCGCACCATGGATTCACCTCATTTCTCTCCATTTAGGCATTTGATTTTCGTTTCACCCTGCCACCTGCATTCGCTTTCTTATCTCGGTTCCTTAGAGGCAGGATATTCTGTTCTTAGCTTCAATTAAAAGTAGCTACTGTCTACAACTTCTACCTATGTGGCCTCGGCTCTCCTGGCACGAGCTGCCTCTGCTGAGTTTCGATTCAGTCTTTTTCCTCTTGATGCTAAAATATGAAACTTCTTGCGTTTTACCTGGAATAACCTGGGTTGGTTCTGCTTTTTATGCAAAGTGGATTCATACTTATACTATCGTGCTTTGTTTTGAGGTAGATTATGTACGATGGCGCTTGCCGCTCTATTCTTCTACTAAGCGTTGCAAGCCGCACTATTTTCTTCAGCTTCTTGCGGTTCCAAGCATATGTACAGGCGTTAGTTGGTTGAATATATTCACCATGCTTTCAGCTTAAGCTCCCTTGTGTTTCAACAATGTTCTCTTCCTTTGGGTTCACAATATCTTTATGGCGTTTCGTCTCTTTGTGTCATCCTTGGGTCGTCATATCTTTATCTGTACGTTAGTCCGGGCCTTTGTGATCTCACCATTCGCCCTTCGTTAAGGATTGTCAGGCTTCTTCTTGTACAGTACTTAAGCAATCTTCACTTCGTTTCATTTGCTGTTAGGGATTTCTCAATGGGTACCCCATTGCCCATGGTTGTCTGGTTATTGGTACTTCAGTAGGTGTTATTCATCTAATAGGCACTGGGCAGAGCCCCACTGTGGCTCTCTGCTGGTTTATTTGCTCATCATACGTCACATATTTCGGTGTGAACGTTCCTGGTACTTCAAAATGGGCGACTGGAGTGCAGGCTATATTTGGGACCTCAGCTACATGGGTATCGATAGTGCCCATCTGTTCTTGTGATGTAGGGAGTAAGGAGGTTGGTGTCATCCCATTGTCTTCTCTGGTCCTCTCTTCTTTTGTTCTGTTGTTCTGGTGTTTTATTTATCCATCTGGTAATGTTGGTGTCGTTGGAGTATTTAGGTTCTTTGGTTGGTGCAAGGTACGGTGTAAGGTATAAGGATTTTTTGCTTGAGAAGTTTGTACTGTTGATAGTATTGTTTTGTGGGGTGTGTTTTGTATTGAAGGTGTCTTCTGCTGGGGCTGGTTGCGCTTGTGTATCCGTGTTGCTTGTGCCGTGTTCCTTTTCTCTTTGTCTGCGTCCAATAATGTGTCGGGTCATTTGGGGAGGAGACGGTCTAGGCGTTAGGCTTATAGGGGCAGTTTCCAATTGTGGTTCCTCATGCCAGGCTAGTGTAGTTTTTAATCTTTGTTCTGTCTGATAGTTTCCAAGGGTGTGTCTTTCCGGTCAGTTGGGTATTGAGTCAGTGGGACTTCTGTCAGTTGTTTCCAATTCTCTTAAATTGTTCTGTCTGGAGGTTTTCAAGGGTTTTTCTTTGTTCTGTCAGTTGGTTATGATGTTCCTATTACAAAAAGGGCTGTCCTGGGGTATTGTACGTTACTGGTGGGCGTATGGATTGGGCTGAGGTTGCAGGTAACTGTGGAGGCGATTATGGTACTAATTAGAGGCTGAGGTGCTTCGTGGATGTCCTGGGTGTCAGTTTCCTAGGATTCAGTAGTAACAGCTACTGATAATACCTGGACGACTACGGGACAGGAGGTTGAGAGTTCAGAAATTTTACAGGTGGTTTACAATGAGATTTTATTCTTGGGAGTGCGGTATCAGAGTCCGAAGCAATGTAGGTTTGACGGGATCCAAAGGTGATTGAACAGTTTGATTCTGATCCTTGGACTGCAGTGGGTAGGTTTGATTCCGCAAGGCAGGATGTGGTTTGGCTTTGCAGATGGCAGGGGTGGCAAAGTATCATGTCGGAGATGCCTAGGTGGAGGGGAAGATTAGTATTGAAAGGAGGGTGGCAGTAATTAAGGCCAAAATTGACGTCTAGATATCTGGAGGAAGGTTCAAGGTTCTATGACTGTGATGCTCTAATCCTTCACTTTCTCCATCTTTCCCTAGGTTCTGACCTCGCTATCAAGGTTTGGCATGTCTTCCCACATGCCGAGGAGTGCCTGAGTTTGGACATGACGTTTTACTGCTCCTATGGTGTGGCGCGTATGTGTACCATGGCATCGCTGCTCATTGTTGCCTTCGAGGACCCTTCCACCGCCAACTACAGCATTGTGCAGTACAACCTTCGCAACAAGAACCGTGCCGACCACCGACCGGGAGATGACCCACACGATAAAACTACTGGTTAGAAGGCTCTTTACCTGTCATATTAAGGACAGTGTGTTGGGGATTTGGCAAGTCTACATGTGCCGAGTAAAGCTTGTTCTAGCTGAGTGGGAGAGTACACGAGGCACACACCCGACAAGAAAAGATGGGAGCAGGGATGCAGGAGAGAGAGAAGGAATAGCAATGATGCAGTGGCGATCGTCTCAGCTGGGATGAGCACAATGCAGATGTGTTCATGGGAGGGCAGGCAGGCAGGCTACACAGTGGTGCCTGGAAATGTTACACACGTTTGCATTGCAGGGGAGTTGGGGCACTGGTCCTGCTGTCCATGGTGGCTTTTACTGTAACTGCAGGCATCAGTCTACCATTCACAGGTGTATTCTGTAGTACTTAGTCTTCGAGCGGTGTCTCCCGAGCATAATGTTTCAATGTTAGGGCTTAAGCCCCAATAATGGATCCGTCCAGGCAAAGATGGAAATATATATATATATATATATATATATATATATATATATATATATATATATATATATATATATATATAATGTATTAATTCTTTATAGTATAAAAATACACATGACACTCCTACAACTTATATACAATGAACAAAGCGATCCATAACATACATCAATACTGATACATAAATCAGATGTGCAAAACCATGCATACAAAGTGCAAATGTAGTGCAAAACCACACATAGAAAATGCAAATATGCATAAAAGTGCAAACTGGCTATTTTTTCTAATGTAAACACTGCCACAATCTATTAAGCAAACATCGAATGATACAATATTCTTCCTGAAAATGCACTACATACCCATCAAGAGAAGGGGGAGTCCTCAAGCAGGTTTCCTGAAGGATAATAGTTGTGTGATTCCTAAGGTCTTGGCAACAGTGTTATTAAAAAGATGGTTAAGCCCACGTGCATTCAAAGAGACAAGTGAGAAAGAGCTAGAGTCGCAAGGAGTAGATGAGAGAGATGGCTTTGGGATATTCTCGATTCAATGCACCCAGCGGCCAAGACCAATCTCGACTCTCCTCAGAAGCCAAAATCTTTCTCTTCCGGGAGATGACCTATTCCTCCAGAGCTGCACCTCCAACCAATGTTTTAGCTGGATTCTTCAGTCAGTTGTAAAACCCTCCCCCAAAAACCTGTTCTCACTAAAAGGAAAAAGGTCAAAGCCTAACATTCTTTTAGGATCATATCATACACGGTTTTAGACTTCACATACATAAGTGCACGGTCCGTTCTGTGAAGATCAATGCAGCCAATCCTTTCCAGGTCCTTAGAGGCTATATGTGCCCATCCCTTCCAGGTCCTTAGAGGCTATATGTGCCCATCCCTTCCAGGTCCTTAGAGGCTATATGTGCCCATCCCTTCCATGTCCTTAGAGGCTATATGTGCCAATCCTTTCCAGGTACTTAGATGCTATATGTGCCAATGCTTTCCAAGTCCTTAGAGGCTATATGTTCCAATCCCTTCCATGACCTTAGAGGCTTTATGTACCAATGATTTCAATAGAATGAATATGTTTCTGCGATTTAGCACAACAGGTCGAGTATCAGAAATGACACTTTTGATTAAAACCGTAAACTGGTGCATTAAATCAAAGTCATTGGGGTGCACAGAAATATTGGAAGAGCTAGGTGCAGTCAGGCCCTGCGGGCCAGTTGGAAACACCCAGCTGCATACTGTTGCCATAAAGGTCATGCAAAACTCCTGATTACACAAAAGACGACCCTGTATTAGAGGCAGGTAAATGGCTTATAAGGGCCGGAGGTTGGGGTGACTGTCCTAAACCCCTCAACTAAAACTATGTTAATAGGTGGAGGGATCAGTCCTTGGCCCAGAGAAGGCAGTGGGAATTGGGTGATCGATAGAACCACACTATGCATAGGATCAATTACAGGCAAGATGGTCTTAATTGCGTCCGATGCTCGAGGACAATCGATTACATTTGCTGTTGCCACCTCCGAAACAGATGTAGATGCCTCTGTAGAAGGAACTAGTGTTCTGATGCATGTTGCAGCCACCTCCACCAAGGATGCTTCCAAGTCAGTTGAATTACTGCTAGGACATAGCCCGGAAGCAGTCAAAAAAGTAGCTGTATGTTAAGGATTTGCCAAGACTGCCTTCATTGCCGGCTGTACAAAGAGAGAGCGTAAACATTGATGCACAGCCTGCTTATTTACCTGTTTATAAGTATTACTTTTAGGCTTCTTAGACTGAGTGCCATGCTTTCTATGACAGGCTAGAGGTTTTCAAGACAATGAGGCCTCTCTATTTAAAGCAGATTTCTGAGAATCTACAATAATTTCATCATCTACGCAAATGACTTCATCAGATGATATAGAGTCCACCTGATGCAATGGCAAGGCCTCCATTGGTGCAGGAGGCAGACTTGGGAGGGGCAGGCAAAGAATTGCAGAGATGAAAGGTGGAGGAGACTCTTGAATGTGAAACAGGAATTAAAAGCTCCCTATCGATCACACACGCCAAAGTCACTTTGCCTCATGTAGAATCGACAGCGCCCGAGATAGGCCCAATGAGCCCCACTCCACCTTGATCTCGATGATCATACAATTTATCGTTGGTAACAAAACTCTTAGCAGTTTGGATCTCTGTTTTAGCTTTCTTGTGAGAGAATAAACATTCTTTTGCTGCCACATGCAAGTTAATATGGTCAAACTTAAATAATAATGATTCTAACAAAACAGTATTAGATTTAGTTTCTCTCTGCAGTCCCTCATAGAGAGAAACCGATATGCAGAGCACTTGGTTGATTTCAGTAAGAAGCGCATCTTGGGCTTCACTGAGTACACCCTCAAGTTTTCTCATAGCCGCCGAAAGCTGTCGAGGAGATGGTGAAGTCGGCGAAGAAATCGAGGAGGATAGAAATGAGTCAGACTCAAGAGTAATTCCGATTTCAGTTAGGTAGATTAGACCTCAGCGACAGGTCCACAGGAGTATCAACAGGGCTTAAATCAATAGAAGCCATGTAGGAAGTTGGCAGGGAAAACTGAGGCAGTTGATCATTCAGCCAGAACAGGTCTTACAGTGGGAGAGCCAACAAAGGTTCTCGCTGGAATCGGGATAACTCCAGAGACAGGAACAGTCTCTCTAGAAGATTGCTTCCGTTGCTCAATGGCGGGAGGGGAAAAAACAATGTGATCTTCATATTTGTTTTCTTTGTCCCCTGTGAAATGCTGGGCAATGAGAGCTCCGCAGCTATCTCTAATGGCAGCAGAGAAGGGTCCTCACCTGGAGAGGGAGGGAGAGGTAGGTTCACCGCTGCAGCTAAAATCTTGGCGTCCAAGATCAGATGTGAGGAGGAGGATGACATCAATTTCCCACCACTTCTTAGGTCATAAAGCCACACTCGACAAGACCTCTAAACTGGAACTGATGTGCAAAACAAAATGTGTTCTCAGACATCAGTAGCTGCAAGGCAAGAAGTCCTGCTGCACTACTCAATGGAAACAAATAAATAGCTGTAGAGAGAATTACAGTGTCACTCACCAGTGTATGAAGCAAGTTGTCCAGTAGCACAGATGCAAAAAACAGGAGTCGGGCTCCAGCGATCTAAAAGCTCCAAACACTCACAAACACACAACGTTGCACAACGCGCGCGCTCCGTGCCGGTGTTAATTTTTTGTACTGAAAGCTCCTCCTACAGTATAGTAAGCACTGTGAAAACGCTCCAAGAGCTACTTCAAAAAACAATGAGGTACTGCTTTTTCACAAACACACAGCATCTTCTATTTTGCTTTTCAACCCCTGAATGTTCTATGATAGCAGGAGATTGGAACCACCCAAACCATTTGTTTGAAACCCCAAAGTATTGATACAGTTGTCCACTTTTGTGGCAGGGGGCACAAGGCATCAATCTAATTATATGTTTGAGCTCATTAATGGGTACAGGTTTATCCGATACAGTGTTACCTCTAGTGTCTGAATTTCTGTTATCCAGAACAAACCACAATCATCGTTTCGATCCTTTAGTCCAGGAGCCGAAAAGAAGATGTGATTAGAGATTAGGGGGATAAGGAGGATTGAGTCGCCTTGGTTGATAAGTGAGGTCCGTAGTGTTTAACAAATATACAAAAATTGGCTAAAGGGCCACACATTTTTTATGGGGATCAATGACTCTGAGAAAATGTTGGCCTGCATGCTGGGAAACAATAATACAAGATTCTGGCAGTTGATTAAGCCAAGGGGGACAGACCAACATCTCCAAATCCCAGCAATACCTGAAGATGCAGGGGTTACCTATTTCTCAGCAGTCTATGTAAAGGAGGGGGCGCAGGGGGGGATCTCAATTCGCACATGTTGGCTGGCGGGGGGCCCTTACCTGGACCCTGGATGATATTGCAACGTTGATTAAATGTAGTAAAAAATCGAACGCTCCCAGGCCGGATGGTTTGACTAATTCGGCTTTTAAATCAAACATGCTGCTTTGGACCCAACCTTTGTCGTTTCTGTTTAGTAACATTTTGGTAACTAGGAAACTCCCAGAGACTTGGTATAAGTCCTTGATTGTCTTAAATTTTAAGGGAGGTGACAGATAAAACTACAGTTTTTCAAACATTATTCTAAACAGTGGACTAGGGGTGCTAATTGTCTGGATACCTATCAGACAGGTTTTAAGAAGGGGGTGGGAACAGCCCCATACAGCTTTGTTTTGGCGCTTTTGGCTGCGCACGTAAGGGTTCAGGGAAGGCCTGTTTACTTGGCTTTCTTAGATATTAGTAAAGCTTTTGACCATGTAAACAGGGCCACCCTCTTGAACAGTCTTTCTGATAGTAGATGCCCCCAAGCGTTGATTGGCATTTTGTAGGCTCTGCATCGAGGAACACAAATTAAAATTAGACTGGATTCACATGGTGCCTTCTCCCGTTGGATAGAGACAAACCGGGAGCTGCATCAGGCGTGTGTCCTCGGACCGTTTTTATTTTGTTTTTATATAAAGGACATGCTTGCCTGCTGGAATACTGCTAGAACAAACCTGCCTAAGTTGGGAAACCTGGCAGTACAATATTTAGTGTACGCAGATTATGTAGTCATCTGTGATATGACTCCGATAGGCTTGCAAAGAGCCTTGCAGGTGGTTGAGGATTTTTTAAGTAAGCTTGACCTGTGGCCTCATTATAACATAGGCACTCCCGTAATGAAGGGTGCCGGTATGGGACCGGCACCCTTCATTACGGAACGCCCTATTACGAGGTTCCCTTTGCGGGACCCGGTAAGGACGCCTGGTAAAACCAGGCATCCTTAGCGGTCCCGCGAGGGGAACAGGGAGCTAATAACGGTCCGTTATTAATGGGCCCGTTATTAGCTCCCTCCCCATTCCCATTGAGCCCTATGGGGGCTCAATGGGAATGGGGATGGGTTCCTTCAAGGAGGAATTACCGGGTCCTCCAAAGTCGGAATGACCCGGTTATTCCTCATTGAAGGAACCCGGTACTGGGACCCGTTATGGAGGCAGCCAGGCCCTTATTAAGGGCATGGCTACCTCCATACTCGTAATGAGGCCCCTTGAAATCTAAAGTTTTGGTGCTCAACATGGTGAAGAGTAAATGGAAAAAATGTGGTTGGGATTTGCGAGGGCACGCTTTAGTGGTGGTTAAGATGTATAACTATCTGGGCTTGTCCATTTATTATGGAAACTGAAGAAAAGCCCCTGAGGCTGAACTTGAGTCCACATTTTTGGCAGAGACTAGTCAACTGATCCAATTTGGTTACATGTTTGGAAGGTTTTCTTTTTTACCTGTCTTGAAATTGTTCAAACTGAAAATTGCCCCGAGGTTAGTTTATGGTGCCCAAACAAGGAAAGACTGGGTATGCTGGGCAAGTTTAGAGGCCAAGTTATGGAGAAGGGTGTTGTACCTACCACCCTCAGTCCCAATTGCTGGAATTCCCTTTGAGTTGGGGCAATTGCCAATTCAGACTGTGATTGATTGGGGAAGGCTGCAGTTGTATGCTAGTATAATGTCACCACCTAAAGCCTTGTTCTTTGTCCACCTGAATGAATTGGTTAAAGGCAATTGTAAGGTATTGATGAATTGGGGCGTATGGTGTACGGAGACTGTTTCCAAAATTGATTCCTCAACACACCCATTGTCTATGAATCCTAATAATGTAAAGCAAAAGCTGTTTAGACATGAGTGGATACGGCTTAGGGCTGTTCTGTTGGAATATCGTTGTTTTAATGATCATTTTACTTGGTTGTTGAGGAATTATAACACCCCGCCCCATAGCTGAGAAAGCATCCATCGGGGGAATTTAGGACCCAAATGTTTTTTTAAAATATATTTTTATTTATTTTATAAGGTCAAACAAACACACTACAACTGTTTCAAAACATAGAAAACATCATATTTCAACATATTTTCAAACTCCCCAACTCCCCCCTCCCCCTTTAAACTAGAGCCAGTTCTCACATATCATTTACGGGAACATCACTGGGTGGCACACTACCTAGACTACCATCAACCGGGTCCTCTGTTTCGTTGTCACCCTGATGAGGGTTTGCCAACGAGGCCACCAATTGTCGCCAGGCCAGCAAGGGCCCTACTTCTTCTTCGCCCCCCCTGGAGACCGCTTCAAACCAGACTACGGATTAAGCTTCTGCCCATCTCAAGAGGTCTGTCCACCACAACTCCACCCTTGGTCTATGGGCCGCCTTCCAGCCCATGGCGATCCTACGTTTGGCCAAGACATAGGCCAGGTCCTTCAACTTGCTTATGTGTTTCAAATGCCGGGGTCTAGGGAATAGTCCAAGCAAGCATGACCAGGCCGATTCCACATCCAGCACCACCCACCCCGCCAGCCAGTTTCGTCTTGACCTTGTCCCAAAATCTATGCACCTCCGGGCAAGCCCAAAACATGTGTAGCAGTCCCGCGTTCACCTCCCCACACCTGGGGCATTGCTGTATAGCTGATCCCCCAAACTTTGCAATCTTCCCGGTGGTTAAATAAGCCCTGTGGGTAACATACAATTGAAGCTGTTGGAATCTCGCGTTACGGGACACCTTTTTATGGTACCTCTGGGCCCGTTTCCAATGCCCATCCGTCATGGGTCCTCCCACCTCCTCCTCCCAATCTTGTCTCAATTGGAGCAACTCCTTCCCTGCCCTTGTCCGCAGGAGTTCATATATCCTCAATATTTCGTGCCCGCCCTCCGATACATCATACATGGTTTCCAGGGAGGCATCTGGATCCTCCGCGAGCACTGTCTCCGGCCATCTTTCTCTAGTCTTTTTCACCAGCCTAGTGTAGGTTATATATTGGCCACCATGTACTCCCGTCTCTTCCTGCAGCCGCTGAAAGTCCACTGCCTCCCCTTCCTGTCATATGCCCCCGAGGGTGGCTAGGCCTACCTTTTCCCAGTATCTGCGGACCGATTCAAGTAGTTGGGCGTCGCTCCCACAAAGAGCCGCCAAAGGGGCCTGCTGGGAGTATGGTTCCGAGTCCCCCCCAATCTTCCATGTCCTGTGCCAGATCTCCCAGCCCAACCTCAGTAACCGCCCCTTGCCCACCAGTTTACCTCTGCTCAACCACACCAGTTCCATCAGAAAGTATGGGGCTGTATCTCCGCGCAGGAGCCTGGCTTCTGCCGAATCTTCAGTCGAGAGCCACCTGGCCACATACTGCAGCTGCCCCACCAGGTAATAGAGTTCGAAGTTAGGCAGGCCTATCCCCCCCCTGTCGCCCGGGTTCTGGAGCTTCCACAGAGCCACCCTATTCCTAGAGCTGCCCCACACAAAACCCCTACACACGCTCTGAAGTTTCGCGAATAGGCTTCTGGGTATCAGAAACGGGACGTTTGTAAAAAAGTGCAAGAGTCTAGGCAGGACCACCATCTTGAGCAAGGCCGCCCTCCCCATCATGGTCAGGGGCAGTCTGGACCAAAATACCATACTGTTCTTAATCCCCTCTATCGCCTTTTCCGTGTTGCGCTTGTGTTCTGTCTCGATCTTGTGATAAATGTTTATTCCCAGATACCTAAATGTTACGGGCTGCCATGGTATTGGCAGAACAGGCAGCCTCTGCACTGGGACATTCCTATATCTACCCAAAGGGAACAGACTGTACTTTCCAGGGTTCACCGATATACAGGAGAGGATGGCGTACCGTTCTATCACCTCTAGGACGTACTGTAGGTTTTTTTCTGGGTAGCGTAAATAAAGGAGCATATCATCCGCATATAATGATATCAAATGCTCTCCACTGGCCGTGTTTATGCCCACCTCCCCATATTGTTGACGCAGGCATATTGTCAGCGGCTCCAATGCTAGTATATATAGCATAGGTGACCAGGGACATCCCTGTCTGGTCCCCCTGCCCAGTTGCCAAGAATCTGAAACCGTGGACCCTGTCTTGACCCTCGCCATCGGGGTGCTGTAAAACAACTGTACCCATCTGAGGTATCCGGGTCCCCCTCCATACCCCTTCAGGACTGCTTTCAGCCAGGGCCATCGTACCGAGTCGAAGGCCTTGACCGCGTCTAACGACACTATAGCCAGCTCGCCCGTGTCCTCCTCAGTTTGGTCTATGACATGGTGTAGCCTCCGGTGGTTATTGTTGATGTTCCTGCCCGGAACATATCCCGTCTGATCTGGGTGTATCAGTTTCTTAATCACCCTCTTCAGTCTATTAGCCAGCACGCCGTGAGTATTTTGCTGTCCTGGTTGAGCATGGACAACGGTCTGTAAGACCCGCGCTCCACGGCCGGCTTGCCTGGTTTCAAGAATGGGATGATTACAGCCTCACAAAGGGACAACGGGAGTTCTCCCTTCTCATAGGCCTCGTTGAAAGTGGCAAGCAGTGGCTGGAGCAACTCTTGCTGGTATGTTTTGTAGAACTCGCTGGGCAGCCCATCCAAACCCGGCGCCTTGCAAGTGGGAAAGTTCTGAATCACTACCTCCAGCTCATCCGAGGTGACGGGTGCGTCCAACTCAGAGCATTCTAGATCATCTAAGGTGGGCAGCTCAATGTCCCCCAATGTGTCTAGTATGTCTTGGCCCATATCCTCCCCCGTGTCCTCATACAAGTGTCTGTAAAACTTAAGGAATTCCTCATTTACCTCTTTCTGGGTGTTGCATACGCTACCTCCTTCGCCCTGAATCTCACTAATCACCGAGCAGGGGGTCTCACTCTTGTACAGCCAAGCCAGCAATCTGCCCGGCTTGTCGCCCCCTGCGTGTATCCGCTCCGTATATTTCCTGTAGCTGAGTCTGCACAGTCTATCCCAGAGTGCGCTGAAGGACAACTGTAGCTCCTCTACTTTGGTTCTGTTATCATGAGCGGTGCTCACGCAGCGCGTGAGCTCCTCTAGCTCCCTTTCCGCCTCCCAGAGCTCCCTTTCGACCCCCCCTGTAGCCCTTTAACTTGGGAAATAGCTACCCCATGCACCACCACCTTAAACGCTTCCCACAGTGTGCCCACAGAGCTTACGCTTCCCGTGTTTGTATCAAAATATTCTTCAATGGCGTCCCTCAGGCCCTCCCGAAACCCCTCATCCTGCAGAGCCTCGGTCCTAAGTCTCCATGTGGGGATCTGCGGGCGTGGGGGCTGGTGTCTCCAGTCTACCACCAAGGGCGAGTGGTCCGACAGCACTCGGGCCTTGTAATCCGCGCCTTCTATTTCTCTCACTATCCCGGCTGTTACAAACATGCAGTCTAACCTTGTGTACAAATCATGTGGCGCTATGTAGTGTGAGTACTGTCTATCCGTGGGATGCAGCCTCCTCCACGCATCCTCTAGGCCTAGGTCTTTCAGTAGGGTACTCAGCGCTTTAGCCGCCGGTGCCGTTTTTCCTGCCCTATCCTTGGACCTATCCATACTGGGGTCTACGGTACAGTTAAAGTCCCCCCCCACACTACCGTACCCCCTGCCAGGGAGCCAAGTTTACCGTAGAGGGTCCTAAAGTAAGCCGCTGTATCGTTATTGGGGGCGTACAAATTTATGATGTGTATTTCTCTGTTTTCCAAGAGACCCGTTACCACCACCATTCTACCCTCCGGGTCCACCGTAGAATCAAGCACTCGAAACGGCACGTGGGGCGCCACCCATACGCTGAGTACGCCGCCCCCACAACGGTGCCCTTCCATTTCCTCCCGACCACCTCCAGCCTTTCCCTAGTGAGGTGGGTCTCTTGCAGCAAGGCTATGTCTACGCACATCCTCTTTAAATACATCATCACTTTGTTGCTTTAAGGTAGCTGTTGAGGCCCCGTACATTCCAGGTCACAATTCTGAGATTACCCGATGCCATCTAGTCGGTCTATCTCCGTCCCATCCCTCCCCATAATGTTCCCCATGTAGGGTTGTTTCCTGGCTCCTTTCCTTCTGTTAACGCACCGTGCCCCCCTCCCCCTTCCCCAACCGCACACCACTGCACACAACTCCCCCCCCGTCCCCACCAACCCCCAACAATAGCCCAGCTCCATCCCTGGATCTCAGGCCTACCCACGTCTGGACCTGTCTCGTGACCAAGAACAAGGACCCCGCGGGGTGTCACCAATCTAACAGTGACCTAACTAAGTGTACTACTATCGGGTGCAGAGGTTGCTCCCCAGGAGCTCCCAGTCATCTATTTGGGAGAAGTGAATTCAACGGGACCCGCCGGCCGATGCCGTGACTTCCCCCACACAAACACAATATCAAGCTATATTCTAGTCCCAATGTCATAGCTATGGCCTCACGGGTGCCTCTGCAGCGCGCTACTTATCTCCACCCGCTTCTGTCTGGGCATCCGATTCCTGTGGTCGACCTTGCATGTCCAGCCATTCCATCGCGTCGCTCGGCGTCTCAAAGAAGAGGGATCTGTTCTTATGGATCATCTTTAACCTAGCGGGGTAAAGCAACATGTAGTGGTGGCCTGCCTCTCTGAGCCTCCTCTTCACCGTTCCAAAGTTCATCCAACTCCGTTGTACAAGTAGCGTGTAATCCGGATACGCTGTTATATTCGCTGACCCCCTTTCTATCGTGCCCCCTTTCCGGAAAAATTTGAGAATCTTCTCGCGGTCACGATAGTTCAAGATCTTTGCAATCAACGGCTGCGGTGGGGCTCCTGGGGCCGGCCTCCTGGTCAGGGCCCTGTGCGCCCTTTCAACCGCGAACCCCTGGGTCAGCTCTCCGCCTGTAATCTCCTGCAAAAGCATGGTTTCAACGAAATCCGTGGGGTTTGACCCTTCCATTCCCTCCGGTACCCCCACTATGCGAATGTTATTGCGCCTGGCGCGCCCCTCCGCCTGCTCTGCTCTGTCCTCCAAATTGCCCACTCGCTGCAAGAGGGCATGAAGTTCCTTGGCGTGTGTATTGCATGCCTCCACGGTCGGGGCCAAGTCCTGCTCCAGTTCCCCAGTGCGCTCCGCGATCGTTCGCACATCCTGGCGCAACAGGTTCACTTCTTCCCGGACCGCTCCTATCTTGAGGTTTAGGCCCTCCTGTAACTCTTTCATGGCCAGGCCCAGCTTCGTCTCCCAGGCCACCTTCAGGTCAGCAATTGCTGCCAGCACCTCCTGGATGATACCCGGTGGGTCTGTCGCCGCCGCAGGGGTTTCTTTGCTCTTGCCCCCTTCCGCGCCCGAGGGCGACCTAGCATAGGTCTCCATCGTAGGCTGCTTGATCCGGGGTCGCACCACCTTGGAAGACATCCTGTTGCGTCGATTGGGCCCATGCGCCCAGCTGTATCCTCACGGGGTTCGCTCGCCGGCCCCTTCTCAGCGAGGTTTCGCTGAACCTGGGTTCACTCTGCTAGCCCGCCACAACCCACGGCCTCTGCAGTGGGGGCTCACCCTTATGTTCTCGCTTTCAGCCCGAGGCGCATGCGACCCGTCTATCTGGTTGGGCTCGCCCATGTTCCGACCAACCTTGTCTTCCTCAGCTCGTCTGACCTTTTATGGCCCTTTGTCCAAAGGCAGCCATCTTGGGTGCTCCCCTTCCTTTGCGCGACCGCCAACTTCTTCGGGGTCTAGTTCCGTGAATATGCAGTTGGGGAGGGCACGCACCGTATGCCCCCCACTTTAATACGCCTTTAGATGCACCGTGGGCTCGAAAGTCTGCCAAAAACCATCACTTTTTTCCCAGGATCAGGGTCGGATCATCGGGAGCTCCTCCAAGGAACGTCCTCTCACGTAGCCATCAAGCCACGCCCCCTAGGACCCAAATGTTGAGGCTAAAGTTAAATCTCTTCCCCCACTAGGGATGTTCTGTGCAAAAGGAGAAAGGTCCCTCAGGGGAAAAGGCTCTGTAGGCACTGTGCTTTACACAACTAAACACTAAAACATTTGTCTGTGTCTTGTCCAGCTCTGCGTCTGCAGTGCGCGGAAAACACTGCGTTACGGCCATCATTACTTGAGGAGGATTTATGGATTAGAATCCTTAATACAAATGAAATGTCCCTGTCTATTAGGTTATTGACATTTTTAGTATAGAAGAAAGGCTTTGTACTTTCCATCTTCACCCTCCTCATAGTCTCGTGCGGATATTAAGTGGGTGGAAGCTGTCTCTATATACTGCTGTCAAGTTGATTGCGTCATTTATTGCTCCTTGTTGCTAGTATGTATACTTGCTGTTGTTTTAGTACTTCTATATTTTCATACTGTTTTAATCATAAGATCTATTTGGATTACAAGTCATGATTTTACAGTTTTAAAGTTTAAAGTTTAAAGTCTAAAGTTTTAACTATGCAAAGATGTGTAATTGTAAGTAATTAATTGATTGTGCGTTTTGTGTTTTTATCTAATTGATGACTGATGTGTGAAAATTTCAGTTTTGTACTAAACACACAATACATTTTCCAGAATAGAGGTGCTAAGAGCCCTTTTGCTCTTTTCCAGGTCAGGGCAGATAGGAGGTACTGGCGGATCTGGATTGCTGATCCCAATGGTGGTAGAGTTCTAAACTCTATAGCAAGTAGCCCTTCAGCTAGATAGTCTTTGGACAGAATTATATCTTTTGTTTAGGCATTGTGTGGGCATATGCAGCATTGTGTAGTGCGTAGGTATATGTAGAGTGGGTGGGCGAATACTTTTTGGATGTCAGTGGAGAGTTTTTGGTGTATCCGCAGTGAAGGCATTTTCACAGGGTCTACTTTGGGTAGATATGCATGCAGTATGAACCTCTATGCACAGTGCGTGGAGTTGCATGGTATATATGTACTGTAAGTGTGTGTGCATTGTGTGGGTGTATATATGCGGTGTGTGTGCTTCCTGTGCCTTGTGATGGTTTAATTTCAGGGTGCTTGTAAATTGCGTGGGTTTTGAAGGTGCTATTCATTACGCTCATGTATATGTGCAGGGTGAGGGGGTAAATGCAGAGTGTGTGTTTGTGTGCGCTGTAAGGAACTCATGGTGGCAACAGTAAAGACAAACACAAGTGATCACAGTTCAAGGGTGTTTATTGAACAATGTTTGCAGGGTGGAGAAACACCTACACTAAACCTATATCTCAGATGGGAGCAAGCGTCGTCCAGCAAATGAAATTAAGGCAGTCCTAGTGGCATTGTGTCAAAATAAAAGGGCCTATAACTAGGAAACCTATTGCCAAACCTCCCAACCAATACGAAAAGGGTGCAGGATAGTTTACAAGAAAAGAAAGAAGTGTTTTCAAATAATATGTCCGGGTGCTGTAGCTTGGGTCTCCATTCCTCACGCTTTGAGCATGGGGCAAGATGGGAGCTTGGAGCACAGTACAGTCTCAGGCTTTTCCAGCACAAGATGATAGTTCCGCTCCAACTATCAGGACAGTCGAAGTCTTGTTTCACTTGAAAGTCTCTCGCCTTCGAGGACCTGAAGTGTTCAAATAACAAAACATATAAACAGTCTCTTTTCCATGGGCTTTGGGTGACGACTTTCACCCCGGGATTCCCCTCTTCTGGGTGCAAATCCCTAGAATGTTCCTTAATGATATCAAGACCCCGGTAAGCTACGTTCTCTCGCTTTCGAGGGCCTATCAGGTTCCAAAATAAAGTTCAAACAAAAAAGTTCCTTAAACAATCTTAATGTCCTTTGTAACAGTTCAACGTGGACATCCATGCCGGGTTCACTCTTGTCAACACACTGTTTCTTGGGACTTTACTCCTCTTTACTGGCATCCCTCCTTCGGGTTCATTCTTGCTGTCTCATTATTCTCTTTTGCCTTTATGTCTGGCTTTTACTTTCACCGTTGTCTTGGGAGGATAGCTCAGAGGCAACGTGCTTGCCTTGGAAGCAACACGACACGGAGCAACCCATGTTCGATCCCCGGGTCCGCACTTAGAAACCTCAAGCTATTAAGCACGTTATAAATATACAATTACAATTACCGTTCTTTGGAGTGGCAACTTTTCACCCCTGGATCCCCCTGTGCCGGGCTCTGACCCGTCTCGACTGTGGCCTCCCTCCACCGGTTCCACTGTGGCTCTTGATTAGATTGATAGTGACTCACACCTGGGTCCCCCTCATCGATGCGGTGACCTCTCTTTACTTTCAATTATGGCATGATTCACTTCCCTTGTTTTCATTACTGTTTGTCGATCAAAGACTTTCGATTGTACAGGGATTTTACTAGACCTCCTGTATGACCACTTTGACCTCAATTGCCTTCTGCCTCTGTAATTTCATCCACACAGGGACCACCCAGAGTCTCTCGAGTTAGCACCCACGTGGTGCCGATTTTCTTCTGTAGCTGGTCTCCCCTTAACACTTTTCACAGTTCATTGAACTAGGTTCAAACTTGCCACTTTGCAATTCTCATTCAAAAGAGCCTGGTTCTTATCGGCTCTCCCCTCGACTCACCAGCTTTGATGAACTGCTTGGCTTTCTCCGCAACTGGAGTCAAGGATGGTGCCACGGTGCCGGGACCCTCCCTGGCTCCTGTTTATTTGTGTAGGCTTACTCCGTGTACCGTTGACATCTGCTGCAAGACACTTGAGCTATTGTTCACAGCCTTATGCTCTCTTCCACGAAGAGACAGTGGGCTTGGGATGAAAAGGGCAAGGCTGCGTCCCTCCTCATCACCCTCTCCATTCCCGCTGCCTTTCTCCTTCTCTTGAACTGCCGCGTCTGGTTAGCCATCTCGTTGCTCATCCTGTACTCTTTTGCTCCACCTTTTATCCCTGTGGGGAAAAGGAAGGGCCGTCAGGTGTGTGTGATTTAAGTCAATTGCCTGACTTTGCCTGTCCCTTGTGTCTGGACATATCAGGTAAACTGTATTATTACAAGTCTGTTATAAAACAGTGTTTAAGTAGGAACGGTGAGTTTGGTGGAGTTTATGAAAGAAACGAAAATAGAATAAAGTTCTTATTGTGTCTTCAATATGGGGTATTGCAGTGAGTTGTTAAAGCAACCTGGGGTTTTTGAAAGTCTGATTGACCTACGGGATATGACGGAGAAGTGGTGCTATTATAAGAAGGGAGTCGGTTGGTAAACTGAGAAGGACGAAATGGGTAAGGTTTGTGAAATGAACGAGACTGAACAGGATGTAAAACAGAACATAGTTGATTATGGGAACTGTAGTATTTTATCTGTGCAGGTTGGAAGTGCAGAAAATAATAATAGGGACGGGAAGAAGAATGATTGGGAGTATTCGGATAGGGAACAGGAAAACAAGGATTCTGGGAGTTGTGATTTATGAAGGTAATGGGGTTCGAGTTCCTAGTTGTTTTATCAGATTGGCAGGGGTGGTAGGATTTTGTTACGGGAGCTCTTCGGGTGGAAGGGATGTAGATGTGGAATAGCCAAGGAAAACCTCAGGGACTTCGTCCCCCTCACCTTCCTCCTCGATATAATACAGCGTCTCACCTGGGACATTCCCCCGAACATAACCTCAGGTTCCCCAACCCAGGTGATCCTCCCTCGCTTGTCCACCCTCAGGGATGGGATCTGAGAGCACCAGCCCTTCCTTGGCCACCTGAATAAGGGATTCTCAAGGTTTGCTCAGGAGAATACCCTCGGGTTTCTCCCAGTGCATTTTGTGGTTTTATGTGCTGTGACAATTTCCCCTGCCTAGCTCTGCATACAGGTAGGACTGTGGCTATGTGGACCAGGTTCCTCCCCGAGCACGGGACAGTCATATGAGGGGCACTGAAACCCCTCCCCTAAACATGCTCATATTAGGGAACCTCTCATACATGCTACCGCCTCACAACCTTATATTAGCCCCCCCAAAACAGCCCTGACCCAGTTTGTAAGTGTCTCAGAGTCTCCCGCAGACCTGCAAGACTACTCGTGGCACTCGCAAAACTGAGTGTCTCCACCAATAGTTACAGGAGGTTTTAGGGCTCTCTATCACAGGTTTGTAACCTACTCATGACTACTACCAACCCACCCACAAAATTAGCAGACCTGCAAAGGATTCGCAGAACCTTCCAAGGATTCAAGACCAGCCCACGGGGTAACCCAGATGGAAACACAGTTACTTACAGGCCACACTTGAATACCTTGCTTATACTTTCTCCCTGCACATACAAGAAAACAGAGAGAATCCAAAATAATAGACACAGCTTCAGGCCGTCTCGCTCAGCCTCATTCTGGCCTCCTAGCAGTTTCACCAATCTCACCCACACCTCCAAACCTCCAACCGTAGTCCCACCAAGGTGAAGGGGGGGTCCTCGCTATAAAAACCTGTCATCCTAGACTTGGGTTATGTGTTGTTAGAGAATGTTGTGATTAGCAGTGGGACGATTTTCCAAGGCATGGCAAAGACTGTGAGGATAGGCAGTTTCTGGTGGAGAAAGGAGGAGAACGAGCCAGGAGGAGAGAAAGAGGAGAGGACGCTTGAGGAGGAGATGGTGTATGACTACTAGAGGAAGAAATGGTGGCAGGAGGAAATGGTGAGATGGAGGCAGAGGAAGTTACATCTGGAGGAGCAGTTAGAGACCGGGATGGAGTGGCAGTAAGATGCTGTGGCCAGAATCCAAGGTGCAGGGGGTTACTTCAGCAAGAGAAAGGAGAGAACTGACGGTAGCGGGATAGGAGGAGGTTGGGAAAAGATGAAGTAGTAGGAGCCAACAGCCAGACAAGAAAGAAAGAACCTTGAGAAGAT
This sequence comes from Ambystoma mexicanum, assembly GCF_040938575.1. Classification (NCBI taxonomy): domain Eukaryota; kingdom Metazoa; phylum Chordata; class Amphibia; order Caudata; family Ambystomatidae; genus Ambystoma; species Ambystoma mexicanum. The sequence goes on along the minus strand of NC_090933.1, from coordinate 1,300,570,833 downwards.
AGTGGAAAAAAGATGGTGGGAGGAAGTTGTTCCATGAAGAGAGTTGGGGGCATTGAAAGGTGGTGGTCACGGCCCAACGAGGTCAAACATCCAGTTAGACTAGGAAGGAACGAGGATGCTAGATTAAGCCAAGGTAGGCAAAAATAGTGGAGGGAGACCCAAACCGAGACACGGACAAAGTCCTGGAGGACCCCAGTTTTTGTATTGCTTGACAGTATGTTTTCCACCAAAATACTGAAATCCCAACTTCCTTGTCTGCTCCTTTGTAGCCCCCATCTGGCCACTGTGACAGTACGTACAAGGTGTAGGTTCAGTGAGTGCATTTATTTGTATTGTGTGCATCTGTATGTACAGTGTGTAGGCCAAAACGAAAAAAGCATATTTATCATTTTGTGTTTGAAAATGAGGATATCCATGAAGCAATCATTAAGCTTTATAGACATAGCCCAAGCGGTACCGTGATTTATGAGAGCTGAAGACTGAGATAAAGGCCTGAGCGCAAGGTTTTCGGCCATTAACTCCAGGTACAGCCTATTGGGCAGGATCTATAAAGCTGTTATGTTCCTGTCCAAAATGCTAGGTGCTCACAGGCAACCCAGCCAGTTTCCTGCAACCTACACAGGCAGATTGCTGTCCCCACCTCCTTTAAAAAAAAAAAAAAGAAAACATAATCTTTGAACCAGAACGTAATAGCTTTACAGCTATGTTCTGGTCCAAAAACCTATGTTCATTAATGAAAAAATAAAACTGAGGGGTAGGGAATTCTGCCTTGTGTGTTGCAGGTGTCTGGCTGGGTTGCCAGTAGGCACATATGAATGGGCTGAGGGTTGTGGTCGGCCGGATGTGGGGCACCACAGAACGACAGTGAGTGAAGGTGGCCAGTGAGGATGATGTGTGGTGGCTGCCTGTTGAGCCATGAACCTGGGTCGTTTATGCCATATGAATGACCATGCTTTTTAGGTAAGCAGAGGGCCAGTGATATGAGGGGCGCAGAGGCCATGTTCTCAGGTGTGGCCTGAGTGTCTAGGGGAGAGGTGCGGATGTGGGCTCTCAGACGAGCGCTCCCATGATGAGAGGGAGCGCCTCACTGAGAGCCCTGCCTGCCTCTGTGACGGGGGAAGACACGCAGCTCCCCCTCTCATTGGCCAATTTCCGAGATGTTTATTAGATTTTCAAACCATACCAGCTCATATGGTGTGAAAAGTAAGTAGTTGCCCCTATTTGGCCGTCCTCATTACCTGGACCCACCTGGGCCTAAGTTGGTTGGGAGCATTTAGAGTGCAGTGGAGTCATTAATGAAACAAAGAGAGAGCAGGTGATAAATACACAATTTTGTGTGCTGAACGTTCATGTGCGACAAAGAAAAGTAATCATATCTGTACAGAATTTTGATAGTGACCTGCAGCAGAATAGCTTCAGTCACATTTGTCAGGTTTTTTTAAAAAAATACATGTCAATCTACATTGCATGTGATATTGTACATCATTAATTGACTAAATTAAATTGTAGTGTTCACCTACATAATGCCTCAGATTGCTTGAAGCAGTCCTGTTACTTCACTAAATGTAATGTACTTACTTAATGTACTTACTTTCTAACATACATGTTTATGCCTATTTTTACCATATGTTTACACTCAGGTATGACCCACATGAGATATCCTGTGTACACAGAGGTTTGTTTAATAGAGAAAAGGTGACATCAATGACATGAATGCATCACAGCTGCCCAGCCGCCCAAGAAAAAGCATTCAAACATGATGCCCAATGGTATATGCATAATAAGAAATGTATACCGACGTCCACTGAGTACATGGTAACCAGTGATAGCTTGGAATTGAATATATTTGATTTAAAGGTCTCTTTCAACTGAGTAAGTGTTATGTTCACCAGATAAGGCAAATGTTGAAATGACAATAGATATAGGCCCTCATTACGAGTATGACAGTATGTATGCATAATTAATGCAGAACTACCGTCAAATGGAATTACTGTTACTGCCACTTGGTCCTGTGGGTTTACCACATGATTAAAAGCGGTTGTAGGCGGTGTAAATCCCATTATTTGGAATCCGTAGGATTTGTGACAAATCTTCGAATGTCGTCCCTTCTCCCGTAGGGGGAGACCCTCCTCATGAGGCCTGGGAGCTGAGGCCACTAACCAATAGTCCCCATGGGAGTGGAACTCAGTGAGAGGATCTCACGGGTAGGGATCCCATCCAGTAGGACAGGGGATGACTATCTGAAGAGAACGCAGAATCCCTGCCAATCACCTGTCCCTAGAGTGCCTTCCTACAACCCTAACAACAACACCTTCAGTGTTAGGGCCATGAGTTATTGTCACCCTACCATTCCCTTAGAAAGTACTGGGACGAGGAAGAATAGGAATGATCTCAGTGAAGATCCCTTCGCCAGTACTGTGACAAAGAAGAGAACTCCATTGACTTACAAGGGAAATGCAAGCAAGGTCTGTACTGTGACGAGGGAGAAGTGCAGAAGCATGACGATTATCTGTGTGAACCACATTGAGCAGTCTAGTGGTTACCGACTTTCTATTGGTACAACAGTAGTTGAAATCGGGGTGGGAAACCATTAAGTGTTGTAAAGCCCTCCCTGGGGGAGCAAGGAACAGGAAAACTGTGTTCTGATGAGAAGGGGCAGTGGACGAGTCTGCCTACCTGAGAGAGGGTGAACCTTTGCGAGCTGGCGAAGTACAGAGTGCTGGAAGAAGCTGGAGAGTTCCTTCCTGGCAGAACCAAGGTTCAGCCCTCCCTCAAAGACAAGGAACAGGGAACCTGTGCAGTGCCAGAAGGGGTCCCAGACCAGTTTGCCTCTCATTAAGACAGAGAACCTCTGCAGAGCCGCCGCAGACCCTGCAACCTGTGAGAGACAGCAAGAATGGGAGAAGAGCCCAAAAGACAGTTGTGAGAGACCAGTCAGAACCCAGCGGAGGGTTGGAGGACCAGAAAGGCTGTTGGGGATCTGAGAGACAAAGAAATAAGAAATTAAGAGTCTGGGGCCCACGTGTGAAATTGAGTGGCAGTACCTGGGAGGTTAGTGCACCAGGTCTTCCACATTCCCAAAGAAGGGAAACAAAGGTCTGGGATCCGCCTGTGAAATCAAAGTGCAACCAGAGCGATCGTCCTAGTGGCAGTACCTGGAAGGTTAGTGTAGCAGGTCTGATAGATTCTCAGAGAAGGGAACTAAGGGTATGGGACACACAGAACCAAGAAGGCTCAAATTACCCAGGATCTTGGTGGAAGGACGCCCTGAGTGAGGAAGAATAGAGGTCTGCATGGTCTGCTGCAAGTAGAAGAGCTGAGAGATGCCACATGCTGTGGAGCCTCACACATGAAAAACAGGTAAACGAAAGCTGCTGAGTAGTCCTGGGGGCCATAGAAACCTGCAAACACGTTCCCTGATGGCTGGGAAATAAAAGGGGCAGGCCAAGGAGTGAGGTGTTGGCAAGAGGATGTAGAAGCAGCCTGGAGCCCAATGAGAGGCACTGGGGATTAGAGAAGCCCACATACATGTTCCCTAAAGGCAGGGAAGCGAAGGGGCAGACCAGGGGCAGACCAAGGGACAAAGAGCAGGGTGATGGGAAGAGGAAGAGAACTGTGAGCAGCAAATATATCAGTGTTTGGCAGGTTAGTGAACCAAACCCGTTAAGGAGTAGAAAGAAGGGTCTGGCACCAGTATGTGTTGTGAAAGGAAGAAAGCAGTGTTATTGGAATAATAGTGTTTGTCAAGAGAGTACACCATACCTGTTAATGAAAAAAGGGTCTGGAACACTGACAGAGTGTGAACATTTGTGAAAATACCAGGGAAAGAGGATTGTTCCCCTTGGCACTTTGGACCTGAAATAATTAGGGGGAGGGACACTTCCGCCTAACACAGTGACGTGGAAAAGACGAGGGGAAGAGGATTGTCCCTCTCGTCATTTTGGGACCTATAAAGATTAGGGGAATGGAGTCATCCCCCCAACATCAAGTCTGGTGAACTATCTATTTCATAAAAGGCCAGATGTATGTTTGTCTGATGCAGTTATGCGCAGTAGAGGATGCCTGCTTTGCCTGTTGTCACCACTGGAGGGAGCTGTTGCCTTATGCATACGATATTAAGACTTCAGGTTCATGTGTATTTTAGTAATGATAACATACAATTAGCTGCAGAAAAGGCCCAAGACAGCGATACTACTTTAACAGCATACTTCAAGTTGAATGAAGAGAATCATGCTGCACGTGAATTGTATTACTCTGACATCTTTCAACATTCTTTATTTGATTTTAAAACCCATAAATCGAATCCAAGACAAGGAGGAGCAGATATGTCTATGTTGATCTTTCATGGGCTTCTGAGAGATTTTTTTTTGTTGAGATTACTACTCCATGTAAAAGGAGCAAGGTCCTTTACAACTGTTTTTTTTAGTAAAATTAATTGCATTAAAATATACCACATACTATATAAACACTCAGAGAATGTCTCCCTTTACACACTTTAGCCCGTGTACACAGGCTTTTACACTGATATGATATGATATGGCATTTGTAACGCGCCTATACACAAGTGTTTCAAGGCGCGGCGAGACGGGGGGGAACAAGGGGAGACAGACAACGATCCTACTAGGCCAGGTGTCATTCAGATCGCGCAAGGGTAGAGGGGAAGGGAAAAGTGCAGGGGGGAAAGCGAGAGGGAAAAGTGCAGTACAGGGTTATAGCATACAGGATAAATTACAAGGGCCAGCTGGTGGCAAGTGCGAGGTAAGTGCAGACAAGTGCTGGGAAGGGGGGCTGTAGGGATGCAGACACAGTCCCGCAGTGCAGGGGTTGCCAGGGAGGCAGTGCAGGGGAGAGTGGCTGGGCCAAGGACCGAGAACGGTGAGTGGCCCAGTTGCAGATTCAGTGCAGTTTCAGTAATTTTAGCAGGGGAGAGGGGGAGAGAAGGCGGAGGCAAAGAGGAAGGTTTTGAGGTGCTTCCGGAACCGGAGATGGTTCTCCTCAAGTTTCAGGGAGGCAGGAAGGCTGTTCCAGAGGGAGGCCCCTGCAGCGGAGAGAGATCTGCCCCCAGCTCGTTGTTTGGAGAAGCGGCTGACCCTGAGGGAGTTGGAGGCGGATGAGCGAAGAGCACGAGAAGGAAGATATTTAGGAAGAGAGAGTTGAAGGTATTTTGGTCCAAGGCCCCAGACGGCCTTGTGGACAATGCAAAGGGTTTTGAACTTGATCCTCGCAGTCACTGGGAGCCAGTGTAGTGATTTCAGTCCTGGAGAGATACGGTCCCTGGGCTTGAGGCCAAGGACAAGTCTCACAGTCCTGTTCTGGATGAGTTGCAAAGGGCGGAGAGTAGAGGCGGGCAGATTTAGGTAGAGGCTGTTACAGTAGTCCAGCTTCGAGAGAACCAGGGCTCTAGAGACAGTGAGCTTCTGGGGGAAGGAGAGGAAAGGAAGGATACCTCTGACGAGGTGTAGTTGGTAGTGTGACTTTTTAGAGACGTCGGATATGTGAGGAGAGAAGGAGAGTGTGGAGTCGAAGATGACCCCGAGGTTTTTTGCCTTGCAGGAAGAGGGCCAAGAGAGGCCGGCCAGAGAGCTGCAGGGAAGGAGGGAGTGGGTGTGCCGATGAGTAGAATCTCAGTCTTACTGGCATTAAGGCAGAGGTTGTTGGCGGCACACCATTCCTGTATAGCAGAAAGACAGTCAGAGATGAGGGAAAGAGAAGAGGAGGCCGAGGGTAGCCTGAAAATGAGCTGGGTATCATCCACATAGCACTGAAAGTTGGGGCAGAGAGCAGCGATGCGGTGGGTGAGAAGTGCCAGATACTGGTTGAACAGCCAGGGAGAGAGGTTAGAACCCTCGGGGACACCACAGGTAGAGAAAAGGATGTCAGAGAGGAGAGACCCCAGTTAGACCTGGGAGGGTCGATTTGAGAGGAAAGAGGTCAGCCAAGCCAGAGCCTGACCAGTGATACCCAGGTTATCACGGAGACGGTTGAGCAGGATGGTATGGTTGACAGTATCAAAGGCAGAAGAGAGATTAAGCAAAATGAGAACACATGGAATGTTAGAGTCAAGGTTCGAGAGCAGGTCCTCACGGATATTCAGGAGAGCAGTTTCCGTGCTTCTGGCAGCTCTGAAGCCAGACTGATGGTCATGAAGGCTACCAACAGATTCAGCATGGAGATTAAGCTGGGAGATGGCCAGTTTCTCCAGGAGCTTGCCCAGCAAGGGAGTGATAGAGATTGGGCGATAGTTAGCTGGGCAGGAAGGGTCGGAAGAGGGTTTCTTAAGAAGGGGATGCACAAGGGAGTGCTTGAGAGGGGATGGGAAGACTCCAGAGGCAAAGGAGTGATTGCAGAAGTCAGCAAGGGCAGGAGCCAAGGAGTCGATGTGGTCCTTGATAGTTTTGGAGGAACAGGGGTGGACCTGTTTTGACGAGACTTTCATAGATCAGACTTGTCTCGAAACCTCGTCAGCAGAAAAAAGGGGAAAGACAGAGAAGGAGAGAGGAGGGGTGGCTGCAGAAGGGCCATAGGAAGGGCAGGGAATAGAGGGGGGCAGGTGATGGGAGGAGAGTGAGGACAGGATATCCTGAGTTTTTGAAATGAAGTGAGAGGCCAGTGCCATGCAGAGGGCCTGGGAGGGGACAGGAGAGGTAGAGACTGCAGCAGGGTTGGCCAGCTCCTTGCAGATTTTAAAGAGTTCGGCCGAATTGTTAGATGCCGCAGTGATGTGGGCCTGGATAAGGGCTCTCTTCTTGGTGAGAACGGAGAGCCGGTATTGCCTTTGGAGCAGGCGACAGGCCAGTTTGTCAGAGGATGAACATGAAGCACACCATTTCCTCTCTGCCACCCTGCACTTGCGTTTAAGGGTGACGAGATCCGAGTCACACCAGGAGTTACATTTGGCTTTGGGCTTCAGGCGGATTCTCATGAGAGGGCCAGGGATATCAAGAGTATCAGATATAGCAGAGTAGAGAGTGGAGAGGGCTGTGTCAGGGTGGGAGTCAGCCGAGGGGGGAGGGAGGGGGCGAGAAGGTGGCAGCGAAAGCCTCAACTGACACACGCTTCATGGGTCGGATGACCGAGAAGGAAGATGGCAGTGATGAGGATGGCTTTGCCTGTGGGGTAGGGAGGGTGAGGTGGGAGGAGAGGAGAAAGTTATCACTCCAGGAGAGAGGAGTGGAGAGAGGGACAGACAGAGAAGGTCAGAAGAGATCGAGGTATCTAGAGTGTGCCCTGCAGAATGAGTCAGCCCAGACAGGAAAATAGAGAGTGAGAGAGAGTCGCAGAGGTTGCGAAAGAGTCCAGAGGGGGGACAGGAGGAATCCAGGTGGATGTTGAAGTCTCCAAGAAAGAGGAGTTGAGTGGTTGAGGACAGGAGTGAGGAGGAGAGGTCCGCCCACTCGGAGAGGAAGGAGGAAATTTGACCAGGTGGCCGATAGATAGTAGCCACGGTAAGGGAATGGCTAGGAGAGAGAGAGAGAGTCGGCAGACAAGACATTCAAAAGAGGAGTAGGTCTGCGTGGGAGTAACAGTGGCAGAAATCCACTCAGGGAAGATAAGGGCCACACCCCCCCCCCCAGCACGGTTGGGCCTGGGCTCGGAGAGGATCTTGTAGCCGTCAGGTAGGAGTGTGTCAAAGCTGGTGACAGAGCTGGTCGTGAACCATGTCTCAGTGAGACCGAGTACGTCAAGGTGCAGTTCCTCAAGAAGGCGGCAGATATCAGGGGAATGTTTGACGGCAGAGCGAGAGTTAAGAGTGGCAATGTGGAGAAGGTTGCCATCTTTGAAGGACTTCCGGGGAGGGGTACAGATCAGAGGTACGCCCTGCGGAGGTGAAGAAGGAGCACGGGAGGGGGCAGGGAGGGAGGGTAGAGGCAAGGTAGCCGAGGACAGAGGAGGGGGGACAGCAGGAGAGGAAAGGAAGTTGATGAGGCGCAGGAAGCGTCTATCAAAGGGGTGAAGGTTGGCCTGAGGGCCTTGGATCAAGACGGTCCCATTAGCGTAGACATTAATGATGGCCTTAGAGGAGTGGAAGGAGGCCAAGAGGACATCCCAACGGGTGCCACCATTAATGGAAGAAGAGGAGAAAGGAGAGAGCACAGAGACCATATGAAGGGTCCATAGGTCAGGTGAAGGCACGAAAAAGAGGATGTCAGTGAGAGTTCCCTTAGAGGAGGCACTGGTGTAGGTGTCAGCGATAGGGAGGCCTGGGTTGGAGACCAGGATGTCCTTTTTGAACTTTTTCCTACCAGATTTAGTGAGGAGAGCAGGATAGTCAATGGAGAAGCAGTTAGAAAAGATAGGTGAGATAGAGAGCACCATGGGATAGGAGGGTGTGGGGGGGGGAGACAGGACAAGCACAAGCGGACAGGAAGAGAGCGGCAAGCCCTAGTTTACCACAAATTCAGAACACAGTAATGCATATCAGGTACCAAGTGGAGAGGCCACCTAAGTTTGAAAATCCTGCGAGGGGAGAAAAATCCCTAGTTTACCACAATTTGCAGGGCACAGTGAAGTGAGGGCACCATGCGAATTAAGTGAACAGGTGTAGGTGCGGCAGGCCGAGGGAGCAGGTGGAGCTAACAAGGTGGACCGGCGCCAAGCGTCCCCTGCGGACACCTGCAGACACAGTGGGAGCCGCAGCTGTAGGAGCCGCCCTTTGCCTGAGGGGCCCTTAGCCGTGTGGGCTGCCGGGCAGGGGGGCTGCCCAGGAGGGTCGGTAGATATGGGTGGGAGGTGGGCGGGCAGGGAGGCGGGCTGGAGGGGGGCACCAGGAAGAGGCTGCAAGGGGAAGCGGAAGGGGGAGGGGGGAGGGAGAAACACAACCACGTGCTCGGAGCGCTAAACAAAAAAAAACAAAAACACACAAATCCTTACTTGAGGCCCAGATGGACCGGCAGGGTTTCTATCTTGCAACTGGGCTGCCCGGCGAGCTGCTCTCAACCCCAAAGGTTCCGCGCAAAGAGGCGAGCGGGGAGAGCAGCCGTCGGGTAGTCCAGAGGGACACCCGATGGAGCCAATCAGAAGGGGGGGCGGGCAGGGAGGCGGGCTGGAGGAGGGCACAAGGAAGAGGCTGCAAGGGGAGGGAGAAACACAACCACGCGCTCGGAGCGCTAAACAAAAAACAAAAACACACAAATCTTCACTTGAGGCCCAGATGGACCGGCAGGATTTCTATCCTGCAACTGGGCTGCCACTAGTATGTATATATTGGAACTGATGTGAAGCCGACTTCCCTTGGAAGGCAAGTGAAAACCAATTGGAAGTTTATTTTGTGTACCATTTGGAACTTTGTTTCGTGAATTGAGAAATAACTTTAAGTTATAAACTTTGAAGAAACATTCCCCTCTCACTTTAGTTTGAGTTCTTAGTGTAAGGGTGGGAAATAGGTTTTTGATACAATGGTGGACTTATATTTATCTAACATGCTGACAGACACATTAGTTTATTATTTCGAGGTAGGGAACCCCCTCTAAGCCTTAGAGTAAGATGGGTGTTTTCCCAACCCCATTTTCCTTAAATAAAAGTCTTTGGAAAGAAGCATACCACCTGTGTTGATCTCCTTACTTCTTCACCCTTACTGACCATTATTGACACAAAGGGGATTTCGACGGAACTACCGCTGGCGGTTATTACACTGATTTTGCTGATTTCCCAGTGTTAAGGTAGAGGATTTACCACCAGAATCCTCCACTGCAAGCCAGAACTCAGGATTTGGCAGAGCAGGAAAATTCTGTTATCACCAATTATTTACGCATTCTGCTACACTCAGAATGCTAGTCTGTTTTTCCTTCAGACCAGGGAACCTGATCAGCATTTGTGAGGAAAACAGCCCCAGTAAATTGACTAAGAAGGATGATTGTTCTTTACTACTTGGAAGGAGTGCTTGGTACTTTGCACGTCTGCTCCTTTGACTGCCATTTCCTCCTGAACGCAGCACTGCGAGCGCTGCTCTTGCTGCCTGGCCGCTTCCTGGAGGGGGCGGGGCCTAATCCCAACACGTGACGGATCACGTGATTATCTCCCTCCTCATATTGCCGGCACAACCGCTCTTGCGGTGTGTTCTTTACTACTTGGAAGGAGTGCTTGGTACTTTGCACGTATGCTCCTTTGACTGCCATTTCCTCCTGAACGCAGCACTGCGAGCGCTGCTCTTGCTGCCTGGCCGCTTCCTGGAGGGGGCAGAGCCTAATCCCAACACGTGACGGATCACGTGATTATCTCCCTCCTCATATTGCCGGCACAACCGCCCTTGCGGCGTTAAGCCCTGGAGGGAGTAAGGGCTGGTGCTGTTTGGCTGTTCGGCGTGGTCGGCTGTTGGTTGCGGTAAGATAGGTACTGATTAATTACCGCCAGCGGACAAGTATCTGCCACTTATTGTCCCAATTCGGATCAACTACGGTCTGTTCAACAGCCTTAAGAGTATTAATTCATTGATCTGTTTAGCCGGTCTTTTGGGAGGAGAGACGGACTAAGGCTGCTCCTCAAGCCATCGGGCGTTCCCTAGACGGCTAAGAATTTTATGTGTAAAATCAGCACAAGCAAATAACTAAGGTACTGTTTGGCGCATTTGCAAGAATTCAGTTCCACTCTCCATTTTTAAATTTTTTTTTTTTTTTTCCTCAACTTTTGGACCCTCTCTTTTAAGCAGCATTTATCTATCTTGTTTTAGTATCTATTTGTCTAATCATAATTCTTATCTATTTGTATTTATACTCTGTGATAGTATTACTATAAGGTGACATGCGTACCCTAAGAAGTGCAATTTTGAATGGGCCAATTTTGGTTCAGGATAATGCCGAAACACACCAGCGAAAACTAAGGGGCAGTACGCCCCGGAGGCATCCTCCTGCTAGTGCCTCGAACAACAATAGACCTACATCTCCAGCTGATATAAAACATTTCTTTTTTGAGTCTAAACCCTTATCCTGTGACTTCACTGGTAAACCAATTGACCCTTGTTTTAAGTTCACCACGAGCGCCCAAGGCTCGAATGTAAAAAACTTTATGGGAGTTTCTGATAACACTCTTATTAAAGAGGGCGTAATCCCTCTTTTTAAAGAGCTTCACCCTATGCCTGTAATATGTGAAGCACCTGGATCCCCAGGGTCCAACACCAATTCCAACAGAAATCTAGAGCCTCAAACACTATGTCAGAATTATTCAGGTCCTGCTGGTGCGGGTAGTTCATCATTACATGACTGTCATGCTCCCCCTCCACTCCCCCTGATCGAAAGCTGCTGCGGTTTATCGGATCCTCAGCCTGCAGTCATTGAATTAAGCTCGAACTCTTCCTTTTTGGAAGGGGATGATTGTCGGAATTCATTAGAGTTACCCGAAGTTTCTTTCATATATTCAGATACAGCACATAGTTTGGTCGCTTCATTTGCTGCCCCCACTCCCAGACGCGTCCCTGACATCTCGGCTAGACCACCTGAGGACCCTATTTTGCCTTCAGTCATTTCTCCGTCCATTTTGATTGAGACCACGTTGCATGCCATGAATTTGGCCATTTCTTCCCTTTTTAAGCTGTTTGAAACGCTTGACCGAAAACTGCAGGCACATGATAAACAGATTATTACATTGACAAGCAACGCTTAAACATAGTATTGAAACGAATATCCGGAAAAAACTAAATCCAAACCTTGACAAATCACTAATTTTTGACAAGCCGCCTATCGACCCTATTACACAATCACAAGCTATAAAGTTTAAGACCTTACCTGCTTTTCCGAATGTAATTCACGACGATTTTTCTCTGCCCCAAGGCATTGAAAATCCGAAGGACAGGTCTTTGTCGGACCCTGTAGTTCCTGGAGACAAACAAGTGTTTAACATATTCTCACTTAATGGATCTAAGCCACGCGAAATAATACTTAAGCCAAAAAAGAACCTGGTTTGTAAAAAAACAAAAAATGCTAAAGATATAACAAAAACGGCAACCTCAGCAACTAAAGCCTTCATTAAAGCCCTATCCTTGCCCAGGAAGAACACCACCATGGCTGCGGAAGCAGTACAAAAAAAATATAGCGCCTTGGCTAATGCTAAGAAAGCTAGTAACAAGCCGACGGCTTGCCCTGTCGACATAATAGCTTATGACCCACTAGACGCGCTGGTTGAGGCCGCCGAACATGATAGGACGGTGAATACACAAGCTTCATTTTCTTTAGTACCCCAATTTGCGGTGGTACAAGTAAAAGAGGGTGCTACCCTTGCAGCTTCATCACCTTGTTCTCCTGAGAGGATCTCAGATAAGAATGTTGAAGCCAGACGGAATGAAATCAGAAAGGAGATCGACTACTATATGACTAAACAAAGACCCTTGAATGCCCAAGCAGAGATGCTGAAGGATCCTAATATTCGGGAGATACCCCATATAACAGTCCATACAGAAAAGAATCATGTGGCACAGTCACTCATTACGCCCCTGATCCCTGAGCTTTCCTCTTTAAAGAAAATGTCTGCTCCCCTTAAAATTCCTACTAACTCTGTTAATACACCCACCACCAAGCAACTCACATTTGGTGCATCTGAAATGCCAATACAACAAGTAATAAAAACTGCGGTGGAAGAATATATGACCAACTTGAACAAAAATGCTACATTACATACGAAGTTAGAGGTTGACCAGCATACTATGCATTCACAAATAACTGATCTGAGCCGTTATCCAGCTGGTCCTGTTGCAAAACAAAACCACTCACTGGGTACAAACTGGTTTCACTCTAATAGATTTTCGTCTTTACCACCAAAAAACTCGAAAATATCACCCAAACAAACGCTATATCCATTGATCATCCGATGCAGAGATATACCTTATGCGAAGTATGATTTAAATCGCTCTAGTATACTTGCAATACTAGCTGAAATTCCTGCGTTAGACGATCTGCAATCCTCTGATATTGATTTGGTGGAATTTATCTTCGATAATGATCTCTCTGTTGCATGGTTTTGGGTGTCCTCACGAGTTGTGTTAAACACTTTGTGGCTTGCTAAACGAGAAATATATGAATTAGGGTTCGAGCTTCTCACTACTGTGACAACTCAAGCTCCCATTTCTGCGGTGCAAAATCCATCAACGCAGACATATGTCTCCAATCAGAGTCGGGGTTTGTGTGTTCAGTCGATTAACCAAAATTATCATCCAATATCTCAATTTGTATCAAAGCAGTCGTAACTTACTTTTCAATATCCTCTGCCATCTTTGTCTATGATAAGTTGGAACACTCGGGGCCTCGGGCACTTATTGAGGAATGGTTCCAATAAGTTATCGCAGCATGATATTATTTTATTTCAAGAAACTTGGCTCACGGAGCGGCCAGTGTGGGACAACTTTGAAATAGTTTTTAACCCTGCAATACGATCTGTGAAAGGTCGGCCCATGTCCGGTCTCCTTATGGCCTTAAACAAGTCCTCAGAAATTGTTCTAGAACACCAGTCTGCGCCAAATCGATATACTCAATTGATAATTATCACAATAAGAGAACAAAGATATGCGATAGTAAATATATATTGGAATCCAGCTGCAATGTCCACCAAAACATTTCTTAAAGATCTGGAAGAGTTATGGTTAGAGATTATTAAACTCCCTATATACCCGCATGTTATTCTGGCGGGCAATTTAAATTTGCACTGTCTGGATGCCCCCCATAAACGTATGGATAGCAGACTGGTCTCCTGGAACACTTTTATTGAGACAAAAAACTTGGTTATGTTAAATGGTTCATGCCCTGCCGATAGCCCGCCACAGAACACATGGAAAAAAGGACATTCCAGTGCCATTATTGATTTCATTTATGTTAATCGTGAATTATTCTCTGATATTAAGTTGTTTTGTATGATCCCCACTGAGGACAGTGATCATAACATATTGAATGTGAAATGGCACTGTATGGCTTCACAGGGAAAAAAGGAGATATATAATACATACCACCCCCTATTAGTAAACAAAGGTATGAATAGATTACACTGGACTGAATACAATTTGGCGAAATTCGCCAGGGTATTTGAACAGACAATTGTGTATGAGAGGATCTCAGGCACTAATAAGTCACTCGAGTATAGTGACTTATTGCATACATTCGGTACAACAAACAAGGCGAAGACAAAGTACTTTCCCTTGCACTCTTTTGACAGGGAAGTACAGCGTCAAAAGTCCTGGTTTAGAAGGGAAAAAAAGGTAGTTTTGGCTTTGCCTATCCAAGTGAAATGGCAAGCCCTTAAATCATTGAAAACAAAACATAAAAATTGGATGAAGGCCCATCGATCTACTGTTTATCAAACTGATGGAGAATATATGCTCCAAAAGATGGGATCAAAAAACTCTGCGCAAATATGGGCACTAATTAATAAGACCAACCCTAATACGCAGATTTCATTACAAATCAATGACGTAGCAGAGGCTCAATGGGTCGAACATTACACAAATTTGTATGCCTGTCCTGAGCCTATAATTTCACCACTTAGTCAGTGTGATCCAGGAGTTTTTACTTTGCAATTCTCAGTAGCAGACATTTTATTTTATATTAATAAATCTAGTAGATCGCGTGCCCCTGGTCCAGACGGGATCTCTAATTACATGATGAAGCAAGATCCGAACCTATGGGCAAAGATTTTATATCAACTCTACTCCACAATCTTGCGCACTCAACAATTGCCTAAATCATGGTCTCTCTCTATTATTGTCCCGGTGTTCAAGAAGGGTAATAGACAAGACCCCTCAAATTATAGACCGATTGCCCTCCTTGATACACCGGGCAAGATCTTTGCCCGGTTGATTCTCAGAGATTTGCGGGCTTGGATAGAAACCTCTGGTAATGCCGATGTATTTCAAACTGGATTTGTTGCAGGTAAAGGCACGGCAATAAATATCACAGCAATCAATGCGATCAAAGCTAAGTGCGAATGCCTTAATCAGCCCTTGTTTTTAGCTTTCGTGGATTTTAAAGAGGCCTTCGATTCAATCGATAGACATCTTTTAATTAGTAAATTGATTAAAATGGGCTGCCCCGGTTCACTAATTAAACTGATTGCGCTTCTCCATACAAATACTGCAATTCAGATAAGAACTACTTTAGCTGGGCATTTAACCACTAAAATCCCGACAGCAAGAGGTCTGAAACAGGGCTGTATTCTGGCGGCCACTATTTTTAACCTGTTTATACTGGACATGGGCAAGAATATTATTGATATCAACTCAGATGCTCCAAAACTCGGGTCCCATCAAATTGCATGGTTATTATATGCGGATGATCTTATTTTATTCTCTAAAACGCTGTCAGGTCTACAGCGGCTGATAAAAGGCCTTTCACTGTATGTTCAAAGCAATCATATGGCTATTAATTTAAGCAAAACACAGATCATGCAATGTCATAACAAAAAATGTCGCCCCTTAAAATCGTCCATCTGGACTTTCCAAGAAGAGCTCATCTCTATTACCCCACAATATAAATATTTAGGAGTGATTATTAACAATCTGAAGTGTGATATTCCTTATGTCCAGGATATAAAACAAAAGCTGCAAACACTAATATGCCAAGCTAAAGAACTCTTGCATAAATTTGGTAAATTTACATGTTCTCAGATACTTTTATATTACGCCCAAAAAGTTCTGCCGATAATAACATACGGCTCTGAAACTAAATTACCAAGAGACCGTGTGTTTTGGGATCGACTCGAGGGAACATTTTGGCAAGCAGTGTTTAAGTTACCGAATTCAACTCCAGGGCCTTTGATACGTTATGAGCTAGGAGTCCTTTCAATGTTTGTGTTTTATGCGTGGAAATTGTGTTCGTTAATGAGGAAATTTTTGCTGTGTATAAATTGTTCAGATTTATCTTATATATTGGCTATATAAATGCTGAAATCCACACATCTTTTTCCCAATAAGTGGAGAAATTTTATTACCAATCTTTTAGTAGAAGTCGACATTACTATTGAATTGCTTTTAATCAATCCCAATCGTGCCCAGCGAAAACTATATCAGCATGACTGGATTTGCACTTTAGAGTTTTGCTCGCGGTATAAAGATTATAGCGGTCTGCCTTTCGGTACGAAAAGAATGAGAACTGCTGCCTCTTATTTACTTAAATTCCCCTCGCCCCACTTCAGAAACAACTATCTCCGATTTAGACTCAATCTATGGCCCACCAGAGAAATTTTATCTCGAAGAGGTCAAATAACAAAACAAGAAAATATTTGTCGGTTTTGTCAATTACCAGAGTGTGAGGACACTTTAAAACACTTGATAGTAGGTTGTTCTTCATTAAAAGAATTACGCTGTACATTCTTTAAAAAACTGTATGAAAATTATAACTGCTTAACTAAAGATGTACTTTGGTTTAGAATATTCTCCTCACCTCTGCAAGCTGTCCGTATAGCTACTGTCCAATTTATGTTAGCATTAAATCTTGAGAGATAACAAGTACAGCTTAAATATGTGTGTTATGTAATTAACGTCCTCTTCACACGTGGTTTATTAATGGTTTTAACGATGTGGTAAATTCGAACCTATTTTAGATTGTTTTTATAAATGATAATTCATAGGATGTACATATATGAATTGTGAGTTTGCCACCTTTTGCTGTTGTTGTAAAATGATGAAATGCTGAAGCAGAGGGGTTGTAGGGTTTTGTTCGGTACTGATTTGAGCTTGATTTTATTTTGAATTCATTTTGATGTTCAATGTGATTAACTTGTATTATATATTAAATTGAAAGGTTGATTACCAACCAACCAATTAATAAAAAAGAAAAAAAAAAGAAGGATGATTGCACCTGGCTGCAGTGGACTTGAAGCGTTTGTGCAATGGGGATATAATGTTCAATATGAGATGACCTTTGGGGGATGGACAGAGATGAAAAATGTTTGAGCCAGTGCGGCGGATGTGTTAAAAGGAGATAACAGTTGAAATGGGACTGTGAAGGACCTTAAGCAAATACTTACAGCCCTGCCTGGGCCTACCCTCCCTCTGCCCATTAAATGAGCATTGACAAAGTTAGTAGGCCAGGCTTTGTGAGCACATGTTAATGTTTTGTGGGGATATATTTTATTGTGTAAAACTTCAAAAACAAATATTCCACTTGTTGCATTCGACACCTCTCACTTCTATAATGTAATTAATTTGGACATACCTTTTCAGATTTTGCAGCTTTAAAGCATTCTATCTAATAATAAAACATAAATATAAAATGTAATAAATAAATATTTAAAAATATAAAAATGATCAAATCTTTACCTTTGTTACCAATCACTCTCTTCTCCCCACCTCTCAATATGGTTTCCGCCCTAAGCACTCTACTGAAACTGCCCTCACCTATGTTCTCAGCTCCCTCCTTACTGCTCGCTACTCTAAGCAATCCTCTGTCCTTGTCCTCCTTGACCTCACTGCAGCCTTTGATACCGTACTTCTTAACACTCTTTCATCCTTTGGTATCAGTGGCTCTGTCCTCAACTGGCTCTCCTCCTGCCTTTCCAACCGCTCTCTTGCTGTCTCCTGGGGTGGTCGTACCTCTTCCACTCTCCCTCTGGACTTCAGTGTTCCACAAGGCTCTGTGCTTGGCCCTTTCCTTTTCTCACTCTACACTTCTCTTCCCGCCCCCATTATCTCCTCTTTTGGCATTTCTCATCATTTCTATGCAGATGACACCCAGCTATTTCTTTCTTTCTCCTCTTTCACCCCCAAAATCCACCAAAATCTTTCTTCCTGTCTTACTGCTATTAAAAACTGGATGTCTTCCCACTTTCTTTCCCTCAACTCTGACAAAACTGACGTTTTATTCTTCCCCTCCAACACTCTTCCTCCCCCTTCTCCCTCCTTTCATTCTCTTTCCTCCTGCTAACCTCCCTATCTCTGCTTCTGCTCGTAACCTTGGCCTCCACCTTGACTCTACCCTCTCCCTTTCCCATCATATTTCTCTTACCTCTCGCGCCTGCCGCTTTCATCTATTCAATGTTTGTAAAATCCGCTCCTCCCTCACCTTCCATGCTACTAAACTCCTAATATATTCCCTCATTTTCTCACGACTTTTATACTGTTCCTCTCTCCTCTTTCGACCCCCTGCCTCTAACCTTGCTCCCCTCAAATCCCTTTACCACTCTGCTATCCGTACCCTCTGTTTTCTTTCACCACTTGATTCCATTTCCTCCTTCTTGGCTGGCTTATCTTTCACTCCCAACTTAAATGTAACTTAATCTGCCTAGTTTTTAAATCTCTTCATGGGCTAGCCCCCCCTACCTTTCCTCTTTCCTTTCTTTCTACTCTCCTTCTCGCTCCCTCAGATCCGCTGATCTCTTCCTACTCACAGTACCTCCTTCCCCTTATGCTTCCTCTCGTTTCTGTTCCTTTCAGCTTCTAGCCCCCCATCACCGGAACTCCCTACCTCTCTCCATCCATTCCATTTCCTCTTACCCCTCTTTCCGTGCCTCCTTGAAATCTTTCTTTCTTCACCCCCGCCCTCACTTCCCTCTTTCTCCTATTATATCCCTCCTTTATCTCTACCCTCCTTCCTACTTCCCTTCTTCTTCCCTTTCTTTCTCCTACCTCCTTCCCTCCTCCTGTTATCTCTGTATTCTTCCCCCGCTCTGACCTCTCTTTTTACTTCCCTTTCTTCTTTCTCTTACCAATTCCTCCTTTAGACTGGTCAATTGATCTACATACTGTTTTTGATGGTTTGTTTCATGTCTTTGTAACTTTATGCTTCTTGTTTCCTATGTATTCTTGTTGTTGTATTGTAAAGCACCTTGGCGTAAAGCAATATATAAACCTAATAAATAGAAATACAAAATAAAAACCAACATAAACAAACATTATATTTTGCATGTTGTAAAATAAAAGTAAATAATACAGAACAACCTTACCTCGCATTTAGTTAATATCCAATTTGTATAAACGTCTCACCATAGATTACAATCTTCCACAATGATATAAGTCTTCTAACATTCCTGTTTGTTTCCCATCTGTTTAACCTACATTAGATCCATCAATTAGAATTGTACTTGGAGTACCCACAGCCATATGCCAATGAATGCCCCAAAAGTAGGGAGTAACATAGAAATCTCAACCTAGTATGTACGATTCCCATGGGTGCCTATCCTCTCAGACTACGTCATCTTGTCTTCTATCATCATTTATCATACACCGCCTCAATCTGTTCCCTTTCTTTAGGCAAACAGCTTTTAATTAACCTTTGTCGTTCCACTGTGACTAATTTGGTTAATTGTCTGCACAAGCTAAGGATGGATGGGCCACCTTCATCTTTCCATACTCCAAGAATTTCTCTGATTTTTTGAGATCTGCAGAGTATGCGTTGCCCATTTTTATATTGGAGGAATATTTAACAATGGAATACCTTTGCCGAAGAGCCATAGCACAGGTGAATCTGGGGCAGTATATTGCCCTATTGGATCATTTTACCTTGGAGTAGGACCAAACCATGACCCATCGACCCTGGTTAAACCTGCACCAAAATGGAGATTCCCTTACTCTTGAAGGCACGCCCCTAAACGCTCACGCCAGAAAAAATACAACCCGCTAGGGGAAAAAGGCGCAAGATGCTCTTGCAAGTGAAACAAGTATTTATTTCTACAAAAATAGGTGCATCAGCAAAGGACTCTGCTGCCATGGAACGTTCTGCCAAAAAGTGTACAAGCAGAATCTTATACAGAGACACAGCGTCATAGGTGATGTCATCGTATATGATATGATTGGTTATTTATAGCGCACTTAATACCCAGAGGTTTCTAAGCGTGGACCCGGGGATCGAACCTGTGTTGCTGCGTGTTGTCTTGCTTCCAAGGTGAGCACGTTGCCACTGAGCTATCCTCTTGAGACAGTGAAATGCCATGTGGCTGTTTGGTGCGACCCTTTACATGGTCGGCCTGCTCCATAGGGATGTCAGGTCATTGGACCCAGCCATGTCTTTCCGTCTTCCATCACATAGGTTCTGCTGGGCTCATTGTCTCCAAGGAACCAAGGCTGAAGAAGCAATTAGCTACATTTGCGAACAATGCTACTCTATTATTATACAGTGCTCCTGACAGGCTTGAAGAATGGCGCAGGGAGAGTCTTGAGGTCACACCGACCCACACATACTTCACTCATTCCTTATCGCGTCTTCAGCTCCCAAGGCTTCCACCCTCGCTTTTGCAACTATAATGTATCCCTCCCTGTACCTCGCACTACAAACCATGTCATTATGAAATAAAGGTGGAACAGCCATACTCTCAGATCTTTATGGTTGATTGGTTTATGGTCGCAGGTCTGGGGTCAACTGGTATCCTGGAATTCAGAGGTCTCTGGACTAGGGCAGTTGTAGAGGCTATAACTCATAGTTAGCTGGATGGGTCGGAGGCCTGCTTCAGCGCATTTGTGATAACCCGAACACCAAAGCGCCCAGTACTGTCTCGTGGCCTTGCATGGCACATTGAGAGCTCATATCCAAGCCCGCATCTCTGTGGCATCTAACAACTTGGCTGAACTCTTTAAAATCTGCAAGGAACTGGCCAACTCTGTCGCAGTCTCTACCTCTCCTGTCCCTTCCGAGGCCCTCTGCACAGCACTGGCGTCTCACTTCATTTAAAAAATCGAGGACATCCTGTCCTCACTCTAGTATGTTAAATGGTTCATGCCCTGCCGATAGCCCGCCACAGAACACATGGAAAAAAGGACATTCCAGTGCCATTATTGATTTCATTTATGTTAATCGTGAATTATTCTCTGATATTACGTTGTTTTGTATGATCCCCACTGAGGACAGTGATCATAACATATTGAATGTGAAATGGCACTGTATGGCTTCACAGGGAAAAAAGGAGATATATAATACATACCACCCCCTATTAGTAAACAAAGGTATGAATAGATTACACTGGACTGAATACAATTTGGCGAAATTCGCCAGGGTATTTGAACAGACAATTGTGTATGAGAGGATCTCAGGCACTAATAAGTCACTCGAGTATAGTGACTTATTGCATACATTCGGTACAACAAACAAGGCGAAGACAAAGTACTTTCCCTTGCACTCTTTTGACAGGGAAGTACAGCGTCAAAAGTCCTGGTTTAGAAGGGAAAAAAAGGTAGTTTTGGCTTTGCCTATCCAAGTGAAATGGCAAGCCCTTAAATCATTGAAAACAAAACATAAAAATTGGATGAAGGCCCATCGATCTACTGTTTATCAAACTGATGGAGAATATATGCTCCAAAAGATGGGATCAAAAAACTCTGCGCAAATATGGGCACTAATTAATAAGACCAACCCTAATACGCAGATTTCATTACAAATCAATGACGTAGCAGAGGCTCAATGGGTCGAACATTACACAAATTTGTATGCCTGTCCTGAGCCTATAATTTCACCACTTAGTCAGTGTGATCCAGGAGTTTTTACTTTGCAATTCTCAGTAGCAGACATTTTATTTTATATTAATAAATCTAGTAGATCGCGTGCCCCTGGTCCAG
Source organism: Ambystoma mexicanum (assembly GCF_040938575.1). Taxonomy (NCBI): domain Eukaryota; kingdom Metazoa; phylum Chordata; class Amphibia; order Caudata; family Ambystomatidae; genus Ambystoma; species Ambystoma mexicanum. The sequence continues at coordinate 1,300,549,379 of NC_090933.1, read as the reverse complement.
ACGGGATCTCTAATTACATGATGAAGCAAGATCCGAACCTATGGGCAAAGATTTTATATCAACTCTACTCCACAATCTTGCGCACTCAACAATTGCCTAAATCATGGTCTCTCTCTATTATTGTCCCGGTGTTCAAGAAGGGTAATAGACAAGACCCCTCAAATTATAGACCGATTGCCCTCCTTGATACACCGGGCAAGATCTTTGCCCGGTTGATTCTCAGAGACTTGCGGGCTTGGATAGAAACCTCTGGTAATGCCGATGTATTTCAAACTGGATTTGTTGCAGGTAAAGGCACGGCAATAAATATCACAGCAATCAATGCGATCAAAGCTAAGTGCGAATGCCTTAATCAGCCCTTGTTTTTAGCTTTCGTGGATTTTAAAGAGGCCTTTGATTCAATCGATAGACATCTTTTAATTAGTAAATTGATTAAAATGGGCTGCCCCGGTTCACTAATTAAACTGATTGCGCTTCTCCATACAAATACTGCAATTCAGATAAGAACTACTTTAGCTGGGCATTTAACCACTAAAATCCCGACAGCAAGAGGTCTGAAACAGGGCTGTATTCTGGCGGCCACTATTTTTAACCTGTTTATACTGGACATGGGCAAGAATATTATTGATATCAACTCAGATGCTCCAAAACTCGGGTCCCATCAAATTGCATGGTTATTATATGCGGATGATCTTATTTTATTCTCTAAAACGCTGTCAGGTCTACAGCGGCTGATAAAAGGCCTTTCACTGTATGTTCAAAGCAATCATATGGCTATTAATTTAAGCAAAACACAGATCATGCAATGTCATAACAAAAAATGTCGCCCCTTAAAATCGTCCATCTGGACTTTCCAAGAAGAGCTCATTTCTATTACCCCACAATATAAATATTTAGGAGTGATTATTAACAATCTGAAGTGTGATATTCCTTATGTCCAGGATATAAAACAAAAGCTGCAAACACTAATATGCCAAGCTAAAGAACTCTTGCATAAATTTGGTAAATTTACATGTTCTCAGATACTTTTATATTACGCCCAAAAAGTTCTGCCGATAATAACATACGGCTCTGAAACTAAATTACCAAGAGACCGTGTGTTTTGGGATCGACTCGAGGGAACATTTTGGCGAGCAGTGTTTAAGTTACCGAATTCAACTCCAGGGCCTTTGATACGTTATGAGCTAGGAGTCCTTTCAATGTTTGTGTTTTATGCGTGGAAATTGTGTTCGTTAATGAGGAAATTTTTGCTGTGTATAAATTGTTCAGATTTATCTTATATATTGGCTATATAAATGCTGAAATCCACACATCTTTTTCCCAATAAGTGGAGAAATTTTATTACCAATCTTTTAGTAGAAGCCGACATTACTATTGAATTGCTTTTAATCAATCCCAATCGTGCCCAGAGAAAACTATATCAGCATGACTGGATTTGCACTTTAGAGTTTTGCTCGCGGTATAAAGATTATAGCGGTCTGCCTTTCGGTACGAAAAGAATGAGAACTGCTGCCTCTTATTTACTTAAATTCCCCTCGCCCCACTTCAGAAACAACTATCTCCGATTTAGACTCAATCTATGGCCCACCAGAGAAATTTTATCTCGAAGAGGTCAAATAACAAAACAAGAAAATATTTGTCGGTTTTGTCAATTACCAGAGTGTGAGGACACTTTAAAACACTTGATAGTAGGTTGTTCTTCATTAAAAGAATTACGCTGTACATTCTTTAAAAAACTGTATGAAAATTATAACTGCTTAACTAAAGATGTACTTTGGTTTAGAATATTCTCCTCACCTCTGCAAGCTGTCCGTATAGCTACTGTCCAATTTATGTTAGCATTAAATCTTGAGAGATAACAAGTACAGCTTAAATATGTGTGTTATGTAATTAACGTCCTCTTCACACGTGGTTTATTAATGGTTTTAACGATGTGGTAAATTCGAACCTATTTTAGATTGTTTTTATAAATGATAATTCATAGGATGTACATATATGAATTGTGAGTTTGCCACCTTTTGCTGTTGTTGTAAAATGATGAAATGCTGAAGCAGAGGGGTTGTAGGGTTTTGTTCGGTACTGATTTGAGCTTGATTTTATTTTGAATTCATTTTGATGTTCAATGTGATTAACTTGTGTTATATATTAAATTGAAAGGTTGATTACCAACCAACCAATTAATAAAAAAGAAAAAAAAAAGAAGGATGATTGCACCGCGCTGCAGTGGACTTGAAGCGTTTGTGCAATGGGGATATAATGTTCAATATGAGATGACCTTTGGGGGATGGACAGAGATGAAAAATGTTTGAGCCAGTGCGGCGGATGTGTTAAAAGGAGATAACAGTTGAAATGGGACTGTGAAGGACCTTAAGCAAATACTTACAGCCCTGCCTGGGCCTACCCTCCCTCTGCCCATTAAATGAGCATTGACAAAGTTAGTAGGCCAGGCTTTGTGAGCACATGTTAATGTTTTGTGGGGATATATTTTATTGTGTAAAACTTCAAAAACAAATATTCCACTTGTTGCATTCGACACCTCTCACTTCTATAATGTAATTAATTTGGACATACCTTTTCAGATTTTGCAGCTTTAAAGCATTCTATCTAATAATAAAACATAAATATAAAATGTAATAAATAAATATTTAAAAATATAAAAATGATCAAATCTTTACCTTTGTTACCAATCACTCTCTTCTCCCCACCTCTCAATATGGTTTCCGCCCTAAGCACTCTACTGAAACTGCCCTCACCTATGTTCTCAGCTCCCTCCTTACTGCTCGCTACTCTAAGCAATCCTCTGTCCTTGTCCTCCTTGACCTCACTGCAGCCTTTGATACCGTACTTCTTAACACTCTTTCATCCTTTGGTATCAGTGGCTCTGTCCTCAACTGGCTCTCCTCCTGCCTTTCCAACCGCTCTCTTGCTGTCTCCTGGGGTGGTCGTACCTCTTCCACTCTCCCTCTGGACTTCAGTGTTCCACAAGGCTCTGTGCTTGGCCCTTTCCTTTTCTCACTCTACACTTCTCTTCCCGCCCCCATTATCTCCTCTTTTGGCATTTCTCATCATTTCTATGCAGATGACACCCAGCTATTTCTTTCTTTCTCCTCTTTCACCCCCAAAATCCACCAAAATCTTTCTTCCTGTCTTACTGCTATTAAAAACTGGATGTCTTCCCACTTTCTTTCCCTCAACTCTGACAAAACTGACGTTTTATTCTTCCCCTCCAACACTCTTCCTCCCCCTTCTCCCTCCTTTCATTCTCTTTCCTCCTGCTAACCTCCCTATCTCTGCTTCTGCTCGTAACCTTGGCCTCCACCTTGACTCTACCCTCTCCCTTTCCCATCATATTTCTCTTACCTCTCGCGCCTGCCGCTTTCATCTATTCAATGTTTGTAAAATCCGCTCCTCCCTCACCTTCCATGCTACTAAACTCCTAATATATTCCCTCATTTTCTCACGACTTTTATACTGTTCCTCTCTCCTCTTTCGACCCCCTGCCTCTAACCTTGCTCCCCTCAAATCCCTTTACCACTCTGCTATCCGTACCCTCTGTTTTCTTTCACCACTTGATTCCATTTCCTCCTTCTTGGCTGGCTTATCTTTCACTCCCAACTTAAATGTAACTTAATCTGCCTAGTTTTTAAATCTCTTCATGGGCTATCCCCCCCTACCTTTCCTCTTTCCTTTCTTTCTACTCTCCTTCTCGCTCCCTCAGATCCGCTGATCTCTTCCTACTCACAGTACCTCCTTCCCCTTATGCTTCCTCTCGTTTCTGTTCCTTTCAGCTTCTAGCCCCCCATCACCGGAACTCCCTACCTCTCTCCATCCATTCCATTTCCTCTTACCCCTCTTTCCGTGCCTCCTTGAAATCTTTCTTTCTTCACCCCCGCCCTCACTTCCCTCTTTCTCCTATTATATCCCTCCTTTATCTCTACCCTCCTTCCTACTTCCCTTCTTCTTCCCTTTCTTTCTCCTACCTCCTTCCCTCCTCCTGTTATCTCTGTATTCTTCCCCCGCTCTGACCTCTCTTTTTACTTCCCTTTCTTCTTTCTCTTACCAATTCCTCCTTTAGACTGGTCAATTGATCTACATACTGTTTTTGATGGTTTGTTTCATGTCTTTGTAACTTTATGCTTCTTGTTTCCTATGTATTCTTGTTGTTGTATTGTAAAGCACCTTGGCGTAAAGCAATATATAAACCTAATAAATAGAAATACAAAATAAAAACCAACATAAACAAACATTATATTTTGCATGTTGTAAAATAAAAGTAAATAATACAGAAGAACCTTACCTCGCATTTAGTTAATATCCAATTTGTATAAACGTCTCACCATAGATTACAATCTTCCACAATGATATAAGTCTTCTAACATTCCTGTTTGTTTCCCATCTGTTTAACCTACATTAGATCCATCAATTAGAATTGTACTTGGAGTACCCACAGCCATATGCCAATGAATGCCCCAAAAGTAGGGAGTAACATAGAAATCTCAACCTAGTATGTACGATTCCCATGGGTGCCTATCCTCTCAGACTACGTCATCTTGTCTTCTATCATCATTTATCATACACCGCCTCAATCTGTTCCCTTTCTTTAGGCAAACAGCTTTTAATTAACCTTTGTCGTTCCACTGTGACTAATTTGGTTAATTGTCTGCACAAGCTAAGGATGGATGGGCCACCTTCATCTTTCCATACTCCAAGAATTTCTCTGATTTTTTGAGATCTGCAGAGTATGCGTTGCCCATTTTTATATTGGAGGAATATTTAACAATGGAATACCTTTGCCGAAGAGCCATAGCACAGGTGAATCTGGGGCAGTATATTGCCCTATTGGATCATTTTACCTTGGAGTAGGACCAAACCATGACCCATCGACCCTGGTTAAACCTGCACCAAAATGGAGATTCCCTTACTCTTGAAGGCACGCCCCTAAACGCTCACGCCAGAAAAAATACAACCCGCTAGGGGAAAAAGGCGCAAGATGCTCTTGCAAGTGAAACAAGTATTTATTTCTACAAAAATAGGTGCATCAGCAAAGGACTCTGCTGCCATGGAACGTTCTGCCAAAAAGTGTACAAGCAGAATCTTATACAGAGACACAGCGTCATAGGTGATGTCATCGTATATGATATGATTGGTTATTTATAGCGCACTTAATACCCAGAGGTTTCTAAGCGTGGACCCGGGGATCGAACCTGTGTTGCTGCGTGTTGTCTTGCTTCCAAGGTGAGCACGTTGCCACTGAGCTATCCTCTTGAGACAGTGAAATGCCATGTGGCTGTTTGGTGCGACCCTTTACATGGTCGGCCTGCTCCATAGGGATGTCAGGTCATTGGACCCAGCCATGTCTTTCCGTCTTCCATCACATAGGTTCTGCTGGGCTCATTGTCTCCAAGGAACCAAGGCTGAAGAAGCAATTAGCTACATTTGCGAACAATGCTACTCTATTATTATACAGTGCTCCTGACAGGCTTGAAGAATGGCGCAGGGAGAGTCTTGAGGTCACACCGACCCACACATACTTCACTCATTCCTTATCGCGTCTTCAGCTCCCAAGGCTTCCACCCTCGCTTTTGCAACTATAATGTATCCCTCCCTGTACCTCGCACTACAAACCATGTCATTATGAAATAAAGGTGGAACAGCCATACTCTCAGATCTTTATGGTTGATTGGTTTATGGTCGCAGGTCTGGGGTCAACTGGTATCCTGGAATTCAGAGGTCTCTGGACTAGGGCAGTTGTAGAGGCTATAACTCATAGTTAGCTGGATGGGTCGGAGGCCTGCTTCAGCGCATTTGTGATAACCCGAACACCAAAGCGCCCAGTACTGTCTCGTGGCCTTGCATGGCACATTGAGAGCTCATATCCAAGCCTGCATCTCTGCGGCATCTAACAACTTGGCTGAACTCTTTAAAATCTGCAAGGAACTGGCCAACTCTGTCGCAGTCTCTACCTCTCCTGTCCCTTCCGAGGCCCTCTGCACAGCACTGGCTTCTCACTTCATTTAAAAAATCGAGGACATCCTGTCCTCACTCTAGTATGTTAAATGGTTCATGCTCTGCCGATAGCCCGCCACAGAACACATGGAAAAAAGGACATTCCAGTGCCATTATTGATTTCATTTATGTTAATCGTGAATTATTCTCTGATATTACGTTGTTTTGTATGATCCCCACTGAGGACAGTGATCATAACATATTGAATGTGAAATGGCACTGTATGGCTTCACAGGGAAAAAAGGAGATATATAATACATACCACCCCCTATTAGTAAACAAAGGTATGAATAGATTACACTGGACTGAATACAATTTGGCGAAATTCGCCAGGGTATTTGAACAGACAATTGTGTATGAGAGGATCTCAGGCACTAATAAGTCACTCGAGTATAGTGACTTATTGCATACATTCGGTACAACAAACAAGGCGAAGACAAAGTACTTTCCCTTGCACTCTTTTGACAGGGAAGTACAGCGTCAAAAGTCCTGGTTTAGAAGGGGAAAAAAAGGTAGTTTTGGCTTTGCCTATCCAAGTGAAATGGCAAGCCCTTAAATCATTGAAAACAAAACATAAAAATTGGATGAAGGCCCATCGATCTACTGTTTATCAAACTGATGGAGAATATATGCTCCAAAAGATGGGATCAAAAAACTCTGCGCAAATATGGGCACTAATTAATAAGACCAACCCTAATACGCAGATTTCATTACAAATCAATGACGTAGCAGAGGCTCAATGGGTCGAACATTACACAAATTTGTATGCCTGTCCTGAGCCTATAATTTCACCACTTAGTCAGTGTGATCCAGGAGTTTTTACTTTGCAATTCTCAGTAGCAGACATTTTATTTTATATTAATAAATCTAGTAGATCGCGTGCCCCTGGTCCAGACGGGATCTCTAATTACATGATGAAGCAAGATCCGAACCTATGGGCAAAGATTTTATATCAACTCTACTCCACAATCTTGCGCACTCAACAATTGCCTAAATCATGGTCTCTCTCTATTATTGTCCCGGTGTTCAAGAAGGGTAATAGACAAGACCCCTCAAATTATAGACCGATTGCCCTCCTTGATACACCGGGCAAGATCTTTGCCCGGTTGATTCTCAGAGACTTGCGGGCTTGGATAGAAACCTCTGGTAATGCCGATGTATTTCAAACTGGATTTGTTGCAGGTAAAGGCACGGCAATAAATATCACAGCAATCAATGCGATCAAAGCTAAGTGCGAATGCCTTAATCAGCCCTTGTTTTTAGCTTTCGTGGATTTTAAAGAGGCCTTCGATTCAATCGATAGACATCTTTTAATTAGTAAATTGATTAAAATGGGCTGCCCCGGTTCACTAATTAAACTGATTGCGCTTCTCCATACAAATACTGCAATTCAGATAAGAACTACTTTAGCTGGGCATTTAACCACTAAAATCCCGACAGCAAGAGGTCTGAAACAGGGCTGTATTCTGGCGGCCACTATTTTTAACCTGTTTATACTGGACATGGGCAAGAATATTATTGATATCAACTCAGATGCTCCAAAACTCGGGTCCCATCAAATTGCATGGTTATTATATGCGGATGATCTTATTTTATTCTCTAAAACGCTGTCAGGTCTACAGCGGCTTATAAAAGGCCTTTCACTGTATGTTCAAAGCAATCATATGGCTATTAATTTAAGCAAAACACAGATCATGCAATGTCATAACAAAAAATGTCGCCCCTTAAAATCGTCCATCTGGACTTTCCAAGAAGAGCTCATCTCTATTACCCCACAATATAAATATTTAGGAGTGATTATTAACAATCTGAAGTGTGATATTCCTTATGTCCAGGATATAAAACAAAAGCTGCAAACACTAATATGCCAAGCTAAAGAACTCTTGCATAAATTTGGTAAATTTACATGTTCTCAGATACTTTTATATTACGCCCAAAATGTTCTGCCGATAATAACATACGGCTCTGAAACTAAATTACCAAGAGACCGTGTGTTTTGGGATCGACTCGAGGGAACATTTTGGCGAGCAGTGTTTAAGTTACCGAATTCAACTCCAGGGCCTTTGATACGTTATGAGCTAGGAGTCCTTTCAATGTTTGTGTTTTATGCGTGGAAATTGTGTTCGTTAATGAGGAAATTTTTGCTGTGTATAAATTGTTCAGATTTATCTTATATATTGGCTATATAAATGCTGAAATCCACACATCTTTTTCCCAATAAGTGGAGAAATTTTATTACCAATCTTTTAGTAGAAGCCGACATTACTATTGAATTGCTTTTAATCAATCCCAATCGTGCCCAGAGAAAACTATATCAGCATGACTGGATTTGCACTTTAGAGTTTTGCTCGCGGTATAAAGATTATAGCGGTCTGCCTTTCGGTACGAAAAGAATGAGAACTGCTGCCTCTTATTTACTTAAATTCCCCTCGCCCCACTTCAGAAACAACTATCTCCGATTTAGACTCAATCTATGGCCCACCAGAGAAATTTTATCTCGAAGAGGTCAAATAACAAAACAAGAAAATATTTGTCGGTTTTGTCAATTACCAGAGTGTGAGGACACTTTAAAACACTTGATAGTAGGTTGTTCTTCATTAAAAGAATTACGCTGTACATTCTTTAAAAAACTGTATGAAAATTATAACTGCTTAACTAAAGATGTACTTTGGTTTAGAATATTCTCCTCACCTCTGCAAGCTGTCCGTATAGCTACTGTCCAATTTATGTTAGCATTAAATCTTGAGAGATAACAAGTACAGCTTAAATATGTGTGTTATGTAATTAACGTCCTCTTCACACGTGGTTTATTAATGGTTTTAACGATGTGGTAAATTCGAACCTATTTTAGATTGTTTTTATAAATGATAATTCATAGGATGTACATATATGAATTGTGAGTTTGCCACCTTTTGCTGTTGTTGTAAAATGATGAAATGCTGAAGCAGAGGGGTTGTAGGGTTTTGTTCGGTACTGATTTGAGCTTGATTTTATTTTGAATTCATTTTGATGTTCAATGTGATTAACTTGTGTTATATATTAAATTGAAAGGTTGATTACCAACCAACCAATTAATAAAAAAGAAAAAAAAAAGAAGGATGATTGCACCGCGCTGCAGTGGACTTGAAGCGTTTGTGCAATGGGGATATAATGTTCAATATGAGATGACCTTTGGGGGATGGACAGAGATGAAAAATGTTTGAGCCAGTGCGGCGGATGTGTTAAAAGGAGATAACAGTTGAAATGGGACTGTGAAGGACCTTAAGCAAATACTTACAGCCCTGCCTGGGCCTACCCTCCCTCTGCCCATTAAATGAGCATTGACAAAGTTAGTAGGCCAGGCTTTGTGAGCACATGTTAATGTTTTGTGGGGATATATTTTATTGTGTAAAACTTCAAAAACAAATATTCCACTTGTTGCATTCGACACCTCTCACTTCTATAATGTAATTAATTTGGACATACCTTTTCAGATTTTGCAGCTTTAAAGCATTCTATCTAATAATAAAACATAAATATAAAATGTAATAAATAAATATTTAAAAATATAAAAATGATCAAATCTTTACCTTTGTTACCAATCACTCTCTTCTCCCCACCTCTCAATATGGTTTCCGCCCTAAGCACTCTACTGAAACTGCCCTCACCTATGTTCTCAGCTCCCTCCTTACTGCTCGCTACTCTAAGCAATCCTCTGTCCTTGTCCTCCTTGACCTCACTGCAGCCTTTGATACCGTACTTCTTAACACTCTTTCATCCTTTGGTATCAGTGGCTCTGTCCTCAACTGGCTCTCCTCCTGCCTTTCCAACCGCTCTCTTGCTGTCTCCTGGGGTGGTCGTACCTCTTCCACTCTCCCTCTGGACTTCAGTGTTCCACAAGGCTCTGTGCTTGGCCCTTTCCTTTTCTCACTCTACACTTCTCTTCCCGCCCCCATTATCTCCTCTTTTGGCATTTCTCATCATTTCTATGCAGATGACACCCAGCTATTTCTTTCTTTCTCCTCTTTCACCCCCAAAATCCACCAAAATCTTTCTTCCTGTCTTACTGCTATTAAAAACTGGATGTCTTCCCACTTTCTTTCCCTCAACTCTGACAAAACTGACGTTTTATTCTTCCCCTCCAACACTCTTCCTCCCCCTTCTCCCTCCTTTCATTCTCTTTCCTCCTGCTAACCTCCCTATCTCTGCTTCTGCTCGTAACCTTGGCCTCCACCTTGACTCTACCCTCTCCCTTTCCCATCATATTTCTCTTACCTCTCGCGCCTGCCGCTTTCATCTATTCAATGTTTGTAAAATCCGCTCCTCCCTCACCTTCCATGCTACTAAACTCCTAATATATTCCCTCATTTTCTCACGACTTTTATACTGTTCCTCTCTCCTCTTTCGACCCCCTGCCTCTAACCTTGCTCCCCTCAAATCCCTTTACCACTCTGCTATCCGTACCCTCTGTTTTCTTTCACCACTTGATTCCATTTCCTCCTTCTTGGCTGGCTTATCTTTCACTCCCAACTTAAATGTAACTTAATCTGCCTAGTTTTTAAATCTCTTCATGGGCTATCCCCCCCTACCTTTCCTCTTTCCTTTCTTTCTACTCTCCTTCTCGCTCCCTCAGATCCGCTGATCTCTTCCTACTCACAGTACCTCCTTCCCCTTATGCTTCCTCTCGTTTCTGTTCCTTTCAGCTTCTAGCCCCCCATCACCGGAACTCCCTACCTCTCTCCATCCATTCCATTTCCTCTTACCCCTCTTTCCGTGCCTCCTTGAAATCTTTCTTTCTTCACCCCCGCCCTCACTTCCCTCTTTCTCCTATTATATCCCTCCTTTATCTCTACCCTCCTTCCTACTTCCCTTCTTCTTCCCTTTCTTTCTCCTACCTCCTTCCCTCCTCCTGTTATCTCTGTATTCTTCCCCCGCTCTGACCTCTCTTTTTACTTCCCTTTCTTCTTTCTCTTACCAATTCCTCCTTTAGACTGGTCAATTGATCTACATACTGTTTTTGATGGTTTGTTTCATGTCTTTGTAACTTTATGCTTCTTGTTTCCTATGTATTCTTGTTGTTGTATTGTAAAGCACCTTGGCGTAAAGCAATATATAAACCTAATAAATAGAAATACAAAATAAAAACCAACATAAACAAACATTATATTTTGCATGTTGTAAAATAAAAGTAAATAATACAGAAGAACCTTACCTCGCATTTAGTTAATATCCAATTTGTATAAACGTCTCACCATAGATTACAATCTTCCACAATGATATAAGTCTTCTAACATTCCTGTTTGTTTCCCATCTGTTTAACCTACATTAGATCCATCAATTAGAATTGTACTTGGAGTACCCACAGCCATATGCCAATGAATGCCCCAAAAGTAGGGAGTAACATAGAAATCTCAACCTAGTATGTACGATTCCCATGGGTGCCTATCCTCTCAGACTACGTCATCTTGTCTTCTATCATCATTTATCATACACCGCCTCAATCTGTTCCCTTTCTTTAGGCAAACAGCTTTTAATTAACCTTTGTCGTTCCACTGTGACTAATTTGGTTAATTGTCTGCACAAGCTAAGGATGGATGGGCCACCTTCATCTTTCCATACTCCAAGAATTTCTCTGATTTTTTGAGATCTGCAGAGTATGCGTTGCCCATTTTTATATTGGAGGAATATTTAACAATGGAATACCTTTGCCGAAGAGCCATAGCACAGGTGAATCTGGGGCAGTATATTGCCCTATTGGATCATTTTACCTTGGAGTAGGACCAAACCATGACCCATCGACCCTGGTTAAACCTGCACCAAAATGGAGATTCCCTTACTCTTGAAGGCACGCCCCTAAACGCTCACGCCAGAAAAAATACAACCCGCTAGGGGAAAAAGGCGCAAGATGCTCTTGCAAGTGAAACAAGTATTTATTTCTACAAAAATAGGTGCATCAGCAAAGGACTCTGCTGCCATGGAACGTTCTGCCAAAAAGTGTACAAGCAGAATCTTATACAGAGACACAGCGTCATAGGTGATGTCATCGTATATGATATGATTGGTTATTTATAGCGCACTTAATACCCAGAGGTTTCTAAGCGTGGACCCGGGGATCGAACCTGTGTTGCTGCGTGTTGTCTTGCTTCCAAGGTGAGCACGTTGCCACTGAGCTATCCTCTTGAGACAGTGAAATGCCATGTGGCTGTTTGGTGCGACCCTTTACATGGTCGGCCTGCTCCATAGGGATGTCAGGTCATTGGACCCAGCCATGTCTTTCCGTCTTCCATCACATAGGTTCTGCTGGGCTCATTGTCTCCAAGGAACCAAGGCTGAAGAAGCAATTAGCTACATTTGCGAACAATGCTACTCTATTATTATACAGTGCTCCTGACAGGCTTGAAGAATGGCGCAGGGAGAGTCTTGAGGTCACACCGACCCACACATACTTCACTCATTCCTTATCGCGTCTTCAGCTCCCAAGGCTTCCACCCTCGCTTTTGCAACTATAATGTATCCCTCCCTGTACCTCGCACTACAAACCATGTCATTATGAAATAAAGGTGGAACAGCCATACTCTCAGATCTTTATGGTTGATTGGTTTATGGTCGCAGGTCTGGGGTCAACTGGTATCCTGGAATTCAGAGGTCTCTGGACTAGGGCAGTTGTAGAGGCTATAACTCATAGTTAGCTGGATGGGTCGGAGGCCTGCTTCAGCGCATTTGTGATAACCCGAACACCAAAGCGCCCAGTACTGTCTCGTGGCCTTGCATGGCACATTGAGAGCTCATATCCAAGCCTGCATCTCTGCGGCATCTAACAACTTGGCTGAACTCTTTAAAATCTGCAAGGAACTGGCCAACTCTGTCGCAGTCTCTACCTCTCCTGTCCCTTCCGAGGCCCTCTGCACAGCACTGGCTTCTCACTTCATTTAAAAAATCGAGGACATCCTGTCCTCACTCTAGTATGTTAAATGGTTCATGCTCTGCCGATAGCCCGCCACAGAACACATGGAAAAAAGGACATTCCAGTGCCATTATTGATTTCATTTATGTTAATCGTGAATTATTCTCTGATATTACGTTGTTTTGTATGATCCCCACTGAGGACAGTGATCATAACATATTGAATGTGAAATGGCACTGTATGGCTTCACAGGGAAAAAAGGAGATATATAATACATACCACCCCCTATTAGTAAACAAAGGTATGAATAGATTACACTGGACTGAATACAATTTGGCGAAATTCGCCAGGGTATTTGAACAGACAATTGTGTATGAGAGGATCTCAGGCACTAATAAGTCACTCGAGTATAGTGACTTATTGCATACATTCGGTACAACAAACAAGGCGAAGACAAAGTACTTTCCCTTGCACTCTTTTGACAGGGAAGTACAGCGTCAAAAGTCCTGGTTTAGAAGGGGAAAAAAAGGTAGTTTTGGCTTTGCCTATCCAAGTGAAATGGCAAGCCCTTAAATCATTGAAAACAAAACATAAAAATTGGATGAAGGCCCATCGATCTACTGTTTATCAAACTGATGGAGAATATATGCTCCAAAAGATGGGATCAAAAAACTCTGCGCAAATATGGGCACTAATTAATAAGACCAACCCTAATACGCAGATTTCATTACAAATCAATGACGTAGCAGAGGCTCAATGGGTCGAACATTACACAAATTTGTATGCCTGTCCTGAGCCTATAATTTCACCACTTAGTCAGTGTGATCCAGGAGTTTTTACTTTGCAATTCTCAGTAGCAGACATTTTATTTTATATTAATAAATCTAGTAGATCGCGTGCCCCTGGTCCAGACGGGATCTCTAATTACATGATGAAGCAAGATCCGAACCTATGGGCAAAGATTTTATATCAACTCTACTCCACAATCTTGCGCACTCAACAATTGCCTAAATCATGGTCTCTCTCTATTATTGTCCCGGTGTTCAAGAAGGGTAATAGACAAGACCCCTCAAATTATAGACCGATTGCCCTCCTTGATACACCGGGCAAGATCTTTGCCCGGTTGATTCTCAGAGACTTGCGGGCTTGGATAGAAACCTCTGGTAATGCCGATGTATTTCAAACTGGATTTGTTGCAGGTAAAGGCACGGCAATAAATATCACAGCAATCAATGCGATCAAAGCTAAGTGCGAATGCCTTAATCAGCCCTTGTTTTTAGCTTTCGTGGATTTTAAAGAGGCCTTCGATTCAATCGATAGACATCTTTTAATTAGTAAATTGATTAAAATGGGCTGCCCCGGTTCACTAATTAAACTGATTGCGCTTCTCCATACAAATACTGCAATTCAGATA